>NC_092816.1:194590815-195790815 GCF_023375885.2 Dermacentor andersoni | reverse complement strand
GACTTAGAATCATTAATAGATGAGCTTCCGGAGCCCTATATGATTCTCGGTGATTTTAATGCACACAGTAGTTTGTGGGGCGATTCACGCTGTGATGCGCGAGGTCGCGTCATTGAACAGGTGCTTTTTTCCTCCGGAACATGTCTCTTGAACACGAAGGAGCCCACATATTTTAACCTAGCCAACAAGTCATACTCTGCCATAGATCTTAGCATTTTATCGCCGACGCTTTTACCCTATTTTAAATGGAATGTGCTTAACAACCCGTATGGGAGTGACCACTTCCCAATAATCCTAACCACGCCGAAACAAGATCAACTTCCCCCGCAGGTCCCTCGGTGGAAGGTTGACTCAGCCGATTGGGAACAGTACCGAACTCTTACACACATGACCTGATCTGAGATGTCCGGTATAACCATAGATGACGCTGTTGCATATTTTACAGCTTTTATACTGGATGCCGCCTGTAAATGTATTACACAAACGAGCGGCATGGGTTCCAAGCGGCGTGTTCCCTGGTGGAACGATGCATGCAGGCAAGCACGGAGGAACCAGAACAAAGCGTGGGCGATATTTCGCGATTCTCCAACAGCTGAAAACCTGGAAAACTTTAAACATGTCAAATCCCAGGCAAGGAGAACGCGCCGACAAGCAAGACGAGAGAGTTGGGCAAACTTCATATCAAGCATCAACTCCTATACAGATGAGAGAAAAGTCTGGAATAGAGTGAAGAAAGTTAATGGGCAACAAACATATTCCTTACCTCTAGTAAATAGCCACGGAGAAAGCCTTGAAGATCAAGCCAACTTTCTTGGAGCACACTTTGAATACATATCGAGCTCCTCACACTACTCCGAAACCTTCCTAAAGTACAAAACGCAAATAGAACAGCAAAAGTTAGAAACAAAATCTGCTAAAAGTGCGGCGTACAATGAACCATTCTGCATAGCAGAACTGCAGGCAGCACTTAACTGTTGTAATACATCCGCCCCAGGTTCAGACCGCGTAATATATGATATGTTAAAACAACTACCATCCGAAACACAGAAAACCCTCCTTTACCTTTACAACGTTATATGGTTTTCCGGCGAGATCCCCTCTGTTTGGAAGGAGGCCATTGTAATTCCAATTCTAAAGCAAGGAAAGGATCCTTCCTCTGTATCAAGCTACAGACCCATAGCATTAACAAGTTGCCTCTGCAAAGTTTTCGAAAAAATGATTAACTGTCGCCTACTACACTTCCTCGAATCAAACAATTTGCTCGACCCATACCAGTGCGGGTTTCGGGAGGGTCGATCTACCAGTGACCAGCTTATACGCATCGAGGCACGTATCCGTGAAGCTTTTGTCCATAAGCAGTTTTTCTTATCTGTATTCCTTGATATGGAGAAAGCTTATGATACTACGTGGCGGTTTGGGATATTGAGAGACCTCTCACACTTAGGTATACGTGGTAATATGTTCAATGTTATCAAAAGTTGTCTGGCTAATCGCACATTCCGTGTTCGAGTGGGCAATGTCTTGTCACGGAA
Organism: Dermacentor andersoni; assembly: GCF_023375885.2. NCBI lineage: Eukaryota > Metazoa > Arthropoda > Arachnida > Ixodida > Ixodidae > Dermacentor > Dermacentor andersoni. The sequence continues at coordinate 195,789,283 of NC_092816.1, read as the reverse complement.
ATTTGTACAGGAGACTGGAGTTCCGCAGGGCGGGGTGCTCAGCTGCACGCTATTTATAGTAAAAATGAATTCTCTCCGTCTACACATACCGCATAACATCTTTTATTCAACATATGTTGACGATGTGCAGATAGGTTTTCAGTCAAGTTCTCTCGCAATCTGTGAGCGACAGGTCCAGCTTGGTCTTAACAAGGTCTCCAAATGGGCTGATGAGAACGGGTTCAGACTGAACCCACAAAAAAGCACCTGTGTCGTTTTCTCTAGAAAAAGAGGCCTGCATCCTGATCCTGAAATTGTGTTGCATGATGCGCGTCTGCCTGTAAACAGGGAACATAAATTTCTAGGCATAATTTTAGACGCGAAATTAACTTTTATACAGCACATAAAGCATCTTAAAAACAAATGTATGAAAACAATGAATATCTTAAAGGTTCTCTCACGCACAACCTGGGGCAGTGATAGAAAATGCCTCATAAACTTGTATAAAAGCCTTATACGCACACGACTAGACTATGGAGCCATAGTTTACCAGTCGGCTACTCCAACTGCACTAAAGATGCTAGACCCTGTCCACCACTTAGGAATTCGCCTGTCCACAGGCGCCTTTAGAACAAGCCCAGTGGAAAGCCTGTACGTTGAATCGGATGAGTGGTCTCTTAATCTGCAGAGAACATACTCGTCTTTCATGTATTTTCTGAGAGTGAACGCAAACAGTGAGCACCCCGCGTATTCCACTATAAATGATTTGTACAGTTCTCAACTTTTTCGCAACCGACCCACAGTCGCACAACCTTTTTCACTGCGTGTTAGAGACACAGCTGAAGAAACAAGGGTTCCCCTGCTTGAATACCACCTTATGTCCCCTGCTATACGGCCCCCACCGTGGCAGTGGCAACAAATAGAGTGTGATACATCCTTCATAACTGTTACAAAGCGCGCTCCTCTCGCTCATATACGAAACTACTTCCTGGAATTACAACACAAATACTCCTGTCCTGAATTCTTTACAGACGCATCAAAGTGCAATTCTGGCGTATCTTACGCAGCAGTCGGTCCATCCTTTTCGGATACCGGTGTTCTGCACACGAGCACAAGTATCTTTACAGCAGAGGCCTACGCCATATTGGCTGCCGTTAAACACATTAAAGAACTAAATATCCCAAAGGCAGTTATATATACAGACTCTTTGAGCGTCGTAAACGCATTGAAAACTGTGAAGAAATATCAAAATCCTATAATTGTATCTCTCTATTCAGCATTATGCACCGCCTATGCGTCCAGGCAGCATATCGTATTATGCTGGGTGCCGGGGCACCGCGAGATTGAAGGAAACGTGTTGGCTGACCAGCTAGCCACATCCGTCCACACGAACGCTGCAGACACTTCCACGACTGTCCCTGTAATGGACCTCAAGCCCTCAATAAGAAAAAAGCTAAGGGCTTTCTGGCAGCGCTTGTGGGACAAACAAACAGAAAATAAACTACATGTTATCAAGCCGTATCTTGGTAACTGGCCGCCGGTATCAAAGAACCGCCGCACGGAAGTAACACTTTGCAGACTTAGAATAGGACACACATACAGTACACACGCATACCTCTTGTCAGGTGGTGATCCACCCACGTGTGATAAATGTGGTGAGCCACTTACCGTGGTTCACATCCTGATGCAATGCAGAGAATTAGATGCAAATAGGGAAAAGCATTTTCCATTACCTCACCGGCAACAAATTCCACTTCATCCCCAAATGATTATAGGTATGGAACCTCTCTTTAAACATCAATCATTGTTTCAATTTTTAAAAGCTGTACATAGTTTTCATATTATAGCTCCAGGAAATCCGTAGCACAGCCTCTTAACAGAGGTTTCTGCTGCGGTAGCTCCATTAAAAGAAAGCACCTGCCTCCCAGCCTTTGGGCTTAAAGGCTTTAAGGAGACATATGTGCTATATCCATATTCATGCATTTTAGCCCCATGATCACTTGTCACTCGTACTATACCCAGAGACCACTCCACGTATCACTGTCATAATTTTATACCTATATATCGTTTTATGCTCCTACAATAGCGATTAATTTTAGGCCACTTTACAGCCATGTTACACCCCATCATCGTGACTCACCAATCAGCGCTTAACACAGCATTATCAGTCATGGCGCTCTTTGGCCACACCTGGCCCTTGCGCCACTAAACAACACACATCCATCCATCCATCCAGCGTTGCCAGTGGTGCGGCACCCGTTGGGCCGGTGTCTGGTCCGGCCCAACGGACGGAGTGATACTGGCTCAGCAAGCCCCCGACTTTGCAGGCAGGCATCGTCCGCTTGGTGGCATGGAGGCAGAGCCTCATACTTTGAACTTGGATGTTTTTTGGTCGTCGACAAACAGACTGGGGGTAAGCTTGCTATGCACAGATGAGTGCATAGCAAGCTGTTCGTCAAGTGCTAGGGGGAGCTTGTTTCAATTTGTGCATCAGAACGCAAAGTTTACAAAAAGCCAACTTACAGATGTTGGAAACATGCGTGTTCCAGCATAAACTGTTAGTTATTGCGACACTTAGGTAGCTGTATTGTTCAACTTGTGTGAGAGGCTTTGAAGCCATGCTGCAAGGAAAGGATAAATCGGTATTCTTCTTGGCAAGTTTCATGAAAATTGATTTATTAGCATTTAGCTCCTTATTCCACTTGCGACACCAGGATGCTATGTTTTGAAGGTTAGAATCTGGTCCTCACTGCAAGTTATTTCATTAAACAGCTCACAGTCAAGCTCGAACAATCTGATTTGCACGGGTGCTGTAATGATGTTGACGCTAATTTATATATTAGAAATAACAAGGGTCCTAAGACGCTGCCCTGTGGCACACATAAAGTTACAGGAAGCTCATCTGAAAAAGCTTTTGTCAATTTCAACCAACTGCTTACGATTGGTTATGTACGCAGTTATCCAATTTATCACGTACATTGGCAGGTAAATCAGTTCGAATTTTTTTGAGGAGCTGCGAGTGTGAAACAAGATCAAATACTTTTCTGAAATCCAAGAAAATTGCATCGATTTGCCCAGACTTGTCAAGAACATTTGTGAAGTTGTGAACGATGGTAGGTAATTGGGTAACAGTAGAAAAACCTTTATGAAATCCATGCTGGCAGTTACAGAGAAGATTTATATCAGTAAGGAATTTGTTAATCTCTGTAGCTATAATATGCTCTAGTAGTTTGCAGCAACAAGACGTTAGTGATATCTGACCATAACTTGATATAAGTGTAGCAAGTACCCTTCTTTGGTACATGTACGAAATGTGCCTTTAAACAGCCGCTAGGAAGGACTGCAGAGGACAATAAAGTATGAAAAATAATAACTAAAAAGTGGGATAATTTTTCTCTTTATCTGTGCAAGAAAACATTTGGTATACAATCCGGTCCAGGTGAGGATTTAGTTTTGATATTAAGGAGCATGGAAAGTATGCCTGGTTAAGAAACTTTACCACGCAGTACAGTATATGGCATATGACTACAAAATGGATGATCACAAAAACTAGAGAAAAACCCTGAACATACTTGTCGAAATGCTCTACAATGCATTGCTCATCAACGACCAGGCACCCTTCGTATCTAATTTGATCAAATGGCCTCGATATATCCATCATAAACCCCCAAATTTTCCAGGTGTATTGCACATGAAATTTGGCAGAGTGTGCAGAAAATACTTTTCTTTTGCATTTCTGATCAACTGGTTTAATTTAGGTTGAATGTTCTGAATAGCATTAGGAGAGACACCTTGTCCTCTTAAGCATTTAGTGTTTCCTTTAAGGTGCAACACTTCTCGCGTTATCCAAGGAGCTGTCTTTGCTTTCTTTTTTTGTTTTATTAGGAATGAAATTATTAAGACAATGCATGCATACGCTTCTAAACTTGTTCTAAAGGTCATTAACATCGTCGCCATGACTTTCGCTGAGACAGAAGTCAGGATAGCCTAACATTCTCTTCCCTGGCGCATGAGAAGTTGACAGTAAACTTCTTGCATAGATTTTGGTTACATGAATTGAGTGGAAAGAAAAATACACCATGTAATGATCAGAGACACCAGGCTCAACAGACACAGAAAATTTGCCAATCCCCGCAGGGGCGTCTGCGTCAGCAGGCGTTTGGTGCGTTGCGACACCACGGACCCGAGCACACGAGGGTTGGACCCTCCCGCGTGTAGCCGTGCGCGGCTTAGCCGTGTCTGGGGAAAAGGGGATCCTGGGGGTTGAGCCGATGCTGGGTGTCTGGACCTTTAAGGCCCCCCGGCGGAGGCAACACACCTCTTCGGCCTCGGCTTCACATAGACGGCACCTCCAGGCTGACCCACCTGGAGGACATCGGCAGTCGCCTTTTCCTGTCTCTCCCTCCTCGTATCTTCGTCTTTATCTCTCACTTTTTGACCTTTCCTGTCTCCTTCTCTCTTCTTTTTACTTCCTTTCTCCTGGCGGCAAGGGTTAACCCTGTGTGGCTATCCAACCTTGGGTACACCATATTAGGTTATAGTGACGGCGTACGACTGGCGTCGTGCAGACTTGTACGCAAGCTCTGCCGCGTCCCCTCGTTGGGCTCCGTGGTGGGCGGTCGGCGCTGTTGCCGAATGCATACATTTTTCATGGAAACTTCTTTCCCCTCCCTTACTGATCGCCCTCAGAAACGAGGGCGCACCGAAGATGTCTTCAAGTTTTTTGGACGCCAAACCCAGAACTTTCCCCGCTTCCATGTTATTCATTCCGAAAAGCCAAACAAAGCAGTGCGAAACATCTCACCATTCCTTGTTTCAAAGTCCCTAACAGATATTTTTGGTCCAGGTTACAAAGTGTCGAGGATGGCAAGTGGCGACCTCCTCTTGGAGCTCCGCGATGCAAAACAGTATGAGAAACTACCGCAACTAGTGTCATTTGGAGAGACCCCCATAACAGTAACCCCGCACCGTACAATGAACACCACCCGTGGTGTTGTGTCAGATGATGATTTGCTTGAGCTGACTGAAGCGGAACTACTGGAGGGCTTCAGCGAACAAAATGTGATCAATGTCAGAAGAATTAAGATGAGGCGGGATGGAAAAGAGATTCAGACGAAACACCTAATAATTACTTTTGGATCAAGTATCTTGCCCGAATCAATCGAGGCCGGGTACATCAAGCTCCGTGTCAGGCCGTACGTGCCAAACCCACTCCGATGTTTCAAATGCCAGCGCTTCGGCCACAGCTCGCAGAGCTGCCGAGGCCGCCAAACATGTGCAAAATGCAGTGCCCACGAACACACATCTGAAGCTTGTGAGAATGCTCTCCACTGTGTAAACTGTGATGGGGAGCACGCCGCGTATTCGCGGGCGTGCCCATCCTGGAAAAAAGAAAAGGAAATTGTAACAGTTAAAGTACAGGAAAATATAAGTTTCAAGGAGGCACGCAGGCGGGTATCGTACCTGCCCAAGAAAACCTTTGCCGATGTGGCGCGTCAGGGGGCAGCGTCACAACGGCCTCCGGCGGCTGTCCGACCCACAGGCAGTGAGTCGGCAGTTACGCCATCTGCCCCCGCGGCGGTTGCAGCTAGCGCTGCTCCGTCGACGCAGAATGAGGGACCACCGACCCCGAAGGTGGCCGCCGCCGAGGCTGTCCCAACCTCCCCGGCCCCTTCCAGCGCTGGCAACAGCCGGCGCAGCCAGATCCCTCAGGGAGCCCCATCGACCTCCGGGCTGGTGGGCGCAGGGGTCTTGCCCTCCAAGGCGGGACTCTCTCGGGAAACATCTCGCTCGCAAGAGCACGTGTCCGGCGCCTCACAAGAGGCAATGGACACTACACCCATCCTCAAGGCGCACCAAGCGCCTAAGGAGCGTCGAGGTTCTCTCGAACGCTTCAAAAAGAACAAAACACCTATTACAGGGCCTCGAAAGGGCTCTGTAATATAAGGCATCTTTCCGTTTCCGTAAACACAGCACCAATTTACCTTAAACATGGATACACAAATCATTCAATGGAACATCAGAGGTCTCCTTAGAAACCTTGATGATTTGCAAGAACTCATCCACAAACATAATCCAAAAGTGCTGTGTTTACAGGAAACACACTTAAAATCTAAACACACAAACTTTCTCCGTACGTATGTTACGTTTCGCAAAGATCGCGATGATGCCGTCGCATCATCGGGTGGTGTCGCGATTCTTACTCATAGAAGTATTGCGTGTCAACCTCTACAGCTACAAACGCCCCTTGAAGCAGTGGCGGTTCGAGTTGTCCTACTAAACAAACTCATCACCATTTGCTCCCTTTACATACCCCCGCATTACCAACTGAACAAACATGAATTTCACTCCCTGATCGATCAATTGCCAGAACCTTATGCTCTTCTTGGCGATTTCAATGCGCACAGCTCCCTGTGGGGCGACTCTCGTATAGATGCGCGAGGTCGCCTTGTTGAGCAGTTCCTTTTTTCTTCTGGAGCGTGCCTTCTCAATAAGAAAGAACCCACATATTACTCTCTTGCAAACCGATCCTTTTCGTCAATAGATCTTAGTATAGTCTCCCCGTCTGTACTGCCTGAACTTGAATGGGAAGTTACCGACAACCCTTACGGTAGCGACCACTTCCCTATACTGCTAAGATCATATAAAGAAAACGAATATCCACCATACGCTCCTAGGTGGAAGATTGAGACAGCTGATTGGGAGAAATTTCGATCTCTAACTAGTATCTCATGGGCTGACCTGTCTTCGTTAGGAATTGACGCTGCAGTCGAGTTTTTTACAGCATTCATATTAGATGTCGCATTTAAATGCATATCAGAAGTAAAAGGCTTGGCCTGCAAACGACGTGTCCCATGGTGGAACGACGATTGTAGGATCGCTCGTAAAAAACAGAACAAGGCGTGGGGGTTGCTACGCGCTTCTCCCACTGCAGAGAATCTAGTCAACTTTAAAAAAGTAAAATCCGAAGGCAGGCGAACCCGCCGACAGGCCAGACGAGAAAGTTGGCAAAAGTTCCTATCGAGTATTAACTCGTTCAGAGATGAGGCGAAAGCCTGGAACAGGGTCAATAGGATAAGAGGGCGACAAGCACATGCACTTCCTTTGGTAAACACAGAAGGCGATACCCTACAAGATCAGGCGGACTCACTTGGGGAGCACTTTGAGAGCGTGTCAAGTGCCAACCATTACTCGCAATCCTTTCTCAAATATAAACAAATAGAAGAATGTAAGCCACTCATGAGAAAATGTCAACAGAATGAACCATACAACTGTCCTTTTAGCATTGCCGAGTTGAGAGCTGCCTTGAGTGCATGCAAGAGCTCTGCACCGGGATCTGACAGGATCATGTATGAAATGATCAAAAACTTACATAAAGACACCCAAGTTACACTAGTCGCACTTTTCAACACCATTTGGGCTGCGGGATACCTCCCGACTGCATGGAAAGAAGCTATAGTGATCCCGGTTTTGAAACAAGGCAAAGATCCTTCCTCAGTGGCAAGTTACCGCCCGATAGCCCTGACAAGTTGCCTTTGTAAGGTATTTGAAAAAATGATCAATCGCCGTCTCGTGCATCTCCTAGAGTCCAGGAAAATGCTTGACCCATTTCAGTGTGGTTTTCGGGAAGGGCGATCTACAACCGATCATCTTGTGCGCATCGAAGCGAGCATTCGCGATGCATTCGTGCACAAGCAATCTTTCTTATCTGTATTTCTGGATATGGAAAAAGCGTACGACACAACCTGGCGGTACGGAATCCTGCGCGATCTTTCCGCGATAGGTATCCGCGGCAATATGTTAAATATTATAGAGAGCTACCTAGAGAACCGTACATTTCGAGTGAAAATAGGTCCTGCACTGTCGCGTACATTCATACAGGAAACTGGGGTACCCCAGGGTGGCGTACTCAGCTGCACGCTCTTTGTCGTCAAAATGAACACGCTTCGTGCATCTTTACCACCAGCTATTTTCTACTCCGTCTACGTAGACGATATACAGATAGGATTCAAATCCTGCAATCTCACTGTTTGCGAGAGACAGGTACAGCATGGTTTGAACAAGGTGTCACAGTGGGCAGAGAAAAACGGATTTAAAATCAATCCTCAAAAGAGTTCTTGTGTGCTGTTCACAAGGAAGAGAGGCCTAGTTCCGGATCCTTGCTTACAAATGTGTGGACAACAGATACCAGTAAACAAAGAGCACAAATTTCTAGGTGTCATACTTGACTACAAACTCACTTTCGTCCCCCACATTAAACATCTTAAAGAAAAGTGTCTAAAAACAATGAACATAATCAAGCTTCTATCCCAGACTACGTGGGGTAGTGACAGAAAGTGCTTAATGAACCTCTATAAAAGCCTCATTCGATCACGACTAGACTATGGTGCCGTGATTTATCACTCTGCCGCCCCAAGTGCGCTAAAAATGCTAGACCCTATTCACCATCTAGGTATCCGCTTAGCCACGGGCGCTTTTAGGACAAGTCCCATTGAAAGTCTGTATGTAGAATCAAATGAGTGGTCACTCCATTTTCAAAGAACATACATCAGCCAAAGTTATTTCCTAAAAGTCCACTCTAACCCTCAACATCCATGTTTCATTACCGTTAACGATATGACATATGCTACACTCTTTCATAATCGTCCCTCAGTAAGACAGCCTTTCTCGCTACGTGTGAGGGAGCTTAGTGATCAAATGCATGTCCCACTCCTCGAGCTCTGCCTAATGCCTCCAGCCAAGCTGCTACCTCCTTGGGAGTGGCAGCTGATACAATGCGACACATCTTTCGTTCAACTTACAAAGCACGCTTCAGACATTGAAATCCAAATGCATTTCCGGGAACTCCAACACAAACACTCCTGCACGGAGTTCTACACAGACGCATCGAAGTCGCACGACGGGGTGTCCTATGCAGCCGTCAGCCCATGCTTCTCGGAATCCGGCGTACTGCATCGGGAAACTAGTATCTTTACGGCTGAAGCCTACGCAATATTATCGACCGTGAAGCATATAAGGAAATCAAAACTCAAAAGATCAGTTATATATACAGACTCCCTAAGTGTCGTAAAGTCTTTGATATCGTTCTGTAAGCACAAAAATCCTGTTATAATTGAACTCTATTCCGTGTTATGTAAGGCATATGTATCTAACCAGCATGTGATTATTTGCTGGCTGCCTGGCCATAGGGGCATCCAGGGTAACGTTCTAGTGGACCAGATGGCCACATCAATTTCATTGAATGCAGTTAATCCTACTGCTTCAGTCCCTGTCACAGACCTGAAGCCTCTGTTAAGAAGGAAACTACGAAACCACTGGCAACGCATGTGGGACGAAGAAATAAATAATAAACTGCATGTAATAAAGCCACAATTAGGTTTCTGGCCTCCTGTAACAAAATCCCGCCGGACAGATGTCCTCTTCTGCCGTCTAAGAATAGGACACACTTTTGGAACACATAACTTTTTACTCACGGGAAACGAGCCTCCAACCTGTGGTAGATGCGGGGAGAGGCTGACAGTCCTCCACGTTCTACTGGAGTGTCGGGAAGCCGAATCTGAAAGAAGGAAACATTTTCTCTTAGCATACCGGCAGCACATCCCCCTTCATCCTGTTATGTTACTTGGCCCAGAACCACTCTTTGACACCAATGCAGTCTTAAGTTACCTGAAAGATGTTGTATTGCATGTTGTTAGCCCGACATGTTCGTAGCGTCTCCTCTCTTCAGAGGATGGCGCTGTGATAGTTCTCTCGTATAGCACGTGCCTCTAGGCCCTTGTGTTTCAAGGGCTCCGGCGAGGCAACAGTGCTCCAGCTATTTTTACCATCTCATATATTTTCAATTCTATGTCATTCTTTTACGATGTATTTTAATGTTCATAGTATTCGTCATTAGTCACCGCCATAATTTTATATCACGTAGATTTTATGCACTTTACAGCAACTATTTTTAGGCCACTTTACAGCCAAGCCACATCTCCATAATACATCGTCAACATCACCACTTGTCATGGCGCTCTTTGGCCACACCTGGCCCTTGCGCCATTAAACACCACATATCATCATCAAAATTTGCCAATGGTTTGACTGATGAAGACAAGGTCAAGCACAGTTGCTGAAGTGCCTCGTATGAGTGTTTGTTGATTGAAAATTTTTTGCAAGTTGTGATACAGTACATTATCACTTAAGTAGCTAACGTTTGAATTCAAATCGAAATTAAAGAAACCATGCTCCCACTCTATTTCTGGGAGATTAGAATCCCCAACAAGAAGCACTTTGTCATGACCAAACGTTGGCATGTGTTCACGCATTTCATGCATGAACCGCGGTGGTGAGTCAGGAGGGTGGTAGAAGCTGAACAGCCACAATGACACATCCCAGCATGCTAGCTTTAAAGTGATGAATTCAATGTTTTCGGCCTGATGCAAAGGTAGAACTGAAACATAAGAATGGGTTGATATCTGTGATATGTGTTGATAACTTCATGAAACCATGTTTCCGTTATGAAAGCTTCATGAGGGGTGTATCCGAATTGCCTCTAGTCTATCAATTTTATTAACAATACTGCGCGCATTTTTATTGAGAATTTCCAGTTCTTTGCAACTCGTTGGGTGAAGTCAGCTTTCATTAAAAGTAGCTGGATCGTCCCGAATATTTATTCTCGTGTTCTGGCCGTCATCCCAGATAAATCGTTTATCGTCTACACGCAGTTCATTATCTTTCAAAGGGACTTTTTACCTGCGGTTTTTTCGGACTCGTACTATCCTAATGAAGCTTGCGCTTCCCTAACGTGACACGTGGATAATCATTTTGCACAAATATTCCAGTTCCTTTTAGTTGGTAGGCGTTTTAGAAAATTAGCCGTTTTTCGTTGAAGTCCTGAAAAGAAATTACTGGTATCTTTCTATGTCACAATGAATTCTTCCGATCCATTTGTACCTAACGTCAAGCTTCCTGAAGAACGCATCGTCTATAACTTTAGATTTTAGTACAGAATCTGTCTCATCTGATTCCTCCTGAATACCGAAAACAACCAGGTCAGAAAGCCCACTTTTTTTCCTCCAAGCGTCAAAAAATACAACTCGTTTTTCTAGTTCAGAAAAGGCCAGCTAGTTCACACCCTATCAGCCATGAGCTTTTCCATATTACTACGCTGTGCTCTAAGTGTTGCCATGCCAGCAGCTAACTTATTTTGCCCGAACAGCAATTCTTTTAGCAAGGCTTCAATTGTAGGAGTAGTATTTGATTCTATGTCACCACATATGAGAAGCAGGCACATGCCGAACACATCACAAGCAATGCTAACCAATCATTGTGGGCACGGCAGGAGGAAAAGATCGCTACGATAACTTAGTTGTGCTGTGGTAGACATTAACCGTCGTACTATCCGAGCTTTGAAGCCATTGGCGAGGATTAAAAAGGCGGAGTCGGCGTCATTGCTAACACAGACATTGTTTTATTGAAAAACACGGCCCCAGACAGTAAGAAGCTTGATAGAGAACGTCAAAATCGCTAGGCCTAGCGTTGCCTTGGCGATGGATATGGCTGCCAGCGGATCTGCGTGTGAGCGCCTGCTCGAGGCAGCGAGATGATCAAAATGGCAGCGTTCGTCCCAATATGAGAACCACTGTTATAAGTAATCCACCTTTTTCGTGGCACAACAGCGCATGCGCTCTGCCCTAGTGAATTAATCGCAAAACGTTTTGGAAGGGTCATGCACGTGGCCGTGCACCGGAAAGTCCCTCGAGGTAAAAAAAGCACTCGGGCACGCGCTGCTGCAAACACTCGTGCTGTGCACTGTGTTGAAGCTCCACTGGTAGCTTGACATCGGTGTGGAGCCGAAAACGTGCGTAGCTCAAGACTGCATCATCATCATCAGCAGCAGCAGCCTGGTCTCGCCCACTGCAGGACAAAGGCCTCTCCCATACTTATACAACTACCCCCATCATGTACTCATTGTCGCCATGTTGTCCCTGCAAACTTGTTAATCTCATCCGCCCACCTAACTTGTTGCCACCCGCTGCTACGCTTCCCTTCCCTTGGAATCCAGTCCATAACCCTTAATGACCATTGGTTATCTTCCCTCCTCATTACATGTCCTGCCCATGGCTATTTCTTTTTCTTGATGTCCAATAAGATATCATTAACTCGCACTTGTACCCTCACCCAATCTGCTCTTTTCTTATCCCTTAACGTTTCACCCAACATTATTTCCATAGTTCGTTGCGTCATCCTCAATTTAAGTAGAACCATTTTCTTAAGCCTCCAGGTTTCTGCCCCGTATGTGAGTACTGGTAAGACACGGCTGTTATACACTTTTCTCTTGAGGGATAATGGCAAACTGCTGTTCATGATCCGAGAATGCCTGCCAAACGCACCCCAGCCCATTATTATTCTTCCGATTATTTCAGTCTCATGATCTGGATCCGCGGTCACTACCTGCCCTAAGTAGATGTATTCCCTTACCACTTCCAGTGCCTCGCTACCTATCGTAAACTGCTGTTCTCTTCAGAAACTATTAAACAGTATTTTAGTTTTCTGCAGATTAATTTTTAGACCCACCCTTCTGCTTTGCCTCTCCAGGTCAGTAAGCATGCATTGCACTTGTTCCCCCCAGTTACTAAGCAAGGTAATATCAGCGAATCGCAAGTTCCTAAGGTATTCTCTATTAACTCTTATCCCCAATTCTTCCCAATCCAGGTCTCTAAATACCTCCTGTAAACATGCTGTGAACAGCATTAGAGAGGTCGTATCTCCCTGCCCGACTCCCTTCTTTGTTGCGATTGTGTTGCTTTTTTTGTGGAGGACTACGGTGGCTGTGGAACCATTATAGATATATTTCAGTATTTTTACATACGGATCATGTACACTCGAAATCCGTAATGCCACCGTGACTGCCGAGGTTTCGAGTGAATCAAACGCGTTTGATGCCGTAAGACTGCGACTCCACTTTAAGATAGGAAGCGGCCAGGGCTTCGTCCAAGTTGTCTGGACAGCACCAGACGCCGAGTAATTCCTGTCATTCATTGATGGCAAGAAATTTAACGGAAAACCTGTGCTTTAGACTTGGACGACACTTAAATACATCACGCTGCTGACACAATCTACTTGCAACGTCGGTCTTCCCTTGCTGGTAGTGGCAGCCCGTGCCTGACTTCATGTACTCATAAGGTGCGGTAGCACTTGGTCGATACGAAACCGACAAGACACTCACGTCAACAATTGACCGACTATTGTGCGTCACTGAAACCATTTCATCATACCAGGCCAACAAAGACGCAACTGACAGGCACTAGTTTTACTGCGACGGGCTTTCTTCACAACAGTACCGGCAAATAGGCGTGCCCAGTGGCGTAGCAACAGGGGGGCCGGGGGGCCGTGGGCCCCGTGTGCAAGGGGCCAGAGAGGGGGGGGGGGTGTCATATACGTCTGAAGACACCCCTCTTTCCGCCGGCTACACCCGGGGAGGGGGGTGACAGAAGACCTATGGGCCCCGGGTGCCAGACGACCTAGCTACGCCACTGGGCGTGCCGACCATCGTTCAACCTAACGCCGCGCGATCAGCCGTTGAACCTACAACAAGATAGCGTCTTAGCTTGTTTATATAATTATACTTGCTGAAAATGAGCTAAACTCGCCTACCAAGTTGAAATGCACAAGATTCAACCCTCTCAAACCATGCCCATGGAGTTTGAGCCAATGTCGATCTTGTTCAGCAAAGCTTAAGCCTGCCGCCACCGAGTTCGTGCACCCGCTACTGGCGTACCTGAACTGAAATATAAGCAGTTAGGTCGAATGAAACTGCTTTTATAATTCAGTTCTGGGCTTAGCAATATGAAATCAAGTACACTTCACTGTGCACAGCGCGTACTCAATAAGCAGCAAGCGGTGACACAGCGCTGCGTCAACACCTATACATCCCCGCACTGGTAGGCTGCCAGCCGCATTCGCTACGTATATGGATGTGTCGGTACGTGTTGCTTTAACAACACATTTTTCCATTTCAGAGATGCACTGTTTGCATCCGCGTAAAATGGAAAACAAGAGACTGCATTCACTATACAGCAGCATAGACAACTGCCTCACTCAGTGATACCAATGCCGTGTGAGCGATGTAATCCACATGTTTTCGCAAGCGAATAACTCTGCTGATGAATGAGCACCTATGCGAGCACAGTTTTCTCTAATAATACTCTATGGCACGCAAGAAGTAAGTATGATGGAGGTAAAGAAAAGCGACAATCACTGATAAATTAACAGCCTGTAATATATGTATCTGGATCACAGTTGCCGTTGTTTAGATGGTTCTGCTGCTCATATTGACTCGTCTCAGGGGGGAACAACATGGCACATATGTGCAGATATGAACTTTTTGCTACGGTTTGACATTTGATATAAGCGATGCACTTCTTCCAAAATATTTGACGATGAGAACGACCTGCGGGTGCAGATGTCGTAAACAAGTGCACCGCTTTGATAAATCCGACGCATAAGGCTGCGCTCGAAGATTTCTCGAATATGCAAACTGTTTGAATAATGTGCAAAAAAAACACCAAAAGCAAGCTGCAAGTGCAGAAATCAGTGACAAACTTTAAGGCAGCCGTGTCACCAAACGGAACTCAGCGTGCCTTTATTGGCCGGACTAGTTGCACAACAGCGCACTCAGACCTGCTAACGCAGTAGTCTGCGAGTGGTACATGACTTCCAGGAATGACATGCTGCCCCGGAAATGCCAAAAATTATTTGCTATCCACGAAATGCACAACCGACGCGCACTCAACGTGGCCGCAGTTACACAAATTAACCAGCAAAAGCCCTGGGACCTTTCCAAAAAGTTTTCAGCAGCGTGCGGCAGAGGGCAGCACAGGAAAATGAAAAAGGCAGATTGTACTGGTTGCATTAAGGCGTCACCTGAAGAAATCCCCACTTTTCAAAATCATTTGCCTGCTTTGCCTAGCAAAAGTTCTGTTATCACCAACTAGCCCAAACTTCTACATTCAAATGTTCTGCGATTTGGGCCATTTCTCAGTTTTCTCTAAACCGCTTTCCGGCCGTGTGCAGACGTCAACACAGTCCTATGTCACGTACATTCAGGACGTCTTGGCTCTGTGCCGCAAAGTTGATGCACGCATGACTGAGTCAGACAAGGTATCCCACATCCTCAAAGGCATTGCCGACGACGCCTTCAACTTGCTCGTATTCAACAACGTCGCGACGGTGGATGCTGTTATATAAGAGTGCCGCCGCCTGGAACTCGCTAAAAGCCGACGTATCGACCAGCGGTTTGCCCGTTTGCCCAACACCCCAGCGACATCTACCTGTGCCGACGCTCCTCGTCCCAACAACACTGGCGATATTACCAAGATCGTCCGGCGTGAGATTGAGGCCGCCTATCCGGCTGCCTTCGACTCCAGCCCCACCAACGCACCTGCAGTCACGGTTTCCCTGATCCAGGCAGTTGTCCGCCAGGAGTTCGAAAACATGGGCCTTCACACCATCTGCTCGGCCCATCGCCTTGATACCCATCCGGCTTCTTCGATTCCGCCCCGTCCCACATCCTCTGACCCACCATGTTTCCGCAACCCATCTGACTGGCGCGCTGCTGACGACAAGCCCATTTGTTTTCACTGTCGTCGCAATCACTGGACTTCCCCGACCCGGTCTGCTTATACTGCCTACTCTCGCCCCTCAGGTGGCCCTTCTCGTCCCTATGCCGCACGCTCCGATAATGCCGCCACTGACTCTCCTGCGCCGAACCGCCCCTATTCTCGTTCACCTTCGCCCCAACGACGACAATCTCGCTCTTCCCAGCCCCGTCGCTTCTTTTCGCTGACTCCCTCCGGACGCCGCTCCCAGCCGGAAATGTAGATGATGCAGCTCCTCGAGGTGACGCTGCATTGCTCCCTACGCCGCCAAATCCTCTACTGACGTTGCGCACTCATCTGAACCTTCTTGACGTGCAAGTCGACGGTGTTCCTGTATCTGCTCTTATAGACAGGCTCTTATATACTTATAGGCTCTTATAGACTTTGTTCGCTTGCCACCTTCGGCACTGACTTACGTTGACCTAGTGTCATCCCCACCAGTGCCCGACGGTCAGTATATCGCGGCTCCTATGCAAGACGTCCTCCTTACACACGGGATCACGGTACCTCATACCGTTATATCTATTACGGCGAATAGCATCTGCCTGCCAGTGGTCAATTTTGGCTTGACGACACAAGTGCTGCCACGCGGGATGTCTCTGGCCCAGCTTTGCTCATTCGAGGATCACTCAATAGCATCTTTTGAGGTAGACAACAATTCAGCCGCTCCTCCTCTACTATCGCAGTCCACGACTTCTACCATCGCCGACTTACATAAAATGATTGCGCCCGACATGCCGTCCGAGCACGCTCGTGAGCTCTACCGCGTTCTGTTTTCCTAGAACGATGTCTTTGACTTTAGCGATCGTCCTTTGGCCCAAACTACAGCTGTTGAACATCGCATTAATACCGTCGATGCCCCTCCTATTCATCGCCGCCCGTATCGAGTGTCACCGGCTGAGCGTCAAGTTATTCACGCAGAAGTTCGCAAAATGCTTGCCAAGAACATCATAGAACCGTCATGTAGTCCATGGGCGTCACCTGTTGTACTGGTAAAAAAGAATGATAGCTCATGGCGCTTTTGCGTGAATTATCGGTACCTTAACAGGGTTACCAAAAAGGACGTGTATCCCCTACCTCGGATCGATGATGCCTCTGACTGCCTCCATGGTACTCGCTACTTCTCCTCTATTGACCTCCGCTCCAGCTACTGGCAGATTGCCGTGGACGATCTCGACCGCGAGAATAGTGCTTTTGTAACTCCGGGCGGTCTTTATCAATTCAAAGTGATGCCGTTCGGTGTATGTAACGCTCCTGCCACTTTTGAACGCATGATGGACTCCCTTCTTTACGGTTTCATATGGTCCTCATGCCTGTGCTACTTGGACGACGTTATAGTATTCTCCCCAACCTTCGTTACGCACCTCGAGCGCCTCTCGGCAGTCCTGGTTGTTTTTCGTCGCGCCGGTCTGCAACTGAACGCATCGAAGTGCCACTTCGGCCGTCGCCAGATTACCGTCCTTTGACATCTCGTTGACGCGAACGGAGTGCAACCGGACCCAGGCAAGATCCATGCTGTTACGCACTTCCTTGTTCCGAAGTGTGTCAAGGATGTGGGCAGCTTTATCGGCCTTTGTTCCTACTTCCGCCGTTTCGTGAAAAATTTCGCGGTTAAAGCACGACCACTACCGAGCTTCTGAAAAAAGACGCCCCTTTCCAGTGGGGCGATAACGTAACCTCTGCATTCTCGCATCTAATCGACGTTCTCACAACGCCTCCCGTTCTGGCCCATTTCGATCCTTCTGCGCCTACCGAAGTCCCTACTGATGCCAGCGGTCACGGAATTGGCGCAGTACTGGCACAACGCCAGCGCGGCAACGACCGTATTATCGCTTACGACAGCAGGCTCCTCTCACCCTCCACGCGCAAGTATTGCATCACTGAGCGTGAGTGTCTGGCCCTAGTTTGGCCGGTTGCGAAGTTCCGCCAATACTTATATGGCGACCCTTTTCCGTTGTCACAGATCGTCACGCGCTTTGCTGGTTATGCTCACTGAAAGATCATACAGGAAGACTTGGTCGCTGGGCCTTACGCCTCCAAGAATATTCATATACTGTCACCTACAAATCTGGCTGACTACACAAGGACGCTGACTGCCTGTCTCGTTACCCGGTAGACGAGCCTGACGACGCCGACAGTAGTACCGCCAGCGACATTTTCTCTGTGTCTGCTTTCGCTAACATCGCCGATGAGCAGTACCGAGACCTACCGCTGCGAGCACTCATCGAGCGTCTGCGCGCTACACCTACCGACGCGTCCGTTCGCTGATATGTCCTCCAGGGCGGCATTCTGTACCGAAGGAACTTCCTCCCTGACGGATCTGATCTTGTCGCGCCAAAACATCTACGACAGACTGCTCTTTGAGATGCATGACGCACCTACTGCAGGAGATCTTGGCGTAACCCGCACGCACGACCGTGTCCGCCGCCGCTTCTATTGGCCTGGTCTCGCTCGCTCCGTCCGACGCTATGTTGCTGCCTGTGATACCTGCCAGCGTCGGAAAACACCTCAGGTGCTACCTGCCGGTCATCTCCAGACGATCACTGTCCCTGTGGAACCGTTCTTTCGCGTTGGATTAGACCTCCTCGTTCCCTTTCCCACGTCATCCTCTGGGAACAAATGGGTAGCCGTCGCAACTGATTACGCCACCCGATACGCTATCACGCGGCCTCTCCCTACCAGTTGCGCCACTGACGTCGCGGACTTTCTCTTGCGTGACATTATCTTACTTCATGGCGTCCCGCGAAAGCTGCTCACTGGCCGTGGTCGTAACTTCCTCTCGAAAGTTATCGCCGACATTGTATGTTCCTGCTCCACTCAACACAAGCCGACTACCTCATACCATCCTCAAACCAATGGCCTGACAGAGCGGTTAAACCGTACTCTTACCGATATGCTGTCCAAGTACGTTTCCAAGGACCACCACGACTGGCACATTGCTCTTCCTTACGTCACATTTGCTTATAATTCTTCCCGGCACGACACCGCCGGATTTTCTCCCTTTTGTCTACTCTAAGGTCGCGAACCGACCTTGCCCCTTGACACGGCACTTCCTCCTGCTTCGATCTCAACAAGCGAGTATGCGCGCGACGCCATCGCTCTTGCCGACCATGCACGCCAGCTTTCCCGTGCTCGACTAACGGACTCGCAAACCACTCAGCAGCGTCAGTACAACGCCCGCCACCGTGACGTACAATTTTCGCCTGGTGCGCTCGTGCTCTTGAGGTCGCCCTCTCGTCACGTCGGACTTTCAGAAAAGCTCCTTTCGCGATACAAAGGGCCCTACCGCGTGCTGCGCCAGGTGACGCCTGTGAAGTACGAAATTGCTCCTGTAAGCTTAACCTAATCATCTACTCGGGCGTCTAGTGATCTCGTGCACGTCAGTAGGCTCAAGGCCTACTACACTCCTTCCGAGTCCCGCCTTTAGTCGCTCCGGGACGGCGCTTTTGCCGCCGGGGGTAGTGCTACGGAATAGTATTACCAATGACGAAGAGGCGAGCAGTAAGAAGACGACGACGACCATTGGAGGCTAGCGCGGGCTGTTGCCTCTTGTCCAAGTGCGGCGTATTACGTTGTAAATATACTTGTATATAGCTTTTCATCTGCGTCTTCTTACGTAACAATATTGTAGATCTACCTGGTCCAGACTAATCGTGGGACCAAAGATTGCTTGTTTTACGCGTATTTTTTTAAATCTTGCGCGTGCGTTTACTTTCTTGAGAGCATCTAGTGTCAACAGGTCCTGTGAAAACTGTGAATGCCAAGAGATTCGCTGATGATCTCCATCGCAGTCGCAATTAGTATTACTCGAACTCATGAAAGACTTGTCAAGTGGGTCTGTCCATGCCTTAGAGCTTATTACTACAAATAAAGCAGGAGAAGCTTACGCACCTAACCAGAGACCGTTGAGCCCCATTTTAAACGCACTGCAGATATTTAATTTTGCTGGTCTTTGCGCGCATCAGTTGTGAAGTTAATCGCATGTTTACCGCCCTCAGAGAGGTACAAGAACGGAACATACAACCGCTTAGAATATGAATCGAGATAATCCTGCTGATGGAATGATTCACTGTCGTAGTGGCTAAAACAAGCCATGTTATTGCGTTAAACGTGGATATATATTATTACTTATTCACTAAAAGTCGCCAAAAATAACCTTTGCCAGCCCGCGCGGAAAAGCTGCGTAAGGAGCTTTGTGTAAACTTTTAAGCTGCGTAAGGAGTCCACGTGACCTTCTGCTTGTTTGCACAGTTCCTGGTGTTTTTGTTAGTATTGCAATTTGCAGATAAGCCTTTGTTTGCAGTGCATAGAAAAGTGGTGCTGCCTTCGTTTCTCATGAGTTGGCTTGACTCGTCTATTGACAGAGCGATAACGGGGGCCAGCCCGCCATAACTTGCCCACATTTTTGTTTTCAAATGTGGTCGAAAAGATCAAAGTCTAAATAGTTAAGCGCTGTTACAATCCCTCCTGTGAATGCAGAACCATAGGCGGCTTTCGCAATTTGCGAGCAAGGCTATCAACAACGCTGACAATTTTTTCTTTGCTGGAGGTGGGACACATTTCTTTAGGGGCTGCTGATGTCCGAAAATTCTTACTAAATATTCACACGCTTTCGAAGTGCCGCGCTGCAGATGTCAACACCACCGACACCACCATCACCACACACCACCACCATTACCACCGTCAACACCACCACCACTCCTTAAAAATCGATTATCAGTCTCTATCAGTCTCTTTCTCGAGTAATCTAAATGTCGAGGATCAAAACAAATTGTTCACAACCTGTATTATGAACGCCGCGCGGCTAGCTATTCCTCAGTCCTCAGGAATGGTTCGACATAATCATAAAATCTGGTATACGCAAGAATGTAGGGAAGCAAAAAAGAAACAAAACAAAGCCTGGGGCATCTTCCGTAGATACCCAACCCATGATAATCTTGTAAATTTTAAAAAAGCGAAAGCCAACGCACGCCGCATTCGTCGAGATGCTGAGAAAACTTCCTGGAAGAACTACATATCATCTATTAACAGCTCAACCACATCCAAAAAAAATGTGGGAACAAGTCCATAAATTAAATGGCAGCTTCTCCCCTTTCACACCCCGCAGGGGCGTCTGCGTCAGCAGGCGTTTGGTGTGTTGCGACACCACGGACCCGAGCACACGAGGGTGGGACCCTCCCGCGTGTAGCCGTGCGCGGCTTAGCCGTGTCTGGGGAAAAGGGGATCCTGGGGGTTGAGTCGATGCTGGGTGTCTGGACCTTTAAGGCCCCCCGGCGGAGGCAACACACCTCTTCGGCCTCGGCTTCACACAGACGGCACCTCCAGGCTGACCCACCTGGAGGACATCGGCAGTCGCCTTTTCCTGTCTCTCTCTTCCTACAACCTTCGTCTTTCCCTTACTTTCCACCTTTCCTGTCTCCTCCTCCCTTCTATTTACTTCCTTCTTCTTGGCGGCAAGGGTTAACCCTGTGTGGCTATCCAACCTTGGGTACACCATATTCGGTTATAGTGACGGCGTACGACTGGCGTCGTGCAGACTTGGATGCAAGCTCTGCCGCGTCCCCTCGTTGGGCTCCGTGGTGGGTGGTCGGCGCTGTTGCCGAATTTTTATATATTTCATGGAAACTTCTTTCCCCAAACTCCCTGATCGCCCTCACAAACGAGGGCGCACCGAAGATCTCTTTCAGTTTTTCGGACGACAAGTCCAGAACTTTCCTAAATACCATGTGATTCACTCAGAAAACCCAGACAAACTAGTGCGTAACATTTCACCGTTCCTTGTTTCGAAGGCTTTAACTGAAGTTTTTGGAACAGGATATAAGGCGTCGAGAATGACAAGTGGTGATCTTCTCTTGGAGCTCCACGATAAGAAGCAGTACGAGAAACTGCCGAAACTTGTCTCATTTGGGGAGACCCAAATAACAGTTACTCCGCACCGAACCATGAACACCACCCGCGGCGTTGTCTCAGACGATGACATGCTAGAGCTCACTGAAGCTGAACTCTTGGAGGGCTTCAGTGAACAGAATGTCATAAATGTTAAGCGAATTAAGATCAGGCGAGACGGTAAAGAGATCAATACGAAACACCTGATACTCACTTTCGGTTCAAGTGTCCTCCCCGAGTCCGTCGAGGCCGGTTACATCAAACTTCGTGTTAGGCCATACGTGCCCAATCCTCTCAGATGCTTTAAGTGCCAAAGGTTCGGCCACAGTTCACAGAACTGTCGAGGCCGGCTGACATGTGCCAAGTGTAGTGACACTGAACATCCCTCCGAAACATGCAAGAAGACTCCACACTGTGTCAACTGTGATGGCGAGCACGCCGCATACTCGCGGTCATGCCCGTCTTGGAAAAAAGAAAAAGAAATAGTCACTATCAAAGTAAAAGAAAACATATCATTCAAAGAGGCACGCAGGCGGGTTGCATACCTTCCTAAGGCCAGCTTTGCCGAAGTGGCGCGTCAGGGGGCAGCGTCACAACGGCCTCCGGCGGCTGTCCGACCCACAGGCAGTGAGTCGGCAGTCACGCCATCTGCCCCCGCGGCGGTTGCAGCTAGCGCTGCGCCGTCAACCGAGGAGAAGGGACCATCCACCCCGAAGGTGGGTGCAGCCGAGGCTGCCCCAGCCTCCGAGGCCCCTTCCAGCGCTGGCAACGGCCAGCGCAGCCAAATCCCTCTGGGAGCCCCATCGACCTCCGGGCTGGTGGGCGCAGGGGTCTTGCCCTCCAAGGCGGGACTCCCTCTGAAAACTTCCCGCTCTCAAGAGCACGTGTCCGGCGCCTCACAAGAGGCAATGGACACCACACCTATCCTCAAGGCGCACCAGGCGCCTAAGGAGCGTCGAGCATCACTCGAACGCTTCAAAAAGAACAAAACACCAATTACAGGGCCTCGAAAGGGCTCTGTAATCTAAGGCATCTTTCCTTTTCCGTACACACAGCACTAATTTACATTAAATATGGATACACAAATCTTACAATGGAACGTCAGAGGTCTCCTTAGAAACCTTGATGATGTACAAGAACTGATCCACCAACACAATCCAAAAGTGCTGTGTTTACAGGAAACACATTTAAAATCTAAACACACAAATTTTCTCCGACAGTACATAACTTTTCGCAAAGATCGCGATGATGCTGTCGCATCATCGGGCGGTGTCGCCATTGTTATCCATAAGAGCATTGCGTGTCAACTTTTACAGCTACGAACGCCTCTCGAAGCAGTGGCGGTTCGAGCTGTTCTCCTAAACAAACTCATCACCATTAGCTCTCTTTATATACCCCCACATTACAAATTAACGAAACATGAATTCCAATCCTTTATAGATCAATTGCCAGAACCTTATGTTGTTCTTGGCGATTTCAATGCGCACAACTCCCTATGGGGCGACTCTCGTATCGATGCGCGAGGTCGTCTCGTTGAACAGCTCCTTTTGTCTTCCGGTGCGTGTCTGCTTAATAAGAAGGCACCCACATATTACTGTCTTGCCAACAAAACCTTTTCTTCAATTGATCTCAGCATAGTTTCTCCTTCTATTTTTCCTGAACTCGCATGGGAAGTTATAAACAATCCTTACGGAAGCGACCACTTCCCCATACTATTAAGAACACCTAAAGAAAACGAATATCCACCACAGGCTCCCAAGTGGAAGATTGATACAGCTGACTGGGAGAAATTCCGAACTCTCAGTAATATTTCATGGGATGAGATGTCCTCGTTAGGAATTGATGCTGCCGTGGAATACTTTACAGCCTTTTTAATAGATGCCGCAACTAAATGTATATTACAAGTAAATGGCTTGGCATGCAAACGGCGTGTCCCGTGGTGGAACGAGGACTGTAGGATCGCTCGTAAGAAACAGAACAAAGCGTGGGGATTGCTACGCGCCTCTCCCACTGCGGAGAATCTGTTTAACTTTAAGAAAGTGAAATCGCAAGGCAGGCGAACACGCCGACAGGCTAGAAGGGAGAGTTGGCAGACGTTTTTATCCGGTATCAACTCGTATACAGATGAGGCCAAAGTCTGGAACCGGTTTAATAGGATAAAAGGGCGCCAAACATATTCACTTCCTTTGGTAAACACACAAGGTGAAACAATAAAAGATCAGGCAGATTCACTTGGGGAACACTTCGAGAGCGTGTCGAGTTCAAACCATTATTCGCAATCATTTTTGAAATACAAACAAATAGAAGAATGTAAGCCCATAATACGAAAATCCAGGCAGAATGAACCTTATAACCGGCCTTTCAATATTGCTGAGTTGAGAGCTGCCTTGACCACATGCAGGGGCTCTGCGCCGGGACCTGATAGGGTCATGTATGAAATGATCAGAAACTTACACGCTGACACCAAACTTACACTACTCACGCTTTTCAACGCTATTTGGGCTGCGGGAAACCTCCCATCCACATGGAAACAAGCGATTGTGGTCCCTGTTCTTAAACAGGGCAAGGACCCTTCCTTGGCGGCAAGTTACCGTCCGATAGCTCTTACAAATTGTCTTTGTAAGCTTTTTGAAAAAATGGTTAACCGCAGACTTGTACATTACCTTGAACTCAACAATATCCTCGATCCCTTTCAGTGTGGCTTTAGAGAAGGGCGGTCCACAACCGATCACCTTGTGCGCATTGAGGGAAACATTCGCGACGCCTTTCTACATAAACAATATTTCCTATCCGTATTCCTCGATATGGAGAAGGCGTACGACACTACGTGGCGCTATGGAATATTGAGAGACTTGTGGGGAATTGGCATCCGTGGCAATATGCTCGTCTTAATAGAAAGCTATTTGTCCAACCGTACATTTCGCGTGAAAGTCGGCAATGTATTGTCGCGACCTTTTATACAGGAAACTGGTGTACCTCAAGGAGGTGTACTTAGCTGCACGCTCTTCATCGTGAAAATGAACACCCTTCGTGCCTCGTTACCGCCAGCCATTTTTTATTCTGTTTACGTAGACGACATACAGATAGGATTCAAATCCTGCAACCTTACAGTATGTGAGAGGCAAGTTCAACAGGGCTTGAACAAAGTGTCCAAATGGGCAGAAGAAAACGGATTTAAAGTCAACCCCAACAAAAGTTCTTGTGTGCTTTTCACAAGAAAGAGAGGACTCATTGCAGAACCCAGTATCGAAATGTATGGTCAGCGAATTCCTGTGAACAAAGAACACAAGTTCTTAGGCATCATACTTGATTCGAAATTAACTTTCATTCCACACATAAAGTACCTCAAGGTCAAATGCTTAAGAACAATGAACTTACTTAAAGTGTTATCCCACACAGCATGGGGCAGCGACAGGAAATGTTTAATGAATCTTTACAAGAGCCTCATCCGATCGCGGTTGGACTACGGTGCCGTGATCTATCATTCTGCAGCCCCGAGCGCGCTAAAGATGCTAGATCCGGTCCACCATCTAGGAATTCGACTGGCCACTGGAGCTTTCAGAACAAGTCCCATAGAAAGTTTATATGCAGAATCAAATGAGTGGTCACTACATCTGCAGAGAACATACATCAGCCAAACGTATTTCCTGAAAGTCCACTCTAATCCTCAACACCCATGTTTTAATACCATTAACGATATGACATATGCCACGCTCTTTCATAATCGTCCTTCCGTAAGACGGCCTTTTTCGATGCGTGTGAGGGAGCTTAGTGATGAAATGCATGTCCCACTCCTCGAGCCCCGCCTAATGCAGCCAGCCAAGCTGCTACCTCCTTGGGAGTGGCAGCACATAGAATGCGATATATCTTTCATGCAAGTTACAAAACACGCTCCAGAGATCGAAATACAAATGCATTTCCGGGAACTCCAATACAAACACTCCTGCACGGAGTTCTACACAGACGCATCGAAGTCACCCGAGGGGGTGTCCTATGCAGCCGTCGGCCCATCCTTCTCGGAATCCGATGTACTGCATCCGGAAACAAGCATCTTTACGGCTGAGGCCTACGCACTGTTGTCAGCTGTAAAGTATATAAAGAAATCAAAACTCGAGAAATCAGTTATATATACGGACTCACTAAGTGCTGTGAAGGCCCTAATGTCATTTTCTAAGCACAAAAACCCAGTAATCAATGAACTCTATTCCGTCCTATGTAAAACGTATATATGTAACCAGCATGTCACCATATGCTGGGTGCCGGGTCATAGGGGCATCGAAGGCAATGCTCTGGCGGACCAGATGGCCACATCAATAGCATCGTATTCTGTAAATCCTACCGCAGCAGTCCCTGTCACAGATCTGAGGCCCTACTTGCGCAGAAAACTGCGGAACTACTGGCAACGCTCGTGGGACATGGAAACAAATAATAAACTGCACGTAATAAAGCCACAATTAGGGTTCTGGCCTTCTGCAACAAAATCACGTCGGACAGATGTCCTACTCTGCCGGCTAAGAATAGGACACACTTTTGGCACACATAACTTTTTGCTCACGGGAAAGGAGCCTCCAACCTGTGGTAGATGCGGGGAAAGGCTGACCGTCCTCCACGTCCTCCTGGAGTGTCGGGAAGCCGAACATGACAGAAAGAAACATTTTCCCTTAGCATACCGGCAGCATATCCCCCTCCATCCTGTTATGTTACTCGGAGCAGAACCGCTCTTTGACACTAACGCAGTCCTAGGTTTCCTGAAAGATGTTGTATTACATGTAATTAGCCCATACGTTCGCAGCGCCTCCTCTCTATAGAGGATAGCGCTGTGATAGTTTTTCCGTATAGCACATGCCTCTCGTCCCTTGCGTGTCAAGGGCTCTGGCGAGGCAGCAGTGCTCCAAGTGATTTTACCAGCTTATATATTTTCTATTTTGCATCACTCTTTTCACGATGGATTTTATTGCACATAGAACACGTCATTGTCATCGACATATTCTTATTGCAGATAGATTTTACGCACTCTAGAGCGACTATTTTTAAGGCCCCTATACAGCCACTTTACATTATCCCCATCGATGCCATAACTACATTGCAAACTCATCACCACTGTCTTGGCGCTCTTTGGCCACACTTGGCCCTTGCGCCAATAAACACTACATATCATCATCATCATCATCTCCCCTTTCACAATCCCGTTTTTAACAGCTCCTGGCACACAAACAAGTATAGAGGAACAGGCAGACGTACTAGGGGAAATTTTTCTAATGTTTCAAGTTCCTCACACTACACTCAATCGTTCCTGAAGCACAAACATACAACTGAAAAACAAAAACTTCCTACAAGTGGCTGTACAAATGAGCCCTATAATGCATTAATCACATTTCACGAAATCCAAAAAGTACTGTCCGCAGGTAAACAGACGGCACCCGGCCCTGATGAAATACATTATGAAATGCTCGCTCACCTCTCAGACGCTGCTGTGAACGCACTTCTGCAATTCTTCAATAAATATGGGTGTCGGGAAAAATTCCGGAAGCTTGGAAAAAAGCCGTGATTGTACCGTTCCTGAAACCTGCAAAACCACCAACCACCCCTAGTAGTTATAGGCCTATAGCCCTCACAAGTTGCCTGGCAAAATCATTTGAATGTATCCTGAACGTTAGGCTGACGTTCACTCTTCAATCACGTGAACTCCTTGACATCCACCAGTGCGGATTTAAGAAAACGTGTTCAACGACTGATCATCTCGTTCGCCTAGAAAATACAGTGCGAGAAGCATTCGTACACAAGCAACTCTGTTTAGCAGTCTTTTTCGATATCGATAAGGCTTACGATACCGCCTGGAGGTTTGGTATTCTCCGCGACCTAGCAGAACTTGGTATTCGAGGTAGGATGCTGAACTGCTTGAAAGATTTCAACTCCGACCGTTCATTTCATGTACGCCTTGGTGCAACTTTGTCGAAGAAATTCGTCCAGGAGAATGGAGTGCCGCATGGTTGTATTTTAAGTACGACACTTTTCATCGTAAAAATGAACTCCATAGCAAAAATCATTCCTAGATCAATTATGTATTCTGTATATGTCGATGACCTTCAAATAGCATGCACATCCTCCAGCCTACCAACATGCGAAAGACAGATACAACTTACATTGAATAAACTCGCTATTTGGGCAGACAAAAATGGGTTTAAATCTTCACCCCAAAAAACAGTTGCTGTCCTCTTCTCACTCAAAAGAGGCCTACAGGTTGACCCCACCCTACATCTAAATCAAACCGTACTCCCAGTAAAGAATGAACAAAAATTTCTAGGTGTAACTTTCGATAAAAAGCTCACATTCTTACCACACATTACCACTCTCAAAAAGAAAGCTTCCCAGTCACTAAATATACTCAAAGTACTGTCATATAAACATTGGGGATCTGATAGAACATGCCTTCTACACATTTACCGTTACTTAGTACGCTCCTCCTTAGATTATGGCTGCATAGTGTATGGTTCAGCAAGACCGACATACCTAAAAAAATTAGACCCAGTACATAACTCAGGCTTGCGTATTTCATGCGGTGCATACCGAACGTCCCCTATAACTAGCCTTTACGTAGAAACAAACGAACCTCCACTAGAAACTAGAAGAGCTGCTCTAACCTGTGCATATATCCTTAAGGTACAATCTCTACCAAAACACATTTGCTATCCCCTTGTAACAAAATGCCCTTCACGAGTAATTTTCAACAACAAACCACAAACTACAAGACCACTGCTCCTGCGATTTGAAGAGATGTGTCGGAATCTTGGCATAGTGGACACATTACCTGGCATTACCCACAGACAAAATCCACTACCCCCATGGTTCATCTTTCCCACAGTTTGCGATCTCACTTTAACACAGTTCCGGAAAGCACAAACTCCGCCACAACACATAATTCAGGAATTCCTTGCACTAGAAGAAAAATACAGCAGCTTCACAGACTTTTATACTGATGGTTCGAAAACGAATGAACATGTTGGAAGTGCAGTTGTACAAGGGAACTGGGAAGAAACGGTAAGACTTCCGCAGTGCACATCCATTTTCACTCCTGAATGTTACGCCATTTCTATAGCCATAGACAAAATAATAAAGGAGAACCTCGCAAATAGTATCATATACACAGTCTCCCTAAGTGCACTCACAGCTCTTCATGCCAGAAATGCAGTCACACCATTATTAGGAGGCATTATACACAATTTAATAAAAGCCACCACACAAGGACTGAACATTAAATTATGCTGGGTTCCGAGCCACGTCGGAATTAGTGGCAATGAGAGAACAGATGCATGCGCGGCACAAGCCCGGCACAAAGAAATCTCAAAAGTAAAGATACCTCCTAACGACTGCATGAAGTTAATACATCATAAACTAAGAAAGAAATGGCAGTCTGCTTGGAACAATGAAGTAAACAACAAATTACACCTGCTAAAACCCGTGTTAGGCGAATGGAAATCTTGCACACACCAGGAACGTTTCAAAGAAGTGATTCTGTGCCGTCTTCGCATAGGACACACACACCTAACACACAACTTCATTCTAACAAAGCAAGACAAACCCCAATGTGAACTATGTGGAGATGAACTAACAGTAAACCATATCCTATTTTCACGCAGAAAACTTGAACCACTGAGGAAGACGTTTTTTACCATATTTTACAAAGAACACATCCCTTTTCACCCAGCTTTGATTTTAGGAGAAGATGCGCTTATTGATATATCATGTGTTTTTAGATTTTTAAAAGAAGCAGGAGTTCTCACAAAACTTTTAAATTCGCAGAGTGCTTAACTACATATTACAGAACACCTCATCCACCTTCTCATCCCTGAGAAGAAGGCCGAGGTCTTTAGTTAAATTGTTGGGACTCTCCGGGCTCTTGCCCAGACAAGTACTTACTGAGGTGTCCCAATTTTTAAAAAAAGAATCTATACCTAGTGTTTGGCGCATGATAGCCTAAGCTGCTTATGTGCCACTAAACCCAACTCAACTCAACTCAACTCTAAGTTTCGAAATGTGTAAAGTGCTTGATAATACTTTGACTTCTACTAAATCATTTGTGCATATTCTTTACGGCAAATCCCCTGGTCAAACTCGAAAAGAAAGGTCGAAGGCACCCTTGTTATTCAGTAACCAATCATAGGTTAAAAAATAGGCATAAATCAACGGTAGATGTAGTCAGCGTAAGTTCAGTCAATGAAAGAAGAAAAACGTTGTCAGCCAGCCGTTTTGTGATGCACTGGACAAACAAAGTCGCCAGAGCCAAATTGTTTGAGCTGCTTCCGAGTTACAGAAAGACGAAGATGACAGGCAGATAACTTGAACTGCAAAACGTAACGCAGCATATCTTCTGAAAAGTTTTGCAGTGTTATTAGGTGCAGTAAGCTATATATACAAAAACACCACCTCGCGTGTTAGGCGCACAGTACTGTGGCGCGAGACTGAACATAGCACGCGTCGTAGCAAACGACACGGTTGTCGCCCCCCTGTACGCAACAGCGGGCAAAGAGCGCATTGAGGCACCCTGGGCATTGTTGAAGCACAGCACTCTCTTCAGTCAAGTGGCAGTATTGTGGTTTGATGAAGGGCTTACAGTTAAGGTCCATATTTAAATGTGTCGTTTAAGCAGCTGAAAACCCCCTTTTACTCTCAATGTGTCGCACTGGGGCCTCAGAGATAGCCAGTAATATGATGTTGCCCACACAAGTATACGGGCCACAGCGGCTTACGTCTGGGTACGCAGCAATCAGTTCAAAATTTCTGTCTGCAGTACCTTTTGCAAGCTATGCAGTGATACATTGAATTATAAGAACTCCACACGAAGCTATCAGAATCTCAAATTTTTTGCGAGGCCCGTTTCGCGCAGAACTTTGCGAATAATTTCACGTGACGTTGCACAGCACGCTTCACTTCACAACATTTCCGTGCAGTGAGTGGTACAGTAGGTGCTGTGTGTATGTACTGCAGGCTTTCAACAATGACATCTTCGCTTCATGCAAACTGACCACAAGCTCACACGGAAGTCAGTAGTGCCAAGTCCTACCACCGACAATAAGATGAGGAAAGACATACAGTAAAGAGGCAAAAATACACCGTGTGGGGACAAGTTCACATTCGTGACCACAAAGGTGAGAGAGAGAAACACATTCAGCACTGAACACAACTAAATATCAGGCACACAAGCCTCGAAGTAGGCAGCTCAAGAGATTGTTATCATTCAGTTTTGTAAACTTCACAAGTACTATTGAAGGCCAGAGACTACCAATTGATCAATTTTTAGCAAATGGAGATTTTTGATTGATTCGGTTAGACATTTCATAGAAACAGTGTGTCTACGAGACCTGCTGCCGCAGAGGGCTGCACCTTAAGATTGACCACTTTATCTACAAGCAGCCAGATCTTCGTTCACAAGTTTTTTGCATTCCATCTCCACCCGAATGTGATTGCCGTCATGCCCCGCTGAAAAATTACGTGGCCACTGAGCCGTAATGCCATGTACACAACAGGAGCATGATTCACAATGATTCTCTTTCTAATGTCTTCGAATTTCCAAGTAGCAAGTCGTCCTGGTGTACCCTTTTTGCTTTCCACAATCACACTTAAATCTAAAGTAATGGTATGAAAACATAAAATTTTCATGAAGACCTTAACATCCCTCGTTCTGGATAAAGCTGCACACCAAAAAACTCTGGAATTTTTGGTGCCTCGAGGCAGTTGCAGGATTACTAGTCAAGCTAGGGCCAATAGAAGGGACCATCACCAACCTAGAAAGTCGAGTCTGTCCTGGGCGATCTCAAGGTTGGCCCTCATCTTCTCCTTCAGGGTATTTGCCCACTCCCAGGTAGGACCTGCATTTGCCAAGATATATGTCAGAAGCGAACTTTGTAACACCGAATTGCTCCAGGCTCTCAGTGAAGAAAAAGGTATAGTTTCACTTCACGGGCGAAGCATTCATAGTGATTGCAAAGTAGCAGCCAACTACACAAAGTAAGGGTCCTAGATATGCAAGCGTTATATATACCATATATATTCAAATCTAGGCCGGCCATTCTTACAAATAATCATATACAAAACTTTCGGTATGTCTGAGACTCGAGGATTTTAAAAAAAACGCCCCTGTTTTTATTAATGTGGTCAATAACTAGCGCCATCCAGAAAAGTCAGTATCGTAGCCGCTACTAGCCCGGCCAGAAACCAACTGATTAACACCAGCGAAGTTGTGGTTTTCACCTGTGTCGTATCGGAGCTTGTTCTGTTATCGGCATGAGACGTGGCGTACCACTTTCAAACTAAACGTTGGGAAGGCCACGCTGCTGGCGCAAAGTTATGTAAACGTCACCTCAAGGCTACAGCCTAGAAAGCCAAGGTTCCTACCAAGTCGCAAGGACCAAGCACCCTGGCGAAAGCAAGGACGTCGGTGGTTCAGCTCTGAACGCGAGACCTCGACGGAGTCGCCATTCTCTTCCAAGACTAGAGCCCTGGAGCCGCCGCAGCTGCTGAAGAAACCGAAGATCCAAGCTAAGAAGATAGATCCAGGGCCACACAACACCAAACAGGTGAGCTGGGCTTAAGTTGTATCTCCCACTGCTCCTATTACAGAACACCCTGAGTATCAGAGAATCATAGCCGAGAATAGACAGCTAAGAAGAACTAGGAACACTTTGCAATAACAGAGTGTTCTCAGTGAGAGGCTTAGTAAGCTGGAGGGAGCAGCTAAGCTTACCCACCACAACCCATAGCACCCCCATCAGGCACGGAGATCATGCTGCTAAGCATAATGCAACAGATGCAGCAACTGCAGCAAGAAATCCAACAGCAAATATCTATGTTGAACGACTCTTATTTGACCGCACGACGTGAAGCTCGTAAGCGCACAGATGCAGGACCCTTGTCTAACTCTAGAGCTCCTGCCTACTGCCGCACTAGGAACGCTACAGATGTCACTGACAGAGAGCGTGGATAATGGCAATTCGGCTGAGCTCCGTAGAGCAATAGGTGACGCCATTCTAACGGACTGGGTTGCCTTTCGCTCCCACCCATTACCTGACCACATGCCTAGCAATGTCCACGAATGAAAGAAACATGAAACACATGAAAGAGACCCACAACCAAATATAAAAAGCTCGAACGCTCGTTGGAAACACCAGCAGCAGACCACCATCTACTTCATTTGTGGGAGAGCCGCAAAAGCATGCCCAAGGCCTCAAACGCACCCTGTTACGCAGGTTAGCGGCCCTCAAACAAGAAGCCGATGCCTATGCACCCCATGTAGTTACCGAAGGATGGGTACAATTCTGTAGCTCTTCACAGAACATTTTAGGCACAGCACAAACTTTAACTGTTCTGCGCAACAAGCTGGATCACGACAAGTCCAAAATAGCTACGAGTAGAACACTACAAGAATAGCGGACGAGTTCCCGGGTACAGACCAAGAGCTGATCCAAGCCTTAGTCGCAAGCTATATAAGAGACCAACCTCACCCGCTTGTCCCCGCAGGGGCGTCTGCGTAAGCAGGCGTTTGGTGTGTTGCGCCACCACGTACCCGAGCACATGAGGGTTGGACCCTCCCGCGTGTAGCCGTGCGCGGCTTAGCCGTGTCCGGGGAAAGGGGGATCCTGGAGGTTGAGCCGATGCCGGGTGTTCGGACCTTTAAGGCCCCCCGGCGGAGGCAACACACCTCTTTGGCCTCTGCTTCACGTAGACGGCACCCCCGGACTGACCCACCCGGGGGAAATCGGCAGTCGCCTTTTCCTGTCTCTCTCTCTTGAAACCTTCGTCTTTCCCTTCCACTTTAGTACTTTCCTGTCTCCTTCTCTCTTCTATTTACTTCCTTCTTCTTGGTGGCAAGGGTTAACCCTGTGTGGCTATCCAACCTTGGGTACACCATATTTGGTTATAGTGGCGGCGTACGACTGGCGTCGTGCAGACTTGTATGCAAGCTCTGCCGCGTCCCCGCGTTGGGCTCCGTGGTGGGCGGTCGGCGCTGTTGCCGAATTTTTATATATCTTCATGGAAACTGGTTTCCCCAAACTTCCTGATCGCCCTCAGAAACGAGGGCGCACCGAAGATGTCTTTAAGTTTTTTGGCAATCGTACACAGAACTTTCCCCGCTTTCATGTCATCCACTCCGATAAGCCTGAGAAGACTGTAAGAATGATCTCACCTTTCGTTGTCTCGAAATCTCTGACAGAAGTTTTTGGTCCCGTATACAAGGCATCGAAAATGGCTAGCGGTGATCTTCTCCTAGAGCTCCGCGATCAGAAACAATTTGAAAAACTGTCCAAACTTGTATCTTTTGGGGGTGTTCCAGTCACAGTGACCCCACACCGTACCATGAATACTACCCGTGGCGTTGTATCGGATGCTGATCTGCTTGAATTGTCTGAAGCTGAACTTCTAGAGGGTTGGAATGATCAGAACGTGATCAATGTTAAGAGAATTAAAATAAGACGTGACGGAAAAGAAATCAATACCATGCACCTAATACTTACATTTGGCTCAAGCAACCTACCAGACACTATCGAGACAGGCTATGTGAAAATCCGAGTGAGACCGTACATTCCAAATCCCCTACGATGCTTTAAGTGCCAGCGATTCGGCCACAGCTCACAGAACTGCCGAGGCCGCCAGATATGTGCAAAATGTAGTTCGCGTGACCATGCCTCTGAAACGTGCAATAACGCTCCACACTGCGTGAACTGTGATGGCAAGCATACCGCATACTCGCCGTCATGCCCGTCTTGGAAAAAAGAAAAAGAAATAGTCACTGTCAAAGTAAAAGAAAACATATCATTCAAAGAGGCACGCAGGCGGGTTGCATACCTTCCTAAGGCCAGCTTTGCCGAAGTGGCGCGTCAGGGGGCAGCGTCACAACGGCCTCCGGCGGCTGTCCGACCCACAAGCAGTGAGTCGGCAGTCACGCCATCTGCCCCCGCGGCGGTTGCAGCTAGCGCTGCTCCGTCAACCAAGGAGAAGGCACCATCCACCCCGAAGGTGGGCGGAGCCGAGGCTGCCCCAACCTCCGAGGCCCCTTCCAGCGCTGGCAACGGTCAGCGCAGCCAAATCCCTCAGGGATTCCCATCGACCTCCGGGCTGGTGGGCGCAGGGGTCTTGCCTTCCAAGGCGGGACTCCCTCTTAAAACCTCTCGCTCGCAAGAGCTCTTGTCCGGCGTCTCACAAGAGGCAATGGACACTATACCCATCCTCAAGGCGCACCAAGCGCCTAAGGAGCGGCGAGGCTCCCTCGAACGCTCCATAAAGAACAAAACCCCTATTACAGGGCCTCAAAAGGGTTCTGTAATCTAAGGCATCCCGTCCGTTTCCGTAAACACAGCACCAATTTATTTTAAATATGGATACACAAATCATTCAATGCAACATTAGAGGTCTCCTTACAAATCTTGATGATTTGCAAGAACTCATCCACAAACATAATCCAAAAGTGCTGTGTTTACAGGAAACACATTTAAAATCCAGACACGCAAACTTTCTCCGTACGTATGTTACGTTTCGCAAAGATCGCGATGATGCCATCGCATCATCGGGTGGTGTTGCGATTCTCACACATAAAAGTATAGCATGTCAACCTTTACAGCTTCGAACGCCCCTTGAAGCAGTGGCGGTGCGAGTTGTTCTGCTAAACAAACTCATCACTATTTGCTCGCTTTATATACCCCCATATTACAAATTAACTAAACATGAATTTCAGTCCTTTATAGATGAACTGCCAGAACCCTATGTTGTTCTTGGCGATTTCAATGCGCACAGCTCCCTGTGGGGCGACTCTCGTATAGATGCGCGTGGTCGCCTTGTTGAACAGTTCCTTTTTTCTTCTGGAGCGTGCCTTCTCAATAAGAAAGAACCCACATATTACTCTCTCGCAAACCGATCCTTTTCGTCAATAGATCTTAGTATAGTCTCTCATTCTATTCTGCCTGAACTTGAATGGGAAGTTACCGACAATCCTTACGGTAGCGACCACTTCCCTATACTGCTAAGATCATATAAAGAAAACGAATATCCACCATACGCTCTTAGGTGGAAGATTGAGACAGCTGATTGGGAGAAATTTCGATCTCTAACTAGTATCTCATGGGCTGACCTGTCTTCGTTAGGAATTGACGCTGCAGTCGAGTTTTTTACAGCATTCATAATAGATGTCGCATTTAAATGCATATCAGAAGTAAAAGGCTTGGCCTGCAAACGGCGTGTCCCATGGTGGAACGACGATTGTAGGATCGCTCGTAAAAAACAGAACAGGGCGTGGGGGTTGCTACGCGCTTCTCCCACTGCGGAGAATCTAGTCAACTTTAAAAAAGTAAAATCCGAAGGCAGGCGAACCCGCCGACAGGCCAGACGAGAAAGTTGGCAGAAGTTTCTATCGAGTATTAACTCGTTCAGAGATGAGGCGAAAGCCTGGAACAGGGTCAATAGAATAAGAGGGCGACAAGCACATGCACTTCCTTTGGTAAACACAGAAGGCGATACCCTACAAGATCAGGCGGACTCACTTGGGGAGCACTTTGAGACCGTGTCAAGTGCCAACCATTACTCGCAATCCTTTCTGAAATATAAACAAATAGAAGAATGTAAGCCACTCATGAGAAAATGTCAACAGAATGAACCATACAACTGTCCTTTTAGCATTGCCGAGTTGAGAGCTGCCTTGAGCGCATGCAAGAGCTCTGCACCGGGATCTGACAGAATCATGTATGAAATGATCAAAAACTTACATAAAGACACCCAAGTTACACTAGTCACAATTTTCAACACGATTTGGGCTGCGGGATACTTCCCGACTACATGGAAAGAAGCCATTGTGATCCCGGTTTTGGAACAAGGCAAAGATCCTTCCTCAGTGGCAAGTTACCGCCCAATAGCCCTGACAAGTTGCCTTTGTAAGGTATTTGAAAAAATGATCAATCGCCGTCTCGTGCATCTCCTAGAGTCCAGTAAAATGCTTGACCCATTTCAGTGTGGTTTTCGGGAAGGGCGATCTACAACCGATCATCTTGTGCGCATCGAAGCGAGCATTCGCGATGCCTTCGTGCACAAGCAATCTTTCTTATCTGTATTTCTGGATATGGAAAAAGCGTACGACAAAACCTGGCGGTACGGAATCCTGCGCAATCTTTCTGCGCTAGGTATCCGCGGCAATATGTTAAACATTATAGAGAGCTACCTAGAGAACCGTACATATCGAGTGAAAATAGGTCCTGCACTGTCGCGTACATTTATACAGGAAACTGGGGTACCCCAGGGTGACGTACTCAGCTGCATGCTCTTTGTCGTAAAGATGAACACGCTTCGTGCATCTTTACCACCAGCTATTTTCTATTCCGTCTACGTAGACGATATACAAATTGGTTTTAAATCCTGCAACCTCACAGTCTGCGAGAGACAGGTACAGCATAGTTTGAACAAGGTGTCACAGTCGGCAGAGAAAAACGGATTTAAAATCAGTCCTCAAAAGAGTTCTTGTGTGCTGTTTACAAGGAAGAGAGGCCTAGTTCCGGATCCTTGCTTACAAATGTGTGGACAACAGATACCAGTAAACAAAGAGCACAAATTTCTAGGTGTCATACTTGACTACAGACTCACTTTCGTCCCCCCATTAAACATCTTAAAGAAAAGTGTCTAAAAACAATGAACATAATCAAACTTCTATCCCAGACTACGTGGGGTAGTGACAGGAAGTGCTTAATGAATCTCTATAAAAGCCTCATTCGATCACGACTAGACTATGGCGCCGTGATTTATCACTCTGCCGCCCCGAGCGCACTAAAGATGCTAGACCCCGTCCACCATCTAGGAATTCGACTGGCCACTGGCGCTTTCAGAACGAGTCCCATACAAAGTTTATATGCAGAATCAAATGAGTGGTCACTTCATATCCAGAGAACATACATCAGCCAAGCATATTTTTTGAAAGTCCACTCTAATCCTGAACATCCCTGTTTTAATACCATTAATGATATGACATATGCTACACTGTTTCGTAATCGTCCTTCCGTAAGACAGCCTTTCTCGCTGCGTGTGAGGGAGCTTAGTCATTAAATGCGTGTTCCACTCCTCGAACTTCGCCTAATGCATCCAGCCAAGCTGCTACCTCCTTGGGAGTGGCAGCTGATACAATGTGACACATCTTTCGTTCAAGTTACAAAGCACGCTTCAGACATTGAAATCCAAATGCGTTTCCGGGAACTCCAACACAAACACTCCTGCACGGAGTTCTACACAGACGCATCGAAGTCGCACGAAGGGGTGTCCTATGCAGCCGTCGGTCCATTCCTCTCGGAATCCGACGTACTGCATGCGGAAACTAGTATCTCTACGGCTGAGGCCTACGCACTATTGTCGGCTGTGAAGCATACCAGGAAATCAAAACTACAGAAAGCAGTCATATATACGGATTCCCTTAGTGTTGTGAAGGCCTTGATGGCATTCTCTAACCATAAAAATCCGGTAATTAACGAACTCTATTCTGCTCTGTGTAAAGCGTATGTAGGTAATCAGCATGTCATCATATGCTGGGTGCCAGGTCATAGGCGCATCGAAGGTAACATTGTGGGGAACCAGATGGCCACGTCAGTTGCATCATTTTCTGCTAATCCCACCGCTGCAGTTCCTGTCACAGACCTGAAGCCCTTCTTACGGAGGAAACTACGGAACCAGTGGCAACGCCTATAGGACGCGGAAACAAATAATAAGCTCCACGTGATAAAGCCACAGTTAGGATTCTGGCCTTCCGCAACAAAATCACGCCGGACAGATGTCCTATTCTGTCGTCTAAGAATAGGACACACATTTGGCACACATAACTTTTTACTCACCGGAAACGAGCCTCCAACCTGTGGTAGATGCGCGGAGAGGCTGACCGTCCTCCACGTCCTTCTGGAGTGTCGGGCAGCCGAATCTGAGAGAAGAAAACATTTTTCTCTGGCATACCGGCAGCACATCCCCCTTCATCCAGTAATGTTACTCGGCCCAGAACCGCTGTTTGACTCCAGCGCAGTCCTGGGCTTCCTGAAAGATGTTGTCTTGCATGTTCTTAGCCCCACATGTTCGTAGCGGGTCCTCTCTTAAGAGGATACCGCTGTGATAGCTCTTTCGTATAGCGCGCGCCTCTAGGCCCTTGTGTTTCAAGGGCTCTGGCGAGGCAGCAGTGCTCCAAGTAATTTTACTATCTTATACGTTTTCCATTTTGCATCATTCTCCTACGATGGATTTTAATGGTCATAGTTTTCTTCATTAATCATCGCCATAATTTTATAGCACGTAGATTTTACGCACTTTACAGCGACTATTTTTAGGCCACTTTACAGCCAAGTCACATCTTCCATAATACATCAACGTTAACACTTGTCATGGCGCTCTTTGGCCAAACCTGGCCCTTGCGCCACTAAACACAACACATCATCATCATCATCAGGATGTCAACAACAATACAACAACATATCCTTGATGAAGATGAAAGCAGTCTTGAAGGAGAAGCTGCAACAAATTACATCCGAAAAGTAACAGCCGAATCTTTCCAAGGCAATGACGAGGTTGTATTTGAAGATAAAGAGCATAAAGGAGACCCAAGTGGAAAAGGAGATGGTGCTCACGAATTTCAACTGGAAGAAAGCAGAAGAGAAAATTCCTAAGCGCACAGTCACAGGGCTAGACGATGTTCCCGTTAGGCTGATTAATGAACTAGGACCAAAAAGTAAGGAAGCTCTGGTGAAAGCTATGGAAAACACTTTAAAGATAGAGGAATACCAGACAGTTGGCGACAAAGTAGAATGAAATAAGTTAGAAGGGTAAGGGAGAGAAAGATGGAATTCACTCGCATCGACCATTGACCATTACATCGGTAATATACAGGCAGCAATGCAGGCAATCAAATTAAATCTTGAAACATGGGCAGAGAATAATGGCATTTTGGGAGAACTTCAGAATGGCTTCAGAATAGGTAGGCGTTCAGATGATAAGTTATTTGTTGTTACTCAGTGTATTGAAATATCAAAAGTAGAAAGCAGATGGTTATATGTGGCCTTTTAAGACATTACATGAGCCTATGAAAACGTAGACCGCTACATATTGTGGGATATTCGGAAGGGAAAGGCTTAGGTGACGATTGTCTACAGCTTTTGCGAGAGATTTACATAGAAGATACCGTTTACGTTGAATGGGAAGGGATGAGGAGCGAGCTGAAAGTTTATATAAACAAGGGAGTGAAGCAGGGGTGCCCTTTATGCCCGCTGCTGTTTATGATGTACATGGTGAGGATGGAGAGGGCGCTAGAAGGAAGCAATATCGGGTTTAATCTCTCGTACAAATAGGCGGGTACAGTAATAGAGCAGCCGCTCCCAAGATTATTTTATGCGGACGACATTGTGTTGTTAGTTAACAAGCAAAGCGATTTGTAACGTCTGACTAATACAGGAAGGCAACAATTTAGGTTGGAAGTTTAGTGTTAGAAAATCAGCTGTTATGATATTCAATGAAAACAGTGAACAGGCAGTGGAGATACAGGATCAGGAAATAGCTGGCGGCAACGGAAAAGAAACATGCCACGAGTGACTACTTAAGAGGAAAGAACGAAATCAGGAAAGAAACTATTTATCATAACTCAAAGTGAAACTCATTACTTTTCGAAGCGCGATCGGGATGCCTTAGAACACGCACCTATAAAGCGAGATAAAAGGCGGAAGAAGCATGTGCTTGCTGCGGTAAAGCTAGGGAAACTATGGAGCATGCTTTATTAGTATGTGAAGACGTCTACCCAACGGTCGATTTGAGTTTGAGTTTATTCAACCACATGGCAGGTACATGAAAGTGCGCATGGACGTGGTTAGGTGTGATGGGAAAAAAACTGCAGTTAACAGCTTGACTGGCCCCATCACCCGGAAAACAACATTCCATTACAAAATTACAGGCAGCGGAGAGCGACAATACAAAAAGAACACACATGTGGCCCGTCACAGCAAAAGCGAAATAAAACTCTGAAACATATAAAAAAAAACATTTAACAACAACGCAAGACATAATTGCATGACATTAATTAACCATCACAAAAGTGACCTGATATTACATGAATAGGACATTCAGGACATTCTATGTAGTATATCAGTATTGGACAAATTATGTAAACTTTCAATTGTTAATTTCCATTTGTTCAGTAAACTCGGAAGGCAGAAATGTAATGTTTGCAGTCCATAATTAGTACGAGGACATGGTACATACCAATTCTCTGTATGTCGGGTGATGCAACTGGCCGGATTTGGTTGCAAATCGGCCAATGTATGTAAGATGGTACCTCCTCTGCGTATTTCTGATTTAAAAGTTGTCAAGAGCTTGTATTCGTAATAACTGTTCACTCGAAAATTTCTATACTTTATGAATAATGAAGCGGTGTGTGCGTGATACGATACACCTTCAATACACCTCAGAGCATTTTTTTTGCAGCACGACCAGATGATTATTGATGCTTTAGAGCCTGTGGACCAAGCCAGATGACAATAGTGTAAATGCGAAGAAAAAAGAGCGTTATATAATAATAGTTTTTGTTTTACAGGTAATATATTGTGACACCGACGCAACACGCCTAAAACTCTGCAAAGTTTATGGCTAATGTATTCCGTATGGTGATTCCATGCCATATGTTCATAGAAGAGAACACCGAGAGTTTTAACAGGTTGGGAAAATTCAATTTCGTTATTATTAAGGGTTAGCTTGAGAGTCGTGTCGTATAATTTGGATTTCGCACGGAACAATACAGCCTTGCTTTTAGAGCAGTTAATATGTAGTGAATTCGCTATAGTCCATGCATATATTTTATATAGCACTTCATTTGCAGACACGATGAGGTCATCAGCCATTTCACCAGAAAAAATAGACTAGTGTCATGCGCGTATATTACATAATCTACAGAGCTGTTAATTTGTACAATATTGTTAATAAAAATATTAAATAACAGGGGTCCCAATATGCTTCCTTGAGGTACCCCATTTTCACCTTTCATGGGTGATGATAGCTCTCGGTTGACTGAGACGCACTGTTGCCGATTAGATAAATAGCTTTTGATTATAGTTAAAATGACACAACGGACTCCATAGCATTGCACTTTTTCTAACATAGTAACATGATTTATCCTGTCAAATGCCTTGGAGAAATCTAGGAATATTCCTAGGGTAAGTTTCTTTGCTTCCATATTCCTTATAATCAATTTCTTTTGTTAAAGTAAGGCACTTTCGGTAGACAGGCCTGGCTGAAAGCCGAACTGTGACGACGTAATAACCTTATGTCTATTAAAAAAATGAAAATAATGAAAATAAGTTTTTCAGAAATAAGTCGAATGAAAATAAGATTTTCGCACCCCCTAGAAAAAGCCGGCAAAATTGATATGGGTCTATCATTATTTAAATGCCCTTGTCTCCGCCTTTATATATAATCGTTACAACCGCGTTGAAGGCGTTACTCGCACTACTAAGGTTCTTGCGGTCCACGGGGCTTCACGATAGACTCTAAGAATGACACCCCCTACTGCTCTCTAGTGTACGCGCTTTGTTCGTGCTTGTCTCCCTTTCTTTCTATCTCCCCCTTCCACTCTGCTTCTCTTTCTATCCCCCTTAACCCTTCCCCCTGCGCAGGGTAGACAACCGGAAGTATCTCTGGTTAACCTGCCTGCCTTTCTCTGCACTATTTTCTCTCTCTATATATATATATATATAACCGTTACCTTAGCGGTTTTCATTATCTGCGGAAACACTCCTTTGGTAAGCACGAGATTATAAATGTGAACTAAGCAGGCACATATAAGATCAAGGACAAATATTAGAGGTTCCAATTTTAGGCCATCTATGTCCTCGCTTTTACTCATTTTGAAGTTGCGAAAAACACTGATGACCTCCTGCGCGTCTGTGGGATTCGCAAACAAAGAATCCGTCAGTGGGGGAGGCAAATCTAATAAATCACTATTTGGAGTACTGTAACCAATGAGGTGAAATACTCATTAAACTTGTTTGCTAGAACGGCTCCTTTATATAATTCATTGTTGATAGCGAGCTCACGAATATCGTTATTAACTTGTCTAGCAGATATGATAGAATTTAGTTTGTTCCACATTTGTTTGGAATCAATGACACCATCAAAGATCATGAAGTAATAATTACGTTTAGCTTGTTTCTGTATGTTAGTGAGTTTGTTTCTGTATGCCTTGAAAGCTTTGAATTTATCCGGGTCTCGCTTTATCAAAAACGCTCGATAAAACCAATTTTTTTCTTATATAATATTAAATATTGCTGAAGAAATCGAAGGTTTGCGAGCCAGCCTCGGTCTCCTAATAGCTTTGTAAGTAAAATGTTTTTTATACACAGAACATAGGGCATCAATAAAACCATCATAAGCGAGATCAGAAGAGGAGCAAAATAGAACGTTACT
The DNA here is from genome assembly GCF_023375885.2 of Dermacentor andersoni. Classification (NCBI taxonomy): domain Eukaryota; kingdom Metazoa; phylum Arthropoda; class Arachnida; order Ixodida; family Ixodidae; genus Dermacentor; species Dermacentor andersoni. The sequence goes on along the minus strand of NC_092816.1, from coordinate 195,746,330 downwards.
CCAATTTATTGTGCTAATTTCGTCTCTGAAAGCCGTAAGGTTCGTGGATTTATTTGTTGAAAATAAGTGGCAGGAAAAGTTTGACTGCTCTTATTAGTTATGTTGTCAAGGACTAAATATATGGGCAAATGATAGCTTATTGGGGCATCAAGGACGCCTGCCTGTATTGTACTATTTGTACTATTCGTAATGAACAAGTCTAGCAGAGTAGAACTGCTATCGGTAATACGCGTTGGCATAGTGATTACGTTTCTTAAGAAAAAGGAAGCAAGAATGTCTGAAAACCTCATCTGTTTAGGTGTATTGCTCAACATATCTATGTTAATGTCTCCTCCCAGAACCAATGTATAATTAAGCTCATTGACAATGGAAAATAGATTTTCTAAATATTGTATAAATGAATCAATATTGCCATCAGGTGGCCTGTACATCACTACAAACATATAGCTTTGATACTTTGAGGTTAACTTAGGTACGTTACGTTAAGGTTTATTTAGGCACCATTGGCCTCCTTGAAGCCCTTGGGTTCAGCGAGAGCAATGGAAAAGTAAACATGTCCCCAATAGGGAAAAGATAAAAGACGGAGACGTAGAAAAGCACAGTTCGCAATAGAGGATAAGACAATTTGGTTGCGATAGTTGACAGTGTTTTATTCTTTTTTGTTGCTTAACCTAGGTAGGGCATTAAGCAGTGTACTAGCAAGAGCGTGGTGGCGCAACCCACCGCCCCGTTCCAAAGGGGACCATCCACCCATCCACCCATTCACCCACCCAGCGGCCGTGGCCATGCAAATGACGCCAACCGCACCCATACCCATAGTCATAATTGCGCCAGGAAGAACGCGCGTGCTACTGAAGCAACTACTGAAGCCCCCTCCACAGTTTTCCGGGGGCACGGGGGGGTCACACCTAAAGTGGCATTACCACAGCTTTGTCACCTACATCATTTTAGGGTTCCCTTTTTGACTTTCCTCGACCTGTTCACTCGAAATTTTACTGCCGCTCATAGCTTACTGCATCATTGCTGGCGCGGACGTGAATGGCTTTCAATTCATTGTTTCGCTTTATTTCTTCAAATCGTGGCAACACAAGGACACGAATTACTAGCGCTAGCGGCGGCTTCCTCATCCATATTTTGTCGCTCTAACATTGTTTTAAATTTTCACTGTAAACAGCATGCACACGCGCAATATATTTAAATTACACAAAGGACAAATTTCAATATATTTTCAAGAAATTGGGGTATTTAGTGAAAAATTATTTCTATAGGTATGGGTAGCCTGTGCCTAGAGAATGAATTTATTGCAGTTTGTCAACCACGCTTCGAATTGCTTGGAGTGCCTTTTTTCACCTTGGAAAAACCAAAAGACTACAGTGACCGTTTCAGCAGTGTACGAAAAGCACTTGAATGTTGTGTGTCAGTATTGCTTCTCTTTCCAGTAAGCTATTCTAACGAGTCAAGAAAAAAATTTCTAAAATTTACGACATTTAGAAGAGCTGGAAGCATCATCATCAGCATGCAAAGGTCATATTATATATATATATATATATATATATATATATATATATATATATATATATACCTATATATACCTATATATACATATATTACTTATTCCTTTGTAGGTTGCTTTGGATTTCCTATGTAGCAATTGCTACGAACGGGTGGATGTCTGATATCCTCTTTATTAGTGGAGTAGCTTCCAGTAATTTTTTCGTCGCCGAGATTTATTTAGGCAATTGTAATGAATTATCTAACTCAAGACGTACTATCCCAATGATCAAAGTGTCGATGTTGTATTTGAAGACAGAGCCGAGGGACATCTAACTGCAGTATTTCCAGCGACATACAAATTGCTCACTAATATTTTTCCGTCTGAAAAATAAACCCCCCGAAATATGGAAACTTCCACATGACTGCGCTTCCACCCGGATCACAAAGCAGCACCCTCCAGAGGGCTCCCTCTGAGTTATCCAGACCGAAATAAAGGTAAAGAAAAACATCGTGATCGATCTGGTGCCTTACCTGCCACGCCCCAGCAGATACTTGTAACAAGCTGTGATAGCTGTTGTCTATAGCGTAGATAAAGTGCACAGGTATTCCTTTCTCTCAAAATCTCTCAACACAAAAGCCAATTGACAATGTTAGTGCGAATATTGAAAGGCGCGTTTTAAAGGGCGTCGCAGTCGGCATTTATTTCTATAATGAGGAGAAAGTAAACATAATCCTTGGTTTGGGATTTGCAAATGGCAACAAGAGGAAGGTCGCAAATATACATAGTAGTCATAGAAGTGAGGTGGTAGACGAAACGCTTCGGCTATCATGATGCATCATGAAAACCAGAGATAAACCGGCAGCTTCAAGAAAAAGCGGCGGAAGACTCCATCTTTGAAACACTCATGCTAGCGTGTGGGACGTGGCCACCCACGTACCAATTTCCACGTCATCTGTTTGGGCGATTCTAAATGGCGGCCTTTCACGTGTATTGCCTAATCAGCACCATTCCTTAGAAGATAGGGACCTGTAGAATCGTCTAGATTTCTCCAATTCGGTCCTCACAAAAGCCAATGAGTCACCGGATTTTCAGGGTTGCCTGATGCTGGAAGTTGTTGTCATCGGCATGTGCCTGCGCTGGTTTTTGCAGTAATCACCTGTTTCAGTCCCAATGGCTTTCTTTTTTCACATGGAGCACACACAGATACTTTCATGCTGCTTAGGAGTACTATACGTGGGATTTACGAGTAGAGGCAGACACTGGTTCGCAACGTCCGTTACGCCATTTAGAAATTGTCACTCACTGAGCTTCTAACGATTTTCTTTGGAACACGCACAAATTGACCAATTGAAGCATATATAGCGGTAAGTGAATCCTTGGCAACTGTTCTATCAGCCAAATTCTATACTGTGAGAGGAAGCAGCGTGACAACAACAGAAGGTTGCTGCTGTCGACTTCAGTCACGGTGTCCGCGTTTATGTACGTGACCTTGACTTATCGGTTGCAAACTAGTGATTCAATTCCTTTTGATGAAGAAATACGTAATAACGGAGTGCACAATATATGCCTACTTAATCAGTATGTAAATGTTGTGACTTCATAAAATTCAAAAATAGTCATTGCACCACCTTGACTTGCACTTAATCGAGTCTACTATACCTTGACATAAAATTATGTAAATTTCATGCATTTATGGACAGTCGATCTCAATTCGTGACTGAAGGGGCTATGTTGAAATTCTTTAACGGGAATTTTTTTTAACAGGTAGCTCAAACCTAGAGGGATTCGGTGCGCAGTGCTCGCCCCGAGCGGACGTGCGCAAGGAAAGCTCCGCCGAACTCTGAGAGCTCCCTGTCATCGCTGGACGAACTTTGGCCCGCCGCTCTGCGCCTCGCCTAAACATGCTATCTTTAGGGTGTACAAAGAAAGAAAAAGGCACAAAGAGTGTTGGGGTATACGTCAAGGTGTTTGACGACGCTGGATACCTCGAAAGTTCGCGTAATATTTGTGTAGTAAAGCGCACACAAGCGACCCGTCACCTAAGGCGTTAGAAGTACACACAGCTGAGCAATTGCCGTAATGCTACATGGAAATACGGTTGCCAACAATATTACTACTAAATCTGGCGCATTAGTGTTAATACGTAGTTTTAGTTTCCCGTACGCAGTAGTTTTGCCCACAAAAATGTGAGGGTTCTACTTGCCCTACCAGCCGCATCCTAGTTTCCCGTACACGAAAGTCTGATAGTGTAGCCCTGGCAAACATTTAGATCGTTGCTTCCGCTTGGTATACTAGCATTCTGCCCGCACACTGGAACGCTACTCCCGCCAGGGTCGTTGAAGGCCAGCCGTTATCGGAACCATCGCGTGTTTCTCGAACTTCGCGAACTGCTCTTGCGTGCTAGCTTGCGCTGCGTTGTCTGCCTGCAGTGGCTCGCAAAGCCCGTCACGTATACGTGGGACGCGCGACGCAAAGCAGAGTTTGCACGTGAGTACGTGAGACGGAGCGGGCCTCCCTGCGTTCGGCGCACGCGCATTTAGATCACGCAAGGTTTTCCCGCACGTTGCGCTTCTGCGTACGCGAGACTGAAACTGTCCAATGGGAGCAGCAAGCATGGGGGTTCAGCGATAATGGAAACTATGGACAAGTATACATGGATTTGGACGACTTGCACCTCTTCAGCTTCAAGCGTAACTTCACGAATCAAGCAACCTTTTTCAGCACAGCAAAGCGTTAAAAACTATTTCATACGATTATCTATGTGCGCAGGCACTTATTGCAAACGGGCACCTAAAAACACCCGATTACCTAACAAATTTAGAAAAAATGTCATGAATATGGCCACTGCATGAAATGAAGTTGATGTGGCCATCTGGTCGGCTAGAACGTTTCCCTCGATGCCCCTATGTCCAGGCACCCAGCATATAATCACATGCTGCTTAGATATATATGCTTTACATAGTGCGGAGTAGAGTTCAATAATTACCGGATTTTTGTGGCTACAGAAAGACATCAAGGCCTTCACAACACTAAGGGAGTCCGTATATATAACTGATTTCTGGAGTTTTGATTTCTTTATATGCTTTACAACCGAGAAGAGTGCGTAGGCCTCAGTCGTAAAGATACTGGTTTCCGGATGTAGTACGTCGGATTCCGAGAAGGATGGACCGACGGCTGCAAAGGACACCCCGTCGTGTGACTTCGATGCATCCGTGTAGAACTCCGTGCAGGAATATTTGTACTGGAGTTCCCGGAAATGCATTTGGATTTCAATCGCTGGAGCATGCTTTGTGACTTGCAAAAAGGATATATCACATTCTATTAGCTGCCACTACCAAGGAGGTAGCAGCTTTGCTGGAGGCATTAGGCAGAGCTCGATGAGTGGGACATGCATTTGATGACTAAGCTCCCTCACACGTAGCGAGAAAGGCTGTCTTACGGAGGGACGATTATGAAAGAGCGTAGCATATGTCATATCGTTAACGGTATTGAAACATGGATGTTGAGGGTTAGAGTGGACTTTCAGGAAATATCTTTGGCTGATGTATGTTCTTTGAAGATGGAGTGACCACTCATTTGATTCTACGTACAGACTTTCAATGGGACTTGTTCTCAAAGCGCCAGTGGCCAGTCGAATTCCTAAATGGTGAACCGGATCTAGCATCTTTAGCGCGCTCGGGGCTGCAGACTGATAAATCACGGCACCGTAGTCCAATCGTGATCTAATGAGGCTTTTGTAAAGATTCATCAAACATTTTCTGTCGCTGCCCCATGTTGTATGGGATAAAACCTTCAGTAAGTTCATTGTTTTATGTGTGGAATACTTTATGTGTGGAATAAATGTTAGTTTAGAATCAAGTATGATGCCCAAGAACTTGCGTTCTTTGTTCACAGGGATTCGCTGACCATACATTTCGATACTGGGTTCTGCAATGAGCCCTCTTTCTAGTGAAAAGCACACAAGAACGTTTGTTGGTGTTCACTTTAAATCCGTTTTCGTCTGCCCATTTGGACACTTTGTTCAAGCCCTGTTGTACTTGCCTCTCACATACTGTAAGGTTGCAGGATTTGAAGCCTATCTGTATGTCGTCTACGTAAACAGAATAAAATATGGCTGGCGGTAATGAAGCACGAAGCGTGTTCATTTTTAAGATGAAGAGCGTGCAGCTAAGTACACCTCCTTGGGGTACACCAGTTTCCTGTATAAAAGGTCGCGACAATACATTGCTGACTTTCACACGGAATGTACGGTTGGACAAATAGCTTTCTATTAGGACGAGCATATTGCCACGTATGCCAATTCCCGACAAGTCTCTGAAGGTTCCATAACGCCACGCAGTGTCGTACGCCTTCTCCATATCGAGGAATACGGATAGGAAATATTGTTTATGTAGAAAGGCGTCGCGAATGTTTCCCTCAATGCGCACAAGGTGATCGGTTGTGGACCGCCCTTGTCTAAAGTCACACTGAAAGGGATCGAGCATATTGCTGAGTTCAAGGAAATGTACAAGTCTGCGGTTAAGCATTTTTTTCAAAAAGCTTACAAATACAGTTTGTAAGGGCTATCGGACGGTAACTTGCCGCCAAGGAAGGGTCCTTGCCCTGTTTAAGAACAGGAACCACAATCGCTTCTTCCCATGTGGATGCGAGGTATCCCGTAGCCCAAAAAGCGTTGAAAAGTGTGAGTAGTGTGAGTTTGGTGTCAGTATGTAAACTTATGATCATGTCATACATGACTCTATCAGGTCCCGGTGCAGTGCTTTTGCATGTGTTCAAGGCAGCTGTCAACTCAGCAATATTGAAAGGCCGGCTATAGGGTTACTGTCTGGATTTTCGTATTATTGGCTTACATTCTTCTATTTGTTTGTATTTCAAAAAGGATTGCGAATAATGGTTTGAACTCGACACGCTCTCAAAGTGTTCCCCAAGCGAGTCTGCCTGATCTTTCAGTGTTTGACCTTGTGTGTTTACCAAAGGAAGGGAATATGTTTGTCGCCCTTTCATCCTATTAACCCTGTTCCATACTTTGGCCTCATCTGTATACGAATTGATACCGGATAAAAACTTCTGCCAACTCTCTCTTCTAGCCTGTCGGCGGGTTCTCCTGCCTTGAGATTTTACTTGCTTAAAGTTGACTAGATTCTCTGCAGTGGGAGAGGCGCGTAGCAACCCCCACGCTTTGTTCTGTTTCTTACGAGCGATCCTACTGTCCTCGTTCCACCACGGGACACGCCGTTTGCATGCCAAGCCATTTACTTGTGATATACATTTAGTTGCGGCATCTATTATGAAGGATGTAAAATATTCTACAGCTGCATCGATTTCTAACGAGGAGATGTCATACCATGAGATAACAGTAAGAGTTCGAAATTTGTCCCAATCAGCTGTCTCAATCTTCCACCTAGGAGCCTGTGGTGGATATTCTTTTTCTTTAAGTGTTCTTAGTAGTACGGGGAAGTGGTCGCTTCGGTAAGGATCATTCGTAACTTCCCATTCTAGTTCAGGCAGTTTAGACGGAGAAACTATGCTCACATCAATTGAAGAAAAGGTATTGTTTGCAAGACAGTAATATGTGGGTTTCTTCTTATTCAGAAGGCACGCACCAGAGCAAAAAAGGAACTGTTCAACAAGTCGACCTCGCGCATCTATACTAGAGTCGCCCCACAGGGAGCTGTGCGCATTGAAATCGCCAAGTACAACGTAAGGTTCTGGCAATTGATCAATAAAGGATTGGAATTCATGCTTCGTTAATCTGTAATGTGGGGGTATGTAAAGAGAGCTAATGGTTGTGAGTTTGTTTAGGAGTACAGCTCGAACCGCCACTGCTTCGAGAGGCGTTTGTAGCTGTAAAAGTTGACATGCAATGCTCTTATGGATAGAAATGGCAACACCGCCCGATGATGACATAGCATCATCGCGATCTTTCCGAAACGTGACATACGGTCGTAGAAAGTTTGTGTGTTGTGGTTTTAAGTGTGTTTCCTGTAAACACAGCACTTTTGGATTGTGTTGGTGTATCAGTTCTTGTACATCGTCAAGGTTTCTAAGGAGACCTCTGACGTTCCATTGTATGATTTGTGTATCCATATTTAATGTAAATTGGTGCTGTGTGTACGGAAACGGAAGTGATGCCTTAGATTACAGAGCCCTTTCGAGGCCCTGTAATCGGGGTTTTGCTCTTTTTGAACCGTTCGAGGGAGCCTCGCCGCTCCTTAGGCGCTTGGTGCGCCTTGAGGGTAGGTGTAGTGTCCATTGCCTCGTGTGAGGCGCCGGACACGTGCTCCTGCGAGCGAGAAGTTACGAGAGAGGACCCCGCCTTGGAGGGCAAGACCCCTGCGCCCACCAGCCCGGAGGTCGATGGGGCTCCCTGAGGGATTTGGCTGCGCTGGCCGTTGCCAGCGCTGGAAGGGGCCTCGGAGGCTGGGCAGCCTCGGCTGCGCCCACCTTCGGTGTCGGTGGCCCCGTCTGCTGGGTAGACGGAGCAGCGCTAGCTGCAACCGCCGCGGGGACAGATGGCGTAACTGCCGACTCACGGCTTGTGGGTCGGACAGCCGCCGGAGGCCGTTGTGACGCTGCCCCCTGACACGCCACTTCGGCAAAGCTGGCCTTAGGAAGGTATGTTACCCGCCTGCGTGCCTCCTTGAATGAGATATTCTCTTTTACTTTGATTGTTACTATTTCTTTTTCTTTCTTCCAAGACGGGCATGACCGCGAGTATGCGGCATGCTCGCCTTCACAGTTTACGCAGTGGAGAGTGTTCTTGCAAGCTTCAGAATTATGTTCGTGGGCACTGCACTTCGCACAGGTTTGACGGCCTCGCCAGCTCTGCGAACTGTGGCCGAAGCGTTGGCATTTGAAACATCTAAGGGGATTTGGCACATATGGCCTAACACGGAGCTTGATGTATCCGGCCTCTACAGACTCGGGCAGAATACTTGAGCCGAAAGTCAATATAAGGTGTTTGGTCTTGATTTCTTTACTGTCACGCCTGATCTTAATTCTTTTAACATTGATTACATTCTGGTCACTGAAGCCCTCCAAGAGTTCATCCTCAGTGAGCTCCAGCAAGTCATCGTCCGAGACAACACCGCGGCTTGTGTTCATGGTACGGTGCGGGGTTACTGTTACTTGGGTCTCTCCAAATGACACAAGTTTCGGCAGCTTCTCATACTGCTTCTGATCTTGGAGCTCCAAAAGGAGATCACCACTTGACATTCTGGACACCTTATATCCTGTACCGAAAACTTCGGTCAAAGTCTTGGAAACAAGGAACAGTGAAATAGATCGCACTAGTTTGTCTGGTTTTTCTGAATGAATCACGTGGAATCGGGGAAAGTTGTGGACTTGTCGTCAGAAAAATTAAAAAATCTTCGGTGCGCCCTCGTTTCTGAGGGCGATCAGGAAGTTTCGGGAAAGAAGTTTCCATGAAAATGTATAAAAATTCGGTAACAGCGCCGACCGCCCACCACGGAGCCCAACGAGGGGACGCGGCTGAGCTTGCATGCAAGCCTGCACGACGCCAGTCGTACGCCGCCACTATAACCAAATATGGTGTACCCAAGGTTGGATAACCACACAGGGTTAACCCTTGCGGGTGGAAAGTAGGGGAAAGACGAAGATTGTAGGGAGAGAGAGACAGGAAAAGGCAACTACCGATTTCCCCCGGGTGGGTCAGTCCGGGGGTGTCGTCTACGTGAAGCAGAGGCCAAAGAGGTGTGTTGCCTCCGCCGGGGGCCTTAAAGGTCCGAACACCCGGCATCGGCTCAACCCCCAGGATCCCCCTTTCCCCGGACGCGGCTAAGCCGCGCACGGCTACGCGCGGGAGGGTCCCACCCTCGTGTGCTCGGGTACGTGGTGTCGCAACGCCCCAAACGCCTGCTTGCGCAGACGCGGGGGTATTAAAACAGGGACGTTCAGGATTTGAGTGGACTTTCAGAAAATATGTTTGGCTGATGTATGTTCTCTGAAGATGAAGTGACCACTCATTTGGTTCTGCATATAAACTTTGTATGGGACTTGTTCTGAAAGCGCCTGTGGCCAGTCGGATTCCTAGATGGTGGACTGGGTCTAGCATCTTTAGTGCGCTCGGGGCGGCAGAGTGATAAATCACGGCACCATAGTCTAATCGTGATCGAATGAGGCTTTTATACAGTTTCAATAAACACTTCCTGTCACTAGCCCACGTAGTCTGGGATAGAAGTTTCATTATGTTCATTGTGTTTAGACATTTTTCTTTGAGATGTTTAATGTGGGGGACGAAAGTGAGTCTGTAGTCCAGTGTAACACCTAGAAATTTGTGCTCTTTGTTTACAGGTATTTGTTGTCCACCCAGTTCTAAGCAAGGATCTGGGATCATTCCTCTCTTTCTTGTAAAAACAACGGAAGAGCTTTTGTTAGGATTGTTGTTGATGTTGATGTTGAGTTTAATGGCGCATAAGCAACTAAGGCTATCATGCACCAATCGCAAGGTATAATGTAGGAAAACCTGGGTAACCTCAGAAGGTCCTTTTCTGATAGAGCACCCCGAGGATTCCAACAAATTAAATAAACACCTCAGCCTTCTTCTCAGACATGAGAAGGTGGGTGAGGTGTGTCACTGGATGTAAAAGAGAACAAGGTCACGCTTTACAATTTTTCAAGAAAACCGGCTTCTTTTAAAAATCTAAATACATGAATTGTCCCAACCAGCGCATCTTCACTTAAAATCAGTGAAGGATGAAAAGGAATACGTTCCCTGTGAAATGGCGTAAAATATTTTTTTCTCAATGTCTCAAGTTGTTTGCAGGAGAGTAGAATGTGGGTCACTGTAAGTTCGTCTCCGCATTTCGCACAAACTCTGCTTGTCTTTTTTTGTCAGCAAGTAGTTATGGGTAGTGTGTGTGTGTCCAATGCGGAGGCGACATAAGACAACTTCAATAAAACGCTCTTGGTGTGAACATGACTTCCACTCTTCTATGATGGGTTTTACAAGGCGTACCTTATTGTTCGTTTGATTATTCCATGCGGACTGCCATTTTTCTTTCAGTTTATGGCACACTAATTTCATGCAATCTCTGTAAGGAATTCTTATGTTTTTTATTTCCTTATTTCGAGCTTTAGCTGCACTCTCGTCTGCTTTCTCATTTCCACAGATTCCTACGTGGCTCGGCACCCAACAAAATTTGATGTTTTGTCCCCGCCTCATGGCACCTGTTATGTTGTGTAGGATATCACCGATTATTGGCAGAACTGCATTCCTAGGCTGAAGGGCTGTAAGTATGCTTAGTGAGTCTATATAAATGATGCTTTTCAATGTTTTCGTGTATTATTCTTTCCACAGCCATGGATTTTGCATGACCCTCTGCTGTGAGAATCGATGCACATTGCGGCAGCCGTACGAAGTTTTCCCAGCTATCCTGTATCACAGCACATGCCACGTAGTGTGCAGCTTTGGAACCATCGGTATGAAATGCTGTATATTCCACATATTTTTCTTTTAGTGCTAAATATTCTTCTAATATATGTTCCTGTGGCGTTAGTTTTTTCTGAAATCGTGTTAATGCGAAGTCAGAAATAGAAGGCAAGCAGTACCATGGTGGCAGTGGTTTGGGTTTCTGGGCAATATTAGGCAGTGTGTCCGTTACATCTAACTCTTGTAATTTCTCTTCAAAACGAAGAAGGAGTGGTCTGATAGCCTGGGGTTTGTTTGTAAATAATATTCTAGATGGGCATTTGTTAACTATTGGGTAACATATTGTTTTGGCAAAAAACGGATTTTTAGAACATATGAGCATGTCAGCATGCTTCTTCTGTCGGCAAGAGGGGGTTCGTTAGTTTCTACATACAAACTGGTTATTGGCGACGTCCTGTAGGCACCAGTTGACAAGCGTAAAGCTAAATTGTGTACTGGGTCCAATCGTTGCACCCCGCAGGGGCGTCTGCGCAAGCAGGCGTTTGGTGTGTTGCGACACCACGGACCTGAGCACACGAGGGTTGGACCCTCCCGCGTGTAGCCGTGCGCGGCTTAGCCGTGTCCGGGGAAAGGGGGATCCTGGGGGTTGAGCCGATGCCGGGTGTTCGGACCGTTAAGGCCCCCCGGCGGAGGCAACACACCTCTTTGGCCTCTGCTTCACGTAGACGGCACCCCCGGACTGACCCACCCGGGGGAAATCGGTAGTTGCCTTTTCCTTTCTCTCGTTCTCCCTCCAACCTTCGTCTTTCCCTCACTTTCCACCTTTCCTGTCTTCTCCTAGCTTCCGCTCACTTCCAATTTTTCCAGGCAGCAAGGGTTAACCTTGTGTGAATAACCAACCTAGGTTATCTCATATTTGGTTATAGTGATGACGTACAGCTGGCGTTTACAGGACTTGTTCATACAGTCCCTGTAGCGTCCCCTCGTAGGGCTCCATGGTGGGTGGCTGGCGTTATTGCCGAAAACTACATTTTTCTATGGCAAGTTCCTTTCCTCCAATTCCTGATCGCCCTCACAAAAGAGGGCGCACCGAAGATGTATTCCAGTTCTTTGGTCGTCAAAGACCGAACTTCCCACGGTACCATGTCATCCACTCTGAAAAATCCGATAAACAAGTGCGAAATATCTCCCCTTTTCTAGTGTCCAGGTACTTAACAGATGTCCTTGGTCCAGGCTACAAGGTATCAAGGCTGGCAAGTGGTGATCTCCTGTTAGAACTGCATGATCAGAAACAATACGATAAGTTGCCCAGTCTATTGTCATTTGGGGATGTTCCATTGACAGTAACTCCTCACCGCACTCTGAACACCACCCGCGGCGTTGTGTCTGATGACGATTTGCTCCAGCTGACAGAGGCTGAGCTCTTGGAGGGCTTCAGTGAGCAGAACGTTGTCAATGTCAGAAGAATTAAGATAAGAAGGGATGGAAAAGAAATTCAAACAAAGCACCTGATACTCACATTCGGTTCAAGTATTCTGCCCGAGTCTGTAGAGGCCGGGTACATCAAGCTCCGTGTCAGGCCATATGTGCCAAATCCCCTAAGATGCTTCAAATGCCAGCGTTTTGGCCACAGCTCGCAGAGCTGCCGAGGCCGCCAAACATGCGCCAAATGCAGTGCCCTTGAACACGCCACTGAAGCTTGTGCAAACACTCTCCACTGTGTAAACTGTGATGGGGAGCACGCCGCGTACTCGCGGTCGTGCCCATCCTGGAAGAAAGAAAAAGAAATCGTAACGATCAAAGTGAAAGAAAATATCTCATTTAAGGAGGCACGCAGGCGGGTTGCATACCTGCCAAAGAAAAGCTTTGCCGAAGTGGCGCGTCAGGGGGCAGCGTCACAACGGCCTCCGGCGGCTGTCCGACCCACAAGCAGTGAGTCGGCAGTCACGCCATCTACCCCCGCGACAGTTGCAGCTAGCGCTGCTCCGTCAACCGAGGAGAAGGAACCATCGACCCCGAAGGAGGGCGCAGCCGAGGCTGCCTCAACTTCCGAGGTTCCTTCCTGCGCTGGCAACGGCCGGCGTAGCCAAATCCCTCTGGGAGCCCCATCGACCTCCGGGCTGGTGGGCGCAGGGGTCTTGCCCTCCAAGGCGGGACTCCCTCTGAAATCTTCCCGCTCGCAAGAGCACGTGTCCGGCGCCTCACAAGAGGCAATGGACACTACACCCATCCTTAAGGCGCACCAAGCGCCTAAGGAGCGGCGAGGCTCCCTCGAACGCTCCAGAAAGAACAAAACCCCTATTACAGGGCCTCGAAAGGGTTCTGTAATCTAAGGCATCCCATCCGTTTCCGTAAACACAGCACCAATTTATTTCAAATATGGATACACAAATCATTCAATGGAACATTAGAGGTCTCCTTACAAACCTTGATGATTTGCAAGAACTCATCCACAAACATAATCCAAAAGTGCTGTGTTTACAGGAAACACACTTAAAATCAAAATACACAAACTTTCTTCGACAATATGTTACTTTTCGGAAAGATCGCGATGATGCTGTCGCATCATCGGGCGGTGTCGCAATTATAATTCAAAAAAGCGTAGCGTGCCAACGCTTACAGCTACGAACGGCCCTTGAGGCAGTGGCGGTTCGAGCTGTTTTCCTTAATAAACTCGTCACCATTTGCTCGCTTTACGTACCCCCACACTACAAATTAAACAAACATGAATTTCAGTCATTTATAGACGAATTGCCAGAACCTTATGTTGTTCTTGGCGATTTCAATGCGCACAGCTGCCTGTGGGGCGACTCTCGTACAGACGCGCGAGGTCGTCTCGTTGAACAGTTCCTTTTCTCTTCTGGTGCTTGTCTTCTGAATAAGAAGGAAGCGACATACTATTCTCTCGCAAACAAAACATTTTCTTCAATAGATCTTAGCCTAGTCTCCCCGTCACTACTGTCTGAACTTGAATGGGAAGTAAACGACAATCCTTACGGAAGCGACCACTTCCCTATACTACTAAGAACATATAAAGAACACGAATGTCTACCACAGGCTCCCAGGTGGAAAATCGATACAGCCGACTGGGAGAAATTCCGAACTCTCACCAGGATCTCATGGGATGACATGTCCTCTTTAGAAATTGATGCTGCCGTTCAGTATTTTACAGCCTTCATTATAGATGCCGCGTCTAAATGCATATCTGAAGTAACTGGTTTCGCATGCAAACGGCGCGTCCCGTGGTGGAACGACGAGTGTAGGACCGCCCGTAAGAAACAAAACAAAGCGTGGGGGTTGCTACGCACCCCTCCCACTGCGGAGAATCTTATTAACTTTAAAAAAGCAAAATCTGAAGGAAGGAGAACGCGCCGACAGGCCAGAAGAGAGAGCTGGCAGAAGTTTTTATCGGGTATCAACTCTTATACTGAGGAGGGGAAAGTTTGGAACAGGGTTAACCGGATAAACGGACGACAAACTTATTCACTCCCTCTAGTAAATACACAGGGCGGTACACTGAAACATCAGGCCGACTCACTTGGGGAGCACTTTGAGAGTGTATCAAGCTCAAAACATTATTCGCAATCCTTCCTAAAATATAAACAAATAGAAGAATGCAGGCCACTCGCCAATAAATGCCGACAGAATGAACCATACAATTGCCCTTTTAGTGCTGCTGAGTTGAAAGCTGCCTTGAGCGCATGCAAGAGCTCTGCACCGGGATCCGATAGAATCATGTATGAAATGCTCAAAAACTTACACAATGACACGCAAGTAACACTACTTACACTTTTCAACACTATCTGGGACGCAGGGTACCTTCCAACGGCATGGAAAGAAGCCATTGTGGTCCCTGTTTTGAAAGAAGGGAAAGACCCTTCTTCAGTGGCAAGTTACCGCCCGATAGCCCTCACAAGCTGCATGTGTAAGGTATTTGAAAAAATGATAAATCGGCGACTCATCCATTTTCTTGAACAAAACAAAATGCTTGATCCCTTTCAGTGTGGCTTCCGAGAAGGGCGCTGCACAACCGACCATCTTGTACGTATTGAAGGACATATTCGTGACGCGCTTGTACACAAACAGTTCTTCGTATCGATATTCCTCGATATGGAGAAGGCTTACGATACGACCTGGCGCTACGGAATCTTGAAAGATTTGTCAGAAATGGGCATTCATGGTAATATGCTAAACGTAATAAAAAGCTACTTGTCCAGTCGTACCTTCCGAGTGAAAGTAGGCAATGTGCTGTCATGTCCTTTTACACAAGAAACTGGTGTACCCCAGGGAGGCGTGCTCAGTTGCACACTTTTTATTGTTAAAATGACAACGCTTCGTGCGTCCTTACCACCAGCCATCTTGTATTCCGTCTATGTGGACGACATTCAAATAGGCTTCAAATCCTGTAACCTCGCAGTATGCGAGAGACAGGTACAGCATGGCTTGAACAAGGTGTCAGGGTGGGCAGAGAAAAATGGTTTTAAAATCAATCCTCAAAAAAGTTCTTGTGTGCTGTTTACAAGGAAGAGAGGCCTAGTTCCGGATCCTTGCTTACAAATGTGTGGACAACAGATTCCTGTAAACAAAGAGCACAAATTTCTAGGTATTATACTCGACAATAGACTCACTTTCGTCCCACACATTAAACAACTCAAAGAAAAGTGTCTGAAAACAATGAACCTAATGAAACTTCTATCCCAGACTACGTGGGGTAGTGACAGGAAGTGCCTAATGAATCTGTATAAGAGCCTCATCTGGTCACGATTAGATTATGGTGCCGTGGTATATAACTCTGCCGCCCCAAGCGCGCTAAAGATGCTAGACCCGGTTCACCATCTAGGCATCCGTTTAGCCACGGGCGCTTTCAGAACAAGCCCAATTGAAAGCTTATATGCCGAATCGAATGAATGGTCTCTCCACCTACAGAGATCATACAACAGCTTTACATATTTCCTTAAAGTACGCTCTAATCCTGAACATCCATGTTTTGATACCGTTACCGATATGACGTGCGCTACACTTTTCAGCAACCGTCCCTCCAAAAGACAGCCTTTTTCGCTGCGTGTGAAGGAGCTTAGCAATGAAATGCATGTCCCACTCCTCGAGCATCGCCTAATGCACACAATCAAGCTCTTACCTCCCTGGGAGTGGCAGGTGATACAATGTGACATATCCTTTATAAAAGTTACAAAGCACGCTCCTGAGGCTGAAATCAGAATGCATTTCCTAGAACTACAGCACAAGCACTCCTGTGCAGATTTCTACACAGACGCTTCGAAGTCAAATGCCGGGGTATCCTATGCAGCAGTCGGCCCATCCTTCTCGCAATCCGACGTACTGCATCCCGAAACAAGCATTTTTACGGCCGAGGCCTACGCATTACTCTCTGCCGTGAAACATATAAGAAGATCAAAACTTTCAAAAGCAGCGATCTATACAGACTCCCTAAGCGTCGTGAAGGCCTTGATGTCAGTCTATACACACAAAAATCCTGTACTTAGTGAACTCTACACCGTCTTGTGTAAAGCGTACATATCTAACCAGCGTATCATTATATGCTGGGTGCCTGGCCACAGGAGCATTGAGGGTAATGTTCTGGCGGACGAGATGGCCACGTCAATCGCATCGCAAACTGTTAACCCTACCGCTGCGGTGCCTGTCACAGATCTGAGGCCTTTCTTGCGAAGGAGATTGCGGGACCACTGGCAACGCATGTGGGACGCGGAAACGAATAATAAGCTCCACCTGATAAAACCACAGTTAGGATTCTGGCCCTCTACTACAAAATCGCGCCGAACAGATGTCCTATTCTGTCGGCTCAGAATAGGACACACGTTTGGCACCCATAATTTTCTACTAACCGGAAGTGAGCCTCCAACCTGTGGTAGATGCGGGGAGAGGCTGACCGTGCTCCACGTCCTTCTGGAGTGTCGCGAAGCCGAATTTGAAAGAACGAAACATTTTTCCTTAGCTTACAGACAGCACATCCCTCTCCATCCAGTAATGTTCCTCGGCCCAGAACCGCTTTTTAACACAGACACAGTCCTAGGTTTTCTGAGAGATGTGGTCCTACATGTTATTAGCCCCATGCATTCCTAGCGCTTCCTCTCTTTAGAGGATGCCGCTGGGATAGTTGTACGGTATAGCACATGCCTCCAGACCCTTGTGTTTCAAGGGCTCTAAGGAGGCAGTAGTGCTCTAGCACTTATTTTAATCTGATATATTTTACCTATTGTATCATTCTTTTTAAATGCATCGAAATGCTCATAGTACAGGTCATATGTCATCGCCATAATTTTATTACACAGATTTTACGCAATGTAGAGCGTATATTTTAAGGCCCCTTTACAGCCACGTCACACCAATTTCATAGTAATCATAGTTACACTGCACACCCACTACCACAGACATGGCGCTCTTTGGCCATTCCTGGCCCTTGCGCCATAAAACCTCATACATCATCATCATCATCATCCAATCGTTGCAAATAAGATGATCTGGCACACCCATACACTATACACCCATAGTCCAAGGACGGCCGTATGACGGAAAGGTATATTTGTAGAAGGCATGCCCTATCAGAGCCCCAGCGTTTCCGTGAAAGGACTTTAAGTATGTTCAGTTCCCTAGAGGCCTTGTTTTTCAAAGTGTTTATGTGGGGTAGGAAAGTGAGCTTTTTGTCAAAAGTAATCCCAAGGAATTTGTGCTCGTTTTTTACTGGGAGTTGGGTTTCATTAAGGTGTAGGGTGGGATCAGGCTGTAAACCTCATTTCAGCGAGAACATAACAGCTACTGTTTTCTGTGGCGAAAACAGGAATCCATTTTTATCTGCCCATGCTGATAGTTTGTTTATTGTTAACTGTAGTTGCCTCTCGCATGTTGCTATGTTTGATGATGTGCAAGCAATCTGGAGATCATCAACGTAAACTGAATACATAATGGATTTCGGAATTCTTTGTGCTAGGGAGTTCATCTTTACAATAAAGAGGGTAGTGCTTAAGATACACCCTTGTGGTACCCGATTTTCCTGACTGAACTTCCTTGAGAGAGTTGCACCGAGGCGCACATGGAAGGAACGGATGGACAAAAAGTCACGCAGGGAATTTAGCATCCTGCCGCGAATGCCAAGGTCTGCTAGGTCGCGGAGAATGCCATACCTCCAAATAGTATCATAAGCCTTGTCTAGATCGAAGAAAACGGCAAGGCAGTGTTGTCTATGGATGAATGCCTCTCGGATTGTGTTTTCAAGTCGAATGAGGTGATCAGTTGTATAGCACGTTTTTTTAAAACCACACTGATGGATGTCTAGTAGTTCACGGGAGTCTAAAATAAACATCAATCTAATAATCAGAATGCTTTCGAAAGATTTCGCCAAACAGCTGGTAAGGGCTATTGGCCTGTAACTACCGGGAGATATCGGTGGCTTTCCGGTTTTCAAAAAGGGTACAATAATAGCTTTTTTCCAGGCCTCCGGTAGTTTCCCTTGTAACAGTATCTTGTTAAAAAAATGCAGAAGTACATTTATAGCGGATTCGGAAAGATGCGCCAGCATTTCATAGTGAATTTCATCAGGTCCTGGTGCAGTTTGTTTCCCGGCAGGCAGTACTCTAGTGATTTCTTGATGAGTGATTAAACTATTATACGGCTCATTTATGCTGCCACTAATCGAAAGCCTTTGCTTTTCAGCCACGTTTTTATATTTTAAAAATGACTCAGTATAGTGTGAAGAACTAGGGACTGCAGCGAAATGTTCTCCTAATATGTTGGCCGGTTCCTCTATACTTGTTTGGATGCCAGGGGTTCTCAGGAGAGGAATCGTAAATGGGGAGTAGCTACCATGGAGCTTACGTACCTGCTCCCACATTTTTTTATGTGACTATGCTATTTATTCATGAAACGTATGCTTGCCATGACGTCTTTTCGGCATTACGGCGGATGTATCGTGCTTTAGCTCGTGCCTTTTTAAAGATTAGGAGGTTGTCCTGAGTTGGATATCGGCGAAGGACACCCCTTGCTTTATTTTGTTTTCGCTTTGCTTCTTTGCATTCCCGAGTCCACCACACCTTATGATTTTGTCTCACCACTCCTGAAGTCTGGGGGATAGCTAAACGGGCAGCGGCTAAAATACAGGTTGTGAATTTTTCATTTAGATCATCGACACTAAGGTCTTCAGAAAAGACTTCATCTAGATTGTCCTTTTCTCTAAACAGTGTCCAGTCAGCTGCTTGGAGCTTCCATCGTCGTGGTTTGGTTGGAATGATTGCAGGTGAGGATGGAAGAGTGATTATGACTGGTAGATGATCGCTTCCATATAGGTTATCTATGACGTCCCATTTAAAATCGTTAAAAATACAAGGTGAACTAAAAGATAAATCGATACAGCTCATCTCTCCTGAGCTTGGGGAGCAGTATGTTGATTTGCCAGAATTCAACAAACAAACATTATTGCTCAAAATAAAATCTTCTATAATTTGGCCTCTTACGTCTGTTTTCTCGCTTCCCCAAAAACCGGAATGCGCATTAAAATCCCCAACTACCAGATAGGGCTCTGGTAATTGTTGGAACAGGTCCTCTAACTCATGAAAGGTTAATGTTAGGTGTGGTTCTAAATACACAGAGCACACCGTAATCGTTTTGTAAGAGAGCAAAGTGGCTGCCACAGCTTCAAATTTAGTTTTTATTTTTACTTCACGAGCTGCAATGCCACTTTGTACAATGATGGCTACCCCTCCTGAGAGCCTGTTTGCCTGCTCTCGGTCACGGCGAAAGACTTTATATTTCTTCAGTACACTTGTATGCTGAGGACCTAAGTTCGTTTCCTGTAGGCACATTGCTACAGGAGAGAAAGAATTTATGATCTCTTTTATATTACTAAAATTATTTAGGAGTCCTCTGCAATTCCAGTGTATTAGGAACGCCATATTGATTTATGTGTGTGGGGTCGGGATACGTTTAATTAGTTTTCGCCCCGTGATTGGGGGGTTTTCTTTATACGCAGTATCCAAGGAGTTCTGCCGTCCCTGTGACGTTGACGGCACGGAACCACCCTGGCTCGTCTCCATCACCTCATCAGAGGTGCTGGAGGGTCGTGCAGACTGCACGTCGGCACTTTTTTCAGACCTCCCCTCGTGGGCAGAGGCCTTGAGGCTTGCCACCTCGAGGGACGGCATAGCCTGCTTTGCGGCTGGTGGAGCAGCCGGAGCTGCTACCACCGGGGGCGAGGATGGCTCCGTCCCAGCCTCACTATGTGTGGTCTGGGCAGGTGCCGGAGGCCGGTGTGGTGGATCGCCCTGTCGCACCACATCGGCGAAGTTCATGTTCGGTTTGAGTGAAAACTTGTTTTTAACTAGGATGCGGTTTCTAGCCTCTTTGAATGAAATGTTCTCAATTGTTTTCAATGTAATGATTTCTTTTTCTCTCTTCCATGAGGGACAAGATCTGGAGTATGCAGCATGGTCTCCTTCACAGTTCGCACAGCGAGGTGCTGCTTCGCATATTTCGGAAGTATGGTCTTTGGATGCGCATTTCGCGCAGGTTTTGCGCCCACGGCAACTCTGGGAGCCGTGGCCAAATCTCTGACAGTTAAAGCAACGTCGAGGGTTCGGTATGTATGGGCGAACTGCAACTTTCGTATACCCAACTTCAATGGTCTCTGGAAGTGTGCAGCAGATGAAAGTCAAAATTAGGTGCTTGGTAGGTAACGCTTTGTTGTCTATTCTTATCCTAATTCTCTGAACATTGCTCACATTTTGTTCGGAAAGACCATTTAACATTTCTTCTTCGGAGAGATCCAAAAAGTCAATTTCAGAATTCACCCCACGCACTGTGTTCAGCGACCTGTGGGTTCACATTGAGATGGGGATGTCTTCAAACGACAAGATATTAGCCAGTTTGCACACTTGAGCTTTGCTTTGGATTTCTAGCAGTAGGTCACCGCTAGCAAGCTTTGTTACTTTATAGCTAGTGCCTATGGCTTCTTTCAGACATCTTGCAACTGAGAACGGAGATATCTTTCTAGCCGGTTTTTCTGACATTTCACTGTGTATCACGTAATACTTAGGGAAGACTTCTTTGGTTGTTTGAAAAAAATCAGCAGTGACATCGGTCCGCCCTCTTTTCTGAGGGCGATCTGGTTTGGAGAGAGGAGGTGCCATGGGAAAAATGTATAATTCGGCCGCGGTGCCAGCCACCCACCATGGAGCCCTACAAGGGGACGGGAGAGGAACTTGTAAGCAAGTCCTGCCCACGCCAGCTGTACAGCGCAACTATAACCAAATATGGCTGAACTCAGGACAGCTCGCCACACAAGGTTAACCCTAGCCACCCAGGAAAAAAGGCAAAACGCAAGAAGAGATTAGGAGACAGGAGAGTTGTGAGAATGGAGACAGGAAAGTGAAAGATATAGGGGAGGACAGGAAAAGGCGACTGCCGATTTTTCCCGGTAGGGTCAGGCCGGAGGTGCCGTCTACGCAAAGCAGAGGGCAAAGGAGTGTGTTGCCGCCGCTGGGAACCGTAAAGGTCCAAGCACCCGGCATTGACTCAACTCCCAGGATCCCCTTTTCCCCGGACACGGCTAAGCCGCGCACGACTACACGCGGGTGGGTCCAACTCCCGTGTGCTCGGGTACGTGGTGTCCCAACACACCAAACACCTGCTTGCGCAGACGCCCCTGCGGGGTTTGTTAAGGTTGATCTTAGATCCATTCTTGTCGGCCCACATCGACATTTTGTTCAGGCCATGCTGTACCTGCCTCTCGCACACTGCGAGGTTACAGGATTTGAAAGCTATTTGTATGTCGTCCACGTAGACAGAATAAAAGATTGCCGGTGGTAATAAAGCGCGAAGCGTGTTCATCTTCACGATAAAGAGTGTGCAGCTGAGCACACCTCCTTGGGGTACACCCGTTTCTTGCGTAAAAGGACGCGAAAGTACGTTACCGACTTTTACGCGGAAGGTACGACTAGACAGATAGCTTTCTATTAGGTTTAGCATATTACCGTGGATGCCCATTTCTAACAAGTCTCTTAGGATTCCGTAACGCCACGTTGTATCATACGCCTTTTCCATATCGAGAAATATCGATAGAAAGAACTGTTTATGTATAAATGCGTCCCGAATATTTGCTTCAACACGTACGAGATGATCAGTTGTGGACCGCCCTTCTCGGAAGCCGCACTGATACGGATCAAGCATTTTGCTCATTTCAAGGAAATGAATGAGTCGCCGATTAATCATTTTTTTCAAATACCCTACAAAGGCAACTCGTGAGGGCGATCGGGCGGTAACTTGCCTCTAAGGAAGGATCTTTGCCTTGTTTCAAAACAGGAACCGCAATGGCTTCTTTCCATGCAGTTGGGAGGTATCCTGCAGCCCAAATGGTGTTGAAAAGTGTGAGTAGCGTAACTTGGGTGTCATTGTCTAGGTTTTTGATTATTTCATACTTGATTCTGTCAGATCCCGGTGCAGAGCTCTTGCATGAGCTCAAGGCAGCTCTCAGCTCGGCAATACTGAAAAGGCAGTTGTAGGATTCATTCTGTAGACATTTTCTTTTGAGTGGCTTACATTCTTCTATTTGCTTATACTTCAGGAAGGATTTCGAATAATGTTTTGAACTTGACACACTCTCCAAGTGCCCCCCAAGTGAGTCTGCCTGATGTTGCAGCGTATCACCCTGTGTGTTTACCACAGGGAGTGAATATGTTTGTCTCCCTCTAAATCTATTTACACGGGTCCAGCCTTTCGCCTCACCTGTAAACGAGTTGATGTTCGATAAAAACTTTGATGATGATGTTTGAGGTTTAATGGCGGTAGGGCCAGGTATGGCCAGAGAGCGCCATGCTAGTGGTAATGAAAATGTCGTGGTCTGATGGGCTCTGTGAATTTATGTGACTTGGCTGTAGAGGGGCCTAAAAGAGTTTGTGTAAATTGCATAAAAATTACCCGTAATAAAATTATGGCAATGATTAATGACATGTACTATGATCACTAAAATGCAATAAAAAGAATGATGCATTATATAAAATATGCGAGCCGCTAAAATTGTCTACGAGCACTACTGCCTCGCCAGAGCCTTTGAAACGCAAGGGCCGAGAGGCATGTGCTATACAAAATAGCTATCACAGCGGCATCCTCTGGAGAGAGCAGACGCTATGAACGTATAGGGCTAATTACATGTAACACAACATCTTTCAGGAAGCCTAGGACTGTGTTAGTGTCAAAGAGTGCTTCTGGGCCGAGAAACATTGCAGGATGAAGGGGAATGTGCTGCCGGTATGCTAACAGAAAATGTTTCTTTCTGTCAGATTCGGCTTTCTGACACTCCAGGAAGACATGGAGGATGGTCAGCCTCTCCCCGCATCTCCCACAGGTTGGGGGCTAATTTCCAGTAAGTAAACAGTTATGCCTGCCAAAAGTGTGTCCTATTCTTAGACGACAGAATAGGACATCTGTCCGGCGTGATTTTGTTACAGGAGGCCAGAAACCTAATTGTGGCTTTATTACATGCAGCCTATTATTTGTTTCCAGGTCCCACAAGCGTTGCCAGTAGTTTCGCAGTTTCCTTCTTAAGAAAGGTTTTAGGTCTGCGACAGGGACTGCAGCGGTAGAATTAAGTGTGTGATGCAATTGATGTGGCCATTTGGTCCGCTAGAACGTTACCCTGGATGCCCCTATGTCCAGGCACCCAGCATATTATCACATGCTGGTTAGATACATATCCTTTACATAGGAAGGAATAGAGTTCAATTATTATAGGATTTTTGTGCTTACAGAACGATATCAAAGACTTCACAACACTTAGGGAGTCCGTATATATAATTGATGTTTTGAGTTTTGATTTCCTTATATGCTTCACGGTCGACAATAACGCGTAGGCCTCAGCCGTGAAGATACTAGTTTCCGGATGCAGTACGTCGGACTCCGAGAAGGATAGACCGACGGCTGCGTAGAACACCCCGTCGCGTGACTTCGATGCATCTGTAGAACTCCGTGCAGGAGTATTTGTACTGGAGTTCCCGGAAATGCATTTGGATTTCAATCTCTGGAGCATGCTTTGTGACTTCCACGAAAGATATATCGCATTGTATGAGCTGCCACTGCCAAGGAGGTAGCAGCTTGGCTGGATGCATTAGGCGAAACTCGAGGAGTGGAACATGCATTTCATCACAAAGCTCTCTCACACGCAGCGAGAAAGGCTGTTTTACAGAGGGTTGATTGTGAAAGAGTGTAGCATATGTCATGTCATTAATGGTATTAAAACAGGGATGTTGTCGATTTGAGTGGACATTCAGAAAATATGTTTGGCTGATGTATCTTCTCTGCAGATTAAGTGACCACTCATTTGATTCTGCATGTAAACTTTCAATGGGACTTGTTCTGAAAGCGCCAGTGGCCAGTCGGATTCCTAGATGGTGGACTGGGTCTAGCATCTTTAGTGCGCTCGGGGCGGCAGAGTGATAAATCACGGCGCCATAGTCAAGTCGTGATCGAATTAGGCTTTTATAGAGATTCATTAAGCACTTCCTGTCACTACCCCATGTAGTCTGGGATAGAAGTTTGATTATATGCATCGTTTTTAGACATTTTTCTTTAAGATATTTAATGTGGGGGACGAAAGTGAGTCTGTAGTCAAGTATGACACCTAGAAATTTGTGTTCTTTCTTTACAGGTATCTGTTGTCCACGCAGTTCAATGCAAGGATCTGGGATAAGTCCTCTCTTTCTTGTAAAAAGAACACAAGAGCTTTTGTTAGGATTGATCCTAAATCCATTCCTGTCTGCCCACGTTGACACTATGTTCAGGGCATGCTGTACCTGTCTCTCACAGACTGCGAGGTTACAAGATTTGAAAGCTATTTGAATGTCGTCTACGTAGACAGAGCAAAAGATGGCGGGAGGGAAAGTGGAGGGAAATTTGATTCCATAAGTAATAATAATATTCGGCAGGGATGGCCGCCACCCACCATGGAGCCCAACCAGGGGACGACACAGGACGGGAAGTATTCAGTCTTGCGCACGCCAGCGGTACATCCCCACTATAACCAAATACCTATACCCGAGGTTGGGCATAATGCACAAGGTTAACCCTTGCCGCCAGGAAATACGCAAGTAATAAGAAGTGAAGAAAAGACAGGAAAGATGAAAACTGCGATAGAGAAAGACGAAGTTTGGAGAGGAGGACAGGAAAAGGCGACTGCCGATTTCCCCCGGTTGGGTCAGTCCGGGGGTGCCGTCTACGTGAAGCAGAGGGCAAAGAGGTGTGTTGCTTCCGCCGGGGGGCCTTAACGGTCCGAACACCCGGCATCGGCTCAACCTCCATGATCCCCCTTTCCCCGGACACGGCTAAGCCGCGCACGGCTACACTCGGGAGGGTCCAACCCTCGTGTGCTCGGGTACGTGGTGTCGCAACGCACCAAACGCCTGCTGACGCAGACGCCCCTGCGGGGAACCATTTGCTCTAACCTAGCACCAAACTGGGTTCTATTCGTGGTAACGCGTGAAGTTCGCAAGCTAGGAGAAGTGACTGCGGTTATCGCTTTCTCTCAGCTAGCGTGTGTTACGAATATTGATTCATTAGACGGCGCCGATTCCGAATTTGATTGTGCATTTTATGGCTCGTAGGCCTAACAGGGCTAATCTTGGCTCGTGAAGGCACGTAAAGTTGGTTTGCTCAAAACTAAGCTCAACAAGTTGTTTGCTGCTTACAGAATGACCTCTATATTGTAGTTAAACGTGAATGCACGCAAGTCAAAACTACCATTCCTATCATGAAATGGCATATTTTATTTATTTATTTCTAATAGCTTTTCTTTGAGGCCCTAGTTGCACTGTCAGCGCAAGACGCTATCCGCTAACGCAAAGCACTATTCTAAAGGTCTTTACTCCTGCGTGCCCCAACGCTAACACCCGCAAAGCTCTTTGGGGCCCCAAACTTTTGGGGCCCCTATTTTAAAACTAATATATGCACTCGGCCTCAGTTACTTCAACATGTTGGAACTTGCCCAATAATGCACAGTATTGAAGAGAGCAGGCGCGCAGCCACTGAGAAGCCAACGAAACGGACAGGATGCATCATTCTTTCAAGTGCCGTTCTGGCTTGCACTAAATCATTGTACAGGCGCGTCCACTGTTAAATGTAACACGGAGCGGGTGGCCGCGCTCCGCGGAGCGCCAAGACAGGCGTCGCGCAAAGTATTGCGGCGCAAGCGCAATCAGTGTCAGAGGCGTAGTTAGCTGCGCGTCGTCTGCTTCGGTTCCCCCACTTCGCCGCAAGCGGCGAAACCTAGATTGCGCGCGCGCTTTTTGGGTACACAAACCAGTCAGCAATGGTGCGTCAAATGGCAGTATTCCAAATCAGTTATCAAAGCGCGCAGGCATGCTGTACACCTAAAATTTGAACGGTGCCTTTTACTTCTACAAGTTCCCTTTTTTTCACACAGGGTCGATTTCAGAATTCGCATGCTAAGGAAGTAAAAAAAAATCACAGGACAAGCAAGCCATATTTATAAATCTATGCTCGAAATTTACTATATAGTAAACACGAAGCCCAGACCACGGCTGAAAATGAAGCTTAGATGAAGGTCTCCGTTTCGAGCCCCTTGGCCTTCGCTACCAGAGCGCGTGTGGTGAAGTGGGAGGAACCGTAGCATACGACGCGCAGATAACTCCGCCTCTGGCGCTGATTGCGCTTGCGCCACAATAGACGTCCGCTCGCCAAGTTTCATCCTTAGTTCCTCCTAGACACCGGTGCTCGTTTCTCCCCTGGCGGGACGATTTCACCTCCAACGGGTGTAGGTTTCCGCCGCCGCTTCCCTTCACGATCACGCCCGCGATCAGCTCGCACTGCGCGCGAAACTTCTCTTGTTTGCGATGGCACCTCTTCGGATGACCGGAAATTATCATTGTGTTGTTAACTGTCACGACAGCAGTCTAAACACGAAAGGGTTGAAATTCTGCCGATTCAAAAGAAAATGGTAAAAAAAAGCAGACGACAAACATAGATTACTGCGGTGCGCCGAACTAAGTAAGCAACTAGCAAACGAAGCGAGCTCGTTCATTGATGACTCCTGAGTGTATGACGGTTTTTATATGTACCCCACATGAACCTATTACTTGGTATATAATCGTTTTATTCATATAAAAATATTCAGTTGCTCGACCAGAGCTTGTCATGTCTTCTTTCATCGTGTTTCGTTTGGGTGTGTGCTGCCAAAGAATGGAAACCACTTCTGTTGTATGCGCTTGCAGTGGCCGAAGTTTATGCGCTCCGTGAAACTGAATATGTGCACGATGCACTGAACATGAAGGGAGTTCATTCCTGCATCACCACTGCACCGATCGATCGAGTTACTGGACGATACACGCCCGCGTCTTGGTCACGCCGGCATTGCCGAAGCAGAAATGATTACTTATACTTTCAACTTCCGTCTCTTGAGCACGGTTAAAAAATGGCCAAGCTATTTACATCGCTGCCTCTATTCAATATTGTAGGGGACGTACTAGTTAAAGTTGTGTGCGCATGTTGTACTTGTGCTATGCAGCGATATATTTTGTTTATTTCCACACATTGTCGATGCAAGTTCGTTGTTGCCATCAGAGACAACACGGATTTGTAGCAAGGACCTTGTAAGAAACTGCAAAAATGACTTTAGCGAACACGCATCGTATGTGCCGACGATTTTTCCGGCGGCACATACGATGTCGTTTCCAATTACCTGCTCAGCGTCACTTACATGGCTAAGCAGACGCTGCCCTTTCGCCGCATTGCCGCCATAAAAATAATTGTCAAGCGTACCAATCTTCTTAAAAGCAAATAGCAGCGTGTACAGTCTGTTTCACACTCAGTGGAAAACTCGGAACGTTTGCATCGCGATGCGCCAAGCAATGGAGTCGTGCGACGGCAGCACCAGCTCGATCAGGCGCAGACGCTCAAGGGGCGGAGTCGTGATCTGCGTCGTCTGCTACGGCAGCGCGCGCTGGACGCATTGTCGGGAAGCGTGCTACCGTCAGGGGCAGTGCACCGATTTCATCTTCTGGCCTGCCGGCGGGTTCTCCTACCTTGGGATTTTATTTTTTTAAGGTTGACAAGATTCTCAGCGGTGGGAGAAGCTCGCAGCAACCCCCACGCCTTGTTCTGATTCTTACGGGCTGTACGACATTTGCTGTTCCACCATGGTACGCGTGGTTTGCATGCCAAACCACTTACTTCGGAAATGCATTTTGACGCGGCATCTATTATGAATGCTGTAAGATAATCCACAGCAGCATCAATTTCTAAAGAAGAAAGGTCAGCCCATGAGATGCTAGAGAGAGTTCGAAATTTCTGCCAGTCGGCTGTGTCTATCTTCCACCTAGGAGCTTGTGGAGGATATTCGTTTTCTTTAGATGTTCTTATCCGTATGGGGAACTGGTCGCTCCCGTAAGGATTGTTCATAACTTCCCATTCGGGTTCAGGCAGTATACACGGGGAAACTAGGCTGAGGTCAATTGATGAAAATGTTCTCTTGGCAAGAGAATAATATGTGGGTGCCTTCTTATTCAGCAGGCATGCACCAGAAGAGAAGAGGAACTGTTCAACAAGACGACCTCGCGCATCTACACAAGAGTCGCCCCACAGGCTGTTGTGCGCATTGAAATCTCCAAGTACAACGTAAGGTTCTGGCAATTCATCTATGAAGGACTGAAATTCATGTTTGCTTAGTTTGTAGTGTGGGGGTATATAAATCGAACAAATAGCGATAAGTTTGTTTAGCAAAGCCATTGGAACCGCCACTGCTTCAAGGGCCTTTCGTAGCTGTAAATGTTAACATGCTATGCTCTTTTGGATTACAATTGCAACACCTCCCGATGATGCGATTGCATCATCGCGATCATTGCGAAAAGTAACATGCTGTCGGAGAAAGTTTGTGTGTTGTGATTTTAGGTGTGTTTCCTGTAGACACAGCACTTTTGGATTGTGTTTGTGTATAATCTCTTGCACATCATCGAGGTTCCTAAGAAGACCTCTGACATTCCATTGAATGATTTGTGTATCCATATTTAATGTAAATAAGTGCTGTGTGTACGGAAAGGGAGGTGATGCCTTAGGTTACAGAGCTCTTTCGAGGCCCTGTAACGGGGGTTCTGCTCTTTCTGGAGCGTTCGAGCGAGCCTCGCCGCTCCTTAGGCGCTTGGTGCGCCTTGAGGATAGGTGTAGTGTCCATTGCCTCTTGTGAGGCGCCGGACACGTGCCCTTGCGAGCGAGAATTTACCAGCGAGGGCCCTGCCTTGGAGGGCAAGACCCCTGCACCCACCAGCCCGGAGGTCGATGGGGCTCCCTGGGGGATTTGGCTGCGCCGGCCGTTGCCAGCGCTGGAAGGGGCCTCTGAGGTAGAGCCAGCCTCAGCGGCGCCCACCTTCGGGGTCGGTGGCCCCGTCTGCTGGGTAGACGGAGCAGTGCTAGCTGCAACCGCCGCGGGGGCAGATGGCGTAACTGCCGACTCACGGCTTGTGGGTCGGACAGCCGCCGGAGGCCGTTGTGACGCTGCCCCCTGACGCGCCACTTCGGCAAAGCTGGCCTTAGGAAGGTATGTAACCCGCCTGCGTGCCTCCTTGAATGAGATATTCTCTTTTACTTTGATTGTTACTATTTCTTTTTCTTTTTTCCAAGACGGGCATGACCGCGAGTATGCGGCATGCTCGCCATCACAATTTGCACAGTGGAAAGAATTCTCACAGGCTTCAGAGGAGTGTTCATGCGCGCTGCATTTTGCACAAGTTTGGCGGCCTCGGTAGCTCTGCGAACTGTGGCCAAAACGCTGGCACTTGAAACATCGTAGGGGATTTGGCACGTACGGTCTTACACGGAGCTTGATGTACCCGGCCTCGATTGACTCGGGCAGGACACTTGAATTGAAAGTCAGTATTAGGTGTTTGGTCGCAAGTTCTTTACCATCTCGCCTCATCTTAATTCTTTTGACATTTATAACATTTTGTTCACTGAAACCTTCCAAGAGCTCGGCCTCAGCGAGCTCCAGCAAATCATCGTCCGAGACAACGCCGCGGGAGGTATTCATCGTGCGGTGCGGGGTTACTACTACTTGGGTCTCCCCAAATGCTACTAGCTGTGGCAGCTTCTCAAATTGCTTCTGGTCGCGGAGCTCCAAGAGGAGGTCACCGCTAGCCATCCTCGACACCTTATATCCTGGGCCAAAAACTTCGGTAAGAGACTTTGATACAAGGAACGGGGAGATTGTTCGTACTTGTTTAGCTGGTTTTTCTGCATGGATGACATGGAAACGAGGAAAATTGTGGACTTGTCGTCCGAAAAACTGAAAAACTTCTTCGGTGCGCCCTCGTTTCTGAGGGCGATCAGGTAGTTTAGGAAAAGCATGTTCCATAACTAATGTTGGGTTTTCGGCCGCGATGCCGACCACCCACCATGGAGCCCTACAGGGGGACGTGACAGAAGTTCCTGCAAGGGAAACCCTGCCAACGCCAGCCGTACATCGCTGCTATAACCAAATACAGCATAACCAAGGCTGGCTAGCTACACAAGGTTAACCCTTGCCGCCGGGAAACTAGGAAGTGAGGAGAAATGATGAAAAGACAGGAAAGATGAAAAAGACGAGAGAGAAAGACGAAGAGTGGAGAGGAGGACAGGAAAAGGCGACTGCCGATTTCCCCCGGGTGGGTCAGTCCGGGGGTGCCGTCTACGTGAAGCCGAGGCCAAAGGGGTGTGTTGCCGCCGCCGAGGGGCCGTAAAGGTCCAAACACGCGGCATTGGCTCAACCCCCAGGATCCCCTTTTCCCCGGACACGGCTAAGTCGCGCACGGCTACACGCGGGAGGGTCCAACCCTCGTGTGTTCGGGTACGTGGTGTCGCAACACACCAAACGCCTGCTTGCGCAGACGCCCCTGCGGGGGGAAGGTACGGTTTAACAGATAGCTTTCGATTATGTTCAGCATATTTCCACGGATGCCCATTTCCGAGAGGTCTCGGAAAATCCCATAACGCCATGCCGTGTCATAAGCTTTTTCCATGTCTAGGAATATCGATAGGAAACGCTGCTTATGTACAAATGCATCGCGGATATTTCCTTCAATGCGCACAAGGTGATCGGTTGTTGACCGCCCTTGTCTGAAGCCACACTGATAGAGATCAAGTATATTGTTTAGTTCAAGGAAGTGTACGAGTCTGCGATTAATCATTTTTTCAAAGAGCTTACACAGACAATTGGTGAGAGCTATCGGACGATAACTTGCTGCTAAGGAGGGGTCTTTTCCCTGCTTCAGGACAGGAACCACAATCGCCTCTTTCCATGTAGGTGGGAGGTATCCCGCAGCCCACAGAGTGTTGAAAATTGTAAGTAGTGTAAATAGCGTGTCAGTATGTAAGTTTCTGATCATGTCATACATGACTGTCAGGTCCCATGCAGTGGTTTTGCATGTATTCAAGGCAGCTCTCAGCTCGGCAATACTGAAAGGCCGGTTATAGGGTTCATTCTGTCTGGATTTTCTAATTGATGATGATATGTAGTGTTTTGTGGCGCAAGGGCCAGATTTGGCCAAAGAGCGCCGTGACAAGTGGTAATGTTAATGTATTATGGAAGATGTGACTTGGCTGTAAAGTGGCCTAGAAATAGTCGCAGTAAAGTGTAAAATCTACGTGCTATAAAATTATGGCGATGACTAATGACGAGTACTATGAACATTAAAATCTATCGTAGAGGAATGATGCAAAATATAAAATATATAAGATGGTAAAATTACTTGGAGCACTGCTGCCTCGCCAGAGCCCTTGAAACACAAGGGTCTACAGGCGCGTGCTATACCAAAAAGCTATCACAGCGGCATCCTCTGAAGAGAGGACCCGCTACGAACATGTGGGGCTAAAAACATAAAGGACAACATCTTTCAGGAAACTTAGGACTGCGTTGGTGTCAAATGAAGGTTCTGGGCCGAGTAGCATTACGGGATGTAGGGGGATGTGCTGCCGGTAAGCTATGGAAAAATGTTTCCTTCTTTCAGATTCCGCTTCCCGACACTCCAGTAGGACGTGGAGGACGGTCAGCCTCTTCCCGCATCTACCACATGTTGGAGGTTCGTTTCCCGTGAGTAAAAAGTTATGTGTGCCAAAAGTGTGTCCTATTCTTAGACGGCAGAATAGGACATCTGTCCGACGGGATTTTGTTACAGGAGGCCAGAAACCTAATTGTGGCTTTATTACATGCAGTTTATTATTTATTTCTTCGTCCCACATGCGTTGCCAGTGTTTTCGTAGTTTCCTTCTTAAGAAAGGCTTCAGGTCTGTTACAGGGACCGAAGCAGTAGGATTAACTGCATGAAATTAAGTTGATGTGGCCATCTGGTCGGCTAGAAGGTTTCCCTCGATGCCCCTATGTCCAGGCACCCAGCATATAATCACATGCTGCTTAGATATATATGCTTTACATAGTACGGAGTAGAGTTCATTAAATACTGAATTTTTGTGATTACATAAAGACATCAAGGCCTTCACAACACTGAGGGAGTCCGTATATATAACTGATTTCTGGAGTTCTGATATATTTATATGCTTTACAGCAGACAGTAATGCGGTGATCAAGGTGATCTGTTGTCGACCGGCCTTCTCTGAAGCCACACTGATAGGGATCAAGTATATTATTGAGTTCAAGGAAGTGTATGAGTCTGCGATTAATCATTTTTTCAAAAACCTTACACAGGCAGCTTGTAAGAGCTATTGGGCGATAGCTTGCCGCCATGGATGGGTCTTTCCCCTGCTTCAAAACAGGGACCACAATTGCTTCTTTCCATGCAGTTGGAAAGTATCCCGCAGCCCAAATAGTGTTGAAAATTGTGAGTAGTGTAACTTCGGTGTCATTGTGTAGGTTTTTGATCATTTCATACATAATTCTGTCAGAACCCGGTGCGGAGCTCTTGCATGATCTCAAGGCAGCTCTGAACTCGGCAATACTAAATGGAAAGTTGTATGGTTCATTCTTTCGACATTTTCCTATGGGTGGCTTACATTTTTCTATTTGTTTGTATTTTAGAAAGGATTGCGAATAATTTGTTAGACTTGACACGCTCTCAAAATACTCCCCAAGTGAGTCTGCCTGGTCTTCCAGTGTATCGCCCTGTGTGTTTACCAGAGGGAGTGAATATGTTTGGCGCCCTCTAATCCTATTCACCCTGTTCCAGGCTTTGGCCTCATCTCTAAACGAGTTAATACTCGGTAAATACTTCTGCCAGCTTTCTCTTCTGGCCTGCCTGGGTGTTCTCCTGCCTTGAGATTTTACTTTCTTAAAGTTAATAAGATTCTCTGCGGTGGGGGAAGCGCGTAGCAACCCCCACGCTTTGTTCTGTTTCTTACGAGCAATCGTACATTCGTCGTTCCACCACGGGACACGCCGTCTGCATGCCAATCCACTTCCTTCAGATGTGCATTTAGATGCGGCATCTATTATGAACGCTGTAAAATACTCCAGAGCGGCATCAATTTCTAGAGAAGACATATCAGCCCATGAGATGCTAGATAGATTTCGAAATTTCTCTGAGTCGGCTGTATCTATCTTCCACATAGGAGCTTGTGGAGGAAATTAATTTTCTGTGGATGTTCTTAGCAGTACGGGGAAGGGATCGCTCCCGTAAGGATTGCTCATAACTTCCCATTCGAGTTCGGGCAGTATAGACGCGGAAACTATACTAAGATCTATTGACGAAAAGGTTCTGTTTGCAAGAGAGTAATATGTGGGTTCTTTCTTATTTAGAAGGCACGCACCTGAAGAAAAAAGGAACTGTTCAATGAGACGACCTCGTGCGTCTGTACGAGAGTCGCCCCACAGGGAGCTGTGCGCATTGAAATCGCCAAGCACAACATAAGGTTCTGGCAATTCATCTATGAAGGACTGAAATTCAGGTTTGCTTAGTTTGTAATGTGGGGGTATGTAAAGTGAACAAATAGTGATGAGTTTGTTTAGCAGGACAACTCGAACCGCCACTGCTTCGAGGGCCGTTCGTAGCTGCAAACGTTGACAAGCTATGCTTTTTTGAATTACAATCGCAATGCCACCCGATGATGCGAGAGCATCATCGCGGTCTTTGCGAAAAGTAACGTGTTGTCGAAGAAAATTTGTGTGTTTTGGTTTTAAGTGTGTTTCCTGTAAACACAGCACTTTTGGATTGTGTTGGTAGATGAGTTCTTGTAGATCATCGAGATTCCTAAGAAGACCTCTGACATTCCATTGAATGATTTGTGTATCCATGTGTATTGTGTATCCATATCTATATTTGTGTATCCACGTAGGTGTGAGGCTCGGAGCAGGAGCTGTGGCGCTTGAAAGTAGCCTGGGGCCTGACGAACCAACTGACTGAGCTATCTTTTCGGGCAACATCGACGGTTCACGAGTTCAAATCGCCTGTTATGTTCCTTTTTTTTTAATGTCTTTTCCTTTATTTTATCACTGTACGGGAACCCTCCTAAATGAAAAAAAAAGAAAGATATATATCTTCAAATATGTATGACCTCACACGTGCAGGTCAGAAATACCAGGTTCTCTAGCCGAGTGCCATCCGTGCGGTATATCCGAGCTCAGATCGGTAGACCTTGACTGATCAAATAGGGCACCACTGTATATTAAATGAGGCGTACAACTCCTGCGGGACCCACCGTGGTTACTCAGTGGCTATGGTGTTAGACTGCTGAGCACGAGGTCGCGGGATCGGATCCCGGCCACGGCGGCCGCATTTCGATGGGGGCGAAATGCAAAAACACCCGTGTACTTAGATTTAGGTGCACGTTAAAGAACCCCAGGTGGACGAAATTTCCGGAGTCCTCCACTACGGCGTGCCTCAAAATCAGAAAGTGGTTTTGTCACGTAAAAGCCCACAATTTATTTTAAATTTAACTCCTGCGCGGACGGTACAGTATCCGCCTCCCGTGCAAGAGGACCGTGATTCAAATCCCGGACCGCAGAATTCTCCACCGGAAAATACCAGAAAAAAAACCCTTGTGTTGAGAAAATTGCACAAACAGGCCTGGAGTGCGGCCTGATCCCGGGGACCACAACCGGTAACGCACTCTCTCACCAGAGCAGGATATGCCACCCTGGTGCAGTACTTGGCCACAACCTCCTATATGAACACAACAATCAAACCCCGGCCCTCAGTCCCCAGCAGCTGCGAAACAACTGACCACGGCGGCGGTCAGACCTGTGACGCTGCAGAAGGTGCTAAGAATGCCTGGCTCCGGACAGGCCGCCATTGGAATATGAACCTGGCAACGTTTAACGCTAGAACGTTATCTAGTGAGGCGAGTCTAGCAGTGCTATTGGAGGAATTAGAGGGCAGTAAATGGGATATAATAGGGCTTAGTGAAGTTAGGAGGCCAAAAGAAGCATATACTGTACTAAAAAGCGGGCACGTCTTGTGCTACCGGGGCTTAGCAGAGAGACGAGAACTAGGAGTCGGACTCCTGATTAATAAGAATATAGCTGGTAACATGCAGGAATTCTATAGCATTAACGAGAGGGTGGCATGTCTTGTTGTGAAACTTAACAAGAGGTACAAAATGAAGGTTATACAGGTCTACGCCCCTACATCTAGTCATGATGACCAGGAAGTCGAAAGCTTCTATGAAGACGTGGAATCGGCGATGGTTAAAGTCAAAACAAAATACAGTATACTGATGGGCGATTTCAATGCCAGGGTAGGCAAGAAGCAGGCCGGAGACAAGTCAGTGGGGGAATATGGCATAGGCTCTAGGAATAGCAGAGGAGAGTTATTAGTAGAGTTTGCAGAACAGACTAATATGCGGATAATGAATACCTTTTTCCGCAAGCGGGTTAGCTGAAAGTGGACATGGAGGAGCCCGAATGGTGAGACTAGAAATGAAATCGACTTTATACTCTGCGCGAACCCTGGCATCATACAAGATGTAGACGTGCTCGGCAAGGTGCGCTGCAGTGACCATAGGATGGTAAGAACTCGAATTAGCGTTGACTTGAGGAGGGAACGGAAGAAACTGGTACATAAGAAATCAATCAATGAGTTAGCGGTAAGAGGGAAACTAGAGGAATTCCGGATCAAGCTACAGAACAGGTGTTCGGCTTTAACCCAGGAAGAGGACCATAGTGTTGAAGCAATGAACGACAATCTTATGGGCATCATTAAGGAGTGCGCAATAGAAGTCGGTGGTAACGCCGTTAAACAGGAAATCAGTAAGCTATCGCAGGAGACGAAAGATCTGATCAAGAAACGCCAATGTATGAAAGCCTCTAACCCTACAGCTAGAATAGAACTGGCAGAACTTTCTAAGTTAATCAACAAGCGTAAGACAGCGGACATAAGGAACTATAATATGGATAGAATTGAACAGGCTCTTAGCAACGGAGGAAGCCTAAAAGCAGTACAGAAGAAACTAGGAATAGGCAAGAATCAGATGTGTGCGTTAAGAGACAAAGCCGGCAATATCGTTACTAATATGGATGAGATAGTTCAAGTGGCTGAAGAGTTTTATAGAGATTTATACAGTACCAGTAACACCCACGACGATAAGGTGAGAGAGAATAGTCTAGAGGAACTTGAAATCCGACAAGTAACACCGGAAGAGGTAAAGAACGCCTTGGGAGCTATGCAAAGGGGGAAGGCAGCTGGGTAGGATCAGGTAACAGCAGATTTGTTGAAGGATGGTGGGAACACTGTCCTAGAAAGGTTGGCAGCCCTATATACACAATGCCTCATGACCTCGAACGTACCGGAATCTTGGAAGAACGCTAACATAATCCTAATCCATAAGAAAGGGGACGCCAAGGACTTGAAAAATTATAGGCCGATCAGCTTACTGTCCGTTGCCTACAAAGTATTTACTAAGGTAATCGCAAATAGAATCAGGAATACCTCAGACTTCTGTCAACCAAAGGACCAGGCAGGATTCCGTAAAGGATACTCAACAATAGACCATATTCACACTATCACTCAGGTGATAGAGAAATGTGCGGAATATAAACAACCCTTATATATAGCCTTCATTGATTACGAAAAAGCATTTGATTCAGTCGAAACCTCAGCAGTCATGGAGGCACTACGGAATCAGGGTGTAGATGAGCCATATGTAAAGATACTGGAAGCTATCTATAGCGGTTCCACAGCCACCGTAATCCTCCACAAAGAAAGCAACAAAATCCCAATAAAGAAAGGCGTCAGACAGGGAGATACGATATCTCCAATGCTATTCACAGCGTGTTTACAGGAGGTATTCAGAGACCTGGAGTGGGAAGAATTGGGGATAAAAGTTGATGGAGAATACCTTAGCAACTTGCGATTCGCTGATGATATTGCCTTGCTTAGTAACTCAGGAGACCAATTGCAATGCATGCTCACTGACCTGGAGAGGCAAAGCAGAAGGGTGGGTCTGAAAATGAATCTACAGAAAACTAAAGTAATGTTTAACAGTCTCGGAAGAGAAGAGCAGTTTACGATAGGTAGCGAGGCGCCGGAAGTGGTAAGGGAATACATCTACTTAGGGCAGGTAGTGACCACGGATCCGGATCATGAGACTGAAATAACCAGAAGAATAAGAATGGGCTGGGGGGCATTTGGCAGGCATTCTCAAGTCATGAACAGCAGGTTGCCACTATCCCTCAAAAGGAAAGTGTATAACTGCTGTGTCTTACCAGTACTCACCTACGGGGCAGAAACCTGGAGGCTTACGAAAAGGGTTCTGCTGAAATTGAGGACGACGCAACGAGCCATGGAAAGAAGAATGATAGGTGTAACGTTAAGGGATAAGAAAAGAGCAGATTGGGTGAGGGAACAAACGCATGTAAATGACATCTTAGTTGAAATCAAGAAAAAGAAATGGGCATGGGCCGGACATGTAATGAGGAGGGAAGATAACCGATGGTGATTAAGGGTTACGGACTGGATTCCAAGGGAAGTAAAGCGTAGTAGGGGGCGGCAGAAAGTTAGGTGGGCGGATGACATTAAGACGTTTGCAGGGACAACATGGCCACAATTAGTACATGACCGGGGTAGTTGGAGAAGTATGGGAGAGGAGAGAGAGGCCTTTGCCCTGCAGTGGGCGTAACTAGGCTGATGATGATGATGATGATGATTAAAGAAAAAATTGGTGCTGTGTTTACGGAAACGGTGGTGATGTGTTAGGTTACAGAGCTCTTTCGAGGCCCTGTAACGGGAGTTCTGCCCTTTTTGAAGCGTTCGAGGGAGCCTCGCCGCTCCTTAGGCGCTTGGTGCGCCTTGAGGATAGGTGTTGTGTCCATTGCCTTTTGTGAGGCACCGGACACGTGCTCTTGCGAGCGAGAAGTTACAAGAGAGAGTCCTGCCTTGGAGGGCAAGACCCCTGCGCCCACGAGCCCAGAGGTCGATGGGGCACCCTGCGGGATTTGGCTGCGCCGGCTGTTGCCAGCGCTGGAAGGGGCCGGGGAGGTCGGGACAGCCTCGGCGGCGGCCACCTTCGGCGTCGGTGGTCTCTCATTCTGGGTCGACGGAGCAGCGCTAGCTGCAGCCGCCGCGGGGGCAGATGGCGTAACTGCCGACTCACTGCATGTGGGTCGGACAGCCGCCGGAGGCCGTTGTGACGCTGCCCCCTGACGCGCCACATCGGCAAAGGTTTTCTTGGGCAGGTACGACACCCGCCTGCGTGCCTCCTTGAAACTTATATTTTCCTTCACTTTAAATGTTACAATTTCCTTTTCTTTTTTCCAGGATGGGCACGCCCGCGAGTACGCGGCGTGCTCCCCATCACAGTTTACATAGTGGAGAGCATTCTCACAAGCTTCAGATGTGTGTTCGTGGGCACTGCATTTTGCACATGTCTGGCGGCCTCGGCAGCTCTGCGATCTGTGATCACATTGATCACATTTTGTTCGCTGAAGCCCTGCAGTAGTTCCGCTTCAGTCAGCTCAAGCAAATCATCATCTGACACAACACCACGGGTGGTGTTCATGGTACGGTGCGGGGTTACTGTTATGGGGGTCTCTCCAAATGACACTAGTTGCGGTAGTTTCTCATACTGTTTTACATCACGGAGCTACAAGAGGAGGTCGCCGCTTGCCATCCTCGACACCTTGTAACCTGGACCAAAAATATCACTTAGGGACTTTGAAACAAGGAATGGTGAGATGTTTCGCACTGCTTTGTTTGGCTTTTCGGAATGAATAACATGGAAGCGGGGAAAGTTCTGGGTTTGGCGTCCAAAAAACTTGAAGACATCTTCGGTGCGCCCTCATTTCTGAGGGCGATCAGTAAGGGAGGGGAAAGAAGTTTCCATGAAAAAATGTATGCATTCGGCAACAGCGCCGACCGCCCACCACGGAGCCCAACGAGGGAACGCGGCAGAGCTTGCGTACAAGTCTGCACGACGCCAGTCGTACGCCGTCACTATAACCGAATATGGTGTACCCAAGGTTGCATAGCCACACAGGGTTAACCCTTGCCGCCAGGAGAAAGGAAGTAAAAAGAAGAGAGAAGGAGACAGGAAAGGTCAAAAAGTGAGAGATAAAGACGAAGATTCGAGGAGGGAGAGACAGGAAAAGGCGACTGCCGATGTCCTCCAGGTGGGTCAGCCTGGAGGTGCCGTCTATGTGAAGCCGAGGCCGAAGAGGTGTCTTGCCTCCGCCGGGGGGCCTTGAAGGTCCAGACACCCAGCATCGGCTCAACCCCCAGGATCCCCTTTTCCCCAGACACGGCTAAGCCGCGCACGGCTACACGCGGGAGGGTCCAACCCTCGTGTGTTCGGGTACGTGGTGTCGCAACACACCAAACGCCAGGTATGGCGTTTGGTATGGCGCCAGGTATGGCCAGGTATGGCCAAAGAGCGCCATGTCTGTGCTAATGAGTTTGCAGTGTACTTATGATTACTATGGAATTGGTGTGAGGTGGCTGTAAAGAGGCCTTAAAATATACGCTCTAAAGTGCGTAAAATCTGTATGATAAAATTATGGCGATGACGTCTCACTTGTACTATGAAAATTTAGATGCATATAAAAAGAATGATACGATAGGTAAAATATATCAGATTATGAGAAATGCCAGAGCACTACTGCCTCCTTAGAGCCCTTGAAACACAAGGGCCTGGAGGCATGTGCTATGCAAAACAATTATCGCAGTGGCATCGTCTCGATAGAGGAGGCGCTACGAATTCAGGGGACTAATAACATTTAAGACCACATCTCTCAGAAAACCTAGCACTGAGTCTGTATTAAAGAGAGGTTCTGGACCAAGAAGCATTGCAGGATGAAGAGGGATGTGCTGTCGGTATGCTAATGAAAAATGTCTCTCTCAGATTCGGCTTCCCGACACTCCAGGAGGACGTGGAGTACGGTCAGCCTCTCCCCGCATCTACCACAGGCTGGAGGCTCACTTCCGGTCAGTAGAAAGTTATGGGTGCTATATGTGTGTCCTATTCTTAAACGACAGAATAGGACATCTGTTCGGCGCGATTTTGTTGTAGAGGGCCAGAGTCCTAACTGTGGCTTTATTAGGTGGAGCTTATT
This sequence comes from Dermacentor andersoni, assembly GCF_023375885.2. Lineage (NCBI taxonomy): Eukaryota > Metazoa > Arthropoda > Arachnida > Ixodida > Ixodidae > Dermacentor > Dermacentor andersoni. Next base: position 195,705,953 of record NC_092816.1, on the reverse strand, counting down.
ATCTTTTTCCGCGTCCCACATGCGTTGCCAGTGGGCCCGCAGCCGCCTTCGCAAGAAAGGCCTCAGATCTGTGACAGGCACCTCAGTGGTAGGGTTAACGGCTTGCGATGCTATAGACGTGGCCATCTCGTCCGCCAGAACGTTGCCCTCGATGCTCCTGTGGCCAGGCACCCAGCATATAATGATAAGCTTGTTAGATATGTACGCTTTACACAAGACGGAATATAGTTCATTAAGTACTGGATTTTTGTGTCTATAGGGTGACATCAAGGCCTTCACAACGCTTAGGGAGTCTGTATATATAGCTGATTTTTGAAATTTCGATTTTCATATGTGATTTACAGAAGACAGTACTGCGTAGGCCTCGGCCGTAAAGATACATGTTTCCGGATGCAGTACACCAGATTCTGAAAAGGATGGGCCGAAGGCAGCATAAGACACTCCGACATTTGACTTCGAAGCGTCTGTGTAGTACTCTGCGCAGGAGTGCTTGTGCTGGAGTTCAAGAAAATGCATTCGGATTTCTGTCTCTGGTGCGTGTTTTGTTACTTCTAAAAAGGATATGCCACATTCAATCAGCTGCCACTTCCAAGGTGGTAACACCTTGGTTGGATGCATTAGGCGAAGCTCGAGGAGTGGGACACGCATTTGATCACTAAGTTCCCTCACACGAAGCGAGAAAGGTCGTCTTACAGAGGGACGGTTGTGGAAAAGTCTAGCACATGTCATATCGTTAACAGTGTGAAAACATGGATGTTGATGATTGGAATGTATTTTCAGGAAATATGTAAGGCTGATGTAAGTTCTTTGTAGATGGAGGGACCATTCATTTGATTCCGCGTATAAGCTTTCAATCGGGCTAGTTCTGTGAGCGCCAGTGGCTAAGCGGATACCTAGATGGTGGACAGGATCTAGGATCTTTAGTGCGCTCGGAGCGGCTGAGTTATATACGACGGCGCCATAGTGCAATCGTGATCGAATTAGGCTCTTATAAACATTCATCAAACACTTCCTCTCGCTACCCCATGTTGAGTGGGATAGAATTTTAAGTAGGTTCATTGTCCTTAGACATTTTTCTTTAGGATATTTAATGTGCTGTATAAAAGTAAGCTTGGAGTCTAGTATAATACCTAGAAATTTGTGTTCTTTGTTGATAGGTATTTGATGTCCACAGACTTGAACACAAGGATCTGGAACCAGGCCTCTCTTTCTAGTAAAAAGAACACACGAACTTTTGTGTGGGCTGATTTTGAATCCGTTTTCGTCTGCCCACTTGGAAACCTTGTTCAAGCCCTGCTGTACCTCTCTCTCGCATACTGTGAGGTTGCAGGATTTGAAGCCTATTTGTATATCGTCTACGTATACGGAATAAAAGATGGCTGGTGGCAGTGAAGCACGTAGTGTGTTCATCTTAACGATAAAGAGAGTGCAACTCAGCACGCCTCCCCGGGGTACACCAGTTTCCTGCGTAAAAGGACGTGAGAGTGCATTACCAACTTTTACTCGGAAGGTACGATTTGACAAAAAACTTTTAATAGTGTTCAGCATATTTCCACGGATGCCCATTCCCGACAAGTCTCGCAAGATCCCGTAACGCCATGCTGTGTCATACGCCTTCTCCACGTCGAGGAATATTGATAGGAAAAACTGTTTATGAACAAATCTATCGCGGATATTTCCTTCAATGCGCACAAGGTGATCGGTAGTCGATCGTCCTTCTCTGAATCCACACTGATTGGGATCGAGCATATTGGCCAGTTCAATGAAGTGTATAAGTCTGCGATTAATCATTTTTTCGAAAAGCTTACAGAGACAATTTGTAAGAGCTATCGGTCGGTAACTTGCCGCCAAGGAAGGGTCTTTACCCTGCTTAAGAACAGGGACCACAATCGCTTCTTTCCATGAGGATCGGAGGTACCCTGCATCCCAGAAGGTGTTAAAAAGTGTGAGTAGTGTTAGTCGCGTGTCATTGTCACCGAAGCAGTAGGACTAAATGCATGCAATGAAATGGATGTGGCCATCTGGTCCGCTAGTACGTTTCCCTCAATGCCACTATGACCATGTACCCAGCATATAATCACATGTTGGTTAGATATATATGCTTTACACAGTGCGGAGTAGAGTTCATTAATTACCGCATTTTTGTGGCTGCAGAAAGACATCAAGGCCATCACAACACTAAGGGAGTCCGTATATATATTTGATTTCTGTAGTTTTGATTTCTTTATATGCTTTACAACCGACAGCAGTGCGTAGGCCTCAGCCGTAAAGATACTGGTTTCCGGATGTAGTACCTCGGATTTCGAGAAAGTTAGTTTGTTAAATCGGGTTAAAAAGGCTATGCTGCGCCAAACACGAGGTGTCTTATAATCCAGTTTATGAAGGAGAAGGCTGTGTTGGTAATCTATATTTTATGTAAAAATCCAGTGTCCTCTAGAAATTTACGCACGTCACATAATGGGACTAGCGGATCATCACCTAAAATTAGAGCAGGGTGTAAAGGTATGTGTAGTTGATATAATTTGTGCACAAGTGTTCGTCTGTGTGCTTCAGTCTGCGTACATGTGAGTAATATGTGCATAACTGTTAGTGGCTGTTGACGTTTCTCGCATGTTGGTGTGTCTTCTTTCCTAAGTAAGTAGTTGTGTGTGAGGTGTGTGTGCCCAATGCGTAGTCGGCATAAAACTACTTCGACGAACCGCTCCTGATGACAACATGACTTCCATTCGCCAACTATGGGTTTCGTGAGATGTAGCTTGTTGTCGGCCCAACGGTCCCATTCGCGTTGCCATTTTGCCGTTAAGGCTTTTCTAATTGCACGGATGCTATCATTATATGGGAGTGTCGTGTTTGTAGTATCTTTGTGCGCTGCCATCTATGCACATCTATCAGCTGCATCGTTACCCGGTATCCCAACATGGCTTGGGAACCAGCAGAAACGAATTGACCTCCCGTATTCGTTAAAAGCCACAAGGTTTAAAATGTCTCCAATAAGGGGTTCACATTCAGATTTCCCCGCAGGGGCGTCTGCGTCAGCAGGCGTTTGGTGTGTTGCGACACCACGGACCCGAGCACACGAGGGTTAGACCCTCCCGCGTGTAGCCGTGCGCGGCTTAGCCGTGTCTGGGGAAAAGGGGATCCTGGAGGTTGAGCCGATGCCGGGTGTTTGGACCTTTAAGGCCCCCCGGCGGAGGCAACACACCTCTTTGGCCTCTGCTTCACACAGACGGCACCCCCGGACTGACCCACCCGGGGGAAATCGGCAGTTGCCTCTTCCTGTCCCCCTCTCCACTCTTCGTCTTTCTCTCTCACTTTGAATCTTTCCTGTCTTCTACTCACTTCAGTTTACTTCTCATTTTCCAGGCAGCAAGGGTTAACCGTGTGTACCTACCCAACCTTGGGTACATATATTAGGTTATAGCGGCGTTGTATAGCTGACGCATACAGGTATGTTCCTAACCTCGTAGCGTCCCCTTGTTGGGCTCGGTGGTGGGTGGCTACCATCGCCGCTGAATATTCCAAGAATACATGGCAAATGCATTCCCCCTCCTTGCAGATCGTCCTATCAAAAGAGGGCGCACCGAAGCAATTTTTGATTTCACTTTGAAAACCAACGCAGAAACGTTCCCACGCTACCATGTGATCCACAGTGAAGGATCTCTGCCAATGAGAAAACTATCGCCATTCCTTATAGCAAAATGCCTAGTTGAAAAAATCGGAAAGCAATACAAAGCTTCAAAGATGTCAAGTGGGGACCTCCTCCTTGAACTCAAAACCAAAGACCAAGTTGCAAAGCTCGCTGATCTAACCAGTGTCGGTAACATCAAAGTCACAATCTCAGCACACCGTTCTCTCAACACAAGCCGAGGTGTAATATCAGAAGAAGATCTCTTAAACCTAAGCGATGAAGAACTCCTAGAAGGTTTCCAAGAACAAAATGTAATCAAAGTCCAAAGAATAACTCTCCGAAGAAATGATGAACAAATCCCGACCAAACACGTTATACTTACCTTTGGTACCAGTATTGTACCTACTACACTTGATGCAGGCTATCTAAAGATCAACGTAAGACCGTATATCCCAAACCCGAGGCGGTGTTTCAAGTGCCAGAGATTCGGACATGCATCGCAATCATGCAGAGGTAAATCGACATGTGCAAAGTGTAGTGCCAATGACCATCAGTCGGAAAACTGTAATGCTGCTCCACACTGTACAAACTGCAAAGGAGATCATCCAGCATATTCACGATCTTGCCCCTGCTGGAGGAAAGAGAAAGAGATAATTGCACTTACAGTGAAAGAGAAGATTTCCTTTTATGAAGCAAGAAAGAAACTAGCACACCTCAAACAACCTACGCCAATGCGGTGCGACAGGGGACAGCACCGCAGTGGTCTCAGGAGTCTACAGGGACCGCAGTCAGTGGCCCAGTAGTAACTCCATCCGTCCCCTTGGTGGCAGCAGCCAGTCCTGCTCCATCATCATCATCACAGACTGGCCTGCAGACCCCGGTTCCACAGGGCCCCAGGCTAAATCGAACTCCCAGGCCTGAGACGCGCGTCTCAGCGCCTGGTTCTCGATCATCCAGCGCCTCGGAGAAGGTTATGGATGTCGACACCAAAACTCCGGCGTCATCGACGCCAAAACATCAGCGCTCTCTGGAGCGCACTAAGAAAGACAAGCTCCCAATAACTACGCGAACAAAGGGACCGGTAACCTGAACGGTTACCGTTCTTCCAATAGCACATTCCGACTAACAAATGTCACCTACAGTTACTTAGTACATATACGTAAATTACCATTCTCAATTTTGCCACTATGGCTTTTATAGTGCATTGGAATTGTAGAGGACTGATTCGCAATTTAGGTGACATTAAGGACATTATAAATAACTTTTCGCCAATCGCATTTTGCCTACAGGAAACAAACTTAGGCCCTAAACACAGTCAATTCCTTAGAGGTTGCACCGTTGTCCGAAAGGACCGCGAATGTTCCAACCGGTTGTCAGGTGGAGTGGCTATAGTCGTGCAGGGCGGAACTCCTACCCGAAATGTCCCATTAAATACATCTTTAGAGGCCGTAGCTGTCACCATTCTATCCTAGAAAACAATCACCATTTGCTCACTATATATCCCACCCCACACACATTTTACTATCAAAGACTTAGAAAATCTAACAGAACAGTTACCGGAGCCATTTGTCTTGGTAGGAGATTTTAACGCTCATTGTACTCTTTGGGGCAGTGTCAAAACTGACCAAAGGGGGCAACTCGTTGAAAATTTTATCCTGTCAAATAATATTTGTCTTTTAAACTCAGGTGCGCCAACTTACTTCTCACCGACTTCTCGCACATTTGTTTAGATTTAGCTTTTTGTTCACCCTCTCTTTTTACTGATTTTAAATGGGAAGCTCTCGACACGTCATATGGTAGCGACCACTTACCCGCACTCATCAAACACCTATCATCACCACAAACCCTACTAACTAGACCACGCCGATGGAAATTACAGCTCGCTGACTGGCAGGTTTTTATGCAGAACGCGAAACTGGAAAATGTCTTTTCGCCAGAGCTCAGTATTGACGAACTTAATAAGAAAATCACTGAAGTCATAATCACAGCGGCAGAAAAGGCGATACCGCAGTCATCCGGTATTGTGCGCAAAAAACTAAATCCTTGGTGGACAAACGAATGTACTGAAGCCAAGAAAGAACAAAATAAGGCCTGGGGAATCCTACGGAGGTACCCCACTTATAACAATCTTCAAAATTTCAAACAGGCCAAAGCCAAAGCACGATATATTCGAAGAAATGCAGAAAAATTATCATGGCAAAAATACATATCTTCAATCAATAGTACAGTGACATCAAAACGAATGTGGGACCAGGTGAGGAAATTTAGAGGAGAGTACTCATCATACACTATACCACTACTTACATGTCCAGGCACACAAACAACACTACAGGACCAGGCCAACTTATTAGGTGAACACTTTCATAACATATCCAGCTCAGCAAACTATTCAAACACATTTTTAAAATATAAAGAATCGGCTGAGAAAGAGAGGCTGCCTACCACTGGGGCTTCAGCTGAAATGTACAATAAGCCCCTCACAATACATGAATTGAACAGAGTTCTCTCTGCTGGTAAAAAAACGGCAACAGGTATTGACCGTGTGCACTACACAATGCTGGCACACCTATCCCAAGCGTCGGTAGGGGCACTTCTTAAATTTTTCAATAAGATATGGGAGTGTGGGGTAATGCCCACAGATTGGAAAAAAGTGGTAGTAGTACCTTTTCTAAAACCTGGTAAACCCGGTACATCCCCTAGCAGCTATAGACCCATTGCACTAACAAGTTGTCTAGCCAAATCTTATGAGAGCATGATAAACATAAGACTCACATTCATCCTAGAAACAAGAAACCTAATAGACAAACACCAGTGCGGATACAAAAAGGGCTGTTCCACCACTGACCATCTCGTGCGACTAGAGCATGAAATACGTGACGCGTTTCTTCACAAGCAATACTGCCTCGCAGTTTTCTTTGATTTTGAAAAGGCATATGATACCACATGGCGATACGGAATTTTGAGAGACCTGGCTGACATGGGAATTCGCGGAAGAATGCTGAATTGTCTATGCGATTTCATGTCAAACCGAACATTTCAAGTACGTCTCGGCACAATACTCTCGCGCACATTCACACAAGAAAATGGCGTTCCACAAGGTTGCATTCTGAGCACGACGCTCTTCATAGTCAAAATGAACTCTGTGAATAAAATCATCCGATCATCTGTTATGCACTCAATATATGTCGACGATTTGCAAATGGCTTGCCGCGCCTCAAGCTTACCCTCCTGTGAACGACAACTACAAATAACGATAAATAATCTTACACAATGGGCTAACAAAAATGGTTTCCGGTTCTCAACACACAAAACTGTTACAGTTCTCTTTTCCCAGAAGCGAGGGTTACACTGTACTCCAGGTCTCACATTGCATGGTATAACGCTACCGGTCAAAGAACACTATAAATTTCTAGGCGTAACGTTTGACACTAAACTGAACTTCATGGCCCAGATTAACGCAACCAAAATTAAAGCAAATAAAGCACTAAACATCCTCAAGGTTTTATCACATAAGCACTGGGGATCTGACCGTACATGTCTACTACGTATATACCGATCCGTTGTACGTAGCATCCTCGACTACGGTAGTGTAGTTTATGGTGCAGCTAGGCAGTCCTACATTAAGCGACTTGATCCAGTTCACAATCTTGGCCTACGACTGGCGAGCGGTGCCTACAGGACATCTCCTGTACAAAGTTTATACGTTGACGCTAATGAGCCTTCATTACAGCACCGCAGAGCACTACTTACACTTTCCTATGTACTAAGAATTAGGTCATCACCACAACATATATGCTACAACATCGTAACACAGTGTCAATCACGAATACACTACACAAGTAAACCAAACATGATTCGGCCACTCATCTTAAGACACGAACAATACTGTCAGACTTATGATATCCCTCCTGAAGCCCTGCAGGTTGCCGAAAGGCCACCAAGATTGCCCCCGTGGTGCAATTTTACACAGCTGTGTGACTGGACGTTAACACATATAAAGAAAAAAGACATTCCACAAGAGCATATAATACAAGAGTTCCGAGCTATCCAAGAAAAATATAAAAATTACACAGAATTTTACACTGACGCCTCTAAAACACAACAATACGTAGGTGTCGGGATCGTAACAAAAAATTGGGAAAATAGCATTCGCATAAATAATTTTTCTTCAGTCTTTACCGCCGAAGTTTATGCGATTTGGATGGCAGTTAAGAAAATCACTTCCGACAAGCAGAAGAATGCTATTATTATTATTATGTTAAGAGCCCTTAACTTAAACTCCGCGTCTGAACCCCTGCTTGGCGATATTTTAAACATAGTGTTTAACAAGAAATACGAAGGAACCATACGATTCTACTGGGTCCCAAGCCATGTTGGGATAGCAGGGAATGAAGCTGCAGATAGAAGCGCATCCATGGCAGCGCACAAAAGTATCACACACATTACACTTCCATACAAAGACAGCATCAGAGTGGTTCGTAAGGCCCTAGCATCAAAATGGCAACAAGAATGGAACACGTGCGCAAATAACAAGTTACATATAACTAAACCCCTGCTTCGCGAGTGGAAATCATGTACTCACCAAGAACGGTTCTATGAGGTAATGTTATGTCGACTTCGAATTGGACACACGCATCTAACACACAATTTTTTACTTCGAAACGAAAGTCCACCAACATGCGAGAAATGTCACGAAACGCTCACAGTAACCCACATCATTATATCATGCCCACACACTGAAACACAGAGACGGAAACATTTCAAAAATTTGTATCACTTACATATACCTCTGCACCCTGCCTTAATATTGGGCGATGACCCACTAGTGCCATTCAGTAACCTGTTCCAGTTTTTAGGTGAAACCAATTATCTACATCGACTTTAAGGTAACACAGGTATAACTACCTTAACATTGGGTCTTATACTGTCCTGTGACTGGCGCAGCATGGCCTTAGTCGCTTTTGCGCCATTAAACCCGAATTAACTAACTAACATTCAGATTTCAGATGTAGAGCCTTCAGTGTGCTTAAAGAATCTGTGTATATGACTGCATTTTGGTGCTTATCAGCGATAATCTTTTTAACAACAACACATATAGCGAAAACATCGGCCGTAAAAACGGAGGCGCGTTGTGGCAAGCGCATACTTATTTCCCAATTTCCCGTTACGACCCCCACACCCACGTGTTCTTTCGTTTTAGAGCCATCAGTGTAATATTGCATGTTATTTTGATATTTGTCCTGAAGTGCACGGAATTCTTGTGTAATGTGTTCGTGTGGGGTGTCTTTCTTCTTTAAATGTGTTAATGTCCAGTGAAACAATGGTTGAAAGTCGTGCCACGGGGGCAAACGCTTTGGCTTTCTGGCAACCTGGAGGACTTCGCCAGGAATGTCATGATCCCGAACATATTCCTCATATTGCAGGACAAGCGGTTTAATCATGTTCGGTTTATTTGTATAGTGTAGGCGTGAGTTGCATTGTGTGAGGGTGTTATAGCAGATGTGTTGCGGTGATGAGTGAATTCTTAGTACGTAGGAAAAAGTGAGTAATGCTCGGCGCTGCTGTAAGGAGGGTTCATTACACTCGACGTATAAACTTTGAATAGGTGAAGTTTTGTAGGCACCACTTGCCAGTCGCAGTCCAAGGTTATGTACTGGATCAAGTCGTTGGATGTAGGACTGTCTGGCTGAGCCGTAAACCACGGAGCCGTAGTCTAAAAGGCTACGCACAAGAGACCGGTAAATACGCAAGAGGCACCTTCGGTCGGAACCACAGTGCTTATGAGATAGAACTTTCAGGATATTTAATGCTTTATTTGCCTTAATCTTTAGTGTTTTAATGTGGGCTAGGAAGTTTAGTTTGGCGTCAAAGGTTACTCCTAAAAACTTATGGTCTTGTTTCACCGGCAGTATGATGTCATTCAATTTTAGGAGTAGATCGCTGTGTAGCCCTCGTTTCTGAGAGAACGAAACAGTAACTGTTTCCTGTGTGGAGAAACGGAAACCATTTTTGTTAGCCCATTGTGTAAGTTTATTTATTGTCATTTGAAGCTGCCTTTCACAGGTTGGCAAATTTGAAGCACGGCAAGCCACTTGGAGATCGTCTACGTAAACAGAGTGCATAAGAGACGACGGTATAATCTTATTAACTGACTTCATCTTCACTATAAACAGCGTCGTGCTGAGAACACAGCCTTGCGGGACGCCATTCTCCTGTGTAAATGTATTAGAATGAACTGTACCCAGACGTACCTGAAATGTTCTATTAGACATAAAATCAGTCGGGCAATTCAGCATTTTACCACGAATGCCGAGGTCTACCAGGTCTCTTAAAATTCCATATCTCCATGTGGTATCATAAGCTTTTTCCAAATCGAAGAAACCTGCAAGACAGTGTTGTTTGTATAAAAATGCATGTCGAATTTCATGTTCTAGACGGACAAGATGGTCGTTAGTTGAACAACCCTTTCTATATCCACACTGGTGGCGGTCTATGAGGTTTCTTGATTCTAGAATAAATGAGAGTCTTATATTGATAATGCTTTCACATGATTTTGCCAAACAGCTCGTGAGGGCAATGGGTCTGTAGCTGCTTGCGGATGTTGGAGATTTACCGGCCTTTAGAAAAGGAACTACTATTGCTTTTTTCCACTCTTCGGGCATTATACCTGATTCCCAGATTATGTTGAAAATTTTAAGGAGAGCTTCTACAGATGCCTGCGATAGATGAGCCAGCATGGCGTAGTGAATACAGTCATGCCCTGGCGCTGTCTTTTTCCCTGCAGAAAGGACTCTGTTTATTTCTTGTTGTGTGAGGGGGGAATTGTATAGTTCATTTAACGCGCCAGTAGTGGGCAGCTTCTGTTTTTCAGCAGACTGTTTGTACTGTAAAAATTCCTTTGTATAGTTGCCTGAACTGGATACATCACGGAAATGTTCGCCAAGTATATCTGCCTGTTCTTGTATTGTTGTTTGTGTGTCTGGACTTGTAAGCAACGGTATTGTATAAGATGAGTAATCTCCCCGAAACTTTCTAACATGTTCCCACATGCGTTTAGATGTGACTGAACTGTTTATGGAAGATACGTATTTCTTCCACGATGATTTTTCTGCCTGCCTTCTGATAAATCGTGCCTTGGCTTTGGCCTGTTTTAAACGTAAAAGTTTGGTATAGGTGGGGTTCTTCGTAACATACCCCAGGCCCTATTTTGAAGCTTTTTTGTTTGTGTGCACTCAGGAGTCCACCAAGGGAAATGTCTTTTTCTCACAAGGCTGGATGTTTGAGGTATTGATTTTTCTGCCGCTGAAATTAGTACCGCAGTGAACTTCTCATTAATTTCATTTACGCTGAGTTCATTTAAAAGGACTTCTTCGAGTTTTGCATATTTCATAAAGAGCGGCCAGTCGGCAAGATATGTTTTCCAGCGACGTGGCTTAGAGTTTATGGTAGGTAATGGGGATGTTAGCTTGGTAAATGCCGGAAAATGATCACTTCCATATGAAGTGTCCAGGACTTCCCACTTAAGATCACTAAATACAGACGGCGAGCAGAAGGCTAAATCTAGGCAGCTAAATTTGCGTGAGCTTGGTGAGAAATATGTTGGTGAAACTGAGTTTAATAGGCATATGTTGTTAGACAAAATAAAATCTTCGACTACTTGCCCTCTTTGGTCTGTTCTATCGCTGCCCCAGAGGCTACAATGGGCATTAAAATCTCCTATATGAATAAAAGGCTCCGGCAGCTGGTGTATTAGATGTTCCAGTTGTCTAGTAGTAAAATGAGTATGGGGTGCGATGTAAAGTGAACAGATGGTGATGGTTTTATGCAATAGAACAGTGACGGCAACAGCCTCGAAAAAAGTATTCAGCTGAACATTTCGTGTAGGGGTGCCGCCCTGAACGACTATGGCGACTCCTCCTGACAACCGGCTAGAGTGTTCGCGGTCCCTTCGGACAACGGTGAAACGTTTGAGAATGTTACTATTTTTTGGACCAAGATTTGTTTCTTGTAGACACACTGCAACTGGCGAAAAAGTGTTGATAATGTCTCTGATGTCACCTATATTGTGCATAAGACCTCTGCAATTCCAGTGCACAGTGAAAGCCATGGTTTTAAAATAAAAAATGTACTGTTTGCGAACTTCTTAAAAGTTAAAGGTGACATGCGATATGGGACAGTACACGTTTAATGGGCGGTAACCGTTCAGGTTGCCTGTCCCATTTTCTGTATAGTAATAAGGACCTTGTCCTTCTTACAGCGCTCAGAAGAGCGCTGTTCTTTTGGCGTCAATGGCGCCGGGGATTTGGTATCGACCTCCATCGCCTTCTCCGAGGCGCTGGATGATCGAGAGCCAGGCGCCGAGAAACGCGCCTCGGGCCTTGGCGTTCTGTTTAGTCGTGGGACCTGCGGAACAGCTGTCTGCAGGGCCGTCTTGGATTATGGTGGAGCAGCACTAGCTGCTGCCACCGAGGGGGCGGATGGAGTTGCTACAGGACCACTGACTGTGACCTCTGTAGACTCCTGAGACCCATGCGGCGCTGCCCCCTGCCGCGCCACACTAGCATAGCTTAGTTGAGGTAAGAGTGAGAGTCTCTTCCTTGCTTCGAAAAATGAAATCTCTTTTACTGTGAGGGCAATCACTTCTTTCTCCTTCTTCCAACAGGGACATGATCGTGAATACGCTGGATGATCCCCTTTGCAGTTCCCACAGCGTGGGGGAGCGTTAAAGTTTTCAGATGGGTGATCGTTGGCGCTGCATTTCGCGCATGCTTCTTTGCCTCTACATGATTGTGATGCGTGGCCGAACCTCTGGCACTTAAAACACCGCCTTGGGTTCGGTATGTATGGCCTGACATTTATCTTTAGGTATCCTGCGTCTAGAGAAGTGGGGAGAATGCTAGTATCAAATGTGAGGATCACATGTTTGGCGGGTAGTTGTTCATTGTTCCTTCAGATTGTAATTCTTTGAACTTTAATGGCATTTTGTTCATGGAACCCCTCGAGGAGTTCCTCGTCACTCAAGCCGAGAAAATCTTCCTCAGAGATAACACCCCTGCAAGTGTTTAATGAACGATGGGGAGAAATTGACACTTTGATTTCACCAATACTGGCGAGTTCGGAAAGCTTTTGCACTTGTTCTTTCTTCTTCAATTCCATTAACAGGTCTCCGCTGGTCATTTTCGAGGCTTTGTAGTCTTTTCCAATTTTTTCTATCAGGCATTTCGCCACCAAGAAAGGGGATAGCTTACGCATGCTTTGTGTTCCTTCACTATGCAAGACGTGGTAACGTGGAAAGTTGTCTAGGTCGGTTTGGAGGGTAAACTGAAAAGGTGCATCGGTGCGGCCTCTTTTCAGAGGCCGATCTGGAAGTCGCGGAAAAGCTTCTGCCATAATATGGTTTCAAAATTCGGCGGCGGTGGTAGCCACCCACCACCGAGCCCAACAAGAGGACGCTACAGGTTGTGAGCAACCTACACACGCCAGCTATGTCGCGCCACTATAACCTAATGCATATAACCAAGACTGGATATACTACACACGGTTAACTCTTGCCGCCAGGAAATTCGGAAGTAAGAAGTGAAAAGAAGACAGGAAAGATGAAAAGGCTAGAGAGAAAGACGAAGATTGAAGAGCAGGAGAGGAAAAGGCGACTGCCGATTTCCTCCAGGTGGGTCAGTCTGGAGGTGCCGTCTGTGTGAAGCCGAGGCCGAAGAGGTGTGTTGCCTCCGCCGAGGGGCCTTAAAGGTCCAAACACCCAGCTTCGGCTCAACCCCCAGGATCCCCTTTTCCCCAGACATGGCTAAGCCGCGCACGGCTACACGCGGGAGGGTCCAACCCTCGTGTGCTCGGGTACGTGGTGTCGCAACGCACCAAACGCCTGCTTGCGCAGACGCCCCTGCAGGGTATTTAAGAAGTGCCCCTACCGATGTTTGAGGTAAGTGTGCCAGCATTGTGTAGTGGACACGGTCAAGACCTGTTGCCGTTTTTTTACCGGCAGAGAGAACTCTGTTCAATTCATGCATTGTGAGGGGGTTATTATACGTTTCAGCGGAAGCCCCAGTGGTGGGCAGTCTCTGTTTCTCCGCCGACTCTTTATATTTTAAGAATGAATTTGAATAGTTTGCAGAGCTGGATATGTTACGAAAGTGTTCACCTAATAAGTTGGCCTGGTCCTGTAGTGTTGTTTGTGTGCCTGGACATGTAAGTAGTCGTATTGTGTAAGGTGAGTACTGTCCTCTAAATTTCCCAACCTGTTCCCACATTCGTTTTGATGTTACCGTACTATTATTTGAAGAGATGTATTTTTGCCATGCTGATTTTTCAGCATGTCTACAAATGAACCGTGCTTTGGCTTTCGCTTGTTTGAAGGTTAACAGGTTGCTATTGGTGGGGTACCTTCGTAGGATTCCTCAGGCCTTATTTTGTGCTTTTTTAGCGTCGGCGCACTCCTTCGTCCACCAGGGGTTTAGCTTTTTGTGCAGAATACCCGATGACTGGGGTATGACCTTTTCTTCCGCACAGATTATAACCTCAGTGATTTTTTATTAAGTTTGTCAATACTTAGCTCTGGCGAAAAGACATCTTCCAGTATCGCGTTCTCCATAGAGAGCGGCCAGTCCGCGAGCTGTAATTTCCATCGATGTGGTCTAGTTACTAGGGTTTTTGGTGATGATAGGAGTTAGATGAGTGCGGGTAAGTGGTCGCTACCATATGACGTGTTGAGAGCTTCCCATTTAAGATCAGTAAAAAGTGAAGGCGAGCAAAAAGCTAAGTCTAAACAACTAAAAGTGCGGGAAGTTGGTGAAAAGTAGGTCGGGGCGCCTGAATTTAAGAAGCAGATGTCATTGGATAAAATAAAATCTTCAACCAACTGGCCGCTTTGGTCAGTTTTGATGATGATGATGATGATGATGTATGGGGTTTCATGGCGCAAGGGCCAAGAATGGCAAAAGAGCGCCATGCCTGTGGTAGTGGGTGTGCAGTGTAACTATGATTACTATGAAATTGGTGTGTCGTGGCTGTAAAGGGGCCTTAAAATATACGCTCTAAAGCGCGTAAAATCTGTGTAATATAATTATGGCGATGACGTATGACTTGTACTATGAACATTTAGATGCATATAAAAAGAATGATGCGATAGGTAAAATATATTAGATTATGAGAAATGCCAGAGCACTACTGCCTCCTTAGAGCCGTTGAAACACAAGGGCCTGGAGGCATGTGCTATTCAAAACAATTATCGCAGTGGCATCCTCTCGAGAGAGGAGGCGCTACGAATTCATGGGACTAATAACACGTAAGACCACATCTCTAAGATAACGTAGCACTGTGTCTGTTATAAAAAGCGGTTCTGGACCAAGGAGCATTGCAGGATGAAGAGGAATGTGCTGTCGGTACGCTAATGAAAAATGTCTCTTTCTCTCAGATTCGGCTTCGCGACACTCCAGGAGGACGTGGAGTACAGTCAGCCTCTCCCCGCATCTACCACAGGTTGGAGGCTCACTTCCGGTGAGTAGAAAATTATGGGTGCCAAACGTGTGTCCTATTCTGAGACGACAGAATAGGACGTCTGTTCGGCGCGATTTTGTAGTAGGGGATGGATGCGCTATGTAGTAGGGGATGCATGCTGCCATGGATGCGCTTCTATCTGCAGCTTCATTCCCTGCTATCCTAACATGGCTTGGGATCCAGCAGAATCGTATGGTTCCTTCGTATTTCTTGTTAAACACTATGTTTATGATATCGCCAAGCAGGGGTTCAGACGCGGAGTTCAAGTTAACGGCTTTTGGGGCACTTAACGAGTCGGTATAAATAATAGCATTCTTCTGCTTGTCGAAAGTAATTTTCTTAACTGCCATACAAATCACATAAACTTCGGCGGTAAAGACTGAAGAAAAATTATTTATGCGAATGCTATTTTCCCAATTTTTTGTTACGATCCCGACACCTACGTATTCTTGTGTTTTAGAGCCGTCAGTGTAAAATTCTGTGTAATTTTTATATTTTTCTTGGATAGCTCGGAACTCTTGTATTATATGCTCTTGTGGAATGTGTTGTTTCTTTATATGTGTTAACGTCCAGTCACACAGCTGTGTAAAATTGCACCATGGGGGCAGTCTTGGTGGCCTTTCGGCAATCTGCTGGGCTTCGGAAGGAACATCATAGGTCTGACAATATTGTTCGTGTCATAAGATGAGTGGCCGAATCATGTTTGGTTTATTTGTGTAGTGTATGCGTGATTGGGACTGTGTTACGATGTTGTAGCATATATGTTGTGGTGATGACCGAATTCTTAGTACATAGCAAAGTGTAAGTTGTGCTCTGTGGTGCTGTAATGAAGGCTCATTAGCGTCAACGTATAAAGTTTGTACAGGTGATGTCCTGTAGGCACCGCTCGCCAGTCGTAGGCCAAGATCGTGAACTGGATTAAGTCGCTTAATGTAGGACTGCCTAGCTGCACCATAAACTACTCTACCGTAGTCGAGGATGCTACGTACGAGGGATCGGTATATACGTAGTAGACATGTACGGTCAGATCCCCAGTGCTTATGTGATAAAAGCTTGAGGATATTTAGCACTTTATTTGGTTTAATTTTGGTAGCGTTAATGTGGGCCACGTAATTCAGTTTAGTGTCAAACGTTACGCCTAGAAATTTATGGTGTTCTTTGAACGGTAGCGTTGTACCATGCAATGTGAGACCTGGTGTACAGTGTAACCCTCGCTTCTGGGAAAAGAGAACTGTAACAGTTTTGTGTGTTGAGAACCGGAAACCATTTTTGTTAGCCCATTGTGTAAGATTATTTATCGTTATTTGTAGTTGTCGTTCACAGGTGGGTAAGCTTGAGGCGCGGCAAGCCAGTTGCAAATCGTCGACATATATTGAGTGCATAAATGATGATGGGATGATCTTATTTGCAGAGTTCATTTTTACTATGAAGAGCGTCGTGCTCAGAACGCAACCTTGTGGAACGCCATTTTCTTGTGTGAATGTGCGCGAGAGTATTGCACCGAGACGTACTTGAGATGTTCGGTTTGACATGAAATCGCATAGACAATTCAGCGTTCTTCCGCGAATTCCCATGTCAGCCAGGTCTCTCAAAATTCCGTATCGCCATGTGGTATCATATGCCTTTTCACAATCAAAGAAAACAGCGAGACAGTATTGCTTGTGAAGAAATGCGTCACGTATTTCATGCTCTAGTCGCACGAGATGGTCATTGGTGGAACAGCCCTTTTTGCATCCGCACTGGTGTTTGTCTATGATGATGATGTGTGTGGTTTAGTGGCGCAAGGGCCAGATATGGCCAAAGTGCGCCAAGACAGTGTTAGTGATTTCGCGGTGGAATGATGGGTCCTGTGAAGAAGATGTGACTTGGCTTTAAAGTGGCCTAAAAATAGTCCCTCTAAAGTGCGTACAATCTACGTGCTATAAAATTATGGCGATGACCAATGACGAATACTATGAACACTAGAATGTATTGGGAAAAATGATGCAATGTACAAAATATGTGAGATGCTAAAATTTTCTAGGAGCACTACTGCCTCGCCAGAACCCTTGAACCCAAGGGACGAGAGGCATGTGCTATACGAAACAACTATCACAGCGCTATACTCTATAGAGAGGAGGCGCTACGAACGTATGCGCTAATTACATGTAATACATCTTTCAGGAAACCTAGGACAGCGCTGGTATCAAAGAGCGGTTCTGCACCGAGTAATATAACAGGATGAAGGGGGATGTGCTGCCGGTATGCTAAGGGAAAATGCTTCTTTCTTTCATATTCGGCTTCCCGACACTCTAGCAGGACGTGGAGGATGGTCAGCGTCTCCCCCCATCTACCACAGGTTGGAGGCTTGTTTCATGTGTTTCATGTGTGTCCTATTCTTAGACAACAGAATAGGACATCTGCCCGGCGTGATTTTGTTACAGGAGGCCAGAAACCTAATTGTGGCTTTATTACATGCAACTTATTATTTGTTTCCAGGTCCCACAATCGTTGCCAGTAGTTTCGCAGTTTCCTTCTTAAGAAAGGTTTCAGGTCTGTGACAGGGACTGCAGCGGTAGAATTAACAGTGTGTGATGCCATTGATGTGGCCATCTGGACCGCTAGAACGTTACCCTGGATGCCCCTATGGCCAGGCACCCAGCATATAATCACATGCTGGTTAGATACATATGATTTACATACGACGGAATAGAGTTCAATTATCATAGGATTTTTGTGGTTACAGAACGACATCAAAGACTTCACAACACTAAGGGAGTCCTTATATATAACTGATTTTTGGAGTTAAGATTTCCTTATATGCTTCACGGTCGACAATATTGCGTAGGCCTCAGCCGTGAAGATACTAGCTTCCGGATGCAGTAAATCGGATTCCGAGAAAGATGGACCGACGGCTGCATATGACACCCCCTCGCGTGACTTCGATGCGTCTGTGTAAAACTCCGTGCAGGACTGTTTGTATTGCAGTTCCCCGAAATGCATCTGGATTTCAATCTCTGGAGCGTGTTTTGTAACCTGCATGAAATATATATCGCATTGTATCATCTGCCACTCCCAAGGAGGTAGCAGCTTAGCTGGAGGCATTAGGCGGAGCTCGAGGAGTGGGACATGCATTTCATCACTAAGCTCCCTCACGCGCAACGAGAAAGGCTGTCTTGCGGAGGGACGGTTGCGAAAGAGTGCAGCATATGTCATGTCACTTACGGTAATAAAACAGGGATGTTCATGATTTGAGTGGACTTTCAGAAAATATGTTTGGCTGATGTATGTTCTCTGGATATGAATTGACCACTCATTCGATTCTGCATATAAACTTTCTACGGGACTCGTTCTGAAAGCTCCTGTGGCTAAACGGATACCTAGATGGTGAACAGGGTCTAGCATCTTTAGTGCACTCGGGCCGGCAGAGTGATATATTACGGCACCATAATCTAATCGTGAACGGATCAGGCTCTTATAGAGATTAATTAAGCACTTCCTGTCACTACCCCACGAAGTATGGGATAGAAGTTTCATTAGGTTCATTGTTTTCAGACATTTTTCTTTAAGATGTTTAATGTGGGGGACGAAAATGAGAGTGTAGTCTAGTATAACACCTAGAAATGTGTGCTCTTTCTTTACGTGTATTTGTTGTCCACATAGTTCTAAGTAAGGATCTGGGATCATTCCTCTCTTTCTTGTAAAGAGATAGCAAGAGGTTTTGTTAGGATTGATCTTAAATCCATTATTGTCTGCCCACATTGAGACTTTGTTCAGGCCATGCTGTACCTGCCTCTCGCAGACTGCGAGGTTACAAAATTTGAAAGCTATTTGTATATCGTCCACGTAGACAGAATAAAAGATTGCCGGTGGTAATGAAGCGCGAAGCGTGTTCATCTTCACGATGAAAAGTGTGCAGCTGAGCACGCCTCCTTGGGGCACACCCGTTTCTTGCATAAAAGGTCGTGAAAGTACATTGCCAACTTTTACCCGGAAGGTACGACTGGACATATAGCTTTCTATTAGGTTAAGCATATTTCCATAGATACCCATTTCTAACAAGTCTCTTAGGATTCCGTAACGCCACGTCGTATCGTACGCCTTCTCCATATCGAGGAATATGGATAAGAAGAATTGTTTGTGTACAAATGCGTCCCGTATATTTGCTTCTATACGGACAAGATGGTCAGTTGTGGAGCGCCCTTCTCGAAAGCCGCACTGATAGGGATCAAGGATATTGCTCAGTTCAAGGAAGTGAATGAGTCGCTGATTAATCATTTTTTCAAATACCTTACAAAGGCAACTCGTGAGGGTGATAGGGCGGTAACTTGCCACTAAGGAAGGATCTTTGCCTTGTTTCAAAAGCTCTTGCATGAGCTCAAGGCAGCTCTCAACTCGGCAATACTGAAAGGGCAGTTGTACGATTCATTCTGTAGACATTTTCTTTTGAGTGGCTTACATTCTTCTATTTGCTTATACTTCAGGAAGGATTTCGAATAATGTTTTGAACTTGACACACTCTCAAAGTGCTCCCCAATTGAGTCTGCCTGATGTTGCAGCGTATCACCTTGTGTGTTTACCAGAGGGAGTGAATATGTTGGTCTCCCTCTAATTCCATTTACTCGGTTCCAGACTTTCGCCTCATTTGTAAACGAGTTGATGTTTGATAAAAACTTTTGCCAACTCTCTCTTCTGGTCTGTCGGCGGGTTCTCCTGCCTTGAGACTTGACTTTGTTAAAGTTAACAAGATTCTCTGCAGTGGTCGAAGCAAATAGCGACCCCCACGCTTTGTTTTGATTCCTACGTGCGACTCTACATTCATCGTCCACCACGGGACATGCCGTTTGCATGCCGAGCCACTTACTTCACGTATGCATTTAGATGCGGCATCTATAATGAAAGCTGTAAAGTAATCTACAGCAGCATCAATTTCTACCGAGGACATGTCATCCCATGACATGCTCGTTAAGGTTCGGAATTTCTCCCAGTCGGCTGTATCGATTTTCCACCTAGGAGCCTGTGGTAGACATTCGTTTTCTTTATATGTTCTTAGTAGTATAGGAAAGTGGTCGCTCCCGTAAGGATTGTCGTTAACTTCCCATTCAAGGTCAGACAGTAGTGACGGGGGGACTAGGCTAAGATCTATTGAAGAGAATGTTCTGTTTGCAAGAGAATAGTATGTCGCTTCCTTCTTATTCAGAAGACAAGCACCAGAAGAGAAAAGGAACTGTTCAACAAGACCTCCTCGCGCATCTATACGAGGGTCGCCCCACAGGTAGTTGTGTGCATTGAAGTCGCCAAGAACCAGATAAGGCTCTGGCAATTCATCTATAAAGGATTGAAATTCATGTTTAGTTAATTTGTAATGTGGAGGTATATAAAGCGAGCAAATAGTGATGAGTTCGTTTAGCAGAACAGCTCGCACCGCCACTGCTTCAAGGGGCGTTCGTAGCTGCAAAGGTTGACATTCTATACTTTTATGAGTGAGAATCGCCACACCACCCGATGATGCTACGGCATCATAGCGAACTTTGCGAAACGTAACATACGTACGGAGAAAGTTTGTGTGTTTGGAGTTTAAATGTGTTTCCTGCAAACACAGCACTATTGGATTATGTTTGTGGATAAGTTCTTGCAAATCATCAAGGTTTCTAAGAAGACCTCGGACGTTCCACTGAATTATTTGTGTATCCATATTTAAAGTAAATTGGTGCTGTGTTTACGGAAACGGAATGATGCCTTAAATTACAGAGCTCTTTCGAGGCCCTGTAAGCGGTGTTTTGCTTTTTCTGGAGCGTTCGAGGGAGCCTCGCCGCTCCTTAGGCGCTTGGTGCGCCTTGAGGGTAGGTTTAGTATCCATTGCCTCCTGTGAGGCGGCGGACACGTGCTCTTGCGAGCGAGAAGTTACTAGAGAGGGTCCCGCCTTGGAGGGCAAGACCCCTGCACCCACCAGCCCGGAGGTCGATGGGGCTCCCTGAGGGATTTGACTGCGCCGGCTGTTGCCAGCGCAGGAAGGGGCCGGGGAGGCCGGTGCGGCCTCGCCTGCGCCAACCTTCGGGGTCGATGATCCCTCATTTAAGGTTGACGGAGCAGCGCTAGCTGCAACCGCCGTGGGGGCAGACGGCGTAGCTGCCGACTCACTGCCTGTGGGTCGGACAGCCGCCGGAGGCCGTTGTGACGCTGCCCCCTGACGCGCCACTTCGGCAAAGCTTTTCTTTGGCAAGTATGCTACCCGCCTGCGTGCCTCTTTGAATGGTATGTTTTCCTTTACTTTGATTGTGACTATGTCTTTCTCTTTTTTCCAGGACGGGCACGACCGCGAGTATGCGGCGTGCTCTCCTTCACAGTTTATACAATGGAGAGTGCTCACGCAGGCTTCAGAAGTATGTTCGTGTGCACTGCACTTCGCACAGGTTTGACGGCCTCGGCGGCTATGCGAACTGTGGCCAAAGCGTTGGCATTTGAAACATCTAAGCGGATTTGGCACATATGGCCTAACACGGAGCTTGATGTACCCGGCCTCTACAGACTCGGGCAGAATACTTGAGCCGAAAGTCAATATAAGGTGTTTGGTCTTGATTTCTTTGCTGTCACGCCTGATCTTAATTCATTTAACATTGATAACGTTCTGGTCACTGAAGCCCTCCAAGAGTTCATTCTCAGTGAGCTCCAGCAAGTCATCGTCCGAGACAACACCACGGCTTGTGTTAATGGTACGGTGCGGGGTTACTGTTACTTGGGTCTCCTCAAATGACACAAGTTTCGGCAGCTTCTCATACTGCTTCTGATTTTGGAGCTCCAAAAGGAGATCAACACTTGACATTCTCGACACCCTATATCCTGTACCGAAAACCTCAGTCAAAGACTTGGAAACAAGGAATGGTGAAATGGATCGCACTAGTTTGTTTGGCTTTTCTGAGTGAATCACTTGGAATCAAGGAAAGTTGTGGACTTGTCTTCCGAAAAATTGAAAGAGATCTTCGGTGCGCCCTCGTTTCTGAGGGCGATCAGGAAGTTTGGGGAAGGAAGTTTCGATGAAAATGTGTAAAAATTTGGCAACAGCGCCGACCGCCCACGACGGAGCCAAACGAGGGGACGCGGCAGAGCTTGCATGCAAGTCTGCACAACGCCAGTCGTACGCCGCCACTATAACGAAATATGGCGTACCCAAGGTTGAATAGCCACACAGGGTTAACCCTTGCCGCCAAGCAGAAAGGAAGTAAACAGAAGAAAGAAGGAGACAGGCAGAAGCGCACCGTCTTTCACATGCAACGCATGGGGGGGGGGCTAAACTCCGATGGCTGCTGTTAATGCAACCGCGCGGGCTCCGTGTCTTGAAAGCGATGCGAGATGCGAACAAAGCGCGCACCCATGCGGGCCTCGTCTTCAAAGCAATATGCGATGTGGACAAAGTGCACGCAGTGCCAGAAGGTTCGCATGTACTCTGCTTTCGATGTTTCGTTCGCAGTGAAGCAAGAGACATTGTGAAAGTCGATTCAATCGCTGCTGCTGCAGCGCTTATCTTGCCTAATATGGAAGCACAATCGATGCTTCGCCTTGCGAGCGAAATTGCGACTTTTTTCGTTTTTTTTACTTTTGATGTTCGTCACTTTCTGCAATAAAATAGACATCGCGATAAAAACTTCGGATTGAGGCGTCCTGGATACTACAGACTTCGGATAAAACAGACGTCTTTTGTCGGATTATCGGGGTCCATTGTAACGAGAGTCGACTGCAATTCAAATTGCAAATACAGTTTAATTTCTGAACCTAAGGCACATGTCACAGGAAAAATAAGCTAGTTGTAAGCTCACACGGCACTCTGTCTGTCCTCTTGTTTCTTCTTTTACCAATCTTTTGTCAAAACTTGGCAGCATGCTCAGCCATTCAGCTTCAAGTATGAAGTTTCCGGCTAAATGTCTTCAGCCGACACTGAATAACTAGCAGCAAACACCATTTGTTGAATTAAAACAGAAACAAAGCACAAAAAAGAATGGTTTGGTGCATGACTTGCTTTTTTCTCAAGCACATTCAGAGGAGAAAGGCCAATGCAAAATGAAATCACAGCTGCAGTACTATAACAAAGGTAATGCGAAGCAACTACAGTGTTGCACCTCTGTTTCACGTCCAACAAGACTGTGTGTACAAATTCTGCATAAAGCCATACATGACTTGATGTTAAGCTTACTTCCACTGTTCTCGCTGGTTTTGTTCGCTACTTATTACTGAACAAGATTGTGCAAAATATTTATTCTATTCAAATAATATCCTTAATCGGTGAATTTTGTACAGCTCGAAGAAAAATATTTTCTTTCGGCATTTTTGTGCATCGGGCTTAGGAGGTAAGGTGTCAAAAATAGGGGAGGGGGGGCGGATCGGCACCACACAGGTGAAGACTTATTTCCGAGTTATTCCGACCTATTCACAAAGTTGCAGAGCTGCCCTGAAGCCAGAAGGATGAAGTTTAGGCAAATCTATGTACTTCCTATACCTGTATCAATCTCGCACGTGTATCAATCTCGCATACAGGACGAAGAAAGAAGGGGGTGAACCGCACAAAGAGTTTTTAAAGCTTACCTTGAGCCCATGCCTTTTCAGATACATACACACTATAATAACAATGATTTACCTTTAGACGCAGCACACAAGTAGCAGCAAACTAGGAACAGCAAAAACTGACCAGCAACATGGAAGTTTTCACCCCACTTTCACTGAATATTGGGTTAATCTAGATATGGGTGCTTGTCCGGACGAAGCAGTAAAAACCAAGGGGTCAGTCAACGAAAAACTTCCAAGGCAGGGCTACGGTGGCTACGGAATCGAAGAAAGCATGCTTATTTTCAGATGGTAAATTATCGGGTGCACTAGTGCCCACTCATCTTCACTGAACTCAGCGGCTCTTTGAGCCGGCGTTAGTAACCCGCATGCTGCTTTACCCCACAATGTTGTTAGTACGAGTCACTGGACTGTCCATTCTAACCATAATCTGGCCCCTGTTACAGATGCTGTAGGCCTTGTAGTCGAAGCGTGTCCTCAAAGTTGCAATTCTTGGGCAAAAGGCATCAACCGCTTCCGTGCAGACAGCATGGGCTTTCTGGCTGTTGGTGAAAACGCACAATGTCACTCCGAATAGGTTCTTCCACTGGCGGATGTGCATGCTTAAGGCCTTGATATCTTGTCTGATGTTTGCGCTTTGGATGGCGTGGCCACTTAACATACAATTTTCAAATTCAGAAGTTTTCGAAATGTTAATACTGGGCGCTTGTGCGAAACTAGGCGCTTCTACGGTATTCCACGGTAGCCTTTAGATCACAGCGGCTTTCTCAGCGACATTGCTGCTGCCCATTTTGCCTGCTTCCGGAACTAGTCTGTATAAACTAGCACACTCAAAGCAAGTGGCGACATTTTGTCATCTGAAGACTTAAGAAGAGGTTTGGAGACAGATGAGCATAAGTTTGTGAAAAGAACTCGTATTTCATAAAAATGGACCCAACATAAATAAAATCTTAAAATGTGCCAAAATTCATAAGCCGTCATATAGATATCGAAAATGTTTGCTCATAATCCCCCGATAGGCTGGCAGTTCTGTGCATATTTGATATAATTATACACCTACTCTGAGTACATAGCTTTTATATATCTTTGGGTTAGGTTTATTTCTGATGCAATATTACTATAGCAAGAAGACCATTAGCATAGCAATGTTTTGGTATAGTTTATACCAATGAAACTGACAACACGGGTCACAAACATTATTTTCTGAGTGTCTTGGCCCCTCGAAAAAGGTGGTGATGCCCATTCCTGGCATACAACAGCACTGCACACAGCACCACTTTTCTCTGAAGGTAACTGTAGGAACCTCTACAAATATTGCCTTCACAAGATCATTCTGGTGGGCTTTGTGCAGACTGTGTTGCTATGCTCTTAACTAAATCCATCACAGAAGCATCGCCTGTCTTCAGGAACACTGCATGCTGAACCCCTCATATGTCACAAGCTATGCGGCAAACTTAAACCTCTTACAAGGTTTCGTAAAGAAAACATGCTGTGCATTAGGGTAGGCTAAAGAGAAAGTGAGGCTATGTGCAAACAAAGGCAAAGAATAAACTGATACTGGACAGGATGGTGACTGTGTGGTCGGACATGTGCTTTGCCTTCACTAGAGAGTTTTAGAATAGGGCCCCCAAATCTATTGGAGCCCCAAAGTAATTGCGTCGAAGCCACTGCGCATGCGCGAGACGCAAACTGCGTTTGGGCAATGCCTCCTTTACTAGATGATGCCTGCCGCGTGAGCCGAGAAGCTGGTTCCTGCCCCTCTCCTCTTTGCTCTTCTCCACCCGGGTGAACCCGGGTCGGCTGCGAGCGCTAGCTGCGGTGGCCGCTGCAAACCTAAATCACTTAGCCTTGCCTCCGAGATTTTAGCGGCGCCTGTTGCGATCTCAGAGGCAGGACCCGCGGTCTCTCGTCAAGCCATTGGTCGAGCATGCGGCAGCCTAGTAATCGTCACTTCCTCCGCAACAGGAAGTGGGTCGGCTGTGAGCGCCGTCTCTGCGCGACTACCCTGAACTACGAGAACCTCCGCTCCAATGGGAAGACTAGCGACGCGGCAGGCATCTAGTAAAGGAGGCATTGGTTTGGGTTTTGCGTTCGGAACGCTATTTCACCGATTTAGCGGCAGCCCAAATAGCGGCCCCAAAAGCTTTGCGCCAGCAAACATGGCGGCACTCATCGAAGCGCCTTCTCTAACCATTTGCTCTAGTTAGTTAAATGGAGTTTAATGGCGCAAAAGCAGCTGAGGCTATGCTGCGCCAAACACGAGGTGTTTTAAAATCCAGTTTTTAAAGGAAAAGACTTTGTTAATCTATATTTTATGTAAAAAGCCAGTGTCATCTAGAAATTTACGGATGTCACATAATGGTACTAGTGGATTATCACCTAAAATTAGAGCAGTGTGCAAAGGTATGTGTAGTTGATATAGCTTGTGCAAAAGTACTTATCTGTGTGTTTCAATATGCGTACATGTCAGTAATAAGTGCATAACTGTTAGTGGTTCTTGACATTTCTCGCATGTTGGTGTGTCTTCTTTTGTAAGTAATTGTGTGTGAGGTGTGTGTGCCCATGATGAAGTGTGGTGTTTTATGGCGCAAGGGCCAGGTTTGGCCAAAGAGCGCCATGACAGGTGGTAATGTTGACGATGTATTGTGGATGACATGCACAATGAACTCATCATGGTAGATGTGGCATGGCTGTAAAAGGGCCTAAAATCTGTAGCTGTAAGTGGCATAGTTACTAAAATAATGACGGTGACTAGGCAGTGATGTGGGCTATGGCAATGGGCTGTCGTTAAAACACTGTGCAATAAAACAACACTGACTCCAGAGTTTTAAGAGAGCCCTTGAATGCAGGGCTTTTAGTCACGTGCTAAAAATTGCCTGGCCAAATGATTTTCAGGATGTCGGTTTCGTCTAAAAAATCTAAGGCTGTTTGCAGTTTGAAAAACGGTTCGTCACTAAGAAAAAATGCAGGATGGAGTGGTATATTCTCGCGATATGCAGAAGGGAAATGCTTTTTCCTCTCCGTTTCTATTGGAGGGCACTGGATAAGAGCATGGATGACTGTCAGGCCATCGCCGCACCTACTACAAGTAGGAGGATCCCCGCCAGTCAAGAGGTAGGAGTGAGTACTGTAAGTGTGTCCTATTCTTAATCGGCAAAGAAGTACTTCCTTTTACCGTGCTGTTTTGTCACTTAACCAATTCCGCAATCTTGGTTTTATAATATGTAACTTATTCAATGTTGGTGTATCCCCCTCTGATTGCCAATGTTTCCTCAATTTACGGCACAGAAAGGGCTTTAGGTCTGTGGTAGGAATGGGGATATTTCCATCTGTGTCGCTAAAACTCACTGACGTAGCGTTTTCGTCAGCAGCTACGTTGCCTTTTATACCTTTATGGCCAGGTACCCAGCATAGAATAATCGCTTGGTTGCCGATATATGCGGAGCACAACAAACTATACAGCTCATTCAAAACGGGATTCTTGTGCTTTCGTAAGCTAATCAGGGCTCTCACGACACTTAACGAGTCTGTAAAGACAACAGCCTTAGCGACATTTCTGCGCCTTATGTGTTTAACAGCCGAAAGTATACAGTACGCTTCTGCCGTAAAGATACTGGTGTGTGGAATTAGTGGCCCTGATGCTGAAAATGAGGGTCCGAGAGCTGCGTAAGCAACACCAGCTGGAGACTTCGAAGCATCTGTGTAATATTCGTCACAGGAATACTTCTCTTTAAGTTCAAGAAAATCAGATTGTATGTGAGCCTCAGGTGCTTGTTTGGATATTTCTAGAAAAGAGATGTCACATCTTATAGTCTGCCACTCACAAGGCGGTGGAAGCCGTGTAGGAGCCATTAGGATATTGTGTAAAAGAGGGATCCCTGTATTTTCTGAGAGTGCTTCCAACCGGAGGGACAGAGGAGGCCTAGTGGCCGGGCGGTTACGAAACAGCCTAGCAGTGGACAAGTCGCGTATAGTGGAATGACAAGAATGTTTAACATCTGATCTAGCTTTCAAGGCGTAGGAGAAAGTTAAATATATCCTTTGGTAGTGTAATGACCATTCGTTTGACTCGACGTAGAGGCTTTGCACAGGGCTAGTCCTAAAGGCGTCTGTAGCAAGGCGGATACCTAGGTGGTGAATAGGATCTAGCATTTCCAAAGCGCTTGGTGCAGCAGAATTATAGACTATTGATCTGTAGTCAAGCCCTGTTAATATTAGGCTTTTGTAAAGTTTTAGAAGGCACCGTCTGTCGCTTCCCCAAGATGTACGTGATAAAAGTTTAAGAAGATTTATAGTCTTGGCGCACTTTGATTTCAGATACTTCAGGTGGGGTACAAAATTAAGGTTATTGTCTAAAATGATTCCTGGAAATTTGTGTTCATGGCTCACAGATAGCCGCTCTCCATTTAGATCTATTGCGGGGTCCGCAAGTATACCTCTCTTGTTAGAAAACAGGACGCATGTACTTTTTTGTGGGTTTAGCTTGAAACCGTTTTCGTCCGCCCACATACATAATTTATTTATGCAAAGCTGTACTTGCCGCTCGCAGATACTTAGGTTACATGATTTGAAACCTATCTGGATGTCATCCACATATACAGAATAAAACATGCTACGTGGTATGGCAGTCTGGATCGAGTTCATTTTGACAATGAAAAGAGTGCAGCTCAGCACACCACCCTGTGGAACACCAGCCTCTTACGTAAATGGACGAGACAGAGCGTTACCAACTCTAGCGCTGAACATGCGATTGGAGAGGTAACTCTGAATCACGTTCAGCAAGTTGCCTCGAACTCCCATTTCAGACAGGTCACGGAGGATTCCATAGCGCCAGGTTGTGTCGTATGCCTTTTCCATATCTAAAAATACTGATAGAAAAAATTGTTTGTGGACAAAGGCATCTCGGATATTTGTCTCTATGCGGACAAGGTGATCTGTTGTGGATCTACCCTCCCTAAAACCGCATTGAAAGGGATCGAGTATCTTGTTGCTTTCAAGAAAGTGGATGAGGTGGCGGTTAACCATTTTCTCAAATAATTTACATAGACAACTTGTCAGAGCTATAGGCCTATAACTGTTGGGTGAGGAAGGGTCCTTGCCCTCTTTGAGAATAGAGATTACAATTCCTTCTTTCCAGGCAGAAGGAATGTAGCCGGCAGAGAACATGGAATTGAAGAGTGACAGTAGTGTTTTTTGGGTTTCAGGGTGTAATTGTCTGATCATCTCATACAATATTCTGTCACTTCCTGGAGCGGACTTGTTGCCACAGTTCAGTGAAGCCTGGAACTCAGCCATTCCAAATGGACGATTGTATGCTTCATTCGATGTGCCCTTCCGACTCAAATGCAGCTGTTCTGCTAGTCGCTGGTATTTTAGGAATGTATCTGTATAATGAGATGTACTGGAAATGTGCTCGAAATATTGTCCTAGGCAATCAGCTTGTTCCTCAAGAGTGTCTGCTTGTGTGTTTACTAATGGTAGTGGATGAGTTTCACGGCCTTTTAGTTTGTTTACCCTGTTCCAGGCTTTTCTTTCGTCTGTATACGAATTAATGCCGGAAATATATTTTTGCCAGCTATCCCTTTTCTTCTTCCTTCTGATTTTATTTTCTTAAAGCCGATAAGGTTTTCTATAGTCGGAGAGTCACGGAGCTGATTCCAAGCCTTATTCTGTTTCTTTCGTGCTTCCTTACATTCATCGTTCCACCAGGGAACACGTCGTTTATTATGCGATGCATTTGTTTGCGGGATAAATATTAACGCTACGTCGAGAATAAATGCGGTTAAATATGAGACTGCATCGTCAATACTGAGTGCACGAATATCATCCCAGGTCATGTATGTTAGTTCTCCGTATCGCTGCCAGTTGACTGAGTCAACTTTCCACTGGGGTACATGTGGAGAACATTCGTCCCGTTTCCTTAATTTTAACACAATCGGGAAATGATCACTCCCGTATGGGTCCTTTTGTACATTCCACTCCAAGTACGGCACGACTGTACTTGAAGCAATAGATAAATCTATAGATGAAAATGTCTTGTGTGCAACGCTGTAAAAAGTTGGCTCCTTCTTATTTATCAAGCATGCACCCGTACTGAATAGGAAATTTTCAATTAGACGCCCTCTGGCATCACACCTAGAGTCGCCCCACAAGGTATGATGGGCATTTAAGTCTCTAACGACAATGTAGGGTTCCGGGAGTTGCGCAATAAAGCTATCAAATTCAGTTTTGGAGAGTTGACAGTTGGGAGGAATGTATAAAGATGCAATTGTCAGCAGCTTACTAAAAAGCACTGCTCTGACTGCCACTGCCTCTAGGGGCGTTTTAAGGGGTAACTGCTGGCAAGCAACACACTTATCTACTATTATTGCCACACCGCCCGACGAGGCAAGGGCCTCGTTGCGGTCTTTGCGGAAAATGGCATACTGTCGGAGAAAGTTTGTTTGTGAAGATTTAAGATATGTTTCTTGGACACACAGCACCTTTGGGGTGTACCTATGTAAAAGTTCTTTAATGTCGTCTAGGTTGTGGAGTAAACCCCTGACGTTCCATTGTATTAACTGTGTATCCATAATGTATGTGTTTTGTGCTGTGTGTCTAATAAATATGGATTAGATTATCTCACGAGACCTTTCCAGGCCCCGTGAAACGCGATCTCTCTAACTTCCGGGCACGCTCAAGGGAGCTGCGTCATTCCTTCGGCGTCTGAGACGACGGATTGGTATTTGTATCCATCACCTCGTCTGAGGCGGTGGATAGCGCCTGCGCAGCGGGCACGTTCGGGGGGTGGTGGGCCTATCTGCACGCGCAGTGGCCTTGGGTCCAACAGGCCCGAGGGTCTGTTGGTCCTCCTTTGTGGGGGCCGGTACAGCGCTGGCGGTTCCAGCCGGGGGGGCTGATGGCGTGACCGCCGTCACACTCCGTGTGGCTTCGGCGGCCGCCGAAGAATGTAGCGCTGCCCCCCGGCGTGCCACATCGGTGTAAGACGGACTTGACTGGTTCATCGAGAAGCGCTTGCGCGCCTCTTGGAAGGAAAGGTTCAGTTTGATTTTGATTTCAATAATTTGTTTTTCTTTTTTCCCGGATGGGCAAGAACGGGAGTACGCTGGTTGATCCCCGTCACAGTTAGCACAATGGGTGGTGGAAGTGCAAGTGTCAGATGAGTGCTCGTTTGATGCACACTTTGCACAAGTAGTGCGCCCTCGGCAGCTTTGTGAACCGTGCCCGAACCACTGACACTTGAAGCATCGGCGTGGGTTAGGGATGTATGGTCTTACACGGAGTTTGCAGTATCCTGTTTCTATTGGGTCTGGTAAAGTGCTAGTTCCAAAAGTTAAGATTATGTGTTTTGTGGGGATTTCCTTGCCGTAGCGCCTAATCGTTATTCTCTGGACCTTTACTACATTTTGATCTTGCCATCCCTCAAGTAGCTCACTTTCACTAAGATCAAGCAGGTCATCTTCAGAGACGACACCGCGGACAGTGTTCAAAGATCTGTGTGGGCCTACTGAAACTGGAATGTCCCCAAAAGCAATTAGTTTTGACAATTTACTGTACTGTGTCTTGTCACGAAGTTCAAGAAGAAGATCGGCGCTTCCCATTTTAGTTACTTTGTAACCTGGGCCGATGGACTTTGCCAATGATTTTGCCACAACAAAAGGAGATATTGTTCGGACTGTCCTGCTTTCATGTTGACTGTGGTGACATGGTATTTTGGGAATGTTTCTTTGTGACTCATGAAGAAGTTGAAGGAATCTTCCGCGCGCCCCCTCTTGAAGGAGCGATCAGGGAGTGGAGGGAAATTTGATTCCATAAGTAATAATAATATTCGGCAGGGATGGCCGCCACCCACCATGGAGCCCAACCAGGGGAGGACACAGGACGGGAAGTATTCAGTCCTGCGCACGCCAGCGGTACATCCCCACTATAACCAATTACCTATACCCGAGGTTGGGCATAATGCACAAGGTTAACCCTTGCCGCCAGGAAATACGGAAGTAATAAGAAATGAAGAAAAGACAGGAAAGATGAAAAAGGCGATAGAGAAAGACGAAGATTGGAGAGGAGGACAGGAAATGGCGACTGCCGATTTCCCCCGGGTGGGTCAATCCGGGGGTGCCGTCTACGTGAAGCAGAGGGCAAAGAGGTGTGTTGACTCCGCCGGGGGGCCTTAACGGTCCGCACACCCGGCATCGGCTAAACCTCCATGATCCCCCTTTCCCCGGACACGGCTAAGCCGCGCACGGCTACACGCGGGAGGGTCCAACCCTCGTGTGCTCGGGTACGTGATGTCGCAACGCACCAAACGCCTGCTGACACAGACGCCCCTGTGGGGAACCATTTGCTCTAACCTAGCACCAAGCTGGGTTCTATTCGTGGTAGCGCGTGAAGTTCGCAAGCTAGGAGAAGTGACTGCGGTTATCGCTTTCTCTCAGCTAGCGTGTGTTACGAATATTGATTCATTAGACGGCGCCGATTCCGAATTTGATTGTGCATTTTATGGCTCGTAGGCCTAACAGGGCTAATCATGGCTCGTGAAGGCACGTAAAGTTGGTTTGCTCAAAACTAAGCGCAACTAGTTGTTTGCTGCTTACAGAATGCCCTCTATATTATAGTTAAACGTGAATGCACGCAAGTCAAAACTACCATTCCTATCATGAAATGGCATATTTTATTTATTTATTTCTAATAGCTTTTCTTTGAGGCCCTAGTTGCACTGTCAGCGCAAGACGCCATCCGCTAACGCAAAGCACTATTCTAAAGGTCTTTACTCCTGCGTGCCCCAACGCTAACACCCGCAAAGCTCTTTGGGGCCCCAAACTTTTGGGGCCCCTATTTTAAAACTAATATATGCACTCGGCCTCAGTTACTTCAACATGTTGGAACTTGCCCAATAATGCACAATATTGAAGAGAGCAGGCGCGCAGCCACTGAGAAGCAAACGAAACAGACAGGATGCATCATTCTTTCAAGTGCCGTTCTGGCTTGCACTAAATCATTGTACAGGCGCGTCCACTGTTAGAGGTAACACGGAGCGGGTGGCCGCGCTCCGCGGAGCGCCAAGACAGGCGTCGCGCAAAGTATTGCGGCGCAAGCGCAATCAGTGTCAGAGGCGTAGTTAGCTGCGCGTCGTCTGCTTCGGTTGATGATGATGATATGCGGTGTTTAATGGCGCAAGGGCCAGGTGTGGCCAAAGAGCGCCATGACAAGTGGTGATGTTGACGATGTATTATGGAGATGTGACTTGGCTGTAAAGTGGCCTAAAAATAGTTGCTGTAAAGTGCATAAAATCTACGTGATATAAAATTATGGCGATGACTAATGACGAATACTATGAACATTAAAATCCATCGTAAAAGAATGACATAGAATTGAAAATATATGAGATGGTAAAAATAGCTGGAGCACTGTTGCCTCGCCGGAGCCCTTGAAACACAAGGGCCTAGAGGCACGTGCTATACGAAAGAGCTATCACAGCAGTATCCTGTGAAGAGAGGACCCGCTATGAACATGTGGGGCTAATAACATACAGGACAACATCTTTCAGGAAACTTAGGACTGCGTTGGTATCAAATAGTGGTTCTGGGCCGAGTAACATTGCGGGATGAAGGGGGATCTGGTGCCGGTATGCTAGGGGAAAATGCTTCTTTCTCTCAGATTCGGCTGCCCGACATTCCAGGAGGACGTGGAGGACGGTCAGATCATTTTCATGGAGTAAAAAATTATGTGTGCCAAATGTGTGTCCTATTCTGAGGCGACAGAATAGGACATCTGTTCGCCGTGATTTTGTTATGGAGGGCCAAGAACCTAATTGTGGCTTGATCACGTGCAGTTTGTTATGTACTTCTGCGTCCCACTTAAGTCGCCAG
The DNA here is from genome assembly GCF_023375885.2 of Dermacentor andersoni. Taxonomy (NCBI): domain Eukaryota; kingdom Metazoa; phylum Arthropoda; class Arachnida; order Ixodida; family Ixodidae; genus Dermacentor; species Dermacentor andersoni. The sequence goes on along the minus strand of NC_092816.1, from coordinate 195,672,413 downwards.
TGGTTAAGCAGTTTCCTTCTTAAAAAAGGCTTCAGGTCTGTGACAGGAACCGAAGCAGTAGGATTAGCTGCATGCAATGAAATTGATGTGGCCATCTGGTCTGCTAGAACGTTACCCTCAATGCCCCTATGCCCGGGCACCCAGCATATAATGACATGCTGGTTAGACATGTATGCTCTACAGAGAATGGAATAGAGCTCGATTATTACGGGGTTTCTGTGTTTACAGTGTGACTTCAAGGCTTTAACGACACTTAAGGAGTCTGTAAATAAAATTGTTTTTTGAATATTTGATTTTCTGATATGTTTCACAGCCGACAATAGTGCATGGGCCTCAGCCGTAAATATACTTGTTTCAGGGTGCAGTACACCGGATTCCGAGAAGGACGGACCAATGGCTGCGTAGGACACCCCGGCATGCGACTTAGAAGCGTCTGTGTAAAACTCTGTGCACGAGTACTTGTACTGGAGCTCCAAGAAATGCATTTTGATATGTGTCTCTGGCGCATGTTTAGTGACCTCTACGAAGGATGTGTCACACTTTATCAGCTGCCACTCCCAGGGCGGTACTAGCTTAGCTGGAGGCATTAGGCGTTGTTCGAGAACTGGGACATCCATTTCCGTGCTAAGTTCTCTTGCACGCAGTGAGAAAGGAAGTCTCATAGAGGGTCTGTTCTGAAAAAGTGTTTCACACGTCAAGTCGTTAGCGATTGTGAAACACGGATGTTCCTTATTAGAGCGAACCTTGAGAAAATACGTTAAGCTGATGTTTGTTCTCTGAAGATGGAGTGGCCACTCATCTGACTCTACATATAGGCTTTCAACAGGGCTTGTCCTAAATGCGCCAGTGGCCAGACGGATACCCAGATGGTGAACGGGGTCTAACATCTTAAGTGCGCTCGGTGCGGCAGAGTGATATACTACGGCACCATAATCTAACCATGATCGAACTAGGCTCTTGTAAATATTCAATAAACACTGTCTGTCGCTACCCCACGTTGTGTGGGATAGGATTTTAAGTAAGCTCATTGTTCTAAGACATTTTTCTTTAAGATGTTTTATGTGAGGTATGAAAGTGAGCCTGGAGTCAAGAATAACACCAAGGAATTTGTGTTCTTTGTTGACAGGGATTTGTTGTCCGCCCAGTTCTACACAAGGATCTGGAACCAGGCCTCTCTTTCTTGTGAAGAAAACACAAGAACTTTTGTGGGGGTTGACCTTAAATCCGTTTTCGTGTGCCCACTTGGAAACCTTGTTCAAGCACTGCTGTACCTGTCTTTCGCATACTGTGAGATTGCAGGATTTGAAGCCTATTTGTATATCGTCTACGTATACGGAATAATGGCAGGTGGTAGTGAAGCACGTAGCGTGTTCATCTTAACGATAAAGAGAGTGCAGCTAAGCACGCCTCCCTGGGGTACACCAGTTTCCTGCGTAAAGGGACGTGACAGTGCATTGCCGACTTTTACTCGGAAGGTAAGATTTGAGAAATAGCTTTCAATTGTGTTCAGCATATTTCCACGGATGCCAATTTCCGACAGGTCTCGCAAGATACCGTAACGCCATGCCGTGTCATATGCCTTCTCCATATCGAGGAATATCGATAGGAAAAACTGTTTATGTATAAAGGCATCGCGGATATTTCCTTCCATGCGCACAAGATGATCGGTAGTCGACCGCCCTTCTCGGAATCCACACTGATAAGGGTCGAGCATATTGTTGACCTCGAGGAAATGTATAAGTCTGCGATTTATCATTTTTTCAAAAAGCTTACACAGACAATTAGTTAGAGCTATCGGACGGTAACTTGCCGCAAAGGAGGGGTCTTTTCCGTGCCTCAGAACAGGGACTACAATCGCTTCTTTCCATGTGGATGGGAGGTATCCGGAAGCCCAAATAGTGTTGAATAGTGTAAGTGGTGTAACTTGTGTGTCAGTATGTAGGTTTCTGATCATGTCATACATGACTCTGTCAGGTCCCGGTGCAGTGCTTTTGTATGTGTTCAAGGCAGCTTTCAACTCGGCAATACTGAAAGGCCGGTTATACGGTTCATTCTGCCTGGATTTTCGTATGATTGGCTTACGTTCTATTATTTCTTTATGTTTAAGAAAGGACTGGGAATAATTGATTGAGCTCGACACACGCTCAAAGTGCTCCCCAAGTAAATCTGCCTGGTCTTGCAGAGTTTCGCCTTGTGTGTTTACCAAAGGGAGGGAGTATGTTTATCGCCCTCTTATCCTACTAACCCTGTTCCAGACTTTCGCCTCATCTGTGTACGAGTTGATGCCCGATAAAAAGTTCTGCCAGCTTTCTCTTCTAGCCTGTCAGCGGGTTCACCTGCCTTCGGATTTGACTTTTTTAAAGTTGATAAGATTTTCTGTAGTGGCAGAAGCGCGTAGCAAACCCGACGCTTTGTTCTGTTTTTTACGTGCGATCCTACAATCGTCGGTCCACCACGGGACGCGCCGTTTGCACGAGAGGCCATTTACTTGTGATATGCATTTAGATGCGGCATCTATTACAAAGGCTGTAAAATACTCCACAGCAGCATCAATTTCTAACGAGGAGATGTTATGTCATGAGATACCAGTAAGAGTTCGAAATTTGTTCCAATCAGCTGTCTCAATCTTCCACCGAGGTGCCTGTGGTGGATATTCGTTTTCTTGAGGTGTTCTTAGTAGTATGGGAAAGTGATCGCTTCCGTAAGGGTTCTTTGTAACTTCCCATTCATGTTCAGGCATAATAGAAGGAGAAACTATGCTGAGACCGATTGAAGAAAAGGTTCTGTTTGCTAGAGAGTAATATGTGGGTTCCTTCTTATTCAAAAGGCACGCACCACAAGAAAAAAGGAACTGTTTAACAAGATGACCTCGCGCATCTATACGAGAGTCGCCCCACAGGGAGCTGTGCGCATTGAAGTCGCCAAGAACAACATATGGTTCTGGCAGTTCATGTATAAAGGACTGAAATTCATGTTTTGTTAATTTGTAATGGGGGGTATATAAAGCGAGCAAATGGTGATGAGTTTGTTTAGCAGAACAACTCGCACCACCACTGCTTCAAGGGGCGTTCGAAGCTGTAAAGGTTGACACGCTATACTTTTATGTGTGAGAATTGCAACACCACCCGATGATGCGATGGCATTATCGCGATCTTTGCGAAACGTAACATACGTACGGAGAAAGTTTGCGTGTCTGGATTTTAAATGTGTTTCCTGTAAACACAGCACTTTTGGATTATGTTTGTGGATGAGTTCTTGCAAATCATCAAGGTTTGTAAGGAGACCTCTAATGTTCCATTGAATGATTTGTGTACCCATATTTAAAATAAATTGGTGCTGTGTTTACGGAAACGGACGGGATGCCTTAGATTACAGAACCCTTTCGAGGCCCTGTAATAGGGGTTTTGTTCTTTCTGGAGCGTTCGAGGGAGCCTCGCCGCTCCTTAGGCGCTTGGTGCGCCTTGAGGATGGGTGTAGTGTCCATTGCCTCTTGTGAGGCGCCAGACACGTGCTCTTGCGAGCGGGAAGTTTTCAGAGGGAGTCCCGCCTTGGAGGGGAAGACCCCTGCGCCCACCAGCCCGGAGGTCGATGGGGCTCCCAGAGGGATTTGGCTACGCCGGCCGTTGCCAGCGCAGGAAGGGACCTGAGAAGTTGAGGCAGCCTCGGCTGCGCCCACCTTCGGGGTCGATGGTTCCTTCTCCTCGGTTGACGGAGCAGCGCTAGCCGCAACCGTCGCGGGGGCAGATGGCGTGACTGCCGACTCACTGCTTGTGGGTCGGACAGCCGCCGGAGGCCGTTGTGACGCTGCCCCCTGACGCGCCACTTCGGCAAAGCTTTTCTTTGGCAGGTATGCTACCCGCCTTCGTTCCTCTTTGAACGATATATTCTCTTTTACTTTTATGGTTACAATTTCTTTTTCCTTCTTCCAGGAGGGGCACGACCGGGAGTACGCGGCGTGATCCCCCATCACAATTTAGATAGTGTAGAGAGTTCTTACATTCTTCAGTTGCGTGTTCAATGGCACTGCATTTCGCACTTGTTTGGCGGCCTCGGCAGCTCTGCGAGCTGCGGCCAAAACGTTGGCATTTGAAACATCTCAAGGGATTTGGCACATACGGTCTTACACGGAGCTTGATGTACCCGGCCTCGATTGATTCGGGCAGGACACTTGAATTGAAGGTGAGAAATAGGTGCTTGGTCGCAATTTATTTACCCTCGCGCCTTATCTTGATTCTTTTGACATTTATGACATTTTGTTCACTGAAGCCCTCCAAGAGTGCAGCCTCAGTGAGCTCCAGCAAATCATCGTCCGAGAAAATGCCGCGGGTGGTATTCATAGTGCGGTGCGGGGTTACTACTACTTGGGTCTCCCCAAATGATACTAGTTTTGGCAGTTTCTCAAATTGTTTCAGATCGCGGAGCTCCAAGAGGAGCTCACCGCTAGCCATCCTCAACACCTTATATCCTGGACCAAAAACGTCGGTAAGAGACTTAGATACAAGGAACGGGGAGATTGTTCGCACTTGTTTAGCTGGTTTTTCTGCGTGGATGACATGAAAACGTGGGAAGTTGTGAACTTGGCGTCCGAAAAACTGAAAGACTTAATCGGTGCGCCCTCTTTTCGGAGGGCGATCAGGGAGTCGAGGAAAGGAGCTATCCTTAAATAGATGTGATATTTCGGCAGTAACGCCAGCCACCCACCGTGGAGTCCTACAAGGGGACGCTGCAGGGCGTGTGAAACACGGCCTGCAAACGCCAACTGTACATTACCGCTATAACCAAATATGAAATAACCTAGGTTGGCTATTTACACAAGGGTAACCCTTGCTGCCTGGAAAAATTCGAAGTAAGCGGAAGCTAGGAGAAGACAGGAAAGATGAAAGTAAGAGAAAGACGAAGATTGGAGGGAGAGAGAGACAGGAAAGGGCAACTACCGATTTCCCCCGGGTGGGTCAGTCCGGGGGTGCCGTCTATGCGAAGCAGAGGCCAAAGAGGCGTGTTGCCTCCGCCGGGGGGCCTTAAAGGTCCAAACACCCCGCATCGGCTCAATCTCCAGGATCCCCTTTTCCCCAGACACGGCTAACCCGCGCACGGCTACACGCGGGAGGGTCCAAGCCTCGTGTGCTTGGGTCCGTGGTGTCGCAACACACCAAACACCAGCTGAAGCAGACGCCCCTGCGGGGTGTGTGCCATAAGTGTATCCTATTCTTAGACGGCAGAATAGGACATCTGTCCGGCGGGATTTTGTTACAGCAGACCAGAAATCTAATTGTGGTTTTATCAGGTGGAGCTTATTATCCGTTTCCGCGTCCCATATGCGTTGCCAGTGGTCTCGCAATCTCCTTCGCAAGAAAGGCCTCAGATCTTTGACAGGAACTGCAGCAGTGGGATTAGCAGAATGCCATGCAACTGACGTGGCCATCTGGTCCGCCAGAACATTTCCCTCGATGCCCCCTATGTCCAGGCACCCAGCATGTTATCGCATGTTGGTTAGATATATATGCTTTACACAGTACGGAGTAGAGTTCATTAATTCCCGGATTTTTGTGGCTACAGAAAGACATCAACGCCTTCACAACACTAAGGAAATCCGTATATATAATTGATTTCTCTAATTTTGATTTCTTTATATGCTTTACAACCGACAACAGTAGGCCTCAGCATAAAGGTACTGGTTTCCGGATGTAGTACCTCGGATTCCGAGAAAGATGGACCGACGGCTGCATAGGACACCCCGTCGTGTGACTTTGATGCGTCTGTGTAGAACTGCGTGCAGGAGTATTTGTGCTGGAGTTCCCGGAAGTGCATTTGGATTTCAATCTCTGGAGCATGTTTTGTGACGTCCACAAAAGATATATCGCATTGTATGAGCTGCCACTCCTAAGGAGGTAGCAGCTTGGCCGGATGCATAAGGCGAAGCTCGAGGAGTGGAACGTGCATTTCTTCACTAAGCTCCCTCACACGCAGCGAGAAAGGCTGTCTTACGGAGGGACGATTGCGAAAGAGTGTAGTATATGTCATGTCATTAATGGTATTAAAACAGGGATGTTGAGGATTTGAGTGGACTTTCAGAAAATATGTTTGGCTGATGTATGTTCTCTGAAGATGAAGTGACCACTCATTTGGTTCTGCATATAAACTTTGTATGGGACTTGTTCTGAAAGCGCCTGTGGCCAGTCGGATTCCTAGATGGTGGACTGGGTCTAGCATCTTTAGTGCGCTCGGGGCGGCAGAGTGATAAATCACGGCACCATAGTCTAATCGTGATCGAATGAGGCTTTTATAGAGTTTCAATAAACAGTTCCTGTCACTAGCCCACGTAGTCTGGGATAGAAGTTTCATTATGTTCATTGTGTTTAGACATTTTTCTTTGAGATGTTTAATGTGGGGACGAAAGTGAGTCTGTAGTCCAGTGTAACACTTAGAAATTTGTGCTCTTTGTTTACAGATATTTGATGTCCACCCAGTTCTAAGCAAGGATCTGGGATCATTCCTCTCTTTCTTGTAAAAACAAGGGAACAGCTTTTGTTAGGATTGTTGTTGATGTTGATGTTGAGTTTAATGGCGCATAAGCAACTAAGGCTATCATGCGCCAATCGCAAGGTATAATGTAGGAAAAAGCTGGGTAACCTCAGAAGGTCCTTTTCTGATAGAGCACCCCGAGGATTCCAACCAATTAAATAAACACGTCAGCCTTCTTCTCAGACATGAGAAACTGGGTGAGGTGTGTCACTCGATGTAAAAGAGAACAAGGTCACGCTTTACAATTTTTCAAGAAAACCGGCTTCATTTAAAAAGCTAAATACATGAATTGTCCCAACCCCGCGCATCTTCACTTAAAATCAGTGAAGGATGAAAAGGAATACGTTCGCGGTAAAATGGCGTAAAATATTTTTTTCCCAATGCCTCAAGTTGTCTGCAGGAGAGTAAAATGTGGGTCACTGTAAGTTCGTCTCCGCATTTCTCACAAACTCTGCTTGTCTTTTTTTGTCAGCAAGTAGTTATGTGTAGTGTGTGTGTGTCCAATGCGGAGGCGACATAAGACAACTTCAATAAAACGCTCTTGGTGTGAACATGACTTCCACTCTTCTATGATGGGTTTTACAAGGCGTACCTTATTGTTCGTTTGATTATTCCATGCGGACTGCCATTTTTCTTTCAGTTTATGGCACACTAATTTCATGCAATCTCTGTAAGGAATTCTTATGTTTTTTATTTCCTTATTTCGAGCTTTAGCTGCACTCTCGTCTGCTTTCTCATTTCCACAGATTCCTACGTGGCTCGGCACCCAACAAAATTTGATGTTTTGTCCCCGCCTCATGGCTCCTGTTATGTTGTGTAGGATATCACCGATTATTGGCAGAACTTATTCCTAGGCTGAAGGGCTGTAAGTATGCTTAGTGAGTCTATATAAATGATGCTTTTCAATGTTTTCATGTATTATTCTTTCCACAGCCATGGATTTTGCATGACCCTCTGCAGTGAGAATTGATGCACATTGCGGCAGCCGTACGATTTTTTCCCAGCTATCCTGTATCACAGCACATCCCACGTAGTGTGCAGCTTTGGAACCATCGGTGTGAAATGCTGTATATTCCGCATATTTTTCTTTTAGTGCTAAATATTCTTGTAATATATGTTCCTGCGGCGTTAGTTTTTTCTGAAATCGTGTTAATGCGAAGTCAGAAACAGAAGGCAAGCAGTACCATGGTGGCAGTGGTTTGGGTTTCTGGGCAACATTAGGCAGTGTGTCCGTTACATCTAACTTTTGTAATTTCTCTTCAAAACGGAGAAGGAGTTGTCTGATAGCCTGGGGTTTGTTTGTAAATAATATTCTAGATGGGCATTTGTTAACTATTGGGTAACATATTGTTTTGGCAAGGAACGGATCTTTAGAACATATGAGCGTGTCAGCATGCTTCTTCTGTCGGCAAGAGGGGGTTCCTTACTTTCTACATACAAACTGGTTATTGGCGACGTCCTGTAGGCACCAGTTGACAAGCGTAAAGCTAAATTGTGTACTGGGTCCATTCGTTGCAAATAAGATGATCTGGCAGACCCATACACTATACACCCATAGTCCAAGGACAGCCGTATGACGGAGCGGTATATTTGTAGAAGGCATGCCCTATCAGAGCCCCAGCGTTTCCGTGAAAGGACTTTAAGTATGTTCAGTGCTCTAGAGGCCTTGTTTTTCAAAGTGTTTATGTGGAGTAGGAAAGTGAGCTTTTTGTCAAAAGTAATGCCAAGGAATTTGTGCTCGTTTTTTACTGGGAGTTGGGTTTCATTAAGGTGTAGGGTGGGATCAGGCTGTAAACCTCGTTTCAGCGAGAACATAACAGCTACTGTTTTCTGTGGGGAAAACTGGAATCCATTTTTATCTGCCCATGCTGATAGTTTGTTTATTGTTAACTGTAGTTGCCTCTCGCATGTTGCTATGTTTGATGATGTGCAAGCAATCTGGAGATCATCAACGTAAACTGAATACATAATAGATTTCGGAATTCTTTGTGCTAGGGAGTTCATTTTTACAATAAAGAGGGTAGTGCTTATGATACACCCTTGTGGTACCCCATTTTCCTGACTGAACTTCCTTGAGAGAGTTGAACCCAGGCGCACATGGAAGGAACGGATGGACAAAAAGTCACGCAGGCAATTTAGCATCCTGCCGCGAATGCCAAGGTCTGCTAGGTCGCGGAGAATGCCATACCTCCAAGTAGTATCATAAGCCTTGTCTAGATCGAAGAAAACGGCAAGGCAGTGTTGTCTATGGATGAATGCCTCTCGGATTGTGTTTTCAAGTCGAATGAGGTGATCAGTTGTATAGCACGTTTTTTTAAAACCACACTGATGGATGTCAAGTAGTTCACAGGAGTCTAAAATAAACATCAATCTAATCATCAGAATGCTTTCGAAAGATTTCGCCAAACAGCTGGTAAGGGCTATTGACCTGTAACTACCGGGAGATGTCGGTGGCTTTCCGGTTTTCAAAAAGGGTACAATAATAGCTTTTTTCCAGGCCTCCGGTAGTTTCCCTTGTAACAGTATCTTGTTAAAAAAATGCAGAAGTACATTTATAGCGGATTCGGAAAGATGTGCCAGCATTTCATAGTGAATTTCATCAGGTCCTGGTGCAGTTTGTTTCCCGGCAGGCAGTACTCTAGCGATTTCTTGATGAGTGATTAAACTATTATACGGCTCATTTATGCTGCCACTAATCGGAAGCCTTTGCTTTTCAGCCACGTTTTTATATTTTAAAAATGACTCGGTGTAGTGTGAAGAACTAGAGACTGCAGCGAAATGTTCTCCTAATATGTTGGCCTGTTCCTCTATACTTGTTTGGATGCCAGGGGTTGTCAGGAGAGGAATCGTAAATGGGGAGTAGCTACCATGGAGCTTACGTACCTGCTCCCACATTTTTTTTTATGTGACTGTCCTATTTATTGATGAAACGTATGCTTGCCATGACGTCTTTTCGGCATTAGGGCGGACGTATCGTGCTTTAGCTCGTGCCTTTTTAAAGATTAGGAGGTTGTCCTGAGTTGGATATCGGCGAAGGACACCCCAGGCTTTATTTTGTTTTCGCTTTGCTTCTTTGCATTACCGAGTCCACCACACCTTGTGATTTTGTCTCACCACTCTTGAAGTCTGGGGGATAGCTAAACGGGCAGCGGCTAAAATACAGGTTGTGAATTTTTCATTTAGATCATCGACACTAAGGTCTTCAGAAAAGACTTCATCTAGATTGACCTTTTCTCTAAACAGTGTCCTGTCAGCTGCTTGGAGCTTCCATCGTCGTGGTTTGGTTGGAATGATTGCAGGTGAGGATTTAAAATCGTTAAAAATACAAGGTGAACTAAAACGTAAATCGATACAGCTCATCTTTCCTGAGCTTGGGGAGCAGTATGTTGATTTGCCCGAATTCAACAAACAAACAATATTGCTCAAAATAAAATCTTCTATAATTTGGCCTCTTACGTCTCTTTTCTCGCTTCCCCAAAAACCGGAATGCGCATTAAAATCCCCAACTACCAGATAGGGCTCTGGTAATTGTTGGAACAGGTCCTCTAACTCATCAAAGGTTATTTTTAGGTGTGGTTCTAAATACACAGAGCACACCGTAATCGTTTTGTAAGAGAGCAAAGTGGCTGCCACAGCTTCAAATTTAGTTTTTATTTTTACTTCACGAGCTGCAATGCCACTTTGTACAATGATGGCTACCCCTCCTGAGAGCCTGTTTGCCTGCTCTCGGTCACGGCGAAAGACTATATTTCGGCAGTACACTTGTATGCTGAGGACCTAAGTTCGTTTCCTGTAGGCACATTGCTACAGGAGAGAAAGAATTTATGATCTCTTTTATATTACTAAAATTATTTAGGAGTCCTCTGCAATTCCAGTGTATTAGGAACGCCATATTGATTTATGTGTGTGGCGTCGGGATACGTTTAATTAGTTTTCGCCCCGTGATTCGGGGGTTTTCTTTATACGCAGTATCCAAGGAGTTCTGCCGTCCCTGTGACGTTGACGGCACGGAACCACCCTGGCTCGTCTCCATCACCTCATCAGAGGTGCTGGAGGGTCGTGCAGACTGCACGTCGGCACTTTTTTCAGACCTCCCCTCGTGGGCAGAGGCCTTGAGGCTTGCCAACTCGAGGGACGGCATAGCCTGCTTTGCGGCTGGTGGAGCAGCGGGAGCTGCTACCACCGGGGGCGAGGATGGCTCCGTCCCAGCCTCACTATGTGTGGTCTGGGCAGGTGCCGGAGGCCGGTGTGGTGGATCGCCCTGTCGCACCACATCGGCGAAGTTCATGTTCGGTTTGAGCGAAAACTTGTTTTTAACTAGGATGCGGTTTCTAGCCTCTTTGAATGAAATGTTCTCAATTGTTTTCAATGTAATGATTTCTTTTTCTCTCTTCCATGAGGGACAAGATCTGGAGTATGCAGCATGGTCTCCTTCACAGTTCGCACAGCGAGGTGCTGCTTCGCATATTTCGGAAGTATGGTCTTTGGATGCGCATTTCGCGCAGGTGTTGCGCCCACGGCAACTCTGGGAGCCTTGGCCAAATCTCTGACAGTTAAAGCAACGTCGAATGTTCGGTATGTATGGGCGAACTGCAACTTTCGTATACCAAACTTCAATGGTCTCTGGAAGTGTGCAGCAGGTGAAAGTCAAAATTAGGCGCTTGGTAGGTAACTCTTTGTTGTCTTTTCTTATCCTAATTCTCTGAACATTGCTCACATTTTGTTCGGAAAGACCATTTAACATTTCTTCTTCGGAGAGATCCAAAAAGTCAATTTCAGAAATCACCCCACGCACTGTGTTCAGCGATCTGTGGGTTCACATTGAGATGGGGATGTCTGCAAACGACAAGATAATAGCCAGTTTGCACACTTGAGCTTTGCTTTGGATTTCTAGCAGTAGGTCACCGCTAGCAAGCTTTGTTACTTTATAGCTAGTGCCTATGGCTTCTTTCAGACATCTTGCAACTGAGAACGGAGATATCTTTCTAGCCGGTTTTTCCGACATTTCACTGTGTATCACGTGATACTTAGGGAAGACTTCTTTGGTTGTTTGAAAAAAATCAGCAGTGACATCGGTCCGCCCTCTTTTCTGAGGGCGATCTGGTTTGGAGAGAGGAGGTGCCATGGGAAAAATGTATAATTCGGCCGCGGTGCCAGCCACCCACCATGGAGCCCTACAAAAGGACGGGAGAGGAACTTGTAAGCAAGTCCTGCCCACGCCAGCTGTACAGCGCAACTGTAACCAAATATGGCTGAACTCAGGACAGCTCGCCACACAAGGTTAACCCTAGCCACCCAGGAAAAAAGGCAAAACGCAAGAAGAGATTAGGAGACAGGAGAGTTGTGAGAATGGAGGCAGGAAAGTGAAAGATATAGGAGAGGACAGGAAAAGGCGACTGCCAATTTTTCCCGGTAGGGTCAGGCCGGAGGTGCCGTCTACGCAAAGCAGCGGCAAAAGGAGTGTGTTGCCACCGCTGGGAACCGTAAAGGTCCAAGCACCCGGCATTGACTCAACTCCCAGGATCCCCTTTTCCCCGGACACGGCTAAGCCGCGCACGACTACACGCGGGTGGGTCCAACCCCCGTGTGCTCGGGTACGTGGTGTCGCAACACACCAAACGCCTGCTTGCGCAGACGCCCCTGCGGGGTTTGTTAAGGTTGATCTTAGATCCATTCTTGTCGGCCCACATCGACACTTTGTTCAGGCCATGCTGTACCTGCCTCTCGCACACTGCGAGGTTACAGGATTTGAAAGCTATTTGTATGTCGTCCACGTAGACAGAATAAAAGATTGCCGGTGGTAATAAAGCGCGAAGCGTGTTCATCTTCACGATGAAGAGTGTGCAGCTGAGCACACCTCCTTGGGGTACACCCGTTTCTTGCGTAAAAGGACGCGAAAGTACGTTACCGACTTTTACGTGGAAGGTACGACTAGACAGATAGCTTTCTATTAGGTTTAGCATATTACCGTGGATGCCCATTTCTAACAAGTCTCTTAGGATTCCGTAACGCCACGTTGTATCATACGCCTTTTCCATATCGAGAAATATCGATAGAAAGAACTGTGTATGTATAACTGCGTCCCGAATATTTGCTTCAACACGTACGAGATGATCAGTTGTGGACCGCCCTTCTCGGAAGCCGCACTGATACGGATCAAGCATTTTGCTCATTTCAAGGAAATGAATGAGTCGCCGATTAATCATTTTTTTCAAATACCCTACAAAGGCAACTCGTGAGGGCGATCGGGCGGTAACTTGCCTCTAAGGAAGGATCTTTGCCTTGTTTCAAAACAGGAACCGCAATGGCTTCTTTCCATGCAGTTGGGAGGTATCCTGCAGCCCAAATGGTGTTGAAAAGTGTGAGTAGTGTAACTTCGGTGTCATTGTCTAGGTTTTTGATCATTTCATACATGATTCTGTCAGATCCCGGTGCAGAGCTCTTGCATGAGCTCAAGGCAGCTCTCAGCTCGGCAATACTGAAAAGGCAGTTGTACGATTCATTCTGTAGACATTTTCTTTTGAGTGGCTTACATTCTTCTATTTGCTTATACTTCAGGAAGGATTTCGAATAATGTTTTGAACTTGACACACTCTCCAAGTGCTCCCCAAGTAATTCTGCCTGATGTTGCAGCGTATCACCCTGTGTGTTTATCACAGGGAGTGAATATGTTTGTCTCCCTCTAATTCTATTTACGCGGTTCCAGCCTTTCGCCTCACCTGTAAACGAGTTGATGTTCGAAAAAAACTTTGATGATGATGTTTGAGGTTTAATAGCGGAAGGGCCAGGTATGGCCAAAGAGCGCCATGCTAGTGGTAATGAATATGTCGTGGTCTGATGGGCTCTGTGAATTTATGTGACTTGGCTGTAGAGGGGCCTAAAAGAGTTTGTGTAAATTGCATAAAAATTACCCGCAATAAAATTATGGCAATGATTAATGACATGCACTATGATCACTAAAATGCAATAAAAAGAATGATGCATTATATAAAATATGCGAGCCGCTAAAATTGTCTAAGAGCACTACTGCCTCGCCAGAGCCCTTGAAACGCAAGGGCCGAGAGGCATGTGCTATACAAAATAGCTATCACAGCGGCATCCTCTGGAGAGGGCAGACGCTATGAACGTATAGGGCTAATTACATGTAACACAACATCTTTCAGGAAGCCTAGGACTGTGTTAGTGTCAAAGAGTGCTTCTGGGCCGAGAAACATTGCAGGATGAAGGGGAATGTGCTGCCGGTATGCTAACGGAAAATGTTTCTTTCTGTCAGATTCGGCTTTCTGACACTCCAGGAGGACATGGAGGACGGTCAGCCTCTCCGCGCATCTCCCACAGGTTGGGGGCTCATTTCCAGTAAGTAAAAAGTTATGCCTGCCAAAAGTGTGTCCTATTCTTAGACGACAGAATAGTACATCTGTCCGGCGTGATTTTGTTACAGGAGGCCAGAAACCTAATTGTGGCTTTATTACATGCAGCTTATTATTTGTTTCCAGGTCCCACAAGCGTTGCCAGTAGTTTCGCAGTTTCCTTAAGAAAGGTTTTAGGTCTGCGACAGGGACTGCAGCGGTAGAATTAACAGTGTGTGATGCAATTGATGTGGCCATTTGGTCCGCTAGAACGTTACCCTGGATGCCCCTATGTCCAGGCACCCAGCATATTATCACATGCTGGTTAGATAAATATCCTTTACATAGGAAGGAATAGAGTTCAATTATTATAGGATTTTTGTGCTTACAGAACGATATCAAAGACTTCACAACACTTAGGGAGTCCGTATATATAATTGATTTTTTTAGTTTTGATTTCCTTATATGCTTCACGTTCGACAATATTGCGTAGGCCTCAGCCGTGAAGATACTAGTTTCCGGATGCAGTACGTCGGACTCCGAGAAGGATGGACCGACGGCTGCGTAGGACACCCCGTCGCGTGACTTCGATGCATCTGTGTAGAACTCCGTGCAGGGGTATTTGTACTGGAGTTCCCGGAAATGCATTTGGATTTCAATCTCTGGAGCATGCTTTGTGACTTTCACGAAAGATATATCGCATTGTATGAGCTGCCACTCCCAAGGAGGTAGCAGCTTGGCTAGATGCATTAGGCGAAACTCGAGGAGTGGAACATGCATTTCATCACAAAGCTCCCTCACACGCAGCGAGAAAGGCTGTTTTACAGAGGGTTGATTGCGAAAGAGTGTAGCATATGTCATGTCATTAATGGTATTAAAACAGGGATGTTGTCGATTTGAGTGGACATTCAGAAAATATGTTTGGCTGATGTATCTTCTCTGCAGATTAAGTGACCACTCATTTGATTCTGCATGTAAACTTTCAATGGGACTTGTTCTGAAAGCGCCAGTGGTCAGTCGGATTCCTAGATGGTGGACTGGGTCTAGCATCTTTAGTGCGCTCGGGGCGGCAGAGTGATAAATCACGGCGCCATAGTCAAGTCGTGATCGAATTATGCTTTTATAGAGATTCATTAAGCACTTCCTGTCACTACCCCATGTAGTCTGGGATAGAAGTTTGTTTATGTGCATCGTTTTTAGACATTTTTCTTTAAGATATTTAATGTGGGGGACGAAAGTGAGCCTGTAGTCAAGTATGACACATAGAAATTTGTGTTCTTTGTTTACAGGTATCTGTTGTCCACACAGTTCTATGCAAGGATCTGGGATAAGTCCTCTCTTTCTTGTAAAAAGAACACAAGAGCTTTTGTTAGGATTGATCTTAAATCCATTCCTGTCCGCCCACGTTGACACTTTGTTCAGGGCATGCTGTACCTGTCTCTCGCAGACTGCGAGGTTACAAGATTTGAAAGCTATCTGAATGTCGTTTACGTAGACAGTAAAAGATGGCGGGAGGGAAAGCGGAGGGAAATTTGATTCTATGAGTAATAATAATATTCGGCAGAGATGGCCGCCACCCACCATGGAGCCCAACCAGGGGACGACACAGGACGGGAAGTATTCAGTCCTGCGCACGCCAGCGGTACATCCCCACTATAACCAAATACATATACCCGAGGTTGGGCATAATGCACAAGGTTAACCCTTGCCGCCAGGAAATACGGAAGTAATAAGAAGTGAAGAAAAGACAGGAAAGATGAAAAAGGCGATAGAGAAAGACGAAGATTGGAGAGGAGGACAGGAAAAGGCGACTGCCGATTTCCCCCGGGTGGGGGAAATCGGTTTCCCCTAAGAAATTGTGTTCACAGCTCACAGATAACCGTTCTCCATTGAGATTAATTACAGGTTCCGCCAGTATACCTCTTTTATTAGAGAACAGGACGCACGTACTTTTTCTCGGATTCAGCCTAAAACCATTTTCGTCCGCTTACTTAGACAATTTATTTATGCAAAGCTGTACATGTCGCTCACAGATACTTAGATTACATGATTTAAAACCTATTTGGATGTCATCTACATATACAGAATAAAACATACTACGTGGTATGGCAGTCTGGATCGAGTTCATTTTGACTATAAAAAGAGTGCAGCTGAGCACACCTCCTTGTGGAACACCAGCCTCCTGCGTAAATGGACGGGACAGAACTTTACCAAGTCTTACACGGAACGTGCGATTGGAGAGGTAACTCTGAATGGTGTATAGCAAGTTGCCTCGAACTCCCATTTCAGACAGATCGCAGAGGATTCCAAAGCGCCAGGTTGTGTCGTATGGCTTCTCCATATCTAAATATACCGACAGGAAAAACTGCTTGTGGACAAAGGCATCGCGGATATTTGTCTCGATGCGGACAAGGTGACCTATTGTGGATCTACCATCTCTAAAACCGTACTGTAAGGGATCGAGTATCTTGCTGCTTTCAAGAAAATGGATGAGGCGACAGTTAATCATTTTCTCACATAATTTGCATATACAACTTGTCAGAGCTATGGGCCTATAATTGTTGGGTGAGGAAGGGTCCTTGCCCTCTTTGAGAATAGGGATTACGATTGCTTCTTTCCAAACAGAAGGAATGTAGCCTGCAGAGAACATGGAATTGAAGAGTGACAGTAGTGTTTTTTGGGTTTCGGGGTGTAGTGTCTGATCATCTCATGCAGTATCCTGTCACTTCCTGGAGCGGACTTGTTGCAACAGTTCAGTGAGGCCTCGAACTCAGCCATTCCAAATGGACGGTTGTATGCTTCGTTGGATGTGCTTTTCCGATCCAAATTCATCTGTTCAGCTAGTCGCTGGTATTTTAGGAATGTATCCGTGTAATGTGATGTACTGGAAATGTGCTCGAAATGTGCTCCTAGACAATCTGCCTGATCCTCCAGGGTGTCTCCTTGTGTATTTAATAAAGGTAAGGGATGAGTTTCGCGGCCTTTTATTTTGTTAACCCTGTTTCAGGCTTTTCGTTCGTCTGTATATGAATTGATGCTGCTTATGTAGTTTTTCCAACTTTCGCGTTTAGCGCGGTGGCGCGTTCTTCTCCCTTGCGACTTGATCGCCTTGAAATTAATTAGGTTCTCTGCGGATGGTGAGTTACGGAGGAGATTCCAAGCGTTGTTTTGCTTTTTCCTGGCTTCCCTGCACTCCTCATTCCACCTTGGAATACGTCGTTTTGAGGGCGACCCTTTTGTTTGGGGGATACATACTGATGCAGCATCAATAATGAACGCTGTTATATATGCTACTACGTCGTCTAGGCTAAGTTCACAGATATCATTCCAGGGCAGCTGCGTTAGTGCGCGAAACTTCGTCCAGTCGGCTGAATCAACTTTCCATCGAGGAACATGTGCAGGATACTCGCTTTGTTTTTTTAAGGTTTAGGACGATGGGGAATTGATCACTGCCATAAGGGTTATTAATGACATCCCACTGGAGATATGGCACGATTGTACTAGAGGCTATGCTTAGGTCTATCGAAGAAAATGTTTTATGTGTAGAGCTGTAAAACGTTGGCTTTTTCTTATTAAGCAAGCAGGAACTTGAAGTGAATAGGATGTTTTCTATAAGCCGTCCTCTCGCATCACAGCGTGAGTCACCCCACAGTGTGCTATGTGCATTTAGATCACCGACGACTATGTAAGGGTGACGCAGCTCATCAATAAAGCTTTGAAATGTTGTGCTAGAGAGTTGATAATTTGGGGGGATGTTTACGGACGTGATAGTAACTAGTTTATTGAATAGTACTGCTTGGATAGCAACTGCCTCAAGGGGAGGTCGGAGTTGCAGTTGCCAAGAAGCAACGCCTCTGTCTACTATTATTGCTACGCCGCCGGACGAAGCAACAGCATCATCTCGGTCCTTCCTGAAAATATCATATTGCCTAATAAAGTTTGTTTGCGTAGATTTAAGATGTGTCTCCTGAACACACAGCACCTTTGGATTGTATTTGTGTAAGAGTTCTTTGATATCATCGAGGTTGTGGATGAGACCTCTCACGTTCCAGTGTAATATTTGTGTATCCATATTGTTTGTGTTTATGTGCTGTGTGTCAAGAGATATGAATTAGGTTGGCTCAAGGGACCTTTCCAGGCCCCTTGATGCGGGGTATTTCTTTTTTCTTGGCGCGCTCCAGGGAGCAACGCCGTTCCTTCGGCGTCTGAAACGCCGGAGAAGTTTTTGTTATATCCATCGCCTCGTCAGAGGCGCTGGATGACGCCCGCTCAGCGGGCACGTGCGGCGGTTTTTCGGGCGTGTCTGCACGAGCAGTGGCCCTGGGACCAGCAGGCTCAGAGGTCTGCTGGCCGTTCGTGGTAGGGGCCGGAAGAGCCGTGGCTGCTCCCGCCAGGGGGGCTGATGGCGTAACCGCCGTCACACTCCGTGTGACTTGCGCGGCCGCCTGAAGATGTAGCGCTGCCCCCCGGCGCGCCACATCGGTGTAGGAAGGACTGGACTGATTTTGGAGTGAGAAACGCTTACGTGCCTCTGGAAATGATAGGTTGAGCTTTATTTTCAGTTCTATGATTTGTTTCTCTTTTTTCCACGAGGGGCACGATCGCGAGTAGGCGGGGTGATCTCCTTCACAGTTGGCACAGTGGTTTGGTGAAGTGCAGATGTCAGAAGCGTGTTCAGAAGAACTACACTTAGCACAAGTAGCACGTCCTCTGCAGGTTTGCGACCCATGCCCAAAACGCTGACACTTAAAGCATCGACGCGGATTTGGGATGTACGGTCTAACACGAAGCTTGCAGTAGCCGGTTTCTATTGATTCAGAGAGAATGCTGGTTCCCAATGTTATGATTATATGCCTAGTTGGTATTTCTTTGTCATCTCGTCTTATTTTAACCCTTTTCACTTTGACAACGTATTGTTCTTGCCATCCTTCTAGTAGTTCGCTTTCACTCAGTTCGAGAAGGTCATCTTCTGAGACGACCCCGCGCACTGTGTTCATGGATCTGTGTGGGCCCACTGAGACTGGAATTTCCCCAAATGCAACAAGTTTCGAGAGTTTGTCATATTGCGCTTTGTCTCGAAGTTCGAGAAGAAGATCACCACTTCCCATCTTCGTTACTTTATAGCCTGGGCCGATTGCTTCGGTGAGAGATTTCGCTACAACAAATGGTGAGATCATTCTGACTGTTTTCTTATCGTGCTGACTATGTACAACATGGTACTTTGGAAAGGATTGTTTTGGCTGCATGAAGAAAGTGAATGTTTCATCGGTGCGCCCCCTCTTCAGGGAGCGATCAGGTAGCGGAGGAAAGTTATTTGCCATATAGAGCAGGAAAGTTCGGCGGCGATGGTGGCCACCCACCACCGAGCCCAACAAGGGGACGCTACAAGGTTCGAAGAATACCTGCAGACGCCAGCCATGCATCGCCGCTATAACCAAATATATATATACCCAAGGCAGGATATATAACACACGGTTAACCCTTGCCGCCAGGAAATACGGAAGTAATAAGAAGTGAAGAGAGGACAGGAAAGAAGGAAAAGTGGGAGAGAAAGACGAAGATTGGAGGAGAGGACAGGAAAAGGCGACTGCCGATTTCCTCCAGGTGGGTCAGTCTGAAGGTGCCGTCTCTGTGAAGCCGAGGCCGAAGAGGTGTGTTGCCTCCGCCGGGGGGCCTTAAAGGTCCAAACACCCAGCATCGACTTAACCCCCAGGATCCCCTTTTTCCCAGACACGGCTAAGCCGCGCACGGCTACACGCGGGAGGGTCCAACCCTCGTGTTCTCGGGTACGTGGTGTCGCAACGCACCAAATGCCTGCTTGCGCAGACGCCCCTGCGGGGGAACTGTTTTGTTTTTTGCGCTGGGCATTTCATACCAGAGCGAGGGAAAGGGGTAGTAGAAATAGAGGGCAAGGAAAGGCACGTGTCGTTCCGGCGTGCCAAGATAGCTTGTGCTCGCTGAACTGATACGATACAGTAACTAGAGCACAAATGCGAAAACGAAACCGATTCTGTTCTCCGCGCTCACAGAGTGCGGCACCAGGGGGCAGCGCGCGCTGCGCGTCCGTTAGGAGTGGCAGACGGAGCTGCACATGTGTAGTCAGCCGGAATTTTTCGTGTCATGTTGTAAAAGTTGTTAATTTGCCGTAAATATCTCTTGATTTCTACTCAAGAGTGAAGCAAGACTCCAAGGAAGAGAGATTGACGCATCGGGAGCGAAGAACAGAAACGATGGATGGTTACGCTGCTTGGGTCTCGGCACGTTCGAATTGGCAAAGTTCCGAATTTGTCGCTGTGTTTTGTACGCTTGTGCGCTCGTCATTTGCCGTCATCGCGCGGAGATATTTGCGCGGGATGTCTTTCACTTCGTGTACAAAACTCTGCACGCTGCGGCATTTGTCCTGTGTTTGAGTGCACGTATGCGCTTGGACACGGATATATCCTGCTTGCTCTCAACGGGTGTTCAACAGTCTACGCGCACTCGTAACTTGCTCATGAGGTAAGCCCATTTTAATCTTATTTGGTTTGCATAACGTAGGTGTTAAAGTGATGTGTGGTAAGCCGGAGTCGCGAACAGAAATATTGTTTCAGAAGACCACTATGCAACGTCTTAGGGCAAAACTGACGCATGAATGGGGAAAGGGATCACCCTATCTTTTCAGATCGATTCCAGTCGTAGCGCGATCGGCTCGATCGCAATTTCCGTGAGGTACTTCTAACCTTTTGCTCACTCGCGTTAAAAGCGTAGAATAAAACTGAGTTCAGTTGCGCACTTGTATTGACGCTTGTATTGGCTTGAGAGCATACTGTATCCGATACAAGAACTTCTGTTAAAATACGGAAATGAACGTTCGAGGCAATAGCAGTCGCTCACTACCTGTGATCGTTACTTTCTTGCTTGGGTGCACGTTTTAATTGTGACCAGAAAAAAAAAGTTCTTTGCTCTGGCTGCTCTGCTGTGTTTCCTCGGTGCAACTTTTTGCAGTGCAACAAGACATGTTGCTTCGAATGATGTCTGGGCAGTGAAGGCATTCGTGTCAGTTAGCAAGCAGTAAACGGGGTATCAGTGCGAAAAAAAATTGCACATACAAGAGAAGCGAATGGTATCATCATTGACTCTTTTATTTTACGAATAATTCAGTTGTATTACTAAAGCGGAGAGTGGATATGCATGAAAGTCAGATTGTATTGATACTCAGTAAAAACAAGGTAACTTATCATTACTAATCAATCCTTTTCTTTTACTGAAAGGCAAGTTGCTGTTGTGCTGGAGCTGAGAAGAGGTCTGCTGCCTGCCTCTCTCAAGTTATCGCAGTATTGTAGCTCTCAAAGTGAGTGGATTTTTTTTTCTCTTAGCTATTTGCCACCTGAATCATGACTGCCACCTGCCACTTGAATCAAGCTGTGTAGGTGATCACTGTTAGTGACATTGGAGTGCTGGTGGACAAGCACTCCTTTATGATTACAACGCATATGACAAAGTGTAGCTGTGGCGGTATGCGAAGGTGTTAATCTATAAGCCAAATTAGGTTCTTTGAGGTAATATGTTAATATATTGATGACATTGGATTGTGGTCTAGCAGGCAAAAATTCTAAACAAGGAGAAGTAACTTTAAGTTGCATTTGGTAAGATGTGCAAGCAATTCAGGCTGTTACACATGAAATGGGACATTTGTAGATGTCTTCTACAGTGCTGCAGTCCTGAATAGCTTCAGAGTTTAGTGATACCACTATAATTTCTCTGTAAAGCATGCAGCATAGTTTAGCATTGGGGGAGGCTGGCATCAACAGGCGTCTACTTACTTAGTTAAATGGGGTTGAATGGCGAAAAAGCGGCTAAGGCTATGCTGCGCCAAACATGAGGTGTTTTAAAATCCAGTTAATGAAGGAAAAGGCTTTGTTAATAATCTATATTTTAAGAAAAAATCCAGTGTCGTCTAGAAATTTACGAACGTCACATATTATGAACTAGCGGATCATTCCCTAAAATTAGAGCAGGGTGTAAAGGTATGTGTAGTTGATATAATTTGTGCAAAAGTGTTCGTCTGTGTGTTTCAGTCTGCGTACATGTGAGTAATATGTGCATAACTGTTTGTGGCTGTTGACATTTCTCACATGAAGGTGTGTCTTCTTTCGTAAGTAAGTAATTGTGTGTGAGGTGTGTGTGCCCAATGCGTAGTCGGCATAAAACTACATTGATGAACGGCTCCTGATGGTAGCTTGACTTCCACTCGTCAACTATGGGTTTCGTGAGATGTAGTTTGTTGTCAGCACAATGGTCCCATTCGCGTTGCCATTCCGCCGTTAAGGCTTTTCTAATCGCGCGGATGCTATCTTTGTATGGAAGTGTTGTGTTTGCTATCTCTTTGTTCGCTGCCATCGATGCATATCTATCGGCTGCTTCGTTACCCGGTATCCCAACATGACTTGGTACCCAGCAGAAGTGGATTGATCTCCCGTATTTCTTAAGTACGACCATGTTTACTATGTCCCCTAACAGGGGTTCACACTCAGATTTTAGGTTTAGAGCCTTCAGTGTACTTAAGGAATCAGTGTAAATGACTGTGTTTTTGTGCTTGCCAGTGATAATCTTTTTCACTACAACCCATACAGCGTAAACTTCAGCAGTGAAAACAGAGGCATGTTTTGGTAGACGAATACTTCTTTCCCAATTTTCTGTTACGGCCCCTACACCCACGTGTTGTTTTGTTTGGACCCATCAGTGTAGAATTGCATGTGATTTTGATATTGGTCCTGAAGAGCATGGCATTCTTGTATAATGTGGTCGTGAGGAGTGTCTCTTTTCCTTAAATGTGTTAATGTCCAGTCGCACAACTGCGTGAAATCGTACCACGGGGCCAACCGTTCTGGTTTCTTGGCAACCTGGAGGACTTCGTGGGGAATTTCATAATCCCGACACTATTGCTCATATCGCAGTACGAGTGGCCTAATCTTGTTTGGTTTATTTGTGTAGTGTAAGCGTGAGTTGCACTGTGTGACGATGTTGTAGCATATGTGTTGCGGTGATGACTGAATTCTGAGTACGTAAGTAAATGTGAGGAATGCTCTGCGCTGCTGTAATGAGGGTTCGTTACATTCAACATATAAACTTTGAATAGGTGACGTCTACTTACTGTGAAGTTCAAATGAGGTGTTACTGTTAGGGTGACTATATATAATTCATGGTTTAATTCCAATCTTGTATGAGGCAGACATAGTTTTCCCACTTCGTTAAACAATAGAGATGTAATATCTATGTATACAAGTATTACCCATTCATTTATGCCATTTGGACAATGGCAGAAATGCATGGGCAATACTTCTGTACATAGACATTACATCACTATTCTTTAAGTGATGCCCCTGCATGCTAAATTTTACAGGGCTATTATTAAGTAATGTCCACTTTTGTTGTAACATTAAGGCACCTTTTATATTATTACATATTACCACCATTGTGTACCATCATAGTGTGATATTTACACTAAATGTATTTGACTTTGCTATAAAACCCTGCACAGTGGTGCATCATGAAAATTTTTTATATAGTTTCTGGCCTCAGAATGCACTTCACGTTATATTCTTGTTTGCAACAAAACTATAATGCGGGTTTCTCTCCTTATATTTTGTGGCACTTCAAGCTGCGGCGAGCTAAACCACTGGGCAGCAATACTGGAATCGCTACTGCGTGAGACCTGTCTTCAAACACACACAAGGAATACATAATTGCTTTTTTAGCACAAGACAATGGACACAAGAAAGACGACAGAACAAGGCGCTACTCTCAACTGACATCACTTTGTTGCGTCCCTCCTTTGTAGACAGGAGAATCTAGAAGAACATGCGCTGTGAACACCATGTGCAGGAACCACCAACATCTTCTCACAAGAGCACACTCATACGACAGAATCCAAAAAAAACCATATTGAGCACTGTACAAGATTAAAGAAAGCACACTAATGCACTGTGACCCCAATGACTGTATGAAGAAAGCTTCCGATAACTCTCTGGCGGTGGCATCACGGCTCCTTTTCAAAATCGTAGTATCACGAAACATTGCGAACATAAGCGATCCATACTAACAGGCACAGGTTCCCATTTGGCTCAACATTGTAAAATATGGAAGTGCAAAGCCATGTTTCGTGTTACTATGATATTGAAAAAGTGCTGTGATACCACCGCCCGAGAGTTATCGGAAGCTTTTCTTCATACAGTCATTGGGGTCACAGTGCATTAGTGTGCCTTCTTTAACCTTGTGCAGTGCTCAATATGGTTTTTTGGATCCCGTCGCATGAGTGCGCTCTTGTGATCGGTTGTTGGTGGTCCCTGCACATGGTGCTCACTGCACATGTTCTTCTAGATTCTACTATCTATAAAGGAGTGACGCAACAAAGTGATGCCCGCTGAGAGTAGCGCCTTGTGCTGGTTGTCTTTCTTGTGTCCATTGTTTTGCGCTAAACAAAGTATTTATGGATTCGCACCAACTAGCCCGCCAATGCATTGTGTTGAACGCAAAGAAATGCTGCTTTGCCTTCTTTGACTGTGTTGCGGGCACTTCTGACGTACTGTCTGTCCAATAACCTTAGTGGCATGGAAGTGCCGTCCATTTCTATGCGTGGCTTTCTGTTTCATTGTGGCGTCACATCACATTATATTCATAATATGTATGTACTTTTTCTAAGAGACCCATATTCCTATCCTTGTGTTATATTTGCTGTCGCATTATTTATGTGCAAATGACCAGTGCTCCAAGTTCCATTTTATCGCAAAGTAAACTACTGGTACCTAAACAGTTCTGTATATCAGAAAACCAAAGCCGAACTGCCAAACACTATCAAGCAGCAGCCTTAGTACAGTGTCAAGTAGTCAGATTTTATTGGTTGTGCAGAGGCGCACAGCGTACCTCTTTATTACTTGCTGAACAATTAAGCTGTGTGAAAACTGAGTATTTATGTAGCTTCAACCACATGCTATTGGCCATTGTTCCTGCCCTCAGCAAATGTGGAAGATTATCATGGCATTTCTTTTTCTAACTCTTTTTCCTTATTACAGTGGGATTACTGCATGTGTAAGTAGGAAACGGATCACATAGGCAATCAAAAGGCAACAATGTGTAAACTTGGAACATTGATTGTACAGTTTGATGACCCAAACTCAGTAGAAATACACCATAAATGATTGACGATTAACTTTTACTTAACACAGGGCTAGAGCATACAGTAAGCATACTGTATGCTCATACGGTGTCACATCAATGTAAATTTTAGTGTAGCTTTACAGTGTACGCTTCTATTGTTGCATTCTTTCAGAGGGATGGTAATGTTTCGCGTGTCTAGCAACTAGACTATCTATATGCAGTAGTAAAAGTGTGCGAACTGTATTTTAATGATTTGATAGAATGTGTAGAACAATAAAGCCATACAATCAACACACAGTGATGTGACTTTCTCTGCACATGTTGCAGGTTCAAAAAAGTATGGTGGAAGCTGTTGCCAAGGTTGCGACCAGAAAAGATAGCCAGTTTAAAAGGGTCCACACCACTGATCTCTACTACAGGGGATGGACAGCACATCGAGCACCCTCGACTGAAGCCAACCTTGTCCCGGAAGTTGGTGCTTCACAACTTTGCGGCAGCACTTCGTTTACACGGGTGCGTGGCATTTCTTCCCCTAACATGCCTGACTGTTGTGCCATAAACTACCCAAGCAGTGTTTCGAGGTGTCCAGAATTTTTCCATTGCAGTGTCTACAGTGTAGCTAACATAAGTGGCGTGCAATGGAAATACTGGTAAATGAGAAAAAACTTGATGTAAGAGAACACTATCGTATACGGGTTCAGATTGTCATAAAAGCGCTTACCAGACATGTAGAGACCTCCTAAAATGTGAAAAACCACAAAGAAAAGTTTTTCGGCAGCAATATTATCTGATCGCACGCACTAGTTAGTCCACCATATGCCCTGCTTCTAGGACAAGCGCCTGCGTGACACCGCATTTCCACTGGCTTCAACTGCATCCGGTGCGGTGTGCTGCATCCAGCAAAACATTAGAAATCACTGGTGCACAGTGTTTTCTGTCCCCTTTCTCGACACCTATGAACACATGGTAAACTGTTTCCAAAGCAAAAAAACAGAGGGAAAGGGCTCTGAACACATTGCATCTTAAAGTGGCTGGTACTGGGTAACGCAAGTACTTTGGCATAGTAGATTTGCACCAGGCAACCTGGGCGCCCAAAAAGGCTGCTGTTTACTTGCAAATGGCCAACGTATTGTGAGCATGTTGAAGTTCTTTTTTTATTCTCATCGCTTATTTAGCTAGCGGAGACAGCTTTCACAACTGGAGAAGAAGCCTTGGAAGCATGAAACACTTCACAAAACCAGCTTCAATATATCGTCTGCATCACAATTTCATGGCTGCATAAGTGAACCCTCTGGTTAACATGTAAGAGTGTTCACGATGTTTGCCATGCATTATCTACTGGTTAAGCTTCTCCTAGACGCTAGAGCTACACTATGTTCGCGCAACCTTGAGCGATCGGAAAGCGCGTTTCCCCCTCATGGCCGGCGGGGACGGGAGGCTTCGTTCCGGCCGCGAAGCTCCCCACGTCTCAGTAAGGTGCCTTGTGGTGGTCTCGTACGGACGATGCCCTCTCGGTAAGCGCAAATTTCCCCTCATCTTTTAAGAGGTTCAATACTTACAAGCATTTGTCTCGCAAACCATATTTATTTCAAGGAAATTTTCCACGTCTCAATAATTTCTCTCGTCGTATTCGAGTTCTGATTGCCGTGTTATAGTTTGTTAACGAAGCTTTCCCTCAAGTCTAAATATTTTAAGGCAGTTTGTCGTGTGCGTATCATGGCCACGCACGCTTATATCGCCTTCCGTTTCTCTACCACGGGTGCGCTTTAAAACCACGGCGCTGCAATTTTGCTTCATAGACTTTCCTTTCCTTCCTTCTTCTCCGCCCTTAAACTGGCTCTCTTAACTACTAAACGCAGAGACAAAGCAACAGCGCGCGCATTAGATCCCATAGATGAGATGAATATTTACAATTATTATTAGGGTTATAATTATATTCGAGTGCTGATTGCCGTGTTATCGTTTGTTATCGAAGCTTTCCCTCAAGCCTAAATATTTTAAGGCAGTTTGTCGTGTGCGTATCATGGCTACGCACGCTTATATCGCCTTCCGTTTCTCTACCACGTCGTGCGCTTTAAAACCACGGCGTTGCAGTTTTTGCTTCATACACTTTCCTTTCCTTCCTTCTTCTCCGCCCTTAAACTGGCTCTCTTAACTACTAAACGCAGAGACAAAGCAACAGCGCGCGCATTAGATGCCATAGATGAGATGAATATTTACAATTATTATTAGGGTTATAATTATTTTCGAGTGCTGATTGCCGTGTTATCGTTTGTTATCGAAGCTTTCCCTCAAGCCTAAATATTTTGAGGCGGTTTGTCGTGTGCGTATCATGGCTACGCACGCTTATATCGCCTTCCGTTTCTCTACCACGTCGTGCGCTTTAAAACCACGGCGCTGCAGTTTTTGCTTTCCTTTCCTTCCCTCTTCTCCGCCCTTAAACTGGCTCTCTTAACTACTACACGCAGAGACAAAGCAACAGCGCGCGCATACAATCCCATAGATGAGATGAATATATATATATATATATAGAGAGAGAGAGAGAACTATCAGTCATAGCTCTCGTAGTGTAGCCCTCTGGGCCGTTTCCTTTTTCTTTTCTCTTTTTTCTTTTTCCTTCCAAAGTAGTCCTATTAGGGTTATTATAATTACACGAAGGTATTTCGCCCTCGTCAGCAGCAGTCCTTGAGATTGTTATTCTGGCGGCTAGCTTCCCACGCTATGCGTGCCGCCATCGCACCTGGTTAAGCTTCTCCTAGACGCCAGAGCTACACTATGTTCGCGCAACCTTGAGCGATCGGAAAGCGCGTTTCCCCCTCTTGGCCGGCGGGGACGGGAGGCTTTGTTCCGGCCGCGAAGCGCCCCACGTCTCAGTAAGGTGCCTTGTGGTGGTCTCGTACGGACGATGCCCTCTCGGTGAGCGCAAATTTCCCCTCATCTTTTAAGAGGTTCAATACTTACAAGCATTTGTCTCGCAAACCATATTTATTTCAAGGAAATTTTCCACGTCTCAATAATTTCTCTCGTCGTATTCGAGTTCTGATTACCGTGTTATAGTTTGTTAACGAAGCTTTCCCTCAAGTCTAAATTTTTTAAGGCAGTTTTCCTTGTCCCTAAAGCCGCTCGAGTTCGCTCTTCTCCTCGGGCAGCCATTTTTCTAAGAAAGTATGCCGACTATCGCGGACAACATGAGTCCTTTTCCACGTAAGTGTGAGGCTCGGAGCAGGAGCTGTGGCGCTTGAAAGTAGCCTGGGGCCTGACGAACCAACCGACTGAGCTATCTTTTCGGGCAACATCGAAGGGTCACGAGTTCAAATCGCCTGTTATGTTCTTTTTTTTAATGTCTTTTCCTTTATTTTATCACTGTACGGGAACCCTCCTAAATTAAATAAAAGAAAGATATATATCTTCAAATATGTATGACCTCACATGTGCAGGTCAGAAATACCAGGTTCTCTAGCCTAGTGCCATCCGTGCGGTATATCCGAGCTCAGATTGGTACACCTTGACTGATCAAATAGGGCACCACTGTATATTAAATGAGGCGTACAACTCCTGCGGGACCCGCCGTGGTTACTCAGTGGCTATGGTGTTAGACTGCTGAGCACGAGGTCGCGGGATCGGATAGCGGCCACGGCGGCCGCATTTCCCTGGGGCGAAATGCGAAAACACCCGTGTACTTAGATTTAGGTGCGCGTTAAAGAACCCCAGGTGGACGAAATTTCCGGAGTCCTCCACTACGGCGTGCCTCAAAATCAGAAAGTGGTTTTGTCACGTAAAAGCCCACAATTTATTTTAAATTTAACTCCTGCGCGGACGGTACAGTATCCGCCTCCCGTGCAAGAGGACCGTGATTCAAATCCCGGACCGCAGAATTCTCCACCGGAAAATACCAGAAAAAAAAAACCTTCTGTTGAGAAAATTGCACAAACAGGCCTGGAGGGCGGCCTGATCCCGGGGACCAGAACCGGTAACGCACTCTCTCACCAGAGCAGGATTGGCCACCCTGGTGCAGTACTTGGCCACAACCTCCTATATGAACACAACAATCAAACCCCGGCCCTCAGTCCCCAGCAGTTGCGAAGCAACTGACCACGGCGGCGGTCAGACCTGCGACGCTGCAGAGGGTGCTAAGAATGGCTGGCTCCGGAGAGGCCGCCATTGGAATATGAACCTGGCAACGTTTAACGCTAGAACTTTATCTAGTGAGGCGAGTCTAGCAGTGCTATTGGAGGAATTAGAGGGCAGTAAATGGGATATAATAGGGGTCAGTGAAGTTAGGAGGCCAAAAGAAGCATATACAGTACTAAAAAGCGGGCACGTCTTGTGCTAACGGGGCTTAGCAGAGAGACGAGAACTAGGAGTCGGATTCCTGATTAATAAGAATATAGCTGGTAACATACAGGAATTCTATAGCATTAACGAGAGGGTGGCATGTCTTGTTGTGAAACTTAATAAGAGGTACAAAATGAAGGTTATACAGGTCTACGCCCCTACATCTAGTCATGATGACCAGGAAGTCGAAAGCTTCTATGAAGACGTGGAATCGGCGATTGGTAAAGTCAAAACAAAATACAGTATACTGATGGGCGATTTCAATGCCAGGGTAGGCAAGAAGCAGGCCGGAGACAAGTCAGTGGGGGAATATGGCATAGGCTCTAGGAATAGCAGAGGAGAGTTATTAGTAGAGTTTGCAGAACAGAATAATATGCGGATAATGAATACCTTTTTCCGCAAGCGGCTTAGCCGAAAGTGGACATGGAGGAGCCCGAATGGTGAGACTAGAAATGAAATCGACTTTATACTCTGCGCGAACCCTGGCATCAGCCAAGATGTAGACGTGCTCGGCAAGGTGCACTGCAGTGACCACAGGATGGTAAGAACTCGAATTAGCCTTGACTTGAGGAGGGAACGGAAGAAACTGGTACATAAGAAACCAATCAATGAGTTAGCGGTAAGAGGGAAACTAGAGGAATTCCAGATCAAGCTACAGAACAGGTATTCGGCTTTAACCCAGGAAGAGGACCAAAGTGTTGAAGCAATGAACGACAATCTTATGGGCATCATTAAAGGGAAGCTGAAACACTTTTCGAAAAAAATGAGTTCTCTGCGGCATTCTACAGTTTTGAGTCCCCTGAACACGAATATTTGGTTCAAAAAGGGCGGAAACAAACGCAAGCGGCTGTTTTTCCAAGAAAACGCGCACCAGCGCCTCAGGGCATCGCCCGAACGCCGCTGTTGCCCGTGATTGGTCGGGGACGCTGTGACGTCGTTGGCGGTAGTCGCCGGTCGGCGCCGCCGCGTGTCTCCGTTTCAGAGCGTAGCACCATTCCTTTCTCTCTGGTAGCACGCGGTTCTGCTGTTCTGGCTTCATAGCTGAGTTGCAAGATGGAACGTTCTAGCTGTCTCCGACAGCTTGTATTGTCCCCGTACATGTTTGAACCCACAGCCGATACGGAAAACGATGGCGGCAACAGAGTCAACGACGATATTGAGTGTGCCAACAGCGAGAGCGATGTGTGCACCTTCTCGCGCGCTGGAAATCTTAGCTGGTACGCATGTTTTTTTTTTTTTTTTTTCATGTAGCTGCACGTTGCAATGACGGGAGAAAAAATGCGCTAAAGTGTCACTGGGAACATGCTGCTGGAAGAATGCCGAAGCACTAACTTCTCATTAGATTTACACGGGTGCAATTCCGCGATGTCAAGCACCTTGCCGCTGCTTGTCTAAAGTCCCGTGGTTTTTTCAACGTTGATACACGATCGCGAACATAAGTGCCGCGTTTCAAAGCGCGCACATGCAGTGCTGTGAGGTACAGTCATGGAAGTTGCTTATCATACACATCCAGAGATGACCAGAGGTATTATATGTGCAATATTCATACTATGGTTCGACGACTTTGCGAGTGTTGGCATAAAGATATTAGGCAGTTTTAGCACCGCCGTGTGGTAAACACGATAACTGCACCGTACGTCGAATGTCACTAGGCAAGCCTACACTCCATTTGATACCTCAGGTGCATCGCTGTGGAAGCTACGCTCGAAGTCCGGTCACCAAAATTTATTACTGCGCGCGTTTCCGTCTATGCTTCGCAGCGTGCCAGCGGCGTTTGCTCGCGCGAGCATGCACGTGAAGCTGCTGCGACGGGCTGCAATTAAAAAATACCGAAAAGAAATTTTTTTTTAAAAGAACATGTTAGCAGCCGTATAAGTACACGGGTGGTTTCTATGGGTAAATTCTTTTTTTTTTCATTCCGAACTGAGCTTATATATGGAAAGCTTTCTGAAAAATCGGGTCAAGAAACACCGAACTTTTTCTAAGTGCGAACGCAGCCACTGCAAGAAGTATCTCAAGCCTCCACAGCGTTGCACCTGATGTATGAAACGGAGTATAGCAACACTAGCAACAACGCGTTTTCGCATTTGTCGTAAGGCTATCCGGCTACGCTAAAACTGTGTTACCAGACGTTAATGGCTGCAAATGTTCGTATTTCTCCAGTGCATCAATGTGGGCCTAATCACGCTTTCATTAAACTAGGTATGCACCTGCATGTGCTGCGTATTGATGGAAGATGAAGAGAACTGCTTGTGCTGCCAGGAGGTGCAAGAGATTAGGAAAAAACAGAAGCGCACGCAGTGCGTAACAAGTTCAAGACAATTCAGGACTGTGTGCCTCGGCAGGGCAGTACTGGAAGTGGCACTTGCCCAGAAAGGAGTCGAACCGGCTGGACAAGGCAAGAAGTTTACACACAGGTGTGAAAATGATATGGCCAATGGAAAAAGAGTGATGCAAAAGCAATTTTTTTTTACAGGCAGTTGAGGTATGCAGCATACCGCCAGTTTGTCTGGCTAGTATGGAAAAAGTTGGGAAAGAAGAACCGTCGAATTCTGCCAAGCTGTGTACTTGAAGTTGTTCGGGCTTCAGTCGCGCCGATTTAATTGGAATACCGATTGCCCGCATCGTTGTCAAGCTCCGATGATAGTCACTGTCGCGGGAATGGTCCGAGCACAGCACAGTTGATTTCGTCGGCACGAACTTATCTCTCCTCACCGCACGTACCCAATGCGCTGCAAGCTTCTTTTCCTTCGGGAACTTGTGAAACACCACATCGTCTCGCCCGCCTGTATTCGCGCAGCCGAATGCTGCACAGAACGAGGGCATGTTGGGCGCCCTTGGCTGTAGGCACTCACGCAGCACAGAAGGAAAGAACAGTTTACGAAAATCGCAAAACAAACGTGAGCGGCGGCGGCGGCGGCAGATCTCGTAGCGTCGTTCAGTAAAGCGCAGGACGGAAAGAGGCATGCCAGCACATGTCAGCACGCCGGTCCGCAGCTCGGTTGGCTCGGTCTCCGCCCATGACGTCACTCTCCCGGTTCTCTCCGCTGCCAACGTCCTCACCCGGCGCTCCGGGAAGCGATGGGGGCGTGTCCGCGCGGGTGATTTAGAAAGCGATTTCCGCCCGTTATATTAACAAAACGAAAAAAAAAAATTCAGAACCGTAAATTATTAGGTCTGTTCTTCCCAATCCCAGCAATTCATAGAAATTGAAAACCGTTTCAGCTTCCCTTTAAGGAGTGCGCAATAGAAGTCGGTAGTAACGCCGTTAAACAGGAAATCAGTAAGCTATCGCAGGAGACGAAAGATCTGATCAAGAAACGCCAATGTATGAAAGCCTCTAACCCTACAGCTATAATAGAACTGGCAGAACTTTCTAAGTTATTCAACAAGCGTAAGACAGCGGACATAAGGAACTATAATATGGATAGAATTGAACAGGCTCTCAGGAACGGAGGAAGCCTAAAAGCAGTACAGAAGAAACTAGGAATAGGCAAGAATCAGATGTGTGCGTTAAGAGACAAAGCCGGCAATATCGTTACTAATATGGATGAGATAGTTCAAGTGGCTGAAGAGTTTTATAGAGATTTATACAGTACCAGTAATACCCACGACGATAAGGTGAGAGAGAATAGTCTAGAGGAACTTGAAATCCCACAAGTAACACCGGAAGAGGTAAAGAACGCCTTGGGAGCTAGGCAAAGGGGGAAGACAGCTGGGGAGGATCAGGTAACAGCAGTTTCGATGGGGGCGAAATGCGAAAACACCCGTGTGCTTAGATTTAGGTGCGCGTTAAAGAACCCCAGGTGGTCGAAATTTCCGGAGTCCTCCACTACGGCGTGCCTCATAATCAGAAAGTGGTTTTGGCACGTAAAACCCCATAATTTAATTTTTTTTTAGCAAGAATATCTGTTATGTCACCGTAGTTTTTTAACATTCCTCGACAGTTCCAGTGAATTAGGAACGCCATATCTAATAACTTCGACGGATTTATTTCAAAAGCTATGCTCCCGGTTTTGTAGGGCCCGTTATTGGAGTTTTTCCTCCCGTTTTGTACTCAAGGGAGTTGCGCCACCGCTGGTGCGGAGGCGGGCTACTGCTTAAATCCATCGCCTCCAGCGAGGTGATGGGTTTCCGCGGGGAACCCGCGGGGGTACGGATTTGTGGCTTGTCCCGATGGGGGGAAGCCCTGCGGCCTACCGGCTCAGGAGCCAGCGAGCCTTTCTTATGTGGTAGTATGGCAGCCTTGGCTGCACCTGTCACAGTTGTGGATGGCCCTGCCTGGGCAGTGGCCTGAAGTTGGAGTGGTGCGTCGCCACTCCCACTAACTTCGGTTGCGCCAGAGGCCACCGTCAGGTGCACCTCCGGGATGTCAATGGTGCCGACATCGGAGTGCCGTTCGGGTGGGGGACGGGGCAGGCACACATCAACAATGGTGTACTGTGTGCCCACTGTCACCAGACGCCGCTCGGCCCCCCGGCGCACGGCGTCAACATATGACCTGGATGTCTCTTGAGTGAACTTTTTCCTTGCCTCAGGGTAAGATATGTTTTCTCGTACTTTTAGATTGATTATTTGTTTTTCTTTTTTGAATACTTCACAGGTTCGTGAGTACGCTGCATGTGGACCGTTGCAATTTGCACACTTTGTTTCACTTGCTTGGCAGTTGTCAGTATTGTGTTCGGTTTCGGCGCATTTGGCACAGGTCTCCTTGCCTCTACATGTGTTGCTGCCATGTCCATACCTTTGACATTTGAAACGTCTCCTAGGGTTATGGATGTATGGGCGCACTGGGCATCTGATGAATGCAACCCGGACAGACTCGGGCAAGCGAGTGCTGCCGAATGTTAGTACGATGTGAGGTGTTTTTTCTTCGCCGTTGCGCCTTATATTTATGCGGCGAAGGGACGTTACTCCTTGGTCTCGCAAATTCTCGAGGAGCTCATTTTTGTTCTCGGTCATTAGCAGCCGCTCAGAAATTACTCTCTGAACGCTGTTCAGGCTTCTGTGAGGTTTTACAGTAACGGTAAGGTCAGCAAGCTTCTTTTGTGCGAGTAGCGCATCACTCTGCTTTTTGGATTTGACTTCTACAAGCAGATCTCCTGAGGACAGTTTTTTTGCTTCATATTCTTCGCCTATGTTAGCTACTAGCCATTTCTGTATTACAAACACTGATAGAGTGGCGACTGGAGCGTTTTGCTCAACAGCGTGAACTACCAGGAACTGTGGAAAATTTTCAGCACATTTCTGAGTTGTAACTTTGGTTCCTTCGGTGCGGTACCGTTTCCGGTTCCGATCGTTTTTTTAGAGGGGGAAATTTAGAAGCCATGCGGCATGTATGGATTAAGGGTTCCTATTGTGTCACCTTTGTTTCACCCTTATAGACACAAGAAGGTCCCGGAGTCCCCCACTTGGTAAACAGACGGGGAGCCCGTCGGCCGCGGCTTGACCATGGCTCCGACCGCCACCGTTCATGGTTTCTACCCTTCACCTTACAACCTGTCGCT
This sequence comes from Dermacentor andersoni, assembly GCF_023375885.2. Taxonomy (NCBI): domain Eukaryota; kingdom Metazoa; phylum Arthropoda; class Arachnida; order Ixodida; family Ixodidae; genus Dermacentor; species Dermacentor andersoni. The sequence continues at coordinate 195,637,564 of NC_092816.1, read as the reverse complement.
ACGGTGCGGATTACAGCTTCGGTAAGGGGGCTAAGGGTCCGTGGTGGCGCCAAGCACCATCACCTTGAGTCTCAAGGTGCCCTTGCGGACGGTAGTAGAGTGAATAATCAGTTTATATATAGATTAAAAGACATTTCGTTCCAATGCCAGAATTTTAAATCATCCTAAATAATTCTTGCGTTTTATAGCCTATGCGCATTGAGTGACAGTGCTTCTTGCTGACATTCTTATGCTGCATAATTCACCTGTTTTCATTCCCTATTTCTCCCGTTCAAGCAACTTTACATTCATCATAACATACCTTGTAGATGAGTTCCAGAAACTTGCTGACGAGATTAGGGGGCGGCGTGCACCCCAGGCTTAGATATGCATTCAAGAGCCTAATATCTTGCAAATGTTAGAAATACTCCTGCTAAGCAAGTTCTTGGTGTCATACAAGGTTATTTGCGAATATGAATTTGCCTAAATTTAGAAAACAGTCAATCTAAAACATGTCAAGCAATATCGCTGACAGTACACACACATTCCAACGGAACTAAATACAAATAAGCATAGCACCAAATGCAGAATCATTGGCATGATGCCATTCTTTTAGTGGAATAAAATCTGTCCTGCGTTGTAAATCTGGAATCCTTTATAATCCAGACTACTGAATGCCTCATGAGGGTTGTGACGTAAAATATGCGTGTATTTATTCCTCGTTTTTTTACTTTAAGACGCGATAATTCTTAAACAGCAGTGAAAGAACTGAGATCACAGTACTTAATACTTTATATTGCTCCAGAAATCCGTTTTCCTGCAGATCGCAGCATTTGACACTAACAATTTTTGACAGAAAATGTGAGACAGAAGGCATATAACAGTTAAGGTGGTGCTATTCACTTTGATTGTTTGGGAACAAAACTCATAATGTACATGTTATGGTCCTACGTGTCATTGCCTTTGAACAACAAAAAGGTAGGGGGTTTGCGTTTTGCAAAACTGCATGGAGGTTTTTACCGTGTGCAATTAAAATTAGAAACCTTCACAGCTGGTCCTAAATGCATTCTCCACAGCTTTAGGTTATACAGGTGCACTACTTTACACAGAACACACTCTATTACCTCATCACTGCCCACACTCTTAGGCAAAGTTACACCCTTGGAGTGCCCCTTCTGCCACACAACGATAATCGTCATCCGCCTTGTTGCGTTTCCTCTCTTTAACGCTGCGAGCCCTGTACTTTCCAGTAACGAACGGCATGCGCGTTATCAGCATGATAGCATTCCCGAAAGGAAAGTAGCGGGCGTGGCGTTTTAAAGAAAGGAAACACATCAAGGCAGATAATGATTATTCTTGTGTGGCAGAAGGGGCACTCGAAAGGGTGTAACTGCCTAAGAGTGCAGGTGGTGATTCAGATTCTTCAAAGGTGTTTCATTGTATGGGATGGCACATCGCTCTTCACTTATTTGCAGAATATTGCATTCCAATTGTGTCACATGAGATGAATCCATTAGACAGCTTATACTTGCCCTAAATTTATTACAGCTCTGTATTGGTAAACTGGCAGCAGCTTGCAGTGCTTGTGGAAAAACAATTGTAACTGCCATATTATATGTAACTGTTAGTGCACAGGCATCGGCAGCAGCAATGGTTAGGGTACACTTATTTCTTCTTTTCTGGGGTATGCATCCTCCACGAGAAAGTAGTTTTTTTCGTCTTCCTCTTCTACCACATTGGAATGTGAAATGGGGTGTAATTTGTGGGGTATACTCTTGCATAAACTTCATGAGCATTTATTCTTGTCTGTGCCACAGATCATTGTTGCTACCACTATAAAAGCAGTTAACAGCACCCGTAGGGAACAATCTGTGAATCTTTAACGAACAGTAAGGATAATGAATAATCGAATAATTTTTAGTAGTTTTCAACAAATTTAACACTCTTTGCTTTCCACTGTGGTGTTTTTCAAGCTGTAATGTTGGCACAAGGTTTGTCTGCAGGATGTCATTTTGTGTGAATGAGCGCACTTGTGCGCATAACAGCTCATCGTCAACATTCTACTGCACAGAATGTCATTAGCTTTCGTATGCATTGGTCACTATCGGTTGCTCCTTTGTTAGTTGGAATGTAGCATTTATGTAAAGCACATTTGATGTTCTAATAAAAAGCATTGTGCCCTCTTATCTTCTAATTCTCCTACTTGATGCCTAGTGCTATAATAGCATGGTTGACACCATGAGAGTCAGGGTGGTGTATAATTGTGTCTCCTGGGGGGGGGGGGGGGTGTACAATAACTTAAGGAACTTTTCCAGACGACTTGAATCAATATTGTAAAATGCTGTTTTTTTTTTCAATCACTGTTACCAAGTTTCACTTTGGTTGTGGCAACAAGTTTAATGTAGTTCGCTAGCACTCCTGCCAACACATATAATGTGCAGGCATCTGTGTTGAAAAAAAGACCAGCTAATGGTTTGCGAGGAGCTAAAGTCCATTTAGACCATTAAATTTTGAGCTTACACCGGTGGAAATAACTGGTGAATGAAAGCATACCCAGGGGAACTGACCATAATATATTCTTTCAATATAATAAGGCTGAAGCTTTGAACTGCATATGAACTGACTTGTTTAAAAAATGACCCATTTCCTTGTTCAAGTAAGACAAAGGTTCCACAGGAAGACAGAAACTTGAAGCCGTCAACAGCAGCATGAATATAAACAGTGCTCGACGTTTTGCAATCCTGCACCTGGTTATCATATTGTCCATCCCATTTTTTTTCCACAGGCTGTTCTTTACTGTTTTATGGTCATACCCAGATGAATTTTAATGTCCCTATTTTTTAATATTTCGTTAATATATCTTTTCTTCATCGGCGTTTAACAAAATATATATTCGTAATGTGCATTCATTTACCATTTACAGTGATCTTAACCAGATGCCTCTTCATACAAAATTTATTTTCCTTAATTCTTCGTTTTCCTTTTCCAAAAGTGCAAACTGTTTATCTTGATACCTATTTTGTCTTCTCGGAAGATTAGGTCTACTGGATTAATGACTGCTTACATAAGTACATCATTTTCTGTTTTGGTCACCCCTACTCTTTGCAAGAACTGACAGTAGTGCTCATACTAGCTCCATCACAATCACCACTGCTAAGCACACCCTTCCTTTCTTTATTTTAACACTTTGGCTTCTCTTGACCTATTATATGCACCAGTTTCTTCTCCCCCAATGAGGCTAGGGGCCAGTGAGCTATGCACAATCCAAAACAACACAGCCAAGGAAAACATTTGCTACCCTAATGACAAGCACCTATGTCGAAATGTTGGCTATAGCAACATCCCTTGTTCCTACAATGTTGGTCTACTTACATGTTTTTCTAACACAGAAGTTACTGCTTCGTCATGTTCTGTGATTATACTTTTTTGCCGCTTTCTTTAGGATGGATATTCACGAATACTATTTGTTTCTCCTAACAGCAGCAAGTTTATCCTTGCAAGCAGTTTGGGTCAAGAACAACTTTCACCAGGAAGAAGTGCAAGACGAGTAATTGAAGAAAATAATGTTGCTTCTGTGATCTAAGAACTTGAGGACTGAAACGTTGCACCTTTGTGTATATATGCTATGCAGTGCATTCATATCACAAAGTGCAAAGTGTTTTATCTCTGCAGCCATGTCAGTGTGTTGGCAAGACAATTTTCTCAATGGTGACCTGCTGCTTTGTCTATGAGCTGCCTTCATGACATTCGCATTAAAGGCGATGTACTATCGTGGACAAATGTACCCTGGAAGTGCGACCGTTGACGAAATTGCATTTCTGTTCAAGGCCGCTGAAAACAGTGGGTCACGTATGCACATTCCGAACGCAGATGGTAGCACGGCTGATCCCAGCAAATACTGCACTATAAAATTCGGTCGACTCTCGCACGTCCTGGGCAATTTTGTCCCTGATGGCACATTCTTCGAACAATGGATATGCTCTGCAAGATGAAATACGGGAAGCACCTGTACTTTAACGGATATAGTACAGATTTAGCATACGGAGTCTTTCGTTTTCTGAATACGACAAGCACCTGTATTTTAACGGTTATAGTACAAATTCAGAATACAGTGTGTTCCGTTTTCTCAATACGAGAAGCACCGTACTTTAACGGTTATAGTACAGACTCAGAATACAGAGTCTTCCGTTTTCTAGATACAGAAGCACTCGTATCTTGTATTACGGTCTCTCTTTTACAGTTGTCCGTTCTACGGAAATGATCGTTCTTAATTTACGGAAGAGTGTTCGGTCACAAATTACCAGCAAATTTTCTGTAAAGTACGGAAAATTTTTTTGAGTGTAGGGTGGGCAACTCAGCAACGAAGAAGGTCAAGCGGAAAGTCAGAGAGGCTGAAATAATCTCATGGGTGGCGGCAGTGGAAAAGAAACCTGCCATGTGTAACTACTTAAGAGGAAAAACGAAATCAGGAAAGAAACAATTTACGATAACTCAAAGGGAAGCTTGTCGAAGCGAGATCGAGGTGCCTTAGAACACGCACCTATAAAGCGAGATATAAGACGGTAGAAGAAGCATGTGCTTGCTGCGGTAAACAGTTAGAAATAGGGGATCAGGAAACTTGGGTGGGGTATTGCATAGTGTTCTTTTTCTTTTTTATACTTTAACCTAGGTAGGACATTAGGCAGTATAATAGCGAAAGCTTGGTCGCGCAACCCACCGCCCCGTTCCAAATCGGACGTTCATCACATCCATCTATCCAGCAGCGCCGCTCGCGGTGCCGTTCTTCTCTATACTTTGCGCGGCGTCCGCTTGGTGATCCGAAAAAAAATTAAATTATGGGGTTTCACGTGCGAAAACCACTTTCTGATTATGAGGCAGGCCGTAGTGGGGGACTCCGGAAACTTGGACCACCTGGGGTTCTTTTAACGTGCACCTAAATCTAAGTACACGGGTGTTTTCGCATTTCGCCCCCATCGAAATGCGGCCGCCATGGCCGGGATTCGATCCCGCGACCTCGTGCTCAGCAGCCGAGGAGCGCGGCCATGCGCGCCGTGTTACCATTACAGTGGCGGCGCCTGTACATCACAGTGTAATGACAGTATATCTCTTTACAAGATGCAAATCCTAAGTTCGACGACAAATCAAAGTTACGCTTAAAGAAAAACAAGGTACTTATCAACCAACGTTGGGCATCATATATGTTCTCTGGAGTGTCTAGGCTAGAGAGACGAACAACAGAACTTTTGCTTTTGGACAGGAATTGTGCACTTTCTCGGACATCAGCGTTAACTATGTTCAATGTGGCAAAAACAGGACAGCTTTAGTTGGGCGACCGCAAGAGCTCTGCGTACGCAGCAAATCCGGGAGGCGTCAGTGCGCATGCGCAGTACGGAGGAGCACGCACGGTATCTTGCATGCGCCCCCAGGTTTTCAAAAGCTGCTAGCGTCCGCTGCGGGCTCAGCGGCCTTTGTGGCAACTTCTCGCGTGTCCACGAGAGCGCATTTTTTCTATATCGCTCTTGCCGAAGATACGACTCCGGCTTGTGGTTTGACTTCGTGGCGGCTGATATTGGCTACACAGTTTCCGAAGGTGGCATATGGCGGCACTGAGTAGCACACTACTGGTGAAACACACGCTTTCACATTACCGCGTGAAACATAGGGCATTGTGGGGGTGCAACAGGTATGGTGCCGCGGCTTACATTCGGGAATGCGGTCCTGTGCTTAAGGGCAGAAGTTCAGTCGAGAATAAAGAAAATTGGAGAGCTGTTGGAAGATTACCACTGGGTGCCTACGGGAAAACCACAAACGAAACAGTACAGGGGGATATCGGCTGGGCATCGTTCGAAGCACGGTAAGCTCAGACTAGAATTCTATACGAAAAACGCCTGAGGAAATTTGACGCTAGCTGAGGTATTTAAATACCTCTACAGAAAGAGCGTTGACTCACAATGGCGGAAATGAACTAGGAAGCTAACCAATGAGTATGCCAAACACGAGAACAGAAAGACAACATTAAACGACAGGTTAAAAACGCGGAAGGAAAAATTGGATAAGTTCAACGGAAAAGAAGCACAGTGTGGAACTATATTGATACTGGAAGCAGATCAGGAAGGAAACGCTTGATGATAACTCAAGAAGCTTTGCCCTACTATTTGAAGCGAGGTCAGGATGTCATAGAACGCGCACCCATAAAAAGTAATTTATCGAAGAAGACGCATGTACTGCGTGTGGTAAATCTGTACAAACAATAGAACACCCCATACTAACTATGATGGTATCCATCCCGATGTCGATGCGGGCACACTCACGCTTCCTGAGGCCCTAGGGTTCAGAGATAATAGTCATGTAAATAAATATGCGGTGGAAATTAGCAAACAGCGATAGGAGGATTGGTGGCTCAAAAGCAGAGGGGGGACATAAGGTTAAAAGTGCAGGAAGACGTATTTATAAAGACAATGGCGAACTTTATTAAAAACCGCGAAGTGAAATAAAAATAAAAAGCTGAGGGTGGTGGCAATTTCCATCACCCAATTTCAAAAGGGACGCTCCTACCTTCCATCCACCATCCATCCTGGTTCCCACGCGTGCAAGTCCCCTTGTCAGCTTTAGCGTGCGGCCTACTTTTGCCGTATGCTCCTAAGAAAATATGAGACGAGTTTCACATGAAAGTCTCATGAGATTTGATACACAGACATTACACTTTCTGGTGAAAGTCTTTGGAATTTGTCATTCTAATGTCATTCTTAAACATATTGGCCACCGTCTTTCTGTTGAATTCTTGAGGAGTGTTTTTCTTGTGAGTATGAAATGTTTTCCTAATGTGCGCTCCATAGCAGTTTTTTTGTGACTCGCATGTCTTCCTAATGAATCTCTAATGAGCTTATACATTACACTGCTGGTACTCATAGCACTCCTATAACAAAATTAGCCACCACGTGCGGTAATATTTTCTCATGTGTCCCAACAGCAGTCACACTTTATTTAATGATCTTACCTGTGCGAGACTGTCTTTGGTGCTTGATATATGCAGCCTGTATGTATGTATGTATGTATGCCTAGCAGAGATGCAGCACTTTTGGCATGTAAATGAACCAGTACATATGCTGCATGTTAGACATTACTCAATGAGAGAAATTTAACAAAAACTTTTGATGATATGTGGTTTTTAATGGCGCAAGGGCCAGTTATGGCCAAAGAGCGCCATGTCCGTGTTAATGAGTTTGCAATGAAATCATGAGTTCGATGAAGTGGGTGTGACGTGGCTGTAGAGGGGCCTTAAAAATGTTCGCGCTAAATTGCGCAAAATCAGTACAATAAGATTATGGCGATGTCTTATGACGTGTACTATGAACATTTAAGGTGCATTTAAAAAGAATGATACGATGTGTGAAAATATATATGGTTATAAGATATGCTAGAGCACTGCTGCCTCCTTAGAGCCCTTGAAGAACAAGGGCCCGGAGGCATGTGCTATGCAAAAGTGTTATCGCAGTGGCATCCTCTGGAGGGAGGATGCTCTACGAATTTAATGGGCATATAACGTGTAGTACGACATCATTTAAATAGTTGAGGATTGCCTTGGTGTCGAAAAGCGGTTCCTCGCCGAGAAACATAGCCGGGTGTAGAGGGATGTTATAATGGTAAGCAAGCGGAACATGTTTCTTTCTCTCCGTTTCGGCTTCCCGACACTCCAGGAGCACGTGGAGGACGGTAAGACTCTCACCGCATCTGCCACAGGTTGGAGGTTCACTTTCAGTAAGCAGGTAACTATGGGTGCCAAATGTGTGTCCTATTCTGAGGCGACAGAATAGGACATCTGTTCGCCGAGATTTTGTTGGGGAGGGCCAAAAATCTAACTGGGGCTTTATAACGTGCAGTTTGTTGTTTGTTGGCGCGTCCCACGTGCACTGCCAGTGGTCTCGCAATCTCCTTCGCAAGAAAGGCCTCAGATCTGTGACAGGCACCGCAGCGGTAGGGTTAACAGCTTGCAATGTGATTGACGTGGCCATCTCGTCCGCGAGCACGTTACCTTCGATTCCCCTATGGCCAGGGACCCAGCATATTATGATGTTCTGGTTAGATGAGTAGGCTTTACACAATACCGAATACAGTTCATTGAATACGGGATTTTTATGTTTGTAGAGTGACATTAGGGCCTTCACGACGCTTAGATAGTCTGTATAGATCGCTGCTTTTGGAAGTTTTGATCTTATATGCTTCACAGCAGAGAGTAATGCGTAGGCCTCGGCCGTAAAGATGCTTGTTTCCGGATGCAGTACATAGGATTCAGAGAAGGATGGGCCGACGGCTGCATAGGATACCCCGGCATTTGACTTCGAAGCGTCTGTGTAAAACGCTGCGCAGGAGTGTTTGTACTGCAGTTCTTGGAAATGCATCTGGATTTCAATCTCTGGAGCATGCTTTGTGACTTCCACGAAAGGTGTATCACATTGTATGAGCTGCCACTCCCAAGGAGGTGGCAGCTTGGCTGGATGCATTAGGCGAAGCTCGAGGAGTGGAACGTGCATTTCTTTACTAAGCTCCCTCACACGCAGCGAGAAAGGCTGTCTTACCGAGGGACGATTGCGAAAGAGTGTAGCACATGTCATGTCATTAATGGTATTAAAACAGGGATGTTGAGGATTTGAGTGGACTCTCAGAAAATATGTTTGGCTGATCTATGTTCTCTGCAGATGAAGTGACCACTCATTTGATTCTACATATAAACTTTGTATGGGACTCGTTCTGAAAGCGCCAGTGGCCAGTCGGATTCCTAGATGGTCTAGCATCTTTAGTGCGCTCGGGGCGGCAGAGTGATATATCACGGCGCCATAGTCTAGTCGTGATCGAATGAGGCTTTTATAAAGATTCATTAAGCACTTCCTGTCACTACCCCACGTAGTCTGAGATAGAAGTTTGATTATGTTCATTGTTTTTAGACACTTTTCTTTAAGATGTTTAATGTGGGGGACGAAAGTGAGTCTGTAGTCAAGTGTGACACCCAGAAATTTGTGCTCTTTGTTTACTGGTATCTGTTGTCCACACATTTGTAAGGAAGGATCCAGGACTACGCCTCTCTTCCTTGTAAACAACACACAAGAACTCTTCTGGGGATTGATTTTAAAACCATTTTTCTCTGCCCACCCTGACACCTTGTTCAAACCATGCTGTACCTGTCTCTCGCATACTGCGAGGTTACAGGATTTGAAGCCTATTTGAATGTCGTCCACATAGACGGAATACAAAATGGATGGTGGTAAGGAAGCACGAAGCGTTGTCATTTTAACAATAAAAAGTGTGCAACTGAGCACGCCTCCCTGGGGCACACCGGTTTCTTGTGTAAAAGGACGTGACAGCACATTGCCGACTTTCACCCGGAAGGTACGATTGGACAAGTAGCTTTTTATTACGTTTAGCATATTACCAAGAATGCCCATTTCTGACAAATCTCTCAAGATTCCGTAGCGCCAGGTCGTATCGTACGCCTTCTCCATATCGAGGAATATCGATAAGAAGAACTGTTTGTGTACAAACGCGTCTCGAATATGTCCTTCAATACGTACAAGGTGGTCGGTTGTGGAGCGCCCTTCTCGGAAGCCACACTGATAGGGATCTAGCATTTTGTTCTGTTCAAGGAAATGGATCAGTCGCCGATTTATCATTTTTTCAAATACCTTACACATGCAACTTGTGAGGGCTATAGGGCGGTAGCTTGCCACTGAGGAAGGATCTTTCCCTTGTTTTAAAACAGGGACCACAATGGCTTCTTTCCATGCGGTCGGAAGGTACCCTGCGTCCCAGATAGTGTTGAACTGTGTAAGTAGTGTCACTTGCGTGTCATTGTGTAAGTTTTGCAGCATTTCGTACATGATTCTATCACATCCTGGTGCGGAGCTCTTGCATGCGCTCAAGGCAGCTCTCAATTCGGCAATAGTGAAAGGACGGTTGTAAGGCTCATTCTCTCGACTTTTTCTTATTAATGGCTTACGTTCTTCTATTTGCTTATATATGAGAAAAGATTGCGAGTAATTTTTTGAACTTGACACGCTCTGAAAGTGCTCCGCAAGTGAGTCTGCCTGATCTTGCAGTGTATCGCCCTGTGTATTTACCAGAGGGAGTGAATGTGTCTGTCTCCCTCTAATTCTATTTACGCGGTTCCAGACGTTCGCCTCATCTCTAAACGAGTTGATGTTCGATAAAAACTTTTGCCAACTCATTCTTCTGGCCTGTCGGCGGGTTCTCCTGCCTTGAGACTTAACTTCCTTAAAGTTAACAAGATTCTCTGCAGTGGGCGAAGCACGTAGCAACCCCCACGCTTTGTTTTGATTCCTACGTGCGACTCTACATTCATCGTTCCACCACGGGACATGCCGTTTCCATGCCGAGCCACTTACTTCACGTATGCATTTAGATGCGGCATCTATAATGAAAGCTGTAAAGTAATCCACAGCAGCATCAATTTCTAACAAGGACATGTAACCCCATGATATGCTAGTTAAGGTTCGGAATTTCTCCCAGTCGGCAGTATCGATTTTCCACCTGGGAGCTTGTGGTAGACATTCGTTTTCTTTATATGTTCTTAGTAGTATAGGGAAGTGGTCGCTCCCGTAAGGATTGTCGTTTACTTCCCATTCAAGTTCAGACAGTAGTGACGGGGCGACTAGGCTCAGATCTATTGAAGAAAATGTTCTGTTTGCAAGAGAATAGTAGGTCGCTTCCTTCTTATTCAGAAGACAAGCGCCAGAAGAAAAAAGGAGCTGTTCAACGAGACGTCCTCGCGCATCAATGCGAGGGTCGCCCCACAGGTAGTTGTGTGCATTGAAGTCGCCAAGAACCATATAAGGTTCTGGCCATTCATCTATAAAGGATTGAAATTCATGTTTAGTTAATATGTAATGGGGGGGTATGTAAAGCGAGCAAATAGTGATGAGTTTTAGTAGAACAGCTCGCACCGCCACTGCTTCAAGGGGCGTTCGTAGCTGTAAAGGTTGACATGCTATACTTTTATGAGTGAGAATTGCCACACCGCCCGATGATGCGACAGCATCATCGCGATCTTTGCGAAATGTAACATACTGTCGGAGAAAGTTTGTGTATTTTGATTTCAAGTGTGTTTCCTGTAAACACAGCACTTTTGGATTGTGTTTATGGATGAGTTCTTAAACATCATCAAGATTCCTAAGTAGACCTCTGACATTCCATTAAATGATTAGTGTATCCATATTTTAAATTAAATTGGTGCTGTGTTTACGGAAACGGAAGGAATGTCTTAGATTACAGAGCCCTTTCGAGGCCCTGTAACCGGGGTTTTGCTCTTTTTGAAGCGTTCGAGGGAACCTCGCCGCTCCTTAGGCGCCTGGTGCGCCTTGAGGATAGGTGTAGTGTCCATTGCCTCTTGTGAGGCGCCGGACACGTGCTCTTGCGAGCGAGAAGTTTCCCGAGAGGGTGCCGCCTTGGAGGGCAAGACCCCGGAGGTCGATGGGGCTCCCTGGGGGATTTGGCTGCGCCGGCCGTTGCCAGCGCTGGAAGGGACCTGGGAGGTTGAGGCAGCCTCGGCTGCGCCCACCTTCGGGGTCGATGGTCCCTCATTCTGGGTCGACGGAGCAGCGCTAGCTGCGACCGCCGCGGGGGCAGATGGCGTAACTGCCGACTCACTGTTTGCGGGTCGGACAGCCGCCGGAGGCCGTTGTGACGCTGCCCCCTGACGCGCCACATCGGCAAAGGTTTTCTTGGGCAGGTATGATACCCGCCTCCGTGCCTCCTTGAAAGTTATGTTTTCCTTGACTTTGATTGTAACGATTTCCTTTTCTTTCTTCCAGGAAGGGCACGACCGCGAGTACGCGGCGTGCTCCCCATCACAATTTACACAGTGGAAGCGTTTGCACAAGTTTCAGTGGTGTGTTCGTGCGCACTACATTTCGCACATGTATGGCGGCCGCGGCAGCTCTGCGAACTGTGGCCGAAGCGCTGGCATTTGAAGCATCGGAGCGGATTTCGCACGTACGGCCTCACACGGAGCTTGATGTACCCGGCCTCGATTGATTCGGGCAAGATACTTGATCCAAAAGTAATTATAAGGTGCTTTGTCTGAATCTCTTTACCATCCCGCCTCATTTTAATTCTTCTGACATTGATCACATTTTGTTCGCTGAAGCCCTCCAGGAGTTCCGCTTCAGTCAGCTCAAGCAAATCATCATCTGACACAACACCACGGGTGGTGTTCATCGTACGGTTCGGAGTTACTGTTATGGGGGTCTCTCCAAATGACACTAGTTGCGGTAGTTTTTCATATTGTTTTACATCGCGGAGCTCCAAGAGGAGGTCGCCGCTTGCCATCCTCGACACCTTGTATCCTGGACCAAAAACATCAGTCAGGGACTTTGAAACAAGGAATGGTGAAATGTTTCGCACTGCTTTGTTTGGCGTTTCGGAATGAATAACGTGGAAGCGGGGGAAATTCTGTGTTTGGCGTCCAAAAAACTTGAAGACATCTTCGGTGCGCCCTCGTTTCTGAGGGCGATCAGCAAGGGTGGGGAAAGAAGTTTCCGTGAAAAAATATAAGCATTCGGCAACAGCGCCGACCGCCCACCACGGAGCCCAACGAGGGGACGCGGCAGAGCTTGCGTACAAGTCTGCACGACGCCAGTCGTACGCCGTCACTATAACCGAATATGGTGTACCCAAGGTTGGATAGCCACACAGGGTTAACCCTTGCCGCCAGGAGAAAGGAAGTAAAAAGAAGAAAGAAGGAGACAGGAAAGGTCAAAAAGTGAGAGATAAAGACGAAGATTCGAGGAGGGAGAGACAGGAAAAGGCGACTGCCGATGTCCTCCAGGTGGGTCAGTCTGGAGGTGCCGTCTATGTGAAGCCGAGGCCGAAGAGGTGTGTTGCCTCCGCCGGGGGGCCTTAAAGGTCCAAACACCCAGCATCGGCTCAACCCCCAGGATCCCCTTTTCCCCAGACACGGCTAAGCCGCGCACGGCTACACGCGGGAGGGTCCAACCCTCGTGTGCTCGGGTCCGTGGTGTCGCAACACACCAAACGCCTGCTGACGCAGACGCCCCTGCGGGGAACACAAACTTTTATTGGGCATATCAATGCTTCCTTAAATGTAGAAGGAGGTTAAATTAAAGGAAAACACAATATCGGTCTGGTTACGGATGTGATATTTTCCTTTCATTTAATCTCGCTACTTATCATTGAGGAGAGGTTGTTCTTGAGGTGGAGGGTCTTCGTCTTGAAGTGAGTGCACATGTACCCTGCATGGTAGAAAGGACAGAAAATTAACAAAACTTGGCAATCGACCACAGAAATACACGCTGTATCACTTGCTGCAGAACTATCTGGATATGTTATAGCTAGTCCTGCGAAAAATTTATGTGGTGTCGGTTCACACAAAGTTGTTCAGGAACCAGTGTGTGGCCTTTAGGTGCAGCAGTAACTACAGTAAGAGGAAATTGCTCTTGTCTGTAGGAAGGAAGGAAGGAGGGAAAGAGATAAGTAGAAGGCAGGGAGGTTAAACAGAATAACGTCCGGTTGGCTACCCTACACCGGGGGAATGGGGAAACAAAGATAACAGGGAGAGAGAGAGGAGGGAAGCAAAGAAAGAAATTGCGGTGAGTTCGCTGACATGTGCGGTCTTGCAGAAACTGCATTAATAGTCACAGGTGGTCGCACATCTTGACTGTAGAAAGGTACAACGTGGATCAGCTGTGGCATGTGTATATGTTGTGAACTACTTCAGCTATATCGATTTCCACATGACAAAGGACAGCAGTGTGTGGATCACTAGCGTGAATTACGAAATCTAATCAAATATTTGGCATTGAAATGAGCATAGCAGTATTTGTGTACGGGCAACCCAATGCATCCCCGAGACATCCAAGTGCCAGTCGTTATAGAATGTTTGCATCAGCTACCGGCACAGTTCTCATACATTCCAAGCCTGCTATGTCATGCTTGTGTTGGCCTCCAGTATGACGGCATATATCCCACTCAAGAAATACACCACACCACGTCTGGGGTTTTTCATCGTTTACACCCGAGCGCTGCTTTAACAGGGAGGGCACAAGTTGAAAAACAAATGCGTAGAAGCATGATAAATAAGCTTGCATAAAAGAATTTAATAAATAAGCATGGTGGTTGGTATCCCACGTCATTAGAGAGTATTCCTCTTTGTTATGCAATCATAATGAGCCTTGACTGACACATGTCCCATTTTTGGATGTGGTATTCCTCACTGATTTTGTTGTATCAATCGGTTGCCATAGGCGAACAAAACAGATAAACAATCTAAATCCAGTGCACAGCTTGTGTCAATGCATGCTCAAATGGGACGAGCACACCGGTGCTTTGAGTGAGTTATAGTGCTCTCCTAGGCGCATCCTGAGGCACCGGCTAGTTAGAATGCCCGATGTACATTGGACCAAATATGCACGTGACCAAAAGAATAGCCTACACTACCCTGACAGATACGAGACAAATTTTGGGTATCTTTAAGCAAGCGTCCAATGCCTGGGTGCCTTTGTCAATTCACTTGTGGACTGTAATGCACATATATTTCCAGCAAAAATAAATTGGGCAGCATATGCACAACAGTTCAAAATTGAATTGAGAAAGGCAACGAGGCAAGCAAGGCTTGCTTGGTTAAAGGTAGCACCAAATTTGTCCAGTACGTGTCAGAGGCACTGTACTGTATTCCTTTCACATGTGATCAATTGTACATAGCGCGGACTGGCTGGTGCCTAAATGTGCACCAATGAGATCACTATATTTCACTCAAAAGACCAGTATGCTCGTCCGACTTGGCCACACATATCCGCAATGGGGCTTCAGGCCGGATTAGGATTGTGTATCTGTTTTCACCCATGGCTGGAAATTGGCGAGAGAAATCAGTCAGGCACACCACATAAATAACAATAAGTGTGAGCCAGCCCCCATTATCAATGCATGAAGAAAGGCGTCCTTTGTAGATTACAAGGGAGAGAAATTAGTATGTCCCTATTTACTTAATTATTTTTATGCAAACATCGTTTATAATGATTTTATGCCTTTGTATTACAACTTCTGCCATCCCTCCCAAATTAACTGGTCCAAACACATGCGCGCATCCAGTGCTATTTTTATTAATCCTTCCATCAACTTAAACAGTGAGTTGTTAGCCAAGCTCATGTTCTATGGTCTCCCTTTCCTAGCTGCGTAAATTTTGTCCTGAAAAGTTACATGAACTGGTTGGCAAATTCAAATGGACACTACAAGTTTCGCCGAGTGGACACGGCTGGTTCTCAGAAATGCACAAAAACAGTGATGGGTATCTGTTGGCATCCTGTAGTGTGTGCAAACTAGCTGTGACATTGCTGCAGTAGAGACACTCACAACTGCTACAATGCCTACCAGCATGAATAGGGGCAGCTTGCAAGGAAAAGATCATGAAGAAAGTGATAGAAAAAATAGCAAGCTTACCAGAAAATACGTCACTACTTAACTGCAGCACAATGAATAATGGCCTTCCTATTTTATTTCAAGAAATTCGAGTTCATCAAATGTGTATTTGCCAGTGGCAGTTATTCTGAGAACAAGACAGACATAATTGTAAATATCAATGTTAAACAAGGGTATGCACCTGTGTCATATATGGCACACTAGACTTCGAATTCTTACATGGACAAAAAGCAGCACAAGTGTGTATCATAAGCAAAATGAAAATAGGGAAATGTATGCTACAGCATAGGAAACAGTTCCAAATGAATAGAACCAAAATAAAGAAACACACTGTGTAATATACAAAAAATAAAATGGATTTGCAGCCAAGCGATTGATGCGAGAAAATACTAAACGTCAGGACATGCGAGGTCTAGTTTTAACAGAACGAGATAATGTGTGCATAATGTCTACAAACACAAATAAGCAGCAAGTGGAATAAAGTTACATGTATATTTAGCCTATTTAGCAAGGTGCATTAAGTAATATGTCCAGTGTGACGTTATTCGAACGATTTGCACTTTGGTAACCTATCTTAACACCCGTGAATTACGCATTTCGCTCCTCCCCGTTCTACCTGCGCCGTCACTTAATTTAAAATAACTTCCTGCTGTCGTTAACATCTGTTAACACACTTATCCACAAATGATACTGAGATCCTACTTTTGTGAACACGTACACTAGAAGCATAGCTGACTTGTCCATCCAGATGACACGCCGTGCTGCTGCAGCCATGGCCACGGGTTATGTGGACACTGTCGTGGGTCACGGCTTCGCCACAACAAAGAGAATTCTGTGTTAAGTTATAGCTCTGGCACAAAAGGACTATCACATTGTGAACACATGCAAGGAGCATGTAAAAACAGTCCCCAAAACAATGCCTGCACTGGTGCAGGGTGGCACAGAGCACAGTCGAAGTCACTGATGAATGTCACGATAACACGGACCCCTACTACAAAGCAAAATTTCACACGCAGCAGCAGCACCGCATGACATGAACATGTGTTTACACAACAATTCTAGAGTTTCTTTCACGACTAAGTAACTATCCCTTGTAATGTTTAGTTACGTCAAAGTTACGGCAACACCCCTTCAAAAAAACCTGTACCAGTTGCACGCTGTGATTGCTTGAATTTTTTTCCCCAATACTGCTCGTAAACCGAAAACCTTGTAAGCAGAGATTATCTACAACGTCGAATCATTTATAAGCGAGGAAACGTCATTGCAGTAAGAATCGGTCAAGAGGTAGATGAGTCGTTATCAGTTGACTTCAGCAGAAAAGCGGAAGCACACGCACAAGCGCCCATGATGAACAAGATTATTTCCGAACGTAATCGTTCTCATCAGGAGAAAACGCTTATCAAGATTTTCGAATTCCGCATTATGGCAATAAATTCGCGCAACTAAACTCTGACACCCAGCAAGCATCGGCATAGGTTTCACTGTTGTCGTGGGAGTTCTCTTTCCTACGTTCGCAAGGCACCCTATGCCTACACGAGAAGCACGCACAACACGTGTGTAGTTAGCAAGTACGGATACTCACCTTTTGAATGGCACGGCGCGGTCAAAAGCGCCCTCCAAGTTGCCGGTGCTTCGATGTTAGCCCCAGCATACATGCCGGTGCATAGTGGACGAGCAGTGGCACGCTAACAATACGCATTATTTCTTTGCGACGTCTACCCAACTTTCCACGACGACCAGAGTCAAAGGGAGTGCACTCCACGGCATGAACATCGTAAGCCCACATTTGGCTGGCGCGCCACGCATACGGCGTGTTTGCAGCGAGACGCAAGCTCTCTGTGGCACTTGTGCGCAGGCGAAGTGAGTCACATTTCGTTGCAGCAAGCACAAAAACACGCGATCAAACAAGCACATCGCTGCAGCTCACACGCCCGACCGACTCGTAAACAGACCGACAGACTGATTGGATTGGATTGAAAACGGAGCGGTGGGTGGCGCCACCAACAGGCCGCTTGGGGCCAGCCAATGCCTCGGCCAGTGTCATATGAGGATTTGTGCGGCTGCCTAAATGCGCAAAGCTGTTGCAAGATAAACAGAACCACAAATCAGTCTATATTGTAAGCTATAGCTTGGCATAGAAAGAAATTCTATAACGCATTTTCAATTTGAATCGCTTCTGCTATCTGCAGCCAGCAAAAGCATGGCCTTCGATATCTGAAAATGTTACCCCTATAGAAAGCCGTTGCTGTGACGTCATTCAAATGATTTGCACTTCGGTTACCTCTCTTAAAACCCGTGTATTACGCATTTCGCGCCTCCCCATGCTACCTGCGCCGTCACTCCATTTTAAATAACTTCCTGCTGTCGTTAACATTAACTGTATAGCCTCAGACATCGTTGACGCGATCTCCGAGGGACACATGTGCAGTGTCCCTCGTTTCAGTGCCCGTTGCAACAGTGTCAGATGGAAAGCATAAAATCTGCTCGTGTGGCGCAGCTTACACCCCTGTCGTCCGTATCTTGCTTTCGTGTTAGTGTGTTTATTGTGCGCGGTTTGCACTGCTGTCGCTCGTGCCTTCTGCGTTGATCGTGCTACCCACGATGATTCCTCGAAAAACCCACATGTATCGGCAGCGTGCATTTGCCCTGTGTGGTATATCCTAGAAATGTGCGCTGGCTTATGACGTGCTTGCAACCAAGTACTACAGTGCGTCCCAGCAAATAGACGCTGCCGCTTACGCGCAGTTTTCCTTGTCATGATCATGTCAATCTGCACAATTGTCTGTTTGCCACTTAAAGACAAGTAACAAAGCCGAGAAATCAAACTGCGCAGAACAAGGCATACGCTATATGTTTGCACTGTTTACCAAATGTGATAACTGGTCAACACAATGTCAGTGCTCTTTAAAATGAGAAGAAAATGTCGCTGTTTTGTGCCTAGCCCTGATAAATTGGAATTGTTTCCAGAGTACTCGGCGATTACGCAGTGTTAAATCGTTTTCTTCATTTTTGTCTCTTAGACTGCCCCCAACGATGAATCTAAACCACTTCCACCAAAGGCCAAGGGTCCAAGTGTCTTAAGTATATCCTAATTAACGGCACCTTAATTAACATTGTCTTCATTAACACCAATGGTCATGGGTTCGACTCCCACCAATAGTCAAGGGTCCGAGTGCTTTCATTAACTATATATTAATTAACTGTACGTTAATTAGCGTCGCCTTCATTAACGACAAAGTTCGTGGCCACGACTTCCACACAATATCATGGGTTCGAGTGCTTTCATTAACAATATATTAATTAAATATGCCTTAATTACCATAACATTTAACAACAAAGGCCGTGGGTTTGAGTGCCTTAACTGACTATATATTAATTAACAGTACCTTAATTAACATCGCCGTCATTAACAATAAAGCTCGTGGGTTCGATTCCCACCCAAGGTACCGGGTGCTAGTCATTTATTTGATAGATCTTAATTAACTGCGAATTAATTAGCACCGTCTTCATAACTAAAGGTGTGGGTTCGAGGGCCTCAAATGACTGTATCTTAACAGTACAGAGGGCAAAATGCATGTCTAGAACCACCGAACTGCGTGCTCCGGGCCGCTCGGAGCTACGTGCGCGACATCTAGCGATAACGCCTGGTTCGAGACGGGCGGAGTGTCGGCATGCGCGGCCAAGCTGATAGCACTGCCTGTCTTTTCGGGGCTCGCAGGCTGCTGCGGCTTTACCTTCTGCTTCAGTCGTCAGAAGCGCTGATGTGCGCTGCCAGTCTGCGAAAGCGCATACGCGGCGGAGCGCACGCCACTGGCTTCTTTTTTTTACTTTCTTTTTGTGCACTATCAAAGCTCTGGCAGGGAGCATTTCACCGCATCATTCACGCGCCGGTGTGCTGCATCGTCACCCTAGCCGCGAGCCTTATATCAGTGATCGAGGTTTGGCAGTTTTCGTTCTTCGGCAATTGCAGGAAGGCAAATTAGTATTAAAGGTGCCGCGAAGTAAGTGTAAGCGGCGGGTTTGTCTTTATTTCGCTGTTCTTCTTTGGTCATTAAAGAAAACAGATTGCTGGCTTCTCATTTCACGTTCTTTTATTTTTTCCACAGGTTTACTGTTTATTAGGGGATGGAGAGGACAAACTAGTAGCGAATAGGGGCTCCACCAGATTTCTTTAGGATCTCAATCCTCTTCGGCAGTGACTCGTAGAGAGAGTCGACGAGAGCGCGGTCATTGCGGAGGTGTCCCCATTCATTTTCAATGGCTTCCCATAGCCCGTCCGGATTGCAATTGGAGAGTCCCGATTTCTTGGATAGGCTTTTCTTCATCAGTCCCCACACGTTTTCTATAATGTTAAGGTCAGGGCTTCTTGCAGGCCATGGAAGGGTCATAACGCCAAGCCTTTCAAAAAGGTCTCGGACAGTCTTGGCTGAGTGCACAGAAGCTCCACCTTGTTGAAAGTGATAGAGCCCATCCGGAAACGGCCCATCAAGCACATAAGGCAAGAGGACCGTTTCTGCCACCTCCGCGTAGACTTCTGCCGTCATACGCCCAGGAATGCGGTACAGGGGTCCTAGTCCATCGTAGCTGATGGTTCCCCACACGCTGACTGAAACACGGCCGCTGCTGCGCACATTCCAAATGTATTTTTCTTCGTCCCTGCATGGTGGTAGGGAAATCCGGTTTTATTAGAGGAATCGAATTGCCATCAGAGCTAGTGATACCTGATGTGGTAGCAGTGAAGGACTGGAAACGACGAGAGTGCAACGCATTAAAGAGATTGAAGCCCATTATGGTTCAAAATATGGAGCGTCAAAATGTCCGTTCGCGAGCTCGTTAAGCTGGCTTTCCAGCATTGTAGATTTTTAATATGGCGTCGCAGCGCACAGTATAATACCCGAAATCAATCACACATCTTTTATATGATAAAATACACACGCTGTTTTAAAATTCGCCACATCTTAGCTTAAGGATACAATTTTGTGGGTGTGCCATGCAGAAAAGGTAACCTAACGAACATTTAAAAGTGTGATTTTGATGTTCTATACTTCAAAAAACATTGCCGATTCCGAAAACGTAAGAACTGAGCTCGCATTATGCATTCACGACCTTTAATTTTGAGATTTATTGTTTCGCCCTGAAGCCGAAAATAAAATATACTAATTTAAGTTCTTTATGCGTGTTTCATCTCTATTGCCTACATAATGCCCACCGTGCTGTACAGTTTAACAACTCAGACTGCACTCACCTACCTTTCACTGGTTTTAAAATATAAATTTGACAGCCTAAAAAAAACTCCGGGTATATTCTCAGACGTGCGAGCACATTGAAACAGACTACAGTCCTACCGTGCTTTTTCCGGCCGCCACACCCGCTTCTGCTGGTCCCAGCGCGTGCAAAAAGTGGCTTCGTCGCTGAAGACGACTGCTCTCCAATTGTCTGGGGTCCAGTCTTCGACCACAGACGCGAATTCCAGGCGCGTGTCCCGATCCGCTTGTCTCAGTTGTGTTTTCTGCGCAGCTATTCTACTTTTCACACCTGCTGCATGAAGCCTGCTCCTGATTGTCTGAGTGGATGCGTTCAAAGCGAACATGTCACGAAGCTCCCTGGCGCTGAGGAACGGATCATCTGCTGCTCCTGCGACAACAAGCCTGTCTTCTTCTTCCGTCGTCGCTCTTGGTGGCCGGCCGCGCGCAGCATCCTTAAGTCGGCCTTCTTTGTGGAATGCCTGCAGTACTCTGTTGACTGTGGCTAAAGGGCGCCCAGTAGCTTGAGCTATAGCTCTTTGGTTCATTGTCCGGCCCATCTCTGTGATGGCTTTCCTTTGGTCTACTGTGAGTCGCGGCGCCATCGTCGATGCCTTTACGCATCTCGTCTGTTCACTTGTAGGGATGACAACTTTATTCAGGTTATCGCATATCTGATCTTGTGTATACGCCACACTTAAGGTCCAAGTATGCTTTCAGTAATGGCATGCCGATTTTGTCATTTGCCGGCAAATGCAGCCTGCCAAACCTCGATCACTGATATAAGGCTCGCGGCTAGGATGACGATGCAGTACACCGGCGCGTGAATGATGCGGTGAAATGCTCCCTGCCAGAGCTTTGATAGTGCACAAAAAGAAAGTAAAAAAAAAAAGAGAAGCCAGTGGCGTGCGCTCTGCCGCGTATGCGCTTTCGCAGACTGGCAGCGCACATCAGCGCTTCTGACGACTGAAGCAGAAGGTAAAGCCGCAGCAGCCTGCGAGCCCCGAAAAGACAGGCAGTGCTATCAGCTTGGCCGCGCATGCCGACACTCCGCCCGTCTCGAACCAGGCGTTATCGCTAGATGTCGCGCACGTAGCTCCGAGCGGCCCGGAGCACGCAGTTCGGTCGTTCTAGACATGCATTTTGCGCTCTGTACCTTAATTAACATTATTTACAGGCCTCGACTTCCGCTAAGCGTCGTAGGTGGATTCGATTGCATAAATAACTATATATTGAATAACTGTCTTAATTAACGGTGCCTTAATCAACACGAAAGGTCGTGGGTTCGTAGCTTTAATTAGCGCCAAAGGTAGAGGGTTCGACTTCCATGAAAGCTTGACAGCTTGTAACCCATTTGTACATCGAGTGCTCGTGCCGACAATGCCGGATTTTCCGCCTCATGAGCCACTTATTGCTATCGCATTACAAAGAATTTTTCACAACTTGGCATAGTACACATTCATATATGATGTACTTTGACATTAGCAATAAGACAAAAAAGCTGTATACTCCTCTCATCAGAAATCATAACGTGCATTGTCATTTGAGTCTGATGTACTTGTGATGCCAAAAACATTAGACGATGCATTTGTTATGAATGTCTGATGTCACATTAGGAACACATAACGTGCTCTACCGAAACTAATGGTTCATTTTCATAAGGGTGGTGCGCGCGCGCTACGCTACACAAGCACAACCTCGCGCCCTGCGCACGTGGCTAGTTGCGGACGCCAAACTAAAACTGCCTTATAACAAGTGCGCAAAGAGGTGGCGACTATTCCCGCGACAAACGCAGATCGAAAAGACCTGAACACAGAGCCTAGCAACAATTACCACCTGTTAATTCCTCTAAAAAGGAGCAGGCCACTATTTGGGCAGGCGTTTCTATTAATAGACAGTTTTAGTTACACGTACGTAGAGGCTTCACGTACGCAATCGTGAAAAGCCTGCGTGTCTTACGTGCACGCCATTTGAAACAATTTTAGCTACACGTACGCTACGCATGCCAAGAGGGACCCCGCAGCTACATCTATCGGGAAATGTGAACACGGCGGTAGCCAATTAAATCCTGTCGCCGCGTTTCGATGCAAGCCGACTGCGCGCGCGCGCGGCCCGCTATCGCTTGTTCATGATCTCGCGGAACTCCCGCGCGAAGCTGTCTACGTGCGCAAGAAACGCACGCAAAGAATTGAATCTCACGTACGTCCGTGAGACGCGTGCGCGCCCGCTACGTTGTACGCATGCGCACTGCTGACACGTAGAAGCTCTATGTACGCAAAGCCTCTACGTACGTGTAACTAAAACTGTCTAATGATTCCCTTCCTTTAGTGGACGATTCATGCAGAAACATAAACACAGAAGTGCAGCCAGCACGCAAGCTGATATTGCCGGATCACATGCAGGTAATATCGGCTGATACGACGGACCAAGCAGAAAAATGGTGTACTGCTCCACGAAATCACCGACACGAGCTCGCAAGAACCGTTAGCGGCAACATGCTGCACTGGAAATTCCCGCCCCCTCGAAACATTCTTTTGAGGTGGATATCAGCCAGCATGACAAGGTAGGGCAGGGGAGTTCAAGTATCAGTGTGCCTTGCATACATTCTGGACACCGGTTGCTTTTTACCGGTTAGCTTTATGTCCCAACCCGTTCTTAAAGGCACAACAGTTCCGAAGAACATCACGTACTAACGCTCTGTCACGACTCACGAGTAGTGCTGCAGTGTGTCATAGTCATAGGAGGCCAAATACGAGTGAACAGAATGTCGCTATTTGCCAGCGCAAACAGTACAAACGGCAAACTGCAGTTTCGGACTTCACGTAAAAGCTGTTAAAGAAGGATCAAATTTTCTTGACCCATGTAATTTCCCGCTATCTACAATAGCGTAAATTAGGCTCTGCTCACCATAGGGCGTTTCCGGGCTGCCGACGCTGTGCTTGCAGTTAACACGCCGAGGTTGTCGCGTATCAACTGCGCAAGAAATAACTTCGATGTTTGAAAGCGTGCTGCCACCTGCCACCTTCTAAGCACCCACACGTGCGCCTATTATATATGGATGGATGTTATGAGCGTCCCTTTTAGAACGGGGCGGTGGGTTGCACCACCAATTCGCTCTTGCCTAATATCCTACCTAAGTTAAAGGGGCCCTGAAACGATTTTGACGATTTTCTACAAACGAACTGAGACGTTGGAGTAGGTCCTTCTGATCATTAATTGAGGCATCTAAGTGCTCCGCTTACATTATGTAATTTATTAACTGGTGACACGCGCGTGGTAGAAGCGACATGTCATAGAGTTTCTGACAACATTACGTAGAGGGAAATCTGGCGCTGCTGCGCTGTGGTCTGCATGGACATTTGGCATGGGAATACGGGTATATTGTGGATTCGGACTGGCATTTCGCGGCTTGTGAATCATTCTACGGATTGGATTTTGGAGCTGAGTTCTGATTTCGTTTGGAAGTGTCTGCGTTCACCCGGTCGACGGAACGCAGGCGTTAGGTTCACCCAAACATGACGTCCTGGATGCCGCATTCATTCTTGGCATAGAGTTTCTAAAAAACCCTAGAGGGAAATGTGGCGCTAATGTTTACGGGGGCTCTCGTGAGCGGTGCCTCAACCTACATGGCAATGATTGGAAGTACAGGCTTCGGATTGACTTCTATCTTTAGTGGCGTTTGCTTGCGGCGCAGTAAACGAAGCTATACTCAAACATTATCGCGTAACATCTAATTTTATTTCTGCAGTATGTTATATAATGTACAACACGCTACATAAACTTTGTATGGCATTGAGATGAAAGCATGGTTTACTATGGTTTATCACTAAGACACACCAGGCTATGCAGTCTTGTGCGATTTATCGCCAGAGAATAATTATTTATTTATTTTTGCAACAGATAACAACCGTGCATGTACTTATATAAAAATACTGATCAAGTATTTATGGAAAAAAATTGGTATTGTGGGAAAGTGTTGCGCCCTTGAGCGGAATGCTACAAGTGTCTTCTGCTACGACTCCTGCTCGCTGCAAACGCGAGACTTTTGTCGCAGACGACAAGCACTTGCGATCTCTCTCGCTCTTTCGAAACGCTGCGTCGGCTGTCACTATTGCTGATGCCTTCAAGTACTTTTAAGCACATCTGTTGCAGTGCTAGCTAGGACGCTAGTGGCCTTCGTACTTAGTCGTTTGCTCGTTCGTTCGCACGCTCGTTGAGTCGTTCGTTCAGTCGTTTGCTCGTTCGTTTAGTTCGCGTGCTCGTATAGTAGTTCGCTTGCTCGTTCATTCAACTATTAGTTTCTACAGTCACTATGCCTAATTGAGACGCTCTTGCTGTAGGACTCCTAGGCTGGTGTGTTTATTTACGCAGTGAGACAAAAAATGGTGCACACGGATTTGTGACTGCAAAGGCAAATCTGTATTGCATCTATGCTGAAAATAAACTGTTAACTTACAACTCGAATGCCGTTTCATATCATTTTGACGTGTAGATAAAACATCATTTCACGTTCCGCTATTTCGTCAATTTTGCCACGAAAGTGTTCTGATTCGTTGACGATTTTCTAATCATTTTAAATAACAAATCACATAATTTTGATTCGCTGGTTTCAAAAACCGTAACCTCATTCGCTAAAGTGTTGTCCTCTTTGTCTTTGACACATGTAGTCCCCATAGGCAATTTCATAAGGTTTTGAGACTTGGGATTGTACTTTTATCTACAAATGACCGGCTGGAGTTATCAGGCGAGTGGCAATAAGCCATACCTACCATTTCATTCCCCTCATTCAAAACTTGTAAAACGCGCAGTAGCGACATCGTGTTTCAACAATTCTCTGACGAAGTCGTGTGACCACAAAATGGAAGCCAGTTTCAAAGAGCAGGCCAAGCGCCTGGCAGATTCTGGTTACCCGATGCGTATGATAACTTCTGCAGCGGAGGGCTTAAGCAAGAAGTGCAAAAACGCGCCGAATGCAAGCAGTACCAATGCTAGAGCAAAGAAAGTTGCTGTGGTACCATACATTCATTGCATTTCACATAATCTCAGAAGAATAGCGGTGAAATCGGGAGTAAACGTGGTTTTCTCTGCCGCTGAGCGTCTACAGAAGCTATGCAAACAGGTTAACACAGAGAATAACAAAAGGCACTAATGTATACCCAACATCGCAAACAATTTGTAACCTGTACTCATAACGTTGTCTATGCCATCCCACTTTCACGCGGAAGAACGTATAGTGGTCAAACCGGCAGATGCATCAACGAGAGATTAAAAGAGCATCAATATAACGTCACTAAGGTAATCTCGGGTCATTTGGGTATTCACTGCCGAGATTGTTCCTGCAAGCCCATGTTTGAAAGCACTTCCATTCTGTATAAGGCTCATAGCAGGATGACGAGGGAGATTGTAGAGGCCTACAAGATAGCAAAATTAGAGCAAAAGTGCGTAAGCAAGCCTTCGGTGTCATAATCAGAAAGGGAGATACGATTCCTTGGTTTATCTTTGTGACCATTGCAGTACATGTGTTTTTCCCTTGCCTTGCACACGTGTTCGGGTCAACGAAATGCACCACTCAATGTTCTCTTTTGCTGTTACGTTTGTTTCCGCTCGCACGGTATATATTTATCGATACGTGCGAGAATAAAATCTATAGTTGAAAGCGAAGCGCTGTGTCTGTGCATCTGTTTCTTTCTTTGTCGTCGCCCAGTCGCGCTTATACACACTACCATGGATCTCCGTCAGCCTTTCTACGTCATAGGTGACACGCGCTGCGAATTCACATGGCAAGGGCGGCGCAGATTCTTTAGGGTGAGGGATTGCTGGAAACCAAGATGTCATACGATCGTAAACGCGTTATTTACAACCGTTCGCAACAAGATCTTGCGACACACCCTTGACAAATGTTGCGTACCCAATTCTATGGCACGCGATACATTCGCAGTCGTCAACCACAACGTTAGCACTCCTTTAAATACAGTTTTAAGAAACACTTATAAAAAAATTAAACAAAAGCTCCGTTACTGAATTTGTATAACCATCCGACTAGAAATTCTATGCTGTACACGAAGTTACGTGCAGCTGGAAAGCAAACGTGAACGCCTAAAGAGCACTGCGTTGCTCTGCGTGCATTCACTCTGTGAAAGGTCTTCTGCTGCGCTCGAGCATCGCAGGCGGCGCCATGGTCGACGAGGGAGCATGAAAGAGAGGAGAAACGAGGAGAAGTAAAGGCGGAGGAAGAGAGTGTCACTGCTTTACGAAGTTGAAGGGGATTATTTCATCTGGGATACATTCCCCCGCGGCGCAGCGGCTGCTTGCCGGCTTGCCTGTCTCGACGTGCTTCTTGTGTGTTGACGCTTCGCTGTGCTCCGATGTTCGTAGTGTACTGTGTTTTTTTTTTTCACGATAAAGCCTCGATGCACGAACTACTGCTTCGCGCCTGGTTGCAGGACGGGGTACAGTGGGGCTAAAAACTCGCCAGAACTTTCTTCGTTTGGAGTCCCCGATGACGAATGCAAGCGCCGGATTTGGGAGCGCAACCTTCAGCGCGCTAACAAGGCTTTAGAAGTGACTGACGCTCTTTGTGAGTTGCATTTCGAGGATAAGTACATCTTGAGAGACTATGTGCATGTGATTGATGGAAAAGAGGTGCGTCTTCCGCGTGGAAAGCCATTCCTTACGCCCGACGCCGTGCCCAC
The DNA here is from genome assembly GCF_023375885.2 of Dermacentor andersoni. Taxonomy (NCBI): domain Eukaryota; kingdom Metazoa; phylum Arthropoda; class Arachnida; order Ixodida; family Ixodidae; genus Dermacentor; species Dermacentor andersoni. Next base: position 195,610,206 of record NC_092816.1, on the reverse strand, counting down.
TATGGGGCTCTTGCGTTGCCCAGGGGGCGCTGCGAAAAAGGTGCTAAAAAGCGCCCTCTGTCCTAAAATGGGTCGTACCAAGCTCGGTCGTCTGCTTCGGAAAGCACGTTTACAATATGGACCCGCCACTTTGGATTGTGTTGTATCACGGCCTGCAGCGAATATCGGGCGCCGAAGATTTTTTCAGGAGTGGCACGCTGCGTAAAGGCAAGAAATTATGCAGTGCCGAATACGTGTATGCCGTTCAAGAATTAAGCGGCGAAGTTTTAGCGCGGTGTCATTCGCAAATGAAGCGAGTCGCGTACGAAGTGGAACTTCAGGTAAGGTTTGCACGCTGCTAGATTCAGGCGCACAAACGCGAGGAAATGCTTGCTATAAATGAATCTACAGCAGCGATAAGCAGACATCATGTGTACGGAACTGCTCGAGCACACGACGGCACGCGCCGCGACGGCATGCGGCAGGTTGCGAACGTAGTTCCCGCGCCTACAAGGACGCCCCTCGCGGCGGCGAGCGCGGAACCGGCAGGATACGACCGACCTGCTTGCGTTCGGAAAGCCTGTCTGCGCACTGTTTCGCGCGTAGCTGTTGCCTTTTCTGAGCAATGGCGAAGTGCAACACGAGCTGTTGCGTAGTGGGCTGCAACAGCACGTACACTAACTCACGAGGAAAAAAGTTTTGCAGGTTTCCAAGCCGACCGTATGAAGCAGAACGGCGTCAACACTGGATAGCGCTCGTCCGACGGCATAAGCTGTTTTATGTTCCGGCGTTATGACAAGCGCGTTAACGCTGAATTCTTTGCTTTTACAGCAATGATGGCAGCAACAGGACACCTGCAGTGCGTACCAGGATATGCAGCAAACAAAGTATTTTGTTCCCACACTGTACCGCAGTAAAGCAGTGGAACTCTTTCCCAATCCTCTCCCATTCAAATAGCGCTAGGGCTTGCCGAGAGATTTGAGGAGGGGGTTGCAGCTGTTTGAGCTGGCATACACCCTTCTGCGCCCAGCATATCAACTAAGGGGCAGTTGAGATCACCAAAATTTTTGACGGCGTGGTTTATTGGGACCTCCTTTGCACGCACTGGAAAATCGCAACATAAGAAGTCTCGAACTTCCAGTAACTTGGGCGAAAATATTTCCCCAGCCTAGTCTTACACAACTGGTAAGCTCCTCACGTTTTTTTTGTTTGGGGAGAGCAACGTTGTCTGTTTGGGGAGAGCAAGGGTAGGTCTTGTGAGGCGTTCGTATGCCCCACGTTCTTGGATGAGATGTTTTCGATTCGCATTTGCCGTCCTGTATGTACAGGGCATCTACCGCAGCGTGCTTGCGCTTCCCTGCGATGCCAGCACGGCAATCGCAGCTCCCCGCTAGGATTTGTCTGCTGTCGCCGATCTTCAAGAATCAATGTCGCCTATAATTTCATGCGTCCACACCATAGATAACGAAGTAGCTTACGCTGAGCTTGACGCATATCGCTGGTGCGTTATTTTTCGTTTGCGGAATACACCTTGCAGTCACTTCCGATCAGTGCGAGTTCAACACTTCCCTCACGTCGTAGACGTGCCCCACTTAAAATAGACGACTTTCTTTCTCTAAATTATTTTCAATAAAAAAGCTGTGGAGGTCTTGTAATTCCCGAAACCAGGTTAAAATAATTACCGTCACGCTGTTTCGCGCCATCGCTATCGTTCGACAGGGCGCCAAACACGCAGTGCGGGCTGCTGAAGCCGTGAGTAATGCTACCGCATTGGTGCAACTATTCGTCAGATGGCGCTAGGGGTCGGAAAGACAGGGCGCCGCCTAGCACTTGCAACGTGCCCACAGGCCCCGCACACTCTCAAGTTCAACAAATGGCCACAGAGGGCGAAAAATCAATCGAGGCGTGTTTCAGCGTAAGCGCGCAAGTGGAGCAACTGTAATTTGGTCGCATACTTTAATTTGTGCTGTTTCTGCTAGGGGCGCTGAAAATGCTGAATTTTTTACTTTACACAAACCATTGACATAAACAATCGAGGTGTCTAAGGATGTTTTTTACCTCAGGCAAATATGCAGTGGATTTTTTTTTTAATTTGATTGTTGAAGCTGCTTTTTAGTCGTAGCGTCAAGGTTTTTGTACTTGATTAACCACCGACAGTCGACAGCCTATTGGTATCGATGTGTTTCGTGGCCGTTGGCGTTCGAATACTACGGCGGTAAAACATTTTCGAAAGCATGCTGGTTTCGTCTGCGAGTCATTAGATAGACTTGCTGTAAAGAGGTCTACTCTTGGTAAAAAATAGTGGCTCATTTTGTTTAAGCGTTGATTATCATAATGAATGCGGCGGAGGTTGAGGGAGTACGCTTGAAGGTACGTTTTTATGCCGTTGATCTCCATAACACCGTCAGTACGCAAACCGATGTCACAGAACACCCGATGCATCATTGTGTGCTCTCCGTCATCGCTTGTTTGCTGTACGCCTACTAATTCTTCATTTCTTCTTCAAGTGTTGTATCCTCCTTTTGTCCTTGTTCTCTTGTGCTTCACTTACAGTATGTAGTTCCGTCAGCTGTAATGCGCATTTGCAAAACCAATACGTTTGATAAGACGCAGTGGTTATCATAATTTCACTACAAATGTATTAAGCTGGCACATATGGTTCAGACACAGATACCTGTATGCGGACTTGCACGACGTTGATGCGGAGATTAGGATAATTATGACACCCGTAAGGAAGAGGCAGCTGACGGCCGTAAGCTGTTGCGTTCTTTCCGCCAAACTACCCGACCTCGTAGTGCTGTAAAGATGCTGTAAAAAGTGACACGCGGTGACAGGGAAATTATTATACTGAGCAGCCGACCGTACATTTTGTAGCTTAGGTGTTCTTTCTTGTGCGTTTGTGCTACCCTTATTAATGAGCCATTTCTTGACTATGTTCTTGACTATGTAACCGCGTTTGTGTGGATGCGTAGACATTTGCTTTTTGTTGTACTTGTAAAATGCAAATCAAATATTTTCAGGCTTACTCAATCTTTGGTGTCGTGTGCGTTTATTCCAGTCGAGGCCATCGTGCCACCTGGAAACCGCATTCTGTCAGTAGCCCTACACGAAATGCAACAGCTGGAGCGCGGCGGCACAACTCGGGGTAACGACGGCGTAATAAACGAAAAACCGCTGCCGATGCCCTTAAAAGTCAGCTCAGAGTGTGCCTTAACTCGATATGACTCAGCGCTACATGTATTCTGCTGCGCCTCGATCGTGCTCCCGCCAGTTAGGTTGCTGTGTGGCAAACGTAGAAACCCAGTAAAGCCACGGAACACCTGGTAAAGCGGCCATACTGTGCAAAATCCCGTTTCCGTTTCCTGTTGTACAGCGCCACCTGTGGTCGCATACTTTAGTTCACGACGCCACCGCTACGCTTATTTCCGTAGCACTGTGGAAGGTACAGTTTCCCTTCTCTAAGTTTGTATAGGTGTTCTGTGGTGCCCATGCCGCGATGTACGAACTGCTCGAGCGCACGATCGTACGCGATGCGATGGCAGCGGTCTTTCGACATGCCGCGAAACGGCCGGTCTCCTGCAATCTTTGTTGACTGCATGCAGCTAAACCAGTAGTTAGGCCTGCGTTGTAGTAGCGGCCATCTGTCCCTTTTAGTAACTGGTAATAACTGATGCAATGCATATGAGCTCGCACGTACGTGCGAATCGCGCAGCGCGAGCTCGTGCGCTGCTCGCTTGATGTAGCTTTTAATGACAACGCCCGAAAACCGATCTGCTGTAATCAATACTATCTTGCTGCGCTGCCTCAACATGCTGGCTTGAGGTCAAGTATGAGCACATTTAACTCTCTAACCTGTGCTGCTCGTAGTGGGGTAGTGAATTATCACCGAATCAATCCGGCCATTTGTGGTCATTTGCACACACCTGGGCACTTCACCACTTCGCACCGGTCGAATTGTTAATTGTCGCTGTGGCCAGGTTTCGAATCGTGAATCACCAGCCATGCCGTAACTATGTTGGTCTGCCGTCGGGACTGTAGGTGCAAAAGACCGAATTTTAGAACGCACATCTATAATCAAGCAAGCTTCAAGACAGGTGAAGCGGTCAGCATGGCGCGAAGTTTCGCTTACCCAGCGCGACGAATTGCAGTTATAGAGCGCGCCCGAAGCTCTGCTTCGTGAGGCCTTGAAGGGAAACGATAGAATCGGATGTTGAGATTCAGGCCTTATCGTTCATGGGAGCCCACGACGCAACAGTATCGACGGTGACGCTTTTTCGATGCTGAGCTAGGTCCCTCCGGATCGGTGTCGCCGATTCCTTCTGCTTCCTGCATTACGTGCCACGGCCCACGGAGAGTCCGTTTTCGTTAAACTATTGGCTGCGATCAGCTCGCAGCGTGGTCGACGTGGTCTGTGAGAAGTAACGAGCCTTTTCGCACTCGCAACAGGGCAGAAAAAAGTGCGAATCGACGCAAAACTCGGCCTAGAATTGTGCTTCGCCACAGCCAGGGCTCAATACGACCCAAGCTGTTACGACCCAGATGTCGTTTCCCGCGCCGCCACTATACCTCAAACTCCAGCGCAAGACGCCCATACTGCCGAACCTTCCGAAGTATGTTTCGAAGATGCCCACTCGAGAACGACCGCCAACGAAGAGGCGGTGTGAAGAAGCAACGAAAGATGACAGAACAAAGAAATTATGTGATGAAGATATACACGGCTGCTGTGCAACGCCGCAACCCAGTAAAACGGACGAATGTGTGGAGCCAGTCGTTCCATTTGACAGTGAAAATGTTACCAAACCAACCGATCAGTGGGCTATGCAGAAATTTCCAAATTATGCTGGTGCTGCATACGTGCAGGCCTCGTACGACAGCGAAGCTCATTCTGTCGTCATCGAGAAGACTGTTTTTGTGAACTGTTGTTGCAATCCGGGAGGAGTAATTTGTAGAACCTATTCCGGCAGAATTCTGACTGGTGTGGTTTAAGTCTGTTGCCAGCTTTGCGGGTCAATGTTGCGACTGCCTGCCAAATGTGACGGGTGAAAAGACCGTCAAATGTAGCGAATGCAACGACACCGTTTCCGAAGCGCACAGAGTTACCAGATCACACGCGCGCAGGCTCCCAGCTCCCGACAGTAGCGGAAAGTTGCTGCATAACCAGCGCGCTTTTGAATCGTTTGCTTGTTGTAGGCCCTGTTCTCCTACGGCACGAAGCGCGTTTTTTCGCTGCACACGCTGTGGCTGGTCCACACGGGACGGGGCTTTCGCTGGATCTGAAACTGAGACGCGTCGCATAACACTCGGGGCGCGATATATCGCTGTGCATTCTCGCTACAACGGTAGAAAAGGGTTGCATCGGATTGCTTTGCACAGGCACTCTCCTGATGATGACGCTGCTCGCCATAGATTTTTCGGAAACACGCGTCACACAACACTCGGGGCGCGATATATCGCTGCAGCGGTAGAAAAGGGTTGCATCGCCTTGCCTTGCACAGGTACTCTCCTGGGGCTTACGCTGCTCGCAATAAACTTTTCCGAAACTGAGACGCGTCGCATAGCACTCCGGGGCGCTTTATATCGATGCGCGCTCTCACTACAACGTTATTTCTATTTGCCTTAATAAGAACTGTCTGGGAGAAATCATTTATTTTTTTCCGTCATTCGTAACAGATGGGGCAATGCGGGTACGATTAGATCTGGGTTGGGACGGGAAATATGGAAATTCTAGGATGTGTGTTTTCGGCAAATGGATTGAGTGTCTAAGGTGAACTATAATAAATCCTTCCGTTCTGCGAGCAAAAACCACGCTATATTTATGACGCACGTTGTACGGGAGGGCGGCGGGGGGGCTTCCGATGACATTTGACCATTTGGTCGTTCTTTCAACTTGCACACAATGCACGGTACTCTAGCGCTCTTGCATTTCGCCGACGTGGAAATGCGGCCGCCTCGGCTGGCATTCCATCAGGCACCCTTGGGCTTAGCAGCGCAACGCCAAAATCACTGCGTTAGGGTGGCTAGAACTGGGAGGCGTGAAATCCGGCCTCTCCAAGCTTTTGGGGATGCGCGATCCCGTGAACGTGGCACTGTTTTGGGGGCGGGGGAGAAGGGGTAGAGGGGGCTGGGCGACTGGAAAACAGTTAATTAGAGTCTGATTTCTCTTGCATGACTAATTGACAAACAGCGCAACAGATGGTCCCCGGACTGATGTATGATGACAACACTCTGCCCCTAGCGGACAATGCACGTGATTTAGACACTTGCGAATACTTGTGGCAACGTAGCGACAAACCTAGGTTTTCAGTTTAGCACAGAGAAATCGGGAATTATGATCTTTAATGAGAATAGGAATAATTACGACGGCAAACAACACTACCTTCGTTCTGTCCAGCTACGTTGTATTTCATAGTTTTAATGTTTGGCTCAAGTTACGTGGGACAAACTGTATATTCGCAAATGTATTTAGATTGTTTGACTATGGGCATGACTTCATGTTCGATTCACGCAGTGTAATTATTCGTCTTTTCATTAAACGCCATAATTCCCGATTTCTCTGTGCGAAATTTAAGGCCTAGGTTTCTCGCTGCGTTGCCACAAATATACACTGCGTCCACGTGAGAGAAAGGGTGATTACGGAAATGAAGAGGCGGTATTTTCTGCAGCAACAAAGGAGTGAATGAATGAATGAATGAATTTATAATGAAAATGGAGTGCGGAGTACAGGGAGAAGCACGTCTTAGCACACTGCGAAAGGGACGAAGGACATGAAGAGAAAGAAAGAGAAGAGTCCCGGCGGCAGGCGAAGTCCCAAACAAGGGTCTAGAGAATACGAGAAGGCGTTGGTGAAACCAGTTGAATTCCAGTGTAGCAGTGTCATGTGGCGAGCAAACGATTGCAGTAACCACCCCACATCCGTCCTTTGTAGGGGTATAGGCGCCCGCAGTTCATTGTAATAAACGCTTTCTAAATACTATTCTTGGCAATTATTTCGTCGTCGGCCATACCTCGTGGCATATTTCTTAGGGGCAGGCGCTGTGAATTACAACTCCATTGTCTTGACAACTTACAACTTAGGGAACAGGTCATACTTCTGACTCTTGAGATTGTGGGAATAATAAGGGTTCAACGAAACGCTGTTCTCAACAGTCAGTTTGGAATAGCGTATCTCGGCTTACATACGTAGGAGAGATACATTACATGTGTTAAACGTAAGCAACACTACTGCATTTTACGGTGCGCGTTCCTTCATAACTGAGTGTACTGCAGGAGAACGCCAGCATAATAAGACGTTAGAAGACATGGTGCTGTCTCGAGTCTCCTGACAAACATAACCAAGTCATCAAAATGCATTAGCAACCATCCTGTCGTTTCCAGGCGGACGCGACGAGTTAGATCTGAGGAGGCTGGAGACAACGCCTGAGGCTCTACGCTCGGCTCCGGCAGCTCAGCATCAACCGCTTGGAGGGCAGACTGCGCTCGGAGGAAGATGCATCGGGAACTTGTCCTAAGTACTAATATATGCTCAAGGCCACAAATACCAACTGTGCTTCTCAAAAACCACTGCAGACTGTACACGAACGCTTGCGACTGCTAGCGGTTATCGCTGTTGGAGTTGGCCCACTCTGGCTATCGCTTCACCATTCTTCTTATCTTTTATTTTGGGCCTATCCTTCCATAGATTTTCCTTCAGTTAGTATCAGCGTGCAAAGCAGGAACTCAAATGAATTGTTTCTAAGTGGACAGACTTTTAAATATGCTAAGGATATTTTTGTTGAATTTCCTTTTTCTGCCGTCTGGCAAAACCTCCATAATAACCAATAAAATTAGAGGAACCAAATGTTAGAGGAAAAATTAGGTTGTGATTTTTAAAATATTGTGATAGAACAGTAAACGCAAGCGAAGCAAAAGTATATGATCTATTTACCCGTGTTCACTCAATGAAAATGTAGCATATCTTTACTGTCATGTAGAAGTGACAGTCAACAACAAAGGCAGTTCTAAAATTGTGAGTCGCGAACCTAACTCCATATTTCGTGCACTTGTCCTCTGGAAAAGAAGACAGCTCGAAGCACGATAGCGAAGCCCACTGTTTCGCTTTCACAGCGAAGCTGTATATGGCTAGAGTTCCGTGCATCTTTGTTCTACGCAAACAAAAACTATCATCATCAATGGCTCATACCTCCGTAAGCATTCATGCTTCCATAAGCAAGCAAAAAATGCAATGCCTCATAGCCCCTCAAGGCGGGGTCTACAAGCACTAAGCAAAGTGAAGCGAACAGTGCTTAAATCCTTTCTTATCACGTATACAACATACAAAAGAGCATGTCAAAAAACGTCATCATCAATGGCTTATACCCTAGTAAGCAAGCAAAATATGCAATGATTCATAGTCCTGTAAGGTTCATGGGTACTTGATTTGCGTGAATCAGCGGCGATGACAATATCTCTGTTGTCGTTGTCGGTGACTTCGATGTGTATGTGTCAGTGCCGAAAAGGGAGCGGTTTACGCGTTCCGTGTTGCAGACATATCCCTTGCGATGCCATTCCAATTGGGCCCAACCGACCACCCAGTTGCATACGTGCATTGATTTTACAGCATTGATTTTATAGTATCAAAGAATGTGATCTTGGATTGTAGCGCGAAGTGACACGGACAGAGACTAGAAGCAGACAGGACGATCGCTCGTATTGTCTGCTTCTAGTCTCTGTCCGTGTTACTTCGCGCTACAATCCAAGATCATGTTACCGTACCAACTCGCCCAACTTTCTATCCTGTTATGTGTTATACCAATCTATCTATCTAGATACCAATCTAATTGAAGGCGTTCCCATTGTCCAAGCTACAGATGTCACAGAAGTCGGCGACGCACTAGCTCCCTCAACCTCACTGTCCGACAATGATTTCGCTGAATGTAATCATCAAGGACCTGCTGCAAGCGGGGCCGGTTGAAGTCCGTGTGCCACTGCACGCCCTACCCCACCTATAGGCAACAAAAAAAAGGACTCTCCCAGAAGAGGAAGCAAGCCAACATTGATGAGCTAATGGTCACGGCCTTATGGAAAATAGGGAGCGGCTAAATGAACTAAAATCGTCATCGAATACCGATCAAGACGAACTTTTTATGCTCAGCATGAAGCCGGTTCTAGCGAGAGTAGGCGACCGCAAGAAAGAAATGAAAAAGCTCCGAGCTCACAAGTTGTTAATGGAAGCTTCTTTCCCATCTTGTGTGCCGGGAAGTGACAATGAAAGTATTTGAACAAGACACAGGAAGTGCTGCAAACAAAGTATTTTATTGCCATGTCTTTGTTTCATGGAAATTGTTATACTTTTATGCTGGAGCCCAGCTGCGCTCTTCTACAAAATACACACTGCTTGTTTGTTCTGCGGTTTTTTTGTTGTGAGCGAAATAAATAATTCTTTCTTGAACACATCAAAATAAATTACCATGCGTTCACGGTGAAAGTAGACAGCACTTCTTCCTTAAAGTAAACTGCCATGGCAGGGCGCCAGGTCCATGGAAGTAGGTGGCAAAGCTGTCGCGCACGTCTGCTGCCCTCCTAGATTAGGTATTAGAACCTTGCGGTACGCTTGGGGGAGTGGTGGGGTGGATTTTCTCCAGTCACCTGAAATAAAGCTCTCCTGAGCTTCCGCTGGTGTCTGTAAACTGCAGAGGACAGTAGCCACCAGCCTGTCTTCCCTCCAGTATTAGGAAAGTGTGCAGGCAACAGCAGACAGCTACTTCTAGGACGGCATTGTCTGGTAGAAGGCTCATCCGGTTCCTCAACTTCCTCCAGCGCGCACATAACGCCGAAAGCATTCTCAATGCACCTACGAGCTCTTGAGAGCCTGTAGTTGTAGATCCGCTTTGCACTGTTGGCTGCTTGCATCCCAGGGTACGGCTTCTTCAAATTTGTCTTCACAGAGAAGGCGTCATTGGCCACGAACCCATAAGGGAGCACTGGGCCTCCGTTTGGAAGTGCACAAGGGGCGGGCAAATTCTGGTGGTCATTATCTACAAACTTCCCCAGCTCTGACGCCGCGAATACACCACCATCACATTCACGTCCGTACCATCCTATATAAAGAGAAGTGAACTTGTAACCGGCGTCACAGGGCGCCTTCAATTTCACTAAAGCCTTGCTTATAATTGAAGTACAAGGTACCGGAGTTCAGCGGCGCATCTAAGTGAATATGTTTGCCGTCAATTGCTCCCGCGCACTTTGGAAAGTCCCACTTCCAGCAAAATTCTTCGGCGACGGCCTTTATGCTTTGCTCATTTGGTGGTTTCAAAAATCTAGGCTGAAAAACGATCCATACCGCCAGGCGCACCTTCGGAACAAGTGTCGAAACTCTCGACTTTCCGACCTTGAAAATGTAGACAGAGACTGTTAGCTGTTTGCAGTGGCCAGGAACCTAAAAAGAGAAAGAGAAAGCATGGATGAAGGTGGGAAAAGTGGTAAAAAAAGGCAAACTTCAATATAAGTAACAACACACCCGAACCATTTGGCGAAACAGTGCTCTGTAGCAAAACACATATGTGGCGCACAAACTAGTGAGCGGCTCGGTACTATGCCATGATGGAGGCTAGTGTGCCGACTACAGTGTGTCCACCGAGATGAATTTATGTGCGCCACAATATGATTCCTACACGCATCTCCTTTTGCTAGAGGAGTACTGCCTTTAAAGTAAAAAAGATGGCTTTGCCCTAACTCCCACACCGCGGTGAGTTCTGTTTCCACAGAAATAGTTATCGTGATACTGGTACTCTGCAATATTTTCGTACAAATGCCGCTGCTGATGAACGCCGACACCGATAATTTTCAGCAGTATGATAAGATGTCGGCAGAAAATATTGAGGAGCTCCATGCTCTCGTTGAAGGGCCGCTCACGAAGCCCTTCGTTGTATGGGGATCCATACCGTCACGCGCAAGACTTGCGATGACTCTCAGGTAGTTCACCATTTTCCATTGATGAATCGCTGATCCGTATAGGCCAAGATGACATTACTTCGGCGCTGCCTCCCAGGCACATGGCAACAGGGATGCAAATTCAAGATGTCGCCCTGGCATTCTGTGTGGCCATCTCCACAGCTGATATTAGCAAATAGCAAGTGAATAAACATCGACCTATGCGCGGGCTTTCACGCGCTAGACGTCCATTGGTCACGTGGCGAGGCGGGCCATCATTGGTTCGGAAACGATGCGGCCGCCGCGATGCAATTCCAACTTGCCCAATCCTCGCCGCTCAAGCCACTAGTGTCGCCGCTGTTACTGGAAGCCGCTGGCCGCTATTACTGTTACTGTTACTGTTAGCGGCTGGAAGCGGGAGCATTTTCGCTTTCATGTGAAACAGGCTTTATGCTTATCTTCGAACAGCCTTCAATGGGAGCAAACAATGCTGGATTTTTCGAGGTCACACGACGGGGTGTCCTACGCAGCCGTCGGGCCATCCTTCTCGGAAACCGATGTACTACATGCGGAAACTAGTATCTTTACGGCTGAGGCCTACGCACTATTGTCGGCTGTGAAGCATATCAGAAAATCAAAAATCCAGTAAGCAGTCATATATACGGATTCCCTTAGTGTTGTGAAGCCCTTGATGGCATTCTCTAACCATAAAAACCCGGTAATTAACGAACTCTATTCTGCTCTGTGTAAAGCGTATATAGGTAATCAGCATGTCATCATATGCTGGGTGCCAGGTTATAGGGGCATCGAAGGTAACGTTGTGGCGGACCAGATGGCCACGTCAGTTGCATCACATTCTGCTAATCACACCGCTGCAGTTCCTGTCACAGACCTGAAGCCCTTCTTACGGAGGAAACTACGGAACCAGTGGCAACGCCTATGGGACGCGGAAACAAATAATAAGCTCCACGTGATAAAGCCACAGTTAGGATTCTGGCCTTCCGTAACAAAATCACGCCGGACAGTTGTCCTATTCTGTCGTCTAAGAATAGAACACACATTTGGCACACATAACTTTTAACTCACCGGAAACGAGCCTCCAACCTGCGGTAGATGCGGTGAGAGGGTCACCGTCCTCCACGTCCTTCTGGAGTGTCGGAAAGCCGAATATGAAAGAAAGAAACATTTTCGCATAGCATACCGGCAGCAGATCCCCCTTCATCCAGTTATGTTACTCGGCCCAGAACCGCTATTTGACACCAACGCAGTCCTAAGTTATCTGAAAGATGTTGTGTTTCATGTTTTTAGCCCCACATGTTCGTAGCGTCTCCTCTCTTCAGAGGATGGCGCTGTGATAATTATTTTGAATAGCACAAGCCTCTAGGCCCTTGTGGTTCAAGGGCTCTGGCGAGGCAGCAGTGCTCCAAGTAGATTTACCATCTTATATATTTTATATTTTGCATCATCTTTCTACGATGGATTTTAATGTTCATAGTACTCGTCATTATTCATCGCCATAACTTTATAGCACATAGATTTTACGCACTTTACAGCGACTATTTTTAGGCCACTTTACAGCCAAGTCACATCTTCGTCACAGAACTCATCATTCCACCGCGAAATCACTAACACTGTCTTGGCGCTCTTTGGCCATATCTGGCCCTTGCGCCACTAAACCACATACATTCATTCATTCATGGAAGATCAGGCGAACTTTCTTGGCACACATTTCGAACAGTTATACAGCTCGTCGCACTACTCTGAAACATTCCAAAGGTACAAAAGGCAAATAGAAGGACAACCATTAGAACGGAAAAGCACAAAATACGAGGCATACAATAGACCCTTTTGCATGGCAGAGCTTCAGGCAGCCCTAAACAGCTGCAACCAATCTGCCCCCGGAGCTGACCGCATCCTATATAAAATGCTTAAACACCTGCCGCCTGAAACACAAAAAACCCTTCTTGGTCTCTACAATTCTATATGGTCGTCCGGCCGCATTCCCTCTGTTTGGAAAGAGGCAATCATAATTCCTATTTTGAAACAGGGTAAGGACACTTCTTTGCCAAATAGTTATAGGCCTATAGCATTGACGAGTTGCTTATGCAAAGTTTTTGAAAAGATGGTAAACAGTCGCCTGGTTCACTACCTAGAAATAAACAAGAAATTAGACCCATATCAATGTGGTTTCAGAGAAAGCAGATCGACGACAGATCAGCTTGTTCGCATGCAAATGTATATCAGGGATGCCTTTATCCACAAACACCTTGTATTATCAGTATTTCTTGACATGGAGAAGGCGTATGATACTACATGGCGCTTTGGGATCCTTCGGGATCTTTCCGCAATGGGCATTCGCGCCAACTTGCTGAGAATAGTCGAAAGTTATCTCTCTGACAGGACATTCCGTGTTAGAGTTGGCAACGTGCAATCTCGACCATTCATACAGGAAACAGGTGTACCCCAGGGTGGAGTACTGAGCTGTACGTTATTTATTGTTAAAATGAATTCCCTCCACACCGTATTACCTCGCACACTCTTCTATTCCGTCTATGTGGACGATGTACAGATAGGGTTCAGGTCATGCAATCTTAGCATTTGCGAGAGGCAGCTACAACTTGGCTTGAATAGATTCTCAAGGTGGGCGGACGAGAATGGTTTCAAATTGAACCCCCAAAAGAGCACATGTGTCCTGTTTTCAAACAAGAGAGGTGTACTACCACAACCCGATATTAACCTTAATAAAGAAAGACTAACTTTCAGCCCTGAACACAAATTCTTAGGTGTCATCCTGGACACAAAACTTAACTTCATTCCCCACCTAAAATATCTTAAAGAAAAGTGCCTGAAGACCATGAACCTCCTCAAGCTGCTCTCTCGAACAACCTGGGGCAGTGACAGGAAGTGTCTGCTTAGCCTGTATAAGAGTCTCGTACAATCACGCCTCGACTACGGAGCCGTGGTGTACCATTCGGCCACTGAGAGTGCGCTAAAGATTCTGGACCCAGTCCACAACCTCGGTATACGACTGGCAACAGGCGCCTTTAGAACTAGCCCTGTTGAAAGTCTGTACGTTGAGGCCAATGAATGGTCCTTACACCAACGCAGAACATTCCTAAGTTTTTCATACTACATTAAGGTAAAATCAGACACCGAGCATCCATGTCATTCCATAGTTAGCGACCTGTCCGCTTCCAGATTTCACACTAACCGCCCACGTATTATAACTCCTTTTAGACTACGCTTGGAAGCAATGGCAGAACAAACAGACATCCATATCCCAGAAAATATCCTTATGCCTCCTACTCGCCTTCCACCTCCTTGGGAATGGCGGACCATGCAGTGCGATATCTCTTTTGTCGAAATAACAAAACATGCACCAGAGGCACATTTACGGTCACAGTTCTTCGAACTGCAAGTGAAGTACTGCTGTGCCGAGTTTTATACAGATGCTTCCAAGTCATCTGCAGGTGTCGCGTATGCAGCTCTTGGGCCATTTTTTTCCACCTCCGGTACTCTAAATCCCAACACAAGTATTTTTACGGCTGAAGCATACGCAATACTTTCAGCTGTAAAGCACATCAGACATACAAATCTCACTAAGCCGATCATCTTCACAGATTCATTAAGCGTAGTAAGGGCCTTAATTTGTTTTCGAAAACATAAAAACCCTGTTTTTGATAAACTATACACAGAACTATGCATAGCCTTAACATACAACCAAAACATAGTCCTGTGTTGGGCACCTGGCCATAGGGGCATAAAAGGTAATGTAGCTGCTGACGAAAGTGCAACGTCAGTTGCCTTTAATCAAACGGATGTGAATATACCCATACCAGCCACAGAACTTAAGCTCTTCTTGCGCCACAAACTGAGGAAACACTCGCAGGACCAATAGGATAATGCAGTAGGGAATAAGCTACACGTTATCAAACCAAAATTAGGGAACTGGATATCTGAAAGAACAGCAAGGCATAAGGAAGTGCTTCTTTGTAGCTTAAGAATAGGACATACCTATGCCACTCACTCCTACCTTTTGACGGGAAGCGAACCTCCGACATGTACAAAATGTGGCAAGAGGCTTACAGTTATCCATGTTCTTATCCAATGCACTGAAATAGAGGCAGAAAGAAAGAAGTACTTTCCGTCTGCTTATCTCCAACACATACCGTTACACCCAGCATTTTTTTCTGAGCAATGAGCCCCTTTTTATTTTTCAATCAGTATTAAACTTTCTAACTGAAACGGACAACTTACATGTGATTTGGCCAGGCTACTTGTAGCACGGCCTCCACCTGGAGGTCGTAGCTGCAACGAACCCATTTTTTAGCACACGTGTCTCCCAGCCCTTGCTTTCAAGGCCTTGCTGAGGCACTAGTGCTAGAGACATCACTTGTTTTACTGATCATCCCTCATCTCGTGAAACATCTATTGTCATCGCCGACGCGATCAATCACTGTCATTTTTCATACTTGTATTTTACGCACTTCAGAGCGAATAAATTTTAGGCCCTTTTACAGCCACATTGCACCACATGCCCATCCAGCACTTTTTAATGAATATTTTAGGCCACTGTACAGCCCTGTTTCATTAATCCCCGCAATTAACACCCATATATCATTGAGAAGCACGGATCATCGACTTGGCGCTCTTTGGCCACATCTGGCCCTTGCGCCAATATACTCTACTAATCAAATCAATCAAGAATGTCATCCCGCAAGTCTTTTGGGACCACCAAGACGTAGGCTCGGTCATTCAAACGGATGTTTTTCTTGTAAAGCACATTGTAGCGTAGAGAAGAACGTCAATATGCTACATAGATGGCGTGGAATGGTTGTTGGCCTTAGTGTTCCCGTATATACTCCCGCAGGGAGCAGAGTTGCGCATATCTTTTCCGGCGCCGCTCGCACCGCTATTCGCCGAACGCAATCACGTGGTGCAAAATGACGTCAAATGATCAACTGCGCGCCCCGAAGCCAACTTTACGTAAACGGCGCCGACTCGTTTCTGTCAGTGCCACCGCGAATCAGCGGACCGTCGAGCGTGCGTAGCAACAATCGGCTCCGGGTCGCAGGTACGGGATTCGAGGATATTAAGCTAATGACTTTGGTGAAGCGCTACGAAGCAGATCATTTTGACACTTCTATTCCAGTATGACGGGTTGCTGTGCACCGAACTGCGCAAATCGCACGGAATGTGCGAAAGCTTTTTACGAGGTGCCGTGCGGACGGACGTGACCGGCCGGCTCCGAAAGAGACCGGGATATGCGAGGTCCATTCTTCCTGTTTACAGAGGTGAGTTCGGCTTGTTTACGCTAGAGCGGCATTTATCTCGAGTAACACTCCTGTACACGCTTAAATGCGTACGCTTGGCATGAGAGGTTGTTCACTTGTGCAAGTTTTGGTGTATATGTGCGGCGCGACACAGACGCGGTACAAAGAAAGGACGAAACGTCTGCGTCGCGCTGCAGATATACACCAAGAATGTTAACTTACCAACTCTCTGAATTCGCTTTGTTGCTTGTACGATTGTTCTGACTATGCGGCTCGAGAAAAGTGTGTTCAGGAGAGAGTAAATGCTAGCAGGTACAACTTGCCCGCTGCACCCTGGCTTTTTCTGCACCGTTTCTTTTTAAATTTGTATGTCGGTGTTCTGATTTTTCATGTAAAGTCGATTGATGTGCTGGTGTTCCTTGTTTTGTAGTAAGCGAAGACACCGTGCGCTCCTGCTTGTGAGACAGCTACGATAGCTTCAGCATTTATCACCTGCAATATGTTGCTTGTTCGATCAGCCTTAGTCGACGTGAGGAATGTGAAATTATTTTTGTACGTTTGATAAGCGTTGTGTTATAGTTAATTAACCTGAGTAGTATGAAGAGATAAAGAACAATGTGCTGTCGTATTACAGTCTGCAATTGTGTGAATAATTACTTTGCCAGTTTGTCGTCTTATGTGATTAGTCCAATAAAAATAACCTGTGGTTACTCTTAATAACTTTTTGCCCTTTCAGTGGCTTTGAATTCTGCCCCCAAGGCTCCAAGAAACAGCACTCATGCCCTGGTACCACCAGCCATTGCTCACCCATTCCCTTGTACGAAATAAATTTGGTATAGAAGCTCGTGCCTCTTGAATCTTTTTCCACTTGCAGATTTGCTACTACGAAGTAGCTGTTAAGTTTGTGGTATGAATCGTAAAAATAAGCTTTGCATAAGATGTGCGCATCTGAACATTTGAAGTGCGTTTAACTTTACGTGCCTGCACCGCATATATAGAAAACGTGCAGTTGCTGTGAACGACGTTTAGTGATGAATGACGGTCAACGGTCACTCACTATTGCAGGCACGATAGTTCTGCTGGCGACATTGATTATTCGTCTCGTTTCAGCAGCCAAAATGTGCTCACATAATTGTCTACCACACGTGTGTGAAAATTTCTTTAAACACCCTTTAAAACATTTCTTGTCTTCCGCCTCCGTGAGAAAACTTCGTATAGGTGCTGAAAAACATTGCACCGTTATTTATTTCAAGGTAATGCGCGTTTACACGCCAACTTCTGAGCTGTTCGAGCCACGGGCGTAGTCAGGATTTTATTTCGAGGGATCGAGGGGAGTCCTATTGTTTATATGTACACTAGTGCACGTTTTTGTATATGTGCGTGTATACATGTACACACAAACTAAAAATTTCGGGGGGTTGGCGCCTCTCCGTCTACGTCAATCGTTCGAGATTTGCCTGCATTAAAAAGTGTCACCTTGCTCAGCGCTTGCGTACAGTTGCAGCATGCAGCTCGCGACCAGCAGACAAAAAAGCATATTGAACGCCCCACGGCATTTGCCTCCTGCGCGCGCGAGGAGTGGCTTCACTGCAGAGCTGGATCATAAACCGGACCTATGCGAAACTCTGCTCCCTGCGGGAGCATATACAGGAACACTAGTTGGCCTGCCCTCTAAGTGGTCAATGATAGGTTGAATTTCAGCGTTGTCACACTTCCGTCTTATTAGGTCCGATGCAGTGATGCGCCCAGGAAGGCATCATCGTCCTCTCACTCTCGACAGAGATTTGGCGGGTGCACGCGACAGTTTGTCAGCGTCTTCGTGCTTGCGGCCAGACTTGTAAACGACAGTGACATGAAATTGCGGTAGCTGCAAGCTCCTTGCCAGTCGTCCTGAAGGATTGCGCATGTTGCGCCACCTCGGTGGAAGATTGAGACAGCTGATTGGGACAAATTTCGAACTCTTCTTGGTATCTGATGGCATGGCATCTCCTCGTTAGAAATTGATGCTGCTGTGGAGTATTTTACAGCGTTTTTAATAGATGCCGCATCTAAATGCATATCACAAGTAAATGGCCTGTCGTGCAAACGGCGTGTCCCGTGGCGGACCGACGATTGTAGGATCGCACGTAAAAAAACAGAACAAAGCGTGGGGTTTGCTACGCGCTTCTCCCACTGCAGAAAATCTTATCCACTTTAAAAAAGTAAAATCCGAAGGCAGGCGAACCCGCCGACAGGCCAGAAGAGAAAGCTGGCAGAAGTTTTTATCGGGCATCAACTCGTACAGAGATGCGGCCAAAGTCTGGAACAGGGTTATTAGGATAATAGGGCGACAAGCACAATCACTCCCTCTGGTAAACGCACAAGGCGATACCCTGCAAGATCAGGCAGACTCACTTGGGGAGCACTTTGAGAGCGTCTCGAGCTCAACCCATTATTCTCAGTCCTGTCTCAAATATAAACAAAGAGAAGAATGTAAGCCGATAATTAGAAAATCCAGGCAGAATGAACCCTATAACCGGCCTTTCAGTATTGCCGAGTTGAGAGCTGCCTTGAATACATGCAAAACCACTGCACCGGGACCTGACAGAGTCATGTATGACATGATCAGAAACTTACATACTGACACGCAGTTTACATTACTTACACTTTTCAACACTCTGTGGGCTGCGGAATACCTCCCATCTACATGGAAAGAGGCGATTGTGGTTCCTGTCCTGAAGCAGGGAAAAGACCCCTCCTTAGCAGCAAGTTATGGTCCGATAGCTCTCACCAATATTCTGTGTAAGCTCTTTGAACAAATGAATAATCGCAGACTCGTACATTGCCTTGAACTCAACAATATACTCGATCTCTATCAGTGTGGCTTCAGACAAGGGCGGTCAACAACCGATCACCTTGTGCACATTGAAGGAAATATCCGCGATGCATTTGTACATAAACAGTATTTCCTATCGATATTCCTTGACATGGGAAAAGCTTATGACAGGGCATGGCGTTACGGGATTTTGCGAGACCTGTCGGAAATGGGCATCCGTGGGAATATGCTGAACATAATCGAAGGCTATCTGTCAAATCGTACCTTCCGTGTAAAAGTCGGTAATGCACTGTCACGTCCTTTTACGCAGGAAACTGGTGTACCCCAGGGAGGCGTGCTTAGCTGCACTCTCTTTATCGTTAAGATGAATACACTTCGTTCTTCACTGCCCCAGCCATTTTTTTATTCCGTCTACATAGACGATATACAGATAGGCTTCAAATCCTGCAACCTTACAGTATGTGAAAGACAGGTACAGCAAGGCTTAAACAAGGTGTCCAAGTGGGCAGACCAAAATGGATTTACAATTAGCCCGCACAAAGGTACTTGCGTTCTCTTCACAAGAAAGAGAGGCCTGGTACCTGATCCCTGTGTAGAACTGGGTGGACAACAAATTCCTGTTCACAAAGAACACAAATTTCTAGGTGTAATCCCTGACTCCAGGCTTACCTTCATTTCACACATAAGATGTCTTAAAGCAAAATGTCTAAAAACCATGAACTCACTTAAAGTTCTATCCCACACTACATGGGGTAGCGACAGGAGGTGCCTGTTGAATCTTTACAGGAGCCTAGTTAGGTCACGGTTAGATTATGGTGCCATAGTATATCGCTCTGCTGCACTAAGTGCGCAAAAAATGTTAGACCCCGTTCATCATCTGGGTATCCGCCTCGCCACTGGCGCATTTAGAACAAGCCCCGTCGAAAGTCTATATGCAGAGTCCGACGAGTGGCCACTACATATTCAGAGAACTTACATCAGCTTCACCTACTTTCTTAAAGCGCGCTCTAATAAGGAACATCCGTGTTTCGCGACAGTAAACGACTTAACGTGTGAAACACTCTTCCGTAACAGATCCTCCATGAGACTTCCTTTGTCGCTGCGTGTAAGAGAACTTAGTGAAGAAATGGATGTTCCAGTTCTCGAACATCGCTTAATGGCTCCTGCTAATCTATTACCGCCCTGGGAGTGGCAGATGATAGAATGTGACACATCCTTTGTAGAAGTCTCGAAGCACGCTCCTGAGCTTGAAATCGCTATGCATTTCCGAGAGCTTCAATCGAAGTACTCCTGCTACGAATATTACACAGACGCGTCCAAATCCCATGCTGGCGTATCCTACGCTGCTGTTGGTGACTCTCTTTCTGAATCTGACGTGCTTAACCCCTTAACGAGTATCTTCACTGCAGAAACATATGCCGTACTGTGTGCAGTAAAACATATAAATAAATGAAAACTCGACAGAGCAATAGTATTTACAGACTCGTTAAGCCTTGTAAAAGCGCTGAACTCTTTACAAAAGCATACAAATCCTGTTTTCATAGAACTTTACTCGCTCTTATGCAATATTTATCTATCACACAGACACCTATTAATATGCTGGGTGCCTGGCCATAGAGGAATCGAGTGAAATGTGCTTGCTGACGAGATGGCCAAATCAATGACATCGCAGGGTACTCGTTCTGCTGCAGTCCCTGCCACAGACATGAAGCCTTTCCTCAGAAACAAACTGCGAAGCCACTGGCAGCGCTTGTGGGACGCAGAAACGAGCAATAAGCTTCACGTAATTAGGCCTAAGTTAGGTTTCTGGCAGCCAACAACGAAAACAGGAAGAACAGACGTCCTATTCACTAGACTGAGAATAGGACACACATTAGGCACTCACAATTTTCTCTTGACCGGTAACGAGCCTCCAACCTGTGGTAGATGTGGCGACCGGCTGACCGTCCTCCATGTCCTCCTGGAGTGCCGGGAAGCCGAAAAAGACAGGAGAAAACATTTTCCTTTTGCATACAGCCATCACGTCCCTCTGCATCCGGCCATGTTTCTTGGTGAGAAACCGCTTTTTGGTACCAAAGCAGTCCTCGCTTTCTTGAAAAATGTTGTACTACATGTTACAAGCCCATTCATTTCTTAGCGCATCCTCTTTCCAGAGGATATCGCTAGGATAGATTCTCTGTATACCACATGCCTCTAGGCCCTTGCGTTTCAAGGGCCCAGGTGAGGCAGTAGTGCTCTAGACAATGTTATACATCTAGACAATCACATATCTTATATATTTCATCATCCCTTTTCAAACCATTTTAATGTTCATAGTACACGCCAATAGTCATTCCCATAATTTTATTACTCGTACATTTTATGGAATTTGCATCAACTCTTTTAGGCCCTTTTACAGCCACGGCGCATTAAGACCATAAATCCATCAGGCACTGCGAACTCCTTAATCATTAGCATGGCGCTCTTTGGCCACATCTGGCCCTTGCGCCATTAAACATCAAATATTCATTCATTCATTCATTCATTCATTCAAGCATCTCTTACTTGCGTACGAATCGCTTCTCATTCCTTCGCAGCCATGCGGTAGGGCTGCTGGCGTATCGGATGTGCGTCATCGCATGTGACGATCCTGTGCCTTGTGATTGAAGTCTGGCGTACCTTAGATGAACTTGCAAAGCGTGCCCTGAATTCAAGCAAGAGCTCGCGCAGTGCTGCCTGGTTGTCTTTCGATAGCTCTGAATTTATGTCGATCATGCCCAGTGACTTGTCAGGCATCCAGATGGCTTCAGAGGCAAAAGATTCAGCCATGTTCTCTACTTCGTTGGAAAACAAAATCGAAGTACCGCAAGAAAGGTGGCGATGCTAATTGCTGAGGGTGGTGACAAGCAACTGAGAATGGTCACGATTAAGCTGTAGCACACTCCTAACCGCACAACCACCTTGCATCAATAGATGGGATAAGTTTTTTTCTCCAACCACTTCGCCTTCATGCATTCCAGCCCACATAACTTCCAAAAGGACACTGGCTCGTGGAGGACGCGTAATGTTTTCTGTGAAAACACGAAGGGTGTCAGTTGAGAAGGTGACAACACCTCCCCATTGGTCAATAACGGCTCCGTATTCTTGCACAAAGGCAACCTAGAGAATGACATCTTGGGAGTATTCGCGCAGGACAACGCAGCTCGCCACAAATGTCAATCCTAGAATCCAGACTCTAGCCGTGCGGTTTCCCTGTGGAGTAACGACGTGAGCACCATCCGTCCGAATCTACGAGCCATGCCAAGGGCTACTTACTTTTTTTCAGAAGCGTAGCCATCTGCCCGCTCAAGATAGAAAAGTCTGCACCAGCATCTACGAAGACGCTAAGCACGTAACCATCGATCACCCCCGCTTTGTCGAGTGAAAGCCGGTCATTCTGTTCAGCTGAAGTTGACGTCGAATCACTGCTCGTCCTTGTTTGCGTCGATCGGAGATCTTCATCGTGTCCACTCCCAGCAGCCTTGCCCCCAATGGTCGCTAAGTTAGTTTTGCTGGCAGGGACTTGACAATCATGCATACAAAGATCACTGGGGCGGTGGTGAAAATCGCCTTGGCGATGGCGAGCGTGGCTGTCGCTCGGTGGGTGGCGGCGTGCGCTGTTGCGCGAAATGATCTTCAATATCACGTGGTCGTTGGCCAGGTCTGGGTGGCGGCGAGTAGACTGAAACGCCCCACAACCCGATACCTCGGTATGGGCACTAACGGTGCAAATGATCTGCCTCACTGCAGTGGAATCGCATAGGACGGCGGTCCGGTGTGCGCCAAACTTCCGACTTCCGAAGGGTCATGCGTTGATTGTCGGCGTAATGCACCGGCTGCTCCGGCTGAAGCACAGCAGGAGGGCCGGCAGGGGGAAACGCAGGAGGAGTCCATCGTTCTGCAATGTAGTGTACCGGCTGGGCTGGTGAAAGTGCAACTGGGTGAGCGACATGAACAAACAACGGATGATGATGATGATGATGTGTGGTGTTTTATGGCGCAAGGGCCAGGTTTGGCCAAAGAGCGCCATGACAAGTGGTAATGTTGACGGTGTTTTATGGAAGATGTGACTTGGCTGTAAAGTGGCCTGAAAATAGTCGCTGTAAAGTGCGTAAAATCTACATGCTATAAAATTAGGGCGATGACTAATGACGAATACTATGAACATTAAAATCCATCGTAGAAAGAAGAATTATGTAAAATAGAAAATATTTAAGATGGTGAA
This sequence comes from Dermacentor andersoni, assembly GCF_023375885.2. Lineage (NCBI taxonomy): Eukaryota > Metazoa > Arthropoda > Arachnida > Ixodida > Ixodidae > Dermacentor > Dermacentor andersoni. Next base: position 195,586,988 of record NC_092816.1, on the reverse strand, counting down.
ATTACTTGGAGCGCTGCTGCCTCGCCAGAGCCCTTGAAACACAAGGGCCTAAAGGCATGTGCTGTACGAAAGAGCTATCACAGCGGCATCCTCTGAAGAGAGGACTCGCTACGAACATGTGGGGCTAACGACATGCAAGACAACATCTTTCAGAAAACTTAGGACTGTGCTGGTATCAAATAGTGGTTCTGGGCCGAGTAACATTTCAGGATGTAGGGGATGTGCTGCCGGTATGCAATGAAAAAATGTCTCTTTCTCTCACATTCGGCTTCCTGACACTCCAGAAGGAGGTGGAGCAGGGTCAGCCTCTCCCCGCATCTACCACACAATGGATATTCACTTCCAGTAAGCAGATAATTATGGGTGCCAAATGTGTGTCCTATTCTGAGGCGACACAGTAGGACATCTGTTCACCGAGATCTTGCTGGGGAGGGCCAAAAACCTAACTTTGGCTTTATAACGTGCAGCTTGTTATTTTTTTGCGCGTCCCACGTACACTGCCAATGGTTTCGCAGTCTATTTTGTAAGAAAGGCCTCAGATCTGTGACAGGCACATTAGCAGTAGGGTTAACAGCTTGCGATGTGATTGACGTCACCATCTCGTCCGCGAGAACGTTACCTTCGATTCCCCTATGGCCAGGGACCCAGCATATTATGATATTCTGGTTAGATGAGTAGGCTTTACACAATGCCGAATACAGTTTATTGAATACGGAATTTTTATGTTTGTAGAGTGACATTAAGGCCTTCACGACGCTTAGAGAGTCTGTATAGATCACTGCTTTTGGAAGTTTTGATTTTCTTATATGCTTCACAGCAGAGGATAATGCGTAGGCCTGGGACGTAAAGATGCTTGTTTCCGGATGCAGTATATCGGATAACCGAGAAGGATGGGCCCACGGCTGCATAAGATACCCCGGCATTTGACTTCAAAGCGTCTGTGTAGAACTCTGCGCAGGAGTGTTTGTACTGAAGTTCTAGGAAATGCATTCTGATTTCGGCCTCAGGAGCGTGCTTTGTAACTTTTATAAAGGACATGTCACATTGTATCACCTGCCACTCCCAAGGAGGTAAGAGCTTCGTTAGGTGCATTAAGCGATGCTCGAGGAGTGGGACTTGCATTTCATCGCTAAGCTCCTTCACACGCAGCGAGAAAGGCTGTCTTATGGAGGGACGATTGCTGAAAAGTGCAGAGCACGTCATATCGGTAAAGGTATCAAAGCATGGATGTTCAGGATTAGAGCGTACTTTAAGGAAATATGTAAAGCTGATATATGATCTCTGTAGGAGGAGAGACCATTCATTCGACTCGGCATGTAAGCTTTCAATCGGGCTTGTTCTGAAAGCTCCTGTGGCTAAACAGATACCTAGATGGTGAACAGGGTCTAACATCTTTAGCGCACTCGAGCGGCAGAATTATAGATCACGGCACCATAATCTAATCGTGAACGAATCAGGATCTTATAGACATTAATTAAGCACTTCCTGTCACTACCCCAGGAAGTATGGGATAGAAGTTTCATTAGGTTCATTGTTTTCAGACATTTTTCTTTAAGATGTTTAATGTGGGAGACGAAAGCGAGTCTGCAGTCTAGTATAACACCTAGAAATTTGTGCTCTTTGTTTACGGGTATTTGTTGTCCACATAGTTCTAAGCAAGGATCCGGAACCAGGCCTCTCTTTCTTGTAAAAAGAACGCAAGAACTTTTGTTAGGATTGACCTTAAATCCATTCTTGTCTGCCCACATTGAGACTTTGTTCAGGCCATGCTGTACCTGTTTCTCGCAGACTGCGAGGTTACAAGATTTGAAAGCTGTTTGTATGTCGTCCACGTAGACAGAATAAAAGATTGCCGGTGGTAATGAAGCGCGAAGCGTGTTCATCTTCACGATGAAGAGTGTGCAACTGAGCACGCCTCCTTGGGGTACACCCATTTCTTTCATAAAAGGACGTGAAAGTATATTGCCGACTTTTACCCGGAACGTACGACTAGACAGATAGCTTTCTATTAGGTTAAGCATATTACCATGGATGCCCATTTCTAACAAGTCTCCTACGATTCCGTAACACCACGCTGTATCATACGCCTTTTCCATATCGAGAAATATCGATAGGAACTACTGTTTATGTATAAATGCGCCCCGGATATTTCCTTCAACGCGTACCAGAGGATCGGTTGTGGAGCGCCCTTCTCGGAAGCCGCACTGATAGGGATCAAGCATTTTGCTCTGTTCAAGGAAATGAATGAGTCTCGGATTTATCATTTTTTCAAACATCTTACAAACGCAACTTCTGAGGGCTATCGGGCGGTAACTTCCCACTGAGGAAATGTATTTGTCTTGTTTGAAAACAGAACCACAATGGCTTCCTTCCATGCGGTTAGAAGGTACCCTGCATCCCAGATGGTGTTGAAAAGTGTCAGTAGTGTAACTTGCGTGTCATTGTGTAATTTTTTGAGCATTTCATACCTGATTCTATCAGATCCTGGTGCGGAGCTTTTGCATGCGCTCAGGGCATCTCTCAATTCGGCAATACTAAACGTACGGTTGTAAGGCTCATTTTCTCGACATTTCATTGTTAATGCCTTACGTTCTTCTATTTGTTTATATTTCAGGAAGGATTGCGAGTAGTGATTTGAAATTGATACGTTCTCAAAGTGCTCCCCAAGTGAGTCTGCCTGATATTCCTGTGTATCGCCCTGTGTATTTACCAGAGGGAGTGAATATGTTTGTCGCCCTCTAATTCTATTTACCCTGTTCCATACTTTGGCCTCATCTGTGAACGAGTTAATACTCGATAAATACTTCTGCCAGCTTTCTCTTCTGGCCTGTCGGCGGGTTTTCCTATCTTGGGATTTTTCTTTTTTAAAGTTGACAAGATATTCTGCAGTGGGCGAAGCGCGTAGCAACCCCCACGCTTAGTTCTGATTCCTACGTGCGATACTGCATTCATCGTTCCACCACGGGACATGCCGTTTGCATGCCGAGCCACTTACTTCACGTATGCATTTAGATGCGGCAACTATTATGAAGGCTGTGAAGTACTCCACAGCAGCATCGATTTCTAAAGAAGACATGTCATCGCATGATATACTAGTTAAGTTTCGGAATTTCTCCCAGTCTGCTGTGTCCATCTTTCACCTAGGAGCCTATGGTGGATATTCGTTTCCTTTAAGTGTTCCTAATAGTATGGGGAAGTGGTCGCATCCGTAAGGATTGTTCGTAACTTCCCATTCGAGTTCAGGCAGTATAGACGGCGAAACTATGCTCAGATCAATTGAAGAAAAGGTATTGTTTGCAAGACCGTAACAAGTGGGTTTCTTCTTATTCAGAAGGCACGCACCAGAAGAAAAAAGGAACTGTTCAACAAGACAACCTCGCGCATCTATACGAGAGTCGCCCCACAGGGTGCTGTGCGCATTGAAATCGCCAAGAACAATATAAGATTCTGGCAATTGATCTATAAAGGATTGGAATTCATGTTTCGTTAATTTGTAGTGTGGGGGTACGTAAAGCGAGCAAATGGTGACGAGTTTGTTTAGAAGAACAGCTCGAAGCGCCACTGCTTCAAGGGGCGTTTGTAGCTGTAAATGATGACAGGAAATACTGTTATGAATAAAAATGGCAACACCGCCTGATGATATGACAGCATCATCGCGATCTTTGCGGAACTTGACATAAGGTCGGAGAAAGTTTGTTTGTTGTGGTTTTAGGTGCGTTTCCTGTAGACACAGCACTTTTGGATTGTGTTTTTGGATAAGCTCTTGCACGTCATCAAGGTTCCTAAGAAGACCTCTAACGTTCCATTGAATAATTTGTGTATCCATATTGAAAGTAAATAAGTGCTATGTGTATGGAAACGGAGGTGATGCCTTAGGTTACAGAACTCTTTCGAGGACCTGTAACGGGGGTTACGCCCTTTCTGGAGCGTTCGAGTGAGCCTCGCCGCTCCTTAGGCGCTTCGTGCGCCTTGAGGATAGGTGTAGTGTCCATTGCCTCTTGTGAGGCGCCGGACACGTGCTCTTGCGAGCGAGAATTTACCAGCGAGGGTCCTGCCTAGGAGGACAAGACCCCCTGCGCCCACCAGCCCGGAGGTCAATGGGGCTTCCTGGGGGATTTGGCTGTGCCGACTGTTGCCAGCGCTGGAAGGGGTCGGGGAGGTTGGGGCAGCCTCGGCTGCGCCAACCTTCGGGGTTGATGGTCCCTCATTCTGGGTTGACGGAGCACCGCTAGCTGCAACCGCCGCGAGGGCAGATGGCGTAGCTGCCGACTCACTGCTTGTGGGTCGGACAGCCACCGAAGGCCGTTCTGGAGCTGCCCCCTGACGCGCCACTTCGGCAATGCTTTTCTTTGGCAGGTATGCTACCCGCCTGCGTGCCTCCTTGTATGAGATATTTTCTTTCACTTTGATCATTACGATTTCTTTTTCTTTCTTCCAGGATGGGCGCAACCGCGAGTACGCGGCGTGCTCCCCATCACAGTTTACACAGTGGAGAGCGTTCTCACAAGTTTCAGTGGTGTGTTCTTTGGCACTGCATTTAGCACAAGTAGACTGAAAAGCCCCACAGCCGGATACGTCCGTATGGGCACTAACGGTGCAAATGATCTGCCTCACCACAGTGGAATCGCATAGGACGACGGTCCGGTGTTCGCCAAACTTCCGACATCCGAAGGGCCATGCGTTGATTGTCGGTGTTATGCACCGGGGGCTCAGGCTGAAGCACAGCAAGAGGGCCGGCAGGGGGATATGCTGGAGGAGTCCATCGTTCTGCGATGTAGTGTACCGGCTGGGCTGGTGAAAGTGCAACTGGGTGGGCGACATGAACAAACAATAGAGGTGATGAAGCAGGGAGTCTGAGGGCTTCCGCGTAGGTCGCACACCGGTGTTCAGTCAGAGCAGGCGCAGTGTTAACAAGAGGAAAGCTGGACCGGAGCGCTTGGTGCACTTCATTTTTTACAACACTCGCGCAGTGGAGCTCACCGTAGCCTCTGGCATGCCGTAAACCTTCTGGATTTCTTCGCGCACAACCGTGCAGATGAGTTCTCGGAGGTTGTCGTCATTGCCTACGGTGGCCGTGAAAACATCGGAATGAGAAGTTGCATTTCCTTGCCGCACGTAGTAGTTCGATCGCTGCTGAAGCATCTTCTGCATACTGACAGCTTCATATAAAAATATGGCGATAGTCTTCGGAGGGCTCCGTACATGGCCAGTGATGATCTGCTCCTTCACTCTTAACTCACGCGGCGCAACATCTTGTCAACGGTCATTCCTGGGTCTGCTAGTCTGAAGAGGTGCATAATGTCTTCGACGAATGTGGTGAGACTTTCGTTGGGAAGCCCCCGCAGGGGCGTCTGCGTCAGCAGGCGTTTGGTGTGTTGCGACACCACGTACCCGAGCACACGAGGGTTGGACCCTCCCGTGTGTAGCCGTGCGCGGCTTAGCCGTGTCTGGGGAAAGGGGGATCCTGGAGGTTGAGCCGATGCTGGGTGTTTGGACCTTTAAGGCCCCCCGGCGGAGGCAACACACCTCTTTGGCCTGTGCACCCCCGGACTGACCCACCCGGGGTAAATCGGCAGTCGCCTTTTCCTGTCCTCCTCTCCATTCTTCGTCTTTCTCTTCCACTTTCCCATCTTTCCTGTCTTCTTTTCACTTCTTGTTCCTTCCTTTGCTGGTGGCTAGGGTTAACATTTGTGTGGCTAACTACCCTGAGTTACGCCATATTGGGTTATAGCCGCAGTATACAGCTGGCGTGGGCAGGGCTTGCTTGCAAGCTCCTGTCCCGTCCCCTCGTTGGGCTCCGTGGTGGGCGGCTGGTACCTCGACCGAAAAATACAATTTTTATGGCCAATTCTTTTGCTTCAAGCGATCGCCCTCCTAACAAGAGAGGGCGCACCGATGTCACTGCCCAGTTCTTCACGAAAACCAAAAGCAACTTTCCCAAATTCCACGTGGTTCATAGCGAGCATTCGGAAATTTCTGCACGATATGTCTCTCCCTTCAATGTTACAAGGACCCTAACCGACACCATTGGACAAGGATATAAAATAAAGAAACTAGCAAATGGGGACCTTCTTTTGGAATTGTTGTACCAACATCAGTACGAGAAACTTTCAGGAGTAACAGCCTTTGATGACATTCCCGTAGCAATCAGCCTTCACCGATCACTGAATACCGTTCGTGGCGTCATTTCTGACGATAACCTTAAGTATATGACCGAACAAGAACTCCTTAACGGACTAAAAGAACAAAATGTCACAGATGTGTACAGAATAAAGATCAGAAGGGAAAACAAGGAAATCGAAACAAAGCCCTTCGTCCTAACGTTCGCATTGAGCACACTGCCTGAATCTGTGGAGGTAGGCTACACCAATCTGAAACTCCGACCGTACATACGCAACCCGCGACGCTGTCTCAAATGCCAAAGGTACGGCCACGGCTCACAGAGCTGCCGGGGCCAAACGACATGCGCTAAGTGTGCTTCCCATGATCACCCTTCTGGCAACTGTGAAGTTGAATTACACCATTGTATAAACTGCGAGGGCAATCATCCTGCCTACTCGCGTGCCTGCCCAACATGGAAACAAGAAAAAGAGATCATCACAATCAAAGTAAAAGAAAATATCACTTTCAGGGAAGCGCGAAAGCGACTTTCATTGGTGCAAAAGAAAAGCTATTCCGTTGTACTGCAACAGGGCGCGGCAACACAGCGGCCTTCCCAGCCTGCCCAGGTCACACAGAGTGAGGCTCGGGCAGAGACTCCAGCGCCCACAGTGGACGCAACTAGCGTTGCGCCATTACCTCAAAAACAAGCCGTGTGGACCCCCAGGTCAGCAGGCTCTAGGGTCCTTCCCCACACGGCGAGGCCCAACTTGAAAGAAACCGTGCGTCCGGCACGGGCGTCCAGCGTATCTGAGGATACAATGGACACAAGTCAAGGAAACCCTGTACCGTCGACGTCGGGTGAACGGCGGGGCTCCTTGGATCGCCACCATAAAGATAGACTCCCAATCAAGTGGCCTGAAAACAAAACTTAGATCCTCTTTCACCCCACACATATAATACAAAATGGCTTTCGTACACTGGAATTGCAGGGGACTTTTACATAACATAAACGACATAAAAGACATACTGACCACCCTCTCACCCGTGGCCCTATGTCTCCAAGAAACAAACTTAGGTTCCAAACATAAAAACATACTCAAAAAGTATAAAGTCCTTCGCCGCGACCGAGAGCACTGACACACAAGTTACACTACTTACACTATTCAACACTATTTCGGCTTCCGGACACCTCCCATCCACATAGAAAGAAGCGATTGTGATCCCTGTTCTGAAGCACGGAAAGGACCCCTCCTTGGCGGCAAGTTACCGTCCGATAGCTCTAACTAATTGTCTGTGTAAGCTTTTTGAAAAAAATGATAAATCGCAGACTTATACATTTCCTTGAGCTCAACAATATGCTCGATCCTCATCAGTGTGGATTCCGAGAAGGGCGGTCGACGACCGATCTTGTGCGCATGGAAGGAAATATCCGCGATGCCTTTATACATAAACAGTTTTCCTATCAGTATTCCTCGATATGGAGAAGGCATATGACACGGCATGGCATTACGGGATCTTGCGAGACCTGTCGGAAATTGGCATCCATGGAAATATGCTGAACACAATTGAAAGCTATTTGTCAAATCGTACCTTTCGAGTAAAAGTGGGCAATGCACTGTCACGTCCCTTTACGCAGGAAACAGGTGTACCCCAGGGAGGCGTGCTCAGCTGCACTCTCTTTATCGTTAAGATGAACACGCTACGTGCTTCACTACCACCTGCCATTTTTTATTCCGTCTACGTAGACGATATACAAATAGGCTTCAAATCCTGCAACCTCACAGTTTGCGAAAGACAGGTACAGCAGGGCTTGAACAAGGTTTCCAAGTGGGCAGACGAAAACGGATTTGAGGTCAACCCCCAAAAAAGTTCTTGTGTTCTCTTCACAAGAAAGAGAGGCCTGGTCCCAGATCCTTGTGTAGAACTGGGCGGACAACAAATCCCTGTCAACAAAGAACACAAATTCCTTTGTGTTCTTCTTGACTCCAGGCTCACTTTCATACCTCACATAAAACATCTTAAAGAAAAATGTCTTAGAACAATGAACTTACTTCAAATCCTATCCCACACAACGTGGGGTAGCGACAGACAGTGTATATTGAATATTTACAAGAGCCTAGTTCGATCACGGTTAGATTATGGTGCCGTAGTATATCACTCTGCCCCACCGAGCGCGCTTAAGATGTTAGACCCCGTTCACCATCTGGGTATCCGTCTGGCCACTGGCGCATTTAGGACAAGCCCTGTTGAAAGCCTATATGTAGAGTCAGATGAGTGATCACTCCATCTTCAGCGAACAAACATCACCTTAACGTATTTTCTCAAGGTTCGCTCTAATAAGGAACATCCGTGTTTCACAACCGTAATAACAGGCCCTCTATGAGACTTCCTTTCTCACTGCGTGCAAGAGAACTTAGCAAGGAAATGGATGTCTTAATTCTCGAACAACACCTAATGCCTCCAGCTAACCTAGTACCGCCCTGGGAGTGGCAGCTGATAGAGTGTGACACATCCTTTGTAGAGGTCACTAAACATGCGCCAGAGACACATATCAAAATGCATTTCTTGGAGCTCCAGTACAAGTACTCGTGCACGGAGTTTTACGCAGACGCTTCTAAGACGCATGCCGGGGTGTCCTACGCAGCCATTGGTCCATCCTTCTCGGAATCCAGTGTACTGCACCCTGAAACAAGTATATTTACGGCTGAGGCCCATGCACTATTGTCGGCTGTGAAACATGTCAGAAAATCAAATATTCAAAAAACAATTTTATTTACAGACTCCTTAAGCGTCGTGAAAGCATTCAAGTCACACTGTAAACACAGAAAGCCCGTAATAACTGAGCTCTATTCCATTCTCTGTAGAGCGTACATATCTAACCAGCATGTCATAATTTGCTGGGTGCCCGGACATAGGGGCATCGAGGGTAACGTTCTAGCAGACCAGATGGCCACATCAATTTCATTGCATGCAGCTAATCCTACTGCTTCGGTCCCTGTCACAAACCTGAAGCCTTTTTTAAGAAGGAAGCCACTGGCAACGTAAGTGGGACGCAGAAGTACATAACAAACTGCACGTGATAAAGCCACAATTAGGTTCTTGGCCCTCCGTAACAAAACTCACTGAAAATGATCCTCCAACCTGCGGTAGATGCGGGGAGAGGCTGACCGTCCTCCACGTCCTCCTGGAGTGTCGGGCAGCCGAATCTTAGAGAAAGAAGCATTTTCCCCTAGCATACCGGCAGCAGATCCCCCTTCATCCCGCAATTTTACTCGGCCCCGAACCGCTATTTGATACCAACGCAGTCCTAAGTTTCCTGAAAGATGTTGTCCTGCATGTTGTTAGCCCCACATGTTCATAGCGGGTCCTCTCTTCAGAGGATGCCCTGTGATAGCTCTTTGGTATAGCACATGCCTCAAGGCCCTTGTGTTTCAAGGGCTCTGGCGAGGCAGCAGTGCTCCAAGTAATTTTACCATCTTATATAATTTATATTTTGCATCATTCTTCTACGATGGATTTTAATGTTCATAGCATTCGTCATTAGTCATCGCCACAATTTTATAGCACGTAGATTTTACGCACTTTACAGCGAATATTTTAGGCCACTTTACAGCCAAGTCACATCTTCCATAATACATCGTCAACATCACCACTTGTCATGGCGCTCTTTGGCCAAACCTGGCCCTTGCGCCACAAAGCACCACACATCATCATCATCACCACGATATCCACATCAATCCTGGTGAAATGGTTCTTTGGACACCGTCACGGACTCCTCACTTCCTAGTTTCTCGGCGGCGAGGGTTAACCTTGTGTAGCTAGCCAGCCTTGGTTATGCTGTACTTGGTTATAGCAGCGATGTACGGCTGGCGTTGGCAGGGTTCCTCTAGCAGGAACTCCTGTCACGTCCCCCTGTTGGGCTCCATGGTGGGTGGTCGGCATCGCGGCCGAAAGCCCAACTGTACTCATGGAAAATACTTTTCCTAAACTCCCTGATCGCCCTCAGAAACGAGGGCGCACCGAAGAGGTCTTTCAGTTTTTCGGACGCCAAGTCCACAACGATCTCCGTTTTCATGTGATCCACGCAGAAAAACCAGCCAAACAAGTGCGAACAATCTCCCCGTTCCTTGTATGTAAGTCTGTTACCGAAGTTTTCGGACCAGGATATAAGGTCTCGAGGATGGCTAGCGGTGACCTCCTCTTGGAGCTCCGCGATCAGAAGCTATTTGAGAAACTGCCTCAGCTAGTATCATTTGGGAAGACCCAAATAGTAGTAACCCCGCACCGCACGATGAATACCTCCCGCGGCGTTGTCTCGGACGATGATTTGCTGGAGCTCACCGAGGCTGAGCTGTTGGAGGGCTTCAGCGAACAGAATGTTATAAATGTCAAAAGAATTAAGATTAGGCGCGATGGTAAAGAAATTGCAACCAAACACCTAATACTCAGTTTCAATTCAAGTGTCCTGCCCGAGTCAATCGAGGCCGGGTACATCAAGCTCCGCGTGAGACCGTACGTGCCAAATCCCCTCCGATGTTTCAAGTGCCAGCGTTTTGGCCACAGTTCGCAGAGCTGCCGAGGCCGCCAAACTTGTGCGAAATGCAGCGCGTATGAAGACTCCTCTGAAGCTTGTGAGAATTCTCTCCACTGTGTAAATTGTGATGGGGAGCACGCCGCGTACTCGCGGTCGTGCCCATCCTGGAAGAAAGAAAAAGAAATAGTGACGATCAAAGTGAAAGAAAATATCTCATTCAAGGAGGCACGCAGGCGGGTAGCATACCTGCCAAAGAAAAGCTTTGCCGAAGTGGCGCGTCAGGGGGCAGCGCCACAACGGCCTCCGGCGGCTGTCCGACCCACAAGCAGTGAGTCGGCAGTTACGCCATCTGCCCTCACGGCGGTTGCAGCTAGCGCTGCTCCGCCAACCCAGCAGACGGGGCCATCGACCCCGAAGGTGGGCGCAGCCGAGGCTGCCCCAACCTCCGAGGCCCCTTCCAGCGCTGGCAACAGCCAGCGCAGCCAAATCCCTCAGGGAGCTCCATCAGCCTCCGGGCTGGTGGGCGCAGGGGTCTTGCCTTCCGGGGCAGGACTCTCTAGGAAAACCTCTCGCTCGCAAGAGCGCTTGTCCGGCGTCTCACAGGAGGCAATGGACACCACACCTGTCCTCAAGGCGCACCAAACGCCTTAGGAGCACCGAGACTCGCTTGAGCGCTTCAGGAAGGGTAAAACCCCTATTACAGGGCCTCGAAAGGGCTCTGTAATCTAAGACATCCCTTCCGTTTCCGTAAACACAGCAGCAATTTATTTTAAATATGGATACACAAATAATTCAGTGGAACGTCGGAGGTCTTCTTAGAAACCTTGATTATGTACAAGAACTCATCCACAAACATAATCCAAAAGTGCTGTGTTTACAGGAAACACACTTAAAATCCAAACACACAAACTTTCTCCGAACGTATGTTAGGTTTCGCAAAGATCGCGATGATGCCGTCGCATCATCGGGTGGTGTTGCGATTGTCACTCATAAAAGTATAGCCTGTCAACCTTTACAGCTACAAACGCCCCTTGAAGCAGTGGCGGTTGGAGCTGTTCTCCTAAACAAACTCATCACTATTAGCTCTCCTTACTTACCCCCACATTATAAATTAACGAAACATGAATGCCAATCCTTTATAGATCAATTGCCAGAACCTTATGTTGTTCTTGGTGATTTCGATGCGCACAGCTCCCTGTGGGGCGACTCTCGTACAGACGCACGATGTCGTCTTGTTGAACAGTTCCTTTTTTCTTCAGATGCGTGCTTGCAGAATAAGAAGGAACCCACGTAATACTCCCTAGCAAGCAGAACCTTTTCTTCTATTGATCTGAGCAAAGTTTCCTCGTCCATGCTGCCTGAACTCCAATGGGAAGCTATGAACAATCCTTACAGAAGCGACCACTTCCCCATACTAGTAAGAACACTTAAAGAAAACGAATATCCGCCACAGGCTCCCAGGTGGAAGATTGACACAGCAGACTGGGAGAGGTTCCGAAACTTAACTAGTATATCATGGGATGACATGTCTTCTTTAGAAATCGATGCTGCTGTGGAGTACTTCACAGCCTTCGTAATAGATGCCGCATCTAAATGCATACGTGAAATAAGCGGCTCGGCATGCAAACGGCATGTCCCGTGGTGGAACAATGAATGCAGAATCGCACGTAGGAATCAGAACAAAGCGTGGGGGTTGCTACGCGCTTCGCCCACTGCAGAAAATCTTGTCAACATTAAAAAAGTAAAATCCCAAGGTAGGAGAACCCGCCGACAGGCCAGAAGAGAAAGCTGGCAAAAGTATCTATCGAGTATTACCTCGTTTAGGGATGAGGCGAAACCCTGGAAAAGAGTTAATAGGATTAGAGGGCGGCAAACTGATTCAATCCCCCTGGTAAACACACAGGGTGATACACTGCAAGACCAGGCAGACTCACTTGGGGAATATTTTGAGAGCGCGTCAAGTCCAACAAATTATACCCAATCCTTTCTCAAATACAAACAAACAGAAGAACGTAAGCCATTAATAAGAAAAGGTCGAGAGAATGAGACTTACAACCGTCGTTTTTGTATTGCCGTATTGAGAGCTGCCTTGAGCGCATGCAAGAGCTCCGCACCAGGATCTGATAGAATCATGTATGAAATGCTCAAAAACTTACACAATGACACGCAGGTTACACTACTCACACTTTTAAACACCATTTGGGATGCAGGGTACCTTCCAACCGCATGGAAGGAAGCCACTGTGGTCCCTGTTTTGAAACAAGGCAAGGACCCTTCCTCAGTAGCAAGTTACCGCCCGATAGCCCTCACAAGTTGCATTTGCTACGGTGTTTGAAAAAATGATTAAACGGCGACTCATTCATTTCCTTGAACAGAGCAAAATCCTTGATCCCTATCACTGCGGCTTCCGAGAGGGGCGCTCCGCAACTGATCATCTTGTACGTGTAGAAGCAAATATCCGGGACGCATTTGTACACAAACAATTCTTCTTATCCATATTCCTCGATATGGAGAAGGCGTACGATACGACGTGGCGTTACGGAATTCTAAGAGACTTGTTAGAAATGGGTATCCATGGAGATATGCTTAACCTAATAGAAAGCTATCTGTCCAGTCGTACCTTCCGGGTAAAAGTCGGCATTGTACTTTCACGACCTTTTATGCAAGAAACGGGTGTACCCCAAGGAGGTGTGCTCAGCTGCACACTTTTCATCGTGAAGATGAACACGCAGCGCGCTTCATTACCACCGACAATCTTTTATTCTGTCTACGTGGACGATATACAAATAGCTTTCAAATCTTGTAACCTCGCAGTCTGCGAGAGGCAGGTACAGCATTGCCTGAACAAAGTCTCAATGTGGTCAGACAATGATGGATTTAAGATCAATCCTAACAAAAGCTGTTGCGTTCTTTATACAAGAAAGAGAGGAATGATCCCAGATCCTTGCTTAGAACTATGTAGACAAGAAATACCCATAAACAAAGAGCACAAATTTCTAGGTGTTATACTAGACTACAGACTCACTTTCGTCCCCCACATTAGGCATCTTAAAGAAAAATGTCTGAAAATAATGAACCTAATGAAACTTCTATCCCATACATCGTGGGGTAGTGACAGGAATTGCTTAATTAATCTCTATAAGAGCCTGATCCGTTCACGATTAGATAATGGTGCCGTAATCTATCACTCTGCCGCCCCGAGTGTGCTAAAGATGCTAGAACCAGTTCACCATCTAGGTATCCGTTTAGCCACAGGAGCTTTCAGAACGAGTCCCGTACAAAGTTTATATGCAGAATCGAATGTGTGGTCACTTCATATCCAGAGAACGTACATCAGCCAAACATATTTTCTGAAAGACCACTCAAATCCTGAACATCCCTGTTTTATTACCGTTAATGACATGACATATGCTACACTCTTTCGCAATCGTCCCTCCGTAAGACAGCCTTTCTCGCTGCGTGTGAAGGAGCTTAGTGATGAAATGCATGTCCCACTCCTCGAACTCCGCCTAATGCCTCCAGCTAAGCTTCTACCTCCTTGGGAGTGGCAGATGATGCAATGCGATATATCTTTCATGCAGGTTACAAAACACGCTCCAGAGGCCGAAATCAGAATGCATTTTCTAGAACTCCAGCACAACCATTCCTGTGCAGAGTTCTACACAGACGCTTCGAAGTCAAATGCCGGGGTATCCTATGCGGCCGTCCGCCCATCCTTCTCGGAATCCGACGTACTGCACCTGGAAACAAGCATATTTACGGCCGAGGCCTACGCATTACTCTCTGCTGTGAAGCATATAAGAAAATCGAGACTTCTAAAAGCAGCGAGCTATACAGACTCCCTAAGCGTCGTGAAGGCCTTAATCACATTCAGCAAACATAAAAATCCCGTATTTATTGAGGTCTATTCTGTCCTGTGTAAAGCGTACTCATCGAAGCAGCATATCATAATATGCTGGGCACCTGGCCATAGGGGAATTGAAGGCAACGTTCTGGCAGACGAGATGGCCACGTCGATCGCATCGCGAGCCGCTAACCCTACCGCTGAGGTGCCTGTCACAGATCTGAGGCCTTTCTTGCGAAGGAAGCTGCGAGCCCACTGGCAACACATGTGGGACGCGGAAACGGATAATAAGCTCCACTTGATAAAGCCACAGTTAGGATTCTGGCCCTCTACTACAAAATCGCGCCGAACAGATGTCCTATTGTGTCGTCTAAGAATAGGACACACATTTGGCACCCATAACTTTCTACTCACCGGACGTGATCCTCCAACCTGTGTGAGATGCGGGGAGAGGCTGACCATCCTCCATGTCCTCCTGGAGTGTCGGAAAGCCGAATCTGACAGAAAGAAACATTTTCCATTAGCATACCGGCAGCACATTCCCCTTCATCCTGTAATGTTACTCGGCCCAGAACCACTCTTTGACATTAACGCAGTCCTAGATTTCCTGAAAGATGTTGTGTTACATGTAATTAGCCCTATACGTTCATAGCGTCTCCTCTCTCCAGAGGATGCCGCTGTGATAGCTATTTCGTATAGCACATGCCTCTCGGCCCTTCCGTTTCAAGGGCTCTGGCGAGGCAGTATTGCTCTTAGACAATTTTAGCGCCTCGCATATTTTATATAATGCATCATTCTTTTTAATGCATTTTAGTGATCATAGTAAATGTCATTAATCATTGCCATAATGGTATTACGGGTAATTTTTATGCAATTTACACAAACTCTTTTAGGCCCCTCTACAGTCAAGTCACATAAAATCACAGAGCCCATCAGACCACGACATATTCATTACCACTAGCATTGCGCTCTTGGCCACACCTGGCCGTTGCGCCATTAAACATCAAACATCATCAAGAACTACTTAACTGCCTCATTCATTGAAGGCAAACATGAAGTGGTGCAAAGACCTCACTGCATGCTGCTCCGCATTGCACAAGGCAGTGATAAGGCAGCATGTAAGTGGAAAGATCTATGGGACACTGGCAGCCATTTGCTGCTACGATGCCGCAGTAACACTTATCTCCCCAAATGTTTTACTCTTTTATTGCTGTGATCTTTCACATTGTCTTCTTGCTGGTATTTCCGCGCTATCCTAAGGTCCCCACACAGCCATTGATGACACCAGTGGACAACGCTGTTGATTCTGAGGTTTAAATTTCCGTTTATCCGTTGTGCCTGCATGGTGTCACATTTACACGCAGACTGAGCTGTTGGCATTTCTCAATTTTTGTGCAAGAAAAACGTTCTTGTGATTAAGTCAAACAGGTCACAAACCAGTAGTCATGGTTAATCTGCAGACAGACAATGTATGAGAACAGTAGAAATGGGGTTCGTAGCAATACCTGCAATATCAGACATCACTTACGTGCTGTCGCCAAATCTCAACACAAAGGCACTGCTGCACATGAGTTCTTTTGCTTCCAGCAGGTGATGACATTTACTGAAGAATCACTGCCATTATGCTAACACTGAAGCAGGACAAGCTTGCTTTAGCAGAAGCTTTACAAACGTCATCGCTTGAAGTAAGCAGATAGGCCTATCATTACCAATTGGTATGCACATTTGACACATTACAGTACATTGTCGGACTGATGCATGCACCACCCACTACTCCAAAATGTGCTTTTATTCATGTATGAATAGCAGCAGCCAGACTCAAGCAGTGCGATTCGATTTCGCAATCATTGACTGTGCTTGCTGCAGTCAATTGTGCAACGTTGTTAGTGCAGCTTTTTATCATAAGCTGAGCAATAAACACTGATTTTTTTCTCCATTTATTTTTTTATACAGTTTCTACTTCGGCACAATAAATGTACAGTGACAACATAATGGAGCTCGATAACAACAGAAGTTCAAGTAATTTCGCTCCCATTAGGGCTACCACTGCGAGCTCCAAACACACACACACCTTGGCCTTCCAGTAGGAGCCCTCTCGCAGCTTGGCATCAGCCTCGGCTCTCTGGACCTGCTGAGCACCCAGCCCGGCTCTTAGAGATTCCAGCTCAGCAACGCCCAAAACGTTATGGTATGTTGGTTGAATTTTGGCCTTAAGACCAACTGCAACAAAATTTCACTCGGGCTAAGTTGGCTATAAATGCATACAATCAAAGCAATCCTGGCAAAGCCACAGGGCTGGTAAGTGTCTAATTTTCTTATACGTAGCCTTTAAATAGCGCCTAAGAAGACGACGCGTACACCTGGCACTGAGTGGTAGTGATGCAAATATGGCGAACGTCCCCGAACCGTACACGACTGCTGATCTCTTAGTTCTGCCTAGGCGCCCAGGCGCATCGCCTGCTCACCATTTGCAAGTTGATGGGTCTCTCTCGGCGTGCTTTCTTGTTGTGCACGTGATTTGAGCTGTTCCAAGAATGGCGACGGGCAGCGTGGCCATTGGGTGCTCACCACATAATCGAACACGAGCAATGGCCGTGCAGTACAAAACGTTGTGCAAACGAAGACGGAACGCATATTTCCAGTCCCAGCTTTTAAAGTGCAAATGTGCACCTCGCCCAAGCAGGCAAGTCCCAATTACCAGCTAACGCGCATAAAGCATGCAAACTGCACTCGACGAAGCTGCACAGGCTGCATTTCGCGAGCACAGTCCCTTACCCACGGAAGACCTGCATGTCGAACGCTCTCTCGCGAGTACTATAAGCAGTATAAGCTTCGATGGCACACCAAAAGCAAAGGTAAGTTGTATTCAGGGGCAATATCCTCGAGCGATCATTTCCAGTGTTGCATCATCTTTGGGACATGTGTCTCTACATCGAACGCTTGGGCACGTTGCAAGTGTTAGGCGGCGCCCTATCTTTCGTACCCCTAGCGCCATCTGACGAATAGTTGCTTAAATGCGGTAGGATTACTCACGGGGTCAGCGGCTCGCGCTGCGTGTTTGGCGCTCTGTGAAATGGTAGTGATGGCACGAAACAGCCTGCCGATATTAATTTTAGCCTGCTTTCGGGAATTGCAAGATCTTTACAGCTTTTTTCGCAGAAAGAATTTAGAGAAAGGAAGTCGTCTATTTGAAGCGGGGCGGGACATGAGGGAACTGCTGAACTCGCACTGATCGGAAGTGACTGCTAGGTGTATTCCGCATACGAAAATCAGCTCACCAGCAAGATGCGTGAAGCTCAGCGTAATTTACTTCGTTATATAAGGTGTGGACGCATGAAATTACAGGTGACATTGATTTTTGCAGATCGGCGACAGCAGAAAAATCCTAGCGGGGAGCTGCGATTGCCGTGCTGGCATCGCAGGGAAGCGCAAGCACGCTGCGGTAGATGCCCTGTACATACAGGACCGGAAATGCGAATCGAAAACATTTTATCCAAGAACGTGGGGCATACGAACGCCTCATAAGACCTACCCGAGGTATGCTTACGTTGCTCTCCCCAAAGAAAAAAAGTGAGGAGCCTACCAGTTGCGTAAGACTACGCTGGGGAAATATTTTTGCCCAAGTTACTGGAAGTTCGAGACTTCTTATGTTGCATTTTTTTCAGTGCGTGCAAAGGAGGTTCCAAAAAACCAAGTCGTCAAATATTTTGGTGATCTCAACTGCCCCTTAGTTGATATTGACACGTGTACTTATCTTTATCTGGCGACCACGTTTCGCCGCCTAAGAAATGTAATCGCACAGCGCGGGACGCGCCTGCATGTATCCGAAGTTTCTGGAAAGTTATCGATGCTTCTATACGCTGTCTGTTGTCGCCGAACCTTGTGTTATCTGATTTCATCGCGTGACGCGAATGGTGTAGAACTTTGTGGAAGGCACGCGGGTCATAACGATTTTTTCTGGAACATTTGATGACTGCTGTATAAAAGCCGACGCGCTCAACCCACTGATCAGATTTTCGACGATCGCCGACTGTGTTCGCCGCTCTCGTTGTGCTTTAAGTGTAGCCTATTTTGTGGGCACAGGTTCGCCCAATAAAAGCTAGTTTTGCCTTTCACAGTATTGCTACTCCATTCTTTGACGTCACGACCACATGACATCTGGTGGAGGTGCTTTGCGTTCATGTACCGGACGCGCCCACAAAGCCGTGACCCAAGCCCTCACGCGGAAGACACCAACGACGCCAAGAACCAGCGAGGTATCCGCAGGCTGCAAGGACTGCCGCCGGAGCACGGACTTTTGCCTGAGACGACTAGGAAGATGGCCACCAAGTCCAACCTAATGGCAGCCCCAGCGTCTCCCGTCGTGCTGCAGCAGCCCAGGGAGCCGCCGACATTCCGCGGTTCTACTTTCGAGGACCCGGAAAGCTGGCTTGAGACGTACGAGAGAGTCGCTACGTTTAACAACTGGAACAGCGACGACAAACTGCGATATGTCTTCTTCGCATTGGAAGACGCGGCCAGGACGTGGTTCGAGAACCGCGAAGCCACCTTAACGCGCTGGGAACTTTTCCGTAGCGGCTTCCTGCAAACATTTACAAGCGTCGTGCGAAAAGAGCGAGCCCAAGCTCTACTGGAGATCAGACAGCAGCTGCCGATTGGGACGATTGCGATCTTCACTGAGGAAATGAGCCGTCTGTTCCGCCACGCCGACCCAGAAATGTCTGAGGAGAAGAAAGTCCGCCTGCTGATGCGTGGTGTGAAGGAGGAACTTTTGCCGGAATGGTACGAAGCCCAACGAAGACCATCGACGAGTTTCTTCGCGAGGCCACCAGTATCGAGAAGACACTCGAGATGCGAAACCGGCAATTCGACCGCCGCACAATCTCGACAAACTACGCCGGAGTTCAGTCACTGGCCAGCGACAACCTACGCGAGACTGTCCGAGCTGTCGTGCGGGAGGAGCTACAAAAGCTGTTCCCATCATCACAGCCTCAAGTCGTTTCGATTGCCGACGCCGTGCGTGAGGAGCTCCAACAACTTGGAGTACCCTTGAATCGCCGCAGCCTGAGCCGCAAGCGATTACCTACGCCGCCGTCGCAAGCCGTCAAGGTCCCCCTCCGCGACCGCGCCAGGGCCCTGTCACGCCGCTGTTCCGTCGTCCGCCGCCGCCAGCACGACCACCCGTCGCCCAGCGCACCTACGCGAGGAAGACGGACATTTGGCGCGCTCCTGACCACCGCCCGCTCTGCTACCACTGCGGAGAAGCGGGTCACGTCTACCGACGATGTCCATACCGGGAGATGGGACTGCGAGGTTTCGCCGTGAGCGCTCCGCGCGCGCAGCAAGGTGAACCGTCGCGCTCGCCATCAACAGACCGCTACCTGTCGCCGCAGCGCCGACCATACACTGGCCCAGCCCGGGGCCGGTCAGCGAGCCCATATCCGGAAAACTAAAAGCAGCGACCGATGGAGGTACGGTTGCTGTTCGTCGAACTGACGAAGATCCTCCGCCGCCGACGAAGACAGCGAAGAAACTACCTCGACGACATAACGACACGCCGCCGTCCCGAGGAAATCAGGAAGCCAAGACTACTCCGACGAAAGACGACTTGACGACGCCACGTTCCAACTTCAGTTCAACACGACGCAGCCATGATCCGACGCCAAGAACTAACTGTAACGCAAGACAAAGAACCACCGACCTCGACGTGCTTCTCGACGGCCACGCAGTCACCGCCTTAGTAGACACAGGAGCCGATTACTCCGTCACGAGTGGACCCATCGCCGCCCAGTTGAGGAAAGTTAAGACTGCATGGGAACGCCCTCAAATTCGGACCACTGGAAGACACCTAGTTACGCGGACTGGGATCTGCACGGCAAGAATTACCGTTCATGACCGGACTTACCCTGCCACCTTCGTTATCCTCCAACAGTGTTCACGAGACGTCATTCTCGGCATGGACTTCGTGAATCAACATGGCGCAGTCATCGACGTGAAGTCGAAATCGATAACGCTGTCGCAAGATCAAGCGATACCGCCGGAGAGCTGTCGTTGTCACCACGCCTTGATTGTGCTCGAACATCAAGTGAGCATCCCGCCGCCCTCCAGCATTATTATTTCCGTCGGCACCGAAACACCCGCTGACGCAGAAGGCGTCATCGAGGGCGACCAACATGTACTGCTCGACCGTGAAATTTGCGTCGCAAGAGGAATCGCTCGACTCCTCGGAGGGCAAGTGGAAGTTATGCTAACCAACTTCAGCCAAGAGTTCAAGCACATCAACAAGGGCACGACAATCGCATATATCGAGGAAATTGTGGAAACCAGCAATGCCTTTGTCCTCTCGGATTCAGCCGCATCTACCCCGATGAGCATCGTCCCCGAACCCGACTTTGACGTGAATCCAAGTCTTCCTATGAGTAAGCAGCAACAGATCAGAAGTCTTCTCCGACGATACAAAGATTGCTTTTCGACGTCATCGAGGATTCGACAAACACCAGTCGCAAAGCATCGCATAATAACCGAAGAGAGCGCTCGACCACTCCGCCAGAGCCCTTGCCGAGTTTCGACGCGAGAACGTGAAGCTATTAGGCAACAAGTCGACGAAATGCTGCGCGACGACATCATCCAGCCGTCGATAAGCCCGTGGGCCTCTCCTGTAGTCCTGGTGAAGAAAAAGGACGGAACCCTACGCTTCTGCGTCGATTATCGTCGACTGAACTAGATCACGAAAGTTGTGTTCCCCCCTTCCACTGAAACACGACGCATTCGATCGGCTCTGCAACGCTAAATACTTCTCGTCGATGGACCTCAAGTCTGGCTACTGGCAAATAGAAGTCGACGAGAGAGATCGCGAAAAGACTGTCTTCATCACGCCAGACGGCCTCTACGAGTTCAAGGTCATGCCATTCGGACTGTGCTCGGCGCCTGCAACGTTTCAGGGCGTCATGGACACGGTGTTAGCCGGACTGAAGGGGCAGACGTCCCTTGTTTACTTGGATGACGTCGTTGTCTTCGCCGGAAATTTCTACGATCATCTTAGGCGGCTTGCGACAGTATTAGAGGCCATTAAGTCATCAGGGCTCATTCTGAAGCCGGAAAAGTGCCGCTTCGCTTACGATGAGCTTTTACTCCTAGGCCACGTCATCAGCAAATCAGGAGTACGCCCCGACCCACAGAAGACAGCTGCCATCGCAAAATTCCCGCAGCCAACCGACAAGAAGGCAGTGCGCAGATTTCTTGGCATGTGTGGCTACTATTGGCGCTTTGTCAAGGACTTTTCACGCATTGCGGAGCCGCTAACACATCTAACCAAATGTGATGTCGAGTTCTAGTGGGAAACGCCGCAGGCCAAGGCATTTCAAGAACTCAAACAATGCATGCAGTCGCCGCCGGTACTTGCACACTTCGACGAGGACGCCGATACCGAAATCCACAGTGACGCCAGTAGCCTAGGCATGGTGCCGTCCTACTCCAGAGGAAAGAAGGACTTGAACGGGTGATATCGTATGCTAGCCGGTCGCTGTCAAAAGCGGAAAGCACTAATTCTACAACTCAAAAGGAATGCCTCGCCATCATTCGGGCTACAGGTAAATTCCGCCCTTACCTCTATGGGAGGCCATTCAAAGTCGTCAGTGACCATCACGCGTTGTGTTGGCTAGCTAACTTAAAGGACCTTTCAGGACGGCTGGCGCGGTCGAGCCTGAGACTGCAAGAATATGACGTCAGGGTATTATACAAGTCCGGGAGAAAACACTCCGACGCCGACTGCTTATCGCGCACCCCCATCGATCCCCCGCCGCAAGACGACGAGGATGACGACGCCTTCCTTGGGATAATAAGCGCGGAAGACTTCACTAAACAGCAACGAGCAGACCCGGAGCTAAAAGGCATCGTCGCGTATTTGGAAGGGAACACCGACGTTGTCCTTAGGGCATTTAAGCGCGGGTTGTCTTCGTTCACGCTACAAAACGACCTGCTCGTGAAGAACTTCTCACCAGTCCGCGCCAGCTACCTTCTTGTTGTACCGTCAGCGCTGCGTCCAGAAATACTGCGCGCCCTACATGACGATCCAACCGCTGCGCACCTCGGATTCTCCCGGACACTGTGGAGAATACAGGAAAGGTACTACTGGCCGCGTCTGACCGCCGACATCGCCCGTTACATCAAGACATGCCGAGACTGTCAACGACGCAAGACACCACCGACAAGGCCAGCAGGATTACTACAGCCGATCGAACCTCCTCGCCGACCATTCCAGCAGATTGGGATGGATTTGTTGGGGCCGTTTCCGATGTCAACAACCGGGAATAAATGGATCGTCATGGCGACGGACTACCTCACCCGCTTTGCTGAAACTAAAGCTCTACCAAAAGGCAGCGCAGCCGAAGTGGCGAAATTTTTGTCGAAAACATCCTGCTGCGACATGGTGCCCCAGAAGTCCTCATCACCGACAGAGGAACGGCTTTTACAGCAGAGCTCACTCAAGCCATTCTGCAGTACAGCCAGACAAGTTACAGGAGGACAACTGCCTACCATCCGCAGACGAATGGTCTCACGGAGTGCCTGAACAAGACCCTCGCCGACATGCTAACAATGTTCGTCGACGTCGAGCACAAGACGTGGGATGCAGTCCTGCCGTATGTAACCTTCGCTTACAAAACGGTGGTGCAAGAAACAACACAGATCACGCCGTTTAAGCTGGTTTACGGCAGAAACCCGACGACGACGCTCGACGCCATGCTGCCCCAGGTCACTGCCGAAGAGAATGTTGACGTCGCTAGCTATCTCCAGCGCGCCGAAGAAGCCCGACAGCTCGCCCGCCTACGGATCAAGAACCAACAGAGGACCGACAGCCGACAGTACAACCTCCGACGACGCTTCGTCGAGTACCAGCCCGGCGACCGTGTTTTGGTTTGGACACCGATACGCCGACGTGGACTGAGTGAGAAACAATCGCGCCGCTATTTCGGACCCTACAAGGTCATTCGACGTATTGGCGCACTGGACTATGAGGTCGTGCAAGACGGAATTTCGCATTCACAGCGGCGCCGCGCACGATCTGAAGTGGTCCACGTGGTGCGTCTGAAACCCTTTTACGGACGCTGACGAACTTCCTTATTTTTGTTTTCTTTGCTACGGGTGTTTTTCTTTATTACTTTCATTTGTAGGCAGCATCGGGCGAATGCTTTTTAGGAGGGGGGTACTAACACGTGTACTTATCTTTATCTGGCAACGGCGTTTCGCCGCCTAACAAATGTAATCGCACAGCGGGGGACGCGCCTGCATGTATCCGAAGTTTCTGGAAAGTTATAGATGCTTCTATCCGCTGTCTGTTGTCGCCAAACCTTGTGTTATCCGATTTCATCGCGTGACGCGAATGGTGTAGAACTTTGTGGAAGGCACGCGGGTCCCAACGATTTGTCTGGAACATTCGATGACTGCTTTATAAAAGCCGACGCGCTGAACCCGCTGATCAGATTTTTGACGATCACCAACTGTGTTCGCCACTCTCGTTGTGCTTTAAGTGTACCCTGTTTTCTGGGCACAGGTTCGCCCAATAAAAGCTAGTTTTGCCTTTCACAGTATTGCTACTGTGTTCATTGACGTCACGACCACGTGACAATATGCTGGGTGCAGAAGGGTGTATGGCAGCTGAGCCAGCTGCGACCCCTCCTCGTAGCTCTCAGGAAGCCCTGAGGTGGTCTGAATAGGAGATGATTGGAAAAGAGTTCCACAGATTTACTACGGTAGAGGGTGGAAACAAACTACTTTGTTTTCTCCATATCCTGGTACGTAGTGCAGGTGACCCGTTGCTGCTATGATTGCTGTAAAAGCAATGAACTCAGCGTTAACACACTTCGCATAACGCCGGAACATAAAACAGATTGCTTCTGCCGACAGAGAAGCGCGATACAGTGTTGGCGCTGTTCTACTTCATACGGTCAGCACGAAAACCTGTAAAACTTCGTTCCCGGTGAGTTGCTGTACGTGCTGTTGTAGCCTTCTACGCAACAATTCGTGTTGCACTTCGGCATTGCTAAGAAAAGGCAACAGCTACACGCGAAACAGTGCACAGACAGGCTTTCTGAACGCAAGCGGGCCGGACGTATCCTACCGGGTGCGCACTCGCCACCGCGAGGGGCGCCCTAGTAGGCGTGGGAACTACGTTCGCAACCTGCCTATTGAAGTAGACAAAGGAAAGCCTTTGTAACAGTGACAGAAACAATATCAGCAGGAACAACATGCTCCATTTGTGACGAAAACGCAATCCGGTGGCCGTGGTGTAGATGCGGCAGCAAACAATGCCCGAATGCGATGTCGCCAGAGGGAAAGTGGCAAAATTTTACCACGGCTGGACGTCGCTCGCGACTATACGCACAATTTGCGCCGAGCTTCAGCTACTTGTCATCCTTTACTACAGATGGCGATAGTTGCCTGCTCGGTCGACTCGGTCTAAGGTAGCTAAGGTTAAACGTGCGGATATAATCTGCAGTTTCCAGCGGGCCAGGCAGTGGCCAGCATTGCTGGCAGATACATAATGTTCGAGACGCTAAGATCGCTAAAATTTTGCCCTCTATAGTTCAGCGCAATTATTGTGGCCTGTAGCAGCGCGGCATGAAAGTGCACTTTGTTGTTTGTCGAAGGCACAAACTCGGTATGCTCGCTTCAGTGAAGCTGAATTATATGTCACCATGCTTCCAGCCAGCCAAGCTAGCGCACGACGCACTCCGCTTCAGTAGCTCCGGCGTGAGATAGGACACATTCTATTACCGCATGAGGCACTGCAGACTATAGTACTGAATTTTTGCCAACGTAGCATAAATGCACCGCGTGTGAATCGCATCTGTATTACGCCGGACTACATCCGCACCTTTAGCTTAGCCACCCGAATCCACTCACTCCGAGGGGAGATGGAATGCATCAAGGCCCTGCACAGCCAGGTTGATGCGAAAAAGAATGCTGCGTATATAAAGCACATCGAGGGCCTGCAATGGCATGCGCACAATGCACGAAGCAGCTAGCAGAGTATAATAACTATGCGGCTAGCAGAGATGTGGGACCTGCTCGCTGATACGCAGGAATGGTACAGGCAAGGGAAGCAAACGACGTTGGCACTGGTTCTCAATAATCTAAGTCATGCATCACTTCCAGCGAGTGGTAATGGCCGCACTTCTTTTAGTTTGACCATGAAAGACATCAATGTTTACAATCATTTTGTAATGCACCCTCTTGCATTTGAAGTAAAACATTCCTCTGAGACTATAGCTTTGTCGAAATTTAGGCCGTCCAAACTTTAAAAAAATTGAAATTATGGGGTTTTACGTGCCAAAACCACTTTCTGATTATGAGGCACGCCGTAGTGGAGGACTCCGGAAATTTAAACCACCTGGGGTTCTTTAACGTGCACCTAAATCTAAGTACACGGGTTTTTTCGCATTTCGCCCCCATCGAAATGGGGCCGCCGTGGCCGGGATTCGATCACGCGAAACTTTTTTTTATTGTTTTGAAAATTGCCTAATTTAAGAAGCTCAACTAGTATCAAGTTTAGAACTCTGCGACTCAGTAATGAAAAATGATATCGCAATTATGTATACTGTACCTAATATTACAGCTAAAGCAGACAAAATTGACATAGTATACACCACTCCTAAATATACCACTAATTTGCAAGTAGGACTTTTGGAAAACCCTCAACATTGTAACAAGTTTATTTCAGTTATAGATTGATTTATAAAATTGGCCTGCTTCAGATGATCTGACAGATGCAGCTTACAGAACTGCAATATCTGCTTCTGGTGCAGAGTTATGGAGATGTAAACTATGTGCTTCTATATTATTTAAACTTGCTGTATTTTAGCAACTTTTGTAAGACATTCCAGGCTATAAAAAAGAGTAAATAAGAATTCTCCTTGCTAGAGCCATCAGAAATAAACGTTCTCTTTCAGATGCAACAAATCATATTCAAATTGGTCTAGCGGTTGTCTCACGAGAGTATTTCTGTATTTTACATGAACAGTACAAGCGCAAAATGATGAAATTCACGATATAACCAAGTGTTTAACCTTTTATAACTTTTTGTGCACAGAACACCATGTGTTTCGAACCTCAATATAACAAAATGTATTTATGAATGGTTTCAATGTAACAAAACTTACCTGCTGCTGCAAAGGAATTGTCATCATCGTCATCCTATTTTTTGTTCCCTGCAGGACGAAAGGCTCTCCCTGCAATCTCCAATTGCCCCTGTCCTACACCAACCGATTCCAACTAGCACCCGCAAATTTCCTAATTTCATCGCTCCACCTAGTCTTTTGCCGTCCTTAGCTGCATTTCCATTCTCTTAGTACCCATTCTGTAACCATAAATGGACACTTCCGTGGGCACAGATGGTCAAATGGTTGAATTAAATGTGGATGCCTGTAAATGCACCTCTCAAATTGAGTGCCGCACAATAGAGAGCAATCGTGTAAACGAAGCAGCATCATGTTCTGTACAAAAACCCAGTGCGATAAGAGCTTATCGTGCCCCGTACCCTGCATGCTTTGCGTACGAGTGAAAGCGTGCGACGATTGCCCAAGAAGAATGGTGGCTCGATGAGCATTGTCTGCCCGCACGATAAAGGGGCGCGAGCTCCCAATTACACGATCAAGCAAGCAAGGGAGGAGCGGGGGGGGGGGGGGGGGGGGAGGCTGTCGCACATCTCGTTTTCTAAGGCAACTGTGAATTTGCATGGCTGTAGAGGTAATCTGCTGCGTGTGCTAGCAAAGATTGGGCGAGCTGAGATGGTATGGCATCATGTGATGCTATCATATCCAGCTTTCCTGGACACGTACCAACTAGCGCCCCAAGCGGCCCCGGCACGAAGCTAGCGCGTTTTCAATGGAACGAGCGGGTTTTTCGCGAATAACAAAAGCTGCAGGTCGATTATCAAAAAACGCAGGTGACAGACGTGTTCTGGAAGACAATCCACACGAGCCAAATGCAGTGATCACTCTATGGCACGTAAGAATTTTGTTCCCACAGCGGTTAAAGATTTAGCAATGGAAGCCTATGGAAACGACGAAAATTTGTACTCCATTTTCGAGGCAAAAACCGTGGCTGTGATTACACTACGGCTTCTATCGTAATACGCAGTGCAGCGTATGTAGTACGGAGACTCAGCTTTCGATTGATGCCTAGCTCGACTCTCCACACATGGCGTAACACTGTTCCCAAAAGCGTTTTTTGTAACACTGTCGTGAAAATTCATGTGGTATTTATAAAAAGATGTTCGTACCACTCCGCGAACGTTCGGAAGCCGTGGCCGAGCGGTAGAATTGCGCGCACCTTTAGTTACGCTTCGCGGTGGCCGCGGTTCGATTCTCGCTTCGGACTTTTTTTTAGCCGCATAGGACCTAGTTTTGTAGTCTCTCACTAGATGGCAGAAACACAAAACCCAGCATTTGCTTTCGGTTCTGGTTTTTCAGCGGCGCAGTTTTTTTTTATAGCCGCATAGGACTTAGTTTTATAGTCTCCCACCAGATGGAAAAAACACAAAACTCATGATTTGCTTTCGGTTCTGGTTTTCCAGTCGTTCTCTTGAAATATTATGTTTTCTATTTTTCCTTCCTAAAACACAGCAATGTCGTGTTCATTTGTTAAGTCATCGCATTTATGAAGGTTTTATTCATTGGACATCATAACTAGAAGCTTGCGCAAAGCTTTGTGCTATGCAAAAAAAAATTTCGTGCTTTGTAGCGTGGAACCTGGGAGAACAAAATGGCCATTCTTATTGCGTCCTTCTGGAAGGTGCGTTTTCTTCGACTTTCCCCTGTCCTTAATGGCACATACTCCGAGCGAATGAGGTCCACCTGGGCCACAATGCCACCCGGTGGCCAGTGTCATTCCTATGCAACATTCGTGCGGAACAAAGTGTCTGCTAAGCTGAGCCGTTGCCCGAACGTTAATTATTTCTAAAGATTCATCCAATTAAGAAATGCACCAAATAGGAGAAGATGTGCAGCGAGTGGATTAATAGCTACTGGTAATGTGTTCCCTACAGCCAAGTGGTATGAATCCGTAGGTGTGGCCGTAAAAAAATAATTTGAATAAATGTCCCGTGCTGTGTCTGCCACGGTCGCTCTACAGAGAAGCTAGCTTGGCTAGCCGTCAGTATTTAGGATCAACATATGGCGTCGCTCGTTCGGTGCAGTTGCTTTTAATGCGAAGCATTCTTTGGTGAGTGCCCCAGTGATCTGGTAGCAAAATCGTGCGAAATCGTGTCTGTAACGCCAAAAAACTTGACGCATTTCCCATATGAATACATAGGTCTTTATAAAAAGGGGTGGGGTGGCCAACTTGAAATCGGAAGTGGCGTCAGCATAAATTTGGCCGTGATGCAGGCATTGGTCAAGTTGAATGTGGTAGTGATATGGGATTGGCCCAACATAAATTTGGGGTGAAATGGTAGTGAGCCAAGCTGAATTTGAGGCTGATATGGGGGTGGCTCAACCTAAATTTGAGGTGATATAGGGGTGGGTAAGCCTAAGTTTGGGGGAATATGGGGGGTGGGCCAGCCTGGATTTGGGGAGGATACGGGGGTGGGAGAACCTAAATTTGGAAGGGATATGGGGGGTGGGCCACCCTAACCATGGGGCTGATATGGGGCTGGGCGAAGCTGAATCGGGGGTGATACGGGGGTGGGCTAACCTAAATGTGGGAATGATTTGCGGTGGGCCATCCTAAATTTGAGGTGATAGAGCGGTGGGCTAGGCTAAGTTTGGGGCTGATATGGGGGTGGGCGAACCTGGATTTGGGGATGATATGGGGGTGGGCCAACCTAAATGTGGGGCTGACATGGGGACAGGCTAACCTAACCATGGGGGTGATGCGCGGCTGGGCCAAGCTGAATTGGAGGGTGATATATGGGTGGACTAACCTTAGTTGGTGGGCGATTTGCGGTGGGCCATTCTAAATTTGAGGTGATCGAGGGGTGCGCCAGCATTAGTTTGGGGCGGATATGGGGGTGGGTCAACCTCGAGTTGCAGGTGGTATTGGAGTGGGCCAACCTAAATTTGGTGGTGTTGTGGAGGCGGGCCAATCTGTATTTGGGGGTGATATGGTATTGGTCCTACCTAAATGTGGGAGCAATCTCGGGGTCGGCCAATCTGAATTTGGGGGCGATATAGGGGTGGGCCAACCTAAATTTTGGGGTGCGTCGGCTAGAAATTTGGAGGAGGATTTATGGAAATTCGTCTGTGGACCAACTTGAAAATTAGGGGTGGCCCAATTGAAATTCGGGGTTGAGCCAACTTGAAGTTTAAGGCTGGGCAAAAAGAAAGTCGGGCGTGGCCGACTTTAAACTTGAGGGTGGGCCAATTTAAATTTGAGGGTGTGCCAAACTTGAAATTTGGGGATGGGCCTACTTAATGTTTGGGATGGGCCAAATGAAAGTTGGGGGCCTGTTTACGAATAGTTAGACAACACCAGTAGTGTTTCTGCATATTTTTCATCATCGCAAAGTACGTATATCAATAATTGTTACCTATATCCCTCAAGGTGAGCTACCACTCGAGCCTTCCCAGCCCACTGAGCTAATGATGTCACGGGAGTGCTCTCATCGTAACGACTGCGACGTTCAATGCGGAGATCCACAAAAACAAATCGCAGACCGAGCTAACCATTTTCACACCAATGACACCGCTAACACTACTCGCTCGTGCTAGACGCAACACAAGCTTACAACGATCATAATTCAACTTTCAATCACACCTAGTCGACACGTTCTCAGTGCAGAATTTCGTCAATCATCTGAATAGAAACCATGCTGGATGTTTTACTGTTATGTTGGGCCGTTTTTTCGAAAGCCTTCTCCCACAAAGACAATATATTTTTGAGATTGACGAGGCAAGCTAGTACATAACTCATACGAAGCAAACGTATAAAGGGTTATAGTGATTTCTCAAAAAATATGTTAGGTAAATAAGATTTCAGATAGTATTATTTCGACCGGGCATGACAACGATTTCTTCCCGCCTGTCACAGCGCTTTCACTGAAGACAATCATTTTGCTCAAACGCGTTGCCCCAATACTGCATGTGCTGAATGTACAAAAGTGCGGTGCGTGGTCACAGCTACAAAGCCAGTCTATCTTGTGTACTGTTGTTGTTATTGTAGTAATGTGGAGTTTTCCTCTTCATAAGAGCACAAAAAGAAAAAAAAATATTACAGATAGTAGCTGAGCGCAAATACATCGGAAGATCTGAAACCAGCAATTATTTTTAATTTGCGTGTTGGTCTTCTCTGCTGGTAGATCGCTGTCCGATCACTTCAACAAATTTTGTTTGTGTGCAACAGCAGCAAAAACAAAGATACTACCATTTCATTGCTAGGACCTTTATGCCATTCACACGCACAATAAGGACACCAGATAATTGACACTATCAGTTCATAAACTGATATTGTTTTGCTAATTTCAGTGTAGCGTGGTGTCTGCGAACGGAGTATTTTCGTAGTATCAGTCCAGTGTTAGCAGTGAGAAGCAGTTCGGTCTATCATCTCCGTGAGGCCATACTAGCCATTGTAGCGCTTTACTCTAGGCCAAGTGCTAAAAACTTGGTTTGATTCGTCCTTTCCGCAGGTCGTCCATCCATTCTGTTATGGTGGCCATCAACGTTGCGTACGTCAGGCCTCCTCCTCATTTTAGCTTCACCATCGCTAGAGTGGGCAGAGAAAGGAAGCTTTCTTCACAATCAGCCCCAGCGGGGTTCCACCACTCGTAACTGCTGCAATTTGCATTAAGTGGCTGGGCATGCTAACTACATCCTTAGTTTCACAATGGCTAGCGCGCGCAGAAAAAGTAGAGCTGTAGTCGCTATCACTACCACGAACCCATGTCAATGCAGATGTAAGTACGTGGAGGGGCTGGACATGCTAACTTCTGCGCTACGCCCTGCCGCCGCCACCTCAGATTTTCTATGCATACCTGCTTCTGGTTTCTATCGCACACGCATGCAGGACAAACGCGGATAAGTAATTGGATTAGATTGGGAAAACGTTTATTGAGCCTGCAGTAAAGCGCGAAGGCGCGCTTCGGACGTGACCTACGTCGTCATCGTGGCGGTGTTCGGAATGGCCGTACGGGGTGGTAACGTGCCAGCTTTCAGCCCGCAGCACGTGTTCCAATCTCACCAGACGGGGCGCACTTCAGAGAACTGCGGATGACCGGCAGCCACGTGGCGCGCGGTCAACTAAGGAATGTGGTACTCGGCTGCGCCACCCGAGACAAAGCAGAGTTCTACGAAGCCCTCTGACGTCGGCTCCGGACCCTTTTCCTCTGTGCGTGTGTGCGGCACGTGTTTGTGAGCCCTCCGCCAGAAGGGCTGGTCCACGGGGACATCGAACGGTGACGTCGAACGATGACGTCGAACTATGACGTCGAGCGGAGAGCTTATAAGCAGCGTTTACCGGCTGCTAGAGCGTGCTCGTCGTCGGGAGGTGAGTGCTCGTTGTCATGCTAGAAATGTACTAGTGAGCTGTGTGCTCGTAAGCTGTTTGCTGTATGATAGTCTTGCGGGCTCCATATGGGAGTCGCGCTAAACTGCCAATGTATCTTGCTTAAAATGGTAAATAAATCCTGCTCGCCTAGTCCTGTTGCCACAAGGTCCTCCCTACAGCTACGACTGCCAACTCTTACAGCGGGTGCCCTGCGAGGATCCCCGCTCGCCGTTGCCGGCTCGCCAGGCTACTGCCTAGCCATCGCCTCGATGACCTGCTGGAGGGCCTGTAGTTGTTTTTCTTGGTCTTCGCTCCACGTTGCTTCCTCAAGCTGCGGCGGTATATGTCCTGAGTTAGCTTGACTTGGATGTTTGCAGCAATCCCATAGCATGCGCTCGAATGTGGCCGTCTCCCTGCAGCACGCTCTGCACTTGTCATGGGGGTGCGATTCTGTGTACATCCTATGCAATAGCGCCGGGCTTGGAAGTGTTCTCGTTTGTAGTTACCTGAACAGCACGGCCTGCGACTTGCTCAGCCCTTTGCAGGGCGGCGGGAGAAGTCTACGGGCCAGCCGAAAGCCTTGGTCAGTTCGTTATAGGTGGTCATCCGGTCTTTGGCGCTGAAACACAGCGGGCAGCCATTGCCTTGGGCGCGGTCGGTTAATTCTCGCGCTCGGGCGTGTGTCGTTTCGTTGCGATTGGCATGCTTCTCCGACGCTTGTCCTGCGTGCTCCGGGAACCACTTGATTCGAGTCCTCTTGTCGCGGTATGCCTGTCGGCGCAAGACGCGTGCCGACATTGGGGCAATTCTTCCTTTGGCGTGGTTCTTCACCGCCTGTCTGAAGTCGCTGAGGATCATGTGGCATTCTCGGGCTACGATGGCCAGGGCGATGGCTATTTCTTCTGCTTCCTCCACTTGCTTGCTCGATGTGCTGGCAGTCGCCCGCACGTAGTCGACCACCGCGATCGCGAAGCAGTTGCGGCCGGCATATTCGGCTCCATCCACGTATCTGGCACCGGTGTCTTCCGCGTGCAGGTCGGTCAGTGCCTTGGCTATAGCGCGTCTTCTGCCTTCGTTGAATTCCGGGTGCATGTTCTTCGGCAAGGGGTCAACCCGCACGTTTCATCGTACGTGGTCGGGGACGGGGCATTTTGGTCCCTGCTGTTCGTGATAACCGATGCCTAGACTGCACAGGATCTTTCTGCCGGCCTTTGTTGATGACAATCTTTCAAACTGAGCGGCTCTTTGCGCTTCGACGATCTCGTCGAGCGTGTTGTGTATGCCCAGCTGGAGGAGACGTTTCGTGTTGGTAGTTTCAGGTAGACCGAGGGGTGTCTTGTAAGCCCTCCGGATTAGGATGTCTAGCTTGTTCTTTTCGCTTTTCACCCACTTGTGGAAGGCTGCCACGTACACTGGCAGACTACGAAGGAGTGTATAAGAATGATGAAGTTTTCCTCCTTCATGACTCCCTTCTTGGTGGTAACGCGCTTGAGCAGTCTGCTGGCATTGGACGCCTTACCCATGATGCGGGTGATGGTGTCTCCGTTCCTGCCGAGCGCTTCGATCGTCATGCCCAGGACTCGGATCTTGCTGACCGACGGTATTGTGTTACCATCCCTGGTGCGGATCCTGATATTTTCGTGTTTCCTTTGCTTCTTGATTCTGTGCGTTTTGATCGGTTGGTAAAGCAGGAGCTCCAACTTACTTGGGGAGCAACGCAGTCCCGTACCTTCCAAGCTTTCTTCGACCGTGTCGACTGCCGTCTGTGGCGTGGATTTTGTGCGGGCATCACTGCCCCCGTCCACCCACAGCGTAATGTCGTCCGCGTATATCGTGTGCTTCAGTCCTTCAAGCTGGCATAGTCTTTTGACAACTTGAATCATAACAAGATTAAATAGCATGGGTGAGATGACGGAGCCTTTGGAAGTGCCCTGGCTCCCTAATGTCTTCTCGTCCGTCCTCAGGTCGCCGGGTCTGAGCTCCGCCATCTGCCGGTGAGGAAGCCTTCGAAATATTCGTACGACCTCTCGCCTAGGTTTAGATGCGATACCTGCGCGAGGATGGCAGAGTGCGCAACCTTGTCGAAGGCGCTTTCTAGGTGGAGCCCGAGGACGGCTTTGGTGTCCCTGGTTTCGCCGTCGATGACCTGATGTTTGTTAAGTAAAAAATATCAGTGCCCTCCCACTCTGTGAAGAAAGATGACCAGCAAAGCTGTGTATGTGGGCCCCTTAATGGCGAACTGCACCTCCGCCGTATGTCGGCACCGCGTTGCACTGTCTTCGGGATCGGCCCACGTATGGGGAGTGCTTAATGCCTGCTTCACCTCTGCCGCTGGTCGGCCTGGCATGGTGTTACATTCGGGATCAGCCCACGTATGGGGAGAGCTGAACGCTTGCTGCACCTCTGCTGCGGGTGAGGCCGGTATTACGCTATCTTCGGGATTTTGCTCTATACGCGGGCGCGATAGTGGGGAAAGTAGCCCTTAAGAGGAACCTTTAGCTCTGGTGGTCCTATATAAATACATCTAAAAGGAGAATTCGTTTTTCTCCACAACCACCGCATCAAATTTTACAAGGTTTGTTGCACTTAGAAGAAATACTTAAAATATAGTGACTGTTTGTTTAGAATGTTTTATTTAGGTCATCATTTGTTTATTCAAAATTGGCAAAAATCACAAATTTTCAGAAAACGAAACCAACTTTACAACCATGTCCTTCGGCAATCAAAACTGATATCACAATTCTGTACATTGCATCTAACAGCACATCTAAAGCGGACAAAATTGATATATTACGCATGAATCTAAAAAAAATTAGTAATGTGGAAATACAGCTTTTCCACAACCCTTGTTCACAACGTAACGACTTCACGTAAGATATAAATCGGCATATTGGATTTGTCCACTTTGAATTGTCTAAAGGATTCTGTTTACATAACCGCGATATCAGTTCTTGATGCGGAGTTATTAATTTGTAAACTTCGTGCTTCTGTATTTTTCGCACTTTCGAATTTTTGAAAATCTTTTACCAGAATTCAAGCCCTAAATAGAAATTCCGCTTCCAATAGTTACTAGAATTTACCTTTCTCTCCCGAATCCAGCAAAATTTATTAAAATCGGCCCAGGGGTTATCTCAGAAAATCGTTTCGGCGTTTTACATTTATGTGAATAGGCCACGTCGGAGTTGGGCCCGAGTTCTCTTACTCTTAACGACTTCGTTGTAAAAAAAAGCCGTCAATATCGCCGCCTCAGATTTTGTGATGATGGCACCGCCACCATCGGCACGGCTCCGTGAGCAGCTACCAAGCTGTTCACTTTCGTTATCTTCCTTCCCTCGGCGGCAGTGCACTGTCTTGATGCCGACGACACGCTAAATCTGCACCATCATTCCGTCATGCATCTCTTCTGCGAACAAGCAAGCTTTCGGCGGCACACGTTCACTGCCGTATTGACATTAAAACTTTAGAATGCTTGCCTTCGAGAAAGCAGCGTGAATAAAAATGGAACGCGACTATGTGACCATGGGGAACATGTTCACGGGGCCATACTATTGATGACAGCATCACAAAAGGCTAGATGTGGTCAGGTTGACTTTACAGGTTTGGAAGGAATGACTGACGGACTAGTTGCTTCATTATCACATAAACAACAGCGCCTAATGTTAGCGCAGTTTGTGTGTGGTTCCCCCTGTGTGTGTCCCGTCGTGAAGTGCTGTTCTTTCTTTGACTTTACAGATGTTATTTTTCTGCATCAGTTACGTCTTCCAAGAGTGTTTACTTAAAAAATTTTTGTTCGCATTGCTCTTACAGAAGCATGTTTAGTCGAAATTTGTTCGCTTGGCTGCTTAATCTCGAGGACGGGCTCCAAACTGCTCATTTTCTTTAACCACGCAAAAACCATTACTGAAAATTTAATTAACGTAGCTTTGTCAATTATGCAAACAACTTCTCAACTTACTCCGCATCTAGAGGTTACCAATCTGAACACTTGAATGATAGAATGGTGTTAACATTGTTTGCATCGTTCGAATAGTTTTGTTTCGTGCAGTTAAAAGCAGCCGGCATATTGATGGTGCTGTATATAGGCTTCTTATAAAGTAAGTGTGAAAGTTTGGACAGCTTATCTTGGCACAAATCAACTTCATGAGCTTAAGCACATGACCCAACCTTGCACGTCTGTCTTTACAACCGATTCTCATACATTATACAAGAAGCACCTCAGTGCTACGGTACATCCCACAAGGTGTGCGAGAACACTGTGCGCGCTCCCGATTAGGTTTCTGAGCGTTGGTGGCATCAGACTCGGTTTCCTGGCATCATAAGGAATAAAAACAGCTTCCTGGAGGGAAGCATTGGGTGCATTTTCAGCACTTCGTAACATATGGATCAGCACGGATATGTACGTTAGAACGAAAAGTACTGAAATATTAAGGTGAGGGTTTCGCTGCATGTATTTTGGCTGTCTAATGTTAAGATCTAAAGAAAAAATGCTTTGATTTTGTGACAATTAATGTTGACATGAAATATGAGCTCCGACACAGTACCCGTGGTGGAACTGGCCCCTGGAATACAGGGCTACATTAAACCACGATATGCTGGTTTGATAAATACCAGTAATTGTAAAGTGGTTCACTCTTGAATTTCCTGTATGTCAATCGGCGCCGCTGTGCAGTGTTGGGGGCCCTTTTTATACCACCAGCACTATGTTTCAGCTAATATTGAAAGCAACTCTATTGTTTCTTCTAAGGGGGGGGGGGGGGGGGCTTTTTTTAGCGTCTAACCACAGTTCCAAAGTTATCAATTAGCTCAAGATGCGCCTGCATGTGTTTCTAATATCCAGTATGTTGGCACGAATTCAATAGCGAAAGAGCGCTATCTTATCAGATTGCGTGCGTGAAGCGAATGCTGGCGTACATTCTCCATCACATTTGCCGACCCGAGATTGCGCTGCGATGTACGAGCATTCCAATCTGACGAACCGACGCCTTGATCCGTAGATCGGAATCAGAGGAAGCACTTTGCTCGCGGCCATCGGTATCTTTGAGTGTTATTTTCTTTTCCAGCGCAAGCTCATCTTATAATGAGTAACATTCGTGACTGACTCTTTTGGAAGTGTTTTGTTCTTGACATTTCTACAACGTGAGAGTATAGAGGTGCTCCATATTTATTGAGAGAATACTGGGAAATGACCTAGGCCTTTTCTTGCGTCTGCGTTTACACATTTACCGCATCAATTTATTTTCCATAACTTACGTTTTAATTTAGGGGGCTGTAAAGCACACCAACCTTTTACTAACCGGATGTTTTAATAACACAGAAAATTTAAATGCTTATTAGTCGGCTTTCACTTCATGGTAAGGAATTTCAATAAAGATCTACTTACGATAATTAAAAGCCTATCCGTTTGACAACGTTTCACCTCAGTTCCCCTTTGCAAGGTGATACAGACTTGCAGATTGTTCGTATTGGGCACCCTCGACATATGTCCAACCGCCAAACAAAGGGTTATTCCGAATGTTTCATTTCAGGAAGGCGTGCTACCCTCCCGTCTTTCATTCCCGTTCGCAAACACGCATAAGACGAAAGTGCTGCGTGAAGAGCGTCGTTAGTCCAAGCCAACTAGCTACCGTAACTCACCTCGCCTATATCGCTGTCATTTAGGCTTAGATAAGAAATATTATTATTTTAAACTGACGCATCAGGAATCCAAAAAGAGCTGCGCGCGACCAGCCCAGCTAGGTTTCTTTCATTTCGTACATCGTCGTAGCGGCTAATAGTAGCTCACGAAGCAGAGCACTGAGTGTGGATATGGCAGAGGTGGTGTTCTATATAATGTCTCGTCACCCACCGAGAATTGCCCGCCGTGTTACTGGCCATTCCTAGAAAATTGTATATGTGACGCCCAGCCATTTGGAACACGGCAACTTTGTTTTCCGATGGGAGAGTCCAGGTGAGAGAAAGTGTGGTTATGGAGATAAAGACACGCTATTTTCTGCAGTAACTTAGGCATGCATGGATGAATGCCTTTATTTATTGAGAAAAAGGAGGAGCAAGCATCAGTGGAAGCACGTCTCAGCAGACTGGGAAAGAAGCGGGGGACAAAGAGGAAAAGCTGGGGCCTGGGTGGCAGGCGAAGTCGCAGCTTAGAGGCGAGGGAATATAAGCAAGACTTGGCGAAACCAGTTGAATTCCAGTGTAGATGTGTGATGTGCCGAGTAAACGATTGGAGTCACCGCCCAGCATCCGTCCTTTGCGGCAGTCTAGGCTCCCACCGTTCTTGGTAACAAACCTTTACTGAAAACCAATCTTCGCAATTACTTATTCATCAGCCATGCCTAGCCACGTATTCCTTAGTGGCAGGGTCTGTGGATTACAACTACGCTGTCCCGACAAGTTACGACCATAGCGTGGCGCTTGCGGTTACGGATGCCATACTCGTGACTCTTACTGTACTACTGCTATACTGCGCGAATACTATAAACATGGGTTTACTGCACAAGTTAGTAAACAGACATTTTAGAACCGCGTTTATCGCCTTACATACGCCCAACGCAAGCACCATTGTAGCATGTCACGGTGTGAGTCCCTTCAAGACAGAGACGCGAACGCAAACATAAGAACGTGTTAGAAGACAGGGTCTTGGGCCTCGTGCCAAACATATCCAAGCCAACAATATGATAACAATCATGCCGTCGTTTCTATGCAAAGAGGTTGTGTATTTAAACTTCTGGAGTGACAGTCCAATCCGCCACCTACGGGAGCGCGTGAAGCCGCCGGGGGCCACATTGTTAGAGGAAAAGGAGTGCGGCCACAGTACGTGGCTGCGGTATACGCGCGACGCAACCTGTGCTTGCGGTTCTGCGATGAAAAAATAAAATTAAACCCCTTTAGGAAATATATCAGTCCGCCATTTTGTGTCGCAGTTGTCAAAAATAAAACGTCATGGTGGTGGGTGCCTTGTGTTCTGTGTACAATATTGTTACGAGGAGTTGCGAAGAAATGGTCTTATTTACAGGAGAATTGGACGATGATGGTAGCGTGATCGTAGCGAAGCCCGGCCTCTCTAACTCCTCGTTTTCTTCGTCCTCTCTTTCTTCTCTTCTTGTCCGTTCCTTTCGTATCTGTTACATTTTCCCGCAAGCAGACGAAGCCCGTGGGGCGAGTCAAGATGTACAAGCAGGGTAGAAAGGCTTCAGGCGAGCAATATGAGTCAGCTGAGTTCTGCTTGATGGCCGACCATTGCACAGGAGGCGAGCTATGACGTAAGTGAGTTCGCTCAGGTGGTCCACAACTACAAAGGGGCCTGAATATTGTGACAAGAACTTTTGGCACAATCCACGCTTGCGTTGCGGTGTCCAAAGGAGGACTAAGTCACCTTTTTGCAGCGATACTTGTACGTGACGGTCGTCGTATCGCTCTTTCGAACGACTTTGCGAGGCCAGAGTACGAAGACGAGCTATTCGATGCGCTTCTTCGGCGAGACACAAAGTCTTCGATACAGGATCATCACTGTGCAGAACGAAGGGTAAGAAAGTGTCCAGAGGGCTTCGCGGTAACCTTGCATACAGGAGATAAAATGGGCTATAGTTCATGGTTTCGTGCTTCGCCGTGTTGTATGCATAAGTGATGAAGGGCAGCACGTCGTCCCAGTTCTTATGATTGGAGGAGACGTACATGGCAAGCATGTTAGTCAGCGTTCTGCTTGTCCTTTCAACGAGGCCATTGGTCTGTGGATGATACAGCGTGGAATGACGGAACTGTGAAGTGCACAAACGAAGTAACTCTTCAATGGCATCAGCCGTGAACTGGCGACCACGGTCGCTGATGATGACACGTGGTGGGCCATGACGAAGGACCACGGAACGGAGCAGGAAGGCCGCCACGCAAGCAGCGGTGGAAGACGGTATGGCTGCAGTTCCTGCATACCGTGTAAGATGGTCTACGCAGACAATTATCCAGTGGTTCCTGTTGTTAGATAACGGCAATGGACCCAAAAGGTCAATGCCTACTTGCTCGAACGGCGTACTGGGCGGTGCAATGGCCGAAGGGGACCCGGGGCTGCGGTGGTCGGTCGCTTGTGACGTTGGCACGTTTCACAACTAGCGACATAGCGCTTGGTTGTTTCGTACATCTTGGGCCAGTAAAAGCGCTCCTGCGTGCGGTGCAGCGTTCGTACGAAGCCGAAATGGCCGGATGTCACATCGTCATGCATGGCGCGTAGAACGTCGGAGGGGAGACTCTCGCGGACAAGAAGCAGAAAACGCGCTCGATGCCCGGAGAAATTAGTTTTGTACAGCAATTTATCACGGGCAGTAAAGCGACCGCTGCCTTTAGAAGTACGGGCGGCGACAAAAAGCGGATCAAGGGTAACGTCATCCCGTTGTTCTCGCTGAAAGTGCCGCGTCAGGGAACGTAGGAGTAACAGCAGCGAGACAGTCGTCAAAATTCTCAGCATCGCAGTCGGTAGTCGCAAGAGGAATCCGAGAGAGGCAGTCTGCGTCAGCGTGACGACGGCCACTCTTGTACGATACCACAAAGTCGTATTCCTGGAGGCGCAGCGCCCAACGTGCGAGGCGACCAGAGGGATCACGCAAACCGACCAGCCAGCATAAAGAATGATGGTCATCGATAATCTTGAATGGTCTACCGTAAAGAGAACATCGAAACTTTTGTACGGCGAGAACGGCTGCCAGGCATTCCTGTTCCGTAACCGTATATTTGCGTTCAGATTTGCTCAGACAACGGCTGGCATATGCGACAACATGTTCTGCGCCACTGTGACGTTGTACAAGCACCGCTCATATCCCGATTCCACTCGCATCAGTGTGAACTTCAGTCAGGCAAGATGGATCGAAGTGACGCAAGAGGAGTGCTGACGTTAGTATAAACTTCAGTTGAGAGAATGATGCGTCACACTCTGGTGTCCAATTGAAGGATGCATTTTGTCGCAAAATACTTGTCAACGGGTAAACGATGTCGGCAAACCGGGGAAGAAAACGACGAAAATACGAACATAGGCCAATGAATGAGCGGAGTTCTCGTGCTGACTGCGGTGGCTTGAAGGAACTCACTGCTTCAATCTTACGAGGATCGGGTCTGACGCCATCCTTGTCGACTAAGTGTCCCAGGACCACTGTTTGGCGTTCGCCGAACCGACACTTTTTTGAGTTTAGGACCAGTCCAGCTTTCTCAGTGCAGTCGAGAACGAGGCTGAGGCGTTCGTTATGTTCTTCAAACGTGCGGCCAAAGATTACAACATCACCGAGGTAACACATGCATATCTCCCACTTAGGCCACGTAGTACTGTGTCCATGAATCTTTCAAAGGTGGCAGGAGCATTACAAAGGCCAAAAGCATAACATTAAATTCGAATAGGCCATCTGGAGTCACGAAAGCGATCTTTTCCTTGTCGGCAGGGTCCATAGGTATTTGCCAGTACCCCGATCGCAAATCAAGTGTTGAGAAGTAAGAAGCAGCGTGTAAGCAATCAATGACGTCATCGATTCGCGGTAGTGGATAGACATCCTTCTTCGTCACTGCGTTTAGATGTCTGTAATCCACGCAGAATCTCCAGGAGATATCTTTTTTTCGGACCAGGATTACTGGGGCTGCCCATGGACTAGATGACTCTTGAACGACACCTTTGTTCATCATCTCCTTGACTTGCTCGGCAATAACTTTGCGCTCGGACGATGACACTCGGTAGGGCTTCTGGCGGATGGGGTGTGCTGAGCCGGTATCTATTCTGTGACGATCGCGGGACGACGGTAAATGAAGGGGTGCATCTCCATGCGTGAAGTCGAATGCGGCCTCATGCCTGGCAAGGACTTGTACCAGTGCTTGCCGTTCCGATGTACCGAGAGCCTTGCTGATCATGCCAAGCATTAGCTCTTCAGAATGGCGATTATCGCAAGGAAAGCAAGCTGTAGAGACGTCCGTAGTTAGTGCCGCTATTGAACTACATGTGGCTTCATCGAAAAGAGCGATTTTCATACCGCGAGGAAGGACAACCGGCGTGGCGGAACAGTTCAGCGCCCACAATGTGGCGACTCCTTTCGTCATTCACACGACAGAGCAGGGCACAAGTATATTTTTTAGCACAGTTTATGCGGAGAGGCCTAACTACAAGGTCAACACAATCAGCATCAACAATAGTTGTAGAAACACGAACGGGCGTCAAGCACCACGATGGTACAATCACTTCATCAAGAACACTGAGTGTGTCTGTGTCCTCGTCTTCACCACCCAAGCTTTGTTCGGAATGTGCTGATATAAATAACTTGTTCAATGAGATTTTGCCACAACCACAATCCACGGAAGCGCCGAACTGTTCAAGAAAATCGATACCAAGAATAACGCCGTGCGAACAACGAGAAAGAACAAGGAATTCCGACACAAACACTTTCCCAGCCAACAAAACACCCACAGCACAAACACCAAGGGGATGAAGCCACTCGCCGCCTACTCCACGAAAGGTAATACCGTCGTTCCAAGAAAACATAACTTTGTGGCCTAGCCGGTTTTTGAAAGCGAGGCTCATCACAGACACAGCAGCCCCAGTATCAACTAACGCCATGGTCGGTATTCCGTAATTCGAGACATTCACTGTGTTTTTGAACATCACAACAGGCAGAGGTATTTCTTGCAAAGACTGTCCGGCGACCACACATCCACTGGCCGCGGATGCTAGTTTCCCGGGGGCGGTGAGGAAGAACGGCGCCGAGGGGACGGAGAGCGACGGGGACGGCTATTTGGTGGCGTCAAACTCCGCTCAGATGCTGGCGAATCACTGCGTCTGGTCTCGTGTGAGAAGTGATCCCTTGGAAGCAAATCGGTCGTCCGCAGGTCATATGAAGTACGAGTTCTGAGTGGCGAGAACATCGATGGTGTCCTACGTGATTGACGGGCTTGGCGACAATACCGAGCTATATGGCCTGTGGAACCGCAGTTGCAGCACACGGGAGGGTCGCGGTTCACAGCGTCTTCCTCGAAACGAATGGTAGACGGCTGCGGGCGGCGAGAAAGTTCGTGGCCATGTGGATAACGTGTCTCTGCTGCTTGCTGAAATCCGTTATATCTTTCATAAGTCGCGTCGTGGTAGTAGGGTCGGTGCTGTTCTTGTCGTGGCCTGACAGAAGTCG
This sequence comes from Dermacentor andersoni, assembly GCF_023375885.2. NCBI lineage: Eukaryota > Metazoa > Arthropoda > Arachnida > Ixodida > Ixodidae > Dermacentor > Dermacentor andersoni. The sequence goes on along the minus strand of NC_092816.1, from coordinate 195,543,892 downwards.
CAGGGCCTCGGGGGTAAAAATGCAGCTGCTCTCGTTGTGGCCGAGCGTCATAAGTAGGGCCTCTGTCGTAGAGACGTGACTGCTGTCGGGGCGTGAGTTCATAATCCTCAGTGCCCCTTGCCGCAGGATACGGGGAGAAGGATGCCACGTTTGGCTCAAAATCTAGGGGTAGGCGGAAGCTATGAGTGCCTGGATGTGTCACTTGCGCGTGCAGGCTGAGTTCTTCCCGAACTATTTGTCGGATCGTTGATTCAAGATCAAGGGGCTGGTTGCTGTCCACGCTTGCAACTGTCGTTACATTGGCTAGCCTGCCAAACTTCGGCGTTATGCGCCTCTTATTTAGTTGCTCGAAAGTGCGACAGTGCCGAATGATGTCAGCGACGGAAGCCAGGCTGTCTTTTGCAATGAGGAAATTGTAAACATCCTTGGCAATTCCTTTTAGGATGTGCCCGACTTTGTCTCCCTCGGACATTCCAGAGTCCACCATCCTACACAGTTTTATTACTGCCTCAATGTAGGTCGTGCAGGTTTCGCCTGGTACTTGCGCACGTTGCAGTAGCGTCTGTTCTGCCCTTTTCTTTTTCGTCGCGGAGTCCCCGAATCGCTCTTTGATTTCCGAAACAAATCTTCCCCATGTTGTGAATGTTTCCTCGTGGTTGTCGAACCACACCAACGCAGTATCCGTTAGAAAGAACACGACGTTCGAAAGCTGAGAAGCGCTGTTCCACCTGTTGGCGGCACTCACCCGGTGATAATGGATGAGCCATCCCTCGGCGTCTTCGTCCGATCTTCAGGCGAAGGGACGCGCATCTCTCAGTTGCAGAACAGAACTTGTCGGGGCAGCAGTTGGAATGGGCCGTTGTTCTTCTGCGTCGTGGGACATGTTCAGCTCCGGTGAATTCGGTGGGAGTCCAGCAAGGCGACGGCTCCGTCGAAGAACTTGTGGTTCAGCCTCCGTCTTCGGGTGTCGATTACGCAGCACCTTCCACCACAACTGTTACGAGGAGTTGCGAAGAAATGGTTCTATTTACAGGAGAATTGGACGATGATGGTAGCGTGATCGTAGCGCAGCCCGGCCTCTCTAACTCCTCGTTTTCTTCGTCCTCTCTTTCTTCTCTTCTTGTCCGTGCTTTTCGTATCTGTTACAATATGTGGCGAGAACTGAAAAACAGTCGCTTCCTGTTTTCTTCATTGAGTAACCTGCCGCGTGCATCGGCACTGTGAAGCCCTTTCGTCGATACGTGGTGCCGGCCCGTATTGACACAATGACATGACCTCGAAATGTAGTATCCTTATGCCACTTCTTAAAAAGATCACTATTTGTGTAAATCAGCGTTTTTGGTTGAAACCAAGAAAACAAGAAAAAAATATTCAGCGGTAGGTGACATTTTTTCCGGCATTTGAGTTCTAGCTGAAAAGAGTCGGTGAAAGCAAATTTACAATAAAGCTAAGGCGACCCACAATCTGCCCACAGCCGCAAGCCTACATGCGCTCCAATGAGAATAACCTGCCAAAGTTAAGGTCATGTGTCAGCTGGCCGCTCAAGCAATCTTTACTTCTTTTTCGTTTCTGCATCCATTCTGCCTGCGTCTGCGGCAAAAACGTGAAGTGGGATGGTGGTGGTGGTGGTGGTGGTGGTGAATTGTAGCAGCAGGCGGGTTTAGCCTGGCGAACAAGTCCGGCAATTGCTCCAGGCAGATAGATAAACAGAAATTGGTGGAGGCAGGTGGTAGCGTAATGGTTAGCGTGCCCATTTCCCAAATGCAAGATGGAGCATTTGGGAGATGGGCTCGAATCTCGGTGGTTTGTTTGTGAAGACAGCTTTCTGTGCTCTCTGGTGACTGCTAAGCTCAGAATGAGGGGGCATCCTGACGACAACGGTCGCCGTCAACGTAACAGAATAAGCGGGCGTGCAAGGTCACGCCTAAAGCCCAAAGCACATTCAGAGGAAATACACTATACTCTTGCCGACAAAAAAAAAAAAAAAAACGTGATGAGTAACGAGCGGTGTTGTTGAGAGAGGCTGTAGACGGATAATGTCACCAGAGACAGGACAACGATCCAATCCCGGTCCAATGTACGTCGACAGTGTGTCAACTAGCGTGTAATTGATACTTCATTAAGGTCGTTGCGTGTTTGTGTTGTGTCTAGCAGGAGCGAGTAGTGTAAGAGATGACACTGGAGAGAAGGCGGTGAGCGAAGTCCGGGAAGGTAATTGAGGATAGCCATATTGAACGTCGACGCCATGTTGAATAAAGCCTGCGACTTCAGTTGCTCAGCCGCCAGAAAGGCTTGTGTCGTAGCATACCGCTGGGCGTATTTGGTAACCACAGCGATAAACACACATGTTGCGGAAGTAAACAGAGGTAAGGGACGTAGTGAGCTGGCCGCCCTTTTCGAGCTCTGGCATAGTTTGAAAAATGAATGTGGCGAAGTATGACGCACAAAATAGTATATGTCAAACCAAACGAATCAGCGTGGTTATACTTGCGCGACACGCCATGGTGGCCTGCCACCAATACATCATGAACTTGCAGCGATGAGAGTTTTCATTGCGTACTTGAGAATAAAAACGAGCACATCAGAGACGTCCGAGGGACATTTCTAGGGTACAAGAGCATAACGCCCCCCCCCCCCCCCCCAAAAAAAAAAAAATCACGATTATAGGCTGACGAATATGGGCGTCGTAAGATTGAGCACTACGGCGCTTGTTGATCTTGTTTAGGATCACGTCAGCATTTCATTCAGCGTTTATTTCTGAGAAAAAGAGTTGAAGGTGCCCGTTTATTTGCATCACAATGGCAGGCGTAATCAGGCAAACATTGAAAGCATTTCATTAGAGAGTGCCTGTCTACTCTGTGGAGATTACGCATGACAATGACAACAAACGCAGAAAGCTTTTCTTACATCGATTCGCACATACATAGGATTCGCATAATTTTTTCACTCATTGAATACAGTGCATTCTACGGTGTCATTCTTCGACAGATGGTACCGATTTTCGCGCAATGAGGATTGGAACAAATTGTCTCACCTTCCGGCTGTCACCTTCCTCCTACTGCCAACATTCCTTCCCCTCCATAGTTGCTTAGCTTTTATTGGGTTCGGCTGCTAATCACGAGGTCTCGAGTCGAATCCCAACCATGGCAGCGGTATTTCAATGGGTGTGAAATACGAAAACCCGCGTACTTAGGGTGAGGCACACGTTAAAAAATCCCAAGTGGTCTAAATTATTCTCGAATCCTCCACTACGGCGTGCCTCATAATGAAATCGTGGTTTTGGCAAGTAAAACCTCATAATGTGTTATGTAACATTCGTTAAGGATATCCTGGGCAGTCGCACAACTCTTGAATGCAATTAAGCGACAGGAGTTGTGCGCGAGGTCTTTGAGTTTGTGGATAGCCTTTATGGCGTTCGATAGCTGCTAGTCTACATTGCGGCTATATAATAAAGGCGGAACGGCAACATGGTAGAGAATGTGGAGAACACACAAATCCCGCATATATTACTGCACAATAATTTTAAATATCGTTCTTGCTTCACGCACGCGGACAACCGCCATAGGAGACTACTTTGGAAACTAACTGCAAGTACTGTATGTGTCGTACCCAATGGTGTACCTGGCCTGGTGGCCAGTAAATGGAGACGTAATATTGCGAACAGCTTCGGCTATAGCATGCTAACGGACGACGACACAAACTGAAGTGACTAGTGCAAGAGTGGACAGGGAACACTAAAGACGCTACAAGGACAAGCGCCCAGTTGGAGGTTTGCGCTTATCCTTGTCGCCTCTAGTGTCCCGTGTCCACTCTTGCGCTAGTCACTTTAGCATGGAATACCAACTAGCCCGGTCTCGCACCCTGCGACGACACAGGAACAGTTTGCTCAACTCTTGTATCGTGACTTTTGTGTTAAGGTGAAAAACCAACTTATCCATGTATATGTCTTAATGCTTAAGGACATCTACATTTGCAGCTGCGGCGGCAGCCCATGAGTGCGCATTGCAATGTCGCTAGTGAAATAATGTGTGCACCTTAACGAATTCGATAGTGGAAAATCAAAATCCGTCCACGACGGCGTCTCTAGTAGACGCTGTGCGATGTTCGGACGTTAACAATGTGTGCCGACTGAAGAAAGGCTGCCCCGAAGTACTTCTGACGATTAGGCTAGCTTCTTTACTCCGTAGAATGAAAAAAAGAAAAAGAAAAGGAAAAGAAAATAAAAAAAAAGAACCGCATCAAAAGCCCAGAATCAACCATTGCTCGTCGCGACTAAACGCTCTTAGGATGACGAGTAATTTCTAGGCGACGAGCGAATACGCTTGATGAAGACCGCTGATAACACCGGCGGGACAAGCATTGTGGCGAAGTTCAATGCGCAGGGATAGCTTTTATTTTTTTTTATTTTGTTTGGCTGACGTCATCACGCGTCACCGCGGGAAGTTTGAAAAGTTTAAGGTTAGTACGCCACGTGGTGGCACTCACGCGAACTAAACCCTCATGTCCAGAAAAGCTGGATACGTACATGTGTTTAGTGCTGGAGATTGCGTAATCTTGAGTTTCGGATACACATGAGAGGCCGGTGAAGCATTTGCTCCCCACTGCTAACTGTAGCGGTATGAAACCGTATCATCTGTCACCAACTCTCCGATTCCATAAAATTAATTTTTTTTCTCATTCAAATTTGCTTTGTCCGATTGCTCGATAACAAAATTCTGGGGCCCCTTTCATGCAACAAATTATCCATCAGCGACTGTTTTTCCTTAAAAGATCGAATTTCAATAGAATGGAGTTTCGACACAGTTAAACCTCGGTATAATGAAGTCAGTAAAACCGACAATTTGCTTCGTTATATTGTAATTTCGTTACACAAGTTCGACCTTTTATGCAAAAAAGTACAGTCATCAATGGACTTTTCTTACGTGGAAAGGGGTCGCAACATTTCCCAAATTATTGGGCAATTGGAAAAAGCAAATTTGAAGAGAGAAAAAATTATTGAATTTGACAGTCGGCGATGAAAGATGCGGTTTGATGTGTCGACAATATCTTCACGTCGTTCCTGCGACACGAAGCCAGCCGCATTTTTGGATCCAGTCCACCACTGCAGCTGACAGTGTCACTGGCAGCGGGGAGCACTGCCTCTTGCTTCAACACGTCTCTGAACTCAAGATTATGCAACCTCCAGTACCAAACGCGCGAGAAGACAGTGCACGTGATGCCACGCCATCTCGGCACACTTAACTATATGCATACGTGACAGATTACTTCTAAAACAGTGCACGTGCTGAGTACGCGCTCAGCCATGCGCAACCACGGCCACACCAGAAAAGACGCCAACTTGCCACACACTGATGCCTGATCAGGTTACCGCGAGCTGACTCCTTTTCCGCTTGCTCGAGCGGGAAGAGGGCACTCAGCAAGCTATCATCCTTCTCAGTTCACCCTCGCGCTCGAAGCATACAGTGCACAAGGCGCGATGGGATCGTATCGCACTTGGACTCTATACAGAACATGAAGCTCCTCCATTTCAGCAGTTGCTCTTGGTCACATGGCATGCAATTTGAGAGGTGTGTTCACAAGAAGCCACTTGAAAAAGGAACCATTTGACCATCTGCATCTGCAGAAGGTTCCATTTACAGTGAAACCTCGTTAAACCATAATTGGCCGGAGCTCGGAAAAAGTAAGCACTGAACGGTAGTACTAGTTACCTAAAATAGCATGACATCGCCCACTTACCTGTCAAAAATTCTGCATGTTTTATTTGTTGAGCACTGTCTGTCACAGGTACCAGACATGTGCCGCTGAGAAACACTAATTAGTGGAGCGCGATTTTTGCGTCATGATGCAGAGAAGTGGCAAACTATGCTCCAGACAGGTCGATCAGCACACTTGCTCCTCGAGCCACCGTAGGCAAACACAAGCAGTGGCTTACTGCCATCGCTATTCTCTCTCACACTGCAACACATCAGGTAGGCTAGCGCAGCTAAGTTTGGGTTAGGCGTGGCCTCCAAGATTGCACCAGCGCAAGCTCAGCATTCACACCTAGCTTCACCTAACCTTCGACAGTCTGTGCGATCCATAGCAGCCACTGCTTGCGAGTGACTACGCAGAGCAGTGCGAAACACCAGTGCATTCAGTTTTATCTCTCAAAGCAGGGCAGGCTGATGCAGCTAGGCGTGGCCTTCGAGACTGTATCAGCACTAATGCAATCTTGAAGGCCACGAGTCGGCCAAGCCAGGCAATCGTGATAAGGTTTGCTGGCCTCCTCATTCACACAGCAGAAATACGTAAGGGTGGTGGATCAGCGTGGGTCAGCTGAATAGTTCGCAAGCCATGCTCCGTGCCACATGCTGTTTAACCCTGATGTACTTAGTTTGCGTCGCAGTGTGCAGGATGTTTTCATCAACCGCGTAGATGTTTCGCCAGTTTCACAATGCTATGGATGGAAAGCGGAAGCGAAAGACTATCACATTGGAACAGAGCACAGCTTATCGTAAAAGTAGTCGCGTCAGGTACTAAGTCACATGTTGCTCCCACTGTATTCTTTTCCTGCTTTAACCCTTTATAGGGCAATGGGACAGTGGAAGTTTCATCACATAAGTAACCATGTAGTGGTTACACAGGCCGCAAAGCTGCAATTCTCTTTGCATGTTTAAAGTGGTGTACCACATTGAACATATCAGGAAGTAATTGTAGCTCCCCTCAGAACTTTGTCATAATGAACCACTTTTTATCAAAGTCGAGAAATGCATTTGAAGTTAGAATAGACTTCAGAAACGCTTTGCCATAAAAAGCACTTGAACGCATTCAGCAGAAGCAGAGTTATTGGCTGTAAAAGATTGCCTATGATCCCCTTCGCGGTGCTACCGCTTAGTCTTCAATGTCTCACTGTGAAGGCTACAGTGGAGTGGGGTGTGCACACAAAACTTTGCCCACTGAAGGTCATCGTAGAGCAGAGTTAAAATCCGATTTTGTATGGTAACAGAGGTGTCACTGCTTCCAATTTCGGCGCCTACAACGCGCCAAACTCTGAGGCTATCCCTCAACTTACGGTGGAGTTCATGGTGTCTGATTCCTATGCTGTGCCACAGTGTACTGGATAGCTGTACACAGCTTTCTCGCGCCAAGTGGCAAGTAGCCCATTTTCTTTCACACTTATCGTTAAGGCAATCACACAATTTCACAGGGTCGAACAAAACGTCTTTACGTTCGCTCGTAGCAAGCTTCGAGCATGATGGCGACACATCTCGAAGGTGTGCACCTCAGGAACCAGACGACTTGTTCCAGTCGGATGTTGGGGCTCGGACGACACTGATAAGCATTGCGGCCAAAGTTTAGTTCCTAAGCGAGCGGTTGCAGCCGAGCGTGAGCACACTACATTCGGCTTTTCCCGGAAGTACGTAATCTTCATCGTAACTGGGAACGCCGATTTCTGCTTACTTCAGCCTGCTTAGTAAAAAGCGCCAATAAATGTGCACAGTAACAGCAAGAACAAGCGCACTGATCCAGAACGATTTTTTATTGATGTCAGGCCAATGGCAGTGCTCTATGGCAATCTGGCCACTGATGTCAAAGGGCAGCTACGGGAAGCACCGAAAGGGAGAGGGGAAGGCCTCTGTTGAAAAAGAATGTTTGAGAAAAAGGTGACGTCGTGCTACGTTTGTGAGCTCCACGCTCCGCGCACGAGTGTAAAATTTGGCCAATATACTCACAGCAGCATGCGCTAAACGCAAAATGTATTTTTTTTTCACTAAGCTTGAGGGGTGGTGTTACCTGTGTTATTTATTTTAGGGTCCTTCAATCTCGGGTTTTTTGTTTTTTTAGATTTAGGGTGTAAAAACGCGCTGTTAATTTGAAGGAAGAAAACTGTTTGGTTTTAAGGAAAAGATCTGTTTGGTTGTCTGCGAGCCCAAGGTTTAGAATTTTTCTGGTAACTTTTGGAAATAATTAACACAAGCAATGGTATCCTTTTGGACAAAAAAGCTCCTAAAACAAGAAAAATCACTCCCTGGAACACATAATGGCAATGGTATCTACTTGCAAAACACGTGACGAACTCCAAGAGACCCATTAGCAAAAACAACAAATAGAAGTGGGTTTGGTGGTCATTTTTTTTTACTTTGTCCATTGCAATTTCTTTCACAAGACAAAAAAGCACGAAGAGTCCTGCATATAGGCATGCTTTGCAGGAGGCGTGATGCTTTGCCTTATGTTACACTAGCCTTTGTTGACGTGCATTGCCTTATGCATTGGGAACATTCCTGTGTCCATCCTAGACCAGTTGGATCTTTTGTTGTCCTGATTTACTGGTTCCAAATACAGTACACTTACATTATTTGGACAGTGCTTAATTTGATTTTCCGGTTAGTTTGTTTCCAACTAAAGATCCTGGCTGGCGCCCATGCATTTCTATGACCCAAACTTTCGTTATTTCCGTCCTAAAATTGGCCGTCGCTGAATAATTCTAACTTGACCAGTCAGCACGCATGCAGCTGACCATACAGTGACCCCATTAGTGGCAGCATCTTTCTCGGCAGAGATTAGGGGACAGTGAACACATCGAACACATGCCATCTCCAGTTGAAAACACCCATTCTCGGCCTGTCCCAGGAAGATTTTCTAGCAAATGTAGCTCACAATGCACGATTATGCTCTTTACCCAATTCTAACATGGATTTTTCTTTTATCACAGAAATTGTGCCGAAAATTGCCTGCGCGGGGCAACCAGACACGATAACAACACTGCCACAGCGGTATTTGTATGCTTGACTGCATAACAGATGTATTTCGGTGAAGCTGATTAAAAATGACAAAACTGAATTTAAGCAACTGGCCGCCATTATGCAACACATAGCAGACCCTTGCCCCTTTTTTCTTGCTATTAAATTGGGTGCGCATTTGATTTATACTTTATTTAGGAGTTTATTGTCATTTCTATGTTAGTTTTTTCATTTTGGACGCAGAAAGTGAGTGCGTGCATGATTCAGGTGTGCGTAGACTCTTCAAATACTGCCAAATGAACTGATAATGTGTTTTGCCATTATTTCTGCACCTTGTTCACTCCGAATCATTGCATCATTTGATAAATTTTGTCCCATCATGGTCGAAACAACCGAGGTCAATTGTATACACCCTTGCCACAAAATTAATCGAATACTATTAACTTCAAAAAACAGCTATCTTTCCTGGAATGTGATATAGTTGGTTAACCATCTTTTCAACATGACAGCTATTGTTTGCGATGCAGATCAATGTCAGCACTGCATTATTTCTTTCTTACTGCACATATCACTAGGCACACCTATCCGATGTGTGAGAAATGCAATTGTCAAATTCACTTGCATGAAGCTATTAAAAATGAATGAAGCTTTTGTTTACTCAACGATGGCAGGTGCTGCATACATAATATTTTTACACATGACGGTTTTTACTTGAGTCTGAAATAAAAAGTCTGGTGCTGGGCCTGTGGGTACACAGGTTGACAAACGAACGACGAAACCCAACCACACAGTTTGGGTGTGGTTGTCTTTTTCTCTCTTGTGTACGCATCTTCGAAGGTTAGGTTTTCGCCGTCTGTTTGTCAAACTTGCGTGAAAATTAGGCTGGTACCACCATATTCATATACTAATAATATTAATGATAACATATATCTTCACCAATTGCTCAAAAAAGGTAGGCAGCATTCATGAGTTTGGTAACACGTGCAGTTTTATTATCCTTCATCAAAGGGCAAACTTCAGGGAAGAACATGGGCTTGACCAGACTTTCCTAAATTTTGGTTGAGGTTCAAAAATGGAGAATTATCAGGTTTTATCTGAAAATCAAGTACTCTAATCGAATTTAGGCTTCATATTATTGAACACTTCTCATATTAAAAACAGCGAAGGCAGTGAAACCAAGTGAATACTCAAAATTAAGGAATTTACACTTGCTGTAAAGAATGTAAGTACTAATAAAATAGTAGTATTTACATACATTTAGTTGTATATACAATACATAACAAACAGTATTAGATTGCACACAGAAGTTGGTGATGTGAGAAGAACCTAAATCTTTAGGGTCAAGAATTCAACACAAATAAGGATAAGTTAGTTTCGTGATCTCAGATTGCTAGAAGAAAGCACCAATCATTGCCAAACAGTACAGCACCTCGGCTGCTGTGTACCCATCAAGGCCAAGTAGGGTCCCCAACACACACCTGTATTGAGCCGCTGTTTGTCCGCGTTCAGTCGCCGCAGCTTGACAGTAGTGGCCATAAGCCGACCCTGCAGTTTGCACTGCTCTTGGTGCGACTGCTCGGCTTCGACCACCAGTTTCTCCTGCAACAGATAGAGGCAGTTGAGTGGCTCACTCGTTCCGCACAGCCTAGAGCCACAGGCCGAGTCCTAGGATGGGACTGCGGCCCGATTACACTTAGCTGAAGTGATACCGCGACGATCACTTCATAACCCAAGTCTAGGTCAGAGTAATTCAAATACTCAAATAGCAAAATATGAACTGAAAAACGAATGTTTCACTAAAATTAGGTTCACAAATAAAATATCTACTATTTGGCTTATCAACTATTTGGTTCATTCGATGAAAGACCCACCCGTCGTCGGTGCCTTGATTCGCACAAACTTTTCACAGTGCACGCTCTCTGTTGGTACAAGGTTTGTCCTGGAGGACAGGGCCTATGAAAACGGTAATGCGACGCAGGCAGAGGCAACAGCAACAAACACAGCTAATATGGAATGCACAAAAGCATGTGGGAAGGTCGGGTGATTCGGCCATCGGAAGGCACGCAGGCAGCATCGAACACGCATGTTCATGGGCAAATAATCGTGCAGCTCGAAGATTTCTGACCCCACGTGAGCAGAGCAGAGACAAACTCACTGTGCATACTCGCAGTAGTTGCCGGTTGCACGCCCACATAGCAACATTGCCTAGCGCATTAGGCGTGATCGGTGCTGCTTTGTTCGGTGTCGGCGACTAAAGTTACATTTGGTGCCAAGTCAACGCAGATCTATTCGCAACGACCGCACGACACTTGGAAAGCTAGCAAGCCACTCGCCAATGAAAGAGAGTGTACGGGATGGCACCAAAGGCTGCCATCTTTGCAGTGTACTGTTAGCAACGATTCGTTCCCGATACCATTTGTGGACGCACATTGCAGTCTCTTCTCGTAGCTTCAAGCGACTGATAACAAGACTACCTTTGGATTTACAAGACAGACACTAAAATGTCATGCGACAAAGCTGCTGAATAACTGGCTACAGACACTTGCACAGAGGGAAAATGGATGTGGAAAATGCGAGAGGGGAAAGTGAGGCAGGCGTCGCACAAACTGGCTGTGGTGCTCCCGATTTCAGAACCTTCGACAGGTACCAAACGACGCCAAACTCAACATTGACAAGATGCCTGCTCTTTACCGTTACTGCCAGCTACAATCCAACCATGCTGCGCCAATGATTGCTACATGCAAAGTGGTGTCGAGTCGCATACGCAGTCCACACTTTCGTCTTTCCCGTGCATTGGTATTAATGAGGTAACGATAACCCACACAACCCACCTGCTTTAAATATGGGAAAACTTGTTTTCTGCAGCAAAACTAGAAAGAAACACTTTCTAAGGAAAATAATATTTCCATGATATTGCTACATGCGTGCGATATTTGATTGTTTCAATGAGGCGCGTGGGTGCCATCACTCAAGAAAATAGGAGGAAGAAAGAACTGCGCTCGAGCTGTGAATCTAACTAGCCAGCGCTGCAACCTCTGTTGTAAATATAACTTGTAAATAGTTGCTCGTGTTACTGACTCATCCTTCGCGTAACAATATATAGTATGGCCAGAGTCCTGCCATGTTCTTTGGTTACTAAACTCCTCCGTCACGCTATGAGAGAGGTTCATGTATTGCATGCTCAAAGCTGCCGTAACGTGGCACCACTGTGCTTCGGAAGGCATCGGTTGCGTATCGAAATGCTTGCGCGTTGCGGAACGAGCTGGTTGATACGGTGCGCTCTGTGGACGTGCTTCGCTATTTTTGTGTACATCAACACTGTGGGGAATGTTTTAGTGGACAGTCACAGTGCTACAGATGCTATGAAACAGTTTGTAAGTACCACTGCAGAAGTAGTTCAGTTTTCTTCTTAAGACCCGCTTGCATTTTTTCACTAGAGAGAAAAACAAGAAGATGCGAGCAAAAGGGCGAGCTTTGTGTCCAGTCGCGGGTGGTAGAAAACCAGCCAGTTAAAGGCACACTAGTTGAAGGGGCATAGTAGGAAGCACGATTATCGCATTGGGCGACCACTTACAAAACATTGCACCGCTGACGAAGAAAAACAAGGGTGTTACAAGGCCTGACCAGGGCAGTGATGATAAAACACACATGGTAAGGTAAAACAAACATGATAAACACACTGGGGTAAGGGAATACATCTACTTATGGGAGGTAGTGACCGCGGATCCGGATCATGAGACTGAAATAATCGGAAGAATAAGAATGAGCTGGGGTGCGTTTGGCAGGCATTCTCGGATCATGAACAGTAGGTTACCATTATCCCTCAACAGAAAAGTGTATAGCGGCTGTACCTTACCAGCACCCGCATACGGGGCAGAAACCTGGAGGCTTACGAAGAGGGTTCTACTTAAATTGAGGATGACGCAACGAGCTATGGAAAGAATAATGGTGGATGTAACAGTAAGGGATAAGAAAAGAGCAGATTGCGTGAGGGAACAAACGCGAGGTAATGACATCTTAGTTGAAACCAAGAGAAAGAAATGGGCATGGGCAGGACATGTATAGAGGAGGGAAGATAACCGATGATCATTAAGGGCTACGGACTGGATTCCAACGGAAGGGAAGCATAGCAGGAGGCGGCAGAAAGTTAGGTGGGTGGACGAGATTAAGAAGTTTGCAGGAACATGGCCACAATTAGCACATGACCGGGGTAGTTAGAGAAGTATGGGAGAGGGCTTTGCCCTGCAGTGCGCGTAACCTGGCTGATGATGATGAATACCATCAGAAAGTACTTGCCTTCTACAAGCCGATACCACATCCTATACTATTAAACACTAGAGAGAGGACCAAAGGGCCCTCTCTCTAGTGAGCCCGAATGGGAAGAAGCCCTCAAAAGCCCGGACCTCAAACTCCAGCTCAAGGCCGTCCAGAGGGCCCAAGAACTGGCGGAGCGTCACCACGTTCCCGTCCCAACTTGGGCGTCGCCTACGGTTTCGGCCCGAGGAGCTCCCTGTATGGGATCTCTAACGGCTTAAAACTCCTCAGGACCTCACTGAAGTTCTTGACTGACTGGACTACCGAAAAACTGCTTAGTTTCCCTTGGACAGAAAAGTGTTTAAACGTTTTATGAATGCCTCGCTAAACCACCTTGTCATTTTCTGTTTCTGCAAAAAATTGGGTGCTCGATTCACTCCTTGAACATTAATTCTGAAACTGTGAAATAGTTCAGTGCCCTGACAGCCTTTCATAGTAAACAAAACTAATGTTAAATGGAGCATACGATTTATCTTTTCCTGCGAGGTTTTGTTTATTAAAATTCTACGGTAATTTTAAACGTCAATTTTCGATGATCCAATTAAAATAAGCTGTCAAGCAGCATACACATCAAGTCACTGGCCAGAAAGGAGACCTCACTGACTAGACCCTCGACGGCGCGGACAACCAGCGCCTCTTCCTCCGTGCCGCCAGCCTCAACCTCACGCGGTGCCGACGCACACAGTGAACAGCGCAGAGCCCTTTGCACCGAGGACAGCCTGGCCTCTGTTCTCTGGCACGAAGCTCAAAGGTGACAAGGACATGCTGTGTGGTGCAGAAAAAGCACAAGGACGAGAAAATAAGTATACGGTAAACATAAGCACTCTCGTCACCTGCACGTTCCTTGTGGGGGTTACTGCAGTAGCAGCCTGGAGGGAACTCTGAGAACTGATACGATGACCCACAGTAATGACCAGGAACAAACTGTCCTTTGCTCTCAGACCATACATATGTACACAACACTGCCACCTGCCACCTCGTCGCACTGCCGAAAATAACAGCAACCTCTCAAGTATATGTGTTGGTATTGATTCATATCCACAGTTTGAATCGGCAACAATGTGCCCAACTTTCCTTTATTCCGGGGCAAGGACAGGCAACAATCCATTTATTTATTTATTTGAGGCGCACAATACATGCCCACAAAAATCATGGGGAGGGGGTAGACAAAAGACAACTGTCTCCCTGACTGGGCCACATCAATAACACATTTATTTTACACCGTGCAATGGTGGCAGGCAATTTCTAGGAAGAGAAATCTCTGCAAAATGCAAGCGTTCATTTTCCTTCTAATGTACTGAGAGGGGCACAAATGAACATACAATGGGAAAAAAGCGAAAAAAGTGTGCTTAGAAATTAAACTACAGTCGAAACCAGATATACCGAACCCACATATAACAAATTACTGTGTATATCAAACCGCTGTAAGATCTCCTTGAAGATCCCATACATATGTGTAGGCCTAGTGCACGCGTATATGCCACTCCCGTTACCAGCACATTCTACGTATAGAACACGGCGCCACGCCAAAAACCTGAAAGTGTAGTTCTTTGTGCACTTTGAAGTTTTCTTTCACCTACAGATGGAGAAGACTATCGTGCACTGGGGAAAGCACAGAGCAGCGGGCTGAGGATTGATGTTATGAGCATCCGGATTTAATATCTCTGGTCAGCGTACTACGGTGGACAGAAGTTTACCAAGCTCGACCGCAAATATGCTTACCTGCAGCTGGTGCTCCACGATGCCACCCGGAAATATGTCACAATATTGACAACTTTGGGGCTCTTCTAGTACACGCGCTTACCGTTTGGTGTGGCCTCAGCACCCGTCATATTTCAGAGGGAGATGGAGAACCTCTTCAGGGGCATGAGGCACGTGGCGGTGTACTTGTATGTTATCCTGGTTACTGGCATCGATGATGGGGACCATCTGCAGAACTTGCACAATGTCCTGCCATGACTGCCGGACGTCGGTTCAAGCTGGAAACGTGCATCTTCCTGGCCCCTAGTGTTGAGTACTTGGGACATGTCATTTCCCAGGCTGGCCTAGCCCTGGCTCCCCGCAAAGTTGATGCTGTTCTCAAGGCGCCTAAGAACCGGAACAAGAAGGAACTTCAGAGCTACTTCGGCCTCATCAAAGTCTACAGGAGTTTCCTGCCGAACCTGTCGGTATAGTCAGCAATGGGCCTGGAAGAAGGAGCAGGACCGGGCCTTCCAACGCAGCAAGGAGCTAATCATCAATTCTCCAGTGCTAGTACACGTGGATCCTGCAAAGCCTGTCGTCTAGACCATAGATGCATCGCCGTACAGCGCGGGAGCCGGCCTGGCACACCCGTACAAGGATGGCCAAAAACGCCCTGTGTCATTGCTTCTCATCGGCTTCATGCTGTAGAGCGACGCTACAACCAGCTGGACAAGGAAGGTGTCGTGAAAAGGAAGGTGACATGTTCGATGTCGAATGCTTCCACCAGTATCTATGGGGCTACAAACCGCTGTTGGGGCTGCTGGGGCCTGATAAGGCAGTTCCCGTGCAGGCATCACCTCGAGTGGTACGCTGGGCCTTGAGGCTGGTAGCTTAGAGTTACCAGCTGGTTTACCATCCGGGAAAGGACCTGGGACCTGCTGACGCCCTTATCCGCCTGCCCCTGCCAGAGGTGCCTGATGCTGTTCTAGAACCTGCTGAAGTGTTCAGGGTGGATCACGCGTACCTGGAGGTGCTTTCCAGATCTGCGGTATCGCAGACCAGCCGTGACCCAGTGCCGTCTCAGGCGGTCATGGCGGTATCCCGTGGGGAGGAATTGGTTCAGCAGGCCTATAGCCATAGGCCACTGAGCTGAGCAGCAACACGGCTGGCTACTATAGGGTTCCATGGTGGTAATCCCGCAAAATCTCCAGTCCAGGGTCCTGCAACTGGTGCACACAGTTCATCCTGGCTTGGAAAAGACCAAGATGATCGCCTGGTTCGGCGTCTGGTGGACTGGCCTGGACATCGCTCGCATGGTTCAGAGCTGCCAAATCTGCCAGGAGCATTAGCGGGCCCCACGTCCTGTGGAAATCGCCCCCTGGCCCTTCCCACAGACTCTGGTCCCGCCTGCATGTGGCTTTTGGGGGCCCATCAAGGGCCATTACTTCCTGGGGGTGGTGGACGCCTTTTCGAAGTGGGTTGAGGTTCTACCTAGCTCCACACCATCAGCAGGTGCGACCATTGCAGTGCTACGACAAGTCTTTGTCGCCCAGGGGTTGCCGGACGTCACCATGCCCGACAATGGTCCTGCTTTCACCAGCGCAGAGTACCTGGCCTGGCTGACGAACAATGGAATGCTCCTGATGATGGTTCCGCCTTACCACCCTGCTTCAAATGGTGCAGCCGAGCAGGTGGTGCAAACCATCAAAGACAAGCTCAAGAAGAGCCAGACTGGTGATTTCGAAATGTAGATTACCCGGATGCTGTTCCAGTACCCGACCGCACCCCACGATGTCACTGTCCGTGCCCCCTGCGAGCTCCTGCTGGGTCAGATGGTCAAGACACCCTTGGACGCCTTGCATCCAGACCTCCGATCCACAGTGCTCCTGAAGCAGCCGAAACAGAAGCTGGCTGCTGACCAAGAGTGCCATCAAGGGCCTTTGCCGGAGTCGGGAGCTCCAGTTTTCGTCAGGAACTTCCATCCTGGCCCACCCTCGTCCGCCGGACAGGTGGTCTCCTGCTAGTGCCTCGACGCTGCTCGTCCGCATGCCAGATGGGGCCACGTCGCAGACAGGCCGACCATGTTAGGTCTCGCCTCGGGACCTGGCCAGCACCCTCGACTGCCACTTCAGGGTTTCAGCCTGTAGGAGGACTAGCAGCAACACGAGTTGCTTCCAGCGGAGCACCACCCACCTCGGAGGCGGCAAGCGTTGCCGGTGGTGCGGCACCCGTTGGGCTGTGTCAAGTCCGGCCGAACGAACGGAGTGATAGTGGCTCAGGCAGCCCCCGACTTTGCAGGCAGGCATCGTCGACTTGGTGGCATGGAGGCAGAGCCTCATACTTTGAACTTGGATGTTTTTTGGTCGTCGACAAACAGACTGGGGGTAACGGGGTGTAACAAGCATGCGACGCCCCCTCAGGTATAATCTTCATTGGCCTGCTAGGCCACATTGGTCACCGCACGAATAAACAGCAGCGAGCAAAGCTGCTCCGCGGTCAGTCATCGGTCATCCCCACCACGCTGCGGAGCATCTATTTAACCGAGGGCGCCTCGAGCCCTCCCTCATTCACGAACCCGGGCGGTTCACGACATCATCTAAACGTCCACCTATTCTGAAGCCATTCTGATGTTCTCCCCAAATGCCATTATTCTGTGGCCATGCTTGCAACTTTAATTTGATTGCCTGCATTGCCAGCTTGTATATTACATATGTAATGGTCAACGGTCTATACAAGTGATTTCTATCTTTCTCCCCTTACCTTCATTAATTAAATTCATTCGACGTTGTCGACAACTATCTGGTATTCAGTTTTTTCCACTGCTTTCACAAGAGCTTCCCCCTTTTTAGTCCTAGTTCATTAATCAGCCTAACGAGAACCTGGTCTATGGCTGTGCGTTGGGGGACTTTCTCTTCGGCTTTCTTCCAGTTGAAATTTGTCAGCACCAGCTCCTTTTCCACCTGGGTCTCTTTCATGCTCTTTTGTTTTTCCAATACAATCTCGTAATTACCTTGGAAAGATTTGGCTGGGATTT
This sequence comes from Dermacentor andersoni, assembly GCF_023375885.2. Lineage (NCBI taxonomy): Eukaryota > Metazoa > Arthropoda > Arachnida > Ixodida > Ixodidae > Dermacentor > Dermacentor andersoni. The sequence goes on along the minus strand of NC_092816.1, from coordinate 195,526,141 downwards.
TGCGGATGTAAATAAATGCCGTCTCAAAATGTAATTTTTGCCGTCTAGCTCACGTACTGTCTGTTTTGAATTATCTGCTAAAATAGACCGCATGCCGGAAGTCACCTTTTCTGTTGATGGTATCTGGAAATTATTAAAAGATGTTAACCAGGCTAAGGCATGCGGCCTTGACATTCCCGCCGCTATTATAAGGAATTGTGCGGACGCGCTATGCTTTTATTTCGCCCGGTTTTTCCTGAAGTCACTAAATGAAATCGACATGCCTGTTAATCGGAAGTTAGCACGAGTCGTGCCCATACATAAGAGTTGGGTGCGTAACTCCGTTCGGAACTACAGGCCCGATTCCTTAACTAGTATAACCTGCAAAATTATGGAGCATGTAATATACAGTTGCGTTATGGCCCATTTAACTAAACAATCTCCTAAGCCCCAGCCACCATAGTTTCAAGCGTGGTTTATCTTGCAATAGACAGCTGCTAGAGCTTATTCACGATTTAGCCTCGGCAGTTGATAAGCAACAAGTTGTGGACTGTGTTTTCTTAGATTTCAGTGAAGCGTTTGATGTAGCCGCACACAGTCTCCTGCTCTCCAATTTAAGAGCTTATAACTTGGATGGTAAGATAATAGCGTGGATTGCCGAATATTTGTAATTGCGGAAACAGGCTGTTCTGTACGGTATATCTTCACAATATGCATCAGTTATGTCGGGAGTTCCCTAATGCTCAGTGTTCGAGCCACTATTGTTTTTGTTGTATATTAATGATATTTCAACTGGCATACAGTCTTTATTCAGGATGTTTGCCGATGATTGTGTTGTTTATAGTGTAGTAGATGCCATTTCCGATTCAGAAATTCTGCAAGTTGACCTAAATACTATAGCAGACTCGTGCGTGCGTTGGTATATGCCAATAAATACAAATAAGACCGCTCACGTCACTTGCACAAGAAAACGAGCTAATCATCCGTATAGGTATAGAACCCATTATTCAACTCTAAAGACAAGCAAGGAATTTAAATATGTAGGTGTGTTTTTTTAATTCTGATTTACGATGGAACAAGCATGTTAACTATATTGGAAATTAGGCAGCATCAGTTTTGGGATTCTTACGGCGAAATTTTAGGCATTTACTGAATAACTTATAGACAGTTGTATTTCAGTCATGTACGTTCAATACTTGTACGTGGATGTGTTTGTTGGGGCCCACACACATCTGAGCTTATAAATAAATTGGAAAAAAATCCAGAATGGGCCAGTTAGAGTTGTTCTTGGTAACTATAGCTAACTATAGCTGGCAGCTTAGCATGACAGAAAGCAAACTTAAACGGCAAGAGCTGAAGGATCGTAGAATGCATATTAGAATAAAACTTTTCCATGATATTTATTATTCTAAAACAGGTATAAACCGCGAACGATATATCCAGGCACCACACTATATATCTAAGAGACTTGACCACTGTTTGAAGGTCAGGGAATTTTCTTGTAAGGGTGACGTCTTCCGTTATTCCTTTCTTGTTAGAACTGTTCGAGATTGGAACAGTTTGCCATCGAGAATTGTAAACGTCACAGAAAATGATGTTTTTTTTCCATGCAGTGAAATAATTTGTGCATGTATTTCTTGAACTCTGTAACCTCCCTACTGTAATGCCCTACGGGGAGATGCAGGTAACCAATAAATAAATAAATAAATAAATAAATAAGTAAATGAATAAAATAAAACAGGTCGAAATAAGCAAATAAAAGTAACAAACTAGAGCAACAATGCATATTCTGAGCAGTATTTAAAAAGTATGTAATATGTTGGTATATTTACATACTCTATTGTATAAAGAGAACGCACGAAAAGTCAAAACAAATTTAACATCTTAATTGTTCAATAGCCTCAATGCTGAATAGATGAGCTATAGACAAATTGTTCCAGGCTGATATGCTTCTGGGAAAGAAGGAATACTTAAAAAGGTTAGTTCTCGTAAGATAAGGCCTTAAAGATTCAATATGTCGAGGCCTTGTAGGGTGTGCTACAAGTGGTTTTAAAAAAGGTTGTTGTCTAAGAGAGAAATAGTTGTTTTTCAGCAACAAAAAGAATGTGAGGCTGAATTTTCCTTCGTAATTTGCAATATTGAAATGGCGTGTGTTAGCATTAGGGTGGTTGGGGAGTCAGAAGAGCGGTATTTGGAAAAACATGTATCACTGATTTGCACCGAATCATTTCCAAGAAAACAGTCTTATTTCGGGTGAAAGGATCCCACCCAGTGCATGCACAGTGTATGCAGTGCACGCACAGATGAGTGCATAGCAAGCTGTTCGTCAAGTGCTAGGGGGAGCTTGTTTCAATTTGGCATCAGAAAGAAAACTTTACAAAAAACCAACTTACAGATGTTGGAAACATGCTTGTTCCAGCATAAATTGTTAGTTATTGCGGCACCTAGATAGCTGTATTGTTCAAATGTGTGAGAGGCTTTGAAGCCATGCTGCAAGGAAAGGATAAATCGTTAATCTTCTTGGCAAGTTTCAAGAAAATTGATTTATTAGCATTTAGCTCCTTATTCCACTTACGACACCAGGATGCTATGTTTTGAAGGTTAGATTCTGCTCCTCAATGCAAGTTATTTCATTAAACAGCCCACTGTCAAGCGCGAACAATCTGACTTGCACGGGTGCTGTAATTATGTTGACGCTCATTTATATGTTAGAAATAACAAGGGTCGTAAGACGCTGCCCTGTGGCACACATGAAGTTACAGGAAGCTAATCTGAAAAAACATTTTTGTCAATTTCAACCAACTGCTTAGGATTGGTTATGTACGGAGTTATCCAATTTATCACGTACATTGGCATGTAAATCAGTTCGAATTTTTTCGAGGAGCTGCGAGTGTGAAACAAGATCAAATACTTTTCTGAAATCCAAAAAAATTGCATCAATTTGCCCAGACTTGTCAAGAACATTTGTGAAGTTGTGAACGATGGTAGGTAATTGGGTAACAGTAGAAAAACCTTTATGAAATCCATGCTGGCAGTTACAGTGAAGATTTATATGAGTAAGGAATTTGTTAATCTCTGTAGCTATAATATGCTCTAGTAGTTTGCAGCAAGAAGACGTTAGTGATATATGACCATAACTTGGTATAAGTGTAGCAAGTACCCTTCTTTGGTACATGTACGAAATGTGCCTTTAAACAGTCGCTAGGAAGGACTGCAGAGGACAATAAAGGATGAAAAATAATAACTAAAAAGTGGGATAATTCTTCTCTTTATCTGTGCGAGAAAACATTTGGCATACAATCCGGTCCTGGTGAGGATTTCGTTTTGATATTAAGGAGCATGAAAAGTATGCCTGGTTAAGAAACTATATCACGCAGTACAATATATGGCATATGACTTCAAAATGGATGATCACAAAAACTAGAGAAAAACCCTGTAAATACTTGTTGAAATGCTCTACAATGCATTGCTTATCAACTACCAGGCACCCTTCGTATCTAATTTGATCAAATGGCCTCGATATCTCCATCATAAACCCCCATATTTTCCAGGTGTATTGCACATGAAGTTTGGCAGAGTGTGCAGAAAAAACTTTTCTTTTGCATTTCTGATCAACTGGTTTAATTTAGGTTGAATGTTCTGAATAGCATTACGAGAGGCACCCTGTCTTCTTAAGCATTTAGCGTTTCCTTTAAGATACAACACTTCTCGCGTTATCCAAGGAGTTTCCTTTGCTTTCTTTTTTTTGCTTTATTAGGAATGAAATTATTAAGACAATGCATGCATACGCTTCTAAACTTGTTCTAAAGGTCACTAACATCGTCGCCATGACTTTCGCTGAGACAGAAGTCAGGATAGCCTAACATTCTCTTCCCTGGCGCATGAGAAGAAGTTGACAGTAAACTTCTTGCATAGATTTTGGTTACATGAATTGAGTGGAAAGAAAAATACACCATGTAATGATCAGAGACACCAGGCTCAACAGACACAGAAAATTTGCCAATGGTTTGACAGATGAAGGCAAGGTCAAGTACAGTTGCTTAAGTGCCTCGAATGAGTGTTTGTTGATTAAAAATTTTTTGCAAGTTGTGATACAGTACATTGTCACTTAAGTAGCTAACCTTTGAATTCAAATCTAAATTAAGGAAACCTTGCTCCCACTATTTCTGGGAGATTAGAATCCCCAACAAGAAGCATGTTGTCATGACCAAACGTTGGCATGTGTTCACGGATTTCATGCATGAACCGTGGTGGTGAGTCAGGAGGGTGGTAGAAGCAGAACAGCCGCAATGACACATCCCAGCATGCAAGCTTTAAAGTGATGGATTCAATGTTTTCGGCCTGATGCAAAGGTAGAACTGAAATACAAGAATGGGTTGATATCTGTGATATGTGTTGATATCTTCATGAAACCATGTTTCAGTTATGAAAGCTTCATGAGGGGTGTATCCGAATTGCCTCTAGTCTATCAATTTTATTAACAATACTGCGCGCATTTATATTGAGAATTTTTAGTTCTTTGCAACTCGTTGGGTTAAGTCAGTTTTCATTAAAAGTAGCTGGATGGTCCCGAATATTTATTCTCGTGTTTTGGCCGTCATCCCAAGTAAGTAGTTTATCGTCTACACAGAGTTCATTATCATTCAAAGGGGCTTTTTAGCTGCGGTTTTTCCGGTCTCGCACTATCCTAATGAAACTGGCGCTTCCCTAACGTGATACGTGAATAATCATTTTGCACAAATATTGCAGTTCCTTTTAGTTGGTAGGCGTTCTGCAGAATTAGCCGTTTTTCGTTGAAGTCCTGAAAAGAAATTACTGGTCTCTTTCTATGTCACAATGAATTCTTCCGATCGATTTGCACCTAACGTCAAGCTTCCTGAAGAACACATCGTCTATAAGTTTAGATTTTAGTACAGAGTCTGTCTCATCTGCTTCTTCCTGAATATTGAAAACAACCAGGTCAGAAAGCCCACTTTTTTCCCCCAAATCCCAAATTCTAGAGATTTAACTGAATGTTCCAGAGCGTCAAAATATACAACTCGTTTTTCTAGTTCAGAAAAGGCCAGCTATTTCACACCCTATCAGCCATGAGCTTTTCCATATTACTATGATGTGCTCTAAGTGTTGCCATGCCAGCAGGTAACTTATTTTGCCCGAACAACAGTTCTTTTAGCAAGGCTTCAATTGTAGGACCAGGGTTTGATTTTATGTCACCACATATGAGAAGCAGGCACATGCCGAACACATTACAAGCAATGCTAACCAATCATTGTGAGCACGGCAGGACGAAAAGATCGCGACGACAACTTTTGTTTGTGCTGTGGTCGACATTAACCGTCGTACTATCCGAGCTTTGAAGCCATTGGCGAGGTTTAAAAAGGCGGAGTCGGCGTCATTGCTAACACAGACATTGTTTTATTGAAAAACACGGCCCCAGACAGTAAGAAGCTTGATAGAGAACGTGGCACAAAAGCGCATGCGCTCTGCCCTAGCCAATTAGTCGCAAAACGTTTTGGAAGGGTCATGCACGTGGCCGTGCACCGGAAAGTCCCTCGAGGTAAAAGAAGCACTCGGGCACGCGCTGCTGCAAACACTCGTGCTGTGCACTGTGTTGAAGCTCCACTGGTAGCTTCACATCGGTGTGGAGCCGAAAACGTGCGTAGCGCAAGACTGCTTCATCATCATCATCAGCAGCAGCAGCCTGGTCACGCCCACTGCAGGACAAAGGATTCTCCCATACTTATACAACTACCCCAGTGATGTAATCATTGTCGCCATGTTGTCCCTGCAAACTTGTTAGTCTCATCCGCCCACCTAACTTGTTGCCACCCCCTGCTACGCTTCCCTTCCTTTGGAATCCAGTCCATAATCCTTAATGACCATTGGTTATCTTCCCGCCTCATTACATGTCCTGCCCATGCCTATTTCTTTTTCTTGATTTCCAATAAGATATTATTAACTCGCACTTGTTCCCTCACCCAATCTGCTCTTTTCTTATCCCTCAACGTTACACCCAACATTCTTTCCATAGTTCGTTGCGTCATCCTCAATTTAAATAGAACCCTTTTCTTAAGCCTCCAGGTTTCTGCCCCGTAGGGGAGTGCTGGTAAGACACAGCTGTTATACACTTTTCTCTTGAGGGATAATGGCAACCTGCTGTTCATGATCCGAGAATGCCTACCAAACGCACCCCAGCCAATTATATTCTTCCGATTATTTCAGTCTCATAATCTGGATCCGCGGTCACTACCTGCCCTAAGTGGATATATGCCCTTACTATTTCCAGTGCCTCGCTACCTATCGTAAACTGCTGTACTCTTCAGAAACTATTAAACAGTATTTTAGTTTTCTGCAGAATAATTTTTAGACCCACCCTTCTGCTGTGCTTCTCCAGGTCAGTAAGCATGCATTGCAATTGGTCCCCCGAGTTACTAAGCAAGGTAATATCAGCGAATCGCAAGTTACTAAGGTATTCTCTATTAACTCTTATCCCCAATTCTTCCCAATCCAGGTCTCTGAATACCTCCTGTAAACATGCTATGAACAGCATTGCCAGAGACCGTATCTCCCTGCCCGACTCCCTTCTTTGTTGCGATTTTGCTGTTTTCTTTGTGGAGGACTACGGTGGCTGTGGAGCCGTTATAGATATATTTCAGTATTTTTACATACGGCTCATCTACACTCCAAATCCGTAAGGCCATCGTGACTACCGATGTTTCGAGTGAATCAAACGCGTTTGATTCCGTAAGACTGCAACTCAGCTTTAAGATAGGAAGCGGCCAGGGCTTCATCCAAGTTGTCCGGACTGCACCAGACGCCGAGTAATTGCTGCCATTCATTGATGGCTAGAAATTTGCCGGAAAACCTGTGCGTTATACTTGGACGACACTTAAATAGATCACGCTGCTGACACAATCTACTTGCAACATCGGTCCACCCTTGCTGGTAGTGGCAGCCCGTGCCTGACTTCACGTACTCATAAGGTGCGGTAGCACTTGCTCGATACGAAACCGGCAAGACACTCACGTCAACAAGTGACCGACTATTGTGCGTCACTGAAACCATTTCAGCATACCAGGCCAACAAAGATGCAACTGACAGGCACTAGTTTTACTGCGACGGGCTTTCTTCACAACAGTACCGGCAAAATAAGCGTGCCGACCATCGTTCAACCTAACGCCACGCGATCAGCCGTTGAACCTACAACACGATAGATTCTTAACTTGTTTTTATAATTATACTTGCTGAAAATGAGCTAAACACGCCTACCAAGTTGAAATGAACAAGATTCAACTCTCTCAAACCCTGCCCATGGAGTTTGAGCCAATGTCGATCTTGTTCAGCAAAGCTTAAGCCTGCCACCGCCGAGTTCGTGCACCCGCTACTGGCGTACCTGAACTGAAATATAAGCAGTTAGGTCGAATGAAACTGCTTTTATAGTTCAGTTCTGGGTTTAGCAATTTGAAATCAAGTACACTTCACTGTGCACAACGCGTACACAATAAGCGGCAAGCGGTGACACAGCGCTGCGTCAACACCTATACATCCCCGCACTGGTAGTCTGCCAGCCGCATTCGCTACGTATATGGGTGTGTCAGTACGTGTTGCTTTAACAACACATTTTTCAATTTCAGAGATGCACTGTTTGCATCCGCGTAAAACAGAAAACAAGAGACTGCATTCACTATACAGCAGCATAGACAACTGCCTCACTCAGTGATACCGATGCCGTGTGAGCGATGTAATCCACATGTTTTCGCAAGCGAATAACTCTGCTGATGAATGAGCACCTATGCGAGCACAGTTTTCTCTAATAATACTCTATGGCACGCAGGAAGTAAGTATGATGGAGTTAAAAAAAAGCGACCATCAGTGATAAATTAAGAGCCTGTTATATACGTATCTGGATCACAGTTGCCGTTGTTTAGATGGTTCTCCTGCTCATATTGACTCGTCTCAGGGTGGAACAACATGGCACATATGTGCAGATATGAACTTTTTGCTACGGTTTGACATTTCATATCAGCGATGCACCTCTTCCACAATATTTGACGATGAGAACGACCTGCGGGTGCAGATGTCGTAAACAAGTGCACCGCTTTGATAAATCCGATGCATAAGGCTGCGCTCGAAGATTTTTTGAATATGCGAACTGTTTGAATAATGTGCAAAAAAATACCAAAAGCAAGCTCCAAGTGCAGAAATCAGTGACAAACTTCAAGGCAGCTGTGTCACCAAACGGAACTCAGCGTGCCTTTATTGGTCCCACTAGTTGCACAACAGCGCACCCAGGCCTGCTAATGCAGTAGTCTGCGAGTGGTACATGGCTTCCAGGAACGACATGCTGCCCCGGAAAAGCCAAAAATGATTTGCGATCCACGAAATGCACAACTGACGCGCACTCAACGTTGGCGCAGGTACACAAATTAACCAGCAAAAGCCCTGTGACTTTCCAAAAAAGTTTTCAGCAGCGTGCGGCCGAGGGCAGCACAGGAAAATGAAAAAGGCAGATTGTACTGGTTGCATTAAGGTGTCACCTGAATAAATCCCCACTTCTCAAAAGTGATTTGCCTTCTTTGCCTAGCAAGAGTTCTGTTATCACCAACTAGCCCAAACTTCTACATTCAAATGTTCTGCGATTTGGGCCATTTCTCAGTTTTCTCTGAACCTTTTTTTTTCAGCTACTGCAACATCGCCAAGCTACATAGAAGTAGGCCTTCCGTATTTTATCATGTGGCTGAGCACAGCTCTTGAATGCATGCTTTAATTATCGATTCCATAGTTCGCTGATAATGTGTCCAGAGTCGTTCGATCTTGCTGGAAGACTTGCTGAAAATCTTCCAGTTGTCCGAATACATTATTTTGCACAAGCCCCGTTTAGATCCAAAGAAAAAGGAATGAAAGAAAGGTGTCTGCCCCTGCCCACACATCGGAACCTTATCAAAGTGAACGCGGATGGGGTACCTGTTGCGGCTCTCATTGACACTGGTGTCAACGTATCTGTGAAGAATGCTAAGCTTCGCAAATGTCTCATGAAAGACTACACTCCTGGCCCATTGCAGGTGGTCCGTGTTGTCGACGGTGGAGCACTGGCCATTATTGGCATGTGTCAAGCTCGTACGAGCGTCGCCGGACATCATCTGTTTTATGTTCTAAAACACTGCCCTCATGACCTAATCCTCGAACTTGACTTTCTGTCAGCACACTCCACTTTGATAGACTTTTCTGCTGGTGTTGTACAACTCTCTTATTGTTACTGATCCTCCCAAAGTGCTTCAATCTGGCTATGTTCCGCAGAGCATGTTTGCCTCCCTCACCTTGTTACCTGCACAGATGTTTCACCCGTTACACCTAAACCAGACAAGGACAACATTGTATCTCCTAATCCGTATGTCCTGCTCTTGCATAATGTCACGTTTCCTCCCAGCATCATTATCATTATGGAGAACACTCCACTTGTGAACACTGGACTTAGTGCACAAGTCTTGCGTGGCATATCTGCTCATGCAAATCACACCGGCCTGGGACTACCACATTTCGGCTTTAACTTGCGACAGTTCCTCGTGTGCAACTCTTGCTTCGCCTCCTGCCCCTTAAGACTTAAACGCTTTAATGAAAATGATTGCTCCCGACCTTTCATCTCAGCGTGCTCACGAACTACGTTGCCTCCTTGCCTCGCACTAGGGCATATTAGACTTTGGAGACCGTGCTCTAGGACAATCATCTGTTAAGCATTGAATTAACAACAGCGATGCGTGCCTGATTCATCGGTGACGCTGCCGCGTCTCGGCCACTGAGAGACGCATCATCCAGCATGAAGTCGACAAGATGCTTTCTTGTAACATCACAGAACCTACTTGGAGCCCATGGGAATACCCTTTTGTACTCATTAAAAAGAAGGCGATTTGGCGTACATTATCGGCCCTTCAACCAGAAAACAATGAGGAACATCTATCCACTATCACGGATTGACAATGCCCTGGATTGCCTCCATGGAGCACAATATTTTTTTTCCGTAGACCTTTGCTCCGGCTACTGGCAAATTGCCGTCGATGACATGGACTATGAGAGGATGGCTTTTACTATTTCCGATGGCCTTTATCAGTTCAAAGTGATCCCTTTCGGTTGATGTAATGCACTGGCCACAATTGAATGAATCATGGAAAATAATTTAATGATCATGATTTAAATGGTCCATCTGCCTCTGCTACCTGGATGATGAGATTGTTTATTCTCCAAATTTTGCGACACACTTCGAACATCTACTGACGATTCTGTTTCCCGTCAGGTTGGGCTACATCTAAGTTCATCCAAATGCCACTTCGTTCACCAAGAAATTTCTGTACTCAGACATCTCGTCTATTCTGGTGTACACCCTCATCGACATAATATACGGGCAGTGAAGGACTTTCTCGTGCCAACTTGTGCCAAGGGCGTTCGCAGCTTCTTGCACCTCTGTTCCTACTTCCATTGGTTTGTCCGGAATATTTTGGACTTACCGTGGCCTTTTACTCAGCTTAAGAAAAACGCTGCCTTCATTTGGGGTCCTGAGCAAGCGGGTGCTTTCCCCAAGCTGATCCAACTATTCCCATTCTCGCTCATTTTGATGCGCGAGCTCCATTAGAAGTCCCTACTCATGCTAGTGACCATGGTATTGGAGCTATCCTGGGCCAGAAAGAACAAGGGCAAGAACATGTTATTGACAACGCCGGCCGCTGTCTTTCCCCTGCTGAGTGCAAGTACTGCACTCAGCTAAGTAATGAAGGCGAAAGTCTGGTTCTCATTTCGGCACTCTAAATTCCACCCCTGTTTGTACGGCCAGCAATTACCAGTCATTACTGATTAAGTTTGTCACATATGCATACATATGGGCACATGCACTTGCCTTTAGCATAGACAGTCCATGACCACAATTTTCTAAGAATCCCTTCCTTGCTACTCTGATGCTACTCTACTCTGATGTTGCGCCTGCGTTATCAGCGGGTGCAGCCTTCCCCTAATGGTGGATGATAAGAGTGGGAGGGAATTCCCGTGAAAAGTCATGAAAATCAGAAATTCAGTGTTTACGACTTAGCAGCTTGGTATATCCTGCGATTTAGGGACACTAGGTGACTACTACATTCACTAGGCTTCCCTAGTTTTGGTTTAGAGGAGGTGTTGGCAACCTGGCCAACCATCATTCCCGAAGTATATGAAAATGAAACAAAATTATCTCTATTTCTGCTTTACGTGGTGCCGAGTTAGCATGCAGGCGGGCAGTCGGAGTCCAAATTATCGCATGACCTACTGTATGGGGTACGAAATTTCGGTAGTCCTTGTACCTTAAATACATGGGGCCAATGGCGGTGCCGTGGCACTGAACCAAATAATCATTCGGCGACTAATCGACTAATCATGGTACAGTGCAGCCCACTTACAACAATACCGCACATAACGATATATCGGTTATGACAGTGAGATGACTTCGGAGTGGCAACTTATGCATTACAGCTATTAGAAAAGAAACTATAATGATATGCAATTGTGCCTTGTGGGGGGCGTTTTCCATGCAGAATTGTGAACTTTGCTTTGCTAAGTTTTGCTTAACTGACACGGGGCGAGAAGTTTGCCTACAAGAGTTCATATCTGCCACCATTACCGCTCAGTGCGTCAGGCCAGCGCGCCCCGCCAGCGCACCGATTGTAAAAGCCATGGAAGGCATCGCAAGTTGGCGCAGCGTGCCACAAGATGGCACCAGTTGCTGCACTTCAGCCTCGCTGGCGAGCATCCAGAGAGGGAGAAAAAAAAAAGGCAGCAGCGAACCACACCAGCGCTCCGTTTCTACAATCCCCCTCTCTCCCTCAGCGGCGTGGAAGAGCGGCACAAGCTGCGGTAGGTGCCCCGACAAAGCGCAAAGCCACGTGTGTTGCTTGAGACGAAGCTGCAAATTTTTCAAGACTCGAAGTACCAGCCCACGCAGTCGATGATATCAATTCTGAAAGCCCCAAACGCCACGATCATGAAGGCTATAACCAGCGACCTAGCGGATGAACGGAAACGGCAGGCTGTGTGCCAGGGCGAAATCCCCATGTGTGAAACCAACACGGTAGCAGCCGCTGACATTACCGAACTCTGGGAGCACGTCGCTACTGGCGATAAAATAGGTAGTGCTTCGATGGAGGAGTTTGCGAGCCCAGATAGAGCTGCCTCGTTTTGCGAAGAAACTCGAGCGGGGCGATTGTTGTTGCGACAGATGGCGGCGTTGTGGGACGGAGCCGACGAGATTGACATTAGCCCTTCTTTTACGTCAACCCGAATGTTCACACAAAGTGCACCACCGTTGAAAGAGCTGCTCATTGATTCCATGCATGTTAAATTATTGCCGCCAGTATTCGCACAGCCGCTGGACGCGATGCACACTGTGGTTGTGAAACTGAAACTTCCACGAAAGCAAGTGCAGACATATGACTATTTCAGCACGCCCAATGCTTGGCACGCTGGTTATTGGCCTAATTAAACGTTTCATTTCTCACACCCAATTGCCAAGAATGTATATTTTTCATTGTAAGTGGCAAGTTCGATTTCGGAGCTACAAGGGTATGTTTGGCAGCTTTTTTGTTTTTTGACAGCAGTCGAGATATAGTGACGATTGGTTATGACGATCAGATTTTTTTCTGGATATTATAAGTTGACTGCACTGTGCTACATCATTAGACTCTGATATCGGTGAGAATCATTTTAGTTTTATTTTTTTTATACCTGTGTTTGTTATATTGAGGTTAAACTGTATAATAATATTCGGTAATCCGGTCAGTTTCTCACCTGTGACTGCCTCCATATGTGCTTTGAGTTCACTGGCCTCGTCCTGCGCTGCGCTCAGGGCCAGTTCTGGCGAGCCGCTTGCACGCCTTCATCAGCTTCCCCTGCAGCTGGGAGGCCTGGGCACGGGCAGCGCGCGCCTCAGACTCGGGCACCAACACCTGTAACGTAAATGGTGCAACACACTAGTTTCGAGTGCAAAGATGGCAAATCACTCGTCCTCTAGCTTTTCCAATGTGCACAGGGAGAGGTGCCTGACCTTAGCACCATAGTTTCCTGCAAAAATTGCTGGAGGAAAATGTGAAACTAGTGTGTATGGGAGCTGCAAGCGGGTTGTTAAGCCAACATGGAAACGGTTAATACATGGATTTCCCTAAACTTCGTCCTTCTGGCTTCAAACAACTCAAGTATTAGAACCTTCCACGACAATGATCGCTCCCAACCTTCCGGACAACCATGCGGACGTACATTGTTTCCTTGTCGCCTCGTACTGGGACATTTTTGATCTCGATGACTGGCCACTGGGTCAAACGTTGGCCGTGAAACATCGCATACACACCGGCGATGCCAGCCCAACTCACTGCCAGCCCTATCGCGCCTCCTTTTTTGAGCGCCAAGTTATACAGAAGAAAGTCGACAAGATGCTTTCACAAGTGACAAGAGTGGCTAATTGTATGAATACGCTGATTGCTTGTGGCGCCATCCACTAGACCCACCGGAGCTTCCCAACAGCTGCAAGTATACCTGCATGCTGTCACTTACTGCGCTTCAGAACATCGAAAATGAGCAACGCCGTGACCCCTACTTGGAAGACGTCATTCTCTGGCTGACTTCTGAGACACTTTCCCCGTTCCTGTGCATGTTTGTCATGCAGGATGGTATCTGGCACCGTTACAACATGCGCCATGATGGTCCTGAACTGCTTTTGGTTATTCCCACACACATGTGCCCAACGGTCCTTGCACAGCTACGCAATGTTCCTACCGCAGGTCACCTCAGAGCCCTGTACGACCGTATCGGCATCGCTTCTTTTGGCCGGGTATTTACTCTTCCGTCTGCCATTACGTCGCTGCTTATGAACAATGCCAGCGCCAAAAGAAACCAGCAGTGCTCCCAGCAGGCTGCCTTCAGCCCCTTGACGTACGATCAGAGCTGTTCTTTAGGTTTGGTCTTGACATTCTTGGCTCTTTCCCCCTACCTGCCTGTGTAAATAAGTGGATAACCATCACTACCGACCGCATAACCCGGTAGGCGATCATTCGGGCTCTCCCAACAAGCTGTGTAACCGATGTCGCCGACTTCGTCCTTGAACACATGCAGTCGAATCGCGATAACAAACTCGAAGGGTCCCAAGAATTCGTTCTAATTAAAAAGAGTTGGAATTAAAAGGTCTTGTTCTTGAAGCGTTCGTGCACCATAGCATGATGCACGAACAGTGCGATTCGTGGAATATTGCGGCACGCAAGGACACAGCGAGTGAGGACCACGAAACTGCCCACAACGGCCAACACTCGCTTTTCGATAATGGCGGAAAACGAAACATTAGGGAGCAGGCTAAGCTGGTGCCAAGGTACGCTCATGCGAAGACCGTCAAAGCTGAAGGAGTTATGAGGGAGGTGAGAGGGAGGGCGAGGAGAGCGTAGTTGCAAAGAAGGGCGGGAGGGAAGCAGATTTGCTTTCTACCAGCTTGATGGATGGCGCTAATTACCTCTGCCACCGAAGCAGCGGAGTTGCCGGAGCTGGACTGGGCTTCCACCGCTGCTTCCCTCCGATATGCTCGCATGCTTTTTCCTTCGTCTGCCGACAGATTGGTGTTGTGTTGACGTTCTTTATCCTGCGTTCTTAATGCCAGTCGCGTCTTATGAAGATGACGAAGTCGTTGCCACTGATCATAATCATGTTGGTGTGCTCCATCCTCTTGCCGTGTCGGCGCGGATTCATGGACTTCCTGAACCAACATAGCACAATCAGTGACCTGAAATCGAAGTCCATAACACTATGCGAAGATCAAGTGCTACCGCCTGAGAACTCTTGTAGTCGTCATGCCTGAAGTGCGCTCGAAGATCAAGTCAGCATCCTGCATAGCTCTGGGATAGTGATTTTCATCGGCAATTAAACACTTGCAGACGTAGGAGTCATTGAGGGCTACAAACGTCTACTGCTCGACCCTAAAATTTGTGTCGCAAAGGGATTGCTCTACTGCATGGAGGAAAAGCGAAAGTGATGCTGACCAACTTCAGCCAGGAGTTCAAGCGCGTCAACAAGGGCACGACGATCGCATACCTCGAGGAAATTGTGGAAACCAGCAATGCATTTGTCCTCTCCAATTCTGTCGCGTCTTCCTCAAAACCCATAGTTCCCGAATCAGTCTACGACATAGATCCAAGTCTCCCCATTGGTAAGCGGCAACAGCTCGTAAGTCTTCTCCAACGACGCTGACTGCTTTTCGTAATCATCGAGGATTCAACACCAGTTGCAAAGCATCATATAATAACTTAAGAATCTACTCGACCACTCTGCCAGAGCCATTACAGAGTTTCACTGCAAGGACGAGGAGCTGTAAGGCAACAAGCTAACAAAATGCTGCGCAACGACATTATCCAGCTATTGTAAAGCCCGCGGGCATCTCCCGTGGTCTTAGTGAAGAAGGATGGAACCCTGCACTTTTGCGTCACTCATTGCCACTTGAAAAAGGTCATGAAAAAGAACGTATACTTGCATTAGGACCATTTATAGACCATGCATTAGACAGGCTGCAATTCTGAGTACTTTTCGTCGATGGATCTCAATACTAGTTGCTGCAGGCCAACCAGAACCACGACTCCAACTGGAAGCCGCATCTTTTCAACATGCCTGATATTGCCACGAAGGCACCAAATCGCCAAATTGGTTCCGAAACCCTAGATCTAGGAACAAATCCTAGATCCCAGAAGTGGGAATGATGCACTACAACTTTGCAAGTGTAGCAGGGAATCACAACACCCACCTGTGGCTGATCTGCAGACTGTGAGCGGTTCAGTTGCCACCATTCCTTGGTGAGCTTGTGAACCTCGCTTGCGAGATCTGCATTGGTGCGTGTTGCCAACTCCAGGTGCTCCTGTAGGACAGCGTTGAGGCGCACGAGCTCACGGCATCTGTGCACGATAGGGTGTTTTACCCAACACATGTGTCAGCGCAGTGACAATTGAAAAATGTCCTTGTTTTGTGCAATCTATGGCTTTTTAGTACATATGCCACACTGTCAATGTATGGCCCATTTGCCCTTTTCTCTGGTGAAACAACACTTCAGTGCTTTTAATAGCACAAAAATCTCCTGAAGCATCGTGTTGACTAATATCTTGCAAATGATCATTTCTAAAGGAAACAGAATTTACAGCAGAACCACCACCAAGGTGGTGTTTTCGCTTTCCAAATTTCTTCAGATTTATCGGACATCTACAACTTAAGTTGCCACAGGATGTCCCATGACATCTCTCTTTCAGGAAAGGAGCAAACAGTGCTTTTCAACATGACGATTTCTCGTGAAAGCCGATAATTCATGATTTCTAACAATGAGTCAGAGTCGAGAAATACAGGATGCATGAATGGATGATAAACTGAACTATTTGTCTCAAATATGTTAGCCACTCAGCCAGAGTCAGCCCATTCAAAACTAAGAGCGATTCCAGTGTTGTGTCCGAGGCCCTGTGGAAATCCATTAATTCTTGGTAGTTATTTTATTTCTTGAACTATCTTCCTCACTTTATTAAGTGCTTGCTATATAATTCACTTTTTCTCAGCCATTTAAATTATTGTTGTTCGGTCTGGGCTACCACTTCTGAAACAAATAACAGGCTTTACATACTGCAAAAGAAGGCTCTTCGCGCTATTTGCAACGAAGCATACGATTTTCCTTCAGCTTATTTATTTCATAAACTTAACACACCGAAAGTACAGGCCCTTTTAAAGTATCGTTTTGTGCTTGCGTATAAAAATGAACAGAAAAAGAACATAAACTACATTACTTTTATGGCTAACTTAAAACTACACGACACTCCATACAGCACAAGAAAGCCAAAGTACTGGCATGTACCAAAATCGCGCACGAGCTATGGATCACAAATGCTGTGCCACAGGCTACCTCGGTTATTAAACGATCTTATTGTTAATAAAATTGATATTGCGACTTGTTCTCTTCCTGATACTCTTGATTTTTTCTCTCATATGTGAGTTGTACAATGCCTATGTGCTTTTCAAGTGCAGTGAGATTTCGTGTTTTTGCTTGCTTGCTCACATCTAGCTTTTGTTGTATTTTTTTTCCTCGCCTGATTTGCGATGCGTATGCATGATATTTTGTAATGCTTGAATATGTAAGTACTTGGGAAAACTGTATTTCCGCTCTGCTGCTACCTTATTTTCTTTTTGTATTAAGGGCATTTGGGGCTGGTGAAGCTGCTACTAGCAGCTCTTTTCCCCACTTTACCCCCGCAAAGCTGTATTTAGTTTTCTGGAAATAAAGCGCACGCACACGCACACGCGCACGCACACGCAGACGCGCACGCACACGCACACGCGCACGCGCACGCACACGCGCACGCGCACGCACACGCGCACGCACACGCGCACGCACACGCACACGCACACGCACACGCACACGCGCACGCGCACGCGCACACGTAAAGATCTTTCTGGAGCATGCCAGCACCGGGCATGAGCTGTCACTATTTTTGACATGATCCACACTCTCATTCAATTCACACTGTCATCTAACCACAAAATGCTACAATGGTTAGTCAAGTTAAATATAATGCAGCGATGAGCAGGCTACTGCCAATGTGAAAAGAGCTGGTGTTGGCAGCAGTGACAAGAGCTAAGTTACCACTTGTGGCAATGTGCGAAATCCTGCAGCGGTGTTTCTCCCTGCACCTTGTCTGACCCGCACAAGACGTGTCGCACATAAAGTGGAAATCAAATAAGAGCGTACAAGCTGAGGCTATTTCACTTGCCAGCCTTTCTCCCTCACTATCTTCACTTGTCACACATTACCCTCAGCTTGGGCACGGCTGAGAGCATCATGTGGGCCAACCTAAATGCATGGGATGGCTTTCTTAAGGTACTTCACACATACTCTGTAGAAGCTCTAAAAGCAGAGAGGAAAGCGGCCAAGAGAGTTTTGGAGTAGCTCTGGGAGCAGCAAATTTGGCACATTGGAGCAGGTTTAGAGCAGGAATTACTCATTTTGGTGCAGAAGATATGCTCTTGGAGCATGCTAGGTTTGGCATAACAAGAGTGAAACTTGGCAGAACACTACTAGGTTACGGCGAATTAGTTCTTCGGAAGCCCACAAGGTGGAAGATATTTCCGTAATGGAAAAAAAATTCATACACCCGACAAAGGAAACCCATATACGCTCTCTGAAACCACTATTAGTTACATACCAGACGTGCAAAATAAATGTTGCCAAGGAAAAAAATAACCAAGGGACTTACGCGAACAGGACACATTGTATGTTGACAGGCTTTTTTAATGCTGGTCAGGAGTTTGTTAGTGCACGAACAACTAATATTTGAGTTTATGCAGCTAACATGAATTTGAGTTAACTCACCTTGTGGATAAGGATATTGAATCTCTCACAGTTATTTCGCATACTTCCAACATCCACCACATCTCGTCAATTAGGCAAGTTCATAAAGTTAGCTAATTAGACATATTCGTGCACAATGAACAAGAAATACTGACCGACAACCATAAACAGCACACATCAACATACAGTTAACTCCGCTCGCATAATGATCTCAGTATTTTTTTTAATTCTTGGCCGTATTCAGTTAGCATAGCAGTGAACCACAGAATAAATAAGAAAGAAAAGAAAACAACTGTACATTGAATCAAATATTACACAATTTATCAAAACAGTTTAGAGTTACAAATTTTGTCCAGAAAACATAACAAAACATGGCGCTGCACATGCTGAAGAGCCTCCTAGCGTTGCATAACAAGAATGTAGGAGGCTATCAGTAACTTAGGTACATATAAATCAAGATATACAGTAGTGTACTCTCATTAAAGAGAACTCTAAATTAGTATGAGCACAGATTACAGCTCAGGTTTAGTATATGACGGTCTAGAAAGATTTTGTAGCAACAGAATGTCTGTTGAATAAAACCAAGTGATTTTGTCGGCTATAAGGGAAGGAATCGGCGACGCTCATTTCAATAGCGGACCTGTGTTACACGGCAATCTTTACTTCTACAGAAGGTGTTGCTTTGCAGTCTTTTTCCAACATACAGAAGGACTATCCCATCTTCAAGGAGGGTGGGTTATTGTGAGGTCAATCTGTGCGACAGACAAAAGCGCGGATCGCGTATCACATGACTCGACCAGAGCTACGCAGTTAGCCACCATTTATGCTTTGCAAGTCAACTGCAGTCGGCGTCGACAGTAAAGAGCAGATGGCTTTTCATGGTTGAGTTTAGCATCATTTGCCACCTGTTAAAGTTCTGAAATTGGGAGGGTCGTAGCATTCTTCTATTCGATTTCACATTCGTAAAATCAAAGGGAAGATATTTCATTAGGGATCCAATTATTCAAACACTCACTATTCCATTCAGTGATACGAAAAAAAAAAACAGCACACTATGACAATTGCCACTAAATCGAGATAATGCCTGTTTGGATCAAGTAAAGTGTGAAGTATCTAGCGAACACTTTCGAATATAACAAATTGAGGGGCTCGCATAAGCAATATCTGCAATAAAGTGGCATATGTGTATGACATTTTGTTACGGACACGTGAATTTTTCTCTACATACATTTTACGCTCACTCTACCTTGCTTTTCCTCACATACACCTAGTCTACGTACCGTACTGAATCCTGTGAGCCACATATTCCATCTCCTCTAAAACCGCTTGGACAAATACAAAAATGTGCAATAAGAGTTATCGTTCTCCAAGTTAACAGATCATAGCGTACCTCTTTTTAAATAACTTGGGATATTGCCACTAAGTGTACACACATATACAAGGTCATCAAAGTCATTGATCACGTGTTGGCTAAGAACAAACCTTTTCCATTAAGCATATTTACATTCCCTTCACGAAATATGGCAGCCTGCACTAATACAGCCAAACACCTTTATAACAAAGTACTTGTTGCCTACAAAATCAATTACACAGGCCACTTTGTTGTGAAGGTCGTACACTGTACAGTTCACAGTACAACCGGGACAGAATTATGCCTTTGTTATACAGGTCATTTCGTTGTAGAGGCATTCGTTGCAGAGGCATTCGACTGTGATCCCTTTAACTCGTCGGCTTGTAAAAATGTGTACAGAAAGGGACTGGAATTAAACATGACCGTACCTGGAAATCGTATTCCAAAAAATGTTAAAACTAATCACTTTTTACCAGCCCTATGAGAATAACTATTGCGAGTTATAAGACTCTTGTGTATTTGTTATATTTATCAAATTTGTGTGCCCCTATGTTATGCTGCTGCAAACGACAAATATGTATTTTGTTAAATGGCCTCGCCACTAGCCGCCATGGCTATGGGTGAAACAATGTTTTTTGTATAATTCGTGAACTCCAGCATATCAAAAACAAAACTATGAGCTTTGCTTTAATTTTCCTATGCCTAAATAAACTTTCAATGGCTTCAAGCCCCCTTTAACATGTAGAGTACCTTGGGCATTACAGTGTTAAACATAGAGCATGATGATGATTGAAGTTTATTGGCGAAAGGGCATCTAAGGCCAGAGATGCACCAGGGCATGCGTTTTGGTTTAGCGAAAGTGCGAGTTTAGACTATGACCTAAAATAAAGGCTGTATTGAGGCCTACACGCACGATAGATCTACAGATATTAGGGCGTCAATTCTAGCATAATTAGCACTAAAATAAATATAAGGCCTTAAATGCATTGGCTACAGGCCCACATGTTAAATTATTCTGGATTGTCCGAGTCCCTTGCTGTACAATTCTTGCTAACGCAAGTGCGAAAGATCAGACATACTTCTGCATCAGAATGTACGTCACCTGTGGGGCACAATCTGATCGCTAGGATGGAATGAGATGATGCCTAGAAAGTTAACTTGAGCAAGATAATTAAGCACTTTTTTGAAATTAAAAAGTGCATCCTCTGATAAGAACATCTAGGGAGGGGGGGGGTATATGACGTGAATAGAGTTCCCTAAAACAAGTCACTCACACTCTGAAGTTCAGGACATTGAACGAGGACATGCAGGATGGTTACGTTCTCACCGCAGCATGTGCACGTTGGTGGGTCAGTTGCAGTCAAGAAGTATTTGTGGGTGACATAAGTGTCCTTTTACGAGTCGTGCCAGGGTGACTTCGGTGTGTCTATCAAGCTTCAGTGGGAAACATTTGGTTAACTGCAGTTTAAGCAGTTGCAGCTTATTTTCAACTTCCTTGTCCCATTCAGCGTGCCAATGATGACGGAGCACCTTTCGTACCGCAGGTTTCAAGTGTACACCAGGTAAACAGCTTAAATCAATTGTATCCCGATGAGCCACTTGTCCAGCATTTTTGTCCGCCATTTCATTGCCTGCGATACCAGAGTGGCCTGGCACGCCGCATACAAGAACAAGGTTTTGTTTATACACTATGTGAATGTGTTTAACGAGCTGCTTTAATACAGGGTTTCGGCTTGCTTTGCCACATGACAGGGCTGTGACAACGCTTAAGGAATTGTATATTATAGGCTTTAGTATCTTGTGCTATACTATGTACTCAACAGTGATCCAAATACCGTACGCTGCCGCTGTAAAGGCGCTGCTATGGTTATGCAAAGTTTTACAGCAAACTTTGGGCCATGGGCTGCACATGATGCTGAAGTTGCAGCCTTGCAAGCATTAGTGAAAAATTCCATAGATCTATACTTGTCTTCGAGGGCCAAAAAATGTTTCTGGACAAGGGCACTTGGACAACTGTTCTTGTTAAGCTCTTTAAAGGACAAGTCACAGGTAACTGTACATTGCTCCGAAGGTGGGATGGGTTCAGCATAGTCGATTTCCAGCAGATTTGTGGAAACTACTCAGACTTTTTCCACAGCATATTTTACTAGTAACGGGAATGGCGGGGCATGTGAAGGACTGTTTAAGTACAACTGATTTGTGGACTGATCACTTATGAGTGATTTGCATGGATATTTTAGCGACATGGTGCTTATTGCATAGGTGACTCCAGGACATGTACGCTGATAATCCAGTGGCCATTGATCCGACTCTGGAGGGACTTCGGACAGGGCTTGTACGAAAGGTACGAAGTGCTAGGCGGATACCTAAGTGAGAGAGGATCGAGTAGCTTAAGTCGGGTCTTTGAAGCTGACTGGTAAACAATGCATCCATAGTCTATGCGCCTGACAACACAAGGTTTTTAGAAAAAGATAGGAGGCAATAACTATCTGTTCCCCATGACTGCTGAGACGAAATCTTCAGAAGGTTCACAGCTTTAAGACATCTTATCTTCAATTGCTTTATATGTTGCATGAAGTTTAGCTTAGTATAGAAAATTACACCCTGAAATTTGTTCTTTTCCATTTACCAAGCTTCTCCCATTCATCGTAATGCAAGGGTCAGGACATATCCCTCTTCGTCTGGAAAACAGCACACAGGTACTCTTTTCTGCACTGAATCTAAACCAGTTTTAGTTAGCCCATTGACGCTTAACTGTATCTCGCGTTCACATATGGACACTTTGCAACATTTAAAGCCGATTTGGATGGCCTCCACATAGTTGAACATAAAGCATTTCGTTTCTTTAGCAGAAAATGCGTGTTCTAATGTGTGGTTACTCATATAATAATTACCGCACATGCATGTTTAGAGATGATGATGATGATGTGTGGTGTTTTATGGCGCAAGGGCCAGGTTTGGCCAAAGAGCGCCATGACAAGTGGTAATGTAGACGATGTATTGTGGAAGATGTGACTTGGCTGTAAAGTGGCCTAAAATAGTCGCTGTAAAGTGCGTAAAATCTATGTGCTATAAAATTATGGCAATGACTAATGACGAGTACTATGAACATTAAAATCCATCGAAGAAGAATGATGCACAATCAAGCGCATAAAAGCTATATGTAATAAAGTTATGGCAATGACTAGTGAGTACTTCTAAAAACACAAAAGATACATTGTGATAGAATGATGATATTTAAAAATACATGAAGGTAAACGTTTGCAAGAAGCACTACTGCCTAAGAGAGCCCTTGGAACAGAAGGGCCTGAAGACATGTGCTATACAAAAGTGTATTATCGCAGCAGCATCCTCTGGAGAGAGGATGTGCTACAGATTCGTAGGGCTAACAACATGTAAGACAACATCGTTTAGGAAATTTAGGACTGCTCTGGAGCCAAACAACGGTTCTTTACCAAGAAACATTACAGGATGAAGGGGGATGTATTGCCGGTATGCTAGCGGAAAATGTTTCTTTCTCTCTGTTTCGGCTTTCCGACACTCCAGGAGAGCGTGGAGGACGGTGAGCCTTTCACCACATCTACCGCAGGATGGTGGTTCATTTCCAGTTAGCAGAAAACTGTGTGTGGCATATGTGTGTCCTATTCTGAGACGACAGAATAGGACTTCTGTTCGTCGTGTTTTTGATGCGGGGGGCCAATAACCCAGTTTTGGCTTAATCAAGTGAAGCTTATTATTTGTTTCGGCATCCCATAAGCGCTGCCAGTGGCTTCTAAGTTTCTTTGGGATGAAAGGCTTTAGATCTAAGGCAGGTAGTGCAGTGGTAGCATTAACAGTGTGTGATGCAATTGATGTGGCTATGTGCTAGGCTGGTAACAATTCGCAAGGACCAGTAGACCAATCAAACCCAGATACATGCATTGATGACTCGGTGGCCATGACATTCTGTTACAGAGCACTAGGTTCTGGAGTCGAATGCCGCACTCCAACCAGGATGGAATGCAAAAGATCTGATGTATCATGCTTTGAGAGCAGGTTAATTAAACGAGATGTTCAAGGTGAATCCATATCATTCCACTACGGTATCTCTTATGGCCCCTGTGTTGCTCTGGGATGTTCAGCCCCACCAATCAAATCAAACCAATACCTCTGCCGCTCTGCCTCCAGGGCTGCCAGAGCTGAAGGTAGATCAGCCGGCTGCTGCTGCTCCGGCTCATCTTGAGACACCTGCAATGCCAAAATCACGTTGACACCGTGCCACAACAGATCATAGCATTAACCATGCCCTACAGAGAGGACCAGAACATCAACGCCTAATTTCAATCTACCATTAACCCTTTATGAACAAGTGTAGCCTAAAGACAACACAAAATAAAATTTTTTACTGCCAAATTTCAGTTTTAAGCTGCGACAGGGGGTAGCTAGTGTGACTTATGGCTGAGCACGCTACGAAGTTTTGACGAGAGACTGCTAAAAGATGAAAAAAGAGACGGGAAAAATTCACTGACGATTATGAGAGTCCCTAATGCAAAATTTGTGGGCAGCTCTATATATGTTTTCATTTCACGGTATATTGACTGGCATGGACAATCTGTAGAGCGGCACACTGCAAATGGGGTGAAGTGTGGCGTGCCTGCCTTGCTAATCATGAGAGGCAGTGTGTGGGTGACATGTGGGTGCGTTTCATAGCAGCCGCTGCACACAAGCCTCTGCTTATGCAGTGCTTTCTTTCCATATATGGTATCAGTGGACACACTTGCCGCACGCGATCGGTGAACAGACGACGGCGCACTGCTCTGGTGCCATCTCGTAGTGGTCACTGCCACAAAGCCCGTCTTGCGCAGCACTAAGCTTTTCTCACGCTTCCACCATACCCTCCCTCTCTGCTGTTCTCACACTCCCTTTGCTATTGCTGTCTTTCATCTCCCGCTCCGCATTCGCTCTTTCGTCTTTCGCTGTGCTCGTTCACTCGGTTACGCGAAGTGACACTGCCTGCGACGCTAAAGGCAGGAACAGGTATCCAAGAGCTGCACTCCGTTAAGGTCTACGCTCGTTAGAAAGGACCTACGTAGAACAGACTCTAGGATAAAACAGACCAAATTTCAGCCTTACTTTGTTATTCCTATTTTAATAATGCAACGAAGTTCGCATTTAAGGATCCGCGCTACAAAGGACTACTGGCTACAGTGGACGAAATTAGCAGCGATGTCAATATCGGGTGCATAAAATATAATTTCGCCGTGTCGACACAGGCTGCCAACTGACTTGCAAGGGTCAGCCGATCGAAACTCGGAGTCTTGTGCCCGAGGGAGGGAGGAAATCGGGGCAGAAGCGCACCGTCTTTCACATGCAAGACATGGGGGGGGGGGGCTAAACTCCGATGGCGCGGGCTCCGTGTCTTGAAAGCGATGCGAGATGCGAACAAAGCGCACACCCACGCGGGCCTCGTCTTGAAAGCAATATGCGATGTGGACAAAGTGCACGCAGTGCCAGTAGGTTCGCATGTACTGTGCTTTCGATGTTTCGTTCGCAGTAAAGCAAGAGACATTGTGAAAGTCGATTCAATCGCTGCTGCTGCAGCGCTTATCTTGCCTAATATGGAAACACAATCGATGCTTCGCCTTGCGAGCGAAATTGCGACTTTTCTCGTTTTTTTTACTTTGATGTTCGTCACTTTCTGCAATAAAATAGACATCGCGATAAAAACTTCGGCTTGAGGCGTCTTGGATACTACGGACTTCGGATAAAACAGACGTCTTTTGTCGGATTATCGGGGTCCATTGTAACAAGAGTCGACTGCAATTCAAATTGCAAATACAGTTTAATTTCTGTACCTAAGGCACATGTCACAGGAAAAATAAACTAGTTGTAAGCTCACACGGCACTCTGTCTGTCCTCTTGTTTCTTCTTTTACCAATCTTTTGTCAAAACTTGGCAGCATGCTCAGCCATTCAGCTTCAAGTATGAAGTTTCCGGCTAAATGTCTTCAGCCGACACTGAATAACTAGCAGCAAGCACCATTTGTTGAATTAAAACAGAAACAAAGCACAAAAAAGGAAGGATTGGTGCATGACTTGCTTTTTTCTCAAGCACAGTAGGGGGAGATAGGCCAATGCAAAAACAAATCACAGCTGCTGTATTATAACACAGGTAATGCGAAGCAACTACAGTGTTGCACCTCTGTTTCACGTCCAACAAGACTGTGCGTACAAATTCTGCATAAAGCCATACATGACTTGATGTTAAGCTTACTTCCAGTGTTCTCGCTGGTTTTTCTCGCTACCTATTACTGAACAAGATTGTGCAAAATATTTATTCTATTCAAGAATTTTGTACAGCTCGAAGAAAATATTTCCCGTGGGCATTTTTGTGCGTCGGGCTTAAGAGGTAAGGTGTCAAAATAAGGGGCGGGGGGGGGGGGGCGGATCGGCACCACACAGGTGAAGACTTATTTCCGAGTAGAACACGCACCTGTGCTTTGGAGTGTGTGCGTGTTATGCAGTAACAAATACAGCAGCTTTTAAAAAGTCGTTTTGCTTTAAAACACATTTCGGCTAGCACGCATTCAAATTCTCGGCGTGACCAAGACCCGGTCGTGTATCGTCCAGTAACTCGATCGATCGGTGCAGTGGTCATGCAGGAATGAACTCTGCTCATGTTCAGTGCATCGTGCACATATTCAGTTTCACGGAGCGCGTGAACTTCGGCCACTGCAAGCGCATACAACAGAAGTGGTTTCCATTCTTGGGCAGCACACACACAAACGAAACACGATGAAAGAAGACATGACAAGCTCTGGTCGAGCAACTGAATATTTTTATATGAATAAAACGATTATATACCAAGTATTTATTAAGTTCATGGGGGGTACGTATAAAAACAGTCATACACTCAGGAGTCATCAATGAACGAGCTCGCTTCGTTTGTTAGTTGCTTACTTAGTTCGGCGCACCGCAGCAATCTACGTCTGTCGTCTGCTTTTTTTGTACCATTTTCTTGTCAATCAGCAGAATTTCGCTGGTGGCATCAACCTTTCGTGTTTAGACTGCTGTCGTGACAGTTAACACAATGATAATTTCCGGTCATCCGAAGAGGTGCCATCGCAAACAAGAGAAGTTTCGCGCGCAGGGCGAGCTGATCGCGGGCGCTATCGTGAAGGGAAGCGGCGGCGGAAACCTAGACGACGCTGCGGTAAACAGTTAGAAATAGGGGATCAGGAAATTTGGGTGGGGTATTGCATAGTGTTCTTTTTCTTTTTTATACTTTAACCTAGGTAGGACATTAGGCAGTATAATAGCAAGAGCTTGGTCGCGCAACCCACCGCCCCGTTCCAAATCGGACGTTCGTCAAATCCATCCATCCAGCAGCGCCGCTCGCGGTGCCGTTCTTCTCTATACTTTGCGCGGCGCCCACTTGGTGATCCGAAAAAAAATTAAATTATGGGGTTTCACGTGCCAAAACAACTTTCTGATTATGAGGCACGCCGTAGTGGGGAACTCCGGAAACTTGGACCACCTGGGGTTCTTTTAACGTGCACCTAAATCTAAGTACACGGGTGTTTTCGCATTTCGCCCCCATCGAAATGCGGCCGCCATGGCCGGGATTCGATCCCGCGACCTCGTGCTCAGCGGCCGAGGAGCGCGGCCACGCGCGCCGTGTTACCATTACAGTGGCCGCGCCTGTACAGCACAGTGTAATGACAGTATATCTATTTACAAGATGCAAATCCTGAGTTCGACGACAAATCAAAGTTACGCTTAAAGAAAAACAAGGTACTTATCAACCAACCATGGGCATCATATATGTGCTCTGGAGGGTCTAGGCTAGAGAGACGAACAACAGAACTTTTGCTTTTGGACATGAATTGTGCACTTTCTCGGACATCAGCGTTCACTATGTTCAATGTGGCAAAAACAGGACAGCTTTAGTCTGGCGACCGCAAGAGCTCTGCGTACGCAGCAAATCCGGGAGGCGTCAGTGCGCATGCGCAGTACGGAGGAGCACGCACCGTATCTTGCGTGCGCCCCCAGGTTTTCAAAAGCTGCTAGCGTCCGCTGCGGGCTCAGCGGCCTTTGCGGCAACTTCTCGCGTGTCCATGAAAGCGCATTTTTTCTATATCGCTCTTGCCGAAGATACGACTCCGGCTTGCGGTTTGACTTCGTGGAGGCTGATATTGGCTACACAGTTTCCGAAGGTGGCATATGGCGGCACTGAGTAGCACACTACTGGTGGAACACACGCTTTCACACTACCGCGTGAAACATAGGGCATTGTGGGGCTGCAACAGGTATGGTGCCGGGGCTTACATTCGGGAATGCGGTCCTGTGCTTAAGGGCAGAAGTTCAGTAGAGAATAAAGAAAATCGGAGAGCTGTTGGAAGATTACCACTAGGTGCCTACGGGAAAACCACAAACGAAACAGTACAGGGGGATATGGGCTGGACATCGTCCGAAGCACGGGAAGCTCAGAGTAGAATTCTATACGAAAAACGCCTGAGGAAATTTGACGCTAGCTAAGGTATTTCAATACCTCTACAGAAAGAGCGTTGACTCACAATGGCGGAAAAGAACTAGGAAGCTAACCAATGAGTATGCCAAACACGAGGACAGAGAAAGACACCATTAAACGACAGGTTAAAAACGCGGAAGGAAAAATTGGATAAATTCAACGGAAAAGAAGCACAGTGTGGAACTATATCGATACTGGAAGCAGATCAGGAAGGAAACGTTTGATGATAACTCAAGAAGCTTTGCCCTACTATTTGAAGTCAGGTCAGGATGTCATAGAACGCGCACCTATAGAAAGTAATTTATTGAAGACGCATGTACTGCGTGCGGTAAATCTGTAGAAACAATAGAACACTTCATACTAACTGTGATGGTATCCATCCCGATGTCGATGCGGGCACACTCACGCTTCCTGAGGTCCTAGGGTTCAGAGATAATAGTCATGTAAATAAATATGCGGTGGAAATTAGCAAAAAGCGATAGGAGGATTGGTGGCTCAAAAGCAGAAGGGGGACATAAGGTTAAAAGTGCAGGAAGACGTAATTATAAAGACAATGGCGAACCTTATTAAATTACAACAAACTGAAATAAAACAAAGCTGGGAGTGGTGGCAATTTCCATCACCCAGTTTCAAAGGGGACGCTCCTACTTCCATCCACCATCCATCCTGGTTCCCACGCGTGCAAGTCCCCTTGTCAGCTTTAGCGTGCGGCCTACTTTTGCCGTATGCCCTTAAGAAAATATGAGACGAGTTTCACATGAAAGTCTCATGAGTTTTGATACACAGACATTACAATTTCTGGTGAAAGTCTTTAGAATTTTCTAATGTATTCCTAATGTCATTCTTAAACATATTGGCCACCGTCTTTCTGTTGAATTCTTGAGGAGTGTTTTTCTTGAGTATGAAATGTTTTCCTAATGTGCGCTCCATAGCAGTTTTTTTGTGACTCTCATGTCTTCCTAATGAATCTCTAATGAGCTTATACATTACACTGCTGGTACTCATAGCACTCCTTTAACGAAATTAGCCACCACGTGCGGTAATATTTTCTCATGTGTCCCAACAGCAGTCACATTTTATTTAATGATGTTACCTGTGCGAGACTGTCTTTGGTGCTTGATATATGCAGCCTGTATGCATGTATGTATGCCTAGCAAAGATGCAGCACTTTTGGCATGTACATGAACCAGTACATATGCTGCATGTTAGACATTACTCAATGAGAGAAATTTAACAAAAACTTTTATTGGGCATATCAATGCTTCCTTAAATGTAGAAAGAGGTTAAATGAAAGGAAAACAATATCAGTCTGGTTAGGGATGTGATATTTTCCATTCATTTAATCTCGCTATTTATCATTGAGGAGAGGCTGTTCTTGAGGTGGAGGGTCCCGTACAAAAAAAATTATTGAGAAGGCATTGAATTATTATTGGTCAATGTTGAGTTTTTCATTGAGGAATTGTGGAAATTTTGTTTGAGAATTGTTGGGCTAACTGTTGAGAGGTCTTGAATATTGGCCACTGAAATTTAATTGACACACCATTTAGTGTCTCAATGTTGAATAATTGTTAAGTTACCATTGAAATTCCACTGCGCTTAGGCGGCTCGTTGTGTTCATTTTGTTGAATGGTTGTTGGGCTACCATTGATGCTGCATTGAACTGACGCTGTGGTAGTTCCGTTGACCTGTTGTTGAGTTATTGTTGTCACGGCACTGAAAAGTACATTGTAGTCCAGTTGAGATTGCATTGAGATTTCATAAGTGGTCGTTGAAATACGATTGACATTTCGTTGGGCTAATGGATCTTTATTTATATATTGAAATTGCTTTGCTATTCACACTTGCATGCCCCGGTGCCTGCTCATAACTTTCACAAACACAAACAAAAGCAAAGGAGAGACTGATCAATTTGAAGTACGTTTATTTACACTAAAGATGCGTACCCATGAAACATTATTACAGTACATAAGGCACCACTACATCGAACCTGGAGACATAGGCTAGTACCTACAGCACTCTTAACAGTGTAAATACATTTGAAAAAGCCTATACATATGAATTCAATCAAAACGATCATCGTGGTTTTCACTTGCGACTTAAGTCTGTGACTAGAAGGCAAAGCGACTCAAAAGGCAGGGCTTAAGCATACCCTGTTAACAACCAACTTTGAACACATGAACACTTGAAGCTGCTTGCGTGTGAATACACACAAGACATCTGAATACGTTACATTAAAATGTTTCGCAGACTTATCCATCACAGGAACAGTTACGGCTCACTGAGAAGGCAATAACAGACTTGAAACAAATGACTTCACATAAAGATATACACGCTTTAGCACACGTCTTTCACCGCAATTAAAATTTAATGAAGTACCAAAGTAGACTTGTCTGAGCTTTTTGTCTTCGAGATGTATATATTTTCAGGTTGCCCAATTATTTTATACAATAACATCACTCAACTTAGCTATTAAATGATGAGACATCATGTAGAAAGTTGTCGGGCATGGTGAACACCTGAATCATGTTCCTGACGAGCCAGGTTTGCAAGAACAGTACACCATTTGTATATGTTAAATTGCGGTACAGAAGAGTTTGTTGGTGGTATTTCCTCAATTTAGTGAGCTCATCTTCAGTTAATTTTTGTGCACTTGCACAAAGCTAATTAGAGCACTTTTTGGGGCCTTTTTCACTATACCCAGCAACTAAGTGGTACCTTAGTCAATAAAGAGATAAGGCAAGGCTAATACCTTGAACGATAAGAGAAGAAATAATTATTTAGCACAGAAAATTGGTAGTAACACACGGCTAACACAATTCCAAAGAGCCAAATAGACGGTCACCTGCATTTGCAGTATCAAGTACCCCAGAAATAGTCATAAAGGATGGGAAAAGGTTTCAATGACTGGACAGCCAGATTGGTGAGACAGTGAAAAACGCAAATAAATGCGTATACGAAAAACCAATGACCTCAAGTGCGCAGGTAAAACATTAAAATGCTACCAGAATTTTATTGCATAAAATACATAAAAGTTGCATAAAAATTGGGACAAAGCAGTAAGAAAGACGGAGGGAGATACAGCACCCGTGTTGAAAAAAAATTACAAGTGGTATACATGCATATTTAAGCTCAAGACAATTGTTTCTCCAATATATATACAAAAAGAACCCATGCACTGACGGCATAAAAGAAGGTTCCTGCGCCTGGAGAATGCAGCACAGTACAAAGCAGCGTCATGATGACCGAAAACTAGAGCTTAGTATGTTTAAGAAGTACAAATACTTGCATACCTACAGGCATGTGACATGTTATGCCTTGAATGGATGAAATTTATGAATCTTACACACAAAGGAAGTTACCATCACTCTTATTGGCTTCCTCAGGGAACTCCTTCAACTAGAAAAATGTACTGAGTGTTAAAAACAAAAAGATAAGACCCTATAGTGTTCTTCCTGAAATAAACAGGGCAAATATTTCATGTATCAATTCTATGGACACTTCGCCAATTCGGTGTACATTTATATTTGACAACTACACAAACAGAAACGAGAAGGGTGAATTAAGGTAGGAACACACATGAACGCTGACTCAACTAGAAGTTTATTCGTGAACACAAAGATTTTATCCACATTGGCCAACAGCACAAAGAAAAAGCCATGGATGTGATGTGCAGCAGAAACAGCCCGGCACAACAAAAAAGGACCGAAAGACATCTCCTTCCTGTAGAAGAAACATATGCGTCAAAAACAAAAAAACGCATGAAAACTGAAAGGTTTGTCCTGTAAGTGATATTACCGAGAAATATTGCAGCAACTCTTTCCCACTTAGTCACAGAAATCTTGCTTATGAATTTTTCTTCGTGATCAATAAACAATTCTTCCATAAGTCCTCTTGTGTTCTGGCCTTTGTGATGAAACAACCGTTCTTTCTGCTCTATACCTCAACACCAGATGATTCCAGCAGCAATATTTATTGATCAAAAACGAAACAAATACATAAGCAAGTTATCTGTTGCCCTTATAGGGAAAGACTTTCAGTTCTCAAGAGTATTTCCCGTTGGGTAGTATCACTCATCGGACAAATATCTTACTTTTTCGAAAGATTTGTCCGATAGTTCTCGTTTTTCACGCACGTTTATTCTACATTACATGGCTTTTTCATATTTTTTTCTTGTCGCTCGTGGCTATTTCTGCCACGCATGCACGGCTCTTTACCTTTGTCAAGTTGACCAGCGTCTTTAATACCCCTGTCTTCAAAAATAAACTTAGTTGAACTTGCGCTCGTGTGTTCCTACCTATTTCGTCGTCCGTCTCTGTTCGCGCTGCTGTTTCCGGTACGCACGTATCACTTGGTTAGGCTGGTAAACATTCTCGCAAGCAAAAGGAAATACCTCCCCTAAAAAGGTAGCCCATCCTTTACTACTACAAGCCAGAGCAAATCGAAAGTAAGCCTTCACAGCGTCCATGCGCGGCAGCTAGTACACCACAGAGCAGCAGAAAAAATAGTTAAAAATCCCACTTGATGGAGAGTGGCAACAGAGACGCGAACTTGCTAGTGAATCAGCCACATATCAATGGGTGCCTCTTGCATGACGCAAAGCTGCTCTTGACGTAGAACACTTTAGCATCTGGGCATTTGCTGCATACGTAACCTGCGAGAAGGGAATGCGGACAGAAAATGAGATTGCGCGGATTCAGAATATGCCACACACAGCACATAACTACGCAAAAAATAGAAGTACACACAATACTGGCAAGTAAAAATTTGCGACTCTTTACGAGTGCTGTCTAGAAAAGGAAGAAATGGGTTGCTACGGTAAATGTTAGCTAAGACACTTACAGCGATGTTTCGCAGCGGGGAGAAATATTCCCGGCTCTCTCGCAGAACCAAAGACCACCCGACGGAGCATAGCCGATACCAAGCTGATATCGAATCTTTGCGTTGAAGTCCAGCAGCAGGAATGACCTAAAGATACGCCGAGAGCGATGCGAGCGTGATCGTGTCTGTACGAGTGAGAACATGCACCGTTTCTTTGACGCTAGCCGCTCCGGCGTGTCTCCGATCAACCCACGCGATTTGTGTGCAGAACGTCGCGTACACGCCCTTGCGCGTTTTGCGCGGAAGCGTCTGCGCAGTGAGCTAGCTTCATGCACGCGTCATTCTTCACCGCGCAAACGGCGCTCAAGGCGACAACGCGCCGAGTGGCGCTCCTTTCGCTTCTGCAAGCAAAGCACATTCGGATCGGCCCAGCTCAGAGAGGCAGCAGAGAACGGTGGCATGTTTCAGTTATCGCCAATTAAAATTGTACAGTACGCCTTCAACAGAAACGCGCCACGCTAGATAAAGATGCTTACTGCGGTAGTTTTGGCGGCGATACGCGATAAGGCGACCCCGTCGGCGGCCGTGTTCTTTGCCGAAGTCCGTGTACAGTCACCGCGCGGAAGCTGTGACTAATGGGTTGGCCGTTCTCCGCAAATCCCAAAGAGGCGAAATATATTTTGCCGTGCGCCGCATCATTAGGCGCAACCTAAATCGAGGCGCGCTTAACCGCTATGGCACAAAAGGTGATCACACTAACCGTATGGTATACGATGAGCCACTACGGATTAAAAAAATAATTATGATGTCCTACGTGCGAAACCAACAATCTGATTATGAGGCAGGTTGTAGTTGGGGACTCCGTATTAATTTTGACTTCCTGGAACTTTTTACGTGCATACAATGCACAATGCACGAGCGTTTTTGCATTCCGCTCCTTTGGCATGCGGCCGCCGCAGGGATCGTATCCACGACTTCGAGCCCCAAATTGCCACGGCGGCCGCCATAGTTACGAAATGCGTATCGCGCGCTTTCGCTCCGGGGCATACGGTTTGCTTTAAGTGAACGGTGTGCTTAACATCTCACGCTCGTCAATGTCAAAATAGAAAAAAAGGCTACGTGTCCAAGAAAACGCGATTACTTACCTATCAGTAGAAGTTCGGCTGCGGCTATTTCGGGGTGCCTTCTCTCCAACACGCATCATGACCTCTGCCGCGCAACTCATCAAAACAGCAAGGCTCGCACATCAGTCGAAGACTAGTAGCTGAGTCAGCCAACGACTTCAACGGATAAACGTCCCACTTATCGTCGTTAAGGCATTTCACTAAAATGTGCGTCATGATGTCCGAAAAGGAAAAAATACTTTCATCAGAAAGCACGAGGCGTGGACCACCACGCAACGGCAACCAACTAACTGAGTCCGAAAGCCGTTCACAGCTTCACTATCGTATGGAGTTATAAAAACCTTTCAAACGCAACATAACCCCACGAGAAAACCACCAATTATTTGTAATAATTTTTCATGCAAGTTTTAAGAACAACCTCTTATGTAACGTAAACAATAAATACTACGACCAAAATATTCGACTACGAAACTAGCGGTAACGATGTGTACTGTTGAAAAAGTGTGCTCAAAACGATGCTACAACGGTACCAACCGCGTGCGCGCACACACACACACACCCGAACGCTGCCTTGACGTTCGTAGCGCCACCTAGAAGCAAACATTACTACTAATTTTGTTACCTTTACAAAAGTAACGCTCTTAGAATGGTTTATTGCGCCTTTGCAGATGACGAGGTGACAAGTAAGGTGTGATAAGAGTCCGCTACCTGTATTTCTTTCATTTCTCTTTGGTGTTCTTCTATTTAACTGAACATACGGGACCTGTCCTGCGGACGACAGTTCGGTGAGGCCCAAATAAATCGCATGCTTCTTGCAAGGCGAGAGTCGGGAGCAGCCGCAGATACAGCGATTAGCTGCGATACTACTGTTGCGGCTGTTTCTGAATCAGAAGCTCTTTGAAGTCAATGGTTATAGCGGCTGCGCGCTGCGATCTCGAAGCGTGTTCGTTGTTTGATCTCTAGTACCACGGTCGTTGGATAAAAAAAGCTATATTTACTTTCCGGACGGAGAGTGCGTCGCAGGAAATTCGAAGATCTCTCACGTGTATGTTTGCAGCATGTGCGCCGCTTGGATCCTACGGTTCCCACAGCGCGTCGGATGCTCGAAGGTAGTAGCGTCGTCACGTGTCGGCGCCTGTCTTATCGCCGGCCACGCTGCCGCCGTGTCTCCTTTTGGGGAACTCCACATGCGCGTAGTCGCCGTGTTTGCGAGTGAACTTCGCATTCTTCTGCTCCCCGAAACGTGCTCATTTTCGATCGTACCAATTGCTATGTCATCTATTGTATGTTAAAACGACGATGGCATTTGTACACCGCCGAAGAAATAAATCGTTATGAACTTGGCCGGTCATGAAGCTAGTCTAACGCTGCAGTTTTTACATAGAGAAAACGGCTACGAAAATGGGGCAGTCCCGGAGATAGGCGCTTGAAAGCGTCAGCTTTAGCGACAGCACGAGGAAGTGGCACGCTGCGCACGCGCCAAGCCTTTCAGAACTTACTGGCTTTCGAACGAGAGGAGCATGCGCGCGTTCGTGGCCTAATGGTTAGAGCACCGGGCTTGACGGCCGACGTTCAATGCCCCCCCATCGGTCACATATTATTTTCTTTTTATCAAAACGAGGCCAAAGAAGAACCTACCTGCCGCAAAGTGACAGCAATGAGGTTGGAACGCTTCGCATTTAATTTTTGGTATGTCTTCATATGCGAGTCCTAATTATTGATACCGGACTCAACTGCTGCACAACAAAAAAAAAACAACTACAAAAATCAACACAACTTACCCAATAAATTGTTTATTGAGAACACTCAACGGTAATATTGTTGTGCAAGTGTTGAGCGAACTCAATTGCTTTTGAAAATTTGTTTAAGTCCGTTGTTTCAACAATTCCCCAATAATATATCAATGGTTAATCAACAGTCATTTTTGTACGGGGTCATCGTCTTGAAGTGAGTGCACATGTACCCTTCATGGTAGAAAGGACAGAAAATTAACAAAACTTGGCAATCGACCACAGAAATACACGCTGTATCGCTTGCTGCAGAACTATCTGGAGATGTTATAGCTAGTCCTGCGAAAAATTTATGTGGTGTCGGTTCACACAAAGTTGTTCAGGAACCACTGTGTGGCCTTTAGTTGCAGCAGTAACTACAGTAAGCGGAAATTGCTCTTGGCTGTAGGAAGGAAGGAAGGAAGAAAAGAGATAAGCAGAAGGCAGGGAGGTTAAACAGAATAACGTCCGGTTGGCTACCCTACACCGGGGGAATGGGGAAACAAAGATAACAGGGAGAGAGAGAGAGGAGGGAAGGAAAGAAGGAAATTGCGGTGAGTTCGCTGACGTGTGCGGTCTTGCAGAAATTGCATTAATAGTCACAGGTGGTCGCACATCTTGGCTGTAGAAAGGTACAACGTGGATCAGCTGTGGTATGTGTATATGTTAGTAAGAATCGGTCAAGAGGTAGATGAGTCGTTATCAGTTGACTTCAGCAGAAAAGCGGAAGCACACGCACAAGCGCGCATGATGAACACGATTATTTCCGAACGTAATCGTTCTCATCAGGAGAAAACGCTTATCAAGATTTTCAAATTCCGCATTATGGCAATAAATTCGCGCAACTAAACTCTGACACCCAGCAAGCATCGGCACAGGTTTCACTGTTGTCGTGGGAGTTCTCTTTCCTACGTTCGCAAGGCACCCTATGCCCACACTAGAAGCACGCACAACACGTGTGTAGTTAGCAAGTACGGATACTCACCTTTTGAATGGCACGGCACGGTCGAAAGCGCCCTCCAAGTTGCCGGTGCTTCGATGTTAGCCCCGGCATACATGCCGGTGCATAGTGGACGAGCAGTGGCACGCTAACAATACGCATTATTTCTTTGCGACGTCTACCCAACTTTCCACGACGACCAGAGACAAAGGGAGCGCACTACACGGCATGAACATCGTTGGCCCACATTTGGCTGGCGCGCGACGCATACGGCGTGTTTGCAGCGAGACGCAAGCTGTCTGTGGCACTTATGCGCAGGCGAAATGAGTCACATTTCGTTACAGCAAACACAAAAACACGCGATAAAACAAGCACATCGATGCAGCTCACACGCCCGACCGACTGCTAAACAGAGCGACAGACTGATTGGATTGGATTGAAAACGGAGCGGTGGGTGGCGCCACCAACAGGCCACTTGGGGCCAGCCAGTGCCTCGGCCAGCGTCATATGAGGATTTGTGCGGCTGCCTAAATGCGTAAAGCTGTTGCAAGATAAACAGAACCACAAATAAGTCTATATTATAAGCTATGGCTTGGCATAGAAAGAAATTCTATAACGCATTTTCAATTTGAATCGCTTCTGCTATCTGCAGCCAGCAAAAGCATGGCCTTCGATATCTGAAAATGTTACCCCTATAGAAAGCCGTTGCTGTGACTTTATTCAAATGAGTTGCACTTCGGTTACGTCTCTTAAAACCCGTGTATTACGCATTTCGCTCCTCCCCATGCTACCTGCGCCGTCACTTCATTTTAAATAACTTCCTGCTGTCGTTAACATTAACTGTATAGCCTCAGACATCGTTGACACGATCTCCGAGGGACACAAGTGCAGTGTGCGATGTTTCAGTGCCCGTTGCAACAGTGTCAGATGGAAAGCATCAAATCTGCTCGTGTGGCGCAGCTTACACCCCTGTCGTCCGTATCTTGCTTTCGTGTTAGTGTGTTTATTGTGCGCGGGTTGCACTCCTGTCGCTCGTGCCTTCTGCGTTGATCGTGCTACCCACGATGATTCCTTGAAAAACCCACATGTATCGGCAGCGTGCATTTGCCCTGCGTGGTATATCCTAGAAATGTGCGCTGGCGTATGACGTGCTTGCAACCAAGTACTACAGTGCGTCCCAGCAAATAGACGCTGCCGCTTACGCGCAGTTTTCCTTGTCATGACCATGTCAATCTGCAGAATTGTGGGTTTGCCACTTAAAGACAAGCAACACAGCCGAGAAATCAAACTGCGCAGAACAAGCCATACGCTATAGGTTGGCACTGTTTACCAAATGTGATAACTGGCTAACACAATGTCAGTGCTCTTTAAAAAGAGAAGAAAATGTCGCTGTTTTGTGCCTAGCCCTGATAAATTGGAATCGTTTCCAGAGTACTCGGCGCTCACGCTGTGTTATATCGTTTTCTTCATTTTTGTCTCTTAGTTGCACCCAACGATGAATCTAAACCACTTCCACCAGAGGCCAAGGGTCCGAGTGTCTTAAATATATCCTAATTAACGGTACCTTAATTAACATTGCATTCATTAACACCAATGGTCATGGGTTCGACTCCCACGAATAGTCAAGGGTCCGAGTGCTTTCATTAACTATATATTAATTAACTGTACGTTAATTAGCGTCGCCTTCATTAACGACAAAGTTGGTGGCCACGACTCCCACACAAGATCATGGGTTCGAGTGCTTTTATTAACAATAAATTAATTAAATATGCCCTAATTACCCTAACATTTAACAACAAAGGCCGTGGGTTCGAGTGCCTTAACTGACTATATATTAATTAACAGTACCTTAATTAACATCGCCGTCATTAACAATAAAGGTCGTGGGTTCGATTCCCAACCAAGGTAACGGGTGCTAGTCATTTCATTGCTAGATCTTACTTACCTGCGCATTAATTAGCACCGTCTTCATTACCAAAGGCGTGGGTTCAAGGGCCTCAAATGACTCTATCTTAACAGTGCCTTAATTAACATATTAATTAACAGGCCTCGACTTCCACTAAGCGTCGTAGGTGGATTCGATTGCATAAATAACTATATATTGGATAACTGTCTTAATTAACGGTGCCTTAATCAACACCAAAGGTCGTGGGTTCGTAGCCTTAATTAGCGCCAAAGGTAGAGGGTTCGACTCCCATGAAAGCTTGAGAGCTTGTAACCTCTTTGGACATCGAGTGCTCGTGCCGACAATGCCGGATTTTCCGCCTCATGAGCCATTTATTGCTACCGCATTACAAAGAATTTTTCACGACTTGGCATAGTACACATCATATATGATGTACTTTGACATTAGCAATAAGACAAAAAAGCTGTATACTCCTCTCATCAGAAATCATAAGGTGCATTGTCATTTGAGTCTGATGTACTTGTGATGCCAAAAAACATTAGACGATGCATTTCTTATGAATGTCTGATGTCACATTAGGAACACATAACGTCCTCTACCGAAACTGATGGTTCATTTTCATAACGGTGGTGCGCGCGCGCTACGCTACGCAAGCACAACCTCGCGCCCTGCGCACGTGGGTAGTTGCGGACGCCAAACTAAAACTGCCTAATAACAAGTGCGCAATGAGGTGGCGACTATTCCTGCGACAAACGCAGATCGAAAAGACCTGAACACAGGGCCTAGCAACAATTACCACCTCTTAATTCCTCTAAAAAAGGAGCAGGCCACTATTTGCGCAGGCGTTTCTATTAATGATTCCCTTCGTTTAGTGGACGATTCATGCAGAAACATAAACACAGAAGTGCAGCCAGCACGCAAGCTGGTATTGCCGGATCACATGCAGGTAATATCGGCTGATACGACGGACCAAGCAGAAAAATGGTGTACTGCTCCACGAAATCACCGACACGAGCTCGCAAGAACCGTTAGCGGCAACATGCTGCACTGGAAATTCCCGCCCCCTCGAAACATTCTTTTGAGGTGGATATCAGCCAGCATGACAAGGTAGGGCAGGGAAATTCAAGTATCAGTGCGCCTTGCATACTTTCTGGACACCGGTTGCTTTCTACCGGTTAGCTTTATGTCCCAACCCGTTCTCCAAGGCACAACACTTTCGAAGAGCATCACGTACTAACGCTCTGTCACGACTCACGAGTGGTGCTGCAGTGTGTCATAGTCATAGGAGGGCAAATACGAGTGCACAGAATGTCGCTATTTGCCAGCGCAAACAGTACAAACGGCAAACTGCAGTTTCAGACTTCACGTAAAAGCTGTTAAAGAAGGATCAAATTTTCTTGACCCATGCAATTTCCCGCTATCTAGAATAGCGTAAATTAGGCTCTGCTCACCATGGGGCGTTTCCGGGGTGCCGACGCTGTGCTTGCAGTTATCACGCCGAGGTTGTCACGTATCAACTGCGCAAGAAATAACTTCGATGTTTGAAAGCGTGCTGCCACCTGCCACCTTCTAAGCACCCACACGTGCGCATATTATATATGGATGGATGTTATGAGCGTCCCTTTTAGAACGGGGCGGTGGGTTGCACCACGAATTTGCTCTTGCCTAATATCCTACCTAAGTAATGGGGCCCTGAAACAATTTTGACGATTTTCTACAAACGAACTGAGACGTTGGAGTAGGTCCTTCTGATCATTAATTGAGGCATCTAAGTGCTCCACTTAAATTGTGTAATTTATTAACTGGTGACACGCGCGTTATAGAAGCGAAATGTCATAGAGTTTCTCACAATATTACGTACAGGGAAATCTGGCGCTGCTGCGCTGTGGTATGCATGGACATTTGGCATGGGAATACGGGTATATTGTGGATTCGGACTGGCATTTCGCGGCTTGTGAATCATTCTACGGATTAGATTTTGGAGCTGAGTTCTGATTTCGTTTGGAAGTGTCTGCGTTCACCCGGTCGACGGAACGCAGGCGTTAGGTTCACCCAAACGTGACGTCCTGGATGCCGCATTCATTCTTTGCATAGAGTTTCTGAAAAACCCTAGAGGGAAATGTGGCGCTAATGTCTACGGGGGCTCTCGTGAGCGCTGCCTCAACCTACATGGCAATGATTGGAAGTACAGGCTTCGGATTGACTTCTATCTTTAGTGTCGTTTGCTTGCGGCGCAGTAAACGAAGCTATACTCAAACATTATCGCGTAACATCTAATTTTATTTCTGCAGTATGTTATATAATGTACAGCACGCTACATAAACTTTGTATGGCATTGAGATGAAAGCATGGTTTGCTATGGTTTATCACCAAGACCCACCAGGCTATGCATTCTTGTGCGATTTAACGCCAGAGAATAATTATTTATTTATTTTTGCAACAGATAACAACCGTGCATGTACTTATGTAAAAATACTGATCAAGTATTTATGGAAATAAAGAAATTTGTATTGTGGGAAAGTGTTGCGCCCTTGAGCGGAATGCTACAAGTGTCGTCTACTACGACGCCTGCTCGCTGCAAACGCGAGACTTTTCTCGCAGACGACAAGCACTTGCGAACTCTCTCGCTCTTTCGAAACGCTGCGTCGGCTGTCACTATTGCTGATGCCTTCAAGTACCTTTAAGCACATCTGTTGCAGTGCTAGCTAGGACGCTAGTGGCCTCCTACAAGTATGCTCCATCATATTGTATATTGACGTACCGCTTCCTGAGCGTTACGGCTTTGCTTTGCACGTACCCATTTTGCGACGCTAGACTAAAGCCAGGAAGCAGCAACCTTTCCTACCACAAGTAAGTTTGTGTTCTCAAAGTCCTAAAGCCTAAAACGAGCAATGCATATATATCCCTCGATAAAACTTGACTGTCAAGCCATTAGAAGTACAACTATCTAGGTCTTGTATCAGTAGTGCCTTCTTTTTAATATTCTGAAGTTTCATAAAGTAGGTTACGCTACAGCGCCAACCTAACACACTTAACAGACCAAGGTCCAAACACTGAACACATGTTCCTTCAACGTTTACAATGCCGTCGCTTTCTCGTCAGAGCTTCGACACCACACCGCGACAGAAATATCGACCCAGCCGCTGGCCCAGCGCGCTATCGGCACTTCGAGAAACATAACAAAGGCAGAGAGCTTTGCGTTGCACTGTCCCACTGCAAGGTATAGCAATTGCGCTTGGAGCCAAACCAAAACTGTAAAAAAGAATACTTGTAGACTTGTTGGCCAGTCAACAGAATGCCAATCCGAAGCCTGTACTTACCATCATTCCCATGATGATAGTGTACTAGATCAGGTGTAGTGGGCCGAGGGAAGACCCTGGTAGGCTGCGCGTGTAAAGCTCAAGTGTGCTCAAATCCCAGAAATCTCAAGCGGCCACGCGGTGGCCCGCTGCGCCTTTCACCTTAAAACCCCTTAAACTTCGTAAAGTAGTGCCATGCTTTGAAGATTGCCGCCTGCTCCTCGAGCGCTCTGGCCGAAGCCGACGCCCCGTCGCTATTGGCCTAATGGGATCACATGGTCCCTTGCGCCGGCTTCGTTTGTTTACAGTCACGCTTCAGTGCCATTTTTGCTCAAAAAGCGGCGCTTGTTGGTGCCATTCCTTACATTCCTATTCTGTGTTGTTTT
This sequence comes from Dermacentor andersoni, assembly GCF_023375885.2. Lineage (NCBI taxonomy): Eukaryota > Metazoa > Arthropoda > Arachnida > Ixodida > Ixodidae > Dermacentor > Dermacentor andersoni. The sequence continues at coordinate 195,483,700 of NC_092816.1, read as the reverse complement.
GATTTTGTGAACGCCTTGAAGGATGTTTTGTGGCAAATGCGACGTCGCTCCACGTCATGTTCTGTGACCATGACCTGCTGCGCGTTCGGATGCCAATATAGTTTTAGCAAAGACAAGAATCTGTTCGCGATACCGTCCGGTAAGCGCGACGGGTTAAGAAGAAAGACATGGCCTCACCGAATCAGGAGGGAGAAGTTCCGACCAACTTCCTCCGCGCGACTATGCGAATTAAGTTGTGAGTCTCTCAGAGTATAGCATGTTCCAGGCTTGCGTATTGTGCTGCGGGCAATACCGTAGTAGATATTGCACAGTTCACTGTGCATGGTGTCATTTATACGCACGCTTTAACACGATTTTTAAGCAACGTCTGCTTTGTTTATATACGCACTACGTGGTCGTGTTAGTCGTATTTGGCGCGCTTAATCGTTTTGTACGCCAACTGGCTTGTGTTCGCGGGCACGCGAAGTTGCGTGCCATAACATGATTACAATATATTTAAGATTCAGCGCAGTCATTTTGACAAAAATTCTGTCTCGATCATGAAAGCGCCTCAGGAGAGCATCTCTATGCCTTTTGTGGTTACCAACTAGCCTTCTTTAGATAGAATAGCCTTGTTTGCCTCATTTGTTCCTATTCCTCGTTGGCGGTCGCCCGGTGGATTTGAGAACAGGGGCATCGAAGAAAAGCGCGCGGGCTCTCCTGAAACCGTGTTACGCGGTGCGTTCGTCGCCGAGCGACAGCATCATAGGTAATTGAGACGTATGTGCTAATTCGCGTGAGCTTTAAAGTGTGCGAAGCTTAAGTTGCGGTGATGGCCAGCACTCTCAAAGAAAACGTGCGGTCGCCCGTCCTTTCCCTGGCTGCTTTAGTCGTCCTTCGTGCTTAGTCGTTTGCTCGTTCGTTCGCACGCTCGTTTAGTCGTTCGTTTAGTCGTTTGCTCGTTCGTTTAGTTCGCGTGGTCGTATAGTCGTTCGCTTGCTCGTTCATTCCACTATTAGTTTCTACAGTGACTACGCGTAATTGAGACGCTCTTGCTGTAGGACTCTTAGGCTGGTGTGTTTATTTACGCAGTGAGACAAAAAATGGTGCACACGGATTTGTGATTTGATGCAAATCTGTATTGCATCTATGTTGAAAATAAACTGTTATCTTGCAACTCGAATGCCGTTTCATATCATTTTGACCTGTAGATAAAACATCATTTCACTTTCCGCAATTTCGGCCGCGTCATGGCGGGGGGATTCTTTGCGCGATTATGACTTCACTAATAAAGTCACGTCTCTCAAATGTTACTTCGGAGGGAGTGCAACCGTCCTCAGTGCATGCACCTGAGTGCAACTCGGTTCGCGACAAGTACGTCACTTTGTAAACGGACCAACTAACGCACGATGACGTGTTATTCGTGATCAGTTATTCACCTGAAAAAAATTACTTAACCCCACAGTGGTCTTGTTTGAGATCGACTCAAGCATTGTTATCGCTCTCCCGCTTCGCGCATGAATGCTAATAACTTACTTTATTTTCTTGTGTACGCAGAGTCCCGACTCGAGTATCGGCCGCGGTATTTCTGTCGACGTTGAGACACGAGAAACATAATAGCACCAGCGCCCACCTTTGCGCGCTCTTAGGCCCAAACAATAAAACGTTCCTTTCCTTCGAGCGCTTCCTAACCTTACGTGAGGCCTCCTTATAGCGAAGGACCGATGGAGGAAGCAAGCGTACTCTGAAAGCTCCATTCGCCCGTCCTCACCTAAGGAGCGGTTGTAGCATGCCTGGGTTCGAGATGAGCACTCAAAAGCTTTACGCGAACACCATCATTCAATAAATAAATGTTGTATCGTCACACAATTTTTAAGTTGAAGAGCTAATATAGAGATGCGTGGGTGTTTTTTTCAAGTTTTGTTGACTAAACGTAAAAAAGTACATTTCGGTGGAAACCTTAATGTGCTCCAGCAACGCTGACACGCCGGCGTCGTGCAACGCCTAGCAACGCGTAGCAACGCTTTCATGCCGCACGCGTGACTGAAACGAACATGCCTGACAAGACGGACCGTGCTCGCGCTTCTCCGCAGGTGGACGACAGCGGGCATGCGCAAGGAAACGTCACGTGGCTATGTGTTGAGGTGAAACGCTCGTTCAGGGCCAGGAGCGGCGTAAAGACGCATGAAGGTAGCTTCGGTGCTACCTTACGCTGAGGAAGCACCAAGGAAGCCTTCACCGAGGGCCCCTCAGTAAGGAAGCTTTCAGAGTGACATAAGGTGGCCTCACTGTAATGAAGGCTTCCTTACTGAGGTAAGGAAGATTTTGTTGTTTGGCCCTTAGATTGGCAAGCACGCACGTTTGCGGCACTGTAGCTTGTAATACACTTCCGAAACTTCAGAGCAGTGATCTCCGTTAAAACACATTGGCGGGCTAGTTGGTTAAATTCCATGGTAGTGTGTATAAGCGCGACTGGACGAGGACGAAGAAAAAAACAGATACGCAGACACAGCGCTTCACTTTCAACTATAGATTTTATTTTCGCACGCATCGGTAAATATATACTGTGCGAGCGGAAAGAAACGTAACAGCAACAAAGAACATTGAGTGGTGCATTTCGTTGAACCAAACACGTGTGCAAGGCAAGGGAAAAAAACATGTACTACAATGGTCACAAAAATAAATCAAGGAATCCTATCTCCTTTTCCGATAGTGACACTGAAGGCTTGCTTACGCACTTTTGCTCTAATTTTGCTATCTCGTAGGCCTCTACACTCTCCCTCGTCATCCTGCTATGAGCATTATACACAATGGAAGTGCTTTCAAATATGGGCTTGCAGGAACAATCTCGGCAGTGAATACCCAAATGACCCGAGATTACCTTAGTGACGTTATATTGATGCTCTTTTAATCTCTCGTTGATGCATCTGCCGGTTTGACCAACATACGTTCTTCCGCATGAAAGTGGGATGGCATAGACAACGTTATGAGTACAGGTTAAAAATTGTTGGCGATATTGGGTAGAACATGAGTGCCTTTTGTTATTCTCTGTGTTAACCTGTTTGCATAGCTTCTGTAGACCACGTGTACTCCCGATTTCGCCGCTATTCTTCTGACATTATGTGAAATGCAATGAATGTATGGTACCACAGGAACTTTCTTTGCTCTAGCATTGGTACTGCTTGCATTCGACGCGTCTCTGCACTTCTTGCTTAAGCCCTCCGCGACAGAAGTTAGCATACGCATCGGGTAACCAGAATCTGCCAGGCGCTTGGCCTGCTCTTTGAAACTGGCTTCCATTTTGTGGTCACACGACTTCGTCAGAGAATTGTTGAAACACGATGTCACTACTGCGCGTTTTACAAGTTTTGAATGAGGGGAATGAAATGGTAGGTATGGCCTATTGCCACTCGGCTGATAACTTCAGCCTGTCATTTGTAGATAAAAGTACAATCTCAAGTCTAAAAACCTTATTAAATGGCCTATGGGGACTTCATGTGTCAAAGACAAAGAGGACAACACTTTAGTGAATGAGGTTACGCTTTTTGAAACCAGCGAGTAAAAATTGTCTGATTTGTTATTTCAAATGATTAGAAAATCATCAACGAATCTGAACACTTTCGCGACATCGGTGTCATTTTTCAAGCGTTCATCAAGAGCCTGGTCGCGGTTAGCTAGATACAAGTCACGAGCCAGGTACACATCGTCAGTGACGTGGCGCTTCCAAACATGGTACAGCAAGTACTCAAATGTGGGCCGACGTTCGCGACTCAGCCAAAGAAGTCTGCTCCCGATCTGTTGGCAATGATACGACAAGTGTCAAAGCGTGTACCTGAAGCCGAGTTGCAAAAGTGTGGTCCCGTCCCCTTAGCGAAAAGTTCTGCTTGAACAGACAATGCGCTCATCTTCTCCCTGCGGATAAGTAGGGTAGTTTCGAGGTGATGAACAGGACGGTGTATAATTCAAAAGGTCGTGAAGCCATTTCGTCAACTTTCAGGGCCCACAAGGACATAACACTTAAGAAAGCCCGAAATGAAGCAAAGAAGCTATGCAAGAACTTCAAACTAGATGGCTTATCCCAGTCTATTGAAGAAAGCACAAAGGGGGACCTTGAATTGTTTTTCTCTGCAAAAACGCATAAAGCCAGAATGCCACCTCAGAGTGATAGTGTCAGAGAATGCTACTTGGCAGATAGATGTAGCGACGTACTTACAAAAGCACCTAAAGCTCTTGCCAATCGACGACGCATTTTTGGTAACTAAGTATGAACAAGTGAAGGAATTCTTTAAATACTGTCAAAACAGGGATCTTGTCGCTTTTTCCATTGACTTCAAAGACCTGTACTATTCTCTCCCACAGAATGATGTGATGAAATGTGTTTCTGACTGCATTGAGTAGTGTGGAGCGGTTCGTTTTCAAAACGCTTGTGGTTTGACTAGCGACAGATTTTTAGAACTTCTTCGTTTTTATGTTAATTCGACTTACGCGACTTGGGAAGGAAGTGTTGTCAAACAAAAAGATGGCATATGCATTGGGTCATGTATTGGTCCCTGCTTAAGTGACTTGTATCTGGCTAACCGCGACCAGGTTCTTGATGAACGCCTGGAAAATGACACCGATGTCACGAGTGTTCTGATTCGTTGACGGTTTTCTAATCGTTTTAAATAACAAATTAGATGATTTTTACTCGCTGGTTTCAAAAACCGTAACCTCATTCACTAAAGTGTTGTCCTCTTTGTCTTTGACACATGAAGTCCCCATAGGCCATTTATTAAGGTTTTTAGACTTGAGATTGTACTTTTATCTACAAATGACAGGCTGAAGTTATCAGCCGAGTGGCAATAGGCCATACCTACCATTTCATTCCCCTCATTCAAAACTTGTAAAACGCGCAGTAGCGACATCGTGTTTCAACAATTCTCTGACGAAGTCGTGTGACCACAAAATGGAAGCCAGTTTCAAAGAGCAGGCCAAGCGCCTGGCAGATTCTGGTTACCCGATGCGTATGATAAATTCTGCAGCGGAGGGCTTAAGCAAGAAGTGCAAGAACGCGCCGAATGCAGGCAGTACCAATGCTAGAGCAAAGAAAGTTGCTGTGGTACCATACATTCATTGCATTTCACATAATCTCAGAAGAATAGCGGTGAAATCGGGAGTAAACCTGGTTTTCTCTGCCGCTGAGCGTCTCAGAAGCTATGCAAAGAGGTTAACACAGAGAATAACAAAAGGCACTAATGTATTCCCAACATCGCAAACGATTTGTAACCTGTACTCATAACGTTGTCTATGCCATCCCACTTTCATGCGGAAGAACGTATATTGGTCAAACCGGCAGATGCATCAACGAGAGAATAAAAGAGCATCAATATAACGTCACTAAGGTAATCTCGGGTCATTTGGGTATTCACTGCCGAAATTGTTCCTGCAAGCCCATGTTCCTGCAAGCCCATTCTGTATAAGGCTCATAGCAGGATGACGAGGGAGATTGTAGAGGCCTACAAGATAGCAAAATTAGAGCAAAAGTGCGTAAGCAAGCCTTCGGTGTCATTATCGGAAAAGGAGATACGATTCCTTGGTTTACCTTTGTGACCATTGCAGTACATGTGTTTTCCCTTGCCTTGCACACGTGTTCGGTTCAACGAAATTCACCACTCAATGTTCTCTTTTGCTGTTACGTTTGTTTCCGCTCGCACGGTATATATTTATCGATACGTGCGAGAATAAAATCTATAGTTGAAAGCGAAGCGCTGTGTCTGTGCATCTGTTTCTTTCTTTGTTGTCGCCCAGTCGCGCTTATACACACTACCATGGATCTCCGTCAGGCTTTCTACGTCATAGGTGATCCGCGCTGCGAATTCACATGGCAAGGACGGCGCAGATTCTTTAGGCTGAGGGCTTGCTGGAAACCAAGATGTTGTCATACGATCGTAAACGCGCTATTTACAACCGTTCGCAACAAGATCTTGCGACACACCCTTGACAAATGTTGCGTACCCAATTGTATGGCACGCGATACATTTGCAGTCGTCAACCACAACGTTAACACAACTTTAAATACAGTTTTAAGAAACAGTTATCAAAAATTTAAACAAAAGCTCCGTTACTGAATTTGTATAACCATCCGACTAGAAATTCTATGCTGTACACGAAGTTACGTGGAGCTGGAAAGCCAACGTGAACGCCTAAAAAGCACTGCCTTGCTATGCGTGCATTCACTCTGTGAAAGGTCTTCTGCTGCACTCGAGCATCGCAGGCGGCGCCACGGTCGAGGAGGGAGCATGAAAAAGAGGAAAACGAGGAGAAGTGAAGGCGGAGGAAGAGAGTGTCACTACTTTACGAAGTTGAAGGGGTTTTACTTCATCTGGGATCGATTCCGCCGCGGCACAGCGGCTGCTTGCCGGCTTGCCTGTCTCGACGTGCTTCTTGTGCGTTGACGCTTCGCTGTGCTCCTATGTTCGTAGTGTACTGTGTTTTTTTTTTTTTTCACGATAAAGCCTCGATGCACGAACTACTGCTTCGCGCCTGGTTGCAGGATGGGGTACAGTGGCGCTAAAAACTCGCCAAAACTTTCTTTGTTTGGAGTCCCCGATGACGAATGCAAGCGCCGGATTTGGGAGCGCAACCTTCAGCGCGCTAACAAGGCTTTAGAAGTGACTGACGCTCTTTGTGAGTTGCATTTCGAGGATAAGTACATCTTGAGAGACGATGTGCATGTGATTAATGGAAAAGAGGTGCGTCTTCTGCGTGGAAAGCCATCGCTTACGCGCGACGCCGTGCCCACTATGGGGCTCTTGCGTTGCCCAGGGGGCGCTGCGAAAAAGGTGCTAAAAAGCACCCTCTGTCCTAAAATGGGTCGCACCAAGCTCGGTCGTCTGCTTCGGAAAGCACGTTTACAATAATGTCCCGCCACTTTGGATTGTGTTGTATCACGGCCTGCAGCGAATATCGGGCGCCGAAGATTTTTTCAGGAGTGGCACGCTGCGTAAAGGCAACAAATTATGCAGTGCCGAATACGTGTATGCCGTTCAAGAATTAAGCGGCGAAGTTTTAGCGCGGTGTCAATCGCAAATGAAGCGAGTCGCGTACGAAGTGGAACTTCAGGTAAGGTTTGCACGCTGCTAGATTCAGGCGCACAAACGCGAGGAAATGCTTGCTATAAATGAATCTACAGCAGCTATAAGCAGACATCATGTGTACGGAACTGCTCGAGCACACGACGGTACGCGCCGCGACGGCATGCGGCAGGTTGCGAACGTAGTTCCCGCGTCTACAAGGGCGCCCCTCGCGGCAGCGAGCGCGGAACCGGCAGGATTCGACCGACCTGCTTGCGTTCGGAAAGCCTGTCTGCGCACTGTTTCGCGCGTAGCTGTTGCCTTTTCTGAGCAATGGCGAAGTGCAACACGAGCTGTTGCGTAGTGGGCTGCAACAGCACGTACACTAATTCACGAGGAAAAAAGTTTTGCAGGTTTCCAAGCCGACCGTATGAAGCAGAACGGCGTCAACACTGGATAGCGCTCGTCGGACGGCATAAGCTGTTTTATGTTCCGGCGTTATGCCAAGCGCGTTAACGCTGAATTCTTTGCTTTTACAGCAATGATGGCAGCAACAGGACACCTGCAGTGCGTAGCAGGATATGCAGCAAACAAAGTAGTTTGTTCCCACACTGTACCGCAGTAAAGCAGTGGAACTCTTTCCCAATCCTCTCCCATTGAAAGAGCGCTAGGGCTTGCTGAGAGATTTGAGGAGGGGGTTGCAGCTGTTTGAGCTGGCATACACCCTTCTGCGCCCAGCATATCAACTAAGGGGCAGTTGAGATCACCAAAATTTTTGACGGCGTGGTTTATTGCAACCTCCTTTGCATGCACTGGAAAATCGCAACATAAGAAGTCTCGGACTTCCAGTAACTTGGGCGAAAATATTTCCCCAGCCTAGTCTTACGCAACTGGTAAGCTCCTCACTTTTTTTGTTTGGGGAGAGCAACGTTAGCATACCTTGGGTAGGTCTTATGAGGCGTTGGTATGCCCCACGTTCTTGGATGAGATGTTTTTGATTCGCATTTCCCGTCCTGTATGTACAGGGCATCTACCGCAGCGTGCTTGCGCTTCCCTGCGATGCCAGCACGGCAATCGCAGCTCCCCGCTAGGCATTGTCTGCTGTCGCCGATCTTCAAGAATCAATGTCGCCTATAATTTCATGCGTCCTCACCGTAGACAACGAAGTAACTTACGCTGAGCTTCACGCATATCGCTGGTGCGTTATTTTTCGTGTGCGGAATACACCTAGCAGTCACTTCCGATCAGTGCGAGTTCAACACTTCCCTCACGTCGTAGACGTGCCCCACTTCAAATAGACGACTTCCTTTTTCTAAATTATTTCATTAAAAAGCTGTGGAGGTCTTGTAATTCCCGAAACCAGGTTAAAATAATTATCGGCACGCTGTTTTCCGCCGTCGCTATCGTTTGACAGGGCGCCAAACAAGCACTGCGGGCTGCTGACGCCGTGAGTAACCCTACCGCATTCGCGCAACTAATCGTCAGATGGCGCTAGGGGTCGAAAAGACAGGGCGCCGCCTAGCACTTGCAACGTGCCCACAGGCCCCGCACACTCTCAAGTTCAATGGCCACAGAGGGCGAAAAATCAATCGAGGCATGTTTCAGCGCAAGCGCGCAAGTGGAGCAACTGTAATTTGGTCGCAAACTTTAATTTGTGCTTTTTCTGCTAGGGGCGCTGAAAATGCTGAATTTTTTACTTTACACAAACCGTTGACATAAACAATCGAGGTGTCTTAGGATGTTTTTTACCTCAGGCAAATATGCAGTGGATTTTTTTTTAAATTTGATTGTTGAAGCTGCTTTTTAGTCGTAGCGTCAAGGTTTTTGTACTTGATTAACCACCGACAGTCGACAGCCTATTGGTATCGATGTGTTTCGTGGCCGTTGGCGTTCGAATACTACGGCGGTAAAACATTTTCGAAAGCATGCTGGTTTCGTCTGCGAGTCATTAGATAGACTTGCTGTAAAGAGGTCTACTCTTGGTAAAAAATAGTGGCTCATTTTGTTTAAGCGTTCATTATCATAATGAATGCGGCGGAGGTTGAGGGAGTACGCTTGAAGGTACGTTTTTATGCCGTTAATCTCCATAACACCGTCAGTACGCAAACCGATGTCACAGAACACCCGATGCATCATTGTGTGTTCTCCGTCATCGCTTGTTAGCTGTACGCCTACTAATTCTTCATTTCTTCTTCAAGTGTTGTATCGTCCTTTTGTCCTTGTTCTCTTGTGCTTCACTTACAGTATGTAGTTCCGTCAGCTGTAATGCGCATTTGCAAAACCAATATGCTTTATAAGACGCAGTGGTTATCATAATTTCCCTACACATGTCTTAAGCTGGCACATATGGTTCAGACACAGATACCTGTATGCGGACTTGCACGACGTTGATGCGGAGATTAGGATAATTATGACACCCGTAAGGAAGAGGCAGCTGACGGCCGTAAGCTGTTGCGTTCTTTCCGCCAAACTACCCGGCCTGGTATTGCTGTAAAGATGCTGTATAAAAGTGACACGCGGTGACAGGGAAATTATTATACTTAGAAGCCGACCGTACGTTATGTAGCTTAGGTCTTCTTTCTTGTGCGTTTTCGCTACCCTTATTAATGAGCCATTTCTTGACTATGTTCTTGACTATGTAACCGCGTTTGTGTGGATGCGTAGACATTTGCTTTTTGTTGTACTTGTAAAATGCAAATAAAATATTTTCAGGCTTACTCAATCTTTGGTGTCATGTGCGTTTATTCCAGTCGAGGCCATCGTGCCACCTGGAAACCGCATTCTGTCAGTAGCCCTACACGAAATGCAACAGCTGGAGCGCGGCGGCACAACTCGGGGTAACGACGGCGTAATAAACGAAAAACCGCTCGGGATGCCCTTAAAAGTCAGTTCAGAGTGTGCCTTAACTCGATATGACTCAGCGCTACATGTATTCTGCTGCGCGTCGATCGTGCTCCCGCCAGTTTGGTTGCTGTGTGGCAAACGTAGAAACCCAGTAAAGCCACAGAACACCTGGTAAAGCGGCCATACTGTGCGAAACCCAGTTTCCGTTTCCTGTTGTACAGCGCCACCTGTGGTCGCATACTTTAGTTCACGACACCACCGCTACGCTTATTTCCGTAGCACTGAGGAAGGTGCAGTTTCCCTTCTCTAAGTTTGTATAGGTGTTCTGTGGTGCCCATGCCGCGATGTACGAACTGCTCGAGCGCACTATCGTACGCGACGCGACGGCAGTGGTCTTTCGACATGCCGCGAAACGGCGGGTCTCCTGCAATCTTTGTTGACTGCATGCCGCTAAACAAGTAGTTAGGCCTGCGTTGTAGTAGCGGCCATCTGTACCTTTTAGTAACTGGTAATAACTGATGCAATGCATATGAGCTCGCACGTACGTGCGAATCGCGCAGCGCGAGCTCGTGCGCTGCTCGCTTGATGTAGCTTTTAATGACAACGCTCGAAAATCGATCTGCTGTAATCAATACTATCTTGCTGCGCTGCCTCAACATGCTGACTTGAGGTCAAGTATGACCACATCTAACTCTCCAACCTGTGCTGCTCGTAGTGGGGTAGTGAATTATCAGCGAATCAACCCGGCCATTTGTGGTCATTTGCACACACCTGGCCACTTCACCACTTCGCACCGGTCGAATTGTTAATTGTCGTTGTGGCCAGGTTTCGAATCGTGAATCACTAGCCGTGCCTGCTACTATGTCGGTCTGCGTCGGGACTGCAGGTGCAAAAGACCGAATTTTAGAACGCAGATCTATAATCAAGCAAGCTTCAAGACAGGTGAAGCAGTCAGCATGGCGCGAAGTTTCGCTTACCCAGCGCGACGAACTGCAGTTATACAGTGCGCCCGACACTCCGCTTCGTGAGGCCTTTAAGGGAAACGATAGAATCGGATGTTGGAATTCAGGCCTTCTTGTTCATGGGAGCCCACGACGCAGCAGTATCGACGGTGACACTTTTTCGATGCTGAGCTAGGTTCCTCCGGATCGGTGTCGCGGATTCCTTCTGCTTCTAGCATTACGTGCCACGGCACACGGAGAGTCCGTTTTCGTTAAACTCTAGGCTGTGACCAGCTCGCTGCGTGGTCGACGTGGTTTGTGAGAAATGACGAGCCTTTTCGCACTCGCAACAGGGCAGAAAAAATTGCGAATTGACGCAAAACTCGGCCTAGAAACGTGGTTCGACACAGCCAGGGCTCAATACGACCCAAGCTGCTACGACCCAGATGTCGTTTCCCGCGCCGCTACTATACCTCAAACTCCAGCGCAAGACGCCCATATTGCCGAACCTTCCGAAGTATGTTTCGAAGAAGCCCACTCGAGAACGACCGCCACCGAAGAGGCGGTGTGAAGAAGCAACGAAAGATGACAGAACAAAGAAATTATGTAATGAAGATATACACGGCTGCTGTGCAACGCCGCAACCCAGTAAAACGGACGAGTGTGTGGAGCCAGTCGTTCCATTTGACATAGAAAATGTTCCCAAACCAACCGATCAGTGGGCTATGCAGAAATTTCCAAATTATGCTGGTGCTGCATACGTGCAGGCCTCGTACGACAGCGAAGCTCATTCTGTCATCATCGGGAAGACTGTTTTTGTGAACTGTTGTTGCAATCCGGGAGGAGTAATTTGGAGAACCTATTGCGGCAGAGTTCTGACTGGTGTGTTTTAAGTCTGTTGCCAGCTTTGCGGGTCAATGTTGCGACTGTGTGCCAAATGTGACGGGTGAAAAGACCGTCAAATGTAACGAATGCAACGACGTCGTTTCCGAAGCGCACAGAGTTACCAGATCACATGCGCGCAGGCTCCCAGCTCCCGACAGTAGCGGAAAGTTGCTGCATAACCAGCGCGCTTTTGAATCGTTTGCTTGTTGTAGGCCCTGTTCTCCTACGGCACGAAGCGCTTTCTTTCGCTGCACACGCTGTGGCTGGTCCGCACGGGACGGGGCTTTCGCTGGATCTGAAACTGAGACGCGTCGCATAACACTCGGGGCGCGATATATCGCTGTGCATTCTCGCTACAACGGTAGAAAAGGGTTGCATCGCATTGCTTTGCACACGTAGTCTCCTGAGGATTACGCTTCTCGCAATACACTTTTCGGAACCTGAGACGCGTCGCATAACACTCGGGGCGCGATATATCGCTGTGCATTCTCGCTACAACGGTAGAAAAAGGTTGCATCGCATTGCTTTGCACACGTAGTCTCCTGAGGATTACGCTGCTCGCAATACACTTTTCGGAAACTGAGACGCGTCGCATAACACTCGGGGGGCGATATATCGCTGTGCATTCTCGCAACAACGGTAGAAAAAGGTTGCATCGCATTGGTTTGCACACGTAGTCTCCTGAGGATTACGCTGCTCGCGATGCACTGTTCGCAAACTGAGACGCGCCGCGTAACACTCGGGTCGCGATATATCAATGCGCGCTGTCGCTACAACGTTAGAAAAGGGTTGCATCGCGTTGATTTGCACAGGCACTCTCCTGATGATGACGCTGCTCGCCATAGATTTTTCGGAAACACGCGTCGCACAACACTCGGGGCGCGATATATCGCTGCAGCGGTAGAAAAGAGCTGCATCGCCTTGCCTTGCAAAGGTACTCTCCTGAGGATTACACTGCTCACAAAAGAACTTTTCGGAAACTTAGACGCGTCGCATAACACTAGGGGCTCGATATATCGCTGCGCGATCTCGCTGCAGCCGAAGAAAAAAAGGTTGCATCGCCTTGATTTGCGCAGTCAGTCTCCTGGGGCTTACGCTGCTCGCAATAAAGACTTTTCCGAAACTGAGACGCGTCGCATAGCACTCCGGAGCGCTTTATATCGTTGCGTGCTCTCACTACAACGTTATTTCTATTTGCCTTATTAAGAACTGTCTGGGAGAAAGCATTTTATTATTTTTTTCCGCAATTCGTAACAGATGGGGCAGTGCGGGAACGATTAGAGCCGGGTTTGGACGGAAAATATGGAAATTCTATGATGTGTGTTTTGCGGCAAATAGATTGATTGTCTAAGGTGAATTATAATAAATCCTTCCGTTGTATGAGCAAAAACCACGCTATAGTTATGACGCACGTCGTACGGGAGGGCGGCGGGGGGGCTTCCGATGACTTTTGACCATTTGGTCGTTCTTTCAACTTGCACACAATGCACGGTACTCTAGCGTTCTTGCATTTCGCCGCCGTGGAAATGCGGCCGCCTCGGCTGGCGTTCCATCAGGCACCCTTGGGCTTAGCAGCGCAACGCCAAAATCACTGCGTTAGGGTGGCTAGAACTGGGAGGCGTGAAAACCGGCCTCTCCAAGCTTTTCGGGATGCGCGATCCCGTCAACGTGGCACTGTTTTGGGGGCGGGGGAGGAGGGGTAGAGGGGGCTGGGCGAATGGAAAACAGTTAATTAGGGTCTGATTTCTCTTGCATGAGTAATTGACAAACAGCGCAACAGAAGGTCCCCGGACTGATGTATGATGACAACACTCTGCCACTAGCGGACAATGCACGTGATTTAGACACTTGCGAATACTTGTGGCAACGTAGCGACAAACCTAGGTTTTCAGTTTCGCACAGAGAAATCGGGAATTATGATCTTTAATGAAAATAGGAATAATTACGACGGCAAACAACACTATCTTCGTTCTGTCCAGCTACGTTGCATTTCATAGTTTTAATGTTTGGCTCAAGTTACGTGGGACAAACTGTACATTCGCATATGTGTTTAGATTGTTTGACTATGGGCATGACTTCAGTGTAACTATTCGTCTTTTCATTAAACGTCACAATTCCCGATTTCTCTGTGCTAAATTTAAGGCCTAGGTTTCTCGCTGCGTTGCCACAAATATACACAGCGTCCACGTGAGAGAAAGGGTGATTACGGAAATGAAGAGGCGGTATTTTCTGCAGCAACAAAGGAGTGAATGAAAGAATGAATGAATTTATAATGAAAATGGAGTGCGGAATACAGGGAGAAGCTCGTCTTAGCACACTGCGAAAGGAGCGAAGGACTTGGAAGAGAAAGAAAGAGAAGAGTCCCGGCGGCAGGCGAAGCCCCAAACAATGGTCTAGAGAATACAAGAAGGCGTTGGTGAAATCAGTTGAATTCCAGTGTAGCTGTGTCATGTGGCGAGCAAACGATTGCAGTCACCACCCCACATCCGTCGTTTGTAGGGGTATAGGCGCCCACAGTTCATGGTAATAAACGCTTTCTAAATACTATTCTTGGCAATTATTTCGTCGTCGGCCATACGTCGTGGCGTATTTCTTAGGGGCAGGCGCTGTGAATTACAACTCCATTGTCGTGACAACTTACAACTTAGGGAACAGGTCATACTTCTGACTTGCGATTGTGGGAATAATAAGGGTTCAACGAAACGCTGTTCTCAACAGTCAGTTTGCAATAGCGTATCTCGGCTTACATATGTAGGAGAGATACATTACATGTGTTAAACGTAAGCAACACTACTGCATTTTACGGTGCGCGCTCATTCATAACTGAGTGTACTGCAGGAGAACGCCAGCATAATAAGACGTTAGAAGACACGGTGCTGTCTCGGGTCTCCTGACAAACATAACCAAGTCATCAAAATGCATTAGCAACCATCCTGTCGTTTCCAGGCGTACGCGACCGGTTAGATCTGAGGAGGCTGGAGACAACGCCTGAGGCTCTACGCTCGGCTCCGGCAGCTCAGCATCAACCGCTTGGAGGGCAGACTGCGCTCGGAGGACGATGCATCGGGAACTTGTGCTAAGTACTAATAGATGCTCAAGGCCACAAATACCAACTGTGCTTCTCAAAAACCACTGCAGACTGTACACGAACGCTTGCGACTGCTAGCGGTTATTGGTGTTGGAGTTCGCCCACTCTGGCTACCGCTTCACCATTCTTCTTATCTTCTATTTTTGGCCTATCCTTCCCTAGACTTTCCTTCAATTAGTATCAGCGTGCAAAGCAGGAACTCAAATGAATCGTTTCTAAGTGGACAGACTTTTAAATATGCTAAGGATATTTTTGTTGAATTTCCTTTTTCTGCCGTCTGGCAAAACCTGCATAATAACCAATAAGATCTTCTTCTCTTTTGATACAACCTGCTAATATCCAAGTTCCTCTATTTTGCAATCTGTTAGAGGAAAACTTAGGTTGTGATTTATAAAATATTGTGATAGAACAGTAAACGCAAGCGAAGCAAAAGAATATGATCTATTTACCCGTGTTCACTCAATGAAAATGTAGCATATCTTTACTGTCATGTAGAAGTGACAGTGAAGAACAAAGGCAGTTCCAAAATTGAGTCGCGTGCCTAACTCCATATTTCTTGCACTTGTCCTCTGCAAAAAAAGACAGCTCGAAGCACGATAGCGCAGCGCACTGTTTCGCTTTCACAGCGAAGCTGTATGTGGCTAGAGTTCCGTGCATCTTTGTTCTACGCAAACAAAAACTATCATCATCAATGGCTCATACCTCCGTAAGCATTCATGCTCCCGTAAGCAAGCAAAAATGCAATACCTCATAGCCCCTTAAGGCGGGGTCTACAAGCACTCAGCAAAGTGAAGCGAACAGTGCTTAAATCCTTTCTTATCACGTATACAACATACAAACGAGCATGTCAAAAAACGTAATCATCAATGGCTTATACCCTAGTAAGCAAGCAAAACATGCATTGATTCATAGTCCTGTAAGGTTCATGGGTACTTAATTTGCGTGAATCAGCGGCGATGACAATATCTCGTCGTTGTCAGCGACTTCGATGTGTATGTGTCAGTGCCGAAAAGGGAGCGGTTTACGCGTTCCGTGTTGCAGACATATCCCTTGCGATGCCATTCCAACTGGGCCCAACCGACCACCCAGCTGCGTACGTGCATTGATTTTATGGTATCAAAGAATCTGATCTTGGATTGTAGCACGAAGTGACACGGACAGAGACTAGAAGCAGACAGGACGATCGCTCGTATTGTCTGCTTCTAGTCTCTGTCCGTGGCACTTCGCGCTACAATCCAAGATCATGTTACCGTACCAACTCGCCCAACTTTCTATCCTGTTATGTGTTGTACCAATCTATCCATCTAGATACCAATTTATTTGAAGGCGTTCCCATTGTCCAAGCTACAGATGTCACAGAAGTCGGCGACGCACTAGCTTCGTCAACCTCACTGTCCGACAATGATTTCGCTGAAAGTAATCATCAAGGACCTCCTGCAAGCGGGGCCGGTTGAAGTCCGTGTGCCACTGCACGCCCTACCCCACCTACAGGCAACAAAAAAAAAAGGACTCTCCCAGAAGAGGAAACAAGCCAACATTGATGAGCTAATGGTCACGGCCTTATGAAAAATAGGGAGCGGCTAAATGAACTAAAATCGTCATCGAATACCAATCAAGACGAACTTTTTTTGCTCAGCATGAAGCCGGTTCTAGCGAGACTAGGCGAGCGCAAGAAAGAAATGAAAAACTCCGAGCACACAAGTTGTTAATGGAAGCTGCTTTCCCATCTTGTGTGCCGGGAAGTGACAATAAAAGTATTTGAACAAGACAAAGGAAGTGCTGCAAACAAAGTATTTTATTGCCATGTCCTTGTTTCATGGAAATTTTGATACTTTTATGCTGGAGCCCAGCTGCGCTCTTCTACAAAATACACACTGCTTGTTTCTTCTGCGGTTCTTTTGTTGTGAGCGAAATAAATAATTCTTTCTTGAACACAACAAAATAAATTACCATGTGATCACGGTGAAAGTAGACAGCACTTCTTCTTTAAAGTAAACTGCCATGGCAGGGCGCCAGGTCGATGGAAGTAGGTGGGAAAGCTGTCGCGCACCAGCCTGTCTTCCCTCCTGTATTAGGAAATTGTGCAGGCAACAGCAGACAGCTACTACTAGGACAGAATTGTCTGGTAGAAGGCTCATCCGGTTCCTCAACTTCCTCCAGCGCGCACACATAACGCCGAAAGCATTCTCAATGCACCTACGAGCTCTTGAGAGCCTGTAGTTGTAGATCCGCTTTGCACTGTTGGCTGCTTGTATCCCACGGTACGGCTTCTTCAAATTTGTCTTCACAGAGAAGGCGTCATTGGCCACGAACCCATAAGGGAGCACTGGGCCTCCGTTTGGAAGTGCACAAGGGGCGGGCAAAGTCTGGTGGCCATTATCTACAATTTTCCCCAGCTCTGACGCCGCGAATACACCACCATCACGTTCACGTCCGTAGCATCCTATATAAAGAAAAATGAACTTGTAACCGGCGTCACAGGACGCCTTCAATTTCACTGAAGCCTTGCTTATAATTGAAGTACAAGGTACCGGAGTTCAGCGGCGCATCTAAGTGAATATGTTTGCCGTCAATTGCTCCCGCGCAGTTTGGAACGTCCCACTTCCAGCAAAATTCTTCGGCGATGGCCTTTATGCTTTGCTCATTTGGTGGTTTCAAAAATCTAGGCTGAAGAACGATCGATACCGCCAGGCACACCTTCGGAACAAGTGTCGAAACTCTCGACTTTCCGACCTCGAAAATGTAGACAGAGACTGTTAGCTGTTTGCAGTGGCCAGGAACCTAAAAAGAGAAAGAGAAAGCATGTATGAAGGTGGGAAAAGTGGTAAAAAAGGCAAACTTCAATATAAGTAACAACACACCCAAACCATTTAGCGAAACAGTGCTCTGTAGCGAAACGCATATGTGGCGCACAAACTCGTGAGCGGCTCGGCACTATGCCATGATGGAGGCTAGTGTGACGACTACAGTGTGTCGACCGAGATGGATTTATGTGCGCCGCAATATTGTCACGTGGTCGTGACGGCAAATAACACAGTAGCAATACTGTGAAAGGCAAAACTAGCTTTTATTGGGCGAACCTGTGCCCACAAAACAGGCTACACTTAAAGCACAACGAGAGCGGCGAACACAGTCGGCGATCGTCGAAAATCTGATCAGCGGGTCCAGCGCGTCAGCTTTATACAGCAGTCATCGAATGTTCCAGACTAATCGTTGGGACCCGCGTGCCTTCCACAAAGTTCTACACCATTCGCGTCACGCGATGAAATCAGATAACACAAGGTTCGGCGACAACATACAGCGGATAGAAGCATCGATAACTTTCCAGAAACTTCGGATACATGCAGGCGCGTCCCGCGCTGTGCGATAAGATTTGTTAGGCGGCGAAACGTGGTCGCCCGATAAATATAAGTACACGTGTCAATACCGCCCTCTTAAAAAGCATCGACCCGATGCTGCAAACAAACGAAAGTAATAAGGAAAAGCACCCGTAGCAAAGAAGACAACAAAATAAGGAAGTTCGTCAGCGTCCGTAAAAGGGCTTAAGGCGCACCACATGGACCACTTCAGATCGTGCGCGGCGCCGCTGTGAATGCGAAATGCCGTCTGGCACGACCTCATAGTCCAGTGCGCCAATACGTCGGATAACCTTGTAGGGTCCGAAATAGCGTCGCAGTAGCTTCTCACTTAGTCCTCGTCGGCGTATCGGGGTCCATACCCAAACACGGTCGCCGGGCTGGTACTCGACGAAGCGTCGTCGCAGGTTGTACTGTCGGCTGTCGGTACGCTGCTGGTTCTTGATCCGTAAGCGGGCGAGCTGTCGAGCTTCTTCGGCGCGCTGGAGATAGGAAGCGACGTCAAGATTTTCCTCGTCAGTGACGTGCGGCAGCATAGCGTCGAGCGTCGTCGTCGGGTTCCTGCCGTAAACCAGCTTAAATGGCGTGATCTGTGTTGTTTCTTGTACCGCCGTGTTATAAGCGAATGTTACGTACGGCAGGACCGCATCCCACGTCTTGTGCTCGACGTCGACGTACATTGCTAGCATGTCGGCGAGGGTCTTGTTCAGGCGCTCCGTGAGACCATTCGTCTGCGGATGGTAGGCAGTTGTCCTCCTGTGACTTGTCTGGCTGTATTGCAGAATGGCTTGCGTGAGCTCTGCTGTAAAAGCCGTTCCTCTGTCGGTGATGAGGACTTCTGGAGCACCATGTCGCAGCAGGATGTTCTCGACGAAAAATTTCGCCACTTCGGCTGCGCTGCCTTTCGGTAGAGCTTTAGTTTCAGCGAAGCGGGTGAGATAGTCCGTCGCTACGACGATCCACTTATTTCCGGAAGTTGATGTCGGAAACGGTCCCAACAAGTCCATCCCGATCTGCTGAAAAGGTCGGTGAGGAGGCTTGATCGGCTGTAGTAATCCCGCTGGCCTTATCGGTGGTGTCTTGCGTCGCTGACAGTCTCGGCATGTCTTGACGTAACGGGCGACATCGGCGGTTAGGTGCGGCCAGTAATACTTTTCTTGTATCCTCGATAGCGTTCGGGAGAAACCGAGGTGCCCAGCGGTCGGATCGTCATGTAGGGCGTGCAGTACTTCTGGACGCAGCGCCGACGGAACAACAAGAAGGTAGTCGGCGCGGACTGGTGAGAAGTTCTTCTTCACGAGTAGGTTGTTTTGAAGCGTGAACGAAGATAATCCACGCTTAAATGCCCTAGGGACAACGTCGGTGTGCCCTTCCAAATACTCGACTAGGGCTTTTAGCTCCGGGTCCCCTCGTTGTTGTTCGGCGAAATCGTCCGCGCTTATTATGCCAAGGAAGGCGTCGTCATCCTCGTCATCTTGCGGCGGCGGGTCAATGGGGGCGCGTGATAGGCAATCGGCATCTGAGTGTTTTCGTCCGGACTTGTTTGTTACAGTGATGTCATATTCTTGTAGTCTGAGGCTCCACCGTGCCAGCCGTCCTGAAGGGTCCTTTAAGTTAGCTAGCCAACACAACGCGTGATGGTCGCTGACCACTTTGAATGGCCTGCCATATAGGTAAGGGCGAAATTTCGCTGTAGCCCAAACGATGGCGAGGCATTCCTTTTCGGTTGTAGAATAATTGCCTTCCGCTTTTGACAACGACCGGCTAGCGTAAGCTATCACGTGTTCATGTCCATCTTTTCTCTGGACTAGGACGGCACCGAGGCCTAGGCTACTGGCGTCAGTGTGAATTTCGGTATCGGCGTGCTCGTCGAAAAGCGCAAGTACGGGCGGCGACTGCATGCGTCGTTTGAGTTCTTGAAATGCGTCGGCCTGCGGCGTTTCCCACTTGAACTCGACATCACATTTGGTTAGATGGGTTAGCGGCTCCGTGATGCGTGAAAAGTCCTTGACAAAGCGCCTGTAGTAGGCACACATGCCAAGGAATCTACGCACTGCCTTCTTGTCGATGGGCTGCGGGAACTTTGCGATGGCAGCTGTCTTCTGCGGGTCGGGGCGGACTCCAGATTTGCTGATGACGTGGCCTAAAAATAGTAGCTCCTGGTAAGCGAAGTGGTACTTTTCCGGCTTCAGAGTAGGTCCTGATGACATGATGGCCTCTAGTACTGTTGCAAGCCGCCTAAGGTGATCGTCGAAATTGCCGGCGAAGACAACGACGTCATCCAAGTAAACGAGACAGGTCTGCCACTTCAATCCTGCTAAAACCGTGTCCATCACCCGTTGGAACGTCGCGGGCGCCGAGCACAGTCCAAATGGCATAACCTTGAACTCGTAGAGGCCGTCCGGGGTGATGAAGGCGGTCTTTTCGCGATCTCTTTCGTCGACTTCTATTTGCCAATAGCCAGACTTGAGGTCCATCGACGAGAAGTATTTAGCGTTGCAGAGCCGATCCAATGCGTCGTCTATCCGTGGGAGGGGGTATACGTCCTTCTTCGTGATCTTGTTCAGACGACGATAATCGACGCAGAAACGTAGGGTTCCGTCCTTTTTCTTCACCAGGACAACAGGGGACGCCCACGGGCTTTTCGACGGCTGGATGATGTCGTCGCGCAGCATTTCGTTGACTTGTTCTCTTATAGCTTCACGTTCTCGCGGCGAAACTCGGTAAGGGCTTTGGCGGAGTGGTCGAGTGCACTCCTCGGTGATTATGCGATGCTTGGCGACTGGTGTTTGTCGAATCCTCGATGATGTCGAAAAGCAGGCTTTGTATCGTCGGAGCAGACTTCTGAGCTGTTGCTGCTTGCCCATGCGCAGACTTGGATTAATGTCGTAGTTTGGTTCGGGAACCATGGTCGTCGGGGCAGATGCGGCGGAATCCGAGAGGACAAACGCATTACTGGTTTCCAGAATTTCCTCAATGTACCCGATCGTCGTGCCCTTGTTGATGTGCTTGAACTCCTGGCTGAAGTTTGTCAGCAACACTTCAGTTTTCCCTCCATGCAGTCGAGCGATCCCTCTTGCGACGCAAATTTCACGGTCTAGCAATAGACGTTGGACGCATTCGATGACGCCTTCTACGTCAGCGGGTGTTTCTGTGCCGACCGAAATAACAATGCTGGAGCGAGGCGGGATGCTCACTTGATCTTCGAGCACACTCAAGGCGTGGCGACTACGAGGGCTCTCCGGCGGTGTCACTTTATCCTCCGACAGCGTTATAGACTTCGACTGCAGGTCGATGATTGCGCCGTGTTGGTTCAGGAAGTCCATACCGAGAATGACGTCTCGTGAACACTGTTGGAGGATAACGAAGGTGGCAGGGTAAGTCCGGTTATGAATGGTTATTCTTGCCGTGCATATTCCAGTCGGCGTGATGAGGTGTCCTCCAGCGGTCCGAATTTGAGGGCCTTCCCATGCGGTCTTAACCTTCTTCAACTGGGCGGCGATGTGTCCACTCATTACGGAGTAATCGGCCCCTGTGTCCACTAAGGCGGTAACTGCGTGGCCGTCGAGAAGCACGTCGTTGCAGCGACGTGCTGGCGTTGCAGTTAGGTCTTGGCGTCGGATCACGGCTGCGTCGCGTTAAACTGAAGCTGGAACGTCGCGTCGTCACGTAGTCTTTTGTAGGTGTAGTCTTGGCTTTCTGACTTCGTCGGGACGGCGGCGTGTCATTATTATGTCGTGGAGATGGTCTCTTCGGCGTCTCCGTCGGCGTCGGAGGATCTTCGTCAGTTCGACGAACAGCAACCGCACCTCCATCGGTTGCTGCTTTTAGTTTTCCGGATATGGGCTCGCAGACCGGCCCCGGGCTGGGCCAGTGTATGGTCCAGTGTACGGCCTGGTGACGGCGAACGGGACGGTCGTCGAGGGCTCCACTGAGTGGCAGCGAGGTAGTCGGCGATATCGCGAGGTCGTTCGCCAATCTGTGGTCGCGGCGCGTTCACGGCGAACCCTCGGAGTCCCATCTCCCGGTATGGGCATCGGCGGTAGATGTGCCCGGCTTCTCCGCAGTGATAGCAAAGCGGGCGATGGTCAGGGGCGCGCCAAACGTCAGTCTTCCTTTGAATGCCGCGTGGGGTGACGGGTTGGCGTGCTGGCGGCGGGGTTGGTGGTGGACGACGGAACTGTGTCGTCACTGGGCCCTGCCGTGGGCGCGGAGGGGGAACGTGACGGCGGGCTACAGCGGCGTATGTCATCGCTTGCGGCTGAAGCTGTGGCGATTCAGGGGCTACTCCGAGTTGTTGTTGGAGCTCCTCACGTACGGCGTCGGCAATCGAAGCCACTTGAGGCTGCGGTGACGGGAACAGCTTTTGTAGTTCCTCCCGCACGACCGCTCGGATAGTCTCGCGCAGGTCGTCGGTGGCCAGTGACTGAATTCCTGTGTAGTTGGTAGAGTTCGTGCGGCGGTTGAATTGCCGGTTCCGGATTTCGAGTGTCTTCTCGATGCTGGAGGCCTCGTGAAGAAACTCTTCTACGGTCTTCGGTGGACTTCGTATCATTGCGCCGAAAAGTTCTTCCTTCACGCCACGCATGAGAAGGCGGACTTTCTTCTCTTCGGGCATATCCGGGTCGGCGTGGCGGAACAGGCGGTTCATTTCTTCCGTGAATATGGCGACGTTCTCGTTAGGTAGCTGCACTCGGGCGTCCAGCATAGCTTCGGCCCTTTCCTTGCGCACGACGCTTGTAAAGGTGCGCAGGAAGCCGGTACGGAACAGGTCCCATGTTGTCAATGTCGACTCCCTGTTCTCGAACCACGTTCTGGCGGCGTCTTCTAGGGCGAAGTATAGATGCCGCAACTTGTCGTCGGAGTCCCAGTTGTTGAAAGTCGCGATTCGCTCGTACGTCTCCAGCCAGGATTCCGGGTCTTCAGTTGCTGCTCCATGGAAGGTCGGTGGGTCCCGAGGTTGTTGCAGGACAACGGGGGTCGCTGGGGCAGCCATTGGGGTTGTCTTGGCCACGATCTTCTTGGTCTTCTCAGGTAGAAGTCCGTGTTCCGGGGGCAGTTGTTGTAGACGACGGCTTACTCGATGGTCCGTGACTACGTTGGTGCTCTCTTTACGGTCCGGGCTTGGATCACGGCTTGTCGGGGGCGTCCGGTACATGCACCAAAAGCACCTCCACCAGATGTCACGTGGTCGTGACGGCAAATAACACAGTAGCAATACTGTGAAAGGCAAAACTAGCTTTTATTGGGCGAACCTGTGCCCACAAAACAGGCTACACTTAAAGCACAACGAGAGCGGCGAACACAGTCGGCGATCGTCGAAAATCTGATCAGCGGGTCCAGCGCGTCAGCTTTATACAGCAGTCATCGAATGTTCCAGACTAATCGTTGGGACCCGCGTGCCTTCCACAAAGTTCTACACCATTCGCGTCACGCGATGAAATCAGATAACACAAGGTTCGGCGACAACATACAGCGGATAGAAGCATCGATAACTTTCCAGAAACTTCGGATACATGCAGGCGCGTCCCGCGCTGTGCGATAAGATTTGTTAGGCGGCGAAACGTGGTCGCCCGATAAATATAAGTACACGTGTCAATATGATTCCTACACGCATCTCCTTTTGCTAGAGGAGTACTGCCTTTAAAGTAAAAAAGAAGGCTTTGCCCTAACTCCCACACCGCGGTGCGTTCTGTTTCCACAGAAATAGTTATCGTGATACTGGTACTCTGCAATATTTTCGTACAAATGCCGCTGCTGATGAACGCCGACACCGATAATTTTCAGAAGTATGATAAGATGTCGGCAGAAAATATTGAGGAGCTCCATGCTCTCGTTGAAGGGCCGCTCACGAAACCCTTCGTTGTATGGGAACCCATGCCGTCACGCGCAAGACTTGCGATGACTCTCAGGTAGTTCACCATTTTCCATTGATGAATCGCTGATCCGAGTAAGCCAAGCTGACATTACTTCGGCGCAGCCTCCCAGGTACATGGCAACAGGGATGCAAATTCAAGATGTCGCCCTGGCATTCTGTGTGGCCATCTCCACAGCTGATATTAGCAAATAGCAAGTAAATAAACATCGTCCTACGTGCGGGCTTTCACGCGCTAGACGTCCATTGGTCACGTGGAGAGGCGGGCCGCCATTGATTCGGAAACGGTGCAGCCGCCGCGATGCAATTCCAACTTGCCCATACCTAGCCGCTCTAGCCGCCAGTGTCGCCGCTGTTACTCGAAACAGGTTTTTGTTTTGCAGCGGCTGGCAGCGCGAGCATTTTCGCTTTCATGTGAAACAGGCTCTAGGCTTATCTTCCAACAGTCATCAATGGGAGCAAACATTGTCGGATTTTGTGAGGTCGTCTACGGGCACGAATGTAGCCTTGGCTCCTATTCTGGCAGGCAACGCTAACCGAAGTCTATACCTCTCCTACTAAACGTAGCAAGTCCGCTGACGTGGACGTGAGCGCAGCGTCGACCAGCAGCGGCAGCGTTGCTTTCACACTGCGTGGTACAGCGCGAAGCGAGACAGCGCACACGTACAGGAACAAAACGGGGAGAAGCGCTTACTGCCAACTCAACTATTATTGCCTCCTAGAAGGTGTTATATAGAAACATGGATTGATTGTTGTGTTCATATGGGAGGTTGTGGCCAAGTACTGCACCAGGGTGGCCAATCCTGCTCTGGTGAGGGAGTGCGTTACCGGTTCTGGTCACCGGGATCAGGGCGCACTTCAGGCCTGTCTGTGCAATTTTATCAACACGCGGGTTTTTCTTTCTTTCATATTTTTTAAATCCTGTGGAAAATTGCGCGGCACCGGGACTCGAACCACCGTCCTCTTGCACGCGAGGCGGATGCTCTACCTCTACACCACCACTGGAATCTGAACCTGGCAACGTTTAACGCTAGAACGTTATCTAGTGAGGCGAGTCTAGCAGTGCTATTGGAGGAGTTAGAGGGCAGTAAATGGGATATACTAGGGCTCAGTGAAGTTAGGACGACAAATGCAGCATATACAGTGCTAAAAAGCGGGCGCGTCCTGTTCTACCGGGGCTTAGCGGAGAGACGAGAACAAGGAGTCGGATTCCTGATTAATAAGAATATAGCTGGTAACGTACAGGAGTTGTATAGCATTAACGAGAAGGTGGCAGGTCTTGTTGTGAACCTTAATAAGAGGTACAAATTGAAGGTCGGACAGGTGTTCGCCCCTACATCCAGTCATGATAACCAGGAAGTCGAAAGCTTCTATCAAGACGTCGAATCGGCAATGGGTAAGGTCAAAACAAAATACACTGTACTGTTGGGCGACTTCAATGCCAAGGTAGGCAAGAAGCAGGCTGGTCACAAGGCAGTGGCATAGGCACTAGGAATAGCAGTAGAGAGTTATTAGTAGACTTTGCTGAACAGAATAAGATGCGGATAGTGAATACCTTCTTCCGCAAGCGGGATAGCCGAACGTGGACGAGCCCGAATGACGAGACTAGAAATGAAATAGACCTTATACTCTGCGCTAACCCTGGCATCATACAAGACGTGAACGTGCTCGACAAGGTGCGCTGCAGTGAAGCAATGAGCGACAATATTATGGGCATCATTACGGATTCTGCAATAGAAGTCGGTGGCGACTCCGTTAGACAGGATACCAGTAAGCTATCGTAGGAGACGAAAGATCTGATCAAGAAAGGTCAATGTATGAAAGCCTCTAACCCTGCAGCTAGAGTAGGACTGGCAGAATTTTCCAAGTTATTCAACAAGCGTAAGAGAGCTAACATAAGGAAGTATAATATGGATAGAATTGAACATGCTCTCAGGAACGGAGGAAGCATAAAAGCAGTGAAGAAGAAGCTAGGAATAAGCAAGAATCAGATGTATGGATTAGGAGAGAAAGCCGGCAATATCATTACTAATATGGATGAAATCGTTCAAGTGGCTGAAGTGTTCTATAGGGATTTATACAGTACTAGTGGCAACCACGACGATAATGGAAGAGAGAATAGTCTAAAGGAATTCGAAATCCCACAAGCAACGCCGGAAGAAGTAAACAAAGCCTTGGGAGCTATGCAACGAGGGAAGGCAGCTGGGGAGGATCAGGTAACAGCAGATTTGTTGAAGGATGGTAGGCAGATAGTTCTATAAACTGGCTACCCTGTATACGCAATGCGTCATGACTTCGAGCGTACCGGGATCTTGGAAGAGCGCTAACATAATCCTAATCCATATGAAAGGGGACGCCAAGGACATGAAAAATTATAGACCGATCAGCTTATTGTCCGTTGCCTACAAAGTATTTACTAAGGTAATTGCAAATAGAATCAGGAACACCTTAGACTTCCGTTAACCAAAGGACCAGGCAGTATTCCGTAAAGGCTACTCAACAATAGACCACATTCACACTATCAATCAGGTGATATATAAATGTGCGGAATATAACCGACCCCTATATATAGCTTTCATTGATTACGAGAAAGCGTTCGATTTAGTCGAAACCTCAGCAGTCATGGAGGCATGGCGGAATCAGGGTGTAGATGAGCCGTATGTAAAAATACTGAAAGATATTTATAGCGGTTCCACAGCCAGCGTAGTCCTTCGGAAAGAAAGCAACAAAATCCCAATAAAGAAAGGCGTCAGTCAGGGAGATACGATATCTCCAATGCTATTCATAACGCGTTTACAGGAGGTATTTAGAGACCTGTATTGGGAAGAATTGGGGATAAGAGTTAATGGAGAATACTTTAGTAACTTGCGATTCGCTGATGATATTGCCTTGCTTAGTAGCTCACGGCACCAAATGCAATGCATGCTCACTGACCTAGAGAGGCAAAGCCGAAGGGTGGGTCTAAAATTAATCTGCAGAAAATTAAATTATTGTTTAACAGTCTCGGAAGAGAACAGCAATTTACGATAGGTAGCGAGGCACTGGAAGTGGTAAGGGTATACATCTACTTTGGACAGGTAGTGACTGCGGATCCGGATCATGAGACTGAAATAATTAGAAGAATTAGAATGGGCTGGGGTGCGTTTGGCAGGCATTGTCAGATCATGAACAGCAGGTTGTCATTAACCCTCAAGAGAAAAGCATATAACAACTGTGTTTTAGTAGCACTCACGTACGGGGCAGAAACCTGGAGGCTCACGAAAAAGGTTCTACTTAAATTGAGGACGACGCTACGAGCTATGGAAAGAAGAGTGATAGGTGTAACGTTACGGGATAAGAAAAGAGCAGAGTGGGTGAGGGAACAAACGCGAGTTAATGACATCTTAGTTGAAATCAAGAAAAAGAAATGGGCATAGGCAGAACATGTAATGAGGAGGGAAGATAACCGATGGTCATTAAGGGTTACGGACTGGATTCCAAGGGAAGGGAAGCGTATCAGGGGGCGGCAGAAAGTTAGGTGGGCGGATGAGATTAAGATGTTTGGAGGGGCAACATGGCCAGAATTAGTACATGACCAGGGTAGTTGGAGAAGTATGGGAGAGGCCTTTGCCCTGCAGTGGGCGTAACCAGGCTGAAGGTGATCATTACCTTTTAGTCTCCGTCTTCCTGCGTAACATATCTGGTGAAGCTGGACGTTCCCTGTACCTCGTCATGGAGCTTCGCGGTGGATGGTACGTCGAACCTTCCTGCATGGCTACCGGCGGCGACAACTCGACTATGCCGGCTCCGACACCTACATCACTCTCCCCGCTCCCCTTGATCCTGACGTATTCTCGGGCAAAGAAGGGGAAGGCGTCGATGACTGGATCAGCCTGTACGAACACGTCAACCGCAATAACCGGTGGGACCTTACTATCGTGCTCGTCAACGTAGTCTTTTACCTCGGTGGCAAACCTCGAGTTTGGTTCTGGATGCACGACGATGAGCTCACCACTTGGGATTCGCTTAAGCAAAAGCTCCGAGACTTGTTCAGCAAACTCTACGGTCACCAACTTGCCGCACAGAAGGCGCTTTCAGGTCGTCTGCAGACGTCAAGAGAGCCCTATTCCACGCACATTCAGGAGGTCTTGGCTCTGTGCCGCAATGTTGACGCACACATGATTGAGCCAGATAAGGTTTCCCACATCCTCAAAGGCATTGCCGATGACGCCTTCAATTTGCTCGTTTGCAACAACGTGGGGACGGTGGATGCAGTTATAAGAGTGCCGCCGCATGGAACTCGCTAACAGCCGACGTATTGACCAGCAGTTTGCCCGTCTGCCCAACACCCCATTGACATCTTCCTGTGCCGACGCTCCTCGTGCCAACAGCACTGGCGATGTTACCAGGATCGCCCGGCGTGAGATCAAAGGCCGCCTATCCGGCTGCCTTTGACTCCAGCCCCACCAACGCACCTGCAGTCACGGTTTCCCTGATCGAGGCAGTTGTTCGCCAGGAGTTCGAAAACATGGGCCTTCACACCATCCGCTCAGCGCATCGCCCTGATAGCTAACCGGCTTCTTCGATTTCGCCCCGACCCGCATCTTCTTACCCACCACGCTTCCGCAACCCATCTGAATGGCGCACTGCTGACGACAAGCCCATTTGTTTTCACTGCCATGGAATGGGGCACATTTCTCGGCACTGTCGCAGTCGGTGGAGTTCCCCGACCCGGTCTACTTATACTGCCTACTCTCGCCCCCGAGGAGGCCCTTCTCGTCCATGTGCTGCACGCTCCGATAATCCCGCCACTGATTTGCCCCTATTCTCGTTCGCCTAGGCCTCAACGACGACATTCCGCTATCCCCATCCTGTCACTCCTATTCGCCGACTCCCTTCGGACGCCGCTCCCAACCGGCTGAAGAAAATAATCACGCCCACCACGACGCCTGTTGTCCGTGTCGCCAATGGCGGAGCAGCCCCTGTAATTGCTATGTGTGCCGCCCGTGTCTCTTCCGCCGATCGTTCCACTATCATGATATTAAGTCATCGCCCGCTGTCCCCACGACATCATCCACTGCTTAGACGTCCTCTCCACACAATCTGCTCTCATCGATTGTTCTGCCAGCACACTCCGCCTTGACCTGCCTGTTCTGGATCCCGCTGAACCACAACCCAGTCGCCGCAGTTCCATCGACTTCGTTCGCTTGCCACCTTCGGCACAGACTTACGTTGACTTCGTGTCATCCCCAGCAGTTCCCGACACCGTGGCTCCTATGCTAGACGCCCTCACACACGCGATCACAGTACCTCATACAGTTTTATCTATTGCGGCGAATTGTGTCTGCTTGCCAGTGGTCGATTTTGGTTTGACCACATAAGTGCTGCCACGCGGGATGTCTCTGACCCAGCTTTGCTCATTCGAGGATCACTCAGTAGCATTCACGCCGTAGTTAGTTATTCGCGCCGAATTTCGCAGAATGCTTGTAAACATTATTGAACCGTTATGTATTTCATGGGCGTCACCTGTTGTACTGGTAAAAAAAAGGATGGCTCATGGCGCTTTTGCGTGGATTACCTGCACCTTCGCAAGGTTAACAAAAAGGAAGTGTCCCGTATCTGGCCAATCCCCCACAGTGGGTGTGCGCCATCGCATGAGGAATACCATACCATACCTCGGATTGATCGTGCACTTGACTGCCTCCACGGTGCTCGCTATTTCTCCTCTATTGACATTTGCTCCGACTACTGGCAGAATGCCGTGGATGATCTCGACCGCGAGAAGACTGGTTTTCTAACACCCGGCGGTCTTTATAAACTCAAAGTGATGCCGTTCGGTCTATGTAACAGTCCTGCCACTTTTGAACGCATGATGGACTTCCTTCTTTGCGGTTTCAAATGGT
This sequence comes from Dermacentor andersoni, assembly GCF_023375885.2. Classification (NCBI taxonomy): domain Eukaryota; kingdom Metazoa; phylum Arthropoda; class Arachnida; order Ixodida; family Ixodidae; genus Dermacentor; species Dermacentor andersoni. Next base: position 195,453,798 of record NC_092816.1, on the reverse strand, counting down.
CCACGTGCCTGTGGTACTTGCACAACGTTATAGTATATTCACCAACGTTCGCTACGAACCTCGAGCGCCTCTCAGCACTCCTAGACGTTTTCCATCGAGCCGGTCTGTAACTCAACGCATCGAAGGGCCTATTCGGCCATCGCCAGATTACTGTCCTTGGACATCTCGATGACGCGAACGAAGTGCAACCGGATCTAAGCAAGATCCATGCTGTTACGCACATCACTGTTCTCATGTGTATCAAGGATGTGCGCAGCTTCATCGGCCTTTGTTCGTACTTTCGCCGTTTCGTGAAAAATATCGCCGTCATAACACGACCACTAACCGAGCTTTTGAAAAGAGACTCCCCTTTTCAGTGGGCCGCTAACGACGCCTCTGCATTCTCGCATCTAATCGACCTGCTCACAACGCCTTCCCTTCTGGCCCATTTCGATCCTTCTGCTCCTACCGAAGTCCGTACTGATGCCAGCGGTCACGGAATTGGTGCAGTACTGGCACAACGCCAGCGCGGCCACGACTATGTTATCGCTTACGCCAGCAGGCTCCTCTCACCCGCTTAGCGCAAATATTCCATCACTGAGCGTGAGTGTCTGGCCCTAGTTTGGGCTGTTGCGAAATTCCGCCCATACTTACATGGCTGATCCTTTTCCGTTGTCACAGACCATCACGCGCTTTGCTGGTTATGCTCACTGAAAGATCCTACAGGAAGACTTGGTCGCTGGGCGTTACGCCTCCAAGAATATTCGCATTCTCTCATCTACAAATCTGGCCGACCACACAAGGACGCTGACTGCCGGTCATGCTACCCGGTCGACGAGCCTGACGATGCCGACAGTAGTACCGCCAACGGCAATTTCTCTGTGTCTGAGTTCGCTAACATCGCCGATAAGCAGTACCGAGACCTATCTCTGCAAGCACTCATCGAGCGCTCTACACCTACCGAAGCACCTGCTCACCGATATGTCCTCCAGGGCGGCATTCTGTACCGAAGGAACTTCCTCCCTGACGGATCTGATCTTTTTGTCGTGCAAAAACATCTGCGACAGACTGTGCTCCTTGAGATGCGTGACGCATCCACCTCAGGACATCTTGGGGTAACCCGCCTGTACGACCGCGTCCGCCGCCGCTTTTATTCACCTGGTCTCGCTCGCTCCGTCCGACGCTATGTTGCTGCCTGTGATCCCTGCCAGCGTCGGCAAACACATCAGGTGCTACTTGCAGGTCATCTCCAGCCGATCACCGTCTCTGTAGAACCTTTCTTTTGTGTTAGATTAGACCTCCTCGGTCCCTTTACCACGTCATCCTCTGGGAACAAATGGCTAGCCGTCGCAACTGATTACGCCACCCATCACGCGGGCTCTCCCTACCAATTGCGCCACTGACCTCGCGGGCTGTCTCTTGCGTGACATTATCTTGCTTCATGGCGACCCGCGACAGCTGCTTACTGACCATGGTCATAACTTCCTCTCGAAAGGTATCGCCGACATTGTGCGTTCCTGCTCCATTCAACAAAAGCTGACTACCTCATACCATCCTCAAACCAATGGCCTGACGGAGCGGTTAAACCGTACTGTGACCGATATCCTGTCCAAGTACGTTTCCAAGGACCAGCAGGTGTGGGCTTCCTTACGTCACATTTGCGTAGAATTCTTCCCGGCACGACACCGCCGGATTTCCTCCATTTTATCTACTCTACAGTCTAGAACTGACCTTGCCCCTTGACATAGCACTTCCTCGTGCGGCAATCTCAATAAGCGAGTATGCGCGCGACGCCCTCGCCCTCGCCGACCATGCACGCCAGCTTTCCTGTACTCAAATGACGGCCTCGCAAACCACTCAGCAGTGTCAGTACAACGCCAGCCACCGTGACGTACAGTTTTCGCCTGGTGCGCTCGTACTCCTGTGGTCGCCCTCTCGTCACGTCGGATTTTAAGAGAAGCTCCTTTCGCGATACACAGGGCCCTACCGCGTGCTGCGCTAGGTGACGCCTGTGACGTACGAAATTCCTCCTGTGAGTTGAACTTCGTCCTCTACTCTGGCATCTGGTGATGTCGTGCACGTCAGTAGGTTGTGCCGCGAGACTCGTCTTCTTCCACAATTTCACCCCAGATCAAAAGAACCATGCTGGCGCCTTAAGAATCGGGAGGAAGAGGATCGTGGTAGGGCTTGAGACGTGGACAATGTCACGTCCATGCCGGCGGAAGTTGTCAGGTGGTGACAGCGGCTCAACAAGAAAATTCCACTGGGATGTTCGCTCCAAGAGTCGGTCAGACCCTTAGAATTTCGGGGCGAGTTGTGAGGAAAGCCCCGGCGTTTGGAAACGGACAGACAGCCATGCAAGAACACCTTGAGCGTAGGTGGTGTTTGGAAGCGATCCGGTGCGGTTTTCTTTCTGGCGCTGCTGTTGCTCTGCCGTAAAGAAGCGTGCTAGCTGGTGGCATTCTTCGGCTTGGCGAGCGATGTCGGACACGGGTAGACAATCGAAAGTGTCAGGGCGGTATGGAAGGAGCGTGTCGATGGCATGAATAGGCTCGCGGTCATACAGGAGGAAAAAGGAGAAAATCCGGTAGTGGCCTGGATCGCGGTGCTGTACGCGAATATGATGAATTGAAGGATGCAGTCCCAGTTACCAGGATCAGATGCCACGTACATCGAGAGCATCTCACCAATTGTGCGGTTAAATCGCTCTGTGAGCCCGTTAGTCTGGGGATGGTACGACGTGCTTGTCGGATGAATAATGCGGCAATCCGAAAGCAAACATTCGACGACATCAGTGAGGAATGCGTGACCTCGATAGCGGAGGAGTTCTCCAGGGTTCGCCGTGTCGAAGGATGAAGCGACGTAGGGCGAAAGAGGCTACATCCCGCGCTGTAGCACTGAGTAAAGCAACAGTGTCGGAGTAGCGTGTCAAATGGTCAACAGCAACTACGATTCACCGATAGCCGTCTGGTGTCATAGGAAGCGGGCCGAATAGGTCGATTCCGACGCGATCGAAGGGTGTGGCAGGACACGGGAGCGGCTGCAAAGCACCAGACGGGTGTAAAGGCGGCGATTTGCGGCGTTGACAGTCAAGACAGCACCGAACAATCCTTTGTACAAATTTGTACATGCCGCGCCAGTAGTAGCGGTGGCGAATTCGTTGGTACGTCTTGAAAACTCCAGCATAGCCACACTGCGCATCGTTGTGGAAAGAGGCACCGATTTTTGACCTTAAGCTGCGGGGAATCGCCAGAAGCCACTGACTGCCTTCACGAGCGTAATTGCGTCAGTGGAGCAGCTGGTCACGAATGGCGAAATGAACTGCTTGGCTTTGGAGGGTTCGAAATAGAGGGATGATCGGTGATCCAGATAGAAAGTCGAGAAGCGATGCACGGGTCACAAGGTTGTGCGGTCGCAAAGGAGTCATCTCGAGAGATAACACGGAGTGTGCGGAAGTTTTTCAGCAAGCCTAGTCTAGAGGTAAAGGTGAACGAGACAGTGCGTCTGCTCCTGAGTGTGTGCGCCCGCTGCGGTATCAGACGCGAATATTGTACTCCTGGATGCGTAGTGCTCAACAGGCTTTGCGGCCAGTGGGATCTTCCAAGTCGGCCAGCAAACAAAGCGCATGGTGATCTGTGACAAAGTCGAATGGGCGCGCGTACAGGTATGGTCAGAACTTGCCAAGTGCCCATACTAAAGCCACACACTTCTTCGGTAACGCTATAATTGGCCTTAGGCTTTGTCAGCGTGCGACTCGCATAGGCGACTACGTATTCAGGGTAGCCGCGCTTTTGATGGGCGAGGACGGCGCCAATACCCGATGGCGTCTGCATGCACCTCAGTTGCAGCTGGCAGGTCGAAATGGCGAAGAATAGGTGGGGAGGTGAGAAGACGACGCAGCGCAGCGAAAGCGGAGTCATGCAGGGGACCAGTTAGAGAGGGCGGCGTCACCGCGTAGATGTTGGATCAATGCGGTCATGATCTATGCGAAATTCCGAACGAAGCGCTCGAAATATAAGCATAGGGCGACAAAGCTCCAAAGTTCTTTGATGGTCTTAGGCTTTGGAAACTCAGCGACTGCTTGAAGTTTTGCAGGATTGGGTAGAACCCCGTGCTTGGACATAACGCAGCCTAATATGGTGAGCTCTCACGCGGAGAAGCGGCACTTTTTGAGGTTGAGTTGGAGGTCAGTGTTCGTTGTACAGGTCAAAACATGTCTGAGGCGGAGCAGATGAGTCGGAAAATCAGGCGAGAAAACGACGACATTGTCGACGTAACAGACATATAGACCACTTGAGGCCACGCAGCGTGTTGTCCTTGAGTCGTTCAGACGTGGCAGGGGCGTTACAACGCGCGAAAGGCATCACGATAAATAATATGAGCCGTCAAGCGTAATGAATGCGGTTTTTTGGCAATCAGCCGCAGCAATCGGGACCTGCCAGTAACCTGAACGCAAGTCAATGGACAAGAAGAATTCTGCTCCCTGAAGACTGTCGAGAGCGTCGTCGATGCGTTGTAAAGGATAGACGTCTTTGCGCGTTACCTTATTTAACCGACGGCAGTCGACGCAATAGCGAATAGACCCATCCTTTTTCGAACTAGAACGACAGGAGATGCTCATGGAGTGTGCGAAGGTTGAGTAACGTCACGTCGCAGCATACCTTCGACTTGAGTGGTAATGACACGTTCTCCGGCAGAGACGTGGTACGGTCCTTGACGTAATGGCTGATGCGAACCGGTGACAATCTAGTGCTGCACTTGCGACGTGCGGCCCAGTTGAGGTTGCGAAACGCCGAATGAACTTCTAAAGTGGCGCTGGAAATTAAGAAGTATACTTTAAAAGAGTTAACTGCTGGGCTAGTTGGTGATCTTGCATACTACTCTGATAATACATTTACTCTATGATGCCTAGTGCGCGCACGTGGTGTCGTCGTCTTTCTTGTGTGTGTTGATTTGGCGCAAGATCTTTTTAGTATGCGAGATCAAGAAGGTCGGCGCGTTCGGCAGGTGGGAGAGTATCGGCGATCGCATTCGAGAGCGTATCCCTGAGCGTCTCCTCAAGCACTGAAATCGAAGATGGTTGGCCGGAGTCGACATCAAGTCTCCAGGGACGTCAAGCAAAGACGAAGAGTCGAGTAATCCCAAGAAGGCAAGGCATTCACCAACTAGGAACGTAAAGGTCGCACAGACGGGTTTGTAGAAGTATATTTTGCTGCAGCTGCAGGCCGATGTAAAGCGTTGCGAAGCCTAGTGCGAGAGATTTAGGACTCGTGAAGACGTGGGAAGGTGTGAAGAGGACCGTTGCAACAGTGAGGGCATCGCAAGAGAGCGGTACGAGGGCGATAGAGCCAGGAGGAATATCTGTGTCCTCGCGCGCGGTAAAATTAGAAGGGCGATCTTCGGGAAATGGTGCGTCACACAGAGGGCAAAATTCAACTTCGGCGCGTGCACAGTCGATCACGACTTTATGACGAAATAAGAAGTCCCATCCGAGCATGGCGTTATGCGAGCAGGCGGGAAGAACAATACAATTGACGATATAAACAATGCCGTGAACAAGCGCATGTACAGGCTGCGTACGGAGCGACGCGCTGCGGACTTCCCTTACGAAGCGACTGTCCAGAAAGCGGCATGGTCTCCTTGCGCAGTGACCGGCGCAGTTTGGCGGCTATCACAGAAACGGCTGCGCCAGTATCCACAAGAGCGATTGCAGGAACACCTACACAAAGTTCGACCACGTTAGGACAGGGGCGAGGACTTACACAGTTCGAATGGGCCTCTTCAACGGCGACGTTCAGTTTTCCTGGTCAGGTGGTGCAAGTTGCTGACGCATTGGGCATAGCGGGCGTCGGCGAGGGGATGGCGAGCGACGCGAAGGAAATTCTGGGAGGTCAGAACGAGCAAATGGTTTGGGGGAAGGAACGGCGTATTGGCGAAAGGGCTGGCTGTCGAACTAGAAGGGCCGAGAGGCGTCGCCGAGCGCTTGAGGGCGAGACGGCAGCAATATCAGCCGACGTGTCCATGAGTGCAGCAAGAATAACAGATGAAACGATTGCCAAGCGTCCTCCTAGGATTAGCTCTCGGTGCGGTCCAAGGTGCAGCATGGGCTTCCGGTGGCACCGGTTGCGACTGGGTTGAGAAAGACGCCGGCGTAGGCCTGTGCACTGCCTGCCCGTTCGTAAGAGGCGCGGCCACACGTAGGACTAGCTGCGCATAGGTGAGAGGCGTGGCGACAGGCTGTACTGCCAGCGCAGAGTTGAGATTCGCGGGTGCAGGCGGCTGATGGTGAGCGGAAGGGACAACTTGAGCGACCTCTTCGGGAATGAGGTTGCGGAGCGTGTTTGGAAGACGGGAGGTGGGCTCCTGATTGAAGGTGACTTAAGAAATTTGGCGGGAAGCTTCGTCACGCACAAAGTCCATCACCCGCTAAAAGAATGAGGATGGGTGGTACATGTTGTGAAGGCTCGCCAACGAGTCGTCGCTCGCCGGAGCGGGCCGAGTCGAAGCGCGTTGCTTTCCTTAAGTCCTCATAGCTTTGGCATAAGCTTACCAATTTGGAGACGGTGCGTAGATTCTTGGCTAGGAGCATCTGAAATGCGCCGTCATCGATGCATTTCAGTATATGGTGAATTCGCTCAGCTTCGGGTATGGCGGCGTTGACTCGTTTACAAAGGTCCACGACGTCTTCAGTGTTGCTCTTGAAAGTTTGTGCCTTGTGCTGTGGTCGGGCAGTAATAAGGCCGTAATTTTAATGAGCTAGCACATGAGTTGTGTCGAGTAGATTGGAAACTGTGCTACTTCAACATAGTGGTGGCACTGGAATTAAAGCCCCACAGGTATGGGGCTGCAAACACCAGCTTACTACAGTCAGGTAATAGAAGACGCAGCCCCATTGGTTAACACGCAGTGAACTATTTCTCAGCGCTTCTCGTCGCCTTGGCCAATAAGCTGTTAGGGCTGCTGGTTTTGGCCAGCGATAGTCAATGGTTATACATACAAACACTCCTATCGCCATTTATGTGACGATTTAGAAAGCAAGGTGTTCCAGTACTGTGCCGTTTCTTGTCAGTGCTTTGTCTCTGCCCCTCTTTACTCGTTTCTTGTACACTGTAACATGTCTTATTAACTGTGTTCCAATACTGACAGTAAATGGCCAAATAGACAGCTAAGCACAGAGCTTCGCAAAAACAGCCACAAAGTCACAAACGACACAGGCTATATTCCTGTGTAACCAAGATGGTGTCCCATCAGAAGGTTTAGAAACATAATGAGAAGATTGTCAGCTCGCAGGGAAACAGATTGACACTTTTCACGCGGTTTATGTAAGTAACATTGTTTAGTAGGTTTGCACGCTCAGCGTTAAAGCAATTACAATATGTGCATTTCTCAGCTTCTCCTTTTTATCAAGAGGGCATGTCGTGTTACAAAGACGCCCTATAGACAGTTCAAGACGTGTTACATTGCTACGGCTCACAGTGGTCTTAGCTGTCAACGTAAACTGCCTACAATACTGGCAAGAATTGGAGCACACCGATTGTATCCACGCAGTCATTGTAGCTTGCTCATGAAGACACGTAATCCACTTTAGTTTGGCCGAGTGTAATGCTCTCTTGTGCAGCTCCACACAAGGAGTGAAGAGTGGATTCTCGTGACGGCTGTCACAAACAGGCCTCAAGAGTTCAACGCTGCTGCACTAAGGTGAGTACATTAATGTCTTATCAGCGACGTCAGCACAGGCTGTTTGAGCAATGATGGTCTCCAGTTATGTTCAGTGCGTGAAACCAGGTGGATTCAAAACGATGATTCCTGCTGCCCAAGACCATCGGAGTGGTGATTTCCAGCAAACACCGGGGCATATTCACAGTTCTAGTCATAGTCCACATAACAAGGCTGACTTAGAGAGCTTAAGATCCTCCCTTTTTGCTTTGGTTACCTTGTCAGGTGACAACAGTGGTAGTGAATATCCTTCTGTACGCTTATTATTGAATCTAACACCGCGATTGTTGTAAAGTTGTTTTTCTCCTATACTTCAGATTGTATCGCAGCAGTAAACAGGATCGAAAACAAGCGCCAACAAGCAACACAATGCAATACCAAAAAGCATTTTACCGACAGCAAGCCTGTGCTTTCTTTTTTAAAGCAACACAGCCAGTGAACTGCGGTTGAACTAGATTAACATCTTTACTATATCACATACATTATTATGGATAAGGTTGGCATAGGTAGCTGCAAAAAACCATGTAACCTTTTGTTTCTCTTCAGAGTTACTTACACGGTGCTGGTGTAAAGCATGGCCGAACTTGATATTTCAGCTGCTCTTAAAATTAATATGTAGCAATATTGAGCTTGTGTTTCTGAAATGCTGCTGGTGCACTACCTTCTCTGCATCTGTGCATGAAAAGCGATACAATAGGCTTCTATTAATGCGACCCTCATGACACCAAGAAAATTGGTCAAATTAGCCATGAGGTCAAATTGAACAAGGTGCAGAAATAGTGCCGTTTCACTTGGCAATATTTTCCCAATTCTAACATGCGCTTGAATCAGACGTGCATGCCGTTTCTGTGTGTCGTAAAATGGCATGTAACATAGAAATGACCATGAAGATTCTATACAATGTACAAATCTAACACACACCCGATTCCTTTCACAAGAAAAATGGACAAAGCTTTATTGCGTATTGCAGCGAAGCTGATTTTAGAAAACTGGTCACATCGTGCCATACTTTTTTGTTTCGAGGTAACACATACAAAATGGTGGGTTTGGTTTGATGGTCAATAGCACTGCGCTGGCAATTTCCAACCCAATATATAAAAAGAGGCACATTTTATAACTGGTAAGTACGGCAAACAGTCATTGTGACCTATGGTTACCGTTCCAAAACTTTGCTAGGGCGGACCCTAGAAAAATACGTGTTTATAATCGCAGGTGACCTGTGTTCAAAGCACTCACCTTTTCCTAAGCTCCACCAAGACAGATGCTGCCTCTAAAGGGGTCGTTATTGGGCTAACTACAAAGGGTCATGCAAGTATACGCTGACTAGTCCGGCCAAGGCAAGTTTCAGGATATAAAGAGCAAAAGTTTGGGGCCCATAATAATTCATGGACACTGCCTAGGACCTTTAGCCGAGATCAAATTACCGTAGTATCAAATATACCGGTGTGTAGGTATTGGAAGTCAACTGTAATGGTTTAGCGATGCAATACCTCTGCTTCAATTCAAGGTGGAATACAAACTGCGTGCTCCCTCTCAGAGGGGAATCTGTGTTTTGAGCTGCAAGTAGCTAAGCGAGATCATTTTATACACATAACTCTTTACAGGCGTTCTACGAAGCGGTTTTATGTCGCCCTACTTGGCCGAACCCGCGGTTCATTATCCTTGAAAAGCTCCTCAAGAAGCAGAACAGCCAGCTGTCTCCAGACAACCTCAAGTATTTGGCCAGGTATGCAATGTGCGGTTATGCTTCTTTTCTTTTCATAGTATTGCATCAGTTTGCAAGGGGTGTCCAAGTACTGTGAGATTTCTAATAACATATTGAATAATACATTATTCGATTCGTACTTCCCCCTGAGTAGTCACTATATCGAAATGAGATTATTTGTTGGAATCCTCATGTGTGCCTCAGGAAACATAAATTTGGTACAAAAGTACAATAGGCTTCCTGTCCGTGGGCTGAGACTAGCATAGTACACTATAGAACACTATACGCATAAAGCACGAGAACCTGCATAGTGTCGTGAGCTATATGATCCGTGAGCTATGCTTTGCCACTATATGGCGATCATTCACGTGAATCATTGGACACATTTATTGAAAAAAATTTCGTGAGCGAAAATAGGAACACAATGAGAAGAATATAAAGTTCCCATTTCCCCTGTATCAGCTTTGTATGATTTAAGTTCAATAGAAAAGGTTATATAATTTCGTAAACTAATTGGTTATGTAGCCTCGGGTTGTGTTGGGTGCAGTACATTTTGGTGTAGCTTAGGCCATAATGGCCGCATTTCACTTGAAGTGAAATGCGAAAATGCTTGTGTACTGGGATTTAGGTGCACGTCAAAAAGCCCCATGTGGTCATAATTGAATTCCCTACTACAACATGCCTCAAGCAGGTCTCGTACAACTACCATGTGAAGAAGGTCGAGAGGTCCTTAACACTGCGAGTTCTAATTGCTAATGGCATGATGGTAATTGCAGCTTCCGTGCTTCAATTTTATGTGAAATTGAAGTGGGGGTCACGGATTTACTCAGTAAACGAAGTCGTTTTGACGTCAATGGTGACTTGGACCACTAGCCCTTTTATGCCAAATAGTCCACTGTCGTGCTTGAACCGTCATATACACATGAACTGAAGGCGTGGGGCAACTAAGATCTGCTGCAAGGAATTAAACTGTTGCAAATGTGGAATCACCAGCAGTACACGTAATCTCTTGTACCGAACTCAGTCGCGTTACCTTTATCAGCATCTCCTTGCACTTGCCGCAGACTCGAAACTCGCTAATATTCTTGCCAGGCACAGCAGCTCACTTGCACTATCACCACCTTGTGCCGTCACTTTTTAGACCCTATGCCGTTGATTTCAGAGCGGTCGTTGTCGACCCACAATCGATCACAAAGCCGACAGCTTGATCTCAAGTTCTGATGCAGGAAGTATCTCTAGAACCTTGCGTATGCGCGTCGAATCCCGGTTTGAGTTGAGTTTATTGAACGTCACGTGAGGAGGGGATTACATATGGATAAAGGTATACAACATAAGATGCCTCAGTCTGAACATTGCATTGGGACCTCTTGTTAAAATATACATAAATGTAATGCAAAATAACAGAAGCAATTAGCAAAGTGCAGGTATGCAATACAAGGAAATACAATCAATTATGAAATACAAGGAAGCAATGCAGACAAATACAGGGAGTTGGCGATAGGAAGTAACGAATGGAATTAATCAAAATTGAATAATATATGCAAAGAGGTGAGTAAATAGGCGAAGGAATAACGAAGTGTCATATATGCAATCAATAAAATTGAACACAAAAAATTGCCTGACGTGACGTAATTGAACGAACATAAACGAGAATACACGAAGTGCACTGGAGAGAAGGAAGTAAAGACAGCGATAGTCATATAAATCAACTGCTCATGAACAGGAGAACTGAACGTTCGAAAATAATTAATGCGGATGAGGGATTATCCTTCAAGGCTAGCCTATTTCACGCTTGACGGCTTGACGGAGTCGCTGAGGTTTAGCTTCGTTACCTCTTTTATCAATCGTGGCGTCGCCTTCATTGTGCAAGTCGGTCGTCAGTCTGGTTTATGGACGTCGTCGTTACCCTGCCGAACCTATCTGCACACACCTTGGGGTCATTGCATGGACCTACGTGGGAAAGGACAATGACGCTGAACAACCTTGGTCCACGGCAAAACCTGCCCTGCACATTTACACGAAGTCTCCTTCACTGAACATAGCCACTCAACTCCAATGTCGAATGGCTTCCTGAAACTCCTTTTGCGCGATCTGCTCCACGGCAGAGGGCGTGACCAGGTCCAGCGTAGTTCTGAGGCATCTCCACCACAGCAAAAACAGAGGGTGCCTCTGCAGTAGTTGCTTGCGAAGTGTTGCCGTACAACACGAGGATCCACATCCCACGATCCACATCACCCACACATGAGGTGTGTGGGTGATGTGGATCGGCTGGGCTTCAGAAGCGCGGCCTTGGTCATCTGGACAAACCATTCTGCCAGACTATTGCTTCTTGGATGGCACGGATCCGTTGGCACGTTCTTGGTTCCGACTCGCTGCAGGTACCCCTAGAAATCTGTAGAGCTGAATTGCGTGCTCTTGCCAGACAATAAGATGTGTGGAAATTTTAATGTGCGAAACAGCTTGTGCAGGAATGAAATGGTTGTTTCGGTTGCGGTTGTTCCTAATGGAAATACTTCTGGTCACTTCGAAGGTACATCGACCACCGCAAAGTACGTCACACCGTTTACAGGGCAATCCAAATCGGCATGTAACTGTTAACAAGGATGCATAGGCCGTACCCAAGTATGCAAAGGCACTTCAGTGCTAATTAGCGGTTAGATGCACTAGTTGTACTAGAGGTGAAGTGCTGAATGTTAGTGTCGATGTTAGGCCACCACATGTAGCTCCTTGCTAGTTTCTTGGTGCAAACTGCCCCTGGATGCGCTTGATAAACCTTGTCCTGAAATTTTTTAGGAAATTGTATTTAGGAAATCTTTTTGTTTAGTAAATTTTAGGAAAGTGCATCCTCGGTGTATGGGCAGTTGTAGTCTCCTGCGAATAAAAGATTTATCTCATCTGGGACGCTGTGTCGCCAGCATGGCAGAATACCCTAAGTCACTGAACACCCAACTGCATCACGTAAGGTCCCTTGAGCAATATCATAGGTTTCATTGGCATCGTACTGAAACATAGACCATCAAAAAAACTATTCCTCCTCCTCGTCGACAGCCGGCTTACTTAACAGAAGCTGGAACTAGCAGTACGCGTCAGCATTAGGCGCTGGTTATAAGAAGTTTAATGAAAACGAATAGGATGACGATCCAACTGCCTAACAGTGGAATGTTGCGGCGCAAATCGCCACGATCCCACTTTTCGGATATAAGATTGTAGGCAAAGGCTTGTGATCCTTGAGCAAAACAAAATGTCTTCCGTTAAGACAATGGAACTTTTACAGTTCCGAAAGCGAGAGCTAAGGTTTCTTTTTCTACTGGCTGTACTGTTTCTCAACATGACAATGTGGGTGAACCAATGCATGACAATGTGGGTGAGATAACTGCACAGGTAGACGCATTGCAAGACAGTTGCAGCGGCAGGCTTTGGTCGCCAGGATTGGGGCCGAAGAAAGCAGTTGCTTAATGTGCTGAGAGGCATGTCGCAAGCTGCAACACAAACTCGCGCAACATTTTTCCGTAGGAGCGTGTTAAAAGGAGAATGAACAGTGGAGATGTTTGAAGCAAGCTTTCCGTCGAAGTCAAGACATAATAACTACTGAAGTTCGTGCTTATCAGCAGGTGCCTGTGCATTGGCTATCGCGGCCAGTTTTTCAACCGTTGGGTGAATGGCGTACCGGTTAATTACATGACCAAATACTGAAGCTTGTGAAAACATTCGCATTTGGACTGCTCTGTGCGAATCCCATCTTGGGAGTGTTCTCAAAACCGCGTCAAGGTTGTGCAAATGCTCTGGCCTTGAATCTGTCAGTCACGATGTCATCGATATACGAAAGCCGAACTTTCAGGTCCTTCAGAACATTGTCCTATATTTTTTAAAGTATTGTGCACACTGAAGAAATGCCGTCGGGCAGACGACTCACATCGCAAACGCACTTGTGAACGTTTAGCGTAAGGCACTGCTGCAGCTCACGGTGTAATTGTTTTGTTGTTGTGCCCCGTTGAGGTCGATTTCCAGGAAGTACTGTCCGCCAGCAAAGGCCCGAAGCAGCTATGTCGTGTCTGGCGAAAAATAACTTAGGGGTAGAGCGTAACTTGAAGGCTGTATTTAGCCGAAAAGAGGTAACTTGTCGGCAGCCTGCGACCAAGGGGATTCCTTAGCCAGCAAGACATTTATGGCTGCGTTTCGATGCTGAACGCCACTTGTCAGCAGCGGGAGCAGGACGCAGACACATGATAACTGCCCATGCAATCTGAAGCATTGCTGTAGGCAGCTTCATTTGTTACTCCAGCCCGACAAGACTGGCAATTGAAGTTAACGTAGTCGCCTTGAGCCGTGCAATTCGTCGCTAAACTGGCAGGAGCAGCGCTGTCTCGGTAAGTTTAGCTGGCCTTGCAACGAAGTCGCTCCAGGTTTGATGCACTCGCGAAGCTAAAAAAAATGATAGTCCCAAAAGGGCACACTAAGAGTGGAGCGCAGTGACAAGTTCAGGGGCCACTTTAAACCTTCCGCGTCGACGATGACGGTGATAAGTGGTGTTTAATGGCGCAAGGGCCAGGTTTGGCGAAAGAGCGCCATGACAAGTGGTGATGTTGACGATGTATTATGAAGATGTGACTTGGCTGTAAACTGGCCTAAAAATTGTCGCTGTAAAGTGCGTAAAATCTACGTGCTATAAAATTATGGCGATGACTCGTGACGAATACTTTGAACATTAAAATCCATCGTAAAAGAATGATGCAGAATAGAAGATATATGAGATAGTAAAATTACCTGGAGCACTGCTGTCTCACCGGAGCCCTTGAAACACAAGGGCCTAGAGGCGCGTGCTATATGAAAGAGCTATCACAACGGCATCTTCTGAGGAGAGGACCCGCTACGAACACGTGGGGCTAAAAACACACCAGACAACATCTTTCAGAAAACTTAGGACTGCGCTGGTGTCAAATAAAGGTTCTGGGCCGAGTAGCATTACGGGATCTAGGGGGATGTGCTGCCGGTATGCTAGGGTAAAATGTTTCCTTCTTTCAGATTCGGCTGCCCGACACTCCAGGAGGACGTGGAGGACGGTCAGCCTCTCCCCGCATCTACCGCAGTTTAGAGGATCATTTTGAGTGAGTAGAAAGTTATGCGTGCCAAATGTGTGTCCTATTCTCAGGCGACAGAATAGGACATCTGTTCGCCGTGATTTTGTTACGGGGGGCCAAGAACCTAACTGTGGTTTTATCACGTGCAGTTTGTTATTTACTTCCGCGTCCCATATACTTTGCCAGTGGTTTCGCAGTTTTCTTCTTAAGAAAGGCTTCAGGTCTGTGACAGGGACCGAAGCAGTAGGACTAACTGCATGCAATGAGAAGGATGTGCCCATCTGGTCCGCTAGAACGTTACCCTCAATGCCCCTATGTCCGGGCACCCAGCATATAATGACATGCTGGTTAGACATATACGCTCTACAGAGAATGGAATAGAGCTCAGTTATTACGGGGTTTCTGTGTTTACAGTGTGACTTCAAGGCTTTTACGACACTTAAGGAGTCTGTAAATAAAATTGTTTTTTTAATATTTGATTTTCTGATATGTTTCACAGCCGACAATAGTACATGGGCCTCAGCCGTATATATACTTGTTTCAGGATGCAGTACACCGTATTCCGAGAAGGATGGAGCAAAGGCTGCGTAGGACACCCCGGCATGCGACTTAGAAGCGTCTGTGTAAAACTCTGTGCACGAGTACTTGTACTGGAGCTCTAAGAAATGCACTTTGATATGTGTCTCTGGCGCATGTTTAATGACCTCTACAAAGGATGTGTCACACTCTATCAGCTGCCACTCCCAGGGTGGTACTAGCTTAGCTGGAGGCATTAGGCGTTGTTCGAAAATTGGGACATCAATTTCCGCGCAAAGTTCTCTTGCACGCAGTGAGAAAGGAAGTCTTATAGAGGGTCTGTTATGAAATAGTGTTTCACACGTCAAGTCGTTTGCGGTTTTGAAACACGGATTTTCCTTATTAGAGCGAACCTTGAAGAAATACGTTAAGCTGATGTTTGTTCTCTCAAGATGGAGTGGCCACTCATCTGACTCTACATAAAGGCTTTCAACAGGGCTTGTCCTAAATGCGCCAGTGGCCAGACGGATACCCAGATGGTGAACGGGGTCTAACATCTTAAGTGCGCTCGGTGCGGCAGAGTGATATACTACGGCACCATATTCTAACCGTGATCGAACAAGGCTCTTGTAAATACTCAATAAACACTGTCTGTCGCTACCCCACGTTGTGTGGGATAGGATTTTAAGTAAGTTCATTGTTCTAAGACATTTTTCTTTTAGATGTTTTATGTGCGGAATGAAAGTAAGCCTGGAGTCAAGTATAACACCAAGAAATTTGTGATCTTTGTTTACAGGAATTTGTTGTCCGCCCAGTTCCACGCAAGGATCAGGGACCAGGCCTCTCTTTCTTGTGAAGAGAACACAAGAACTTTTGTGGGGGTTGACCTTGAACCCGTTTTGGTCTGCCCACTTGGAAACCTTGTTCAAGCCTTGCTGTACCTGTCTTTCGCATACTGTGAGGTTGCAGGATTTGAAGACGATTTGTATATCGTCTACGTATACGGAATAAAAAATGGCAGGTGGTAGTGAAGCACGTAGGGTGTTCATCTTAACGATAAAGAGAGTGCAGCTGAGCACGCCTCCCTGGGGTACACCAGTTTCCTGGGTAAAGGGACGTGACAGTGCATTGCCAACTTTTACACGGAAGGTACGACTGGACAAATAGCTTTCAATTATTTTCAACATATTTCCACAGATGCCCATTCCCGACAAATCTCGCAGGATCCTGTAACGCCATGTTGTATCATATGCCTTCTCCATATCAAGGAATATGGAGAGGAAATACTGTTTGTGTACAAAGGCATCGCGAATATATCCTTCAATGCGCACAAGATGATCTGTTGTTGACCGCCCTTGTCTGAAGCCACACTGATAGGGATCGAGTATATTGTTGAATTCAAGGAAATGTATGAGTCTGTGATTAATCATTTTTTCAAAGAGCTTACACAGACAATTCGTAAGAGCTATCGGACGATAACTTCCTGCCAAGGAGGAATCTTTTCCCTGCTTCAGGACAGGAACCACAATCGCCTCTTTCCATGCAGATGGGAGGTATCCCGCAGCCCACAGAGTGTTGAAAAGTGTAAGTAGTGTAACTTGCGTGTCAGTATGTAAGTTTCTGATCATGTCATACATGACTCTGTCAGGTCCCGGTGCAGTGCTTTTGCATGTGTTCAAGGCAGCTCTGAACTCGGCAACACTGAAAGGCTGGTCATACCTTCTCATTTTGCCTGGATTTTCGTAAGATTGGCTTACGTTCTTCTATTTCTTTAAGTTTTAAAAAGGATTGGGAATAGTTGATTGAGCTCGACACGCACTCAAAGTGCTCCCCAAGTGAGTTCGCCTGATCTTGTAGGGTATCGCCTTGTGTGTTTCCCAAGGGGAGTGAATATGCTTGTCGCCCTCTTATCCTATTGACCCTGTTCCAGGCATTGGCCTCATCAGTAAACGAGTTGATGCGGGATAGAAACTTCTGCCAACTTTCTCGTCTGGCCTGTCGGCGGGTACGCCTACCTTCGGATTTTACTTTTTTAAAGTTGGCTAGATTCTCTGCAGTGGGAGAAGCGCGTAGCAACCCCCACGCCCTGTTCTGTTTTTTACGAGCCATCCTACAATCGTCGTTCCACCATGGGACACGCCGTTTGCAGGCCAAGCCTTTTACTTCTGATATGCATTTAGATGCGACATCTATTATGAATGCTGTAAAAAACTCGACTGCAGCGTCAATTCCTAACGAAGACAGGTCAGCCCATGAGATACTAGTTAGAGATCGAAATTTCTCCCAATCAGCTGTCTCAGTCTTCCACCTAGGAGCGTGTGGTGGATATTCGTTTTCTTTATGTGATCTTAGCATTATAGGGAAGTGGTCGCTACCGTAAGGGTTGTCGGTAACTTCCCATTCAAGTTCAGGCAGTACAGACGGGGAGACTATGCTAAGATCTATGGAAGAATAGGTTCTGTTTGCAAGAGAGTAATATCTGTGTTCCTTCTTATTCAACAAACACGCACCAGAAGAAAAGAGGAACTGTTCGACAAGACGTCCTCGCGCATCTATACGAGGGTCGCCCCACAGGTAGGTATGTGCATTGAAATCGCCAAGAGCAACATAGGGTTCTGGCGATTCATTTATAAAGGACTGAAATTCATGTTTCCTTAGTTTATAATGTGGGGGTATATAGAGTGAGCAAACAGTGATCAGTTTGTTTAGCAGAATAACTCCAACCGCCACTGCTTCAAGATGCGTTTGTAGCTGTAAATGTTGACACGCAATGCTTTTATGGATGACAATGGCAACACCACCCAATGATGCGACACCATCATCGCGATCTTTACGAAAGGTTATATACTGTCGGAGAAAGGTGGTGTGCTTTGATTTTAGGTGTGTTTCCTGTAAACACAGCACTTTTGGATTGCGTTGGTGGATGAGTTCTTGTATATCATCAAGGTTTCTCAGAAGACCTCTGACATTCCATTGCATGATTTGTGTATCCATATTTAGTGTAAATTAGTGCTGCGTGTACGGAAACGGATGGGATGTCTTAGATTACAGCGCTCTTTCGAGGCCCTGTTACAGGGGTTTTGTTCTTTCTGGAGCGTTCGAGGGAGCCTCGCCGCTCCTTAGGCGCTTGTTGCGCCTTGAGGATGGGTGTAGTGTCCATTGCCTCTTGTGAGGCGCCGGACACGTGCTCTTGCGAGTGAGATATTTCCCGAGAGAGTCCCGCCTTGGAGGGCAAGACCCCTGCGCCCACCAGCCCGGAGTTCGATGGGGCTCCCTGAGGGATCTGGCTGCGCCGGCTGTTGCCAGCGCTGGAAGGGGCCGGGGAGGTTGGGGCAACCTCGGCTGCGCCCACCTTCGGGGTCGATGGCCCCGTCTGCTGTGTTGGCGTAGCAGCACTAGCTGCATCCGCCGGGGGGGGGGGGGGGCGGATAGCATCATTGCCGGCTCACTGAGTGTGGGTCGGACAGCCGCCGGAGACCGTTGTGGCGCTGCCCCCTGACGCGCCACTTCGGCAAAAGGTGTTCTTTGGCAGGAAGGATACCCGCCTGCGTGCCTCTTTGAAACTAATGTTTTCTTTTACTTTAATTGTAACTATTTCCTTTTCTTTCTTCCACGATGGGCACGACCGCGAGTATGCAGCGTGCTCCCCTTCACAGTTTACACAATGGAGAGAGTTTTCACAAGTTTCAGAGGTGTGCTCATGAGCACTGCATTTCGCGCAGGTTTGGCGGCCTCGACAGCTCTGTGAACTGTGACCGAAACGCTGGCATTTGAAGCAACGCAGGGGATTTGGAACATATGGGCGAACACGGAGCTTGATATAGCCGGCCTCGATGGACTCGGGCAGAACACTTGTGCCAAAAGTAGGTATCAGGTGTTTGTTCTTAATTTCCTTATTATCACGCCTCATCTTAATTCGTCTAACGTTGATGACGTTTTTCTCGCTGAAGCCCTCCAAGAGCTCCGCCTCAGTCAGCTCCAAGAGATCATCATCGGAGACTACACCACGGCTGGTATTCATAGTACGATGCGGTGTTACTGTTACTTTGGCGTCGCCAAAAGATACTAGATTGGGTAGCTTTTCATATTGCTTCAGGTTGCGGAGCTCCAAGAGGAGATCACCGCTTGCCATTCTGGATGCTTTGTACCCTGTACCAAAAACTTGGGTCAGAGTCTTGGACACGAGGAATGGTGAGATTGTTCGAACGGCTTTGTTTGGTGCTTCGGAGTGGACTACATGGAATCGAGGAAATGTTTCTTTTTGACGGGCAAAAAATTCTAAGACAACATCGGTGCGCCCCCTCTTCAGGGAGCGATCAGATAGTGGGGGAAAGAAGAAGCCATACGAGATTGTAATTTCGGCAGTAACGCCAGCCACCCACCGTGGAGTCCTACAAGGCGACGCTGCAGGGCCTGTGAAACACCGCCTGCAAACGCCAGCTGTACATTACCACTATAACCAAATATGAAATAACCTAGGTTGGCTATTCACACAAGGTTAACCCTTGCCGCCGTGGAGAGAGAAGACGACAGGAAAGATCAAAAAGTGAGAGATAAAGACGAAGGCTTGAGGAGAGAGAGAGAGACAGGAAAAGGCGACTGCCGATTTCCCCCGGGTGGGTCAGTCCGGGGGTGCCGTCTACGTGAAGCAGAGGCCAAAGAGGTGTGTTGCCTCCACCGGGGGGCCTTAAACGTCCATACACCCGGCATCGGCTCAACCCCCAGGATCCCCCTTTCCCCGGACACGGCAAAGCCGCGCACGGCTACACGCAAGAGGGTCCAACCCTCGTGTGCTCGGGTACGTGGTGTTGCAACACACCAAACGCCTGCTGACGCAGACGCCCCTGCGGGGGGCGTCGACGAGGCCAGCGAGTAAATAAAACCGGCAGTGGCATGAGCGGTCTTGACTGAGATGACAAGTATACGCCAAGAAGCAGTTCTTATCTATACACGAGAATGAACACTCAGGGTCTTCGCCAAGACACAAGTCAGCCCTTACCCAGTTTGCTCTACTCCTAATGCATGGCCTCTTCCTTCCTTTTATTCCCGTTTTTCGTTGGAGAGGGGAGGACTGCATCGACTTTGGGAGGGTGGAAGCAATAGCTTTCTGGGGCAAGCGGGAACGGTGGGAGATGGCATGGCTTAGGTTGGTACCTCTGTTTTGCAGCCGCATAACTGCCTATATTTATTTCCTGTGTAAGAACGTGGGTGAAGCACGCTATGTTACAGCTCTACCATAATGGACCAAGAATACCGGGGAGGAACATTCGCAGCTGCCCTTCGTGACAATACCGTTTCCACGCATAATTAAAAATTTTTGCTCTCCCAAACTGCCTATTAATTTCAGAAGGTGCTACTGCACAGCGGTAGAGTATAGAACATTTCCTGAGGGCACCGCACCATTCGCGTTCAGTCCTGGGAGGCTACGCGTTGGCGATAATGGGTGGACAGAATGTTCCCTCCCTGGCAAACCACCGTTGTACCTAATACTGCTCACAAGTGCTGTGGCTTGGCCTACAGCGTCTGCTGCTACTGCAGCATCGGCACTTGCTGGTAGTGTTACGTGTCCCTTTTTCGCGCTGCTCCACGATTCCTTGCTGGCATGTCATCCAGCCATTACTGAAAGCTTGGTTCACCGCCACAATGTCTTGACAGTTACATTTGCCACATTCCTGTCCATTTCCTATCCAGTGAATGACTGCACGAGTTAGTGCTTATTCTGTGTGTAGGAAATGGCCTCCAAAAATTTACAATTACGTGACATTTCATTAAAATGCACCAAGGCTGCACTGTGTGGTCAATAACCATCGGGCATCTTCTTTGGCCTTTTGTATGCTGGCCCTTGGATGCATTCTTCAGTTGCTGTCGGTGCTTTTCATCAGCCTTCTGGAGGACAATATCAAGGTATACAACAGTGTGACATGCATTACAGAGTGGCCTTACAGGTTCTCTGAATGTGGCTTTGTCAGAGCATGGCGGCGCATAATCCTTGCCGCAGCAGTTCAGTTGTAAAATTTTGTGTTGGGGTCTCTGCGACAAGCGCAGTTTCCCCCTTCCCCTAAAAAAGGAAGCGCACGGATGCACATTGCAGCGATTACTTGTGCCATGCATCATGCTGCAATTCCACCAGTAGTTCGACGCCAGGGGAATGCTGAGAAAATGTACATAACATGCGAATGCCAGTTCATGTTTAAAACGGGAACAGACCGTGCTTTCTGCCGACTTTACCGTCAACCACATCATCATCATCATCATCATCATCATCATCAGCCTGATTACGCCCACTGCAGGGCAAAGGCCTCTCCCATACTTCTCCAACTACCCCGGTCATGTACTAATTGTGGCCATGTTGACCCTCCAAACTTCCTAATCTCATCTGCCCACCTAACTTTCTGTCGCCCCCTGCTACGCTTCCCTTCCCTCGGAATCCAGTCCGTAACCCTTAATGACCATCGGTTATCTTCCCTCCTCATTACATGTCCTGCCCATGCCCATTTCTTTTTCTTGATTTCAACTAAGATGTCATTAACGCGCGTTTGTTCCCTCACCCAATCTGCTCTTTTCTTATCCCTTAACGTTACACCTATCATTTTTCTCTCCATAGCTCGTTGCGTCGTCCTCAATTTAAGTAGAACCCTTTTCGTAAGCCTCCAGGTTTCTGCCCCGTACGTGAGTACTGGTAAGACACAGCTGTTATACACTTTTCTCTTGAGGGATAATGGCAACCTGCTGTTCATGATCTGCGAATGCCTGCCAAACGCACCCCAGCCCATTCTTATTCTTCTGATTATTTCACTCTCATGATCTGGATCAGCAGTCACTACCTGTCCTAAGTAGATGTATTCTCTTACCACTTCCAGTGCCTCGCTACCTATCGTAAACTGCTGTTCCCTTCCGAGACTGTTAAACATTACTTTAGTTTTCTGCAGATTCATTTTTAGTCCCACCCTTCTGCTCTGCCTCTCCAGATCAGTGAGCATGCATTGCAGTTGGTCCCCTGAGTTACTAAGCAAGGCAATATCATCAGCGAAGCGCAAGTTACTAAGGTATTCTCCATTTACTCTTATCCCCAATTCTTCCCAATCCAGGTCTCTGAATACCTCCTGTAAACACGCTGTGAATAGCATTGGAGAGATCGTATCTCCCTGCCTGACGCCTTTCTTTATTGGGATTTTGTTGCTTTCTTTATGGAGGAGTACAGTGGCTGTGGAGCCGCTATAGATATCTTTCAGTATTTTTACATACGGCTCGTCTACACCCTGATTCCGCAATGCCTCCATGACTGCTGAGGTTTCGACTGAATCAAACGCTTTCTCGTAATCAATGAAAGCTATATATAATGGTTGGTTATATTCCGCACATTTCTCTATCACCTGATTGATAGTGTGAATATGATCTATTGTTGAGTAGCCTTTACGGAATCCTGCCTGGTCCTTTGGTTGACGGAAGTCTAAGCTGTTCCGGATTCTATTTGCAATTACCTTAGTAAATACTTTGTAGGCAACGGACAGTAAGCTGATCGGTCTATAATTTTTCAAGTCTTTGGCGTCGCCTTTCTTATGGATTAGGATTATGTTAGCGTTCTTCCAAGATTCCGGTACGCTCGAGGTCTTGAGGCATTGCGTATAGAGGCTGGCCAGTTTTTCTAGAACAATCTGCCCACCATCCTTCAGCAAATCTGCTGTGACCTGATCCTCCCCAGCTGCCTTCCCCCTTTGCATAGCTCCCAAGGCTTTCTTTACTTCTTCCGGCGTTACTTCTGGGATATCGAATTCCTCTAGATTATTCTCTCTTCCATTATCATCGTGGGTGCCACTCGTACTGTATAAATCTCTATAGAACTCCTCAGCCACTTGAACTATCTCATCCATATTAGTAATGATATTGCCGGCTTTGTCTCTTAGCGCATACATCTGATTCTTGCCAATTCCTAGTTTCTTCTTCACTGCTTTTAGGCTTCCTCCGTTCCTGAGAGCTTGTTCAATTCTATCCATGTTATGCTTCCTTATGTCAGCTGTCTTACGCTTGTTGATTAACTTCGAAAGTTCTGCCAGTTCTATTCTAGCTGTAGGGTTAGAGGCTTTCATACATTGGCGTTTCTTGATCAGATCTTTCGTCTCCTGCGATAGCTTACTGGTATCCTGTCTAACGGAGTTACCACCGACTTCTATTGCACACTCCTTAATGATGCCCACAAGATTGTCGTTCATTGCTTCAACACTAAGATCCTCTTCGTGGCTTAAAGCCGAATACCTGTTCTGTAGCTTGATCTGGAATTCCTCTATTTTCCCTCTTAGCGCTAACTCATTGATCGGCTTCTTATGTACCAGTTTCCTCCGTTCCCTCCTCAGGTCTAGGCTAATTCGAGTTCTTACCATCCTGTGGTCACTGCAGCGCACCTTACCGAGCACGTCCACATCTTGTATGATGCCAGGGTTAGCGCAGAGTATGAAATCTATTTCATTTCTAGTCTCGCCGTTCGGGCTCCTCCATGTCCACTTTCGGTTATTCCGCTTGCGGAAGAAGGTATTCATTATCCTCATATTATTCTGTTCTGCAAACTCTACTAATACCTCCCCCCTGCTATTCCTAGTGCCTATGCCATATTCCCCCACTGCCTTGTCTCCAGCATGCTTCTTGCCTACCTTGGCATTGAAATCGCCCATCAGTATAGTGTATTTTGTTTTCACTCTACCCATCGCCGATTCCACGTCTTCGTAGAAGCTTTCGACTTCCTGGTCATCATGACTGGATGTAGGGGCGTGGACCTGTACAACCTTCATTTTGTACCTCTTAAGTTTCACAACAAGACATGCCACCCTCTCGTTAATGCTATAGAATTCCTGTATGTTACCAGCCATATTCTTATTAATCAGGAATCCGACTCCTAGTTCTCGTCTCTCCGCTAAGCCCCGGTAGCACAGGACGTGCCCGCTCCTTAACACTGTATATGCTTCTTTTGGCCTCCTAACTTCACTGAGCCCTATTATATCCCATTTACTGCCCTCTAATTCTTCCAATAGCACTGCTAGACTCGCCTCACTAGATAATGTTCTTGCGTTAAACGTTGCCAGGTTCATATTCCAATGGCGGCCTGTCCGGAGCCAGGGATTCTTAGCACCCTCTGCAGCGTCGCAGGTCTGACCGCCGCCGTGGTCAGTTGCTTCGCAGCTGCTGGGGACTGAGGGCCGGGGTTTGATTGTTGTGTTCATATAGGAGGTTGTGGCCAAGTACTGCACCAGGGTGGCCAATCCTGCTCTGGTGAGGGAGTGTGTTACCGGTTCTGGTCACCGGCATCAGGCCACACTCCAGGCCTGTTTATGCAATTTTATCAACACGCGGATTTTTTTTTTTTAATCCGGTGGAAAATTGCGCGGCACCGGGATTCGAACCACGGACCTCTTGCACGCGAGGCGGGTGTTCTACCTCTACGCCACCGCTACCGTGTCAACCACATACAGCTGACTTTCATCGATGGCTAGCAAAGTTATTGAAAAAAATATCTGCATTGCAATACGGCGACCCTCAAAAACATCACATTGCTGACTTGTGGCAATGTCGGCTGTCCCTTGCTGGTGGTGGCAGCGTGTGCCTGACTTTAAATAATTTTTGCAGAGGAAAGCGCTGAAGCGTTGCGGGAAAAATGGTACCTGGGCGGGAAAGTCGATCGCTTGCAACTAAGTATATTCTCAGAGGCAAACCACCAGGAAGTTCATCGCGCATGCGCTGCTATCCAGGAATCCGTAGAAAGAATTTTATTTTTGTCAAATAAGAAGTCTTCTGACAAGGGGCCATACATCACTACATCAATAATAGCGTGTGTGGGTGATCGCAAGAACGGCGTCTGCAGATTGCCTGACAGAAACAATTCAAAAAAAATATTCGGCGGAGGTTACAAAAGAGGGGTGCGTAGAAATGTCAGCCGAGGGCGATGAACGCAATTTTATTTCTATCAGATGCACTGGCGGGGCACTAATACATATTACTTGATTAAAATGCGCACTAACACTGCGTCGGTAGAAGAGGTCGAGGCCAGGGACTGTTCGCCTATGCAGCACACTGTGTCGCTCAGAACATTTCATCATACCTGGATGACACCATACCAGGAGCGCAAATGAAGTTTAAGCAGGTTTTGGTCATGTTTAGCGAAGGTTAGGCCTAGAGGAGTCGTCTAGTTCGTGCACCTGCTACCAACAGAACTAAACTGGACTAAAAACGTAAACAGTTAGGACGAAGCTAACTGCTGTTATAGTTCAGCTGTGGCCTTTCTGATTTTTCACGGCAGGCAATAACCAGGAGACGGCGATACAGTGCTGTGCCAAGATCTGTATGCCACCATTCCAGAAGGCTGGCCAGACGCATTAACTACTTAGATGGGTGGATCTCTACATACTGTTATAACAAGATATTTCTTTATTTCCGAAAATGCTTTTCTTTACCTCTATGTCCTTCGGGAAGCAAGAGATGGTGCATTCTGAAATGCAGCCTAAACAACCACCTCGGTCAGGTAACCATGGGGTCAGCGATGGCATCCGCATTTTCATGACAACTACACGGCCTACAGAACTACGTGGCTTTACTCAGCGTGCAGTCTGTCGCAGGAATAACCTCTCTGCTTAGTCTGCAATGCTTTAATATTGTAACGATGTCGAGGAACACAGGTTAAGAAAACGATATTTATTAAGGGCGAAGCTGTGCCCGCAACTAAAAGGCTCTGCTGCCCTTTAGGAATCTCCGGCAGTCGCGCTCTAAAACTTGCCTCGAACAGTCCCGTGCTGTCCTCTCGTGTGATGCCTCGTGCACGTGGCCGGGTCCAACCGGCTGCCCGTGCCTCGAAGGTCGCTGCCTGTTGCTGATCAACACCAGTGTCGAATACGAAGGGCGCGCAACTTGAATGTGACCAAGCTGTCGCGGCAATATAATTATTTCCTGATAGATTCTCAGTCCCCCATTTCGTCTACGTGCTGAGATGGTTGAAGTACCCCAGGGGCTGAATGGAGTGCGCGACCTCATGCGACCCTGGTGAGCGGACGCCCACACGAGCAGCAGTCGTTCCTTGGGTCCCCTCGCCCTTTCTAATATTGGTGCGGATGCCGTAACTCGTCCTGTTTCCCACTTTTTAATAGCAGTTTTGGAATTGCTGACCACCTCCACCCTAGGGTGTCTAGCTTCAAGGGCTGTGGACATCTCTTCGGCCTCTATGGTTGTGACCCCGCTGAGCGTACAGCACATTAAAGATCAGTCTTCGTTGACTGCTACCGCCACGTGGGCAGTCCTGTATTTATTCCATGGAGTCCGCGCACGCGTCGTCGGTCCTGCCTTGGTATTTGTCCATTAAGGCCTCTACTTTATCCTTCCTTATACTTTTGTGCGAGGCTGTATTAGTGTTTTGTGTAGTGAAAAATCATTAAGTTTGTCCCAGACGTGCTGATCGGCATCCCGCGGACAACGTTGTTCTTGAGCTGAAATCCCAGTCTCTCCAGTAAGACACGTGTCTTACATTGGCAAAAGCTTTGGCAACATGCGATCCCAGGATCACTTTTGTCTCCCTTCTGTTTTTTTCTTATAGTTGCAGTATTAGATCGCAGGCCGACAACCTTGACCTTTCCATCTGTGTACCGTGTAGTCAGTGATGATGGGCCGTGAGTGCCGCCTCAAGAAGCTCCTCGACTGTGCCAGATACGAGTCTAGTCCCCGTTCGTTAGAGTCGCTTTCCTATCTCTGAGGAAATCTGACATAGTCGTACACTTACTTGCCAACATGACAGAAACTAAGGTTCACATATACAGACACGTGCCTTAAATTGTCAAAAGCTTTGGCAACATCCAATCCGAGGATCACTCTCGTGTCCCTTGAGTTTTTCTTTTAGTTGCAGTATTAGATCGGAGCCGACACCCTTGACCTAAAGCGAAACATGATGTAAGTTAGAAACATCCGTTCCCCACAGGCGCGTCTGTGTCAGCAGGAGTTTGGTGTGTTGCGACACCACGTACCTGAGCACGTGAGGGTTGGAACCCCCCGCGTGTATGCATGCGCGGCTTAGCGCATGTCCAGCGCCTAGCAAGGACCGATGTACACAACCACCAGCAAGATGGCGCCACCAGCACCTAAGGAGCGGCGAGGCTCTCTAGAGCGCTCCAAAAGACAAAACTGGCATCGCGACATCTCCTAAGGTCCCGTGAACTAATCCTAATCTCTTAAACACACAGCACCCAACACATTTACAAGTTCGGAACCAAATACTACAATGGACTTTTAGCGGTGTTCTTCATAAACTTGACATTAGAGAAATCCTACACAAACATAATCCGAGGTTGCTATGTTTTCAAGAGACACATCTAAAACCCAAATACACAAATTTTCTTCGTCAGTACATCATCTATCGTAAAGACTGCATGGAGGCTAAAGCCTCCGGCGGTATTGCAATAGTGTTGAACTAGTTAGTAGCATGTCAACAGATCACCCTCCTAGACGTCCCTTGAGGCAGTGTCACTTCGCGCAATCCTTCTTAACAGGGCATTGTGTGCTCTATATACAAACCTCCTAACTATCATCTGAGAAAAACCGGTTTCTATAACATAATTATTCAGCTTCCTCACCCCTACATACTCGTGAGAGATTTTAATGCCCACAACATGATGTGGGGAGATTCGCGATGCAACGCGCAAGGTCGATTAATTAAAAATTTTCTTTTGGCATATAGTGCCTGCCTGCTTAAAAAGGAGCCGACCTATTATAGCATACAACACAGTTCACATTCATTCATACATCTGGCAATATGCTGTTTCTTTTCTGCCTCATCTGGAAAGGAATGTGATCAATAATCCTTTTGGAAGTGACCACTTCCCTATAATTTTAAACTTATTAACGCAGCATGACAACCGCCCCCGTGTTCCCATTTGCAAATTAGCACCGGCTGACTGGAAGCATTTTAATGTAACAACAAATTTATCACCCGCTTTTACAAGCAATTTTAGTATAGATGACGGTGCCCCATATTTTCCCGCTTATATTTGTGATCGTGCTCAAAAGCTTATCGCGCAAACGAATGGTGGTTAATTTAAGAGATCTTCCCTAGTGGAACGAAGACTATAGAGATGCGCGAATAAGGCAGAATAAGACATGGAGCATATTACGCAGATCGCCAAATACAGAAAATGTCATTGAACTTAAAAAAAAACACACAATCGCAGGGGAGGCGGATACGACATCAAGCGAAGAGATAAAGCTGGGAGAGGTTCCTCTCAGGTATAAGTTCAAACACACGGGAGGCCAAAGTTTGTGATGGTGTAAAGAGGCTAAAAGGGCACCAAATTAATGGGTTGCCTCTGGTGAACGATCAAGGGAATACCTTAATAGTGCAGGCAGACTTTCTTCGAGAGCACTGAGCTCCAGCCTAGTCCACTATTCTCAATCCTTTCTTAAACACAAAGAATAAAGGAACGTAAGCCAATCATGCGTAAATGCTGACAGAATGAACCGTATAACCGGCCATTCAGTATTGCCGAGTTGAGAGCTGCCTTGATCTCATGCAAGAGCACTGCACTGGAACATGACCGAGTCATGTGTGACATGATAAAAACCTACACAATGACTCAAGTGGAACTACTAGCAGTCTTCAACACTATTTGGGCTGCCGGATACCTACCACACGCATGGAAAGAAGCGATTGTGGTCCTTGTTCTGAATCTCTATAAATGAATGTTTAATGAATCTCTATAAAAGCATCATTCCATCACGACTAGACTATGGTGCCGTGATTTATCACTCTGCCGCCCCGAGCGCGCTAAATATGCTAGACCCAGTCCATCTAGGAATCCGACTGGCCACTGGTGCTTTCCGAACAAGTCCCATACAAAGTTTATATGCAGAATCAAATGAGTGGTCACTTCATTTGCAGAGAACATACATCAGCCAAACATATTTTCTGAAAGTCCACTCAAATCCTCAACATCCGTGTTTTAATACAATTAACGATAGGACATATGCTACACTCTATCATAATCGTCCCTCGGTAAGACAGCCATTCTCGCTGCGTGTGAGGGAGCTTAGTCATGAAATACATGTCCCACTCCTCGAGCTTCGCCAAATGCATCCATCCAAGCTGCTACTCCTTGGGAGTGGCAGCTGATACAATGCGATATATATTTCATGCAAGTTACAAAACACACTTGAGAGATTGAAATCCAAATGTATTTCCGGGAACTCCAGCCCAAACACTCCTTCAAGGAGTTCTACAAAGACGCATCTAAGTCGCACGACGGTGTGTCCTATGCAGCCGTAGGTCCATCCTTCTCGGAATCCGACGTACTGCATCCGGAAACTAGTATCTTTACAGCTGAGGCCTACGCAATCTTGTCGACCGTGAAGCACATAAGGAAATCAAAACTCAAAAAATCAGACTACAGCGACTATGTTTAGGCCACTTTACAGCCAAGTCACATCTTCACAGAACTCATCATTCCACAGCGAAATCACAAACACTGTCTTGGCGCTCTTTGGCCATATCTGGCGCTTGCGCCACTAAACCACACATTCATTCTTCAACAAGGACCAAACGTATTTTATTATTCATCACAATTTATTTTCGTCAGTAGACCTGTCGATTGGCTCTGCTTCAATTAGAATCATATTCATGTCATACAAAATTATGTATGACTAATACTTACACACCTAAACATAGATGACACTTCTGGCAATTTTGAACTCTAGGTGGGCTGCCGGGTACCTCCCATCCTCATGCAAGGAAGCTATTTTTATTCCCGTCTTTCCTGGCGGCAAGTTATCGTGCGATAGGTCTTAGAAGTTACCTGTGTAAAGTATTTGAAAAAATGATTAATCGCCGACTCGAAAATTTCCTTGAAGTGCGGTCTACGAGCCTACGAACATTCTACGAAATCTACGAACATTGTTTAGCCGGCTTCCTTATCGGAACCTATAATACCCACCGAGATTAAATATAGTGAATATGTTCACAACATTAGGGCTCGTGTGTGCGCGCAGGTAAAAGTGAGTGGGTGAAGTACGGCCCATGCTATAGCTTCCATCATCCCCAAAGTCAAAGCGCATTATGTACCAAGGAAAACTAGAATTGTTCGCCTTTATTTTTGGCCACGAACACTACATGGATTTGAACAACACCAATAATCTACATAAATTAAAGGTTAGGGGTAATAAAGGGTTATTTTGTACTAAGTTTTTTACCTGTCCACAACTAAAACGTCGCTCTAGAATATCAGTTACACTACTTCGCGCATCGCACTGTTTCCCGCACGACATAGCAAAATATGAATTTTGAGGCAACAGCTCCGTATCTATGACGTTTCGCTGCTGAGTACGATGTCGCGGTTCCATCCCAGCAGCGGCGGCAGCATTACATTGGGGGCGATATGCAAAAACTCTCGTGTGCTGCGCCTTCGGTGCACGTTAAAGGTCCACCATGGTGCTTGAAATTAACGCCTAATTTTTGGACGCAAACGGTACACTACAGTCAATTACAAACGGATTGTTATAGAATGCCCAGACTCATGCACTCCGTGTATCCAGACATGTACACTACAAACAGATGGACATCGTGTGGCGAGGTTTCGGCACCTAATCACATTGTATGGGAGTGCCAGGACTTCACAAAGAAGTCGGGCAGTGCCGGCTCCTCCATGTCTTCCACCGCCAGCCATCACTCGCGCTGGAAGACCGCACTGCTCAGCTCGAACCTGACAGCAGCACTACGGCCGTACAGCGAGCCGAGGAAGCCGCCTCTATGCAAGGTCTCGGAACCCCGGACTTCAAGAAATTGGTGTACCCCAGGGAGGCGTACTCAGTTGCACTCCCTTTATTGATAGGTGAACACGCTTCGTGATTCGACACCACGTAACCGAGCAAATGAGGGTTGGCCCCTCTCGCGTGTAGCCTTGCGCGGCTTAGCCGTGTCTGGGTAAACGGAGTCCTCGTATTTGAGCCGTTGCCGGGTGTTCGGACATTTAGGGTGGAGTCAACACACCTCTTTGGCCTCTGCCACAGAGCAAGAAACCTTTAGGAGTGGAAACTCCGCTGTTTACGGCGACCAGAAAAGGTCAGAAGCCCGCGGAGCCGCTATCATGGTGGCGGGCTGGAAAGAAATTACCACCGTTTCGGTTGCCAGGGCAACCGGTCGAGCGTGTTGCACCCGTTCGGCCGCACGCGCCTGACTTCTATTGAGGGCACTCTCGCGCACTTCACCGCTTGTAGCCCGAGGAGCAACTGCTGCTACGCTTCAGCCATTTGAGCACAGTACACAATAAAACGAGTTCTTTTCCATGACCGCTACAATATTATATGTAGCTTCTGGTTGTATACAGGGCTATTGTTTGACACCCAAGCGATGACTTTGATTCGATGGGTCTAAGCACTGCTGGCAGTCGTCGAAGGCAAACACGCCTTCACGTTCGTTGAGCATGTGACCCCGCCGAGTTTTATCCGCTGGAAGAGAACGTGGGCGTGGTACAGCGCAGCGTTTATGACTGCACGGCACCCGAGAAGGCAACAAGCGGCTACAACTTGGTCGGTAGGAAGAGAGATTGCAACGGAAAGGGTGTAAAGCGCTTTATATCGCCCCCCACTTGTGCCTTTTGAGCCTAGTGTACACACATTGTGCTCTTTTACCTTAAGAGAAGGCGTACAGGTAATCATATACAATTACAAATATCAGTGTCCCTAAGGGACAACAGAAATGCACTGTCAACACGTATTACAAAGAAGGCACGCAAAATATAGTTTATACACATTACTTTAAATGAACGCTATTAACCACACCCATAAGTCACACTACAGACACATCCGCACGCACACGGAGGTTCACACACAAATGTGAATAGT
Source organism: Dermacentor andersoni (assembly GCF_023375885.2). Lineage (NCBI taxonomy): Eukaryota > Metazoa > Arthropoda > Arachnida > Ixodida > Ixodidae > Dermacentor > Dermacentor andersoni. Next base: position 195,421,950 of record NC_092816.1, on the reverse strand, counting down.
AGTACAAGCACTCAGGTAGGGCGAAGACTCGATAGCTTTTTTTCTCTTGCGAGACTTTCAGTGTTCCGGGCTTCGCAGAGGCAGTGCTGTCTCGTGTGCATAGCGACGTAACACCGCAGTATCTTTGCAATGGCCTCATTCATGTTCTCGTGGCATAGAAAGGTCAGCGCGAAATTGTCAAGAACGTGCTCAATGATGCTCCACAACACATCGCAGTCGTCCATGCTCTTCGATAAGAAATTCTCAGCACAGCGAAGCATTTCGTATGTTTGTGAGTTGGGGTGAGTGAGACCACCTCGGCTCTTGCAGTGCGTCAGCGCTGTCTCCGGCCTACTCGTGGTTGTGACTGAGAGAGACTGCCTGCATTTTGCGCAGGGAAGCAACTTCGTCATTTTTCGGCTGACGAACCATGTTACATAGTACAGGCTGGCCTCGACAACATCGACACGGCGGTAGTGATGTCGCACGATGTCATAGCTATTCACAAGAGCAGTATTAGAGCAATTATGTTGCAACTTGCATTCATACGGTGGCCATTCAAAAGTGCATTTGTCTACCGAACTACATTTGAGTGTTAAAATTGGAAACAGCCTGTCAGTCTCGCAGCAAAGATGTTAAATGCATCGCCATTTTTCCTTATATTACCTCGCCTATACCGGCTCACTAGTACTCACTTCTTTCCACTGCCAATGAACCACAAACACTGGCCACTTCTTATCAAGGCCTCATTTACCATTCTTAATGAAGGGTGACATGTTTTGCTGCAGCAAAGCAACGAATTACTTTCAGGTGCCAGGCAGTTCATATTGCATAACAAAGGCACTAAACAACCAAGTTGTGTCTTGGGCAAGTGCGCTGGTGACATGCGCCGCCTGTCCTACTCGCCTGGTTGGTCATTCCGACGCCGTTGATGGCCCTCTTTAGCCACGAGGGGCCGTCACCTCTATTGTCGGCGTCTTTCCGGTCTTTCTTTTCCCACCACCGCCGCTTTGGTTTGGCCTGGCGCCGGGCCACGCCTGCATGCCAGGGCAGATCCTCACCGAGGTGCTGAATCATCACCATCGTTTCTGCGCAGCATACAAATGCAAGACAAATGTAGCAGCAATACAGAGCGCAGGCAACATGCCATCACTGTAACAAGCTGACTAAAATGTGAATGCGAAACGCCAGCCAAGCAAATTATCAGTTCTTACATTTGTGCGTGCATGTCGACATTGCTAACACGGGTGCCGACTAATAAATCGGACACCGATAATCCGGACGTGATCAGTAATTCGTTCAAACGGACCTTTGGACGAGATGGTAAGCCATTTTAAACAGAACAGCGCGTATTTTGACAGGGACAAGGAAGCAGACACGACACGGTAATTCATACAGCATCGCGGAATTGCTAATGGCCTCGTAGAGTTCATTTCTAAAGACAACCGATATTCCGGGCTCCGTGGCTGTAGCATACGCTGGCTTGCTGGCATTAACTCCTCTGGCAACCTTGACAAGGAACTAAGTATGGCCTGAGATCCGAGACATCAATTATGGCTTCAGAGATTGCACGTTAGACTGTAGTCGCCGAGGCCTTGCCTTGTTCGCAGCACTAGGCTAGAGAGTTTTAAATGCAATGCTTATATTTGAGGCTTTGCGTGATTTATACGGCACGTCAACATCGCGATCATGAGATTATTTCACAGCAACCCCGCCCATGGGCTGCTCTCGCCATATTGTTTGAGTTTGCCTTTGGAAAAGCGTTCCACTATTGTTTGTTTCTTTACTTTGCGTTCCATATAGCGCACTGCAGGCTCCAGGAAGTCCTTCTCGTGAATTTATTGAAAGGCCGCGTAAATGGTGCCAACGGTGCCCCGCAGCCAAAATGACTCCACAATTGAACAGCCTGAACCTACCGCGTACCACAACATGCTCATATGCGGATACCATTGATAACCTGAAAGGCTGCAGTGAGCCACTGTTGCATTTGAAGACAGCAGAGATCTACAGCGTGGTGTCGTAGTGTGCCGTACTGAACGATGACAAAATAATTCTGCATGTGCTACCACAGTGACACAGCGACTCTAAATTTGCTGCTAATGTGCCGTGTGCTTCGAAGCCTTCACAGGCAGATCTGAGTCGAACCTCTCAATTCGTTGCGCGGGCGTGCAGCACGAAAATGCCAGAAAATCAGGCGTACTTGTTTGCACATAAGCGAAGTCCATCTACCAATGAATCGAGAACTTTGTTGCAGGGGGTTCCTAAGACGTAAAAGAAACCTGTTTAGGATACATTCGTTTTTATCGGAATTTCATAGTTCAGACTTACGTTCGCCGTGGATTATGAATTATTGGTCATTGACTGTAAGTTACTGAAAATGTAAGTTAAATGGAAGGACCCTGCTACGAAAGATCAGCTGCAGCTACAATTTCTTTAGCTCATATTGCTACGGAATAGTGTTACCAATGACGAAGAGGCGGGCAGTAAGAAGACGACGACGATTGGAGGCTAACGCGGGCTGTTGCCTCTTGTCCAAGTGCGGCGTATTACGTTGTAAATATACTGGTATATTGCTTTTCATCTGCGTCTTCTTACGTGACATATCTGGTGGAGGTGGACGTTCCCTGTACCTCGTCACGGAGCTTCGCAGTCGACGGTACGTCGAGCCTAGCTTCATGGCTCCCGGCGATGACAACTCGACTCAGCCGCCTCCGACACCTGCTGCCACTTGGACGACCTACATCACTGTCCCTGCTCCTCGTGATCCTGGCGTATTCTGGGGCAAAGATGGGGACGACGTCGAGGACTGAATCAGCCTGTACGAACACGTCAGCCGCAATCCCCAGTGGAACCCTACCACCAAGCTCGCCAACGTAGTCTTTTAACTCGGTGGCACACCTCGAGTTTCGTTTCGCACGCACGAAGATGACCTCACCAGTTGGGATTCGCTCAAGCAAAAGCTCCGAGACTTGTTCGGCAACCCCTACGGTCACAAACTTGCCGCGCAGAAGGAGCTTTCCGGCCGTGTGCAGACATCAACAGAGCCCTATGTCACGTACATTCAGGACGTCTTCGCTCTGTGCCGCAAAGTTGATGCACACATGACTGAGTCGGACAAGGTATCCCACATCCTCAAAGGCACTGCCGACGACGCCTTCAACTTGCTCGTATTCAACAACGTAGCGACGGTGGATACTGTTATAAAGGAGTGCCGCCGCCTGGAACTCGCTAAAAGCCGACGTATCGACCAGCAGTTTGCCCGTTTGCCCAACACCCCAGCGACATCTACCTGTGCTGACGCTCCTCGTCCCAACAACACTGGCGATATTACCAAGATTGTCCGGCGTGAGATTGAGGCCGCCTATCCGGCTGCCTTCGACTCCAGCCCCTCCAACGCACCTGCACTCATGGTTTCCATTATCCAGGCATTTGTCCGCCAGGAGTTCAAAAACATGGGCCTTCACACCATCTGCTCGGCCCATCGCCCTGATACCCATCCGGCTTCTTCGATTCGATTCCGTCCCACATCTTCTTACCCACCACGTTTCCTCAACCCATCTGAATTTCGCACTGCTGACGACAAGCCCATTTGTTTTCACTGCCGTCGCAGTCGCTGGACTGCTTATACTGCCTACTCTGCTGATACTGCCTACTCTCGCCCCTCAGGTGGCCCTTCTCGTCCCTATGCCACACGCTCCGATAAAGCCGCCACTGACTCTCCTGCGCCGAACCACCCCTATTCTCGTTCACCTTCTCCCCAACGACGACAATCTCGCTCTCCCCAGCCCCGTCGCTCCTTTTCGCCGACTCCCTTCGGACGCCGCTCCCAGCCGGAAAACTAGAGGATGCAGCGCCTCGAGGTGACGCTGCATTGCTCCCTACGCCGCAAAATCCTCTACTGACGTTGCCTACTCATCTGAACCTTCTTGACGTGCAAGTCGACTGTGTTCCTCTATCTGCTCTTATAGACACTGGGGCGCATTTGTCGGTAATCAGCGCTGACCTTCGTACCCACCTGAAAAAATAATCACGCCCGCCACGACGCATGGTGTCCGTGTCGCCGATGGCGGAACAGCCCCCGTAATTTGTATGTTTGCCGCCCGTATTTCCTTCGCCAATCGCTCCACAATTGTGCTATTCAGTCATCGCCCACTGTCCCCACGACATCATCCTCGGCTTAGACTTCCTCTCCGCACATTCTCCTCTCATCGATTGTTCCGCCAGTACTCTCCGCCTTGACCTGCCTGTTCTGGATCCCGCTGAACCACACCTCAGTCGCCTCATTTCCGTCGACTTCGTTCGCTTACCACCTTGGGCACTGACTTACGATCACCTAGTGTCATCCCCACCAGTGCCCGACAGTCAGTATATCGCGGCTCCTCCTTACACACGGACGACCCCCTTACACGGACGTCCTCCTTACACACGGGATCACGGTACCTCATACCGTTTTATCTATTACGGCGAATTACGTCTGCCTGCCAGTGGTCGATTTTGGCTTGACGACACAAGTGCTGTCACGCCGGATGTCTCTGGCCCAGCTTTCCTCATTCGAGGATCACTCAATAGCACCTATTGAGGTAGACAATAATTCAGCCGCTCCTCCTCTACCATCGCAGTCGACAACTTGTACCGTCGCCGACTTACATAAAATGATTGCGCCCGACATGCCGTCCGAGCACGCTCGTGAGCCCTACCGCGTTCTGTTTACAATATCTTTGACTTTAACGATCGTACTTTGGCCCAAACTACAGCTGTTAAACATCGCATTAATACCATTGATGCCCCTCCTATTCATCGCCGCCCGTATCGAGTGTCACCGGTTGAGCGTAAAGTTATTCACGCAGAAGTTCGCATAACGCTTGACGAGAACATCATAGAACCGTCATGTAGTCCATGGGCGTCACCTGTTGTACTGGTAGAAAAGAATGATGGCTCATGGCGCTTTTGCGTAGATTATCGGCACCTTAACAGGGTTACCAAAAAGGACGTGTATCCCCTACCTCGGATCGATGACGCCCTTGACTGCCTCCATGGTACTCGCTACTTCTCCTCTATCGACCTCCACTCTGGCTACTGGCAGATTGCCGTGGACGATCTCGACCGCGAGAAGACTGCTTTTGTAACTCCGGACGGTCTTTATAAATTCAAAGTGATGCCGTCCGGTCTATGTAACGCTCCTGCCACTTTTGAACGCATGATGGACTCCCTTCTTCACGGTTTCAAATGGTCCACATGCCTGTGCTACTTGGACGACGATATAGTATTCTCCCCAACGTTCGTTACGCACCTCAAGCGCCATTCGGCAGTCCTGGACGTTTTTCGTCGAGCCGGTCTTCAACTCAACGCATTGAAGTGTCAATTCGGCCGTCGCCAGATTACCGTTCTTGGACATCTCGTTGACGCGAACGGAGTGCAACCGGACCCAGGCAAGATCCATGCTGTTACGCACTTCCCTGTTCCTAAGTGTGTCAAGGATGTGCGTAGCTTCATCGGCCTTTGTTCCTACTTCCGCTGTTTCGGGAAAAATTCCACGGCCATAGCACGACCACTAACCGAGCTTCTGAAAAAAGACGCCCCCTTTCCAGTGGGGCGATAACGAAGCCTCTGCATTCTCGCATCTAATCGACGTTCTCACAACGCCTCCCGTTCTGGCCCATTTTGATCCTTATGCACCTACCGAAGTCCGTACTGATGACAGCGGTCATGGAATTGACGCAGTACTGGCACAACGCCAGCGTGGCAACGACCGTGTTATCGCTTACGCCAGCAGGCTCCTCTCACCCTCCGAGCGCAACTATTCCATCACTGAGCGTGAGTGTCTGCCCTAGTTTGGGCGGTTGCTAAGTTCCGCCCATACTTATATGGCCGAGCCTTTTCCGTTGTCACAGACCATCACGCGCTTTGCTGGTTATGCCCACTGAAAGATCCTATAGGAAGGCTTGGTCGCTGGGCCTTACGCCTCCAAGAATATTCGTATACTGTCACCTATAAATCTGGCCGACTACACAAGGACGCTGACTGCCTGTCTCGCTACCCGGTCGATGAGCCTGACGACGCCGACAGTAGTACCACCAACGGCATTTTCTGTGTCTGCCTTCGCTAACATCGCCGATGAGCAGTACCGAGACCTACTGCTGCGATCTCTCATCGAGCGTCTGCGCTCTACACCTACCGACGCGTCCGTTCGCGGATATGTCCTCCAGGGCGGCCTTCTGTACCGAAGGAACTTCCTCCCTGACGGATCTAATCTTCTTGTCGCGCCAAAACATCTACGACAGACTGTGCTCTGAGATGCATGACGCACCTACTGCAGGACATCTTGGTGTAACCCGCACGTACGACCACGTCTGCCGCCGCTTCTATTGGCCTGGTCTCGCTCGCTCCGTCCGACGCTATGTTGCTGCCTGTGATACCTGCCAGCGTCGGAAAGCACCTCAGGTGTTGCCTGCCGGTCATCTCCAGCCGATCACCATCCCTGTGGAACCGTTCTTTCGTGTTACATTAGACCTCCTCGGTCTCTTTCCCACGTCATCCTGTGAGCACAAATCGGTAGCCGTCGCAACTGATTACGCCACCCGATACGCTATCACGCGGGCTCTCCCTACCAGTTGCGCCACTGACGTCGCGGACTTTCTCTTGCGTGACATTATCTTACTTCATAGCACCCCGCGACAGCTGCTCACTGACCGTGGTCGTAAGTTCCTCTCAAGTTATCGCCGACATTGTACGTTCCTGCTCCACTCAACACAAGCTGACTACCTCATACCATCCTCAAACCAATGGCCTGACAGAGCGGTTAAACCGTACTCTTACCGATATGCTGCCCAAGTAGGTTTCCAATGGCCACCACGACTGGGACTTTGCCCTTCCTTGCGTCACATTTGCTTATAATTCTTCGCGGCACGACACCGCCGGATTTTCTCCCTTTTATCTACTCTACGGTCGCGAACCGACCTTGCCCCTTGACACGGCACTTCCTCCTGCTTCGATCTCGACAAGCGTGTATGCGCGCGACACCATCGCCCTCGCCGACCATGCACGCCAGCTTGCCCGTGCTCGACTGACGGACTCGCAAACCACTCAGCAGCCTCAGTACAATGCCCGCCACCGTGACGTACAGTTTTCGCCTGGTGCGCTCGTGCTCTTCTGGTCGCCCTCTCGTCACGTCGGACTTTCAGAAAAGCTCCTTTCGCGATACAAAGGGCCCTACCGCGTGCTGCGCCAGGTGACGCCTGTGACGTACAAAATTGCTCCTGTAAGCTCAACGTCATCATCTACTCTGGCGTCTAGTGATGTCGCGCACGTCAGTAGGCTCAAGGCCTACTACACTCTTTCCGAGTCCCCCGCAGGGGCGTCTCCGTAAGCAGGCGTTTGGTGTGTTGCGACACCACGGACCCGAGCACACGAGGGTTGGACCCTCCCGCGTGTAGCCGTGCGCGGCTTAGCCGTGTCTGGGGAAAGGGGGATCCTGGGGGTTGAGCCGATGCCGGGTGTCTGGACCTTTAAGGCCCCCCGGCGGAGGCAACACACCTCTTCGGCCTCTGCTTCACATAGACGGCACCCCCGGACTGACCCACCCGGGGGAAATCGGTAGTTGCCTTTTCCTGTCTCTCTCTCCCTACAACCTTCGTCTTTTCCTTACTTTCCACCTTTCCTGTCTCCTTCTCACTTCTTTATTACTTCCGACCTTTCTGGCAGCAAGGGTTAACCTTGTGTGAGTAGCCAACCTTGGTTATATCATATTGGGTTATAGCGGCAACGTACAGCTGGCGTTTGCAGGCCCTGTTGTTCAGGCCCTGCAGCGTCCCCTTGTTGGACTCCATGGTGGGTGGCTAGCGTTGCTGCCGAAAACTACACTTCCACACATGGCTGTTTCCTTCCCTCCACTACCTGATCGCCCTCAGAAAAGAGGGCGCACCGATGAAGTCTTCCAGTTTTTTGGCCGCCAAAAAGAATCATTGCCACGTTTCCATGTGATTCATTCTGCAAACCCAGATAAACAAGTACGAACGATCTCACCCTTCCTTGTTTCCAAGTCTTTGACTGAAGTCTTTGGTCTTGGTTATAAGGCGTCGAGGATGGCAAGTGGTGATCTCCTCTTGGAGCTCCGCGACCAAAAACAATATGAAAACTTGTCAAAACTAGTGTCATTTGGGGAAACCCAGATAATTATTACCCCGCACCGCACGATGAACACCACCCGTGGTGTTGTCTCTGACGATGACTTGATGGAGCTCACCGAGGCTGAACTCTTGGAGGGCTTCAGTGACCAGAATGTTATCAATGTTAAGCGAATTAAGATGAGGCGAGATGGAAAAGAGATCAAAACGAAACACCTGATACTCACCTTCGGCTCAAGTGTCCTTCCCGAGTCCATCGAGGCCGGTTATATCAAACTTCGTGTTAGGCCATACATTCCCAATCCTCTCAGATGCTTTAAGTGCCAACGTTTCGGCCACAGTTCACAGAACTGTCGAGGCCGGCTGACTTGTGCCAAGTGCAGTGACAACGAACATTCCTCTGAAACGTGTCGGAACACTCCACATTGTGTTAATTGTGATGGCGAGCATGCCGCATACTCGCGGTCATGCCCGTCCTGGAAGAAAGAAAAAGAAATAGTCACAATCAAGGTCAAAGAAAACATGTCTTTCAAGGAGGCACGTAGGCGGGTGTCATACCTGTCTAAGAGTAGCTTTGCCGATGTGGCGCGTAAGGGGGCAGCGTCACAACGGCCTCCGGCGGCTGTCCGACCCACAGGCAGTGAGTCGGCAGTTACGCCATCTGCCCCCGCGGCGGTTGCAGCTAGCGCTGCTCCGTCTACCCAGAATGAGGGACCATCGACCCCGAAGGTGGACGCAGCCGAGGCTGCCCCAGCCTCCGAGGCCCCTTCCAGCGCTGGCAACGGCCAGCGCAGCGAAATCCCTCTGGGAGCCCCATCGACCTCCGGGCTGGTGGGCGCAGGGGTCTTGCCCTCCAAGGCGGGACTCCCTCTGAAAACCTCTCGCTCGCAAGAGCGCTTGTCCGGCGCCTCACACGAGGCAATGGACACTACACCTGTCCCCAAGGCGCACCAAACGCCTAAGGAGCGTCGAGAATCGCTCGAACGCTTCAAAAAGAACAAAACACCTATTACAGGGCCTCGAAAGGGCTCTGTAATATAAGGCATCCACTCCGTTTCCGTAAACACAGCACCAATTTACCTTAAACATGGATACACAAATCATTCAATGGAACATCAGAGGTCTCCTTAGAAACCTTGATGATTTGCAAGAACTCATCCACAAATATAATCCAAAAGTGCTGTGTTTACAGGAAACACACTTAAAATCTAAACACACAAACTTTCTCCGTACGTATGTTACGTTTCGCAAAGATCGCGATGATGCCGTCGCATCATCGGGCGGTGTTGCGATTCTTACTCATAGAAGTATTGCGTGTCAACCTCTACAGCTACAAACGCCCCTTGAAGCAGTGGCGGTTCGAGTTGTCCTACTAAACAAACTCATCACCATTTGCTCCCTTTACATACCCCCGCATTACCAACTGAACAAACATGAATTTCACTCCTTGATCGATCAATTGCCAGAACCTTATGCTCTTCTTGGCGATTTCAATGCGCACAGCTCCCTGTGGGGCGACTCCCGTATAGATGCGCGAGGTCGCCTTGTTGAACAGTTCCTTTTTTCTTCTGGAGCGTGCCTTATCAATAAGAAAGAACCCACATATTACTCTCTTGCAAACCGATGCTTTTCGTCAATAGACCTTAGTATAGTCTCCCCGTCTGTACTGCCTGAACTTGAATGGGAAGTTACCGACAACCCTTACGGTAGCGACCACTTCCCTATACTGCTAAGATCATATAAAGAAAACGAATATCCACCATACGCTCCTAGGTGGAAGATTGAGACTGCTGATTGGGAGAAATTTCGATCTCTAACTAGTATCTCATGGGCTGACCTGTCTTCGTTAGGAAGTGACGCTGCAGTCGAGTTTTTTACAGCATTCATAATAGATGTCGCATTTAAATGCATATCAGAAGTAAAAGGCTTGGCCTGCAAACGACGTGTCCCATGGTGGAACGACGATTGTAGGATCGCTCGTAAAAATCAGAACAGGGCGTGGGGGTTGCTACGCGCTTCTCCCACTGCAGAGAATCTAGGCAACTTTAAAAAAGTAAAATCCGAAGGCAGGCGAACCCGCCGACAGGCCAGACGAGAAAGTTGGCAGAAGTTCCTATCGAGTATTAACTCGTTCAGAGATGAGGCGAAAGCCTGAAACAGGGTCAATAGGTTAAGAGGGCGACAAGCACATGCACTTCCTTTGGTAAACACAGAAGGCGATACCCTACAAGATCAGGCGGACTCACTTGGGGAGCACTTTGAGAGCGTGTCAAGTGCCAACCATTACTCGCAATCCTTTCTCAAATATAAACAAATAGAAGAATGTAAGCCACTCATGAGAAAATGTCAACAGAATGAACCATACAACTGTCCTTTTAGCATTGCCGAGTTGAGAGCTGCCTTGAGCGCATGCAAGAGCTCTGCTCCGGGATCTGACAGAATCATGTATGAAATGATCAAAAACCTACATAAAGACACCCAAGTTACACTAGTCACACTTTTCAACACGATTTGGGCTGCGGGATACTTCCCGACTACATGGAAAGAAGCCATTGTGATCCCGTTTTTGAAACAAGGCAAAGATCCTTCCTCAGTGGCAAGTTACCGCCCGATAGCCCTGACAAGTTGCCTTTGTAAGGTATTTGAAAAAATGATCAATCGCCGTCTCGTGCATCTCCTAGAGTCCAGTAAAATGCTTGACCCATTTCAATGTGGTTTTCGGGAAGGGCGATCTACAACCGACCATCTTGTGCGCATCGAAGCGAGCATTCGCGATGCCTTCGTGCACAAGCAATCCTTCTTATCTGTATTTCTGGATATGGAAAAAGCGTACGACACAACCTGGCGGTACGGAATCCTGCGCGATCTTTCCGCGCTAGGTATCCGCGGCAATATGCTAAATACTATAGAGAGCTACCTAGAGAACCGTACATTTCGAGTGAAAATAGGTCCTGCACTGTCGCGTACATTTAAACAGGAAACTGGGGTACCCCAGGGTGGCGTACTCAGCTGCATGCTCTTTGTCGTAAAGATGAACACGCTTCGTGCATCTTTACCACCAGCTATTTTCTATTCCGTGTACGTAGATGATATACAAATAGGTTTTAAATCCTGCAACCTCACAGTCTGCGAGAGACAGGTACAGCATGGTTTGAACAAGGTGTCACAGTGGGCAGAGAAAAATGGATTTAAAATCAATCCTCACAAGAGTACTTGTGTTCTGTATACAAGAATGAGAGGCCTGGTTCCGGATCCTTGCTTAGAACTGTGTGGACAACAGATACCTGTAAACAAAGAACACAAATTTCTAGGTGTTATACTTGACAATAGACTCACTTTCATCCCACACATAAAATATCTTAAAGAAAGATGTCTGAAAACAATGAACCTCTTGAAACTTCTATCGCAAACTACGTGGGGTAGTGACAGGACGTGCCTAATCAATCTCTATAAGAGCCTCATTCGGTCACGATTAGATTATGGTGCCGTGATCTACCATTCTGCCGCCCCGAGCGCGCTAAAGATGCTAGATCCGGTCCACCATCTAGGAATCCGCTTAGCCACGGGCGCTTTCAGAACGAGTCCCATACAAAGTTTATATGCAGAATCGAATGAGTGGTCACTTCATATCCAGAGAACATACATCAGCCAAACATATTTTTTGAAAGTCCACTCTAATCCTCAACATCCGTGTTATAATACCGTTAACGAGATGACATACGCTACACTCTTTCGCAATCGTCCCTCCGTAAGACAGCCTTTCTCGCTGCGTGTGAGGGAGCTTAGTGAAGAAATGCAAGTTCCACTCCTCGAGCTTCGCCTAATGCATCCAGCCAAGCTGCTACCTCCTTGGGAGCGGCAGCTGATACAATGCGACACATCTTTCGTTCAAGTTACAAAGCACGCTTCAGACATTGAAATCCAAATGCATTTCCGGGAACTCCAACACAAACACTCCTGCACGGAGTTCTACACAGACGCATCGAAGTCACACGACGGGGTGTCCTACGCAGCCGTCGGGCCATCCTTCTCGGAAACCGATGTACTGCATGCGGAAACTAGTATCTTTACGGCTGAGGCCTACGCACTATTGTCGGCTGTGAAGCATATCAGGAAATCAAAACTCCAGAAAGCAGTCATATATACGGATTCCCTTAGTGTTGTGAAGGCCTTGATGGCATTCTCTAACCACAAAAATCCGGTAATTAACGAACTCTATTCTGCTCTGTGTAAAGCGTATGTAGGTAATCAGCATTTCATCATATGCTGGGTGCCAGGTCATGGGGGCATCGAAGGTAACGTCCTGGCGGACCAGATGGCCACGTCAGTTGCATCATTTTCTGCTAATCCCACCGCTGCAGTTCCTGTCACAGACCTGAAGCCCTTCTTACGGAGGAAACTACGGAACCAGTGGCAACGCCTATGGGACGCGGAAACAAATAATAAGCTCCACGTGATAAAGCCGCAGTTAGGATTCTGGCCTTCCGTAACAAAATCACGCCGGACAGATGTCCTATTCTGTCGTCTAAGAATAGGACACACTTTTGGCACACATAACTTTTTACTCACCGGAAACGAGCCTCCAACCTGTAGTAGATGCGGGGAGAGGCTGACCGTCCTCCACGTCCTTCTGGAGTGTCGGGCAGCCGAATCTGAAAGAAAGAAACATTTTCCCTTAGCATACCGCCAGAACATCCCCCTTCATCCAGTAATGTTACTCGGCCCAGAACCGCTGTTTGACTCCAGTGCAGTCCTGGGCTTCCTGAAAGATGTTGTCTTGCATGTTCTTAGCCCCACATGTTCGTAGCGGGTCCTCTCTTCAGAGGATACCGCTGTGATAGCTCTCTCGTATAGCACGCGCCTCTAGGCCTTTGTGTTTCAAGGGCTCTGGCGAGGCAGCAGTGCTCCAAATAATTTTACTATCTTATACACTTTCCATTTTGCATCATTCTCCTACGATGGATTTTAATGGTCATAGTTTTCTTCATTAATCATCGCCATAATTTTATAGCACGTAGATTTTACGCACTTTACAGCGACTATTTTTAGGCCACTTTACAGCCAAATCACATCTTCCATAATACATCAACAATAACACTTGTCATGGCGCTCTTTGGCCAAACCTGGCCCTTGCGCCACTAAACACAACACATCATCATCATCATCATCTTTCCGAGTCCCGCCTTTAGACGCTCCAAGACGGCGCTTTTGCCGCCGGGGGTAGTGCTACGGAATAGTATTACCAATGACGAAGAGGCGAGCAGTAAGAAGACGACGACGACGATTGGACGCTAGCGCGGGCTGTTGCCTCTTGTCCAAGTGCGGCGTATTACGTTGTAAATATACTTGTATATAGCTTTTCATCTGCGTCTTCTTACGTAACAATATTGTAGATCTACCTGGTCCAGACTAATCGTGGGACCGAAGATTGCTTCTTTTACGCGTTTTTTTTATTTTTAAATCTTGCGCGTGCGTCTACTTTTTTGAGAGCATCTAGTGTCAACAGGTCCTGTGAAAACTATGAATGCCAAGAAAATCGCTGATGGTCTCCAGCGCACTCACAATTAGTATTACTCGAACTCCTGAAAGAATTGTCAAGCGGGTAAAGCAGGAGAAGCTTACGTACCTAACCAGAGACCGTTGAGCACCATTTTAAATGAACTGCAGATATTTAATTTTGCTTGTCTTTGCGCGCATCAGTTGTGAAATTAATCGCATGTTTACCACCCTCAGAGAGGTACAAGAACAACGGAACATACAACCGCTCAGAACCCAGCAGGGGCGTCTGCGTCAGCAGGCGTTTGATGTGTTGCGACACCAGGTACCCGAGCACACGAGGGCTGGACCCTCCCGCGTGTAGCCGTGCGCGGCTTAGCCGTGTCCGAGGAAAGGGGGATCCTGGGGGTTGAGCCGATGCCGGGTGTTCGGACCTTTAAGGCCCCCCGGCGGAGGCAACACACCTCTTTGGCCTCTGCTTCACGTAGACGGCACCCCGGACTGACCCACCCGGGGGAAATCGGCAGTCGCCTTTTCCGGTCCACCTCCTCCAACTTTTCTTTCCTATCTTCTTTCTTTTACTGTCCTTTCATCTCTTCTCTTCCATCACTTCCTAATTTTCCTAGGCGGCTAGGGTTACCCTGTGTATGTGCTCTCCCTTGGGTATAATATAATAGGTTATAGTGGCAATGCACGGTTTGCACCTGCGGCCTTACGCGTTAAGTCCTGCAGCGTCCCCATGTTGGGCTCCGTGGTGGGTGGCCGCCATTGCTGCCGAAATGAAAGTTAGATACTATGGAAACACCCGCATTTCCCCGCATACTTGATCGTCACCCTCAGAAGAGGGGGCGCACCGAAGACCTGAGCACGTTTCACCCGCACTAAAGAGACCTACCCAAAATACCACGTAGTACACAGTGAGGACCCTGAAAAACAAGCCAGATTCATTTCACCTTTCACAGTAGCAAAATCCTTCACCGAAGCCTTAGGGTCAGGTTATAAAGTAACTGAAATGGCTAGTGGAGACCTTCTTCTTGAGATCCCTCAGAAAAATCAGTATGAGAAACTAGGCAGACTTGTGACATTTGGCAATATAGCAGTCTCTGTTACACCACATAGATCGATGAATAGCTCACGCGGAGTCGTATCAGAGGCGGACCTCCAAAATTTGACAGAAGCAGAACTCCTGGAAGAACGAAATGTTACCAATGTAACACGAATTATCATTAGACGGGACAATAAGGAAATTCCAACCAAGCATCTTATCTTAACATTTGCATCCAGCGTACTACCAGAAACCGTCGAAACAAGATATATCAGGTTAACCGTGCGACCATATATTCCCAACCCGAGACGGTGTTTCAAATGTCAGAGGTTTGACCATGGCTGGCAGAGCTGCCGTGGTCAAATAACTTGTGCAAAGTGTGGAGTCCAGGGCCACCCTTCCGACAATTGCAGTGGCACACCTCACTGTGTGAACTGCAGTGGAGACCATCCTGCCTACTCACGCTCCTGTCCGAACTGGAAAAAAGAAAAAGACATAATTACCCTCAAAGTCAAAGAAAATATTTCGTTTAAGGAAGCCCGAAAGAGGTGCTCACCTTTCCACAGCAAACCTTATTCTGATGCGGCGCATCGGGGGGCAGCGTCGCAGCGGCCAATACCAAGTACCCAGCCCTTGTGCAGCGAGCAGGTACCTTTGGCTCCTGCCCCCAGGGTGGAAGTAGGTAAGCCTACTCCATCCAACCAGCAACCAGGCCAGGCTACCCTTGGGTTGCAGGCCCCACAAGAGTTATCTGCGGCATCCTGCGCTACACGCAGCGATGCCGCAGGATCGATAGCGGCCGCGAAGGTAGGCGCAGCCGAGGCTGCCTCCACCTCCCCGGCCCCTTCCAGCGCTGGCAGCAGCCGGCGCAGCCAAATTCCACAGGGAGCCCCATCGACCTCCGGGCTGGTGAACGCAGGGTTCTTGCTTTCCGAGGTGAGACTCTCCCGAAAAACTTCTCGCTCGCAAGAGCGCGTGTCCGGCGCCTCACAAGAGGCAATGGACACAACTATCCCCACGGCGCACCAAGCGCCTAAGGAGCGGCGAGGCTCCCTTGAACGCTCCAAAAAAAGGCAGAACCCCGGTTACAGGGCCTCGCAAGAGATCTGTAATCTAATTCAACATTTTTGTTTCTCTATACACAGCACCAATTCACATTAAATATGGATACACAAATCATACAATGGAATGTCAGAGGTCTTCTGAGAAACCTTGATGATGTACAAGCAGTTATCCACCAACACAATCCAAAAGTGCTGTGTTTACAGGAAAGACACCTAAAATCAAAACACACAAACTTTCTCCGACAGTATATAACCTTTCGTAAAGATCGCGATGATTGTGTCGTATCATCGGGCGGTGTTGCCATTGTCATCCAAAAAAGCATTGCGTGTCAACATCTACAGCTACAAACGCCTCTTGAAGCACTGGCGGTTCCAGCTCTTCTCCTAAAAAAACTCATCACTATCAGCTCTCTTTACATACCCCCACATTACAAATTAACTAAACATGAATTCCAATCCTTTATAGATCAATTGCCAGAACCTTATGTTGTTGTGGGTGAGTTAAATGCACACAGCAGCTTGTGGGGAGACTCTCGTATCGATGCGCGAGGTCGTCTCGCTGAACAATTCCTTTTTTCTTCCGGTGCGTGTCTGCTGAATAAGAAAGAACCCACTTATTACTCTCTTGCAAACAATACCTTCTCTTCAATTGATCTTAGCCTAGTTTCGCCGTCAATACTGTCTGAACTCGAATGGAAAGTTATAAACAATCCTTACGGGAGCGACCACTTCCCCATACTGCTGAGAACATATAAAGAATACGAATATCTACCACAGGCTCCTAGGTGGAAGATCGATACAGCCGACTGGAAGAAATTCCGAACTCTCACTAGTATCTCATGGAATCACATGTCTTCTTTAGAAATTGATGCTGCTGTAGAGTATTTTACAGCGTTCATAATAGGTGCTGCATCAAAATGCATATCCGAAGCAAGTGGTTTGCCATGCAAACGACGTGTACCGTGGTGTAACAACGAATGTACGATCACCCGTAGGAAACAGAACAAAGCGTGGGGATCGTCACGCGCCTCTCCCACTACAGAGAATCTTATTAACTTCAAAAAAGCAAAGTCTCAAGCTAGGAGAACGCGCCGACAGGCCAGAGGAAAGAGTTGGCAGAAGTATTTATCGGGTATCAACTCTTATACAGATGAGGCGTTAGTCTGGGACAGGGTTAACAGGATAAAAGGACGACAAACTTATTCACTCCCCCTTGTAAACACACAAGGCGCTACCCTGCTTGAACAAGCAGACTCACTTGGGGAGCACTTTCCGAGCGTGTCAAGTTCCACCAATTATTCCAAAGCTTTTCTCAAATATAAACAAATAGAAGAATGCAAGCCACTCGTAAGAAAGTGTCGGCAGAATGAGCCGTTCAACCGCCCCTATAATATTGCAGAGTTGAGAGCTGCCTTGAGCGCATGCAAGAGCTCTGCACCGGGATCTGATAGAATCATGTATGAAATGCTGAAACACTTACACAATGACACGCAAGTTACACTACTTGCACTTTTCAACACTATCTGGGACGCAGGGTACCTTCCGACCGCATGGAAAGAAGCCATTGTGGTCCCTGTTTATTAAACAAGGCAAAGATCCTTCCTCAGTGGCAAGCTACCGCCCGATAGCCCTCACAAGTTGCATGTGTAAGGTGTTTGAAAAAATGGTAAATCGGCGACTCATCCATTTTCTTGAACAGAACAAAATGCTTGATCCCTATCAGTGTGGCTTCCGAGAAGGGCGCTCCACAACCGACCATCTTGTACGTATTGAAGGAAATATCCGGGACGCCTTTATACATAAACAGTTCTTCTTATCGATATTTCTCGATCTGGAAAAGGCGTATGACACAACGTGGCGGTACGGGATCTTGCGAGACTTATTGGAAATGGGCATTCATGGTAATATGCTAAACGTAATAAAAAGCTACTTGTCCAATCGCACTATTCGGGTAAAAGTTGGCAATGTCCGGTCACGTCCTTTTACACAAGAAACTGGTGTACCCCAGGGTGGCGTGCTCAGTTGCACACTCTTTATTCTTAAGATGACAACACTTCGTGCATCCTTACCGCCGGCCATTTTGTATTCCGTCCATGTGGACGACATTCAAATAGGTTTCAAATCCTGTAACCTCGCAGTGTTCGAGAGATAGGTACAGCATTGTTTGAACAAGGTGTCAGGGTGGGCAGAGAAAAATGGATTTAAAATCAATCCTCACAAGAGTTCTTGTCTCCTTTTTACACTAAACAGAGGCCTGGTCCCGGATCCTTGCTTAGAACTGTGTGGACAAAAAATTCCTATCAACAAAGAGCACCAATTCCTAGGTATTATACTTGACGATAGACTGACTTTCATTCCGGACATCAAATATCTGAAAGAAAGATGTCTAAAAACAATGAACCTAATGAAACTTCTATCCAAGACTACGTGTGGTAGTGACAGAAAGTGTCTAATGAATCTCTACAAGAGCCTAATACGGTCACGATTGGATTATGCGGCCGTAGTGTATAACTCTGCCGCCCCGAGCGCGCTAACGATGTTGGATCCTGTTCATCATCTAGGTATCCGCCTAGCCACTGGTGCTTTCAGAACAAGCCCGATCGAAAGCCTATATGCCGAATCGAATGAGTGGCCGCTCCACTTACAGAGATCATACGTCAGCTTTACTTATTTCCTTAAAGTGCACTCCATTCCTGAACACCCATGTTTTAATACCATTACCGATATGACGTATGCTACACTCTTCCGCAACCGTCCGTCTATAAGACAACCTTTCTCGCTGCGTGTGAAGGAGCTTAGCGATGAAATGGGTCTCGCACTCCTCAAGCTTCCCCTAATGCACCTAACCAAGCCCTTACCTCCTTGGGAGTGGCAGGTGATAGAATGTGACCTATCTTTTCTAAAAGTCACAAAACACGCTCCAGAGGCCGAAATAAGAATGCATTTCCTAGAAATTCAGTACAAGCACTCGTGCACAGACTTTTACACAGACGCTTCTAAGTCACATGCCGGAGTGTCCTATGCAGCCGTCGGTCCATCCTTCTCCGAATCTAATATACTACATCCAGAAACAAGTATCTTTACGGCAGAGGCCTACGCTGTATGATCGGCTGTGAAGCATATAAAGAAATCAAAACTCCAAAAAGCTACTATATATACAGACTCCTTAAGTGTGGTGAAGGCCTTAATGTCACCCTACAAACATAAAAACCCTGTACTTACTGAGGTCTATTCCGGCCTGTGCAAAGCTTATCTATCTAACCAGCAAATCATCATATGCTGGGTACCCGGCCACAGGGGAATCGAAGGTAACGTTTTAGCAGACCAGATGGTTACGTCAATTACACTCCCTGCTGATAATAAAACTTCTTTGGTGCCTCTCACAGATGTGAAACCTTACATACGAAAGAAACTGCAAAACCACTGGCAACGCATGTGGGACGCAGAAATAAATAGTAAACTGCACGTTATAAAGCCACAGTTAGGTTTTCGGCCCTGCACAACAAGATCTCGGCGAACAGATGTCCTGTTCTGTCGCCTCAGAATAGGACACACGTTTGGCACCCATAATTATCTGCTTACTGGAAGTGAACCTCCAATCTGTGGTAGATGCGGTGAGAGGCTGACAGTCCTCCATGTCCTCTTGGAGTGTCGGAAAGCTGAACCTGAAAGAAAGAAACATTTTCCGCTAGCATACCGTTATTACCTCCCTCTGCACCCGGCTATGTTTCTTGGTCATGAACCGCTTTTTAACACCAAGGCAGTCCTCGACTTAAAAGGTGTAGTTCTACACGTCATAAGCCCATTAAATTCGTAGAGCATCCTCGCTCCAGAGGATGCCGCTGCGATAATTGTTTTGAATAGCACATGCCTCCAGGCCCTTGTGTTTCAAGGGCTCTAAGGAGGCAGTAGTGCTCTAGCATATCTCATTTAACCTTATATATCTTTAAACATCGTATTATTTCTTTTAAATGTGTCCTATTGTTCATAGTACACTTCATAAGTCATCGCCATAAACTTATTATACAGATTTTACGCACTTTAGCGCTACCATTTTTAAGGCCCCTGTACAGCCACGTCACACCAACTTCATAATACTCATGATTTCACTGCAAACTAATTAACACGGACATGGCACTCTTTGGCCATATCTGGCCCTTGCGCCACTAAACCACACACATCATCATCATACAACCGCTGAGAATATGAATCGAGATAATCCTGCTGACGGAATGATTCCCAGACGTAGTGGCTAAAACATGCCATGTCAATGCGTTAAACGTGGATTTATATTTTTGCTTATTCACCAAAAGTGGCCAAAAATAACCTTTGCCAGCCCGCGCGGAAAAAAAAAAAACATTTAAGCTGCGTAAGGAGTCCACGTGACCTTCGGCTTGTCCGCACAGTTCCTGGTGTTTTTGTTAGTATTGCAATTTGCAGATAAGCCTTTGTTTGCAGTGCACAGAAAAGTGGTGTTGCCTTCGTTTCTCATGAGTTGGCTTGACTCGTCTATTGACAGAGCGACAACGGGGGCCAGCCCACCATAACTCGCCCGCCTTTTGTTTTCAAATGTGGTCAAAAAAATCAAAGTCTAGGTAGTTAAGCGCAGTTACAATCCGTCCTGTGAATGCAGAACCATAGGCGGCTTTCGCAATTTGCGAGCAAGGCTATAAACAACGCTGACAATTTTGTCTTTGCTGGAGGTGGGACACATTTTTTTCAGGGGCTGCTGATGTCCAAAAATTCTTACTAAATATTCACACGCTTTCGAAGTACCGCGCTGCAGATGTCAACACCACCGACACCACCACCAGCACACACCGCCAACAACACCACCGGCAACACCACCACCACTCCTTAAAAATCGATTATCAATCTCTAACTTTCGAAATGTGTAAAGTGCTTGAAAATACTTTGACTTCAAAATCATTTGTGCATATTGTTTACGGCAAATCCCCTGTTCAAACTAGAAAAGAAAGGTCGAAGGCACCCTTGTTATTTAGTAACCAATCACAGGTAAAAAATAGGCATACATCAACGGTAGATGTAGTCAGCGTAAGATCAGTCAATGAAAGAACAAAAACGTTCTCGGCCAGCCGTTTGTTGATGCACTGGACAAACAAAGTCACCAGAGCCAAATAGTTCTGAAGCAGGGTAAAGACCTTTCCTTGGCGGCGAGCTACCGTCCGATAGCTCTTACAAATTGTTTGTGTCAGCTTGTTGAAAAAATGATTGGTCGCAGACTCACACATTTCCTTGAACCCAACAATACGCTCGATCCCTATCAGTGTGGCTTCAACGAAGGGCGGTCGACAACCGATCATCTTGTGCCCATTGAAGGATATATCCGCGAAGCATTTGTATATAAAGAATTTTTCTAGGGATATTCTTTGACATGGAGAAGGCGTACGAGACAGGGGGTTTAGAGATCTTGCGAGACTTGTCGGGAATGGGTATCTGTCGAAATATGCTGCAAATTATTGAAAGCTATTTGTCAAATCCTATCTTCGGCGTGAAAATCTGCAACGCATTATCGCGCCTTTTTATGCAAGAAATTGGTGTACCCCAGGAAGGGGTACCAAGTTGTACTCTTTATCGTTAAGGTTAGCACACTTCGTGCTTCTATACCACGTGCCCGAGCACACGAGGGTTGGCCTCTCCCGCGTGTACCCGTTCGTGGCTCAGCCGTGTCGGGGGAAGGGGGATACTGAAGGTTTAGCCGGTGCCGGGTGTTCAGACACTTAAGGTGGAGGCAACAAAACTATTTGGCGTCTGCTTAATATTGTCACGTGGTCGTGACGTCAAAGAACACAGTAGCAATACTGTGAAACACAAAACCAACTTTTATTGGGCGAACCTGTGCCCACAAAAGAGGCTACACTTATAGCACAACGATAGCGGCGAACACGGTCGCATAGGATAGGAATAAACTTTATTTGTCCAACGGTTGTTGATGTTGGTGCCCGGGGCTAGGCTGCCAGGGGTCCATCGCCCGAGGAAGATCTTTCCAGATCCTCGGCAACGGCCCTGGCCCGCTGACTCCTGGTCTTCGGGTGCCTCGTTGAGGAGGGCGGCTTGCCATCTCTCAGCGAGGCGCCCCGCTTCAGAGGGTTCTGCTGTTGTATTCCCCCTTCCTCTTTGTCCTTGTTCCACGTGGCGTTGGCATTCCCAAAGCACATGGGCCATATCGGCCCGTTCGTGGTCGCACCACGGGCAGCCGGGCGACGGGTGCAGCGCGGGCCACAGGCGGTGCAGGTGGTAGGGGTTTGTGAAAGTGCCCGTCTGCAACCGTCTCAGGTCGACCGCCTGGGATCTGTCTAGACGCACGTGGGGTCGTGGATATTTTCGTTGTTTTCTATAGTGGCCAAGCACCTCTCTGTACGTTGCCGGAAACTCCTTGACATCGCAGTCGGCGTCCGCGTGATCCCCAGTTCCGTCCGCCGCGATTTGTGTTGTATTGGTAACGACAGCGGCCGCGTCAGGCGGGGTCGCAGCCGCCGTCGCCGTCACTTCTCCGCTGGGGTCCCGCAGAACAACGGCAGAGGCTGCCCTCTGGGTGACCGCGTCGCGGCGGGTAAGCTGCCTCCCGACGAGGTGGGCGCGCTCGTTGTGGTTGGGTGGAGTGACGTTGCGTTTTCGGTCGTTAGCAATGTGTTGGTGTCATTATTGTCGTGGCTGTTGTTGCTGTTACTGCCAAGCTCCCCGACGTCCGCGGGGAACCACTTGAGGGACTTGTTTGTAATGGTGCTGGATCCGAAGTCCCCGGCTCGGGCGTTGAGCATGCGCGCCACATCCGCGGACACCCAACCTTTGATGTAATTCCGAATCGCTGATTTGGAGTCACTGATAATCAGGTTATCCTCCGCACCTCCGTGGAGAACCGCGAGGGCTATGGCCATCTCTTCCGCTGCTTCGGCGGACGGCAGCCTCGCTGGTGCCGTGACTCGGATCGTTCCCTTTGTATCTACGACTGCCATGGAGAAGGCGGGCGCCGCCGCCGTCGGCCGGCCGTGTCGATGTTGCCATTGTTGCTGCTGCCGTTTTTGTCGTAGTAGCAGTAGTGGTGGTGGTGCTGGTAACTGCGGCTCGTCTCGCACATTCCCTTGTAGCGGCGGTGGTGGTCGACGTTCCTCGTCGCCATCAGAGTCACCGACTGGCCGCGGGTACATGGCTGCATCGACGAAGAGGACGCCTTCTTGTCTTCCATGTACGGGTGGCACGGCCTAGTCAGGCAAATGTTTGCCTTTAGCCGTGTCCCCTAAGACAATCGGTTCATTGTCTTAAATAAATCAATAAAGAAAGAAAGGATTGCTACCGCCCTGCGTATACGTCTTTGCACGTCATGCACCGGGTGCATATTCTTCGGCATGTTTTCCGTCTGTATGGCGTCCCTGACTTCCGGTAGTAGTGATTCTTTCAGTCCATGCGCCTCGTGATATCGAATCCCGAGTAAGTCCAGGATTCGTCTTCCCGTTACGGTCTTCCTGTTACGGTGGTCGGCGATCGTCGAAAATCTGATCAGCGGGTCAAGCACCTCGCCTTTTATACAGCAGTCGTCGAATGTTCCTGACTAATCGTTGGGACCCGCGTGTCTTCCACAAAGTTCTACACTGTTCGCGTCGCGCATACGTGCAATCAGATTACACAAGTTCTGTCGCAAGGCGCTTGAGGTGATCGTCGACATTTTCGGCGAAGACGACGACGTCATCCAAGTAAACGAGACAGGTCTGCCACTTTAATCCTGCTAACACCGTGTCCATGACACGCTGGAACGTTGCAGGCGACGAGCACAGTCCGAATGGCATAACGTTGAACTCGTAGAGGCCGTCTGGGGTGATGAAGGTCGTCTTTTCGCGATCTCTTTCGTCGACTTCTATTTGCCAATAGCCAGACTTGAAGTCCATCGACAAGAAGTATTTAGCGTTGCACAGCCGATCCAATGCGTCGTCTACTCGTGGGAGGGGGTATACGTCCTTCTTCATGATCTTGTTCAGACGACGATAATCGACGCAGAAATGTAGGGTACCGTCCTTTTTCTTTACCAGGACAACAGGGGATGCCCACGGGCTTTTCGGCGGCTGGATGATGTCGTTGCGCAGCATTTCGTCGACTTGTTTTCTTATAGCTGCACGTTCTTGCGGTGAAACTCGGTAAGGGCTCTGGCGGAGTGGTCGAGCGCACTCCTCGGTGATTATGCGATGCTTGGCGACTGGTGTTTGTCGAATCCTCGATGACGTCGAAAAGCAGCCTTTGTATCGTCGGAACAGACTTCTGAGCTGCTGTTGCTTAATCACGGGGAGACTTGGATTAATGTCGTAGTCTGGTTCGGGAACCATCGTCGTCGGGGTAGATGCGGCGGAATCCGGGAGGACAAACGCATTACTGGTTTCCAGAATTTCCTCGATGTACGCGATTGTCGTGCCCTCGTTGATTTGCTTGAACTCCTGGCTGAAGTTTGTCAGCAACACTTCAGTTTTCCCTCCATGTAGTCGAGCGATCTCTCTTGCGACGCAAATTTTACGGTCTTGCAGTAGACGTTGGTCGCCTTCGATGACACCTTCTACGTCAGCAGGTGTTTCGGTGCCGACCGAAATAAGAATGCTGGAGCAAGGCGGGATGTTCACTTGATCTTCGAGCACACTCAAGGCGTGGTGACTACGAGGGCTCTCCGGCAGTATCGCTTTATCTTCCGACAGCGTTATTGACTTCGACTTAAGGTCGATGATTGCGCCGTGTTGGTTCAGGAAGTCCATACCGAGAATGACGTCTCGTGAACACTGTTGGAGGATAACGAAGGTGGCAGGTCATGAATGGTTATTCTTGCCGTGCACATTCCAGTCGGCGGGATGAGGTGGCCTCCAGCGGTCCAAATTTGAGGGCCTTCCCATGCGGTCTTAACTTTCTTCAACTGGGCGGCGATATGTCCACTCATTACGGAGTAATCAGCCCCTGTGTCCACTAAGGCGGTAACTGCTTGGCCGTCGAGAAGCACGTCGAGGTCGGTGGTTCTTTGTCTGGCATTGCAGTTAGGCCTTGGCGTTTCGCATCTCGAGTGTCTTCTCGATGCTGGTGGCCTCGCGATGAAACTCGTCGACGGTCTTCGGTGGGCTTCGTACCATTCCGGCAAAAACTTCCTCCTTCACACCACGGATGAGTAGGCGCACTTTCTTCTCCTCGGGCATTTCAAGGTCGGCGTGGCAGAAGAGACGGCTCATTTCGTCCGTGAAGATCGCGGTTGTCTCATTTGGTAGCTGCACCAGAGTTTGTAATAGCGCTTGGGCTCGTTCTCGGTGCACGACGCTTGCGAATGTCTGTAGAAAGCCGCTACGGAAACGTTCCCAGGTCGTTAAGGTGGCTTCTCGGTTCTCGAACCACGTCCTGGCCGCGTCTACCAATGCGAAGAAGGCATGTCGCACTTTGTCGTCGCTGTTCGAGTTGTTAAACGCAGCGACTGTCTCATACGTCTCAAGCCAGCTTTCCGGGTCCTCGAAAGTTGAACCGCGGAACGTCGGAGGCTGCCTGGGCTGCTGCAGCACGACGTGGGACGCTGGGGCTGCCATTGGGGTGGACTTGGTGGTGATCTTCCTAGTCGTCTCAGGCAAAAGTCCGTGCTCCGGGGGCAGTCCTTGCAGCCTGCGGCTACCTCGCTGGTTCTTTTATTGGGCGAACCTGTCCCCACAAAAAGAGGCTACACTTATAGCTCTACGATGCGGCGAACACTGTCGGCGATCGTCGAAAATCTGATCAGCGGGTCACAGAGAAAGGAACACAAGAGCGGACACTCCCTTAGAGCCCAGCGGCCGAATTGACTGCAGCGCACCAAGCCGTGGGTGTTAAAACCTGAAGCACACTTCCGGTTTCGGTTTTGTGCGCGCGCGTTTTGAATACTAGCTTGTGCGCGTCACGCCGGCTCCCTTTTTTTGCTTTTGCAGCAAATTTTTATTTATATATTTATTTTTTATTTATTAAACATTTATTTTCAGATCATTTTATTAAGTAAAATTGATTGCGAACGATCTTCACAAGCCTCCATTGAATATGTGCCACGTGCAATTTAAGGACGCAAAACACCTTGTGAAATGAGGAAAAATTTACGTTTATTTTGTTCTTTGAAAATGCTCGTAGCGGGCTTTTTGTGCATTCATCCAACGTTGTGGCACCAGATAAGCAGCAGTAGTTTCCGCAGGAAGATCCACCAGACGACGTGAGCTGAAAAAAATTACAAGTGTTATTTTGGTGTTAACATGCAAGAATAATGCCAGTAGAGGCGAAGCGTGCGAAAGTGGTGAGTGGGCGGCATTACAAACAAATGCAGTTCGTATTTTCACACTCGGCGTAGAAAATACCCGACTCATGCAAGCAATACCGTACATACCAAAAACACATTCTAATTCCAAGTATTCCCCTCTTCCCAATACTTATTTCCTGCACTTTAATAGCACCAATGCGCGGGCAACGGCGCGTTTCGCGAACTTGGCTACAACCGACGCGATAGTACTCTACGAATACACAGAGGTGGCCACAACACAGGCTCTCAACCAGAGCATGCCTGATGCTCGCAGAATTCCTTCTACTCGCACTCAAGACAAAATGCGTGGGTGCCGTCCAGAAGACAAAATTTTCGAGTCACTAGTTCGTGGCGTTTGAGCTCCTTGGCTTATCTCTTGTGCGTTCTGCAGGCGCAAGCACTCCCGTGTTATCACTCTTGATTGCTCGTCGCGTTTTCGACAAGCGTGGGTACCGAAAGAAGGCTTAAATTGTTGCGGGGACATAAAAATTGCCACAATCTTGTCGCAGTAAGATTCAGTACGCGCCAAACTAACTGTCACCACGGCCGAGCTGCTTTTCTCTGCGTCACAACAGGCGCGGCGAGTGGGCCTCATAACATAAAAGTATCGAAAATAATTTTCAACAATGTTGGGCGTCAGAGAAAGAAAAGCGCCATGAACTAGTCAGTGCATTAAAGCGCGAAACCGCGCACTACGGCCGAGCTGATTTTCGCTAACCGAGTCGCAGCGCCAGGCGCGCCCACTGCGCTCGAAAGGTAGCCCAAAAAGTAATGAAATTAGTTTCAATAATGTTGGCAGTCAGAGAAAGCGCCAAAACTTGTCGCAGTAAAATTCAGTACACGCGAAACTGCGTCACAGCACCCTGTGCGACAAGCGTGCCCAAAAACTACGGAAATTTGTTAAAGTAATATTGGGGCTTATAGGAAGCGTCGCAAACATCTCCCAGTACGATTCATTAATTCAAATTAACTGCTCCACGACGGCCACGCTGTTTTTCGTTAACCGCGTCACAAGTCTAGCCTAGGTGCCGGGCAGTAAGCCTAATTGCTTGAAGTGCGTCGCAGACTGTCGAACAAAGTTTCTCACCTTGCCGTAGTCCAACAGTGCAGTGCTGCCATGTCGAAGTTCCGAATGAACGCAATAATTCGCCGGGAGGCCAGCAAACCAGGCTAAATCCCAAAATAGAAAAACAGGCAGACGGGTGCCTGAACAGTCCAACGCTGAGATGCGCGGCCGGTCTCTCTCGCTTCGGCGGTGTGTCTGACGAATGACGCAAACATCTGGCTCGTCATTCGCCGGTTCGCCTGTCGCTAGGCAACGGAAGTAAGCCGCAAAGATTAATTTAATTTATACGCAGATATTTTTAATTTTTGCGAGAAAGAATAAAAAAAAATAAAACAATTTCTGTTAATCTCATTTCACATTCCTCTTTTTTTTTATGCTCGCGCCCCCAATTTGTCGGTGTTAATACCATAGCGTGACGTGTTTCCTGTTTCCAATTTTCGCCGAGTGTCCGCTCTTGTTCAATCCCTTTATGAGCGGGTCAAGCGCGTCGGCTTTTATACAGCAGTCGTCGAATGCTCCAGACTAATCGTTGGGACCCGCGTACCTTCCACAATGTTCTACACTATTCGCGTCGCGCATACATGCAATCAGATTACACAAGTTGCGGTGAAAGACAGTGGACGGACAGTGGACGGAACTTCTTTTACAAGTAGGCGCGTCCTGCGCTGCGCGATAACATTTGTTCGGCGGTCAAACGTGGTCGCCCGATAAAGATAAGTACACGCGTCAATATAGACGGCACCGCCAAGCCGATGAACTTGGGGGAAATCGGCAGTCGCCTTTTCCTGTCCTCCTCGTTCCGATCTTCGTCTTTCTCTCTACTTTTTCATCTTTCCTGTCTTCACTTGACTTCTCCTTCCGAATTTTTCGGCGGTGAGGGTTAACCTTGTGTAGCTAGCCAGCCTTTGTTATGCTGTATTTGGTTATAGCAGCGATGTACGGATGACGTTTGTAGGGTTTCTCTTGCCGGAACTTCTGTCACGCCCCCTTGATCGCCCTCAGAAACGAGGGTGCACCAAAATGTCTTTCAAGTTTCTCTATACAACCAGAATCCTAGGTTGCTGTGTTTTCAAGCGACTCATCTGAAACCTACGAACACACATTTTCTTCGTCACGACACAATCATTGTAACGACCGCAATGAGGCGAACGCCTCTTCTGGCAGTGTAGCAGTAGTTGTTGACTAGTCCGTAGCTTGTCATCATGTCGGCCTTCAGACGGCCCTTGGGGAAATGTCTCTTTGGGCAATTCTTTTTAATAAATTAATGGCAGTATGCTGGACATAGATACATACTCCCGCATTATTATAGTTGATCAGCTCCCGGACCCTTACCGAATCTTAGGCGATTTTAATGCCCACAACAGCATGTGGGGAGACGCCCAATGCAACGCGAGGGGTCGTTTTACTGTAAGTTTTCTGGTGAACTCCAGTGCATTCCTCTTCAACAAGGACCCAACGTATTTTAATCTTCATCATAATTTATATTCGTCAGGAGACCTGTCGATTGGCTCTGCTTCAATTAGAATCATATTCACGTCATACAAAACCATATATGACACGATTAATACTTAAACACCTACACATAGATGACACTTCTGGCAATTTTCTACTCTACGTGGGGTACCAGATACCTTCCATCCTCATGGAAGGAAGCTATTTTTACTCCCGTCTTGAAGCCGTCCTGAGACCTTTCCTTGGCGGCAAGTTATCGTGCGATAGCTCTTACAAGTTACCTGTGTAAACTATTTGAAAAAATGATTAATCGTCGACTCGTACATTTCCTTGAAGTGCGGTCTACGAGCTTACGAACATTCTACGAACTACGAGATCTACGAACATTGTTCAGCCGGTTTCTTTATTGGAACGTATAATGCCCACCGAGAATAAATATAGTTTATACGTTTACAATATTAGGGCTGGTGTGTGCGCGCAGGTAAATGTGAGTGCATGAAATACGGGCCTTGCTATAGCTTCCATCATCCCCAAAGTCGAAGCGCATTGTGTACCAAAAAAAAAAAACTAGAATTGTCCGCCTTTCTTTTTGGCCACGAACACTACATGGATTTGAACAACACCAAAAATCTACATAATTTAAAAGTTAGGGGTAATAAAGGGTTATTTTGTACTTCGTTTTTCAACTCTGCACAACTGAAACGTCGCTCTAGAATATCTGTTACACTACTTTGCGCATTGCACTGTGTTTCCCGCAGTATATAGCAGAATATAAAGGTTGAGGCAACAGCTCAGTAACTATGACGTTGCGCTGCTGAGTACCGATGTCGCCGGTTCGATCCCAGCAGCAGCAGCGGCGGCTGTATTACATGGGGGCGCAATGCAATAACTCTCGTGTGCTGCGTCTTCGGTGCTTGAAATTAACGCCTAATTTCTGGACGGATGCAGTACACTACAGTCAATTACAAACGGATTCCTATAGAAACCCCACTCATGCACTCCATGTATCCAGACATGTACACTACAAACAGATGAACATCGTGTGGCGAGGTAGTGGCACTTAATCACATGGCATGGGAGTGCCGGGACTTAACAAAGAAGTCGGAAAGTGCCGGCTCCGCCATGTCTTCCACAGCCACCCACCGCTCGCGCTGGAAGACCGCACTGCTCAGCTCGAACCTGCCAGCAGCACTCTGGGCCAGCGAGCCGAGTAAGCCGCTTCGAGGCAAGGTCTCGGAACCCCGTCCGCGTCGGGTGCCCAGACCCACTAATGAGACGCCGGACTTCAAAAATTGATTTGAAAATTTTACGTCCTTCTTCTCCACTACGGCATGCCACATAATCAGGTTGTGGTTCTGGCCAGTAATATGCCAAAAATATTATTTTCCTCAATGAGGTAGCGGGATCAAAACCAGGCCGAGGCGGACGTGCTTTTAAGGGGGCGAAATGCAAAAACACCCGTGCATCAAGGCACGTTTAATAAAGTTTTTCATCCATCCATCCATCAAGGCAGGTTTGAGGTCGCGTCGTGGTCAAAATTAATGCGGAGTCCCCCACTCTGGCGTGCCTCAACATCAAACCGTGTTTTGTCACGTAAATCGCCATAATTCAATTCAGTATTATAATAATAATAATAATAATATTTGGGGTTTTACGTGCCAAAACCACTTTCTGATTATGAGGCACGCCGTAGTGGAGGACTCCGGAAATTTTGACCACCTGGGGTTCTTTAACGTGCACCTAAATCTAAGCACACGAGTGTTTTCGCATTTCGCCCCCATCGAAATGCGGCCGCCGTGGCCGGGATTCGATCCCGCGACCTCGTGCTCAGCAGCCAAACACCATAGCCACTGAGCAACCACGGCGGGTATTCAGTATTATAGAGGGTAAACAGCAAGCGGAAGCACCTAAAATTTCCAACACGCATATTGGAACTTGAACACAAAGTAATGAAAGATGGTCAATATGATCGTGTGCAATATGATCAAGGTATCACAATGTGATCTCCAAATGACCTAATCATATCGAGTGTTGTGACGTAATGCAATCGCGGATGTAGTACCAGACAAGAGCGGGTACAGTTTGCTATTTTACAATATTTAATTACCTGAGAACAAACTGTTTTCATAGAAACGCAAGAAAATTACAACTTACGTCGTGTCCTTTTTTGTTCGTAAGGTAATTTGCAGACAGTTTGGGCGAGTTTTCGCAATGGTTCCCAAAGTATGCCTCGTCTATGTGCATGCAGATAGACCGCATATGCGAACATTTAATCATCTCATGTACATACATACGTGCAGATGCCTCTGTAATTTATGATGCAAGTAGCACATTAAAATGTTGCTGAGCACTAAGGGACATGAAAGTGCAGCGAATAAAGCCACAGCTATTCAATCTACGGCTGCAAGTTTGAATAGCGTCTGAGATGAACGTCTCAAAACGAAGACCTGATACGAAGACCTGATAGTGCGAGCGCGTCGATGACTTGCATGATGCAGCGTGTACGGTGGACGATAACGACAGCCGAAAGGGAGGCCGCGATGGAAGACAAAACGAAGCGTGGGGAGACCTGTGCTGCTCGGGCTAACTCAGCTCGGTCGCCTAGGAAACGGTGGCGATTGCGCGAAGGCAGCTGGCATAGGTGTGACAGAACGCTGTCGGAGCATGGCTGCGGTCGACGTGGCTGCGAGTGCGGTGAGTGGCACTGACATTTTTTTTTCTCTAATCAGCCGTAGATTGTGTTGCGAGCATGGTTACTCTATTGCGATCGTCCCCAAGGAGTAACTACACGTTGGTTGAAAGCAACGCCACATTATAATTTGGCTTAGAAAAGCTGAAAAACGTTTTCGCTTCATCTTGCTAAAACTAACGATAGCCTCGCCATCAAAAAACATACGCTCTCTTTGTCGCAAGCTCTTAATGCGACACTTGTCTTCCGTCACAGAAAGTTTGCGTCTGACCTCTGAATGAAAGGATTTTAGGAAACTAATCTGAGTGTGTCCGTTTCTGTGATAACAGCGGTATATGATGACTGACACCTACAATTACAATTCACGGCCGTTGCCGTATTTAGGGCTTGCGTTGCGGCTAGTTGAAATACCATTATTTTAACACAGTGCTGTTATATGTTATATCATACTTAAGCTGCGGACAAGCTTTACGCGCATTGCTGTGCTAGACATTTCTGGCTCGAATTACTCGGATTGTTCTAGCTTAATGCGTCATCCTTCCAAAGGATGCAGTTTTTGCCGATGTAGGTGTGGCTGCGCTTAAGTGATGGTGATGGCGGCTGCGCTTAAGGAGATTTGACGTGAAGCTGGAGTTCACTGCCATGATCAGCCGAGCCAGCCGGGCTTGTACCCTCGGTTTGGTTCTCATTGGTCGTGATGACATTGTTGACGCTTGGGCAAGTTGGTGTGACATTCTTTAAGAGCGCAAAGGACAAGGACGAGACGAGTCAACACACGCACGTAGCGCAAGACAGCACAGTGTATGTGTGCTCCTCTCGTCCTTTGCGCTGTTCAAGAGGTGATGACATGCCTTTGGGTCATGGCGACACCACCATGACACATTCTTTCTTCCGCTATCCCTTAAACATAATTGTCACGTGGCGTCACTTTAACCTATGGGGTGCTATGCAGGATGCGCCGAGTTTCTCGTTCACCCGAGTTTTACCCGAGTTTGCTCGACGGCAGTCAGTGAACGGAGATAGCGTGAAACGCGCAAAGGCTGCAGGCAAAAAAATATGTAGACAAAAAGCCGCGTATGACAACATGAGCGCACCCTGCGCGGCACGCTGCTTCCACGTTTCAAGCGCAGACGGCTGCACAACGAAACTCGCCAGCGCCGCGTATTTTTATCAACGGATTATCGCAACTTAGCAATACCGTGACTGCCCCGCTGTCTGTCTGCAGACTTGCCGTGAGCCGCTTGCCAAGCCTTTCCCGGGCGCGTCAAGGGTGTGCCTCCTCTTTCGGCAACTATCTATATCCTCGATCGAATGCGAACAGGGTACATGCGGCGCATTCTTGCACCTACGCTTTCGCTAAAACGAATACGTTAAAATACTACAAATAAAATAACGAACATTTTTATTTCTTTCAGTGTCTCTTTTTCGTTTTGAATGCTAGAAATTTCTGATGACAAACGGAGATCGAGCAAATTATTAAATTTTGCACTTCTTGCCGCGAGTGGCGACAGTGAGGCGAAAGCTTAGAAGCGGATACATTGAAGCGAGTCGCACGCACGAGGCAGTTCATACGGTGAGAACTCGCCTAGGGGCGCTACAGTGCTATGGGGCTCTTGCATTGCCCAGGGGGCGCTGCGAAAAAGGTGCTAAAAAGCGCCCTCTGTCCTAAAATGAGTCGTACCAAGCTCGGTGGTCTGCTTCGGAAAGCACGTTTACAATATGGACCCGCCACTTTCGGTTGTGTTTTATCACGGCCTGCAGCGAATATCGGGCGCCGAAGATTTTTTCAGGGGTGGCACGCTGCGTAAAGGCAAGAAATGATGCAGTACCGAATACGTGTATGCCGTCCAAGAATTAAGCGGCGAAGTTTTAGCGCGGTGTCGATCGCAAGTGAAGCGAGTCGCGTACGAAGTGTAACTGCAGGTAAGGTTTACACGCTGCTGGATTCAGGCGCACAAACGCGAGGAAATGCTTGCTATAAATGAATCCACAGCAGCGATGAGCAGACATTATGTTTACGGAAGTTCTCGAGCACACGACGGTACGCGCCGCGACGGCAGCGGTCTTTCACCATGCCACGTTGTACGAACTGCTCGAGCCCACGATCGTACGCGCCGCGACGGCAGCGGTATTTCGACATGCCGCGAAACGGCGGGTCTCCTGCAATATTTGTTGACTGCATGCCGCTAAACAAGTAGTTATGCCTGCGTTGTAGTAGCGGCCATCTGTCCCTTTTAGTAACTGGTAATAACTGATGCAATGCATGTGAGCTCGCACGTACGTGCGAATCGCGCTGCAGCGCGAGCTCGTGCGCTGCTCGCTTGATGTAGCTTTTAATGACAACGCTAGAACATCGATCTGCTGTAATCAATACTATCTTGCTACGCTGCCTCAACATGCTGGCTTGAGGTCAAGTATGAGCACATTTAACTCTCTAACCTGTGCTACTCGTAGTGGGGTAGTGAATTGTCACCGAATCAGCCCGGCCATTTGTGGTCATTTGCACACACCTGGGCACTTCACCACTTCGCACCGGTCGAATTGTTAATTGTCGCTGTGGCCGGGTTTCAGATCGTGAATCACCAGCCATGCCTGCTGCTATGTCGGTCTGCCGTCGGGACTGTAGGAACAAAAGACCGAATTTTAGAACGCAGATCTATAATCAAGCAAGCTTCAAGACAGGTGAAGCAGTCAGCATGGCGTAAAGTTTCGCTTACCCAGTGCGACGAACTGCAGTTAATTATCCAGCGCGCCCGACGCTCCGCTTCGTGAGGCCTTGAAGGGAAACGATAGAATCGGATGTTGGGATTCAGGCCTTCTTGTTCATGGCAGCCCACAACGCAGCAGTATCGACGGTGACGTTTTTCGATGCTGAGCTAGGTCCCTCCGGATCGGCTTCGCCGATTCCTTCTGCTTCCAGCATTACGTCCCACGGCACACGGAGAGTCTGTTTTCGTCAAACTATAGGCTGCGACCAGCTCGCAGCGTGGTCGACGTGGTCTGTGAGAAGTGACGAGCCTTTTCGCACTCGCAACAGGGCAGAAAAAAGTGCGAATCGACGCAAAACTCGGCCTAGAAACGTGCTTCGCCACAGCCAGGGCTCAATACGACGCAAGCTGGTACGACCCAGATGTCGTTTCCCGCGCCGCCACCAGGCGCCGCTACTATACCTCAACCTCCAGCGCAAGACGCCAATTCCCAATAATGTCAATGATCACCACTCTTTCTCTATTAGGGGAATAGAAACGCAGCGCCGTGGCACGGCTGTTCATCGCAGGCGCCTTAAGGCCCCCGCTTTACCAAGTAAAAACGAAACACTAGTCATAAATACGGGAGCAACGGCTGTCGCTGCAAAATGGTGGTCCGTAGTGCCCGTAGTGATGCAGTTTAGTGAAAATGGACCAGTTTATCTTTGTGCGCGAAGCCTCGGCAATGCATTGCGAAGAAGTGCGTGCTTCCCATCGACACATTCATCGCTTGTCATCGCCTGCCCAGCGAAAGTGCCTTTCAGCGCATGTACGCAGTATTTGAGTCTTTTGTGCGCACCAAGGTGCTTGTGGATTATTTATGCTGGAGCCAGCAGCGATCACAGAAGGATTTCGTAACGACACCGCAGCAATCGCATTTTGGCAGGTGAGGGCTCTTGTGTGCGGTTATGAAATGAGACTTCGAACTGAGGAAGGTGGTGGAACTGTTGAGTGCGCAGTGCTTGTGATGAAGAAATGCCATTGCACTGGGTCTAGAAGAGTGAGCGATTCTCGGACGCTGATCGTGTTTACGACGTTGTGGCTCCGATACATCACCGATGACAGAGCAGCCATCTCAAACGACTGCTGCGATACGCACTCCTCAGCATCGTCGTCACCCTCGGCGCATCGACGCCTTGCAAGCAGCTACAGTGACGTGCTGAAATTATTTACTGTGCGCTACGTCGCCATGCAGGCAATGAAACCGTGCTGTGGGGCCATCTCAGCCCGAGAAGCCAGCGAGTCAACGCTTTGTTTTTGATAGTAGTGCGCAGTACATCACCGATGGCAGAGTGTTGTGCGTGTTTTATGTCGGTGGTAGATATTGTTGATGCATCTCAGCTCGGCACCGCGTCGCTGTTGCCGAAAGATAAGTTGGGCGTGGCCCAACCGTGGTGGGTGCGCGCACAAGCGTTGCATGCCTCGCGCGGGGCGTGACCTCTGGCTTTGATTGACAGGCGAACTCGTGCTAAACTCGTACATCGCGAAACCCCCTCCGAGTTGAACTCTGGAACATGGCGGCGGCAGCAGCAGCCTGTGTTATTGCAGCCAGCGGCAGCAAGCGTCAGTATGACCGTCTGGACCCGTTCGCGTACATGACCGCCGTGGAGTTTCAGCGTCATTTTGGCCTGTCAAAGACATCAGTGCGCTGGCTGTGTGACGAGCTAGGCGAAGACTCGTTGTCTGTGGAGACAGCTTGGCGGGCTTCATTCGCTCACCGTTGAAGAGCAAGTCCTCTGCGCCCTCCGTTTCTACGGGACTGGGAGTTTTCAGGGAAGCGTCGGCGCCGACCGTTACATTGGACGTCATCAAACTACTGTGAGCCTCTGTGTCAGAGATGTCTGATGCGCTTATTGATGCGGCAGTGCGGAAGCGGTGGCTGGCTTTCCCGAAGACTGCGGCTGAGCGGGCATTTGTAAAAAAACGCTTCTTACTTCGCGGAAACATTAAGAACGTAGTCGGGTGTGTCGACGCAACGTACGTAGGAATTAAGGTGCCTTCAATGTCAGCGTTACTGTGATTAGCATTGAAGCAATGTCTAGACGCACCATATTGCCAAATTTGTCACTTCTCTGTAGCCGACTTAAATTTTGTGTTTCCGACGTCACACATGCGGCAGCCTATGATACTGACTTTTTCGCGGGTTGCTGACATTTTACCGATTGTTCTACTTGTCTATCAGGGTGCCTTCCAAATGGCTCACTTTTTTGGAGAAATAGGTTAATGAAGTATAAATAGATAAATGGATATCACAAATTGTGTGAAGTACCCTGTGAATGCTAATCTCATAAAGAACTTGGGTTTTTTATAAGATTACTTAGTACAAGTTCCTTAGTATGCATAATGCTGAATTTTGGTCATGCATCATCTATCGGCCACACTATGAAACAGCAAGGCATTGCACAATTTGTTGCAGTGCGAGATGTGGATGTCGCGCCAAGCCGGTTGTGCCTATGCATTTATGGCAAAATGAAAATGCATTGAGAATCTTAGTGTGCTGGCTTGCATGAAGAAAATACTTCAGAGTGTTTGCTGTGTGCAATCTTGGTGCATGTGCCAGTGGTTCAGTGTATATCTTTCGGGGGGGGGGGGGGGGCAGCGTTCTGTATGGACAAATCGTATATTTTTGTCTCATAATAGGGCTCTAATTCTTCAGCAGTAGGACAATGCAGATCCAATGCTCTGCAGAACTAGGTGTGCGTGAAGATGTCGTGAACCACCAAGGCAAAATTACATATCGGGAGAAATGTGGCGCAGATGCCAATGAAAAGTGGGTCTTTAACCCGCCATGATAAAAATAAAGATTGCAGAGTGAATAGACCTTTTGTGCACCTTTAGAGCAATGATTACACAAACTGTGACATACTCAAACGTGTAAAAGCTTGCCGCAATGCCAAAGTAGGATGAGCGATATGCAGCATATTTTGGCATTGAACATGTCTTGTAAATGCTATTTTTATTGTAAGCCTCAAGCCTCGCTGTCACGCCTTTCCCTCCGGCACTCCCTTTACTGAAACGCAGCACTGTCTTTCTATTGGTGTCATGATGATGATGGTAACGGCAGCAGTTAGGCTTGTTAATGCTTGCCCCTTTGATTCCTGCGAGTTTAGTGGCACAGAATATTGCACGTGCATACACCTGTGCAGCAAAATTTTATGCTTGCGGTGATTTGTTGGAGAGCTAAATTGTGTTGGGACATTTCAAAGATGTGCGCCATTGTGGCTTAATAACTAGATCGTTGGTGAGGTTGAAGACTCGCTGTATGGGTATATAAGCTTGTAGCTGAATTGCACCACAATTCGACGAGACACAAAGAAGAGAAATACACACAGCAGAACGGTCTGCTGTGTGTGTTACTCTTCTTTGTGTGCCGTCGAATTGTGAAGCGGTCCAACTTCAAGTAGAGCATTGGGCCTCTTCGGTGCAGGACCGAGGAAGAGAAATACACACAGCAGAACGCACTGCTGTGTGTGTTACACTTCTTTGTGTGCTGTCGAATTGTTGTGCGATCCAACTTCAAGTAGAGCACTGGGCCTCTTTGGTACAGGACCGAGGAAGTCTGAGCTATTCGACACCATGCCAGTGCCTTGCCACACATTATGGAAGTCTGAAGGTTTGCAAACAAAGCTTTGCTTTCAAATCCACCTGCTCATGTAATACAAGCTCTGATTGAAGGAAGCATCATACAAAAATAATGGTGAAATGAATGGCCTTCGAAAATTTGTATGTTGACACTAATGACATAATAGGTGCCACAGCAGACTCGACAGTTGTACTGGACAGAGCACTTTGTTTCCTATGTGAAGCACAAGCTTTCATTACATGCTGTGCAGATAACCAAGTTCAGTTTGTTTTAATGTGGTACACAACATTCACTGTAATCCGTTTTTGATTATAAAGTGCGAAACACCACCTCTTTATCAAGGATGTCATGGGAATATTTGGTGAGAACTGTTTACAGCCCCTCATAATAGAAGTGTGGCCAGCCAGCTTTGCTTGGGTGCCTTTATAGGTTTCTGTTCCTGATCATTGTGTGCTATCAAGTTGCTAAAATCTATGCAACCAGTGCAAGGCATTACGTGATTCTATAGTCGGATACAACTTTAGGAGGCCTCAGAATCTGCACTTCAACGGCAGGCGAACACAAGCCTGCACCAATGGGCACACACTCTACACTGACGTCATGCCACTGGACGCACTAATACCCGCTCATTGGAGAGGGACTATTTATTTAGATGTGGAGGCAATCGGCTGTTGCGCTTTGGTCGTCTGGGCGGGGCCTCTCCTGTCTTGTTAAGTTGTATCCGACTAGAGGATGCTGCTATTCATACAACACAAAAGGACAAAGCGTACAATTATTTGGCCTATGAAATGGATACATCACAAGTGAGCTATGCATGCGCTTAAGCTGTGTGAAAATTAGTACATGCAAATATATGACATTGTTAAAGAATATGTGGTATCGAACATGCATGTAATGGCACGTTTAAATCGGGGAGTGTTGCATTCATGTGCACAGTCTATAGGTGATAGCATTATTAAGGTCATGCCGTTTCCTGTCTTTTCATTGTGTAATACACGCACCGTTCATCTTGTGGCTAATCAACACCCACTGTATTCATGCACATAGAAACAACAAACAGCACAATGACGTATAGGCTGCATTAGTGTCTTTTTCATTTACACGGTCCAGGTTGTCTTATGTGTTTGCCCATATTGAAGAGACATCAAGTGCATGTTATAAGTGTCCCGATATGCACAGCACAATGTTTACTGCAATAATTTTATTTATGCTCTTGAATAATAAACAAAATAACAAACTGAAAGCTCCTTTATAAGGTGTGTTCTGGGGGCTCGACTGAAAAGCAATGAGTGCACTGATCCTACTGTTGCAGAGCAGCCCTCTGGACCTTGCCACACTCTCAAGAGCACGTGCCTGGCGCTCGCCTACTGCCACCAGGCGGTTGAGTGCCTCCAGCAGCAGAATGTTTTGCTGCAAAAAAAGTGGATTGTTGGAATGAATCAACCGCATATAAACCATTATTTACAAATAAAAATGCTCATTGCACTATTGGTAGTAACCGCCCTTGACTGTGGAAGCCTTTAGTGTATGCATAATAAAACAATTTGTTGGGACAACATTGCTTTATTTTTCATAACGGGTTGTATTTTTCACAGCCAATTGTAATGTTTATTAGTGTGCCAACAGCTGACATGTCCTCGAACCTTCACGAGACTCTACTGTCAGCACCACAAACCTATTTTTGTTCACTGCAAAATCAATGGCGCTCCCTACAATCCCGTCTTATGCGAGCGGATTGCATCCTATGCCTACAAACATCATATTTTTGTCCCATTACGCAATTTTCTACCATCCTCGGCTGCAGTTCTCTCTCCTTGACATCCATTCTGTCACGCTTATGTAATCACCTGTTATAAATTGGCAACAAGTGATTGAAGATGTGCATGGCCTGCCCACCGATTCCATTTTTTTTCTTAATCTCAACTAGCATATCAGTTGCCACGGTTTACTACGCCACTGTCTTCCTGCCTTAATGCTATCTCCAAAAATTTTTGTTACTTCGCTTTCTGCACAGTCCCTGACTTCTCAAGTTTCTTTGTTAACCTCCAGGTTTATGTCCCATATTGCATAACCGGTAGAATGCAACGATTCTAAACATTTTTCAAGGTTATCGGTAACGTGGCGATCACGATTCGGTAATGCCTCCCATGTGCTGTTCAACCCATAAAATTTTTGTATAAGTTTCCTCCTTTATATCAGTACCTGCTATTGATATTTCACCTGGATAAAGATACTCTTCCATAGATTCTGCGGGCTGAATGTCACTGATGAACTTCTGTTATATCACTAAGTTAGTGAAGGTTACCTTTATCTTTTCCATATTTTCGTGGCCCCACGTACATGTAAAAGCACGAACACTCATTGGCTCTCAATGCCTTTATTAAACTGCAGGACATTCAGTTCGTTACTACGAAAATGACTTAATCCGTGCACTATTATTATGCTAAATATGAAACAGTAGAAATATACTGATCTGCAGTTCGTCGATGCCTTCGTCACTGTGTTGGTTGCGAGATCCATCGTCGGCACCATCTCCTTGTCGCATCGTAGCTATATCGGCTGTCTTCCTTTTGCACACACTATGCAATATTCGTGACGCTCGCAGTCACGCAGAGTGGAGGAACTCAGCGCACTCACAGAAGCAGCACCGGATAAGTTGTTTGTTCAGGATTGTGCCGTGAACAGTAAGTACGCGTTGCGATCTGTAAAATCGCCTAAGCTATTCGCAGTCTTTCGGGGTGCACGGAAAGATTGCTCACGGAGGAACAGAACTATCCAAGAAATAGTGGTCATCGTCGAGCCTGATCACTACGTCGCGCACTGCAAGCTCGTTGTACGAGTTTGTTTATACTGGGCCTCTTCGATGTTTAGCCGCCATACTCGCCCGATGAATGTATGTGATGACGCCACCACAGCGTTCCCTCGTGGTATAATGCGAAGCGTACTAAATTACAGATTAGTCGAATACACATTCAGTGTACATCTTGTAAGCTTTAAAATGCTCTTAAACCACGTTAAATTAACTAATAATATTCTATTAAATGCATTTGTTTTATAACTCGCTTGTGCGTGTAATGCACTCGGGGGAACGACAAACAAGTGAAAGAAGGCGCGACCATGCACCGATGGTATGATCACGTGACCCCCAGTTTGTCGACCGCCCAGAAGGCAACGCCCAAGGAATGATAGCCACCCAGAGTGAATCAAGATAAACCAATGAAACTGGAGGCTTCTCGAAAGATAAACTGTGTCTCGGTACCATTTGTGCTTTCATCTTGGGGTGTCGCCAGAGCTCGTGAAGATACCAAGTTTCGCCAAACTCGGCGCATCCTGCATAGCACCCCTGAAATGAAAATGCTGTTGGTCTTGCTCTTGGAGCCAAGACTATTGCGGGACGATCCTATCAGAGGTGCTTGGCCGGAGCGTTTATGAGCGGCGAATTCAGTGAAACAAACCATAAATATGTTGTTCACTCGATCATACTATTCTGTTTTGCTAGTCAGAATCGCCATGCGCAGGGCATACTTTCTCCATTTACCGGTTTGGCTTCTACAGGAATGTCGTTCTTATGAGATCATTCGCTGAGGCAAGACATGCTTCGGCTGCATAACAACTCTGTGAACGTTGACGCCAATTTGATAGCAAGCAAGCCCTGTCTTTTAGGAAATCGTTTACAGTCGACCGATTAATTAACAGTACCGCACGAACAGCGCCGCCAGAGAGGGGGGGGGGGGATCTGCAGGAGCAGAACACGCGCAACAAGTTCACTGGAAGCCGTTATCTCCGATATTCCGGGGATCTTGCACCTAGTTAAACGTGGCAGGAGTTGGCATGTCATGCTGGTATGGGAAGAGCCTAGCAGACGAGACTTGCGTTTCTTGAGTACCTGGCGCGCATGCGCTGCTCGTGCCGATGTGGTCGCTTCGCGCGGTGCGAGGTCGCTGAATGGCCGCCCAGTTGATGCTTGCTGGGTCATTGAGAAAAGCATTTAACGAGAGCGGACACCAGGCGGATTGGATTAACTGGTTTCCGTTTTGGAGGCGCGCGTTTTGAACGCTAGCTGGCCGCGCGCTACGCCGGCTGCGCTACTCGGCGCCTTTGTTGTTGTTTTCTTTTTTTTGCTTTTGCTGCTCCATTGCGCGCTGTCTTACTGCGGAATCGTTTATTTATGTAAAATGATTGCGAACAATCATGACAAGTACGCGCACAACGCGTTGTAAAAGCGGAGGCGCTCATATCGCTCTATATAAATGCACGTTCCTCGCTTTTTGTGCGTTCATCAAACATTGTGGCACAGGTAAGCAGCAGTAGGTCCCGTAGGAAGTTCCACTGGACGGCATCACCTAAAAATGGTACAAGCCATGTGTCATTTTGCTATTTAGACCTTATAGGAATCTGCGTGTGGAGGGGAAACGTGGAAAAGTGCAAACAAAAGCAATTCGCTTTTACATATATGGTATCGAAAATACCCGACTCATTCCAATCCGTAGTAAAAATTATAAAGAATACATCTGATTTCCAAGCATTCCCGGTTATAATTTCCTCCTCTTCAAGAGCACAAATGCACAGGCGAGTGCGCGCTAAAAAAACTTCGCGTTAACAGACGCGATAGTACGCTACATACAGAGGTGGCCACAGCGCGCGCTCTCAGCGAGACTACGCTAGAGGCTCGCAGAATGCCTTCCACTCGCACTGAGAAAAAATGCGTCGGTGCAAAGCCTGTTTCCAGTCGCTCTGATGACAGAATATTGCAGTTCTTGGAATTGAACCTCTTTGGCGTTGTTTTGTGCGTTCTCCAGGCGCAATCAACACATGCCAGTGTTATCACTCTTAGTAATTGCTCGTCGCGTCTTGGACAAAGCGCGACTAGCGAAAGAAGGTGTATGTTGCGCGGCCGTAGACAGCGTCACAAACTTCTCTCACTAAGATTCAGTACACGCTGAATCGTCACCACGGCCGGCTTGCTTTTTTGTTGCGTCACAACACCAGGTGCGGCGAGCGGGCCTCAAAAGTGTCCCAAAAAGTATGGACGTCTGCACAAGGACGCTGACTGCCTCTCTCGTCATCCTCTCCCGTGGATCCTCCCGATTCTACTGCGCATGATTCAGTGACCTGCGTGATGCACTCTGAGAAAAAAGAGAGTAAAAAGTGAGTCACGGCAACTTGACTCTCTTTTTTCTTCCGAAGACCCACTTTTGCACGAGTAGAGTCAGAAAACAAGAGTCAACATTTGCGCATGGGTCGTTTGACTCTCAATAGTACGCGAAGAGTCATCGTGGAAGATCGCGATTCCTCTGATATTCGAGATGAGTCTGGCGAGAGAAAAATTTTAAAGCAGGAGAAGAAATACCAGATATCCTCTTCTGTTTTAGGCAGGCCCTCGGGTTCCTGTCTTGGTTGTGATGCGGTGTATCATTCTTTCATCCTTGTCATGTTCTGCAATTACTTCGAACTCTATATATTGATTTTTCTTGACCATGTTTGTTGGCACCTCACACGCGTAAGCGATAGCTGGTCTTTGTATGCTAAGGAACACCAAGATTTGTCACATTGGATTCTGACCATAAGTAAATTTAAAAAAAAAAGTATTGGCTACTAAAGAGAGCACAGCAACGAGATAACAAGTTCAGTAGGCGCACTCAACAGTGTCGACTGTAAATGGAACTCCGCGGTTTAAAATACAATTTTGAAGATTTAAGTTCCAAGATCAATATCTTTTTATGAGGCGCACGGTAATTCGAAGCTGCAGATTTATTTTCAGCAGGTCAGGTTATTTAACGTGCACGGAATGCACGGTATACGCGCGTTTTCGCATTCTGACCCCGTCGGAATGCGACTGCCGCGGTTGTGATTGGACCCGTCACCTCGAGCTCAGCAGCGCAACACCAAAGCCACTGGGCAATCGCAGTGCGTTGCCTTCCGCGATCAGAAACAAATATTAGCGTACGCAACACTGCTTTGGAACCCCCTAGAAATATAAGAACAAAAATATAGCAGTTTCACCCCAATGCTGCATGAACCGCTGCACGAACTATTGCACGAACCAAGGTTCGTAGTTCGTAGAACCAACGTTCGCAGGGGCGTCTGCGTGAGCAGGCGTTTGGTGTGTTGCGACACCACGTACCCGAGCACACGAGGGTTGGACCCACCCGCGTGTAGCCGTGCGCGGCTTAGCCGTGTCTGGGGAAAAGGGGATCCTGGGGGTTGAGCCGAACCTGGGTGTTTGGACCTTTAAGGCCCCCCGGCGGAGGCAACACACCTCTTCGGCCTCGGCTTCACATAGACGGCACCTCCAGACTGACCCACCTGGAGGAAATCGGCAGTCGCCTTTTCCTGTCCTCCTCTCCAATCTTCGACTTTCTCTCCCACTTTTACATCTTCCCTGTCTTCTTTTCACTTCTTATTACTTCCTTTCTCCACGGCGGCAAGCGTTAACCTTGTGTATCTGCCCTCCCTTGG
Source organism: Dermacentor andersoni (assembly GCF_023375885.2). NCBI lineage: Eukaryota > Metazoa > Arthropoda > Arachnida > Ixodida > Ixodidae > Dermacentor > Dermacentor andersoni. The sequence goes on along the minus strand of NC_092816.1, from coordinate 195,377,959 downwards.
GTATAATATATTAGGGTATAGTAGCAATGTACGGTTGGCGCCTGCAGCCTTACGCTTTAAGGCCTGCAGCGTCCCCATCTTGGGCTCCGTGGTGGGTGGCCGCCATTGCTGCCGAAAACGAATCGAAATACCATGGGAACACCCGCATTTCCCCGCCTACTTGATCGTCACCCTCAGAAGAGGGGACGCACTGAAAACTTCAGCACATGTTTGACCCGCATGAAAGAGAACTACCCGAAGTACCATGTTGTCCATAGTGAAAATCCTGAAAAGCAAGCCAGATTCATTTCGCCATTCACAGTAGCAAAATCTTTGACCGAAGCCTTAGGGTCAGGTTATAAGGTAACGAAAATGGCTAGCGGGGACCTTCTCCTTGAGATCCCTCAGAAACATCAGTATGAGAAGCTTGGCAGTCTTGTGACATTTGGTAGCATACCAATTTCTGTCACACAACACCGAACAATGAATAGCTCACGGGGAGTCGTGTCAGAGGCAGACCTCCTAGACTTGACAGAAGCTGAACTCATGGAAGGGTGGAAAGAACAAAATGTTAGTGACGTAAAACGTATTATAATTACACGAGACAACAAGGGAATCCCCACGAAACATCTTATCCAAACATTTTCATCCAGCGTACTGCCAGAAACCATCAAAGCAGGATACATTAGGTTAAATGTTCGACCATTTATCCCCAACCCTAGACGATGTTTCAAATTTCAGAGGTTCGGCCATGGCTCGCAGAGCTGCCGTGGTCAAATAACTTGTGCAAAGTGTGGAGTGCAAGGCCACCCCTCCGACAACTGCAGTGGTACACCTCAATGTGTGAACTGCAGTGGTGACCATCCAGCCTACTCACGCTCCTGTCCGAACTGGAAGAAAGAAAAAGAAATAATTACCCTCAAACTCAAAGAAAACATTTCGTTTAAGGAAGCCCGTAAAAGGTGCTCTCCTTTCCACAACACACCTTATGCTGATGCGGCGCGTCGGGGGCGGCGTCGCAGCGGCCATTGCCAAGTGCCCAGCCCGCGTGCAGCGAGCAGGCACTTTTGACTCCTGCCCCCAGGGTGGAAGTAGGTAAGCCTACTCCATCCAATCAGCAAACAGGCCAGGCTAACCTTGGGTTGCCGGCCCCACAAGAGTTATCTGCGGCAACCTGCACTACAAGCAGCGATGCCGCAGTACCGATAGTGGCCCCGAAGGTAGGCGCAGCCGAGGCTATCTCAACTTCCCCGGCCCCTCCCAGCGCTGGCAACAGCCGGCGCAGCCAAAGCCCCAGGGAGCCCCATCGACCTCTGGGATGGTGGGCGCAGGGATCTTGCCCTCCAAGGCGGGACCCTCGCTGGTAACTTCCCGCTCGCAAGAGCACGTGTCCGGCGCCTCAAAAGAGGCAATGGACACAACACCTATCCCCACGGCGCACCAAGCGCCTAAGGAGCGGGGAGGCTCCCTCGAGCGCTCCAAAAAAGGCAAAACGCCGGTTACAGGGCCTCGCAAGAGCTCTGTAATCTAATTCCACATTTCTGTTTCCCTATACACAGCACCAATTTACATTAAATATGGATACACAAATCATACAATGGAATGTCAGAGGTCTTCTGAGAAACCTTGATGGTGTACAAGAACTGATCCACCAACACAATCCAAAGTGCTGTGTTTACAGGAAACACACCTAAAATCAAAACACAAACTTTCTCCGACAGTATATAACCTTTCGTAAAGATCGCGATGATGGTGTCGCATCATCGGGTGGTGTTGCCATTGTCATCCATAAAAGCATTGCGTGTCAACATTTGCAGCTACAAACGCCTCTTAAGCAAACTCATCACTATTAGCTCTCTTTACATATCCCCACATTACAAATTATCTAAAAATGAATTCCAATCCTTTATAGATCAATTGCCAGAACCTTATGTTGTTCTTGGTGATTTCAATGCACACAGCAGCTTGTGGGGCGACTCTCGTATAGATGCGTGAGGTCTTCTTGTTGAACAGTTCCTTTTTTCATCTGGTGCGTGCCTTCTGAATAAGAAGAAACCCGCTTACTACTGTCTTGCAAACACTACTTTTTGTTCAATAGATCTGAGCATAGTTTCCCAGTCACTACTGCCTGACCTTGAATGGGAAGTTAACAACAATCCTTACGGGAGCGACCACTTCCCCATACTACTAAGAACATATAAAGAAAACGAACATCTACCACAGGCTCCTAGGTGGAAGATTGAGACTGCTGACTGGGAGCAATTCCGAACTCTTACAAGTATCTCGTGGGCTGATATGTCTTCTTTGCAAATCGATGCTGCTGTGGAGTACATTACAGCATTCATTATAGATGCCGCATCTAAATACATATGTAAAGTAAGTGGCTTAGCACGCAAACGGCGCGTCCCTTGGTGGAAACGGCGACTGTAGTAGGACCGCCCGTAAGAAACAAAACAAAGCGTGGGGGTTGCTACGCGCCTCTCCCACTGCGGAGAAACTTATTTACCTTAATAAAGCAAAATCCGAAGGCAGGAGAACGCCTTCGGCCAGAAGAGAGAGTTGGCAGAAGTTTTTATCCGGTATCAACTCGTATACAGACGCGGCCAACGTCTGGAACAGGGTTAATAGCATAAGAGGGCGACAAACGTAATCCCTCCCTTTGGTAAACACACAAGGCGATACCCTCCAAGACCAGGCTGATGCTCTCGGTGAACACTTCGAGCACGTGTCTAGCTCCACTCGCTATTCGGAGGACTTTCTTAAGTTTAAAGAAATAGAAGAACTCAAGCCTCTGAATCGGAAATGCACGCCATACGATCTTTATAATCGTCCTTTCACCATTGCTGAACTTAAAGCTCCCTTATCAGCATGTCGGAGCTCTGCACCGGGTTCCGACAGATTCACGTATGATATCCTTAAACACCTGCACTCCGACACAGAAACCACGCTACCCACACTTCTCAATACTATCTGGGCTGCTGGTTGTCTCCCATCAAAATGGAAGGAAGCTATTGTGATTCCTGTTTTGAAGCATGGTAAAGACACTGCATTGCTTACTCTGTAAGCTTTTTGAAAAAATGATCAATCGCCGTCTCGTAGATCTCCTAGAGTCCAGTAAAATGCTTGACCTATTTCAATGTGGTTTTCGGGAAGGGCGATCTACAACCGACCATCTTGTGCACATCGAAGCAAGCATTCGCGATGCCTTCGTGCACACGCAATCTTTCTTATCTGTATTTCTGGATATGCAAAAAGCTTACGACACAACCTGGCGGTACGTAATCCTGCGCGATCTTTCCGCGCTAGGTATCCGCGGCAATATGTTAAATATTATAGAGAGCTACCTAGAGAACCGTACATTTCGAGTGAAAATAGGTCCTGCACTGTCGCGTACATTCATACAGGAAACTGGGGTACGCTAGGGTTGCGTAGTCAGCTGCACGCTCTTTGTCGTAAAAATGAACACGCTTCGTGCATCTTTACCATCAGCTATTTTCTACTCCTTCAACGTAGACGATATACAAATAGGTTTCAAATCTTGCAACCTCACAGTCTGCGAGAGACAGGTAGAGCATGCCCTCAACAAGGTGTCCATGTGGGCAGACCAAAATGGATTTAAAATCAACCCCCACAAATGTTCTTGCGTCCTCTTCACAAGGAAGAGAGGCCTGGTCCCAGATCGTTTTCTAGAAATGGGCGGACAACAAATTCCTTTTAACAAAGAGCACAAATTTCTAGGTATTATACATGACTCCAAGCTTAGTTTCATTCCACACATAAAATACATAAAAACAAGATGTCTAAAAACACTGAACTTACTTAAAATCCTATCCCACACAACATGGGGTAGTGACAGGAAGTGTCTACTGAATCTTTACAGGAGCCTAGTTAGATCAAGATTAGATTATGGTGCCGTAGTTTATCACTCTGCCGCCCCGAGTGCGCTAAAGATATTAGACACTGTTCACCGTCTGGGAATCCGCCTGGCCACTGGCGCATTTAGAACAAGCCCTGTTGAAAGTCTGTATGTCGAGTCCGATGAGTGGTCACTCCCTTTTCAGAGAACATACATCCGTTTTAATTATTTTCTGAAAGTGCGTTCTAATAAGGAGCATCCGTGTTTCACAACCGTTAACCACTTGACGTGTGAAACACTCTTTCGTAATAGACACTATATGAGATTACCTTTCTCACTGCGTGTAAGAGAACTTGGCGAAGAAATGGATGTCCCATTTCTCGAACATCGCCTAATGCATTCAGTTAAGCTATTACCGCCCTGGCAGTGGCAGGTGATAGAATGTGACGTATCCTTTGTAAAGGTCACAAAGCACGCTCCTGAGCTTGAAATTGCCGTGCATTTCCGTGAGCTTCAATTGAAGTACTCCTGCTCCGAGTTTTACACAGACGCATCAAAATCAAATGCTGGCGTATCCTACGCTGCTCTTGGCCGCTCTCTTACTGAATCTGATGTGTTGAACCCTATAACAAGTATCTTCACTGCAGAAGTCTATGCAGTACTGTGTGCAGTGAAACATATAAAGAAACTTAAACTCGACAAAGCCATCATATTCACTGACTCGTTAAGTCTTGCAAAAGCACTCATTCCTTTTCAAAAGCATACGAATCCTGTCTTCAATGAACTCTACTCACTTTTATGTAACATGTACCTATTACACAGGCATGTAGTAACATGCTGGGTTCCTGGCCATAGAGGAATCGAGGGAAATGTGCTTGCCGACGAGATCGCCAAATCAATAGCATCGCAAGGCATTCGTTCTGCTGGTGTCCCTGCCACAGACATGAAGCCTTTCCTAAGAAACAAACTCCGAAGCCACTGGCAACGCTTGTGGGACGCAGAAACAAGTAATAAGCTTCACCTAATTAAGCCGAAGTTAGGTTCCTGGCACCCAACTACGAAAATACGAAGAACCGATATCCTATTCACTAGACTGAGAATAGGACACACATTTGGCACTCACAACTTTCTCTTAACCGGTAACGAGCCTCCAGCCTGTGGTAGATGTGGCGACTGGTTGACCGTCCTCCATGTCTTGCTGGAGTGCCGGGAAGCCGAGAGAGACAGGAGAAAACATTTTCCTTTTGCATATAGTCATTGTATTCCCCTGCCTCCGGCTATGTTCCTTGGTGCCGAACCACTTTTTAAGACCAACGCAGTCCTCGCATTTTTGAAAGATGCTTTGCTCCATGTCTCAAGCCCATTAATTTCGTAGCGCATCCTCTTTCGAGAGGATGCTGCTACGATAGTCCTCTTTGTAAAGCACATGCCTCTAGGCCCTTTGCTTTCAAGGGCTTTGGTGAGGCAGTAGTGCTCTAGACTTTTTTAGCACGTCACAGACTTTATATATTGCATCATTTTTTCTTTTTGTGCATTCTAATCTTCATAGTACACGCCAATAGTCATTCCCATAATTTTATTACACGTACATTTTATGGAATTTGCATCAACTCTTTTAGACCCTTTTACAGCCACGGCACATTAAGACCATAAACCCTGCTGACGAAAGTGCAACGTCAGTCGTCTTTAATGAAACGGATGTGGATAGACCCATAGCAGCAACAGAACTTAAGCCCTTCTTACGCCATAAACTGAGGAAGTACTGGCAAGATCAATGGGATAATGCAATATTGAATAAGCTCCACGTTATCAAACCAAAATTAGGGAACTGGATAACTGAAAGAATAGCAAGACATAAGGAAGTACTTCTGTGTAGATTAAGAATAGGACATACGTACGCCACTCACTCCTACCTTTTGACGGGAAGCGAACCTCCGACATGTACCAAATGTGGCAACAGGCTTACAGTTATTCATGTTCTGATCCAATGCACTGAAATAGAGGCAGAAAGGAAAAAGTACTTCCCCTCCGCTTATCTGAACACATACCATTACACCCAGCATTCTTTCTCAGCAATGAACCCCTTTTTACTTTTCAATCACTATTAAACTTTTTAACTGAAACTGACACCTTAAGTGTAATTTGGCCAGGCTACTTGTAGCACGGCCTCCACCTGGAGGTCGTAGCTGCAATGAAACCATTTTCTAGAGCACGTGCCTCCCAGCCCTTGCTTTCAAGGCCTTGCTGAGGCACTAGTGCTACAGCCATCACATATTTTACTGATCATCCATATCTCGCGAAACATCTATTTTCATTGCAGACACCATCAGTCACTGTCATTTTTTTTTATACTTGTATTTTACGCACTTCAGAGCGAATAAAGTTTTAGGCCCTTTTACAGCCACATTGCACCATATGTATATTTTCCATCTTTTAGCGAATATTTTAGGCCACTATGCAGCCGTGTATCATATACTCCCCACAATCAACACTCACATAACATTGACTAGCACGGATCATCGACTTGGCGCTCTTTGGCCACATCTGGCCCTTGCGCCAATAAACTCTACTAATCAATCAATCAAGACCATAAACCCATCAGGCACTGCGAACTCATTAATCATTAGCATGGCGCTCTTTGGCCACATCTGGCCCCACATCTGGCCACATCAAATATTCATTCAAGGCTCGTAGTTTCATCGGCTGAATAAACTGCAGTAAACATTCACTTACTCCTTAAATTAGCAAGCACTGGGTCACGCGTGCACGTGGAAACATCGACAGATCTCACTCAATGAACGCGAACACTCGCTGTCACAGCGTTGGCTTGATGAAGGGCGCGAACAGAGCGGACTGAACGCTTCTGCTGCCTCTTCCTTCAAAGCGTCTCGGAAAAATTGCGCTATCTGAACGGCCCCCCCCCCCTCCCCCCAGCTTTCATCCATCGGAAATTATCTCCAAAACAGAGCGAGGGTGGCGCATGACCGGGCTAGAGCAACGACTAGAGGAGGAGAAGCGCGCTAAACTAGCGCATCCCTCTGCCGGCTTGCGCGCGTTTTATCACGTGACCTCCTATAGATACTTGACTTGGGGCGCCCATCCAGCCCGGCTCAGCCTCGAACACTTCCTTGAACGCGCACAACCAACGACGCTGGATAGGATTTTACCGCACTTGACTTTATACGTAAGCTCACGGTAACACTGACAGATATATTTCGACGGTTGTGTCCATATAACTGCTATCGCAAAATTCGCAATAAACAGAAAATTTTACTAAGGACCAACAGCGCTGCTTCTCCACGTCGTGATACAGTGGTGAACGATGTTCCTGGAAAATGTGTTGCTAAATCTCTCGCCAAATGACTACGCTCGCATTTGGTGACAGCGGAACGCAGTCGCAAGAAATTGTGGAGGAAATACCGGAGTTCTGGCAGCTTCAGGTGCACTAGATTATTCAGTAACGTCGGCGGCTTTGTAGTTCTACCTTACATCAGAGAAAACTGCACTCGACAGAGATCAAGGGCAGCCGCACCGTTATAGCTAAGCAAATTAAGCGCAATTACGCCGCGTCTTCCCACTTCGAGCACGCTCCGACAGCCCAACGATAGATATTTCAAACGTACCAAACTCCGAAGAGCAAATTTTGCTTCTGCGAAGTGAACGTAGCAGGATATTTCAAGACGCGTGTTAAATTCATGGCTGTTTCATTCGTGAACATTACTTACGTGACGTAAAATTATCAGTCAGCAAAACAGTTTTTATTTCAACGCTAGGAAAGAAAACCAAAACTAGCGCAACTGTTTTGCTCAGTTGTGCGGACAGAATGATCCAAAGTCCAAGCCGTCTTTAGCATGACGCCATTTTCCAGTTGCGTTGCATCTCGCGCGTGTACGTTGTCGTCGAGTGGTGATTCTTCATACTGTGGAGTTGTTCTGAAAGCGCTGCGTTAGGGGCGACTGCAACCAGGCGTTGCGGCAAGTTACGGTGGGAATGTCTGTCCGTGCTGTGTGATTGCGACGAGGAGGACCACCGCCAGCAGCGGCGTGTCGCCGATTTCGTCTTTGCCGACATCGAGCAAGTGCAGCTCGCCGGACCGTCACAAGCGCCGGAAGTGTTGCGTTTTGCACTGCGTTTTCCTTGTGATATGGGAGATCGCAACGCAGAGACAACCAGATGTCTACTACCAGTGGAGAGTGACATGTGCCATATTTCTCTTAACCTATCAGGTAAGCATATGAGCTTTTGTTCCGAGTTTACAAACGGCGCGTACTCGGCCCTTCCAGTACGGCTACATTTTGCGCCACGTTTCTCTTGGCAGTTCACAGACGTTTCATAGGCATGCGTGCGCGTATGTATGCGAAAATACTACTGGTAGACGGAAGCCTCAGGAGAGCATCTGCAATTATAGCAAAGTTGTAATGCCATAGATAAACACCGTTCTTAACAACTCCAATGACGAGTGTCCTGTCGCATCGAAAAATCCGTAGAATACGAAGTATTGCGTAACTTGAAGTGTAGATACAATACTAGCACCAGTGTTACTTTCGCTGGCGAAGACAGGTGGTCGAAAAAACAGCTTGTGTATTCTGAAGATTTACTAGCGCTTTAGGTATATCACCGCGAATAACAAAAACGCTACAACGCTGTATGGCAGTGTCAGGCGATGTGGTAGCAGGTAGCCTTAAGGCGGCTGCATGCACGGGCGAACACACAACGCTTTAAAAGCGCTGAAACAAATGTAATGTGCATTTGGCTGCAAGTTGGTAACACGTTAGCTCACAATATAAGCCGATGTATAATGCTGTTATTTTTTATGTAATCTTTATTTTCACGGTTGTAAATATTTAAAAGCATCAATTTGCTGCAACCTTTATATAGTAAATCCTACTAGGCTTACAAAACCTGGCTGTGTTATGTAGCGAATTTGTGGTATTCCTACTGGATTCTCTATTTTGAGTCCGGTGTTTTATGAAAAAGAGGGTCTTTTTATTTGTAGTCTTATGTTAGTGCAGATATTTGGCAAGCAGAAATGAGTTGATTCCAAAGTTGTACCTCCCGGTGTGCTGCATATGAACCCAAGTTTATCCTGTCTTGGCTATTGTAATGTGCATATAACAATTTTAAGTATATACAGCTGTAGTTGGCTTAGTCGCTGTAGCGTATTTTGTAAAAGTAGAAGGCTGTGATTATTTTACTGTTTTCATGCAGAAATACGTTTTTTTTCTTGTACCAAGAAACGCTCACAGCATTGAATGAAATAAAGTGTGGTGTATTTTTCTAATAAAGGAAATTTCGTCTGAGGTGTATCAGATATTATTTTACTTTCTTTTACTATACAATGCGTTATCTCATCCGCTACTGCTGCTGTTCTGTGTATTTTTCTAATTTTGAAATGTACTTTATTTTAGGTACTCAAGAAATGGCAACATCCAGAAGAAGACGCCATCTTCTCCAGCACGTTATGGGTGAGACAGATCGTAGCAGGCACTTGTTCATAGCTCATTAGCTTATGATGCTATTTGTTGTAATTTTTGTCCACTTTCCTGGCCTTTATTCATTTCAGCATTATTCTGCAAAGGGTAATACTTTTACATCGATATAGAGTAATTGTCCAAAGGAGAGACATGGCTGGAGGAGACGATGAACAAGTTTTCTTTGTCCGTATGTCTATGTTGCGCAGTTACTCTGTCGTTATCTACCAACAAGCCCAAGTTCTTCATCAGCTGCATTTACCAATTCTCTGTTATTAGGATTTCATTGATACAGCATTGAATGTACAGAGGTACACAGGAAGAGAGACTTGAAATGATGAAGAGCCGTAGAACAAGGAGCATCGCTGAAGCCAATTTTTCGACAAAGAGAAGGAGATAAGTTTTCTTGTCAAAACATTGGCTCCAGTAAAATTTCTTGTTCTATCACTATTTACGATTAAAAGACAGCATGATTGTTCTTGCTGAAGTGTTATGGAATAAAAATTAACAGGGTGAACTGTCAGGAATGTGAAATTTCTTGTGTATTCTAATGCTACAGCGAAAGCCAGAAAAACAAGATGTAGAGAACCACATTGTTATTTTTCACTACCCAGTTTAGCCAGCTTCATTCAGAGCTGGCACATTGTTGCATTAACGACCACTCGAATTTATTAATTCAATTGCTTCGTGATTTACTTATGTTTAGAGATGTTGAACTTGTTTTAATACAGCTTAACATAGTGCGTGTAAAAAATAAACAATGACATTTTAAGAGGCTTGATGGTATGAGCTCAGGTTTCCACCGTGCTTCCCTGCACAAATCGGATGCACATTCTTTTTTGTCATTGCTTGGATTTTCATAAACATAAGTACCATTTCTTCTTTGTCGACGTTCTACTTGTGTTGTAGGACCTAACTGTTTACATTTATTTGTATTGGTATCCATGTTACACAGACAGCTGAATTTTTCTTGTAAATTGTGACATGGTAGGACTAAGAGCATTTGTGCAAATTTGCTGCAGGTACACTCTCGTGGCTGCCACCCCTGCATCCTACCAACACCGTGTCCTGACTACGTCCACTAGGGAGTTCGAAGCCTTTGGCGGCTCCTGCCACTGCGTCCTGCCACAACCGTGTCCTGACTACGTCCACTAGGGAGTTGGCAGCCTTCGTAATGATGCCAAGCAGGCTGGAAGCCGACAAAGATTAAGGTAAATACATGTAATTAAGTGGCAACTTTTTGAGTGAAGTGGCTTGTAGCCACTGAGCAATGAAAGTTTTAACTTCAAAGAAGTTTAGACTCCCTGCTATCGGTGTAGGAATGCTCAAGTCCCTGAATTTTGTCTTAGCCGCCAAGAGGCTATGTGGATTAGATGAAACGCGATGCAAATTTTGAAACTAGTAGGAGACCACTCGTACAATTTTTTTTCTTGCTTAACACAAAACTGCTTTGACAAAGGTTTAGCAATTGAGAAACAATACAGTGTACTCTCATACATTGTATTGGGCATAAATTTACTAGGACTGCCTCAATAGTAAGTATGCTGATAAACCTACACCAAAACTGACGTTTTTTTGCTAGTTCATCCTCATCTCTGTGCACTGCTGCATAATTTACCTTCCTGAAACCAGTTTTTGCATGCAGCACAAGTCCTAAATATGTGGATTACATAAATTTGCTGCTTTTGCTGTAAGCCAGTTCGATGAAAATAAAGTTAAAAGGCCATTTTGTCCATTTTTAATGACCCATATTAAACTGAGCAGTGGCTAATAAGCAGTTAAATTGTTGGTGTAAGGCCTCTCTTTACTGTCCTGAAAAATGTGGCCCCCTTAATTAAGGAACCAATTTTCTTAGCTATGCCTTTTATGATGCATACTTTGGTGCATTACACAAAATCTCACTTAGTGCTTGCGCCAGTAAAAAAAAAACTTTTTAAGTTAAGTATTTCTTGAAATTAACATTTGTCCTATGTTGAAGAGCCTCCAGTGTTTCATAAAAATTTCAAGTGGTCGGGTGCCAGGTTGGGACAGCTCGCATGGAATAGCCTACTTACACACATAGGGAGGGCTATACCCACCGTGGTTGCTCAGTGGCTATGGTGTTGGGCTGCTGAGCACGAGGTCGCGGGATCGAACCCTGGCGACGACGGCCGTATTTCGATGGGGGCAAAATGCGAAAACACCCATGTACTTATATTTAGGTGCACATTCATAAACCCCAGGTGGTCGAACTTTCCGGAGTCCTCCACTACGGCATGCCTCATAATCAGTGGTTTTGGCACGTAAAACCCCATAATATAAATTTTTTTAGGGAGGACCAAGTACCCTTGACTTTATGTTAAGATACTATTATTAATCTACAAAAGACAAAATGAAACATTCCGTCCTATAAGCAGCTCTTCACATTCATTTACACTTTTGCACATTTGTATACCTCAAGTCTTGTGACTTGTGTCTGTTTTCATTATCTGCTATGTGCCGATGGTAAACTTCAGGTTTGCCCTATGGTGAAGAATATCTTGGTGCTTATAGATATGAATCTGTGTTTTTCAGGTTGCATCGAAATTTTGCCCGAGCCGTGCCACACACTGGCCAGGCCTCCTGCAAACGACGTATAACCAGGCTCAACGCATGAGTGTCGAGTGAGTCCAGAGATCAAGGCAACCTGCTGTGCAACCAGCGTGCAATCTTTGGTGACCCCTCTATATGTTCCACCTATTTCACAGCTGTACCTCCGCTCCCACCTATCCCATCAGCATCAGCAGCTGTGCTCACTCATCGAACCATGGATGAATGTTGAGGTGGAGTGATTTGAAGAGATATTCTATGTGTCTCTTCAACTTCTTAGCAAATACTTGTGTTATTGTAATTCATATGTGTCTTTAGTACCTAGATTTTAATGGTTCCTTTCTATTGGAATTCTCGCCATTGATTCCTGCTATTATAATGTATGTCTGTCTTTATGCCTAGTTTTCGTAGTTCTTTTGTACTTGTGTATGTAATTGATAGGTTCATAATTGTTATACAGAAGGCTAAAATGCAAACTTATGGCATTTTTTTCTTCGTTTTGATAATCTACAGCACTACAAAGTGTTCAAGAAATCTAACCTAACGTGGGCTTTCGTGCAGGAAAAATTTAAGAGCAATATAGGGTACTTATTTCAAACGCCCATTATTTTTGGAAAAGTGAAGAATATAGGAGCACGGAAAAGAAAATATTAAACTAGAGAAACATGAGTTCCCCTCGTAAGTCTGATAATAATGTGACTTCCTTTCACTGCAAAGATACCAGTAATACTCGCATACAAGGTTTGAGACACGAAAGCTATGATGCCCTTGGCATTTCTCAGTGCCTATTTGCCACACTGAAGAATGTGAAAGGCATCGTAGGTTTCATGCACACATTGGTTGTGTTATACTTTTGAGCGTCGCATTTCTCAAACACAAAGGTTTACAGCATTGCTTTAAATAGCAAATGCCTTTCCTAATTTATTAGTACAAGTGTAATAGTACAGATCATGTAAAAATTATTTTACAGACTATATGTCCATGGATGCACGCTTCTGATGACATAACAGTGACGTGGTTGTGGGATGAATGTGTTTATTTCAGATTTAAATATTGGCTTCCAGGTCTGGGTTAGTCTCCTACACTGAGTAGTCTAGGTCAGAGCCCATTTACTAGAGAAAGTGAATTAAAGTAGCAATTATAAACATCAAAAGATCTTGTTTAGGACACTAATGTGACAATCAGCAAGGTTCTTTGGGCATTCATTTCCAAATTTGTGAGGATATATTTTATGGCTGGTTTTATTATTGTGAGATCAAATATTTGTTTATTGTCGCAGTAGAATTGGCTGCCCCCATTTGTATACAACCCCTTTACAGGCTAAAAATTCAGAGTGTTACCCTATTTACTCACATAATGATCGCACTTTTTTTTGTAAAAAAATTGACTCAAATTCAGGGGTGCGATCATTATGCGGGTTAAATTTCCCGCAAAAAGAAAAAAAATTCATCTGGCATTTGCTACGGGATGACTACAGGTCAACAAATAGGCGGCTGCCGCTGTATGTAGGGCGGGACACAAAAAAAAATGGTGGCTGGCAGAGCAAGCCGAACGCGCCGCACGCGATGTTTTTCTTCTCGTGAGTACATTACGTGCATTCAAACAGTTTCTTCCGTATCAGTGGGCACCCAAATTATAAATGTTTGTTCTTGCTTTCTGCCCTGCTCTGGTGTTTTCAAAACCTAGCATTGGTGCAATGGCCTGTCAGCACCTGCAGAAAACTAGTAAAGTGGCTAAAGTTAAAGGTCAACAACATAATTAAGATACAAAGGAAAAATACAAGTTCGCAATTGTCCCCCATAACCAGAGTTTCGCTTAGAATTAAAAAAAAAATTGACATCCTGCTGTGGTGTGAGAGTAGCTTTGGGCACCAAGGGGACTACGTAGCACCTGTGCTAGTGTACACAACAAAGTAAAAAAAATCACTCCAGATTGGAGCGCCGTGGAAAGTTAAGCACAGATGTTTTATTTCACGCACCATTAATGTGGCTTATCTGCTCCTGTTCTGTGGGACCGCATACATTGGGAAGACAATCCTTTGCGCCTTTGTTACCATAGCGGGACACCAGAGAAAGGTAGAAATCGTGAACAGGTATTCACACTTGGTTGTCCACAGTGTATTATCTGGATGTGTTTAACTCTACAAAAGACTACTGTGGTAGATAATCATAATGACAAAGACAAAAGAATTAAAAGAGGTATGTGTCAGTCATCCAGTGTTTATAGAAACACTTCTTTCTGTATATGTGCCAAGCCGTAGGGAGGCTTTATGTAACTCAGTCATGCTTGCTAAGTTAAAGATCAGAATAAGGAAAATCACAAGAACATTGTATGAGTGATTTGTAAATGTGGCACCTAATGTAAGTTATTCATGTATGGGCTGAGGATAGATTACAGCCAGTGCATAAGGTGCTCTTACAGGATGACTTGTGATGAGTAAAAGCCTTCCTTATATCTTCCTCTTTGTTTCTTTTGGATCTTTGTGCACTATGTGTATTGCTACAGCTGCATGCATGCAGCTGGGTATAGTCCTTGTCCTTGTATTGCTCCTTGTCCTTCCTCGTCATCTGCGATCCGCCATTCTCGAACTTCACGGTGCACCGGCTGGCGGGACACCTTGTCTGCGTATGACGTCTGCGTATGACGCCAGTTCTTCTGGCCGGTTCTCTACCGGTCTGTGCGTCGTTATGTCACAACTTAAGAGTTGTATCAGCGCCGGAAGAAACCTCCTCCGCCATCTGTCGGATGACTTAATCCCAATGAAGTTCCCCCTGAATCTTTCTTCCGCGTAGGCCTTGAACTACTTGGCAATTTCCGAGGACGAGTAAAGGTAATAATTGGATCGCCGTCGCTACTAATTACGTGACATGCTACGCTATAACAAAGGCGCTGAGGACTAGTTGCTCAACTGACATTGCCGATTTTCTCCTTCACGACGTCATTCTCCAACACGGTGCAGCTCGACAGGTACTTTTGACCACGGCCGCTCGTTCTTATCTCGCATTGTGGATGAGCTCCCCTGCCCTTGTGCCACTGAGCACAATCTGGCCACCGCCTACCATCCACAAATGAACGGTCTTAAGGAGCGCCTCAGCCGAACACTCACAGAGATGCTGTCGATGTACGTTTCCAACGACCACCGCGACTGGGACGCCACGCCACGTACAACTCGTCCCGCGATGGCACCTCAGGATATTCACTTTCTTATCTTTTGTATGGTCGCAACCCAACATTTCTGTTTCGCACCCTCCTGCCTTCTCTGCATCGCGCTGCAACTGAGTGCGCTCGCGAAGTAATCGATAGTGTTAACGTGGCGCGCAGTCACCCGATCTCGTTCATCAGCCTCGCAGCATATGCAATAAGAGTGTTGCGACCAGTGCCATCGATGGAATCCGATGTACTGCATCCGGAAACAAGTATCTGTACAGCCGAGGCCTACGCATTACTTTCTGCTGTGAAGCATTTAGGAAAATTAAAACTTCCAAAAGCAGCGATCTATACAGACTCTCTAAGCGTCGTGAAGGCCTTAATTGCACTCAACGAACATAAAAATCCCGTATTTAATGAACTCAATTCAGTCTTGTGTAAAGCGCACTCATCTAACCAGCATATCGTTATATGCTGGGTACCTGGCCACCGGGGAATCGAACGTAACGTTCTGGCAGACCAGATGGCTAGGTCAATTGCACCCCCTACTGTTAATAATATTGCTTTGGTGCCTCTCACAGCTATGAAACCTTACATACGAAAGAAACTGCGAAACCACTGGCAATGCATGTGGGACGCAGAAAAAAATCATAAATTACACTTTATAAAGCCACAGTTAGGTTTTCGGCCCTCCCCAACAAAATCTCGGCGAATAGATGTCCTATTCTGTCGCCTCAGAATAGGACACGCAATCGGAACCCATCATTTTCTACTTACTGGAAGTGAACGTCCACCCTGTGGCAGAATCATAAATTACACTTTATAAAGCCACAGTTAGGTTTTCGGCCCTCCCCAACAAAATCTCGGCGAATAGATGTCCTATTCTGTCGCCTCAGAATAGGACACGCAATCGGAACCCATCATTTTCTACATACTGGAAGTGAACGTCCACCCTGTGGCAGATGCGGTGAGAGGCTGACCGTCCTCCACGTCCTCTTGGAGTGTCGGGAAGCCGAATCTGAAAGAAACATGTTCCGCTTGCATACCGTTATTACATTCCTCTACACCCGCCTATGTTTCTTTGTAAGGAACTGCTTTTTAACACCAAGGCAGTGCTCAACTTAAATGATAACGTTCTACACGTTATAAGCCCATTAAATTCGTAGAGCATCCTCGCTCCAGAGGCTGACGCTACGATAATTGTTTTGCATAGCACATTCCTGCAGACCCTTGGGTTTCAAGGGCTCTAAGGAGGCAGTATATAGCGCTCTAGCATATCTTATAAGCTGATATATTGTTAGACATCGTACCATTCTTTTAAAATACATCTTAACGTTCATAGTACACGTCAAAAGTCATCGCCATAATCTTATTTTACAGAATTTGCGCACTTTAGCTCGACCATTTTTAAGGCCCCTTTACAGCCACGTCACACCAACTTCATAGATCTCATAATTACACTGCCAACTCACTACCACAGACATGGCGCTCCTTGGCCCTTGCGCCATAAAACATCAAACATTAATCATCAATTTACCTTTCCCCAATGAAATAGGAACATTTTTCAAGTTAGTTTTTCTGTCACGCTACTAACACAGTAAAATATCACTGTTCAGTGTTCTGTTCAAGCTTTTGGGGTCTGTAACATATACGTCACCACTTTTGCTAGCAGCGAGCTAGCACCTCATGTGTGGCGTGACCCGCCCACAAGCGACTTGCGCTTATGCGGGCACGACATGTGTAATAAGTTGTGAGCTGCTGAAATAAAGATGTATGTATGTAACGGGCTGGATCTTAAGATAAGGAAAGCGTAGCAAGGGGCAGCAGAAAGTTAGGTGGAAAGTTAGGTGTGAAATGATATGCAAGAAAAGTAAATCTCACTGGCAGCCATCGACTCTCCAAACACGTAGTCGCCGGTTCCAGCAGGTAGTGAATGTCGATTGAAAGCCCTCGCGTTCATATATTTTTTCTAACTTCAAAGTTATTAAAGTCAAGAAGTGCGAAGCACTGGCTTTACCAGATCTTTCCTACTAATTGTGTTATCGCCCGCGGAAGATACGAGGTAACCAAGTGTACACTTTATCGCAACAAATGGAAAGATTACAATAGAGAGAAAGGGCGGTGAGTTTGTCGCGGGGGTGATGGTTCTTGTATGGAACAGCGAACAAGGGAGCGAAGAGTGTGTAATTATGATTTTTCCTGTTCCAAAACCGGCTGCCACGTGCCTGGAGTGCTAGGCTGGTCGACGCTCGCGCGATAACCTTCAAATCGTGCTCGACTGTACTTGCATGATATTCCTGCTCGGCCGGCGAATGAGATTCCAAGGTTTACGGCACAAAATTGCAAAGAGAAAACAGACTGGCGCACACTCGCAACTGATTTTTATTTTCCCCGAGGCTTCCCTTATATACCCTCAGGCATGTGCAGAACAACATACACAGATGATCTCACATGAGATAGAAACGAAACCTAATCATATACTATCAGACAGGAAACTTACGTGACTTTCGTGAAGAGCTACTGACGCAAAGCTCATAAACAGGACACGCAACTTTGATAAGTAAATCGTCTCTACTAGTTCCGTGCCATCGCATCTTTAGTTTTCGCAATATGCATGTGTTTTCGAGCAAAGGTTCACAGTTGCACACTTTGTAGTGATAGGGCCTATGTGAGCCAGTCCCATTCTTCAGTGATAGCGCAAGCACTCGCAGGCGATCATTTATACAACGCCCAGTTTAGCCGACGTATACCTTGCCACAGTCGCGAAGACCAGCTAAACGGTTCCGGTTTGATCTGCTCACCGAGCAAATCAGAACAGATGGTGTTACCAGCGAAGTACGCCAGACGTAACAAAATCGAACCGAGGGATTACGAGGCCATCACGATCGTGATGAAGAATGGCCAATTGATAACGGGGGTCGACTAAATCCGCGTGCTCGGCATGATTATAGACAAGTGACGGAGCAACGGCGAGACCATTTCCCGCATTACAGCCAAGATTACCAACGCAAAGAGGAAGGCAGCTGGGGAGGATCAGGTAACAGATTTGTTGAAGGATGGTGGACAAATTGTTCTAGAAAAACCGGCCACCCTGTATACGCAATGCCGCATGACATCGAGCGTACAGGAATCGTGGAAGAACGCTCACATAATCCTAACCCATAAGAAAGACGACGCCACGGACTTGAAAAATTATAGACCGATCAGCTTACTGTCCGTTGCCTACAAAATATTTACTAAGGTAATCGCAAATAGAATGAGGAACACCTTAGACTTCTGCCAAGCAAAGGACCAGGCAGGATTCCGTGAAGCCTACTCAACAACAGACCATATTCACACTGTCAATCAGGTGATAGAGAAATGTGCCGAATATAACCAGCCCTTATATATAGCTTTCATTGATTACGATACAGCGTTTCATTCAGTCGAAACCTCGGCAGTCATAGAGGCATAATGGAATCGGGGTGTAGAAGAGCCGTATGTAAAACTACTGAAAGATATCTATAGCGGCTGCACAGCCCCTGTAGTCCTCCATAAAGAAAGCAAAAAAAAAATCCCAATAAAGAAAGGCGTCAGGCAGGGAGATACGACCTCTCCAATGCTATTCACAGCGTGTTTACAGGAGGTATTCAGAGACCTAGATTGGGAAGAATTGGGGATAAGAGTTAATGGAGAATACCTTAGTGACTTGAGATTCGCTGATGATGTTGCCTCGCTTAGTAACTCAGGGGACCAACTGCAATGCATGCTCACTGACCTGGAGAGGCAAAGCAGAAGGGTGGGTCTAAAAATGAAACATTACTTTAGTTTTCTGCAGATTAACAGTCTCGGAAGAGAACATCAGTTTACGATAGGTAGCGAGGCACTGGGAGTGGTAAGGGAATACATCTACTTAAGGCAGGTAGTGACCACGGATCCAGATCATGAGACTGAAATAATGAGAATAAGAATGGGCTGGCGTGCGTTTGGCAGCCATTCTCAAATCATGAACAGCAGGCTGCCACTATTACTCAAGAGCGGCGACGGCCAAGGTCCTCATCGACTTCCACGCCAAGGACGAGGACGCGAGGTTCGTGGATTTTGGCATGTTTTCAAATGAAACTATTTTACCTATACTCTACTTTCAGTATGTGTTCTGTCTTCAATGTCAATATATAGCTGCTCAATTTGCCCAAGTGGCTTCTTTGTTTCTATAGTTCTTTGGGCCTTTGGAAGGATCGTTTAGCTCGGGCCCGACTCCAATAGTGCCTATTAAAATGATTCCCTGCCTTTTACATATATTTGGTGATAACGTGTTGGGTGATGTTATCGAAATTTGCTGCGTATCATAAACAAATTTAAATCCTAGCAACTGCTGTAACTGGAATTTTAATGTAGGACCTGAATTTATTCTACAGGAACATTTGAAGGCTCATAAGTTTGAATAAAAAACAGAATTGCCTCGTTGACATAACCATAACTATGTACCAGGAAGGGATATCATAGTTCTGTAACTTGTTTCTATGAGAATATGGAAAGCGGACAAATTCTGTGGAGTAGGCAGTTATTGCGCGAATTTTTTATCTTTACAAGGGTTTCTTAGTTTTACTCACATATAAGTGGTGTATATTAGGGCTCAGAAGGGGCTTATTTGCGGCTCCTCTTGCAAACGCACAGAGACCGGAAAGGCCGAGACAGCCCGAAGCACTGTCCAAAAGACGCCAGTAATCAAGAGCGCGAGCCGAGCCGAGCCGCGCGTTGTGGACGAGGCTGTGGCGCGAGACGCGTCTTCCGAATTTCCCCCGGACAAGACGAGCCATCCTGGACCCTGAAGAATCGGGAGGTAGATGGTCGTGGTAGTGCTTGAGGCGCGAGACGTGGAGAATGCCACATCCACGCCGACGCAAGTCGTCAGGTGGTGAAAGTAGCTCAACGAGAAAATTCACCGAGGAAATCCACATCGAATTTTGCGACGGCTTTCGAAGAAAGTCCTGGCGTTCGGAAAGGAACAGACAACCGCGCAAGACCACCTTGAGCGTAGGTGGTGTTTGCAAGCGATTAGGTGCGGTTTTCTTTCTGGCGCTGCTGTTGCTCTGCCGTAAAGGAGCGCGCTAGCTGGCGGCATTCTTCGACTTGTCGGGCGACGTCGGACACGGGTGGACACTCGGAAGCGTCAGGAGGGTATGCAAGGAGCGTGTCGATGGTATGCGTAGGTTCGTGGCCATACAGGAGGAAGTAAGGTGAAAATCCGGTAGTGGCCTGGATCGTGACGTTGCAAGCGAACGTGATGAATTGAAGGATGCGGTCCCAGTTAGCATGATCCGATGCCACGTACATCGAGAGCATATCACCAAGTGTGCGGTTAAATCGCTCTGTGAGCCCGTTAGTCTGGGGATGGTACGACGTGCTTTTCGGATGAATAATGCGGCGATCCGAAAGCAAACCTTCGACTTCTTTGAGAAAGCCGCGACCTCGATCGCTCAGGAGTGCTGGAGGTGCGCCGTGTCGAAGGATAAAGTGATCTGGAACGAAAGAGGCTACATCCCGCGCTGTAGCACTTGGTAAAGCAGCAGTTTTGGCGTAGCTTGTCAAATGGTCAGCCGCAACTACGATCCACAGACTGCCCTCTCGGGTTATAGGAGCGGGCCATATAGGTCGATGTCGACGTGATCGAAGGGTGTGGCAGGGCACGGGAGTGGCTGCAAGGAACCAGACGGGCGTAAAGGCGGCAATTTTCGGCGTTGACAGTCAATACAACACTGAACAAACTTTTGTTCAATATTTTACATGCCGGTCCAGCAGTAGCGGTAGCGAATTTGTTCGTACGTCTTGAAAACTCCGGCGTGGACACACTGGGGATCATTCTGGAAAGAGGCAGAGATTTCTAACCGACGGCCCTCAGGAGCGTAATTGCGTGGGATGAGCAGCTGGTCACGAATGGCGAAATGAACTGCTCAGCGTCGGAGGGTTCGAGATACAGGGATTCTCTATCATGCAGATAGAAAATCGAAAAGAGGAGCGATTCGCAGGTCACGACGTTTTGCGGTGGCAAAGGAGGCCATGTGGATGGTTGACATAGAGAGTGAATTATTTCCGCAGGCCGGGTCTGGAAGCAAAGGTGAACCAGACAGGACGTCTGCGCCTGAGTATGTGCACTCGCTGCGGTATACGATGCGAATGTTGTACTTCTGAATGCGTAGTGCTTAACGGGCTAGGCGGCCAGTGGGATTTTTCAGGTTGCCCAGCCAACAAAGTGTGTGGTGGTCTCTGGCCAAGTCGTATGGGCGCCCGTACAGGTATGGTCGGAACTTGCCAATGCCCATACTAAAGCCAAGCACTCTTTTTTGGCCACGGTGTCATTGGCTTCAGGCTTCGTCAGCGTGCGACTTGCATAGGCAACTACATATTTGCGGTAACCGTCCCCTCGTTGGGCGAGGACGGCGCCAAGATCGACCCCACTGGCGTTTGCATGTCTGCAGCTAATGGGTCGAAATGGCGAATAGGTGGGGAGGTGAGAAGACGACACAGCGTAGCAAAGGCGGGTCACATGCAGGGGGCCAGGAGGAGAGGGCGGCGTCACCGTGTAGAAGCTGAGTTAATCGCTTCCCTTAGTTGCCTATACTGCTATACTAAACCACTTCCCTATACTGCTAAGATCACCTAAACAAAACGAATATCCACCACACGCTCCTAGGTGGAAGACTGAGACAGCTGATTGGGAGAAATTTCGATCTCTTACTAGTTTCTCATGGGCCGACCTGTCTTCGTTAGGAATTGATGCTGCAGTCGAGTTCTTTACAGCATTCATAATAGATGTCGCATCTAAATGCCCCCGCAGGGGCGTCTGCGTCAGCAGGCGTTCGGTGTGTTGCGACATCACGGACCGGAGCACACGAGGGTTGGACCCTTCCGCGCGTAGCCGTGCGCGGCTTAGCCGTGTCCGGGGAAAGGGGGATCCTGGGGGTTGAGCCGATGCCGGGTGTTTGGACCTTTAAGGCTCCCCGGTGGAGGCAACACACCTCTTTGGCCTCTGCTTCACGCAGACGGCACCCCCGGACTGACTCACCCGGTGGCAATCGGCAGTCGCCTTTTCCTGTCCTTCTCTCCTTCTTCGTCTTTCTCTCTCATCTTTTTATCTTTTCTGTCTTCTCTTCACTTCTTATTACTTCCTTATTTCCTGGCGGCAAGGGTTAACCTGGTGTAGTTTATCCAACCTTGGGTCTATTATATTAGGTTATAGCGGCTATGTACAGCTGGCGTCTGCGTTTCCTTCGGGTCTTGTAGCGTCCCCTTGTTGAGCTCGATGGTGGGTGGCTGGCATGGCTGCCAAAATTAAATAAACATGTATGGATTTATCATCCTTCCCCCGTTTGTCTGATCGGCCTCTTAACAAAAGAGGACGCACCAAAGAAAAGTTGGCATTTTCTTGTCAACCTAAGCAAACGTTCGCACGATTTCACGTTATTCATAGTGAAAATCCTGAAAAGGCAGTTAGAATGATATCGCCGTTCACGGTTGCGAAATGTCTCACTGACTCAGTTGGCCCAGGTTACAAAGTCACTAAAATGGCTAGCGGTGAACTCTTGCTTGAGGTCTGTGACAAACAACAGCATGACAAGCTCCCAAATCTTGTCTCCTTCGGTAATGTAAACGTAACAGTGACTCCACATCGATCCATGAATACAAGCAAAGGAGTAATTTCCGACGACGACCTGTTGTATCTGAGCGAGGAAGAGCTTCTAGAAGGTTGGAAGGAACAGAACGTCACCACACTAAAGAGAATTATAATCAAACGGGAGAACAAAGGAAGTCCAACTGAACATCTAATCGTTGCCTTTGCGTCCGGTGTGCTGCCAGAAACACTAGAAACAGGCTATACTAAAGTTCGAGTCCGACCATACATCCCGAACCCTCGGAGATCTTTCAAGTGCCAGAGGTATGGCCACGGCTCATAAAGTTGCCGCGGTCGACAAACCTGCGCAAAGTGCGGTGTCCAGGATCACCTGTCAGATAATTGTAATGGCGCACTCCACTGTCCCAACTGTGGCGGCGGACATGCAGCTTTCTCTATGTCTTACCCTACATGGCAGAAAGAAAAAGAAATAATTACCCTCAAAGTAAAAGAGAACATTTCCTTCCAGGAAGCCCGAAAGCGCATTCCCTTTCTTCATACCGCAGGGTATGCTGCTGCGGCGCGTAAGGGGGCAACGCCGCAACAGACTCCGGCTTCGGCCCGGACCACAAAGAATGTGGCCGCGGCAGAGCCACCAGCCCCCCAGGCGACAGCAGCCAGCTCTGCTGCGCCATCTCTGCTGCGCCATCTCTGAAGGAGGGTCCACCGACCTCTGGGTTGGTGGCCTCCAAGGCCCTGCTTTTCGAGGCAAGGCCTAAAGTGAAAACACCCCGCTTGTGTGAGCGGAAGTCCAGCGGCTCCCAAGAGTCGATGGACACAACCCCGAGCCAGAAGGCGCATCCAGCGCCTCAGGAGCGGCGCGAGTCTCGCGACCGCTCCAAAAAAGACAAAACCCGTACCATAATCACGGGGCCTGAAACGGCTCCGTGAGTCATTTCTCTAACTTGACTCCTCTTGACACACAGCGCATAAACACAAACAATATGAATACACAAATATTACACTGGAACGTGAGAGGTCTGATCCACAACCTCGATGATATTAAAGAAGTCTTACACATATACAATCCAAAGGTGCTGTGTGTTCAGGAGACGCATCTTAAACCTACTCAAACAAAGTTTCTTAGGCAATACGCTATTTTGCAGAAGGACCGAGATGATGCTGTTGCATCGTCCGGCGGGGTAGCAATAATAGTAGACAGAGGCGTTGCCTGTCGGCAACTGCAACTCCGAACTCCTCTTGAGGCTGTTGCTATCCAAGCAGTACTATTCAATAAACTAGTTACTATCACGTCCGCATACATCCTCCCAAGTAAGCAACTCTCTAGCACAACATTTCAAAGCTTTATTGATGAGCTGCATCACCCTTACACAGTCGTCGGGGATCTAAACGCGCATAGCCCCCTGTGGGGCGACTCTCGCTGTGATGCGAGAGGACGGCTTGTAGAAAAAATTCTATCCTCTTCAAGTTCCTGCTGACTGTACAAGAAAAAGCCAACATTTTACAGCTCTACACACAAAACATTTTCTTCGATAGATCTAAGCACAGCGTCTAGTACAATTGTGCCATGTCTGGAGTGGGATGTCATTATAACCCTTATGGAAGTGATCACTTCCCCATCGTTCTAAACCTTAAAAACAAAGTGAGTGTCATGCATATCTTCCTCGATGGAATGTTGACTCAGCCGACTGGACAAAGTTTCGCGAGCTAACACAGCTGCCATGGAATGATATCTCTGAACTTAGCTTAGACGACGCAGTAGCATACATAAACGCGTTCATTATTGAGGCTGCATCAGTATGCATTCCCCAAACAAATGGGTCGCCTTCGAAACGACGTATTCCATGGTGGAATGAGGAGTGTAGGGAAACCAGGAAAAAGCAAAACTAGGCTTGGAACCTCCTTCGTATCTCCCCAACAACAGAGAATCTGATGAATTTCAAGGAGATCAAGTCGCAAAGTAGAAGAACGCGTCGCCGCGCTAAACGCGAAAGTTGGAAAAACTACATAAGAAGCATCAATTCATACATAGACGAACGAAAAGCCTGGATCAGGGTGAAAAAAATAAAAGGCCGCGAAACTCATCCCTTCCCTTTATTAAATACACAAGCAGACACTCTTGAGGATCAGGCAGATTATCTAGGATCACATTTTGAGCACATTTCCAGTACACCTCATTACACAGATACATTTCTAAAACACCAGCGACTAGCAGAACGGATGAATTTGGGTCGGAACAGCTTATCCAATGAAGTATACAATCGTCCATTTATAATGGCTGAGTTCCAGGCCTCACTGAACTGTTGCAAGAAGTCCGCCTCAGGAAGTGACAGAATAATGTATGAGATGATCAGACACTGACACCCTGAAACCCAAGAAACCCTTCTGTCACTCTTCAATTCTATGTTCTCCGCAGGCTACATTCCGTTTGCCTGGAAAGAAGCAATCGTAATCCCCATTCTCAAAGAGAGCAAGGACCCTTCCTCACCCGACAGTTATAGGCCTATATCTCTGACAAGTTGTCTATGCAAACTGTTTGAGAAAATGACTAACCGTCGCCTCATCCATTTTCTGGAAAGCAACAAGATGCTGGATCCCTCACAGTGCGGTTTTAGGGAAGGTAGATCCACAACAGATCACCTTGTTCGCATCGAGACAATTATCCGTGATGCCTTTGTCCATAAACAGTTTTTTCTGTCAGTATTTTTAGATATGGAAAAGGCATACGACACAACCTGGCGCTTTGGAATCCTCCGTGACCTGTCTGGAATGGGAGTTCGAGGCAACTTGTTGAACGTGATTCAGAGTTACCTCGCCAATCGGACGTTCCGTGCTAGAGTTGGTAATGTTCTGTCTCGCCCATTTACCCAAGCGGCCGGTGTTCCACAAGGTGGTGTGCTGAGCTGCACTCTTTTTATTGTCAAAATGAACTCGATCCAGACTGTCATACCACGTACTATGTTTTATTCTGTATATGTGGATGACATCCAAATAGGTTTCAAATCATGCAATCTAAGTATGTGCGAGCGACAAGTACAGCTTTGCAGAAATAAACTGTCTAAGTGGGCTGACGAAAATGGTTTTAAGCTAAATCCTCAAAAAAGTACATGCGCCCTGTTCTCTAACAAGAGAGGCATACTGGCGGACCCCGCAATAGATCTAAATGGAGAACGACTATGTGTGAGCCACGAACATAAATTTCTAGGTATCCTTTTAGACATCAAGCTAACCTTTGTACCACACCTGAAGTATCTGAAATCAAAGTGCCTCAAGACTATGAATCTGCTGAAGCTCTTATCACGTACATCTTGGGGAAGCGACAGACGGTGCCTTCTAAAGCTTTACAAAAGTCTCATATTAACACGGCTTGACTACGGAGCAATAGTCTATAATTCTGCCGTACCTAGCGCCTTGAAAATGCTAGCTCCTATTCTTCACTTAGGTATCCGCCTTGCTACAGGCGCCTTTAGGACTAGCCCTGTGCAAAGCCTCTACTTCGAATCAAACGAATGGTCATTGCACTACCAAAGGACATATCTAACTTTCTCCTACGCCCTGAAAGTTAGCTCAGATGTTAAACATCCTTGTCATTCCACTATATGCGACTTTTCCACTGCAAGGCTGTTTGGTAACCGCCCGGCCACTAGGCCTCCTCTGTTCCTCCGGTTGGAAGCACTCTCAGAAAACATAGGAGTCCCTCTTTTAAACAATGTCCTAATGGCTCCTACACGGCTTCCACCACCTTGGGAGTGGCAGACTATCAGATGTGACATCTTTCTTAGAAATATCAAAACAAGCACCTGAGGCTCACATACAATCGCATTTTCTTGAACTTAAGGAAAGTATTCCTGTGACGAATATTACACAGATGCTTCGAAGTCTCCTGCTGGTGTTCCTGATGCAGCTCTCGGACCCTCATTTTCAATAGCTGGGGCACTAAACCCACACAGCAGTATCTTTACGGCAGAAGCATACGCTATACTTTCGGCTATTAAACACATAAGGCGTAGAAATGTTGCAAAGGCTGTCGTCTTTACAGACTCATTAAGTGTCGTGAGAGCGCTAATTAGCTTACGAAAGCATAAAAATCCTGTTCTGAATGAGCTGTATACCTTGCTGTGCTCCGCATATATGTGCAACCAAGTGATTATACTATGCTGGGTACCTGGCCATAAAGGTATGCAAGGGAACGTAGCTGCTGACGAAAACGCTACGTCAGTGAGTTTTAGCGACACAGGTGGAAATATCCCCATTCCTGCCACAGACCTAAAGATCTTTCTGCGCCGTAAATTAAGAAATCACTGGCAAGCAGAGTGAGATACAGAAACATTGAATAAGTTACACATTACAAAACCAAAACTGCGGAATTGGATAAGTGAGAAAACAGCACGGTACAAGGAAGTACTTCTTTGCCGATTAAGAGTAGGGCACACTTACAGTACTCACTCTTACCTGTTGACTGGCGGGGACTCTCCTACTTGCAGTAGGTGCGGCGATAGTTTGACAGTCCTCCATGTTCTTATCCAGTGCCCTGCAATAGAAACAGAGAAGAAAAAGTATTTCCTTTCTGCATATCGGGAAAATATACCTCTTCATCCTGCATTTTTTCTTAGTGATAAACCGTTTTTTAAACTGCAAATAGTCCTAGATTTCTTAGCCGAAACCGACACTCTGAAAATAATTTGGCCGGGAAATTCTAACACGTGGTTACCAGCCCAGTGATTGAACAGTGATTACCAGGGCTGTCTTGATGCTCTAGTGTAACTGTTGTTTCATCCTCGTATGTTCTTTATATCAAAACACAATTGCCATCGTCCATGTCCATAACTAATCAGTGTAATTATTTTAGTAACTATATATTTATGCCATTTACAGCGAAAATTTTTAGGCCCCTATACAGCCATGTCACACCTACCATAATAAACTCAGTCCACGCCATTCACAATTAATCCTTTAAAGTACCATTTGTCATTGTGCTCTTTGGCCATAAGTGGCCCTTGCGCCATTGAAAACCACATATCATCATCGCATCTAAATGCATATCAGAAGTGAAAGGCTTGGCCTGCAAACGGCGTGTCCCGTCGTGGAACGACGATTGTAGGATCGCTCGTAAAAAACAGAACAAGGTGTGGGCGTTGCTACGCGCTTCTCCCACTGCGGAGAATGTTAGCAACTTTAAAAAAGTAAAATCCCAAGGCAGGCGAACCCGCCGACAGGCCAGACGAGAAAGTTGGCAGAAGTTTCTATCGCGTATCAACTCGTTTACTGATAAGGCCAAAGCCTGGAACAGGGTCAATAGGATAAGAGGACGAGTAGCATATTCACTCCCTTTGGTAAACACACAAGGCGACACCCTACAAGATCAGGCTGACTCACTTGGGGAGCACTTTGAGAGCCTGTCAAGTGCCAACTATTACTCGCAATCATTTCTGAAATATAAACGAATAGAAGAATGTAAGCCACTCATAAGGAAATGTCAACAGAATGAACCGTACAGCTGCCCGTTTAGTATTCCCGATTTGAGAGGTGCCTTGAGCGCATGCAACAGCTCTGCACCGGGATCAGACAGAATCATGTATGAAATGATCAAAAACTTACACAAACACACCCAAGTTACACTAGTCGCAATATTCAACACAATTTTGGCTGCAGGATACCTCCCGAATGCATGGAAAGAAGTCATTGTAATCCCGGTTTTGAAAAAAGGCAAAGATCCTTCCTCAGTGGCAAGTGGCTCCTCAGTGGCTCATATATAAACAAATAGAAGAAAGTAAGCGATTAACAAGAAAACATAGAGAGAATGAGCCTTACAACCGTCCTTTCAGTATTGCCGAATTGAGAGCTGCCTTGAGCGCATGGAAGAGCTCCGCACCAGGATCTGATAAAATCATGTACGAAATGCTGAAAAACTTCCACAGTGACACGCAAGTTACACTACTTACACTTTTCAACACTATCTGGGACGCAGGGTACCTTCCGACCGCATGGAAAGAAGCCATTGTGGTCCCTGTTTTAAAACAAGGCAAAGATCCTTCCTCAGTGGCAAGCTACCGCCCGATAGCCCTGACAAGTTGCCTTTGTAAGGTATTTGCAAAAAATTCATTCATTTCCTTGAACAGAGCAAAATGCTTGGTCCTTATCAGTGTGGCTTCCGAGAAGGGCGCTCCACAACTGACCATCTTGTACGTGTAGAAGCAAATATCTGAGACGCATTTGTACACAAACAGTTTTTCTTATCCATATTCCTCGATACGGAGAAGGTGCACGATACAACGTGGCGTTACGCAATCTTAAGAGACTCGTCAGAAATGGGCATCCATGGGAATATGCTGAACCTAATAGAAACCAATCTGTCCAGTCGTACCTTCTGGGTCAAAGTCGGTAATGTACTTTCGCGTCCTTTTACGCAAGAAAAGGGTGTACGCCAAGGAGGCGTGCTCAGCTGCACACTCTTCATCGTGAAGATGAACGCGCTTCGCGCTTCATTAACACAGGCAATCTTTTATTCTGTCTACGTGGGCGACATACAAATAGCTTTCAAATCCTAAAACCTCGCAGTGTGCGAGAGACAGGTACAGCATTGCCTGAACAAAGTGTCAATGTGGGCAGACAAGAATGGATTTAAGATCAATCCTAACAAAAGCTCTTGTGTTCTTTTTACGAGAAAGAGAGGAATAATACCAGATCCGTGCTTAGAACTGGGCGGACAACAAATACCTGTAAACAAAGAGCACACATTTCTAGGTGATATACTTGACTACAAACTCACTTTCGTCCCCCACATTAAACATCTTAACGCCCCGCAGGGGCGTCTGCGTCAGCAGGCGTTTGGTGTGTTGCGACACCACGTACCCGAGCACACGAGGGTTGGACCCTCCCGCGTGTAGCCGTGCGCGGCTTAGCCGTGTCTGGGGAAAGGGGGATCCTGGAGGTTGAGCCGATGCTGGGTGTTTGGACCTTTAAGGCTCCCCGGCGGAGGCAACACACCTCTTTGGCCTCGGCTTCAGATGGACGGCACCTCCAGGCTGACCCACCTGGAGGAAATCGGCAGTCACCTTTGTCCTGTCCTTCTCTTCAATCTTCGTCTTTCTCTCTCACTTTCAATCTTTCCTGTCTTCTCTTCGCTTCTTATTACTTCCAGACCTCCAGGTGGCGACGGTTAACCTGGTGTAGTTATCCAACCTTGGGTATCGTATATTAGGTTATAGTGGCGATGCATGGCTGGCGTCTGCAGGTATTTTCCCGACCTTGTAGCGTCCCCTTGTTGGGCTCGGTGGTGGGTGGCCACCATCGCCGCCGAATTTTCCAATTTTTATGGCTGAAGCTTTTCCCCTATTGCCTGATCGCTCCCTGAAGAGGGGGCGCACCGATGAATCTTTCAGCTTTTTTATGCAACCAAGAGTCCTTTCCGAAATACTACGTCGTTCACGGCCAACACGAAACTAAGACAGTCCGAATGGTATCACCTTTTCTTGTAGCGAAATCCCTGGCTGAAGTATTAGGCCCAGGGTATAAAGTAACAAAGACAAGAAGCGGTGATCTTCCTCTCGAAGTCCGCGACAAGCCACAGTACGACAGACTCTCAAAACTTGTAGCGTTTGGGGACATTCCCGTCTCAGTAGGCCCACACAGGACGATGAATACAGTGCGCGGGGTCATCTCGGAAGATGACCTTCTGGAACTTAGTGAAAGTGAATTACTAGAAGGATGGCAAGAACAGAACGTTGTCAAGATGCAAAGGATTAAAATAAGACGAGATGACAAAGAAATACCAACTAGGCACATTATCATAACTTTTGGAACCAGCATTCTTCCTGAATCACTCGAGACCGGTTATTGCAAGCTACGTGTCAGGCCATACATTCCAAACCCACGTCGATGTTTTAAATGTCAACGGTTTGGGCACGGGTCCCAAACCTGCAGAGGGCGTGGTACTTGTGCCAAGTGTAGCTCCATCGAACACTCTTCTGATGTTTGCAGTTCAGCAACCCACTGTGCCAACTGTGAAGGAGACGACCCTGCTTACTCGCGATCCTGCCCTTCGTGGAAAAAATAAAAACAAATAATAGAACTCAAGGTGAAACTAAACCTGACTTTCCCAGAGGCACGCAAGCGTTTCCATTCCAACAATCAGACCAGTCCTTCTTACACCGATGTGGCACGCCGGGGGGCAGCGCCACAACGTTCGGCGGCCGCCCAAGTCACTCGGAGAGTGACGGCGGTCACGCCATCCGCCCCCCTGACTGGAACAGCCAGCGCTGTTCCGTCTCCCGCAAATGAGGGCCAGCAGGCCTCCGGGCCTGTTGAACCCAGGGCCACTGCCGGTGCAGATCGGCCCACCACTCCCGCGAAAGTGCCCGCTCCGCGGGCAGTATCCACCGCCTCAGAAGAGGTGATGGATACGAGCACAAACCTGGCGTCTCAGACGCTCAAGGAGCGGTGCAGCTCCCTCGAGCGCACCCGCGAGATAGAGAGATCTCGTTTCACGGGGCCTGGAAAGGTCTCGTGAGATAATCTAATCTATTTTTCTTACACACACAGCACAAAACACATACATTATGGATACACAGATAATACAATGGAATGTCAGGGGTTTACTCCACAATCTAGACGACATTAAGGAACTCTTAAGTAAGTATAATCCAAAGGTGCTGTGTGTCCAAGAAACACATCTCAATCCTTCACACACGAACTTTCTCCGGCAGTATGCCATATACCGAAAAGACCGCAACGACGCCCTTGCCTCGTCTGGCGGTGTGGCAATAATTGTAGAGAAGGGTGTTGCTTGCCGGCAATTACAGCTTAAAACACCCCTAGAGGCAGTTGCCGTCCGTGCGATACTCTTTAATAAACTACTAACAATTTCCTCACTATACATCCCCCCGAACTGCCATCTTTCAAAAACCGAATTCCAAAGCTTTTTTAATGAACTGCCCGAACCTTATAATGTCGTCGGAGATTTCAATGCACACAGCACTCTTTTGGGAGGCTGTCGTTGTGATGCCAGGGGACGCTTAGTAGAAAGCTTCCTCTTCACTATAGGTGCCTGCTTACTAAATTATAAAGAGCCTACATCCTATAGCGTGGCAAACAAAACATTTTCATCGATCGATTTAAGTATTGCATCTGGTACACTCGTACCGTATCTTGAGTGGAACGTGCTCAAAAATCCATATGGCAGCGACCATTTTGCCATTGTCATAAAATCAACAAAACGTGATGAATGCTCTTCATGCGTCCCCCACTGGAAAGTCGAGTCAGCCGACTGGAAACGCTATAAAGAACTCACCCGCATGACTTGGGAAGACATCTCTACACTTTCTATTGATGACGCAGTGGCATGTCTGACAGCATTTATTGTTGATGCGGCGTCACTATGTATCCCTGAATCTAATAGATCGCCCTTCAAACGACGTGTTCCCTGGTGGAATGCAGAGTGCAAAGAAGCTCGTAAAAATCTAAATAAGGCGTGGAGTCTCCTTCGCGAATCTCCAACTGCCGAGAATCTGATAAATTTCAAGAAAGTAAAGTCACTAGGCAGAAGAACACGCCGCCGGGCCAAGCGGGAAAGTTGGCAAAAATACATCAGTAGCATCAACTCATATACAGACAAACAGAAAGCCTGGAATAGGGTCAACAAAAAAAAAATGCCGCGAAACTCACCCTCTACCTTTAGTAAACACACAAGGAGACACTATTGAGGACCAAGCTGATTCGCTAGGGGCACATTTCCAGTACATTTTGAGTTCATCCCATTACTCAGATACATTTCTAAGATATCAGCGACAAGCGGAACGAGAGCCTCTGAACCGGAAGGAAAATAAAAATGAACTTTACAACCGGCCATTTAACATGGTGGAATTTCAGGCTGCACTGAACTGTTGCAATAAATCAGCTCCTGGAGGCGATCGAATAGTTTATGAGATGATTGAACACCTACACGCTGAAACACACAAAACACTGCTATTACTCTTTCATTCCATATTCTCTGCCAGTTACATTCCATCTGCCTGGAAGCAAGCCGTCGTAATTCCTATTCTCAATGAGGGCAAGGATCCAACTTCGGTCTGCAGCTACAGGCCTATAGCCCTCACAAGCTGCCTCTGCAAACAGAGAAAATGGTAAACAGACGCCTAATTCATTATCTTGAGAGCAACAAAATACTAGACCCCTTGCAGTGTGGTTTTAGGGAGGGTAGATGTACAACAGATCACCTTGTCCGCATGGAGGCGAATATCCGGGATGCCTTCGTGCACAAGCAGTTTTTATTAGCGGTATTTTTAGATATGGAAAAGGCATACGACACAGCCTGGCGTTTTGGAATTCTCCGTGATCTGGCTGGTATGGGTGCAAGAGACAATCTGTTGAACCTGATCCAAAGCTACCTCTCTAACCGTACGTTCCGTGTGAGGGTTGGCCAAGTGCTGTCTCGTCAGTTTACGCAGGAAACAGGTGTGCCACAAGGTGGTGTGCTGAGCTGCACGCTATTCATCGTAAAAATGAATGCCCTCCATAGGGTCATACCACGAACATTGTTTTATTCAGTGTATGTGGTTGACGTACAGATAGGATTTAAATCATGCAACATTTCTATCTGTGAGCGACACGTACAGCCGCTACCTGTTAGGAACGAACATAACTTTTTAGGAATAATTTTAGACTCGAAACAAACATTTGTCTCTCACCTTAGGTATCTGAGAGCGAGATGTCTGAAGACAATGAATTTACTAAAGCTGTTGTCCCGCACATTGTGGGGAAGTGACAGGAGATGCCTTTTGAGCCTGTACAAAAGCCTTATACGGTCCCGCCTCGACTATGGAGCAATAGTTCACAGCTCTGCTGCGCCTAGTGCTTTAAAGATGCTTGATCCCATTCACCACTTGGGTATACGCCTGGCTACAAGCGCTTTTAGGACAAGTCCCGTAGAAAGCCTGTATGTGGAGTGTAATGAATGGTCATTACATACCAAAGGACCTATTTAAGTTTTTCCTGTGCTCTCAAGGTTAAATCAGACTTACAACATCCATGTCACTCATCTATTCGTGAAGTGTCTACAGGCAGGTTATTTCGTAACCGCCCAACTATTAGAGCTCCGTTGAACCTTCGTTTGATAACACTGGCAGAAGAAACAGGTGTCTTAGTCCCAGAGAATGTCCTAATGGCAACCCCCCCCCCCCCCCCCGCAGGGGCGTCTGCGTCAGCAGGCGTTCGGTGTGTTGCGACACCACGTACCCGAGCACACGAGGGCTGGATCCTGCCGCGTGTAGCCGTGCGCGGCTTAGCCGTGTCCGGGGAAAAGGGGATCCTGGGGGTTGAGCCGATCCTGGGTGTCTGGACCTTTAAGGCCCCCCGGCGGAGGCAACACACCTCTTTGGCCTCTGCTTCACGTAGACGGCACCCCCGGACTGACCCACCCGGGGGAAATCGGTAGTTGCCTTTTCCTGTCTCTCGCTCTCCCTCCAACCTTCGTCTTTCTCTTACTTTCCATCTTTCCTGTCTTCTCCTAGCTTCCGCTCACTTCCAATTTTCCAGGCAGCAAGGGTTAACCTTGTGTGAATAACCAACCTAGGTTATCTCATATTTGGTTATAGTGATAACGTACAGCTGGCGTTTGCAGGACCTGTTCTTCCAGTCCCTGTAGCGTCCACTTGTAGGACTCCACGGAGGGTGGCTGGCGTTATTGCCGAAAATTCTATCCCTTTATGGCAACCTCTTTTCCTCCGCTTCCTGATCGCCCCCAGAAAAGAGGGCGCACCGATGATGTATTCCAGTTTTTTGGTCGACAAAAAGAATCCTTCCCTCGTTTTCACGTGATCCACTCTGGAAAACCAGCTAAACCAGTTCGAACAATGTCACCATTCCTTGTTTCTATGACCTTTACCGAAGTTTTCGGCCCAGATTATAAGGCGTCGAGGATGGCTAGCGGTGACCTCCTCTTGGAGCTCCGCGATCTGAAACAATTTGAGAAACTAGCTAAAATAGTATCATTTGGGGAGACCCAAGTAGTAGTAACCCCGCACCGCACGATGAATACCACCCGCGGCGTTGTCTCGGACGATGATTTGCTGGAGCTCACTGAGGCTGAACTCTTGGAGGGCTTCAGTGAACAAAATGTCATAAATGTCAAAAGAAACAAGATGAGGCGAGACGGTAAAGAAATTGCGACCAAACACCTAATACTCACCTTCAATTCAAGTGTCCTGCCCGAGTCAAACGAGGCCGGGTACATCAAGCTTCATGTAAGGCCGTATGTGCCAAATCCCTCGAGATGTTTCAAATGCCAGCATTTTGGCCACAGCTCGCAGAGCTGCCGAGGCCGCCAAACATGTGCGAAATGCAGTGCCCTTGAACACGCC
This sequence comes from Dermacentor andersoni, assembly GCF_023375885.2. NCBI lineage: Eukaryota > Metazoa > Arthropoda > Arachnida > Ixodida > Ixodidae > Dermacentor > Dermacentor andersoni. The sequence continues at coordinate 195,342,970 of NC_092816.1, read as the reverse complement.
ACCAAAGCATGTAAGAACTCTCTACACCGTGTAAACTGTGATGGGGATCACGCCGCGTACTCGCGGTCGTGCCCCTCCTGGAAGAAGGAAAAAGAAATCGTAACCATAAAAGTAAAAGAGAATATATCGTTCAAAGAGGCACGAAGGCGGGTAGCATACCTGCGAAAGAAAAGCTTTGCCGAAGTGGCGCGTCAGGGGGCAGCGTCACAACGGCCTCCGGCGGCTGTCCGACCCACAAGCAGTGAGTCGGCAGTCATTGATCCATTGACCCCCCCCCCCCCGCAGGGGCGTCTGCGTAAGCAGGCGTTTGGTGTGTTGCGACGCCACGTACCCGAGCACACGAGGGTTGGACCCTCCCGCGTGTAGCCGTGCGCGGCTTAGCTGTGTCTGGGGAAAAGGGGATCCTGGGGGTTGAGCCGATCCTGGGTGTCTGGACCTTTAAGGCCCCCCGGTGGAGGCAACACACCTCTTCGGCCTCGGCTTCACATAGACGGCACCTCCAGGCTGACCTACCTGGAGGACATCGGCAGTCGCCTTTTCCTGTCTCTCCCTCCTCGAATCTTCGTCTTTATCTCTCACTGTTTGACCTTTCCTGTCTCCTTCTCTCTTCTTTTTACTTCCTTTCTCCTGGCGGCAAGGGTTAACCCTGTGTGGCTATCCAACCTTGGGTACACCGTATTCGGTTATAGTGACGGCGTACGACTGGCGTCGTGCAGACTTGTACGCAAGCTCTGCCGCGTCCCCTCGTTGGGCTCCGTGGTGGGCGGTCGGCGCTGTTGCCGAATGCATACATTTTTTCATGGAAACTTCTTTCCCCTCCCTCAGAAACGAGGGCGCACCGAAGATGTCTTCAAGTTTTTTGGACGCCAAACCCAGAACTTGCCCCACTTCCATGTTATTCATTCCGAAAAGCCAAACAAAGCAGTGCGAAACATCTCACCATTCCTTGTTTCAAAGTCCCTAACTGATATTTTTGGCCCAGGTTACAAGGTGTCGAGGATGGCAAGCGGCGACCTCCTCTTGGAGCTCCGTGATGTAAAACAGTATGAGAAACTACCGCAACTAGTGTCATTTGGAGACCCCCATAACAGTAACCCCGCACCGTACAATGAACACCACCCGTGGTGTTGTGTCAGATGATGATTTGCTTGAGCTGACTGAAGCGGAACTACTGGAGAGCTTCAGCGAACAAAATGTGATAAATGTCAGAAGAATTAAGATGAGGCGGGATGGAAAAGAGATTCAGACGAAACACCTAATAATAACTTTTGGATCAATTATCTTGCCCGAATCAATCGAGGCCGGGTACATCAAGCTCCGTGTCAGGCCGTACGTGCCAAACCCACTCCGATGTTTCAAATGCCAGCGCTACGGCCACAGCTCGCAGAGCTGCCGATGCCGCCAGACATGTGCAAAATGCAGTGCCAACGAAAACACATCTGAAGCTTGTGAGAATGCTCTCCACTGTGTAAACTGTGATGGGGAGCACGCCGCGTACTCGCGGGCGTGCCCATCCTGGAAAAAAGAAAAGGAAATTGTAACACTTAAAGTAAAGGAAAATACAAGTTTCAAGGAGGCACGCAGGCGGGTATCGTACCTGCCCAAGAAAACCTTTGCCGATGTGGCGCGTCAGGGGGCAGCGTCACAACGGCCTCCGGCGGCTGTCCGACCCACATGCAGTGAGTCGGCAGTTACGCCATCTGCCCCCGCGGCGGTTGCAGCTAGCGCTGCTCCATCGACCCAGAATGAGGGACCACCGACGCCGAAGGTGGCCGCCGCCGAGGCTGTCCCAACCTCCCCGGCCCCTTCCAGCGCTGGCAACAGCCGGCGCAGCCAAATCCCGCAGGGTGCCCCATCGACCTCTGGGCTGGTGGGCGCAGGGGTCTTGCCCTCCGAGGCAGGACTCTCTCTTGTAACTTCTCGCTCGCAAGAGCACGTGTCCGGCGCCTCACAAGAGGCAATGGACACAACACCTATCCTCAAGGCGCACCAAGCGCCTAAGGAGCGGCGAGGCTCCCTCGAGCGCTTCAAAAAGGGCAGAACTCCCGTTACAGGGCCTCGAAAGAGCTCTGTAACCTAAGACATCACCACCGTTTCCGTAAATACAGCACCAGTTTTTCTTTAATATGGATACACAAATCATTCACTGGAATGTCAGAGGTCTTCTTAGGAATCTCGATGATCTACAAGAACTCATCTACCAACACAATGCAAAAGTGATGTGTTTACAGGAAACACACTTAAAACCAAACCACACAAATTTTCTTCGACAACACGTTACTTTTCGCAAAGACCGCGATGATGCTCTCGCATCATCGGGTGGCGTTGCGATTGTAATTCAAAAAAGCATAGCGTGTCAACGTTTGCAGCTACGAACGGCCCTTGAAGCAGTGGCGGCTCGAGTTGTCCTGCTAAACAAACTCATCACTATTTGTTCACTTTACATACCCCCACATTACAAACTAAACAAACCTAAATTTCAGTCCTTCATAGATGAATTGCCAGAACCTTATGTTGTTCTTGGCGAATTCAATGCACACAGCTCCCTGTGGGGCGACTCTCGTACAGACGCGCGAGGTCGTCTCGTTGAACAGTTCCTTTTTTCTTCAGGTGCGTGCCTTCTAAATAAGAAAGAACCCACATATTACTCTCTTGCAAAGAGAACCTTTTCGTCAATAGATCTTAGTATAGTTTCCGCGTCTATACTGCCCGAACTCGAATGGGAAGTTATGAGCAATCCTTACGGGAGCGATCACCTCCCCTACTGCTAAGAACATCCAAAGAAAATGAATTTCCTCCACAAGCTCCTAGGTGGAAGATAGATACAGCCGACTGGGAGAAATTTCGAAATCTATCTAGCATCTCATGGGCTGATATGTCTTCTCTAGAAATTGATGCCGCTGTGGAGTATTTTACAGCGTTCATAATAGATGCCGCATCTAAATGCATATCTGAAGGAAGTGGTTTGGCATGCAGACGGCGTGTCCCGTGGTGGAACGACGAATGTAGGATTGCTCGTAAGAAACAGAACAAAGCGTGAGGGTTGCTACGCGCTTCCCCCACTGCAGAGAATCTTATTAACATTAAGAAAGTAAAATCTCACGGCAGGAGAACCCGCAGGCAGGCCAGAAGAGAAAGCTGGCAGAAGTATTTATGGAGTATTAACTCGTTTAGAGATGAGGCCAAAGCCTGGAACAGGGTGAATAGGATTAGAGGGCGCCAAACATATTCACTCCCTCTGGTAAACACACAGGGCGATACACTGAAAGACCAGGCAGACTCAGTTGGGGAGTATTTTGAGAGCGTGTCAAGTCTAACAAATTATTCGCAATCCTTTCTAAAATACAAACAAATAGAAGAATGTAAGCCACTCATAGGAAAATGTCGAAAGAATGAACCATGCAACTGTCCATTTAGTATTGCCGAGTTCAGAGCTGCCTTGAGATCATGCAAGAGCTCCGCACCGGGTTCTGACAGAATTATGTATGAAATGATCAAAAACATACACAATGACACCGAAGTTACACTACTCACAATTTTCAACACTATTTGGGCTGCGGGATACTTTCCAACAGCATGTAAAGAAGCAATTGTGGTCCCTGTTTTGAAGCAGGGGAAAGACCCATCCATGGCGGCAAGCTATCGCCCAATAGCTCTTACAAGCTGCCTGTGTAAGGTTTTTGAAAAAATGATTAATCGCAGACTCATACACTTCCTTGAACTCAATAATATACTTGATCCCTATCAGTGTGGCTTCAGAGAAGGCCGGTCGACAACAGATCACCTTGTACGCATTGAAGGATATATTCGGGACGCATTTGTACATAAGCAGTTTTTCATGTCAATATTCCTTGACATGGGGAAGGCATATGACACAACATGGCGCTACGGCATCTTGCGAGACTTGTCGGAAATGGGCATATGTGGCAATATGCTGAAAATAATTGAAACCTATTTGTTGAATCGAATCTTCCGAGTGAAAATCGGCAGCGTACTGTCGCGACCTTTCACACAAGAAACAGGTGTACCACAGGGAGGCGTGCTGAGTTGTACGCTCTTCATCGTGAAGATGAACTCGCTTCGTGCTTCGCTACCACCTGCCATTCTTTATTCTGTCTACGTTGACGACATTCAAATCGGCTTCAAATCCTGTAACCTCTCAGTATGCGAGAGACAGGTGCAACAGGGCTTGAACAAGATTTCCAAGTGGGCAGACAAAAACGGATTTAAAATCAACCCCCACTAAAGCTCTTGCGTTCTTTTTACAAGAAAGATAGGCCTGTTTCCGGATCCTTCCTTAGAACTGTGTGGACACCAAATACCTGTCAACAAAGAGCACAAATTTCTGGGTATTATACTTGACTACAGACTCACTTTCACTCCACACATTAAATATCTGAAAGAAAAATGTCTAAAAACGATGAACCTAATTAAACATCTATCACAGACTACATGAGGTAGTGACAGGAAGTGTTTAATGAACCTATACAAGAGCCTAATTCGGTCTCGATTGGATTATGGTGCCGTAGTATACAACTCTGCCGCCCCGAGCGCGCTAAGGATGCTGGATCCTGTCCACCATTTGGGCATCCGCTTAGCTACTGGCGCTTTCAGAACAAGCCCGATTCAAAGCTTATATGCCGAATCGAATGAATGGTCTCTCCACCTACAGAGATCATACATTAGCTTTACATATTTCCTTAAAGTACGCTCCAATCCTGAACATCCATGTTTTCATACCGTTACCGATATGACCTGCGCTACACTTTTCAGCAATCGCCCCTCCATAAGACAGCCTTTCTCGCTGCGTGTGAAGGAGATTAGCGATGAAATGCGTGTCCCACTCCTCGAGCATCGCTTAATGCACCTAACCAAGCTCTTACCTCCTTGGGAGGGGCAGGTGATACAATGTGACATATCCTTTATAAAAGTTACAAAGCACGCTCTTGAGGCCGAAATTAGAATGCATTTCCTAGAACTGCAGTACAAACACTCCTGCGCAGCGTTCTACACAGACGCTTCGAAGTCAAATGCCGGGGTATCCTATGCAGCCGTCGAGCCATCCTTCTCGGAATCCGATGTACTGCATCCGGAAACAAGCATCTTTACGGCCGAGGCCTACGCATTACTCTCTGCTGTGAAGGATATAAGATCAAAACTTCCAAAAGCAGCGATCTATACAGACTCTCTAAGCCTCGTGAAGGCCCTAATGTCACTCTACAAACATAAAAATCCCGTATTCAATGAACTGTATTCGGTATTGTGTAAAGCGTACTCATCTAACCAGAACATCATAATATGCTGGGTCCCTGGCCATAGGGGAATCGAAGGTAACGTTCTCGCGGACGAGATGGCCACATCAATCACATTGCAAGCTGTTAACCCTACCGCTGCGGTGCCTGTCACAGATCTGAGGCCTTTCTTGCGAAGGAGATTGCGAGACCACTGGCAGTGCACGTGGGACGCGCAAACAAATAACAAACTGCACGCTATAAAGCCCCAGTTAGGTTTTTGGCCCTCCCCAACCAAATCTCGGCGAACATATGTCCTATTCTGTCGCCTCAGAATAGGACACACATTTGGCACCCATAGTTACCTGCTTACAGAAAGTGAACCTCCAACCTGTGGCAGATGCGGTGAGAGGCTTACCGTCCTCCACGTGCTCCTGGAGTGTCGGGAAGCCAAAACGGAGAGAAAGAAACATTTTCCGCTTGCTTACCATTATAACATCCCTCTAAACCCGGCTATGTTTCTCGGCGAGGAACCGCTTTTTGACACCAAGGCAATCCTCAACTATTTAAATGATGTCGTACTACACGTTATATGCCCATTAAATTCGTAGAGCATCCTCCCTCCAGAGGATGCCACTACTTCAAGGGCTCTAAGGAGGCAGCAGTGCTCTAGCATATCTTATAACCATACATATTTTCACACATCGTATCATTCTTTTTAAATGCACCTTAAATGTTCATAGTACACGTCATAAGACATCGCCATAATCTTATTATACAGATTTTACGCACTTTAGCGCGACCATTTTTAAGGCCCCTCTACAGCCACGTCACACCAACTTCATAGAACTCATGATTACACAGCACACTCATAAACACAGACATGGCGCTTTGTGGCCATACTTGGCCCTTGCGCCATAAAACATCAAACATTCATTCATTCAATGGCACCCACTCGCCTGCTCCCACCATGGGAATGGCAGAATATTGAATGCGGCGTCTTTTTTGTGGATATATCTAAGAGGGCACCAGAAGCACACATACAATTCCATTTTCGTGAACTTCAGGAGAAGTACTCTTGTACAGAATATTATACAGACGCATCCAAGCCCTCTAAAGGAGTTTCTTACGCAGCTCTGGGACCTTCATTTTCGGTATCCGGAGCAATAAATCCACACACAAGTATATTTACAGCTGAAGCCTACGCTATACTATCGGCAGTTCAAAACATAAGGCTCAGAAAACTTGCTAGGGCTATTGTATTTACAGATTCACTAAGTGTAGTCCGAGCTCTTCTTAGTCCAAGAAAATCTACGAGCTCAGTTTTTAGTGAGCTGTTCAGTCTGTTGTGCTCCCTATATATGTGCAATCAAGTGATTGTCATATGCTGGGTACCTGGTGACAAAGGTATAAAAGGCAACGAGGCTGCTGACCAAAGTGCTAGGTCAGTAATTTTTAGCGATGCAGATTCAAATATCCTAATCCCTGCCACAGACCTAAAGCCTTTTCTGCGCAGTAAATTGAGGAACTATTGGCAAGGCGAGTGGGATACACAAGCAATGAATAAGCTTCACATAATAAAACCAAAACTCGGGAACTGGATAAATGGAAAAATAGCAAGGTACAAGGAAGTAATTCTTTGCCGATTAAGCATAGGCCACACGTACGGTACCCACTCTCACCTCGTGACTGGGGGTGATCCTCCACCTTGTGTTAAGTGCGGCAATAGTCTCACAGTCCTCCTTCATGTTCTTATTCAGTGCCCTGCAATAGGAACAGAGAGGAAAAAGTATTTCCCTGTTGCATATCGCGAGAATATACCCCTTCACCCTGCATTTTTTATTAGCGATGAACCGGTTTTTAATCTGGAAACAGTCTGAGAGTTTTTAGCCGAAACGGACACCCTGAAAATCATTTGGACAGGCAAATTGTAGCACACGACTAACAACCCTGCATTCAAGGGCCCTCTTGAAACACTGGCCTCAGTGTTATGTTTTATTGCATCATGTTTTAACGAAAGCCCATTGCCATAGCCCACATCACATCCTAGTCACCGTCATTACATTAGCACCTATATATTCTGCGACACTTACAGCGGAAGTTTTTAGGCCCTTTTACAGCCATATCACATCTACCATGATGAGTTCATTATGCAGGTCATCCACAATACATCGTCAACACCACCACTTGTCATGGCGCTCTTTGGTCAAACCTGGCCCTTGCGCCATAAAACACCACACATCATCATCATTTACCAACACAAACCAAAATGCTGTGTTTACAGGAAACACACCTAAAATCAAAACACACATACTTCCTCCGACAGTATATAACCTTTCGTAAAGATCGCGATGATGGTGTCGCATCATCCGGCGGTGTTGCCATTGTCATCCATAAAAGCACTGCGCGTCAACATTTGCAGCTACAAACGCCTGTTGAAGCAGTGGCTGTTCGAGCTGTTCTCCTAAACAAACTCATCACTATCACCCCGACATTACAAATTAACTAAACATGAATTTCAATCCTTTATAGATCAATTCCCAGAACCTTATGTTGTTCTGGGTGATTTCAATGCACACAGCAGCTTGTGGGGAGACTCTCGTATCGATGCGCGAAATCGTCTCGTTGAACAATTCCTTTTTTCGTCCGGTGCGTGTCTGCTGAATAAGAAGCAACCCAATTATTATTGTCTCGCAAACAGAACCTTTTCTTGAATTGATCTTAGCCTAGTTTTCCCGTCAATACTGTCTGAACTCGAATGGGAAGTTAACAACAATCCTTACGGATGCGACCACTTCCCAATACTGCTAAGAACACCTAAAGAAAAGGAATATCCACCACAGGATCCTAGGTGGAAGATTGACACAGCCGACTGGGAGAAATTCCGAACTATTTCTAGTATTTCATGGGATGACATGTCCTCGCTAGGAATTGATGCTGCTGTGGAGTATTTTACAGCCTTTATAATAGATGCCGCATCTAAATGCATATCACAAGTAAATGGCCTGTCGTGCAAACGGCATGTCCCGTGGTGGACCGACGATTGTAGGATCGCACGTAAAAAACAGAACAAAGCGTGGGGTTTGCTACGCGCTTCTCCCACTGCAGAAAATCTTATGTTTAAAAAAGTAAAGTCGGAAGGCAGGCGAACCCGGCGACGGGCCAGAAGAGAAAGCCTGCAGAAGTTTTTATCGGGCATCAACTCGTACACAGATGAGGCCAATGTCTGGAACAGGGTTATTAGGATAATGGGATAATACCCTGCAAGATCAGGCAGACTCACTTGGGGAGCACTTTGAGAGCGTCTCGAGCTCAACCCATTATTCTCAGTCCTTTCTCAAATATAAACAAACAGAAGAATGTAAGCCAATAATTAGAAAATCCAGACAGAATGAACCCTCTAACCGGGCTTTCAGTATTGCCGAGTTGAGAGCTGCCTTGAACACATGCAAAAGCACTGCACCGGGACCTGACAGACTCAAGTATGACATGATCAGAAACTTACATACTGACACGCAAGTTACACTACTTACACTTTTCAACATTCTGTGGGCTGCGGGATACCTCCCATCTACATGGAAAGAGGCGATTTTAGTTCCTGTCCTGAAGCAGAGAAAACACCCCTCCTTGGCAGCAAGTTTTCGTCCGATAGCTCTTACCAATTGTATGTGTAAGCTCTTTGACAATATGATTAATCGCAGACTCGTACATTTCCTTGAACTCAACAATATACTCGATCTCTGTCAGTGTGGCTTGAGACAAGGGTGGTCAACAACCGATCACCTTGTGCGCATTGAAGGATATATTCGCGATGGCTTTGTACGCAAACAGTACTTCCTCTCGATATTCCTCGATATGGAGAAGGCATATGATACAACATGGCGCTACGGGACCTTGCGAGACCCATCGAGAAGGGGCATCTGTGGAAATATGTTAAAATTAATTGGAAGCTATTTGTCCAACCGTACCTTCCGTGTAAAATTCGGCAATGCATGTCACGTCCCTTTACGCAGGAAACTGGTGTACCCCAGGGAGGCGTGCTCAGCTGCACTCTCTTTATCATTAAGATGAACACACTACGTACTTTACTACCACCTGCCATTTTTTATTCCGTATACATTGACGATATACAAATAGGCATCAATCCTGCAACCTCACAGTATGCGAAAGACAGGTACAGCAGGGCTTAAACAAGGTGTCCTACTGGACAGACCGAAATGGATTTAAAGTCAACACCCCCCAAAGTTCTTGTGTTCTCTTCACAAGAAAGAGAGGCCTGGTCCCAGATCCTTGCGTAGAACTAGGCGGACAACAAATTCCTGTAAACAAAGATCACGAATTTCTTGGTGTTATACTTGACTCCAGGCTGACTTGCATTCCTCACATAAAACATCTTAACGAAAAATGTCTTAGAACAATGAACTTACTTAAAATCCTATCCCACACAACGTGGGGTAGCGACAGACAGTGTTTATTGAATATTTACCGGAGCCTAGATCGATAACGGTTAGATTATGGTGCCGTAGTATACCACTCTGCCGCACCGAGCGCGCTTAAGATGTTAGACCCTGTTCACCAGCTGATTATCCGTCTGGCCACTGGCGCATTTAGGACAAGCCCTGTTGAACGTCTATATGTAGAGTCGGATGAGTGGCCACTCCATCTTCAGAGATCCAACAAAAGCTTAACGTATTTTCTCAAGGTTCGCCCTAATAAGGAACATCCGTGTTTCACAACCGTTAACGACTTGACGTGTGAGACACTTTTTCATAAGAGACCCTCTATGAGACTTCCTTTCTCACTGCGTGCAAGAGAACTTAGCGCGGAACTGGATGTCCCAGTTCTCGAACAACGCCTAATGCCTCCAGCTATGCTAGTACCGCCCTGGGAGTGGCAGCTGATAGAGTGTGACACAGCCTTCGTAGAGGTCACTAAACATGCGCCAGGAACACATATCAAAATGCATTTCTTGGAGCTCCAGTACAAGTACTCGTGCACAGAGTATTACACAGACGCTTCTAAGTCGCATGCCGGGGTGTCCTAGGCAGCCGTTGGTCCATCCTTCTCGGAATCCGGTGTACTGCACCCTGAAACAAGTATATTTACGGCTGAGGCCCATGCACTATTGTCGGCTGTGAAACATATCAGAAAATCAAATATTCAAAAAACAATTATTTACAGACGCGTCGTGAAAGCCATGAAGTCACACTGTAAACACAGAAACCCCGTAATTATTGAGCTCTATTCCATTCTCTGTAGAGCGTATATGTCTAACCAGCATGTCATCATATGCTGGGTGCCAGGTCATACGGGCATCGAAGGTGATGTCCTGGCGGACCAGATGGCCACGTCAGTTGCAACGCATTCTCCTAATCCCACTGCTGCAGTTCCTGTCACAGATTTGAAGCGCTTCTTACGGAGGAAACTACGGAACCACTGGCAACGCCTATGGGACGCGGAAACAAGTAATAAGCTCCAGGTGATGAAGCCACAGTTAGGATTCTGGCCCTCTGTAACAAAATCACGCCGAACAGATGTCCTATTCTGTCGTCTCAGAATAGGACACACATTCGGCACCCATAATTTTCTACTCACCGGAAGTGACCCTCCAACCTGCGGTAGATGCGAGGAGAGGCTTACCGTCCTCCACGTCCTCCTGGACTGCCGGAAAGCCGAATCTGAAAGAAAGAAACATTTACCCTTAGCATACCAGCAGCACATTCCCCTTCATCCAGTAATGTTGCTCGGCCCAGAACCGCTATTTGACACCAAAGCAGTCCTAAGTTATCTGAAAGATGTTTTGTTGCATGTTGTTTGCCCCACATGTTCGTAGCGTCTCTTCTCTTCAGAGGATGGCGCTGTGATACTTCTTTGGTATAGCACGTGCGTCTAGGCCCTTGTGTTTCAAGGGCTCCGGCGAGGCAACAGTGCTCCAGGTATTTTTACCATCTCATATATTTTCTATTCTGCGTCATTTTTTACGATGGATTTTAATGTTCATAGTATTCGTCATTCATTTGTCATCGACATAATCTTAGTACAGAAAGATTTTGCGCACTATACAGCTACTATTTTTAAGGCCTCTTTACAGCCACGCCACACCAACTTCATAGATCTCATACCTACATTGCAAACTCATCACCGCAGACCTGACGCTCTTTGGCCATATTTGGCCCTTGCGCCAATAAAAACTATACATTCATTCAAGACTTTTTCATCTATCGATTTATCCATTGTTTCAAGTAAAGTCGTGCCGTACTTGGAGTGGAATGTACATAAGGACCTATACGGGAGTTATCATTTCCCGATTGTTTTAAAATAGGAAAGGGGACGAATGTTCTCCACATGTACCCCAGTGGAAAGTTGACTCAGCGAACTGGCAGCGATAAGGAGAGCTAACATATATGACCTGGCATGATATTCGTGCACTCAGTATTGACGATGCAGTGTCATATTTAACGGCATTTATTCTCGACCTAGCGTCAATATGTATCCCGCAAACAAATGCATCGCCTAATAAACGACGTGTTCCCTGGTGGAACGATGAATGTAAGGAAGCACGAAAGAAACAGAATAAGGCTTGGAATCAGCTCCGTGACTCTCCGACTATCGAAAACCTTAACAGCTTTAAGAAAATCAAATCAGAAGGCAGAAGAACGCGCCGCCGTGCCCGAAAGGATAGCTGGCAAAAATACATTTCCGGAATTAACTCTTATACAAACGAAAGAAAAGCCTGGAACAGGGTAAACAAATTAAAAGGCCGCGAAACTCATCCTCTACCATTAGTAAACACACAAGCAGACACCCTTGAGGACTAAGCTGATTGTCTAGGAGCACATTTCGAGCAGAGTTCCAGTACATCTCATTACAGAGAAACATTCCTAAAATACCAGCGATTAGCAGAACAGCTGCATTTGCGTCGGAAAAGCACATCAAATAAAGCATAGAATCGTCAATTTAGTATGGCTGAGTTCCAGGCCTCACTGAACTGTTGCAACAAGTCCGCTCCAGGAAGTGACAGAATAATGTATGAGATGATCAGACACTTACACCCTGAAACCCAAAAAACACTACTGTCACTCTTCAATTCCATGTTCTCTGCCGGCTACATTCCTTCTGCCTGGAAAGAAGCTATCGTAATTCCCATTCTCAAAAAGGGCAAGGACCCCTCCTCACCCAACAGTTATAGGCCTATAGCTCTGACAAGTTGTCTATGCAAATTATTTGAGAAAATGATTAACCGTCGCCTCATCCATTTTCTTGAAAGCAACGAGATACTCGATCCCTTTTAATGCGGATTTAGGGAGGGTAGATCCACAACAGCTCACCTTGTCCGCATCGAGACAAATATCCGTGATGCCTTTGTCCACAAGCAGTTTTTTCTATCAGTATTTTTAGATATGGAAAAGGCATACGACATAACCTGCCGCTATGCAATCCTCCGTGACCTGTCTGAAATGGGAGTTCGAGGCAACTTGCTGAACGTGATTCAGAGTTACCTCTCCAATCGCACGTTCCGTGTTAGAGTTGGTAACGCTCTGTCTCGTCCATTTACGCGAGAGGCTGGTGTTCCACAAGGTGGTGTGCTGAGCTGCACTCTTTCCATTGTCAAAATGAACTCAATCCAGACTGCCATACCACGTAGCATGTTTTATTCTGTATATGTGGATGACATCCAGATAGGTTTCAAATCATGTAACCTAAGTATCTGAGAGCGGCAAGCACTGCTTTGCATAAATAAATTATGCATGTGGGCGGACAAACACGGTTTCAAGCTAAACCCACAAAAAAGCACATGCGTCCTGTTTTCTAACAAGAGAGGCATACTTGCGGACCCCGCAATAGATCTAAATGGAGAACGGCTGTCTGTGAGCCATGAACACAAATTTCTAGGAATTCTTTTAGACAGTAAGCTGACTTTTGTACCACACCTGAAGTATCTGAAATCAAAGTGCCTCAAGACTATGAATCTCCTGAAGCTTTTGTCACGTACCTCTTGGGGAAGCGACAGACGGTGCCTTTTAAAACTTTACAAAAGTCGAATATTTACACGGCTTGACTACGGAGCAATAGTGTATAATTCTGCTGCACCTAGTGCTTTGAAAATGCTAGATCCTATTCACCACTTAGGTATCCGCCTTGCTACAGGCGCCTTTAGGAATAGCCCTGTGCAAAGCCTCTACGTCGAATCAAACGAATGGTCATTAAACTACCAAAGGACATATTTAACTTTCTCGTACGCCCTGAAAGGTAGCTCAAAGGTTAAACATCCTAGTCATGCTACTATATGCGACTTGTCCACTGTTAGGCTGTTTCGTAACCGCCCGGCCACTAGGCCTCCTCTGTCCCTCCGGTTGGAAGCACTCTCAGGAAATACAGGGGTCCCTCTTTTACACTATGTCCTAATGGCTCCTACACGGCTTCCACCGCCTTGGGAGTGGCAGACTATCAAATGTGACATCTCCTTCTTAGAAATATCGAAACAAGCAGCTGAGGCTCAGATACAATCACATTTTCTTGAACTTAAACAGAAGTATTCCTGTGACGAATATTACACAGATGCTTCGAAGTCTCCTGCTGGTGTTGCTTATGCAGCTCTCGGACCCTCATTTTCAACATCAGGGCCACTAAACCCACACACCAGTATCCTTACGGCAGAAGCATACGGCATACTTTCGGCTATTAAACACATAAGGCGCAGAAATATCACTAAAGCTCTTGTCTTTACAGACTCATCAAGTGTCCTGAGAGCCCTAATTAGCTTACGAAAGCATAAGAATCCCGTTTTGAATGAGCTGTATAGTTTGTTGTGCTCCGCATATATCTGCAACCAAACGATTATTCTATGCTGGGTACCTGGCCATAAAGGTATAAAACGCTACGTAGCTGCTGACGAAAACGCTACGTCAGTGAGTTTTAGTGACACAGATGGAAATATCCCCATTCATGCCACAGACCTAAAGCCCTTTCTGCGCCGTAAATTGAGGAAACATTGGCAAACAGAGTGGGATACACAAACATTGAATAAGTTACATATTATAAAACCAAGATTGCGGAATTGGATAAGTGAAAAAACAACACGGCACAAGGAAGTACTTCATTGCCGATTAAGAATAGAGCACACTTACAGTGCTCACTCCTACCTCTTGACTGGCGGGGATCCTCCTACTTGTAGTAGGTGCGGCGATAGCCTGACAGTCCTCCATGTTCTTATCCAGTGCCCTGCAATAGAAACGGAGAGGAAAAAGTATTTCCCTTCTGCATATCGGGAAAATATACCTCTCCATCCCGCATTTTTTCTTAGTGATGAACCGCTTTTTAAACTGCAAATAGTCTTACATTTTTTAGCCGAAACCGACATTCTGGAAATCATCTGGCCAGGCAATTTTTAGCACGTGACTAACAGCCCTGCATTCAAGGGCGCTTTTGAAACTCTGGTGTCAGTGTCTTTTTTTTGCATAATGTTTTAACGACAGCTCATTGCCATAGCCCACATCACTGCCTAGTGACCGTCATTATTTTAGCAACTATATATTCTACACCACTTACAGCTACACATTTTAGGCCCTTTTACAGCCATGTGACATCTACCATGAGGAATTCATTGTGCAAGCCATCCATAATACATCGTCAACATTACCACTTGTCATGGCGCTCTTTGACCATACCTGTCCTTGCGCCATAAAACACCACACCTAATCATCATCATCATCATCGCCATTCCTTTATGATACAGAGTTTACGCACTTTAGCGCGACCATTTTTAAGGTACCTCTACAGCCACGTCACATCAACTTCATAAAACTCATGATTTCACTGCAAACTCATTAACACGGACATGGCGCTCTTTGGCCATAGTTGGCCCTTGCACCATAAAACATTAAACATTCAATCATTCGGGTCGGCCCAGCATTGACTATCTTGGGATCGGTCCACGCATGGGTAGGGCTTAACCCGTCCTTTACCTTTGCTGGGTTCAGTCCGGCATTTCTCTGTCTTCGGTTACGGCCCACGCATGGGGAGTGCTTAACGCCTGTTTCACCCCCGCCGCTTGTCCGGCTGGTATTGCACTATATTAGGGATCGGCACATGTATGGGGGTGCTTAACGCTTCTTCACCTCGGCCGCAGGTCGGGCCGGTATTGCACTATACTCGGGATCGGCCGCCGTATGGGGAGTGGTTATTTCCAGCTTCACCTCCGTCTCTTGTCGGCCTAGCATTGACTACCTTTGGTATCAGCTCGCCTATGGAGGAGGGGGGGGGGTGACGTCTGCTATACCTCGGCACGGGTCAGCCCGGCATTGCACGATCTCCGGGTTAGGCCCACGTATGGGGAGGTTTTTCTTACGACACTCAAATTTCCTTGGATGATAGAGATATACTGCTTCGCTATAAAAGGATTCCCGTATATATCCTCTTCCTTTTATCATTTGTCCGCGTTTGGCTGCCAACACCTAAGATTTTGTCCTACAATCGAGGCACCGGCTCCCAAAGTCCGTCAAGCTGGTTTCACATGCATGCGATGGAGCGAATGGAGCGAACTGTGGCGCGCCGCTGCTAAGCTTTTCGCGAGGCTTCGTTTCACATGCACTGGCGCCGCGTGTTTTCCGCCGCTGCTAATATCAATGTTGCTGGCAAAAAAGACGAGATGTTCAGCTAGTTTCGGTAGTTTGCGACTACCGACATAGGAATTCTTTTGTCCCTTCTTCTCAAAATGGTTATTTTATAGGCACATCGCCTGCGTTTTAAGTAAAAAAGCCATGCTAACATTTTACTTATTGTGTTGTTTCTGTAAAAGAAAAACGCATATGCGGAGCACTATCTCGTGAGCGGCTCGGTACAATGCCATAATGGAGGCTAGCGTGCCGACTAGAGCGTGTCAGCCGAGATGCATTGACGTTCGCCACATTATGATTCTTACACGCATCTCCTTTTGCTAAACGAGTACTGCCTTTAAGGGGGGATGCGGGCTAAAATACCGATTTCCATGAAAAGTATGGATTTTTTATTCCGAGTTGTTCTGAATTGCTTGTTTAATAAAAATCTGCTCACCAAGTTTGGTAGTTATCGGAGCAGTAGAAAGAAAGAAAATTATTTTTTTTACAACTTGGTGGCGCGCATTTCCCGTCGAACGCGACTCTGAAAGCTGTTTTTCCAGACGCGGCCGCATAGCGGGCAAGAAACTAACGCAAAGTGAATGCCCATGTTAGGAAGATTGTTCTTCGCCCTTGTTAGAGAAATTGAGAAACTAAAGAAAACGACGAAAGGTCTAGGAGGCTAGGGGAAGCTGACACAATGTCTTGCAAAAAAAAACTCACTGCTTACTATGCATCTGCGCTGAAAGACAATGCTCCAGATGTAAAAAAAAATGCAACGAGGAGTATTTGTGACGCTTTTTCACTCCAACTCAAGAGATGAAGTCCCACGACATGACGCTTGCACGCTTGGTGAGGACGCTTGGTGTCACTACAATCGGCACAGAGCTCTAGTCGCAGCGGACAAGCCATCAGTGCCAAGATCCCATCGCCCAGCTTTCAGCAGAGACGTTGCCAAAGAGCTGGTGCATATCTACAACAGGCTTAGTAAGCCAGAGCTTCTTACACGATGTTCAAGGATGCAGACATAGAATGCAAACGAGTCCTTGAATGCTCTTCTATGGAAAAGGTGCCCAAAGACAGAATTTGCATCACTGAGAACAGTGGAGACTGCAGTAGTCCTGGCTGTGCTAGAATTCAATGAAGGAGCACGTGGCATCAAGACAGCTCTCGACAAGCTGGAACTTGAACATGGAGTCCAGACGAATAAGCACCTTCAGGAAGCAACGAAGCAAGCCCTTTCACGAGCGCAGGCAAGAGCGATGGATAGCACTAAAGTTGAAAAAAAAAGAGCCGATGCCTTGAAGCGATCGCCGCAGAGCAGCGTCATGTTGAAGAAGAGGGCTCGACATATGCAGCAGGGCACATTGATTATTTTTTTTCTTATCGTAAGAATAAATGTCATGCTATGAAATATTTGAATTGATTTTTCTCAGTTTGCACTTTTTGCAAAACAAGGAGCTTTAGGAAAAGTATCATTTCCAAACTGCTTCACCAAATGCTGCTTCCAATGTTTTTTCTAGACTGAAATTTTGTGAGGAACAAGATAAAGCACTTTTCAGATGCCTAAGTTTTCCCACATATAATATTTAGCAGATCTTTGACATGTAATGACAGCGAAAAAAATAAACTTAATTTTCAGAGTGACAGCATTTTTACAGAAATGACATAAAAAATGTGCCACTTACCTTATCCTGCACTACAAACCATCTGGAACGGATGTAATCACAAAATGACAGCGCAAAAAATAAACCTAATTTTCAGAGTGACAGCATTTTTACAGAAATGACATAAAAAATGTTCCACTTACCTTATCCTGCACTACAAACCATCTGGAACGGATCTAATCACAAATAATTTGTATATTTCCGTTATCTTGTAAACGATAGTTTTCCTAAGTTGACACACAAGATTGCTCAATTTCACAGTTATAACTTTCTTTCTCTTTGCGCTAGGGTGCTTATATTTGGAAGCTATTCCAATGACAACAAGATCAACTGCTCATGAAAATTTCATAAAAATTAGTTGAGCGCTTCAAAAGTTGACCCTTCAGCCTAGCATCCCTCCTTAAATAAAAAAGGCTTTGCCGAACTCCCACACTGTGGTGAGTTGTGTTTCCACAGAAATAGTTACCGTGATACTGGTACCCTGCAATATTCTCGTGCAGATGCCGCTGCTGATGAACGCCGACACCGATTATTTTCAGAAGTACTATAATGTGTCGTCAGAAAAGAGTGAGGAGCTCCATTCTGTCGTTGACTAGCCGCTCACGAAGCCTTTCGTTGTGCGGGAACCCATACCCTCACGCGCAAGACTTGCAATGAATCTCAGGTAGCCCCGCAGGGGCGTCTGCGTGAGCAGGCGTTTGGTGTTTTACGACACCACGGACCCGAGCACACGTGGGTAGGACCCTCCCGCGTGTAGCCGTGCGCGGCTTAGACGTGTCCGGGGAAAGGGGGATCCTGGGGGTTGATCCGATGCCGGGTTTTCGGACCTTTAAGGCCCCCCGGCGGAGGCAACACACCTCTTTGGCCTCTGCTTCACGTAGACGGCAGCCCCGGACTGACCCACCCGGGGGAAATCGGCAATCGCCTTTTCCTGTCCTCCTCTCCAATCTTCGTCTTTCTCTCTCGCCTTTTTCATCTTTCCCGTCTTCTCATCACTTCTCCTCACTTCCTAGTTTCCTGGCGGCAACGGTTAACCTTGTGTAGCTAGCCAGCCTTGGTTATGCTGTATTTGGTTATAGCAGCGATGTACGGCTGGCGTTGGCAGGGTTTCTCCAGCAGGAACTTCTGTCACGTCCCCCTGTTGGGCTCCATGGTGGGTGGTTGGCATCGCGGCCGAAAACCCAACATTACTTATGGAACATGCTTTCCCTAAACTACCTGATCGCCCTCAGAAACGAGGGCGCACCGAAGAAGTTTTTCAGTTTTTCGGAAGACAAGTCCACAATTTTCCTCGTTTTTCATGTGATCCACGCAGAAAAACCAGCGAAACAAGTCCGAACAATCTCCCCGTTCCTGGTATATAAGACCCTTACCGAAGTTTTTGGCCCAGGTTATAAGGTGTCGAGGATGGCCAGCGGTGACCACCTCTTGGAGCTCCGCGATCAGAAACAACTTGAGAAACTGCCTAAATTAGTATCATTTGGAGAGACCCAAGTAGTAGTAACCCCGCCCCGCACGATGAATACCAGCCGAGGCGTTGTCTCGGAGGTTGATTTGCTGGAGCTCACTGAGGCTGAACTCTTGGAGGGCTTCAGTGAACAAAATGTCATAAATGTCAAAAGAATCAAGATTAGGCGAGATGGAAAAGAAATCCAAACAAAACACCTGATACTCACTTTCGGTTCAAGTGTCCTCCCCGAGTCCATCGAGGCCGGTTACATCAAACTTCGTGCTAGGCCAAACGTGCCCAATCCTCTCAGATGCTTTAAGTGCCAAAGGTTCGGCCACAGTTCACAGAACTGTCGAGGCCGGCTGACATGTGCCAAGTGTAGTGACACTGAACATTCCTCCGAAACATGCCAGAAGACTCCACACTGTGTCAACTGTGATGGCGAGCACGCCGCATACTCGCGCGCCTGCCCGTCCTGGAAAAGAGAAAAAGAGATTGTGACAATCAAAGTCAAAGAAAACATATCTTTCAAGGAGGCCCGTAGGCGGGTGTCATACCTGTCTAAGAGTAGCTTTGCCGATGTGGCGCGTAAGGGGGCAGCGTCACAACGGCCTCCAGCGGCTGTCCGACCCACAGGCAGTGAGTCGGCAGTTACGCCATCTGCCCCCGCGGCGGTTGCAGCTAGCGCTGCTCCGTCTACCCAGCAGACAGGGCCATCGACCCCGAAGGTGGACGCAGCCGAGGCTGCCCCAGCCTCCGAGGCCCCTTCCAGCGCTGGCAACGGCCAGCGCAGCCAAATCCCTCTGGGAGCCCCATCGACCTCCGGGATGGTGGGCGCAGGGGTCTTGCCCTCCATGGCGGGACTCCCTCTGAAAACTTCCCGCTCGCAAGAGCACGTGTTCGGCGCCTCACAAGAGGCAATGGACACCACACCTATCCTCAAGGCGCACCAGGCGCCTAAGGAGCGTAGAGAATCGCTCGAACGCTTCAAAAAGAACAAAACACCTATTACAGGGCCTCGAAAGGGCTCTGTAATCTAAGGCATC
The DNA here is from genome assembly GCF_023375885.2 of Dermacentor andersoni. NCBI lineage: Eukaryota > Metazoa > Arthropoda > Arachnida > Ixodida > Ixodidae > Dermacentor > Dermacentor andersoni. The sequence continues at coordinate 195,322,981 of NC_092816.1, read as the reverse complement.
TTTACGTTTCCGTACACACAGCACTAATTTACATTAAATATGGATACACAAATCATACAATGCAACGTCAGAGGTCTCCTTAGAAACCTTGATGATGTACAAGAACTGATCCACCAACACAATCCAAAAGTGCTGTGTTTACAGGAAACACATTTAAAATCCAAACACACAAGCTTTCTCCGACAGTACATAACATTTCGCAAAGATCGCGATGATGCTGTCGCATCATCGGGCGGTGTCGCCATTGTTATCCATAAGAGCATTGCGTGTCAACTTTTACAGCTACAAACGCCTCTCGAAGCAGTGGCGGTTCGAGCTGTTCTCCTAAACAAACTCATCACCATTAGCTCTTTTTCCATACCCCCACATTACAAATTAACGAAACATGAATTCCAATCCTTTATGGATCAATTGCCAGAACCTTATGTTGTTCTTGGCGATTTCAGTGCGCACAACTCCCTATGGGGCGACTCTCGTATCGATGCGCGAGGTCGTCTCGTTGAACAGCTCCTTTTTTCTTCCGGTCCGTGTCTGCTTAATAACACGGCACCCACATATTACTGTCTTGCCAACAAAACCTTTTCTTCACTTGATCTCAGCATAGTTTCACCTTCTATTTTTCCTGAACTCGCATGGGAAGTTAGAAACAATCCTTACGGAAGCGACCACTTCCCCATATTATTAAGAACACCTAAAGAAAACGAATATCCACCACAGGCTCCCAAGTGGAAGATTGATACAGCTGACTGGGAGAAATTCCGAACTCTCAGTAATATTTCATGGGATGAGATGTCCTCGTTAGGAATTGATGCTGCCGTGGAATACTTTACAGCCTTCTTAATAGATGCCGCAACTAAATGTATATCACAAGTAAATGGCTTGGCATGCAAACGGCGTGTCCCGTGGTGGAACGAGGACTGTAGGATCGCTCGTAAGAAACAGAACAAAGCGTGGGGGTTGCTACGCGCCTCTCCCACTGCGGAGAATCTGTTTAACTTTAAGAAAGTGAAATCGCAAGGCAGGCGAACACACCGACAGGCTAGAAGAGAGAGTTGGCAGACGTTTTTATCCGGTATCAACTCGTAGACAGATGAGGCCAAAGTCTGGAACCGGGTTAATGGGATAAAAGGGCGACAAACATATTCACTTCCTTTGGTAAACACACAAGGTGAAACACTAAAAGATCAGGCAGATTCACTTGGGGAACACTTCGAGAGCGTGTCGAGTTCAAACCATTATTCGCAATCATTTTTGAAATACAAACAAATAGAAGACTGTAAGCCCATAATACGAAAATCCAGGCAGAATGAACCTTATAACCGGCCTTTCAATATTGCTGAGTTGAGAGCTGCCTTGACCACATGCAAGGGCTCTGCGCCGGGACCTGATAGGGTCATGTACGAAATGATCAGAAACTCACACGCTGACACCAAACTTACACTACTCACGCTTTTCAACGCTATTTGGGCTGCGGGAAACCTCCCATCCACATGGAAAGAAGCGATTGTGGTCCCTGTTCTTAAACAGGGCAAGGACCCTTCCTTGGCGGCAAGTTACCGTCCGATAGCTCTTACAAATTGTCTTTGTAAGCTTTTTGAAAAAATGGTTAACCGCAGACTTGTACATTACCTTGAACTCAACACTATCCTCGATCCCTTTCAGTGTGGCTTCAGAGAAGGGCGGTCCACAACCGATCACCTTGTGCGCATTGAGGGAAACATTCGCGACGCCTTTCTACATAAACGATATTTTCTATCCGCATTCCTCGACATGGAGAAGGCGTACGACACTACGTGGCGCTATGGAATATTCAGAGACTTGTCGGGAATTGGCATCCGTGGCAATATGCTCGTCTTAATAGAAAGGTATTTGTCCAACCGTACATTTCGCGTGAAAGTCGGCAATATATTGTCGCGACCTTTTATACAGGAAACTGGTATACCTCAAGGAGGTGTACTTAGCTGCACGCTCTTCATCGTGAAAATGAACGCCCTTCGTGCCTCGTTACCGCCAGCCATTTTTTATTCTGTTTACGTAGACGACATACAGATAGGATTCAAATCCTGCAACCTTACAGTATGTGAGAGGCAAGTTCAACAGGGCTTGAACAAAGTGTCCAAATGGGCAGAAGAAAACGGATTTAAAGTCAACCCCAACAAAAGTTCTTGTGTGCTTTTCACAAGAAAGAGAGGACTCATTGCAGAACCCAGTATCGAAATGTATGGTCAGCGAATTCCTGTGAACAAAGAACACAAGTTCTTAGGCATCATACTTGATTCGAAATTAACTTTCACTCCACACATAAAGTACCTCAAGGTCAAATGCTTAAGAACAATGAACTTACTTAAAGTGTTATCCCACACAGCATGGGGCAGCGACAGGAAATATTTAATGAATCTTTACAAGAGCCTCATCCGATCGCGGTTGGACTACGGCGCCGTGATCTATCATTCTGCAGCCCCGAGCGCGCTAAAGATGCTAGATCCGGTCCACCATCTAGGAATCCGACTGGCCACTGGAGCTTTCAGAACAAGTCCCATAGAAAGTTTATATGCAGAATCAAATGAGTGGTCACTACATCTGCAGAGAACATATATCAGCCAAACACATTTCCTGAAAGTCCACTCTAATCCTCAACATCCATGTTTTAATACCATTAACGATATGACATATGCTACGCTCTTTCATAATCCCTTTTTCGATGCGTGTGAGGCCTTTTTCGATGCGTGTGAGGGAGCTTAGTGATGAAATGCATGTCCCACTCCTCGAGCTCCGCCTAATGCAGCCAGCCAAGCTGCTACCTTCTTGGGAGTGGCAGCACATAGAATGCGATATATCTTTCGTGCAAGTTACAAAACACGCTTCAGAGATTGAAATACAAATGCATTTCCGGGAACTCCTATACAAGCACTCCTGCACGGAGGTCTACACAGACGCATTGAAGTCACGGGAGGGGGGTGTCCTATGCAGCCGTCGGCCCATCCTTCTCGGAATCCGATGTACTGCATCCGGAAACAAGAATCTTTACGGCTGAGGCCTACGCACTGTTGTCGGCTGTAAAGTATATAAAGAAATCAAAACTCGAGAAATCAGTTATATATACGGACTCACTAAGTGCTGTGAAGGCGCTAATGTCTTTTTCTAAGCACAAAAACCCAGTAATCAATGAACTCTATTGCGTCCTATGTAAAAGGTATATATGTAACCAGCATGTCATCATATGCTGGGCGCCGGGTCATAGGGCTATCGAAGGCAATGTTCTGGCGGACCAGATGGCCACATCAATTGCATCGTATTCTGTAAATTCTACCGCAGCAGTCCCTGTCGCAGATCTGAGGCCCTACTTGTGCAGAAAACTGCGGAACTACTGGCAACGCTCGTGGGACATGGAAACAAATAATAAACTGCACGTAATAAAGCCACAATTAGGTTTCTGGCCTCCTGTAACAAAATCCCGTCGGACAGATGTCCTATTCTGCCGTCTAAGAATAGGACACACTTTTGGCACACATAACTTTTACTCACGGGAAACAAACCTCCAACATGTGGTAGATGCGGGGAGAGGCTCACCGTCCTCCACGTCCTACTGGAGTGTCGGGAAGCGGAATCAGAAAGAAGGAAACATTTTTCCATAGCTTACCGGCAGCACATCTCCCTACATCCCGTAATGCTACTCGTCCCAGAACCTTTATTTGACACCAACGCAGTCCTAAGTTTCCTGAAAGATGTTGTCCTGCATGTTTTTAGCCCCACATGTTCGTAGCGGGTCCTCTCTTCAGAGGATGCCGCTGTGATAGCTCTTTGGTATAGCACGCGCCTCTAGACCCTTGTGTTTCAAGGGCTCTGGCGAGGCAGCAGTGCTCCAAGTAATTTTACCATTTTATATATTTTATATTTTCCATCATTCCTCTACGATGGATTTTAATGTTCATAGTATTCGTCATTAGTCATCGCCATAATTTTATAGCACGTAGATCTTACGCACTTTACTGCTACTACTTTTAGGCCACTTTACAGCCAAGTCACATCTTCCATAATACATTAACATTACCACTTGTCATGGCGCTCTTTGGCCAAACCTGGCCCTTGCGCCACAAAACACTACATATCATCATCAATCTCAGGTAGTTAGCCGCCTTACATAGATAAATCGCTGATCCGAGTACGCCAAGCTGGCATTACCTCTGTGCTGCCTCCCAGGTACGTGGCATCAGGGATTCAAAATAAAGATGTCACCTTGGCATTCAGTGTGAGCATCTCCACAGCTGATATTAGGAAGTAGCAAGCAAATAAACGTCATCCTATGCGTGGGCTTTGCCGCACTAGACATCGATCAGTCACGTGGCGAGCTGGGCCGTCATTGGTTGGGAAACGCTGCTGCCGCCGGGATGCAATTCCAACTTGGCCGAACCTCCCCGCTCTAGCCGCTAGAGCCGCCGCCGCCGCTCGAAACTTATACACTTCCTTGAACTCGCCAATATGCTCGATCCCAATCAGTGTGGATTCAGAGAAAGACGATCGACTGCCGATCACCTTGTGCGCATTGAAGGAAATATCCGCGATGCATTTGTTCATAAACCGTTTTTCCTATCAATATTCCTCGACATGGAGAAGGCGTATGACACAGCATGGCGTTACGGGATCTTGCGGGACTTGTCGGGAATGGGCATCCGTGGAAATATGCTGAACACTATTGAAAGCTATTTGTCAAATCGTACCTTCCGAGTAAAAGTTGGTAATGCACTCTCACGTCCTTTTACGAGGGAAACTGGTGTACCCCAGGGAGGCATGCTGAGTTACACTCTCTTTGTCGTTAAGATGAACACACTACGTGCTTCACTGCCACCGGCCATCTTTTATTCCGTATACGTAGACGATATACAAATAGGCTTCAAATCCTGCAACCTCACAGTATGCGAGAGACAGGTACAGCAGGGCTTGAACAAGGTTTCCAAGTGGACAGACGAAAACGGATTCAAAATCACCCCCCACAAAAGTTCCTGTGTTCTTTTTACTAGAAAGAAAGGCCTGGTTCCAGATCCTTGTGTTCAAGTCTGTGGACATCAAATACATATCAATAAAGAACACAAACTTCTAGGTATATACTAGACTCCAAGCTTACTTTTATACAGCACATTAAACATCTTAAAGAAAAATGTCTAAGGACAATGAACCTACTTAAAATTCTATCCCACTCAACATGGGGTAGCGACAGGAAGTGTTTGATGAATGTTTATAAGAGCCTAATTCGATCACGATTCGACTACGGCGCCGTCGTATATAACTCAGCCGCTCCGAGCGCACTAAAGATCCTAGAACCTGTCCACCATCTAGGTATCCGCTTAGCCACTGGCGCTTTCAGAACTAGCCCGATTGAAAGCTTATAGGCGGAATCAAATGAATGGTCCCTCCATCTACAAAGAACTTACATCAGCCTTACATATTTCCTGAAAATACATTCCAATCATCAACATCCATGTTTTCACACTGTTAACGATATGACATGTACTACACTTTTCCACTACCGTCCCTCTGTAAGACGGCCTTTCTCGCTTCGTGTGAGGGAGCTTAGTGAATAAATGCAAGTTCCACTCCTCGAGCTTCGCCTAATGCATCCAGCCAAGCTGCTACCTCCTTGCGAGTGGCAGCTGATACAATGCGACACATCTTTCGTTCAAGTTACAAAGCACGCTTCAGACATTGAAATCCAAATGCATTTCCGGGAACTCCAACACAAACACTCCTGCACGGAGTTCTACACAGACGCATCGAAGTCGCAAGACGGGGTGTCCAATGGAGCCATCGGTCCATCCTTCTCGGAATCCAGCGTACTGCATCCGGAAACTAGTATCTTTACGGCTGAAGCCTACGCAATATTATCGACCGTGAAGCATATAAGGAAATGAAAACTCAGAAGATCAGTTAATTATACAGACTCCCTAAGTGTCGTGAAGTCTTTGATATCGTCCTGTAAGCACAAAAATCCTGTTATAATTGAACTCTATTCCGTGTTATGTAAAGCATATGTATCTAACCAGCATGAGTTTATATGCTGGCTGCCTGGCCATAGGGGCATCCAGGGTAACGTTCTAGTGGACCAGATGGCCACATCAATTTCTTTGCATGCGGTTAATCCTACTGCTTCAGTCCCTGTCACAGACCTGAAGCCTCTGTTAAGAAGGAAACTACGAAACCACTGGCAACGCATGTGGGACGAAGAAATAAATAATAAACTGCATGTAATAAAGCCACAATTAGGTTTCTGGCCTCCTGTAACAAAATCCCGCCGGACAGACGTCCTATTCTGCCGTCTAAGAATAGGACACACTTTTGGCACACATAACGTTTTACTCACGGGAAACGAGCCTCCAACCTGTGGAGATGCGGGGAGAGGCTGACCGTCCTCCATGTCCTACTGGAGTGTTGGGAAGCCGAATCTGAAAGAAGGAAACATTTTCTCTTAGCATTCCGGCAGCACATCCCCCTTCATCCTGTTATGTTACTTGGCCCAGAACCACTCTTTGACACCGACGCCGTCCTAGGTTTTTTGAAAGATGTTGTATTGCATGTTATTAGCCCCACACGTTCGTAGCGCTTCCTCTCTTCAGAGGATGCCGCTGTGATAATTACTCTGAATAGCACATGCCTCTAGGCCCTTGTGGTTCAAGGGCTCTGGCGATGCAGTAGTGCTGTTAACAATTTAACATCTCGCATATTTTAAACAACGCATCATTCTTCTACGATGGATTTTAATGTTCTTTGTATTCATCATTAGACATCGCCATTATTTTATAGCACGTATATTTTACGCACTTTGCAGCGACTATTTTTAGGCCACTTTACAGCCAAGTCACATCTTCCATAATACATCGTTAACTCTACCACATGTCATGGCGCTCTTTGGCCAAACCTGGCCCTTGCGCCACAAAACACCACACATCATCATCATCATCATCATCAGCTTAGTGATCAAATGCGTGTCCCACTCCTCGAGCTTCGCCTAATGCATCCAAACAAGGTGTTACCACCTTGGGAGTGGCAGCTGATTGAATGTGACATATCCTTTTTAAAAGTAACAAAACACGCACCAGAGATAGAAATCCGAAAGCATTTTCTTGAACTTCAGCACAAGCACTCCTGCGCAGAGTTCTACACAGACGCTTCGATGTCAAATGCCGGGGTGTCTTATGCTGCCTTCGGCCCATCCTTCTCAGAATCTGGTGTACTGCATCCGGAAACAAGTATCTTTACGGCCGAGGCCTACGCAGTACTGTCTTCTGTAAATCACATAGGAAAATCGAAACTTCAAAAATTAGCGATATACACAGACGTCCTAAGTGTCGTGAAGGGCCTGATGTCACTTTATACACAGAAAAATCCAGTACTTAATGAACTATATTCCGTCTTGTGTAAAGCGTACATATCCAACCAGCATATCATTATATGCTGGGTGCCTGGCCATAGGAGCATCGAGGGCAACGTTCTGGCGGACAAAATGGCCACGTCTATAGCATCGCAAGCCTAACGGCTTGCGATGCTACCCTACCGCTGAGGTGCCTGTCACAGATCTGAGGCCTTTCTTGCGAAAGCGGCTGCGGGCCCTCTGGCAACGCATGTGGAACGCGGAAAAAGATAATAAGCTCCACCTAATAAAGCCACCGTTAGGATTCTGGCCCTCTACAACAAAATCGCGCCGAAAAGATGTCCTATTCTGTCGTTTAAGAATAGGACACACATATGGCACCCATAACTTTCTACTGACCGGAAGTGAGCCTCCAACCTGTGGTAGATGCGGGGAGAGGCTGACCGTACTCCACGTCCTCCTGGAGTGTCGGGAAGCCAAATCTGAGAGAAAGAGACATTTTTCATTAGCATACCGCCAACACATTCCTCTTCATCCTCTAATGTTTCTCGGTCCAGAACCGCTTTTTAATACAGTGTCCTAGGTTTCCTCAGAGATGTCGTCTTACATGTTATTAGTCCCATGAATTCGTAGCGCCTCCTCTCTCGAGAGGATGCCACTGCGATAATTGTTTTGCGTAGCACATGCCTCCAGGCCCTTGTGCTTCAAGGGCTCTAAGGAGGCAGTAGTGCTCTGGCATTTCTTATAATCGTGATATATTTTACCTATCGTATCATTCTTTTTATATGCATCTAAATTTTCATGGTACAAGTCATACGTCATCGCCATAATTTTATCATACTTATTTTACGCACTTTAGAGCGTATATTTTAAGGCCTCTTTACAGCCACCTCACACCAACTTCATAGCAATCATAATTACACCGCAAACTCATTACCACAGAAATGGCGCTCTTTGGCCACACCTGGCCCTTGCGCCATAAAACTCCACACATCATCATCTTTTACTCAGTTTATGTGGGCGATGTACAGATAGCTTTTAGGTCGTGCAATCTTAGCATCAGCGCGAGACAGCTACAGCTTGGCCTAAACAAATTCTCACAGTGGTCAGAAGAAAATAGTTTTAAATTTAACCCACAAAAAAGCACATGTGTTCTCTTCTCAAACAAGAGAGGCATATCACCATAACCCGCTGTTGACCTTAACGGAGAACGGCTATCGGTCAGCCTTGAACATAAATTTTTAGGTATTATTTTGGTCCCAAAACTTAATTTCATTCCCCACTTGAAATATCCTAAAGCGAAGTACCTGAAGGCTATGAACCTGCTGAAGCTACTTTCTCGAACAAACTGGGGCAGTGACAGGAGGTGTTTACTTAGCCTGTATAAAAGACTTGCACGATAACGCCTGGACTACCGAGCCGTGGTGTGCCAATCCGCATCGGACAGTGCTCTCAAAATTCTCGACCCAGTCTACAATCTAGGTATACGGCGGACGACAGGCGCATTTAGGACAAGCCCTGGGGAAAGTCTGTATGTCGAAGAGAACGAATGGTCTTTACACCTACGGAAAACATATCTAAGCTTCTGCTACTTTTTAAAATGTAAATCGAATAAAGAACATACGTGTTACTCAACTGTACTTGACTTGTGTTCTGCAAGACTTCACCCTAACCGCCCATCTGTTCGAGATCCTCTGTCTGTGCGCTTAGAACAACTGGCTAATGAAACCGGTATTCAACATCGAGAAACAGTCCTAATGACACCAACACAAACTTGCACCACCTTGGGAATGGCAGACCATCCAGTGTGATATGTCTTTCGTCGCAATAACAAAATGTGCGCCTGAGGTGCACATACATTCACACTTTCCCGAACTCGAGGCGAAGTACTCCTGCGCGGAGTTTTATACAGACGCTTCGAAGTCTATATAGATCGCTGCTTTTTTGAAGATTTGATGTTCTTATATGCTTCACAGCAGAGAGTAATGCGTACGCCTCGGCCATAAAGATACTTGTTTCCGGATGCAGTACATCAGGCTCCGAGCAGGATGGGCCGACGGCTGCATAGGATACCGCGACACTTGACTTCGAAGCGTTTGTGTAGAACTCTGCGCAGGAGTGCTTGTACTGAAGTTCTAGAAAATGCATTGGGATTTCGGCGTCTGGAGCGTGCTTTGTAACTTTTATAAAGGATACGTCACATTCTATCACCTGGCACTGCCGAGGAGGGAAGAGCTTGGTTAGGTGCATTAAGCGATGCTCGAGGAATGGGACATGCATTTCATCGCTGAGCTCCTTTACACCCAGCGAGGAAGGCTGTCTTATAGAGGGGCGATTGTTGAAAAGTGTAGCACACGTCATATCGGTAACGGTACCAAAACATGGATGTCCAAGATTAGAGCGCACTTTAAGGAAATATGTAAAGCTGTTGTATGATCTCTGTAGGTGGAGAGACCATTCATTTGATTCGGCATATAAACTTTCAATCGGGCTTGTTCGGAAGGCGCCCGTGGCTAAACGGATGCCTAGATGGTGAACAGGGTCTAGCATCTTTAGCGCGCTTGGGGCGGCAGAGTTATATACCACGGCACCATAATCTAATCGTGACCGGATGAGGCTCTTATACAGGTTCATTAGGCACTTCCTGTCACTACCCCACGTAGTCTGGGATAGAAGTTTCATTAGGTTCATTGTTTTCAGACACTTTTCTTTGAGGTGTTTAATGTGTGGGACGAAAGTGAGTCTATTGTCAAGTTTAACACCTATAAATTTGTCCTCTTTGTTTACAAGTATCTGTTGTCTACACTGTTATAAGCAAAGATCCGGGACTAGGCCTCTCTTTCTTGTAAACAGAAAACAAGAACTTTTGTGAGGATTGCTTTTAAATCCATTTTTCTCTGCACCCTTTGACACCGAGTTCAAAGCATGCTGTACCTGTCTCTCACAAACTGCCAGGTTACAGGATTTGAAACCTATATGAATGTCGTCCGCGTAGACGGAATACGAAATGGCAGGTGGTAAGGAAGCACGAAGTGTTGTCATCTTAACAATAAATAGTGTGCAACTGAGCACGCTTCCCTGGGGTACACCAGCTACTTGTGTAAAATGATGTGACAGCAAATTGCCGACTTTTACCCGGAAGGTACGATTGGACAAGCAGCTTTTTATTACGTTTAGCATATTACCATGAATGCCCATTTCTGACAAATCTCTCAAGATTCCGTAGCGCCATGTTGTATCGTACGCATTCTCCACATCGAGGAATATCGGTAAGAAAAACTGTTTGTGTACAAATTCATCAGGGATATTTCTTTCAATACGTACGAGATGGTCGGTTGTGGAGCGCCCTTCTCGGAAGCCGCACTGATGGGATCAAGTATTTTGCTCAGTTCAAGGAAATGGATGAGTGGCCGATTTATCATTTTTTCGAATACCCTACAAATGTATCTTGTGAGAGCTATCGGACGGTAACTTGCCACTGAGGAAGGGTCTTTGCCTTGTTTCAAAACAGGGACAACAATGGCTTCCTTCCATGCGGTTGGAAGGTACCCTGCATCCCAGAGAGAGTTGAAAAGTATGAGTAGGGCAACTTGCGTATCATTGTGTAAGTTTTTGAGCATTTCATACATAGTTCTATCAGATCTCGGTGCAGAGCTCTTGCATGCGCTCAAGGCAGCTCTCAACTCTGCAATACTAATAGGACGGTTCAACAGTTCATTCTGGCGACACTTTCTTATGAGTGGCTTACTTTGTTCTATTTGTTTATATTTGAGAAAGGGTTGGGAATAATTGGTGGAACTTGACAGGCTCTCAAAGTGCTCCCTAAGTGAATCTGCCTGATCAAACAGGGTATCGCCTTCTGCGTTTACCTGAGGAAGTGAATATGTTTGCCGCCCTCTAATCCTATTAACCCTGTTCCAGACTTTAGCCTCATTTGTATAACAGTTGGTGCAGTAAAAAACGTCTGCCAACAGTCTCTTCTAGCCTGTCGGCGCGTTCTCCTGGCTTGTGACTTTACTCTTTTGAAATAAATAAGATTTTCTGCAGTGGGAGAGGCGCGTCACGATCCCCACGCTTTGTTCTGTTTCCTACGGGTGATCCTACATTCGTTGTTCCACTACGGTACACGTCATTTGCGTGCCAAACCACTTACTTCGGATATTCATTTTGATGCGGCATCTATTATGAATGCTGTAAAATACTCCACAGCAGCATCAATTTCTAAAGAAGCCATATCAGCCCATGAGATGCTAGTAAGAGTTCGAAATTTCTCCCAGTCGGCTGTATCCATCTCCTACCTAGGAGCTTGTGGAGGATATTCATTTTCTTTAGATGTTCTTATCAGTATGGGGAAGTGGTCGCTCCCGTAAGGATTGTTCGTAATTTCCCATTCGACTTCGGGCAGTATAGACGGGCAAACTACACTAAGATGTACAGAAGAATTGTTCTGTTTGCAAGAAAGGAATGGATGGGTTCCTTCGTATTCAGCAGGCACGCACCAGAAGAAAAAAGTAACTGTTCAACAAGAAGACCTCGCGCATCTATACGAGAGTCGCCCCACAGGCAGCTGTGCGTATTGAAATCGGCAAGAACATAAGGTACTGGCAATTAATCTATAAAAGACTGAAATTCGTGTTCGATTAACTTGTAGTGTCGGGGTACGTAAAGCGAGCAAATGGTGATTGTTTGTTTGGGAGAACAGCTCAAACCGCCACTGCTACAAGAGATGTTTGTAGCTGTAAAAGTTGACACGCAATGCTTTAAGTATAACAATGGCAACACCACCCGATGATGCGACAGCATCATCGCGATCTTTGCGAGAAGATATATTCTTTCAGAGAAAGTTTGTATGCTTTGATTTTAGGTGTGTTTTCTGTAAACACAGCACTTTTGGATTGTGTTCGTGGGTGAGTTCTTGCACACCAAGGTTTCTAAGGAGGCCTCTGACGTTCCATTGAATAATTTGTGTATCCATATTGGAAGTAATAGTTGCTGTGTATACAGAAGCAGAAGTAGTAATTACAGAGGTTACAGAGATTAGATTACCAAGCTCTTTCGAGGCCCTGTAACCGGGGTATTGCCTTTTCTGGAACATTCGAGGGAGCCTCGCCGCTGCTTAGGTGCTTGGTGCGCCATGAGGTTAGGTGTAGTGTCCATTGCTTCTTGTGAGGCGCCGGACACGCGCGTTTGCGAGCCAGAGGTTTTTTGAGAGAGTCTCACCTCGGAAGGCAAGACCCCTGCGCCCACCAGCCCGGAGGTCGATGGGACTCCCTTTGGGATTTGGCTGTGCCGGCTGTTGCCAGCGCTGGAAGGGGCCGGGAAAGTTGGGGCAGCCTCGCCTGCGCAAACCTTCGCGGCCACTATCGTTCCTGGTGGATCGCTGCATGTAGCGCAGGTTGCCGCAGATAACTCTTGTGGGGCCGGCAACCCAAGTGTAGCCTGGCCTGTTTGCTGGTTGGATGGAATAGGCTTACCTACTTCCACCCTGGGGGCAGGAGCCAAAGGACCTGCTCGCTGTACGCGGGCTGGGCACTTGGCAATGGCCACTGTGACGCTGCCCTCGACGCGCCGCATCAGCATAAGGTGTGCTGTGGAACGGTGAGCACCCCTTACCGGCTTCCTTGAACGACTTATGGTGTAGCTTATGCAGCTCTCGGACCTTCATTTTCAACGTCCGGTGCATTAAATCGAAACACCAGCATTTTCACAGTGGAGGCATACGCGATCCTCTATGCTGTGAAACATATAAAACAAACATGTATAACAAATCCTGTCATCTTCACAGATTCGTTAAGCGTTGTTAGTTGCATATCAAGTCTACGAAAACACAAAAACTCTATCCTTCATGAAGTCTACAACCTTCTATGTTCAGCATACGTGTCGAACCAAATGATTGTTCTTTGGTGGGCGCCTGGCCATAGAGGCCTAAAGGGCAACGTAGCTGCTGACGAGAGGGCTACATCCGTACCTTTTTTAATGCAAACATTAACATAACTGTACCTTACACAGACCATAAGCCAGTTTTACAGCATAAACTACGGAAATATTGGCAACGGCAATGGGACACTCAGGTATCCAACAAACTGCCCCCGCAGGGGCGTCTGCGTCAGAAGGCGTTTGTTGTGTTGCGACACCACGTACACGAGCACACGAAGGTTGGCCCCTCCTTCCGCGCGTAGCCATGCGCGGCATAGCCGTGTCCGGGGAAAAGTGGATCCTGGGGGTTGAGGCGATGCCGGGTGTTGGACCTTTACGGCCCCTCGGCGGAGGCAACACACTTCTTTGGCCTCGGCTTCAAGTAGACGGCACCCCCAGACTGATCCACCCGGAGAAATCGGCAGTCGCCTTTTCCTGTCCCCCTCTTCAATCTTTGTTCTTTCCTATCGTCTTTCTTCTACTGTCCTATCATTTCTTCTATTCCGTCACTTCTTAATTTCCTTGGGCGGCTAGGGTTAACCTTGAATATGTGCCTTCCCTTGGGTATAATATATTAGGTTATAGTGGCAATGTACGGTTGGCGCCTACAGCCTCATGCGTCAAGTTCTGCAGCGTCCCCCTGTTGGGCTCCGGGGTGGGTGGCCGCCATTGGTGCCGAAAACGAACCGAAGTACCATGGGAACACCCGCATTTCCCCGCCTACCTGATCGTCAACCTAAGAAGAGGGGACGCACCGAAGACTTAAGCACATTTTTGACCTGCACAAAAGAAACCGACCCGACCGACCCGACACAGCGAGAACTTTGCAAAACAGGCCAGACTCATTTCACCGTTATTAGGTTGAAAATCTTTGACTGAAGCCTTAGGGTCAGGTTATAAATTGACGAAAATCGCAAGCGGAGACCTTCTTCTTGAGATCCCTCAGAAAAATCACTACGAGACGCTAGGCAGTCTGGTGACATTTGGCAACATACCAGTTTCTATTACACCCCACCGATCAATGAATATCTCACGCGTAGTCGGGTCAGAGGCAGACCTTCACGATTTGACAGAATCTGAACTCCTGGAAGGGTGGAAAGATCAAAATGTGACTGATGTAAAGTAATTCTCCTTAGACTCCCTCAGCGTCGTGAAGGCATTAATGTTACTCAGAAAACATAAAAATCCCGTATTTAATGAACTCTATTCGGTCTTGCGTAAAGCGTATTCATCTAACCAGCTTATCATTATATGCTAGGTACTTGGCATTAGGGCAATCGAAGGTAACTTTCTGGCGGACGAGATGGCCACGTCAATCCCATCGCAAGCTGTAATCCATACCGCTCCTGTGCCTGTCACAGATCTGAGGCCTTTGTTATGAAAGAAACTGCGAAACCACAGGCAGTGCGCGTGGGACGCGCAAACAAATAATAAGCTGCACGTGATAAAGCCACAGTTAGGATTCTGGCTCTCTGCAACAAAATCACGCCGAACAGATGTCCTATTCTGTCGTCTCAGAATAGGACACACATTTGGCACCCGTAATTTTCTGCTTACTGGAAGTAGACGTCCAGCCTGTGGTAGATGTGGTGAAAGGCTGACTGTCCTCCACGTGCTCTTGGAAAATCGGGAAGCCGAAACTGAAAGAAAGAAATAAACATTTTCCACTTTCATACCGTTATTACATCCCTCTCCACACTGCTATGTTTCTTGGTAAGGAACCGCTTTTTAACAGCAAGGCAGTCCTCAACTTCTTAAATGATGTCGTTCTACAAGTTATAAGCCCATTAAATTTGTAGAGCACCCTCACTCCAGAGGATGCCGCTGTGATAATTGTTTTGCACAGCACATGCCTCCAGGCCCTTGTGTTTCATGGGCTCTAATGAGCCAGTAGTGCTCTTGCATACCTTATTACTTGATATATTTTTACACATCGTATTTTTCTTTATATGCATCTTAATTTTGATAGCACACGTAATACGTCAACGCCATAATATTATTATACATAGTTTACGCACTTCAGAGCGACTATCTTTAAGGCTCCTTTACAGCCACGTCACACCAACTTCATAGAACTCATAATTACACTGCAAACCCATTACTATGGATATGGCGCTCTTTGGCCATACTTGGCCCTTGCGCCATTAAACATCAAACATTCATTCATTCATTCGAACAAACTGCACCTAATCAAACCAAAAATAGGGAACTGGATCTCCGAGAAAACAAGAAGACACCAGGAAGTACTGCCCTGTAGATTAGGAATTGGGCACACATATTGCACTCACTCGTATATTCTAACTGGAACTAACCCTCTGACATGCACTAGGTGTGGAAGTAGACTTACAGTCCTTCATGTTCTCGTTCAGCGCCAGTACTAGAAGAGGAGAGAAAAAGGTTTCTTCCCTTCCTTGTGCCTTCATAATATACCGTTGCACCCAGTCTTCTTTTTTGGCAATAACCCTCTATTTAATTTTAAATCAGTATTGAAGTTCTTAGAAGAAACGAATATCATAGAAATCATGTGGCCTGGCAATTTGTAGCACAGACTCTGCTTAGAGGCTGTAGCTGCAAATCACTTACAGAGCATATTTGTCGCAGCCCTTGCGCTGAAGGGCTCTGCAGAGGCACTGGTGCTGCTATAAATTAACACGTTTCAGTATCTAATCCTTCACAACGTACTTTTACATCCATAGGACTCTCTTTTCACTGACATTATTTTAATAGATACATATTTTACACCAGTTAGAGCGAATATTTTAGGCCAATATACAGCCACTCAATTTCCGCCATATTCAACGATAGTCATTGCCATTCATCACCAAGTGTCATGGTGCTCGTTGGCCATTTCTGGCCCTTGCGCCAAGAAACAATATCCATCAATCAAGCTTTGGCTCCCCTTCTGGCAGGCAACGCTAACCCAAGTCTATCCCTCTCGTACTAGCCGTAGCAACTCCGGTGATGCGGACGTGAGCGCAGCGTTGACCAACCGCGGCAGCGTTGCTTTCATGCTCTGCAGTACAGCGCGAAGCGACACAGCGCACCCGTACAGGAACAAAACGAGTAGAAGCGCCTACTGCCAAGAGAAATTGTATTGCCAGTTAGAAGGTGTTATATAGAAAAAACATAGGGAAACGATACAAACATATTTACGTAAAAAACAAGCAATACGAATGAAAAAATGAAGCAGAAAACCATAATAACAATGTCATGACCGCTCACTGCTCGCGCTGCCATTGTCTAAGAATTCCAACTCTCTTCGCGATAAGGCTAGGGATGGCTTACTTATGCACAGGTATTCTTCACGTGCCATGCTAGCTGATTCGAGGATGATGCGCGTTCGATCATCCTTGTGTGTGAAGAGTACTTTTTTTTCAAACAGATTGGTGCATCCGCATGCAATACAATGCAGGGCTAAGAACCCTCCCTTTCCATTCTTAACATTATTCGCATGTTCACGCAGACGATCGTTTAGACACCTCCCTGTCTGCACAACGTAGTATGCGCCGCATTTGAATGGGATTTTGTGCGCAACCCCGTGCATATACAATTCACGTAATGGTTGCGGCGCCTGACTTCACACTGGGCTTTTTTGTTTCCTGATAGGGGTTTTTTTGCTTGATATCGAACAAAGTTTGTGTGGGGCATAAAACACTACACGTACACCAACCCGCTCACCGATTCTTTTAAGGCGATGGGCCATTTGATGCTTGTATGGAATCACCGGGACCTCACGGTCCTGCGCTGTGGGCTACTCTTCGGTGACCACGGTTTCGCCGTTAGGTTGTCTTCTTTTTCTGTGGATTGCGTCAGCTGCTGTTACAAGTAATCCGTCAGTATTGCTAGAGGCTTTCAGGCGTGTAACTTGAGCTTGAAAACTGACGTTTAGTCTGTGGTAGCCGGACCAGTCTAACGCGTTAGAGAAGCACGCCTGAACAATAGCCCTCTTTACTAGTTTGCTTTGTGCTTATGAGAAGGGTAGGAGTTGTTTTTGCGCACGGGGTTCATATATCCAGGAAACCTGATCATTAGAAAACACGAGCTTGAGGTCGAGGAAACAGAAGGACTCATATTATGGCATTTCATGCGTTGAGACTAAGGGACATACATATTCTTCAAATATGCCGAGGAGTTGTGATGAAGCGGAAAACAACTCCGAGAAAGCACAGTGTAAACCTACCAAAAGTCGTCCACGTATCTGAAGGTTCTCAGAACCTTAGTTCCTTCTAATAGTCACTGCAAGACTCTGTGTGATTTTGCCAAAAACAGGTCGCTCAACAAAGGCGCAATACAAGACCCGATGGACGCACCTTTGTTCTGAAGATGGATTTCGTCATTGCATTTCGCGTATGTGGATGCAAGGTAAAACTGTACCAGGCTGAGGATATTTTCCGAGCTTTACGCTGCTCGGTTTTGAAAGTCATCCTCACCTAAATGTAACACGCAGTTCCAGTTAAAGCAACACTGCCTCCCTGCGAAAACGTACTACACGAAAGAATACAGACGCACGTCGCGTAAAGATATCAAATAAGCAGTTCAGGAAAATTGTTACTGGTGCTAATGAAAGGGAGTAAATATTTTCGGAACCCCTGTCCAGTTATCCCATGAAGTTCATATTTGCTATCAAATTCCAACCACTTGAACTGTAGTAAATAAATAAAACGATTTCATCTGCTGGTGCGTTGTTCAAATTATCAATACTGTCTACGTGTGAAAACGTTGCTCATGGCCGCCACAACCCGTGCATGAACTACACACATCTGTAAAATGCGCGAAGCAGAAGCAGCCCTGTGGCTAGTAACGTATGCTGCCCAGATAGTTGGCACAAGGCTTTCAGGGGCAAAATACAGGACACGGACAACGGGCAGGCGCACTCTCGCAAGAGATTTTTTGTTTTCCCCTGTGCTTCACCTATATATGCTAAGGCACGAGAACAAAAACATACACGGGTGAGATCACGTGAGATAGAAACCACAGCTAATAGTATCCTATCAGCCAGGAAACTATAAACTCACATCGTGAAGAGACAATGGCTTTGCTGAAACAAAGCATTGTGGAAGAAATGTTGGCGTGAGCGTACCAAGGCTTCAGAAGAATGCGAAAAGAAACGAAAAACGCGTCTTCTTGTCATTCTCAATATGCACAAAGTTGCTAATTCGTCAAAGAATGCAGCTTCTAGGTTCGACGTACTGGTAGAGTTTTCGGCACCTCCAAAATATTCGCGCATTTGTGCGTACCTGTCTTCCGTAAAGAGGTTCGAGTGCGTAAAGAACCACGTAATGTCTAACATTTCTTGAGACTGCGGCAAGCTATACGTCGGCCAAACTGGCAGCTGTTTAAATAATCGCCAGCGAGAACTTGCGCTATCATTGAAGAATGGGACTGGCTCACATATTTCCTATCAGTGAAAAGTGTGCAAGTGTGAACCTTTGCTTGAAAACACATGTACATTACAAAAATTAAAGATACTATGGCACGGGAACTGGTAGAAGCTTTGCATATATGAGAAAGTTTCGTGACCAGTGTATCAGCATTCCGTCAGTGTCTCTGTACGAGAGTGACTTTAGTTTTGTGGGTGATATGATATGATTAGGTCTTGTTTCTATCACATGTGACCTCACCTGTGTATGCTCTTCTACGCATGCCTGAGGGTATATAAGGGAAGCGTCGGAGAACATAAAAACCAGTTGCGAGCTTCCGCCCCTCTGTTTTCAGTTGGAAGCTTTCATCCGCCGGCCGAGCAGGACTATGATGCAGGTACGTGAATGAACCTACGAAAACACGCACACGTACTTTCAGCAGTCAAAACCTGAAACTAAAGTAATTACGCACTGTTTGAGCAGACCGTTACTTTTCCCTGTATTTTTCCGGATTTCCAACGCGACACTATTAAGGCCAGTTACCGACTGATGACGGAAAATCTCGCCGCGAAAACTGCTCCGCAGGGATCGGACAAGCTTTTCCTCCGGTAACGCTTTGGTCGTCATCTGCTACGGCATGGACAGCATAAGCGGCACCACTGTCGAGACCTGGCCGAGCGCGGGAGCGGATGAGCAAACTGGTTGCCGCTAAATCCCCTCGAACTTCGTTAAGTAGCGACACTCTCCGCCTTCACTACTCCTCATATCTCCTCTCTTTCACGCTGCCTCCTCAACCGTGACGCCGCCTACACCACTCCAGCATAGCACATGGCATTTCGCAGAGGGAATGCGCGCGTGGCAAGGCGGTGCGCTTTAATCGTTCGCTTTCTAGCTCCGAGTAACTTCGTGGGAAGCACATATCTTCTAAACGGAGGGATATGCAAATTCATTGACGACAGCTTTTTTTAATGTTTTGATAGCGATAACAAAGTATCTTACCGAGCGTTAACGCTATGCAGTGACGATTCCGAATCTATCGCGCGCGCTACTATTCGGTAACCAACATTTGTCAAGTACTTCTCGCAAGATATTGTTTCCAATGGTTGAAAATTACATATGTACGATCGAATGTCAACATACTGACCTCCAGCAAGCCCTCAGCAGCCTAAATAATCCGTGCCGTCCTTACCATGTGAATTCACGGCGCGTATCAGCTATGACGTACAAACGACAATAGAATGCAGAATGAACGCTGCTCTGAAGGTTCTAAAGAGTATTACAAGCTACAGTGCCGCCAACGTGCGTCTTTGCCAATCTTCTGAGCATGCGCAAAGGCTCAGAGGTGGGCCATTGTAATTGTGCCACAAAGTCGACAGAAATTCGCGCGGCCGTTCATCGTATCGGGATTCTGCGATTACAAAAAATGAGATGAGTCTTTAGTTTTGTTCGCGAAGCGGGTATGCGGGAACAGTGCTTTATTCAGGCTCAAACAAGTCCATTGTTTTTTCGGTTTAGTGACTCATCACAATAACACTTTATTGTGCGTTAGCTGCTCCGTTCCCGAACTGACGCACTTGTCGCAATCGGAGTTGCACTAAAGTGCGTGCATTGAGGGCTCTTGTGCTCGCTCCGATGAACATTTCCGAGATATGGCTTTAGTGAAGTGATGACCGCGCGAAGAATTACCGCTCTATGACGTGGCCGAAGTTTTGGTAGGTGAGATCATGCAGTCGCTCATATTAAAGCACCATTTGTTCTCTCACTACGTCTGTCTCTGAGACAAAGTGGTACAACGAGCTGATAGTTGAACGAACGAGTAAGCAAACAAATAAAGGAACCAGCGAAGGATGACTTAACGAGCCAGTGGACGAGCGAGCGACCGCACGTCTACATTGCAAGTGCTCCGCTACCGCATCTACCTACACATACGTTACAGCTGGCGAGAATTGACACGTACGTGTCAAAGACTTCTGATGCTGTCGAGCGGTGACGAAGGAATTCAAGCCTGCTGGCGCGCAGTACGATTAAATACGCCAAATGCAACCACGTACTACTTAAATAAAGTACACGTCGCTTAGGAATCGTGTTAAAGTGTACAGACAAATGGCAACCTCCTTAGTGAACTGTGCTTTATCTACCACGTTATGGCCCGCAACAAATCACTGAAGCCTGCCCCATTCTACGCTATGAGCGACTTTTTATAGTAGTGGGGAGATGGTTGGCCTGAATTTCTGCCTGCCAATTAGATGAATCCACGTCTTTCTTCCCCATTCGCCTACTGGATGGTATCAAGAGTAGCTTCCTTTTTTTGCCGAAACTATTTTGACATACGAAGACGCAGCAGGTTATGGTGGTAGATAATGTCGTGAAGCGATGTTGCACTTGGGTCAAACTTAGTTCAGGGCGGTCGCAAAACACGGAACAGCAACGGCACCTTCGTGTCTTCCTCGCCACTTCGCAGACGCTTCTGAAGCGAAAACGGCGCTGAAGGGCGACTGCAAACAAAAGAAGCTGGCGCGGGGGCCCAGGAGATGCGATTCGGATAATAGATTCGTAGGCCTCGGCGAGAGCGCCCGCGGAGAAGGCAGAATTTATCAAATAGTGACGATACGTTACGAAGTTTATGGGGCTTTAGTTGGCGCTACTTTTAGAGATCGAGTGGGTTTTAACAAAACGCACACACGAGCGAAGCAGACGAGCCGATTTTTATGGCGATGTGCAGATGGCTACAAGCGTGGTCCTGGCCTACATGATTTTCACCACCGTAGTCGCTGCGATGCTGTTGGCGTTGCGTGGTGGCCGCCGCCTCCGCTTGATCAGTGCGGCAGCGTCCAGTGCGGAGCCCAACGTGGACATCTTCCTACGCCTCACGGAGCACCACAAGCGAGCCTGCGACTTCCTCTCCAAGGCCATCACATACGACGAGGAGAATGGCGGTGAGTCTGAAAATGCTGGCAGCGTGCTCTGTTTGTGCTGACCTGAGAGTAAGTTGTCCTTCGGAATGCAAGCATACAGATCGGTGCTTAGGGCTAGCCATTAGCGGCGCAGTTTGTTTGCATGTTGAAAAACACCGCGATATCAGCTGGCTGACCTCTGCATGTCTCTTCCTGCTCCGTTACTCGCGGAGCTGTAAGCCGTCTCGGTTGTCTGCCCCAGGGGGTGAATCTGCGCATGGCTGTCATTGGCTGTTTTGAAGCAGACGCTCTTTCGATGCTAGTGCCAAGGTTCCCTTCTGTTACGGTCCTACCAGGAGAGCGATACTTCGGTAAAATGGTGCCGAACACGATTGTTTGCATAGTCATGGCATGAGGAACGTTATCCGGGAGGTGCTTCCTCACCGTAGCGGTGTTTCTTTTGTTTTATTATTACCTACATCTACGTTTGCTTTTCACCCTTTCCCATGCCTTGCGCGTCATTACTTTTGCTTTCTTGTTGTCTGTCAGCGGGGCGTCTTGCTTTATATCGCGTGCGCGCTCTACACCACGCATTGGCCTAGTGAACTGGTGCGTGGTGCGCTGTTAGTTCCTTATGTGATCACACGCACGCGGTCTTCTCCATACTTTGAGGGTGCCAGCGTGTGCCCGAACATATATAAATTCCACCTCCAATACAACACATATTTGGCCTCTTTTCATTGATTTTGTATGATACACCCTCTGAAAATGAACAAAAGCAAAATGCAGGACATGTACATGTCAATGTACATTGACATGTACATTGAAGACAAGTCCACTTGTCGAAACGTTGGCTCCTGCTTTCATCTCGTTCTCGTTTTGCTGATCGTCTTGAATTTCCATCTCCCGCCTTCCCCGTGTTTTCCCTGGAACATTCAGTATGGTTTCTTAGCGTTTTCTTCTTGTTCCCGTTTCCTCCTTTTATTTTGTTTATTCAATTTCAATATTTGTTTTTCTTTTATTTTTATTTTTCACGGCCAACTATTTTTACCACTCCTTTTATTATCTCTGTCAGAGACATGATATCCCAGGACCACCACCAAAACAGGTAATCGAGGGTTGCTGTGCACGTCGTTGACACAACGGCTGACACACGGCCGTTGATACGCGATTTACAGACGGCCCACCGCAGGGGTGTCTGCGTCAGCAGGCGTTTGGTGTGTTGCGACACCACGGACCCGAGCACACGAGGGTTGGACCCTCCCGCGTGTAGCCGTGCGCGGCTTAGCTGTGTCTGGGGAAAAGGGGATCCTGGGGGTTGATCCGATGCTGGGTGTTTGGACCTTTAAGGCCCCCTGGCGGAGGCAACAAACCTCTCGGCCTCGGCTTCACATAGACGGCACCCCCGGACTGACCTACCCGGGGGAAATCGGTAGTTGCGATTTCCTGTTTCTCTCTCCCTATTACCTTCGTCTTTCCCTTACTTTCCACCTGTCCTGTCTCCTATTCTCTTCTGTTTACTTCCATCTTCTTGGCGGGAAGGGTTAACCGTGTGTAGCTATCCAACCTTGGGTACACCATATTTGGTTATAGTGGCGGCGTACGACTGGCGTCGTGCAGACTTGAATTCAAGCACTGCCGCGTCCCCTTCGTTAGGCTCCATGGTGGGTGGTCGGCGCTGTTACCGAATTTATTATGCCTATCCATGGAAAATTATTTTCCCCCACTTCCTGATCGCCCTCCTAAACGAGAGCGCACCGGTCTTTCAATTTTCGGGCAACCGAACATGTAACTTTCCCCGCTTTCACGTCGTCCACTCTGATCAATCTGGAAAGACGGTGAGAATGATCTCACCTTTTCTGGTATCGAAATCCCTGACTGAAGTCTTTGGACCTGGTTACAAAGCGTCGAAAATGGCAAGCGGCGATCTCCTACTGGAGTTTCGTGACGAGAAACAGCATGAAAAACTACCTAAACTAGTGTCCTTTGGCGATGTTCCGTTTACAGTTACCCCACACCGCACCATGAACACCACCCGCGGCGTCGTGTCCGATGCTGATTTGCTAGAGCTATCTGAAACTGAACTCCTGGAGGGCTGCAGTGATCAGAACGTCATCAGTATCAAACGAATTAAGATGAGGCGGGAAGGGAAAGAAATTGAGACAAAACACCTGATACTCACTTTCGGCTCTAGTGTTCTGCCCGACACCATCGAGGCCGGGTACCTCAAGATTCGTGTTAGGCCATATGTGCCAAATCCCCTGAAATGCTTCAAGTGTCAAAGGTTCGGCCACAGCTCACAGAACTGTCGAGGCCGGATGACTTGTGCCAAGTGTAGTGAAAACGAACACTTCTCAGAAACATGCCAGAATACCCCACACTGTGTCAACTGTGATGGCGAGCATGGCGCGTACTCGCGGTCCTGCACATCTTGGAAAAAAGAAAAAAGAAATTGTGACCATAAAAGTAAAAGAAAATATCACCTTCAAAGAAGCACACAGGCGGGTTTCATACCTGCCCAAGAAAAGCTTTGCCGATGTGACGCGTCAGGGGGCAGCGACACAAAGGCTTCCAGCGGCTGTCCGTCCCACAGTCAGTGAGTCGGCAGTTACCCCATCTGCACCCGCGGCGGTTGCAACTAGCGCTGCTCCGTCAACCGAGGAGAAGGGACCATCGACCCCGAAGGTGGGCGCAGCCGAGGCTGCCTCAACCTCCCAGGTCCCTTCCAGCGCTGGCAACGGCCGGCACAGCCAAATCCCCCAGGAAGCCCCATTTACCTCAGGGCTGCTGGGCGCAGGGGTCTTGCCCTCCAAGGCGGGACCCTCGCTGGTAACTTCCCGCTCGCAAGAGCACATGTCCGGCGCCTCAAAAGAGGCAATGGACACTACACCTGTCCTCAAGGCGCACCAAACGCCTAAGGAGCGGCGAGGCTCCCTCGAACGCTCCAGAAAGGGCAAGACCCCGATTACAGGGCCTCGAAAGAGCTCTGTAATCTAAACCAACATTCCCCGCAGGGGCGTCTGCGTCAGCAGGCGTTTGGTGCGTTGCGACACCACGTACCCGAGCACACGAGGGTTGCACCCTCCCGCGTGTAGCTGTGCGCGGCTTAGCCGTGTCCGGGGAAAGGGGGATCCTGGAGGTTGAGCCGGTGCTGGGTGTTCGGACCTTTAAGGCCCCCCGGCGGAGCCAACACACCTCTTTGGCCTCTGCTTCACGTAGACGGCACCGCCGGGCTGACCCACCCGGGGGAAATCGGTAGTTGCCTTTTCCTGTCCTCCTCTCCATTCTGCGTCTTTTTCTCTTCAATTCAATCTTTCCTGTCTTCTCGTCTCTTCTATTTAGTTCCAACTTTCCTGGCAGCGAGGGTTAACCTTGTGTGGGTGGCCAACCTTGGGTACTCCAGATTGGGTTATAGTGGCACCGTACAACTGGCGAGGGCTTGTCTTACTCGTAAGACCTGCTCCGTCCCCTTGTTGGGCTCGTTGGTGTGCGGTTGGCGCTGCTGCCGAACTCATTACCTCTATATGACTTCTAGTAAAACACTTTCCCTTGATCGCCCTCTAAAAAGAGGGTGCACCGATGCAACCTTTCAATTCTTTTTGAGAAACAATGAACAATATTTCCCAAAGTACCATGTAATCCATAGTGAAAGCAACACGAGCGTACGTAAATTCTCCCCCTTCTTGGTGGCGAAATGCCTTCGTAACACGATAGGACCTGGCTACAAAGCCACAAAAATGTCTAATGGAGATCTGCTCCTTGAACTGAAAGATAAATCCCAATATGAGAAAATGAATGACTAAAATGCATAGGCGATGTAGCGGTCACTGTGTCCGCACATCGAACCATGAACACGAGCCGTGGAGTAATCTCCGAAGACGACTTCATGGACCTTAGTAACGAAGAGCTGCTTGAAGGTTTTCAGGACCAAAATGTCATCAAGGTAGAACAAATTCTAATCCGCAGGGATAACGAACAACTTCGAACAGAGCACATTGTACTAACATTTGGTACAAGTGTGTTGCCTATTACAGCGGATGCCGGCTATATCAAAGTACGTGTAAGGCCGTACATTCCAAATCCTCGACGGTGCTTTAAGTGCCAGAGGTATGGGCACGGTTCCCAGGCATGCCGAGGACGGCAGACTTGCGAGAAATGCAGCTCGAACTATCATCCATCAGACTCTTGCGACTCATCTCCACATTGCGTGAACTGTGATGGAAGCCATCCAGCTTACTCTAGAACGTGCCCTAAATAGAAGAAAGAAAAAGAAATCATTACATTAAAGGTCAAAGAAAATCTAACATTTCACGAAGCAAGGAAACGTCTGTGATACTTGAATCACACAAGCTTTTCCGAGGTGGCGCGACTGGGGGCAGCGTCACAAATCCCTCGGGAGTCTACCGCGGTCACTGAGAGTGGCCCGGTAATCACTCCGCCTGCCCCCCTGGTGGCTGCAGCAAGTGCTGCTCCATCAACATCGAAAGTGAACCTGCCGACTCCATTCCCGCAGGTCCCAAAGCTAATCCGAACTCCACGGCCTGGGACGCGAGTTTCAGCGCCTAGTTCACGATCCTCCAGCACCTCGGAGAAGGTTATGGAGGTCGATCAAAAATCCGTGGCGCCATCGACGCCGAAAGATCAGCGCTCTCAGGAGTGCGCTAGGAGAGAGAAAATTCCTGTAACTGCTCAAAGGAAAGGACCGGTAACCTAAACGGTTACCGCCCTAGTATACATATCCATCTATCTTCACTACGTGCTCTTGAACACAGACAACCAAAATATTCCTCGATATGGCTACACAAATAATTCAATGGAATGCCAGGGGCCTACTTCGCAATCTAGATGATATCAAAGATCTACTAGCGGTATATCAGCCACGACTGTTTTGTGTTCAAGAAAAACATCTAAACTCTACACACCAGAACTTCTTAAAACAGTACATAGTTTTCCGTAAAGATAGAAATAATGGTAATTCTTCTTCAGGTGGTGTGGCAATCATAGTCCAAAAGTCAGTAGCAGGCCAGCATGTATCACTCCAGAGTTCATTTTAAGCAGTGGCTGTTCGGGCTATATTGTTCAATCATCTTATAAAACGATTTCCTCCATATATATATCGCCTAATGAAGGGTTTGACACAGCAGAATTTGAAAAACTGATTGACCAACTTCCCGAACCATATATAGTAATCGGAGACTTCAATGCTCACAGCACATTCTGGGGTGACTCAAGATGTGATGCGAGAGGACGGGCAATAGAAAACTTCCTTCTTTCTTCTGGAGCCTGTATATTTATCAAGGCAGATCCAACCTTTTACAGTTCCACACACAACACGTATTCATGCATAGATTTAGCAATAGGGTCAGCGTCACTTCTTCCATACCTGGAATGGAGAGTTATCAGTAATCCATACGGGAGCGATCATTTCCCTACACTCCTAGAAACAACAAAGTGGCACGATGGACTAGCTTACCCCAAAAAGTGGAAACTTCAAAGTGCAGACTGGCCGAAATTCAGAAACATATGCAAACTGTGCCTGCAAGATGTGGACCACCTAGGTGTAGAGTAACTGGCCAGCTACATCACTGAACATTTTCTCTGTTCTGCTGAAAACTGCATCCCTCAGTCTTGTACATATAAAGTCAATCCAAAGCCGTGGTGGAACAAAGACTGCGAAACTGCAAAGAAACGCCAGAACAAAGCACGGAATAGATTTTCACGCTACCCAACCACAGAAATCCTAATAGAATTTAAGCAGTGCAAGGCAAATGGCTGCCGTATTCGCCGAGTATCGAAAAGAGAAAGCTGGACACGCTACGTATCCTCCATAAACTCATACACGGATGTTAGCAAGGTACATAACAGGGTACGTAAACTAAAAGGACAACGTCCAAATCCTTTTCCTCTCGTCAATGGCTCTGGTGAGTCCATAGAAGACCAAGCAAACACTCTGGGCGAGCACTTTGAGAGAGTATCAAGCTCGGAAAATTATTCCGAAATTTTCTTAAAGCATGAAAGAATAGCTGAAAATATTCCTCTACATCCAAAAAAGTCATCAGAAGGGTACAATAGACCATTAACGTTCAATGAACTCAAGCTTGCCCTAGGCTCTTGCGGTAGCTCGGCTCCAGGTTCTGACACAATAACATATGAAATAATCAAGAATCTACCTTATGAGACCCTAAACTGCATCTTAGGTCTTTACAATAAGATTTGTGCAACTGGTCATATACCTTCATCTTGGAAAGAAGCAATAGTCCTACCAATACTCAAACACGGCAAAGACCCTTCCTTAGTTCATAGCTATAGACCAATTACACTGACTAGCTGTCTACTTAAGGTATTTGAAAAAAATTATTAACCGTCGCCTTGTGTTCTTTTTCGAATATAACGTATATTCGACCCTCACCAATCTGGCTTCCGAAGAGCGAGGTCGACAACCGAAAATTTTGCTCTGCTTGAGTCATATATACGTGATGCATTTGTACACAGCCAATACTGTCTATCTGTATTCTTTGATCTTGAAAAGGTATATGATACTGCCTGGCGATATGGTATTCTGCAAGACATGTCGTCCTATGGAATTTATGGTAGTATGCTGAACATTTTGCAAGATTACTTATCTCAAAGGAAGTTCCGCGTAAGAATTGGCAATGTATTATCGCGCACTTTTATTCAAGAAAACGGTGTACCACAGGGAGGTGTGCTAAGTTGCACACTTTTTATAATCAAAATGAACTCTCTCCGCTCTGTTATACCACCAATGGTATCGTATTCGGTCTATGTGGACGACATCCAAATCAGCTTTAAATCCTGCAACCTGTCCATATGTGAACACCAGATCCAGTTGACTGTTAATCAGCTCACGAAATGGGCCGACGAAAACGGGTTTAGATTCATTGCCGAAAAGACTTCCTGTGTGCTGTTTTCCAGACGTAGAGGGGTATGTCCTGACCCTTGTATTACGATGCATGGGAAAACCTGATTAATAGAAAAGAACAAACATTTCTAGGTGTAATCTTCGATAGTAAGCTAACCTTCATGCAGCATATAAAACAGTCGAAACTGAAATGTCTTAAAACCATGCACCTTTTAAAGATTTTATTACATCAGTCGTGGGGAACAGATAGGTATTTCCTCCTGTCTCTTTTTAAAAGCCTTGTGTTGTCCCGCATAGACTATGGATGTATTGTATACCTGTCGGCTTCAAAGACAACACTTAGAGCACTCGATCCTGTATATCACTTAGGTATCCGTCTAGCGCTTGGTGCCTTTCGGACGAGCCCCGTCCAAAGTCTATATGCAAAATCAGATCAGTGGACACTGGATTATCAACCTACATATCTGGGAGTCACCTATGCAATAAGAATCATGTCACTAAAACAACATCCATGCAAAGCACTCATAAGTGATCAGTCCACAAATCAGTTGTACTTAAACAGGCCTTCACACGCCCGGCCATTCCCGTTGGCAGTAAAATCTGTTGCGGAAAAGCTTGCAATAGTTTTCACAGATCTGCAGGAAAGTGACTATTCTGAACCCCTCCCACCTTGGGAGCAATATGCTGTCACTTGTGACTTGTCCTTTAGAGAGCTTAATAAAAAGAGTTGTCCAAGTGCCCTCATCCAGCAACATTTCATGGCTCTTGAAGACAAGTACAGATCTACTGCATTCTTCACTGATGCTTCAAAGTCTGCAAATTCAGTATCATGTGCAGCCCATGGCCCAAACTTCTCCAACACTAAAACCTTGCCTAAACACAGCAGCATTTTTACAGCGGAAGCGTACGGTATTCTGATCACTATTGA
The DNA here is from genome assembly GCF_023375885.2 of Dermacentor andersoni. Lineage (NCBI taxonomy): Eukaryota > Metazoa > Arthropoda > Arachnida > Ixodida > Ixodidae > Dermacentor > Dermacentor andersoni. The sequence continues at coordinate 195,293,640 of NC_092816.1, read as the reverse complement.
CTATATAGTACAGCGCAAGATAGAAAAGTCTATAATATACACAGATTCCTTAAGCGCTGTCACAGCCCTCTCCTGTGGCAAAGCAAGCCGAAACTCTGTAATTAACCAGCTCCTTAAACAGATGCACGTAGCGCATAAACAAAACCTTGCTCTTGTTTTATGCTGGGTGCCAGGCCACTATGGGATCGCTGGCAATGAAATGGCGGACAAAAATGCTGGGGAAGCGGCTCATCGGGACACAATTGATGTAAGCTGGGTACCTGGTGTAGATATGAAACCTGCGGTACGAAAGGCGCTCCATAATCATTGGCAAGCTGAGGGGGACAAGGAAGTTGAAAACAAGCTGCACCTGCTTAAACCGCAATAACGAAACCTTTCCCACTGAAGCTTGATAGACACACCGAAGTCACCCTGGCACGACTCATAATAGGTCACACTTATGGCACACACAAATACCTCTTGACTGCAACTGACCCACCGACGTGCACACGCTGTGGTGAGAACCTAACCGTTTTACATTTCCTCATTCAATGTCCTCAACTTCACCGACACCGACCGACTCATTTTAGAGAACTCTACTCCCACCATATACCCCCCATCCCTCGATATTCTTATCAGAGGATGAAATATTTAACTTTAAAGGAGTGCCTAATTATCTTGCAGAAGTTAACTTTCTTGACATCATCTCATACCATCCTAACATTCAGATTGTACCTCACAGGTGAGGTACAATCTGCTGCACAAAAGTATGTCTGAGCTCTTGTCTGACTTCTTGCGTAGGCAAGAACTGTACAGCAAGGGACTCGAGCAATCCGCAATAATTTACCATGTGTGCCCATAACCAATGCATTTAAGGCTTTATATTTATCTTCGTGGTTATTTTAGAATTCATTCACTACTATTTAAAGATATATCTTACATGTAGGCCTCTATACAGCCTGTATTTTAAATCATTGTCCTAATCTCACAATTTTACTAAACCATAACACATGTCCTGGCGCTCTTTGGCCTTAGATGCCCTTGCGCCATTAAACATTAATCATCATCATCTTTTTCTAAATCTGATGTATTGAACCCCTTAACGAGCATTTTCACTGCAGAAACCTATGCCGTACTGTCTGCAGTAAAACATATAAATGAATTAAAACTCGACAGAGCAATAGTATTTACAGACTCGCTAAGCCTTGTAAAAGCGCTGAACTCTTTACAAAAGCATACAAATCCTGTTTTCATTGAACTCTACTTGCTCTAATGCAATATTTATCTATCACATGGACACGTAGTAATTAATATGCTGGGTGCCTGGCCATAGGGGCATCGAGGGTAATGTGTTAGCTGACAAAATGGCCACATCACTCACATCACTAACCACTTTTCCAACGGCTGCATTCCCTGTCACAGATCTGAGGCCTATGTTAAGAAGGAAACTGCGACAACGCTGGCAGCGCATGTGGAACGCAGAAACGAATAATAAACTGCACGTTATAAAGCCACAGTTAGGTTTTTGGCCCTCTTCATCAAAACCTCGGCGAACAGATGTCTTATTCTGGCGCCTCAGAATAGGGCACACATTTGGTACCCACAATTTTCTGCTTACTGGAAATGAACCGCCAACCTGTGGTCGATGTGGTGAGAGGCTGAGCGTCCTCCACGTTCTCTTGGAGTGTCGCAATGCCGAACCTGAAAGAAAGAAGCATTTTCCTCTTGCATATCGTTATTGCATACCTCTACACCCGGCTATGTTTCTCGGTAAGGAACCGCTTTTATAATAATCTAATAATAATAATAAGAATCTTATACAGATTTTACGCCCTTTAGCGCGACCATATTTAGGGCCCCTCTACAGCCACGTTACACCAACTTCATAGTACTCACGATTTCACTGCAAACTCATTAACACTGACCTGGCGCTCTTTGGCCATACTTGGCCTTTGCGCCATAAAACATCAAATATCGTCATCATCCTTTATTCTCAATTCGATACCATCACCGCTAACACACCTTTGGTCGTTGCCGCACCCACCCTCCTTCCGCCCTCTCCCCTTCAGGCAACTCTATTTCTATATAGCCTTACGGCAATTGCTAAGCTGTGTACTCTAACGGCTTAGTTGATGGTTCGCTTGTGTGCGCTTTACAACACAAAAATTAAGCGTCTTATACCGGTATACAGCGTCGCCATACAGTTTGACGTATACCCGAAAACTGTGCGCCTTTTGCGTTCTTTGCACACCCTGAAGGTCTCCTGTTGGTTTGAGCCACATGACAAAAAAAACGAATTCCCCGTAAGAGAATTTCATCATAGCTCCTTAAGTGAGGAATTATGATCAACTGTTCATAAATGCATCAAATTTATTTAATTTTATGTAAAGCTATGGTAGACTCCACTGAGTGCAAGTCAAGGTTGTGCAATGACTCTTTCTGAAATGTTTGCAGTCACAATGATGAGACCGATTAGGTATCCAATTACTGTGCACTCCGTTATTACGCGTTTCTTCATGAAAAAGAATTGAACCACTAGCTTGCAACCGATAAGTCACGTACAGAAACGCGGACACCCTGACTGAAGGCGACAGCAGAAATCTTCTGTTGTTGTCACGCTGCTTCCGTTCATGTATGCAATTTCTGTCTGATACGACAGTTGGCAAGGCTTCGCTTACTGCTACATATGCTTCACTTCATGAATTTGTGCACGCGTTCCAAAGCGAACCGTTAGCTCAATGAGTGAATCTTTCTATATTGCGTTCCGGACGTTTGATGCCGTCTCTGCCTCTACCGGTATACCCCACGTATAGTATTCCTAAGCAGCATGAAAGTATCTGGGTGCTCCATGTGACGAAAAAAAAAATACCTTGAAACTAAAACACCTGACTGCTAAAAACCAGCGCAGGCGCATGCTGGTACACGCAACTTCAGACAGCGCTCAAAAAGTCCGGTGACTCATCGGGTTTTGGGGGACCCAAGTGGAGAAATCTAGCCGATTCTACAGGTCCCTATCTTTTAAGTATTGGTACTGGCTAGGTAATACAGGTGAAAGGCCGTCAGTTAGAATCATCCAAACTGATGCCATGGAAATAGGCACCTGGGCGGCCACGTCCAACACGCTAGCATGTGGGTTTGAGGCCATAATGATACAACATCCGTGCGTAGGCGTTGAGGAAAGATGGAGTCTTCCGCCGCTGTTCCTTGGAGCTGCCGGTTTCTTTCTGGTTTTCATGATGTATGATTATAGCCTATGCGTTTCGTCTACCGCTACACTTCCATAACTCGTATATGTTTGCGGCCTTCCTCTTGTTGCCATTTGCAGATCCCAAATCAAGGATCATGTTTACCTTCTGCTGATTATAGAAGCACATGGCGACTGGGACGAAAAAGAAACGCACCTTTATATCTTCGCACTGGTTTTGTCAATTGCGTTTTGTGGTGCGATATATTGAGAAAAAAACATCCGTGCAGGTTGTCTACGCTAAGACAACAGCTATCGCAACTTGTTTACAAGTGATACCAAACGCGACATGTTACTTCGGCCGGGACGCGGTAGATAAGGCACCAGCTCGATCACGATGTTTTTCTTTATTTGCTTTATTTAGTTCTGGATAACTAAGGGGGAGCTCGTTTGAGGGCGCTGCTTTATGATCCGGGTGGGAGCGCAGTCGCGTCGTGTTTTCCCTATTTCGCAGGGTTTATTTGTCCGTCGGAAAAAAAGCTAGTACCTAATTAGTACGTCGCTGAAATACGGCAGTTATATGTCCCTTGGCTCTGTCTTCAAATGCCACATTAGCACTTTGGTAATTAGGATAGTACGTCTCGAGTTAGGTAATTCATTACAATTAACTAATAAATTTTGGTAACGAAATTACTGGCAGCTACTCCACTAATAAAGGGGAACGCGGACATCCACCCGTTCGTAGCAATTGCTACAAAGGAAATCGAAAGCAACCTGCAAAGGAATTTCGCAACTGCGACGCTTTTCCTTCGAGGAACCCGTCGGGGTTTCCTTTGTAGCAATTGCTGCGAGCGGGTGAGTGTCTCATTTCCCCTTTAATAATTACGTCCCTCCACCTTGCTGGTTTCCGCAGAACTATTACTTCAGGTGCTCCACTTTACTGTAAGCAATATGCACTACGTTTTCTTCAAGTAACGCCTGCCTCTTCTTTTAAAATCTTGGTGCGTGATTGCTAATTGGAACACCCTGTATATATTTATGACCTTTGCATGCCACTCACGATGTTTCCATCCATAATAAATGTTGTAAATTGTTAACACGTTTTTTTTTCTTGAGTCATCAGCATTGCTTACTGGAAAGAAAAGGAATACTGACACGCCACACTCACGTGCGTTTCGCACACTGCTGCACGGGTCACTGATATCTTTGGGTTTTCCCATGGTAAAAAAAGACGCACGAAAAGCAATTGGAAGCGTGATGAAAATACAGCAATAAATCCATTCTCTCGGCACAGGCTATTCATACCTTTAGAAATATTTAATTAGCTCAATGTGAATAAAAATATCTTGAACTTTGTCCTGCGTGTATATTTAAATATATAGCGTGTGTGCATGCTGTTTACAGTGTAAATTTAAAACAACGTTGAAGTGAAAAATACGGATGCAGCAGCCGCCGCTAGTGCTTCTAAGTTGCGTGTCCTCCTATTCTCCTATTAAAAGGATTTGAAGAAATAAAGCGAAGCAATGAACTAAAAGCCATGAACGTCGGCACCAGGAAAGATGCAGTAAGCTATTAGCCGCAGTAAAATTTCAAGTGACCAGGTCAAGGAAAGTCAAAAGAACCTTCAAATGGTGTAGGTTACAAGGCTGTGGTCATGTCACTTTATGTGTCACCAATGGGCTGTTGTACCCCGACATGCCCTATGTTTCATTATCCCGCATCTCTTCGCCCTTTTGCTATGAGCGAGTTTTCGTGCTTTCCCGTGTGCAACTGCCCTTTGTTTAGCCATACCCCGAGATATTTGTATTCGGCCACTCGGGGTATTTCATGGCCTTGTATTGTAAGCGTCTTATCAGTTGTATTGTTGAAAAACATCCCACCGAACTTAGCTGCGTTAAAACTGAAACCTAGACTGTCTCCTTCGTATCCACAAGAATTCACCAGAGTTTGCAAATCTTCCTGGCTATCTGCTAATAGTGCAATATCGTCCGCATACAATAATCCCGGTAGTCGTTGCTCAACATTTCCATCTAATCAGTGTGACAGATTATACCTTAGATTGCTTCCTTGTAGCCTTCTTTCCATACTTATCATATAAAGCATTAACCGCCGCGGTGACAGAGGACAACCTTGTCTTATTCGTTTGTGTACCTTGACAGTTGTCGTACTCTTAATTCCTTCCCCTGTGATTTTAACATTATTTTCTCGATATATTTCCTGTAGGAAATGAATTACCTCAGGACCGATACCTTCATCTTATAATGTGTTCCACAGGATTTCCCTGTTAACGTTGTCGTATGCACCGCTTATGTCCAGGAAGGCTAAATACAGAGGCGTATTTTCCGCCTTAGCTTATTTCTATGCACTGGGTAAGCACAAACAGGCTATCATCTAAGCGCCTACCACTTCTGAACCCGTTGTGAAGGTCTCCGAGTATTCTATTACTTTCTACCAGTGAGTGCATTTTTAATTTCACCGCCTGCTTCGCCAGCCAATATATAGCTGATGTTACCGTAATTGGTCCGAAAGATTTTATGTTCGTCTTATCGCCTTTCCCTTTATAAATCAAATTTATTTTACTCTGTTCCAGCTATGCAGAATTTACTTATTTCTCATGACTTCCCCCTGTGCTTTTATCTGCGTTTCCTTCTTGGGCCAAGTTCATTAAGTGACTTGAATTGAGTTTCGTCTATCCCTGCGGACGTGCATTTTGGAACATTTGCTTCCACCTTGTTCCAGTTAAGATTGATAAGTTCTAAGATGGTTTTCTATTGTGCTCTCCTGTGTTGCTACCTCATTTGGGGCGATTACCCTATCGTCTTTCCTAAGTGACTCAGCTATAACTGAACCAATGTATTTCACAACGTCATCTCCCTCTAAACATTTTCCCTCGGCATCGTGAATCTGTTCCTGCTTTCTGTGATTCGATTTACCCAGCCAGCTTATATTGTTCCAGAATTTTCTTGGCCCCCATTTAGTTGCATCGCGAGCCTAAGCCAGCCAGCGATCACAGGACTGTTTTATTTTAGCCTGGACGAGGACTTGCACTTGTTTCTTTTGTCGTTAAAATTCCCATTTTTTGGCCTATGTCCTCTTCAGATAACTGCTCTCCCTGATCCCGTGGTGTCAACCGTCGTTGTTCAATGGCCAACCTAATTTCCTTATTCCACCAACTTCGTGGCTTCCTCTTTCCTCTCCAGCGGTTTAGTCCTTTTATGTATTTTGTGTTTGTACTGATGAGTAGTTCTAAATTATCAAATTATTATAATCCCACTTCTCCAAGGGATGTTTCTCTATTGCTTCCTCGATGCCAGCCGCTAGTTGCGCCATTTGTTCGTCATTTATTTTTGCCTACTCTTTCCGAATTCTTTGCACGTCTCTTTAAGCAGGGTTCCCAGATGTAGACTAATACGCTTATGATCACTTCCGATGCTGTACTTCCCCTCTTCATCTATTTCCGTCATTACGAGCTTGCTATACATTCCATGCGACATTAAGCAGTAGTGAATGGCCATTTAGCTGTTGCTGGATTCCCACATGATTTGTCCCTCACACTTAGATTCTCTATTTACCATAACTAGGTTGTGTCGCTCACAGAAGACTAGCATCAACTTCCCGTTACAGGCTGTGTATACATCCAGATACTCGATGTGGCCATTCATGTCACCCTGCAGAATACTATTGGCACCTTCTCCAAACTGCTTTGTATCGTCATTGAGACACTTAACTAGATTCTTGTTCTCTTGCCTGCATTTGCCCCCTGTCCCTTAATAAACTACTCTTAGAAATGTCTTTACCAGCAATTGTACGTGATACCCAGACATGTTCTTCGCAAATTGACTTTATTCTTTGTCAATTTGTTCCTTGATGTATCACCATACCTCCTCCTCCCATCCTCGCCAATGTCGTTCTGTCGCTCCCTTCCCAGACGTAGCCCTCAATAAACCGTGAGTCTTCTAGATCCCTGAGATGTGTTTCGCATAGCGCGTATACACCTACTTCTTCGTCCTGTAACTGCTGTTCTATTTCTAACCACTTCGCTCTTTTTCTATCGCCTTGCTTGCTGAGGTACCTGATCCTGGTGTTAAATTTCTTTTTTGTAATTTTCTTCCTGGACCCCCTAGAGGCCATTTCATTGGCGTCAGCCTCTATTGTTGCACATTCTAGATAGTTTCTACCTATCCCTGCGCCGTGAGCGGCAGTGGACAACCTAAAGAAGCTACTGCCCCGCCCGCCGGGCGCCAGCCGATCTCGGCTGCTGGCCTTCCATTACAGTGGATTCCAGCTCGTGTAAAGCGTCCACCAATGCCTGCTCTATGCGCTTCTCTGTTTATGTCTGCCACTCGATAGCCTTTCTCATGGCTTAGCTTTCTTATCTCCCGATTAATAGCCAAAACGTCCTTGGTTTTTTCTCCGTTCCGTCATTGCACCCCCAACACTCGTATACCGCGATCTGGACTTGCTGTACTGTCGCCCTTAAATCCTCAAGTCAATGCGCTATTCTTTCCAGTACTTTTGCGGCTTCACCATTAGCGGCATTATTTAGCCCCGCCGCTACCACTACCAAATTCCGCTCTGCAACATTCCTAGAAAGTTCGCTATTTGTCACTCTGTACTGCGTTCATTGTCCTGCCTGGGGACGCCCCGACTGCTACCCGCTTGTGACCTCTTACACGCTCCATTATAATTATTTTGCACCTGCTCATATTTCAATCACCACCGATAAGCCATAGGGTATTCCCTTCCTCCATCCTAACTTCAGGATTATGCTGCCTCTTATCGTTGACTGTTACCTCATTCCTTGGGTTTAGCTTGTGCCCCTCCCCTCTATCGCCTCCTGACTTCCTAGTTGCCACGTGTGCGTAGCTATTCCCGTCTGCACCTGCCTGACCTTCTTTCCTATCGCTGTACTTGCTAGTGCAGGCCCCATCCACGTGGCTGGCGCTGGAAAGTCTGCCAATTCGAAAATTCACTAAGCTGCTCTTGGAGTTTGCGCTTCTCTGCCCTCTCTATCTGTAGCTCCTTTTCTACGGCATCCATACGTAATGCTAGGCTGGTGTTCGCTTCGTCAGCCCTGTCCAGGTGTGCACTTAATACGCAGCACTCGCACATAATATCAGCGCGTTCGGCCTCCTGTACAGATTCGAACCGAGTTTCCTTCCAATTCGACGACGCCTCACACTCCTTGCAATTAACCTTCAGTTGCTTGACCATCTTAGTAGCACTCTATTATCGCTACCACCAAAAGCTAGAAAAAAAGCACTTGCAACCACATACTGAAATAAAATTCTGCCTACCGCGAAAAGCCGATCACCTAGAAAAGAAATCCTAACTGCTTTCCTAAACTAATTAACTCACAAATGAGCCCTGCAAATCTATAGCTGCCGGCCGTAAAAGACCCGGCCTTAGGTCACTGACATGAGCTTTCGCGAGCACTCAACCTGACTAGCGTAGCTCTAAAAACTAGCCTAAATGTAGGTTCTCAAAAGATCGATGGAAAGAACTCATCTATCTGTCGTAGTCACCGCGCTCTCGCAGTCGTCCGTCCGGTCCCAGTCACCACGCGTAATGGTCGCAGGCTCGCCCTCTCGTGTCGCGTCCTGTCACCGCCGTTGTGCCGCAGTGCTCGCGACGGCGTACTTTTGTTTTATGCGCATACTCTTGGCGCCCGATAAAGCTTCTGAAAACTAGAGTGGCACTTGCGAAATATGGCCAATTTACGCTTTTAAGAAAGAACTTACAATGGAATAGTATTGATCTGCAAGAGAAGCTTGCTAAACACGCCGTGGACGCGTTTGTGTGTCAGAATAACACAGCGATATGTCCGAAACTGAATGTAATGAACGGTGCTGCACATGTACTTCCATCAGCTTGGTCAGATTTTATGAACATGACTTGTACTTCCATTGTACTCTGTGGGTGTGGAAGCTTCCTTTTGTAGAACATGTCTTGGTTCCTCACCACTCTGCCTCAATGACGGCATATATTAGTACATTCGTGGCACTTTGCTGTAAGAATGGAGTGCTTGAGGGATTTCTGCAGTGCCCAGTGCTTAGACTAACTATGCTGCACTGCGAATTTCGCTACACTACAATTGGCCCAAGTATTTAGCTTACTGACATTCACAGCAGTTCACTGAGCTTGTAGTTTCAGTCGCCCTCAAACGATTTGCAGCTACTTCGACATGGAACTTACTGAACCTGCATTGTTTCACAAGTGTGATTAGATTTGATAAGCAAATGGGGCAGTGGCCGTAGCATTTTCTAATGCAACCTGAACTATGCCAGCTGTTGTCTTGTCACTGAATGGTGGCGACTAAGGAACTAGTATGGTGGCTGATGATGGATTGAACTGAATCTGTGAAACATGTATATGGAACTATGAGTAGCATTTACACAAGTAACAAGATGAAAGTGAAGTCTGCCTTCCTGCTTGCAGATCTCAGGGAACTGGCCATGTTCCTCTACCGCAAGGCTAGTGAGCAACTCCAGAAGGGAATTGCTCTTGACCAATCCCAAGGACAAGGTGTGGTTCCTTATTACTTGCCCTTGTGTTGTCTTTATATCAATTTTCAGCCTTTTGACAAATAAAACGTGGTTCTGCTTCAGATGTTGTAGTGTACAGCAGAGCCGCTTTACAAGCTACTTGAACTGTACTGTCATGAGAGGAACCTTTAGCTTGGGACGAGCTCCTATTTCTGTATTCAAATACATGTAAAATGCAGAAAAGCTCGCACATCGCAACTGTTTTAACAATTTCCCTGAAATTTGTTGCTTTTGACGGAAAAACGTTTATTTGCCAAACTGTTGGAAGCAGTAATCTTTCAACCAAAATTTGAGCGAATTCGCAAGTATAGAAAGATGGAATGACATGGCAACATGATCAAGCGAGTGCTAGGGGTCAGGTGACCATTTTTGTCTCCTTTGGTTTGGGCATGGCTGCGCATTGCAACATGTGCTGCCTAATGCTGATACAGCCCATGTGGTGTATCTTAGAGGTTGTCCGCGGCAAGTGCGAACGCTGGGCAAGCGCCAAGTCTTTCCAAGCGCCAAGTCTTGTAAGTTGTGTAATTACAAGTTTTGGACACACGTTGGAAGAGGAAAGCAGCGTGAAGCGCTAGATTTCTATACCGGCGCTCTTCATCATGTCAGTATTGTGGCACTGAATGTTTGCAGTCATCAAGTGGTAGCCAAACGCGCCTGTGCGTCCGTGATACCATGCTTCTTTATTGCTATTTTAACAAACGAAGGTTTACTGCTACCGTATTCACTATATTCTAGGCCAGCCCCGATTCTAAGCCGGCAACCGAATGTGCGAAACTAGAAAAAGTAAACTTAACGCAAATGTGGGCCGCACAAAAAAGTGACAGCGTCAGCAAATTGATAACAGCATTTACTAATTATGAACATGTCGACCTCAGTATACATTGTTGCCACCATCAGCCTCATCCCTATAGCCCAGACCACACGTACCCTTGCGGACTCGTACAATAGAGCGTCCGCACCCATGTATGCGCAGACAGTGCGGCATAGCACGCGTCGAAACGCGGCGCGATTTCGGTGAACAGCTCCTCCCTGTTATGGCGCGCTTATCTTCCTTATCCCTGACATCTCCTTGTTGCCGCACACGCAGAAGTGTCTCACGTTGCCCCTTCCAACGACTCACGTTTTTGTCATTTGTGCTGAAGTTCTGCCTGGCTTGCTATGCCTCTCCTGCTTGTATTTGTAGTAAACATCATTAAGAAAAGCAGTGGGGGATCAGGATTCAAAGAGCGATGGGTGGCTCCCTTAGTCCAGGGCTCCTTCGCCGCCCACTCGACTTGCCGGAGGAGCGTCCTCTGCAACCCCAGGTCTAAGCTGGCGAGTTGTACCTCCCACTGATCCGCTAATGATTCTTGTTTGTTTGTGTAGGGTTGAATAGTTAACTGTGGCCGCAGTCCTTCACACATCCGCGAAATGTGGGAAAGGGTTGGTCTACCGCCACACCACGGGCATCGAGCTTGATATTGTGTAGGGTAGAGCGCGTGAAGTTTTCGGATGTGCGGATAAACATCGTTCTGGATTTTTCTGAGGTTTGTGGCCTCTTTCCTGTTTCTAGATTTGTGCGGGGAAGCCTCTTAGTCCGAGTTAATATAGGCAGCCCTAAATTAGATTTATACGCGCTGCGCATGATAGCTTCTACTTGGTACTCTTCGCACTAGCTCTGGTGGTGGTGGGGAAGCCCGTACGATATTCGATAAGGATGACAGCTTAGACTAGCCGTAGCGTGTCTCTTTCATTTCTTTATGGTGAGACGTCATGCGGCGTATCATCTTAGAGATTTGTTTAGTTGTGTTGCGTAAAGATTTGATTGTGTGTGCAGCAGTGTCATTGCTTTATTTTCAGAAGCCCAGAATTCGAGCTTGGGTGATTTCAGCAATGGAGTAGCCGTCCAGGCTGAGATCTATTTTTCCACTCGTTTTATATCGAGCATTGTGAACACCGATAACATTTCATTTTTCCGGGGCGCAGTTAAGTCTGTTGTTCCTAGTGAAACTGGACTATGTCAGCCGCCTCCTGAAGTGTTTGCTCTTTCTGCGCTAGAGAGCCGTATGTAGCCCAATGGGATATAGGGTCCGCATATAATATGTGGACTAATGGTGGGACTTCCTCTAGGGCATGAGCAAGTATATGCATATCTATATTAGATAAAAGTGACGATGTGATTCCTTCTTGAGGGGCTACATTGTTAGACATGTATTAGGATCTGACCGGGTCTGTCCAATGCCTATTGATGCTGTTCGGTTAGTAAGGAAGGACTTTACATAAGCAAATATTCGCTAACCGAATCTATGACATTAATTTCGTTCAGTATAGCCTCGTGTAAGGTGTTATCGAAAGCCCCTTTGAGGTCGAGGGCAATAATTAGGTGTTCGCTACCCCTAGGTATGCTACATAATACATCTTTCGGAAGAAGAAATGCGTCCTGTGTGGACAGTCCTGCATTGAAGCCTAGCATAGTAGGTGGGAAAAGGTAAGACGTAATTTCTAAGGCTGTTTTGCATGACTCTTTCATACAATTTGCCCATGAAAGAGGTGACCGAGATGGGACGCAAGGCCTTGATTGCTGTTTTTTTTGTTTTGGTATAGTTATGACATTTGCTTTCTTCCGCTCTAAAGGTAAGTGACCTTATTGCCAGCAGTTGTTTTTTTTTTAAGTAGTCGGTAGTCCTAATATGAAAATCATTGCCTTTGTAAGTTTATCTGGCACTGATGCCGTGTTTCTTTTTGCTGCTTGTGCGGCTGCTAGAACATCTACTTCGGTGAGTGGAGCATCCAGTTCTGGGTTGGGTGCCTCATAATACTGACTGTTACAAGCTGGTGAGATTGGTCTCTTATATAGCGTGCGACTAAGGCTTGGATCAGCCCTTGGTCTTCAACCGGGAACTCGTCCACCATTCATTGTAGTGTTCTACTCATAGCCGTTTTGGATTTGTCGCGTTCCAGCATGTTACGCAGAACGGTTCACGTTTGTGGTGTGCCTAAAGTGTCCTGTGAAGAGCTACAGAATTCTACCCATCCTTCGATAACTAGCTGAGCTGCATAGGCATGGGCTTCCTCGGAGAGGACAGCTAACGTGCGTAACAAGGTGCGTTTGAGGCGTAATTTTTTCCACCGTCTGAGCAAGCCTTTGCTGCTATCCCACAAATGGAGTAAGTGGTGGTCTACTGCTCGTGTTTCGTCGAGCGCGCTAGTTCTTTCTTTGAATTTTGCTCGAGGGCCTCTTTCATGTGTTGAGTCCATCCCTGGACATTGCTCGAAATGTGGTCAGGCAGGGGGTAGGAGAAGGCCACTCAGTCCGTTAGGATGGTGTCACCTATGGCCCCACGGTGCTTGGGAGATATGGATACACTAAGGATACATTGATAGCTTCACAAGTTCTAGGTTGGTGCAAGTTGCTCTTTTATAGTTGCAAGTGAAGGTGAGATCTGGAAATGTGTCTCTACTTATACCGTTGCCTAAGCGCGTGGTTGCTGTCGGTAGGCTAACTGGTTGTAATCTTAGCTTTTCCTCCAAGTTCTTGAAGTTGTCTCCTTTAGGCGACTCCCTATAATGGCGCCACGTGGTGTGGGAAGCGTTCAAATATCCGACAGCCCCTAGTTTGTCTGAGGTGCCCGTAATATTTTTAGCGAGGGTTAGGAGGCTATAAAGTCTCCATGTTTGTTTTTTAGGGGACCGTACACGTTTAGAACGATTGTGTGGGCTTTGCCCCATTTCTTAGGCGTAACCACGACTGCTTGGTGATTAGTTTCTGTCCGATCATAGAAAAAAATGGCAATGGCAGTTCTACTTTTGGATACCAACGTAAAGACACGAGGGTATGTGGCATTCAACAGCCTATAATAGCCCAAAATTTTACTCGGTGGTGGTATAGTTCTTGTAAGCAGATTATGTCCGGTGGACCTAGCAAATTTTCTACAAAGTATTAGAGGGCTTCTGCTCGCTTTGGGAATGTACGAGAATTCCACTGCCATATCTCAAGCTGTTCTGAAGAATTGGCCTAATTGCCATCATCGACGCCCTCTCCGTCACTAACAGCTTTAGCGTTCCCAGTGCGGCGGTAGTCTGCAGCTCTAGGTTTGGACAAGGAGCTTGCATCTGTGCGCTTACGAACTTCACGTCGTGCGGTAAAATAAGTGTCATTAAGCGTTCATCTTTTCTGTTGGATTTCTTATTGCATTTGCTGCGTCTGTTGCATTATGCTTTGCAACATCAACTCCGTGCCTGATGGGGGGGCTGTGGGTTGTGGTGGGGTAAGATTAGCTGTGCTCCCTCCAGCTTACTAAGCCTAGCACTGAGAGCACTATCTTGTGGTCGTAAAGTGTTTGTTTCTCTGAGCTCTCTATTCTCGGCTATGATTTTCGGATACTCAGGGCGTTCGGTAATAGGAGTAGTGCGAGATACAGCTCGAGCCCCGCTCACCTGTTGGGGATTGTGTGGCACTGGAGGAATCTTCTTAGCTTGGATCTTCCGCTTCTTCGGCTGCTGCTGCGGCTCCGGGGCTCTAGCCTTGGAAGGGGGCCGCGACTCCAGCGAAGTCTCGCGTTCCGAGCTGAACCACCGACGTCCTATCTTTCGGCAGAGTGCTCGGTCTTTGCGGTTTGGTCTTGGCAGTGCAGGAACCTTGGCTTTTTTCGCTATAGGCTTCAGGCGACATTTACATTCCTTGGCGCCAGTAGCGTGGCCTTCCCAACTTTTCGTCTGAAAGCGGCACGCCACGCAGCACGCGGATACCATAGAACCAACTCCGATACGACACAGGGGAAAACGACGACATCGCTCGTGTTCTTCAGTCGGCTACTGGCGGGGATAGTAGTGGCTGCGATGCTGACTATTCTGGATGGCGTTAGCTGTGGACCATATTTATAAAAACAGGGGCGTTTTTTTTTAATCCTTTAGTCTAAGCGAAACCTAGAGTTTTGCATGATTATTTGAAAAAACTATTGGCCTTGATTTGAATATGTACGGTATATATACAGCTGACATATGCATGACCCTTACTTTGTGTAGTTGGCTGCTACTTTGCAATCACTATGAATGCTTCGCCAGTCAAGCGAAACTAACTTTTTCTTCCCTGTGAGCCGGTGGAGGAATTCAGTGTTACAAAGTTCGCTTCTTATATATATGTTGGCAAATGCAGGTCCTTCCTGGGAATGGTCAAACACCCTGATGGAGAAAATGAGGGCCAAACTTGAGATCGCCAACGACAGGCTGAACTTTCTAGGTTGGTCATAGGTCTCTTCTGGTCGCTCTAGCTTGACTAGTCCTCCTGCGACTGCCGCGAGGCACCTAAAATTGCAGAGCTTCTTGTTGTCCCCTTTATCCAGTACGACGGATGTTAAGGTCGTTATATATAAATTTGGTTTTGATACTTTAACTATAGATTTAACTATTATTGTGGAAAGCAAGCAAACTACATAGCAAGCTACATAGAAGTTCGAAGACATTAGAAAGAGAGAATCATCGTGACACATGCACCTGTTGTGTACATGAAATTAGGGCTCAGTGGTCACGTAATTTTTCTGCGGGGCTTGATGGCAATCATATTCGGCTGGAGATGGAATGCAACAAACTTCTGAACCAAGCTCTGGCTGCTTGTAAATAAAGAAAGTGGTAAATCTTAAGGTACAGCCCTTTGCGGCAGCATGTCTCCAAGCCACACTGTTGCAATGAAATGTCTAACCAAATCAATCGTAAATACCCATTTGCTGAAAACTGATCAATTGCTAGTCTGTGGCCTTCAATAGTACTTGTGAAGTTTGCAAAACTGAGTGCTAACAATCTCTATTCGATATCGATATTCGATATCAATCTCTATTCGAGATCAATAACCAATTTTTAAGGAAGTAATTTTTATGGCGCAACCCAAAGCTCACGCTCTGTAATGTTGACATCTCCAGTGAGATTACTTCCAAAGCGTGTAAATATTCAGTAAGCAGAGTTTTTCGACCTGAGCCGCCTCTAAATAAACAAGTCCCTCCTCCAGCAAAGCCGAAATGCTGAGCGATGTTCATAGCCTGGGTCGCAAATTGTGAAAGCCGCCCATGGTTCTGCACTCACAGGAGGGATTGTACCTGCGGTTAACCACCTACACTTTGATCTTTTCGACTACTTTTGAAAACAAAAAGGCGGGCGGGATATGTCGGGCTGGCCCTCGTTGCAAACTGCAAACAAAGGCTTATCCGCAAATTCCAATACTAACGAAAAGACCAAGAACTGTGCACACTAGCAGAAGGTCACGTGGTGGACTCCTTACGCTGCTTCATGTTTTTGCCGCGTGGGGTGCCAAACGTTATTTTTGTGACATTTAGTGAATAATTAAAAGTACAAATCCACGTTGAACGGAATAGCATGGCTTGTTTAGCCACTACGATAGCGAATCATTCCATCAGCAGAGTTATCTCGATGCATGTTCTGAGCGGTTGTATGTTCTGTTGTTGTTGTACCTCTTTAATGGTAGTAAACATGCGATTAATTTAATAACTGATGCGTGCAAAGAAAAGCAAGTATAAATATCTGCAGTGTTTTTCAAATGGTGATCAATGGTCTCTGGTAAGGTGCGTAAGCTTCTCGTGCTTTTTCTGTAGTGATAAGCTCTCAAGCATCGACAGACTGTCCTTCTTGAGTTTTATAGTTATACTAATTGAGAGTGCGGTGGAGATTATAACCGATTTTCTTCGTATTCACAGAACCTGCTGAAACGAAGCTCTCAAAAAAGTACACTTGCAGGCGCAAGAGTGAAGAGTAAAACAAGGAGTCTTTCGTCCCACGATTAGTCTGGTCCAGGTAGATCTACAATATGAGCTAAAGAAATTGTAGCTGCGGCTGACCTTTCGTAGCAGGGTCCTCCCCTTTATTTAAATTTTCACTAATTTACAGCCGATGACCAATAATTCGTACTCCACGGCAAACGTAAGCCTGAACTATGGCATTCCGATAAAAACGAATGTATCCAAAACAGCAAATTTTTTTTTTTACATTTCAAGACCCCCGTGCAAAGTTCTCCATTCACTGGTACATGCACTTCGCTTATGTGCAAACAAATCCGCCTGTATTTCTGACATTTTCGTGCTGTACGGCCTTGCAACGAATTGTGAGGTTCGACTCAGATCTGCATGGGAAGGCTTCGAAGCACACGGCGCATTATCATCCGATTTAGAGTCGCCGTTTCACGCTGGCTGAACTTGGTCAATTATTTTATAATCCTTCAGTTCGACACACGACGACACAGCGCTGTCGATGTCTACCAAGTCTTCAAATGCAACCGTGGCACACTGGAGCCTTTCAGGTCATCTACGGTATCCGCATATGAGCACGTTGTGATAGGCGGTAGGTTCAGGCTGTTCAGTTGCGGAGTCATTTGGGCTAAATGGTACCATTGGTACCATTTACCACGACCTTTCAATAAATTCGCGAGAAGGACTTCCCTGGAGCCAGCAGTGCGCTATCTGGAACGCTAACTAAACAAGCGCAGAATAGCGGAACGCTCTTTCAAAAGCAGACTCAAACAGAATGGCGAGAGCAGTCCATGGCCGGGGTTGTTTTGATGGGATCTCATCATCGCGATGTTGATGTGCCGTATAATGCACGCAAAGTCTCAAATATAGGCATTTGCACTTTAGCTCTGAAGCGTAGGTCTGCGACCAAGGAAAGGCCTCTGGGATTGCTGCCTAACGTGCAATCTGAGGCCATAATTGATGTCTCGGATCTCGCAGGGCATACATCGTGCCTTGCCGAGGTTCCCAGAGGAGTTAATGACAGCTAGTCAGCGTACGCTTCAGCGAAGGAGTCCGGATAATCGAATGTAGAGCTGTCGGCTGTCCGGGATGTCCGTTGTCTTTAAAGATTAACTCTATGAGCCATTGGCAATTCCGCAAAGCTGTGTGAACTACCCTGTCGTGTCTCCCACCTTGTCCCTGTCAAAATACGCACTGTTCTGTTTAAAATGACATACAAACTCGCCCAAACGTCCATTTGAACGAATTACCGATCACATCCGGATTATCGGTGTTGGATTTATGGTCGGGTCCTGTTTTAGCAATGTCGATGAGCACGCAAGGATATAAAAGCTGAAAATTTGCTTGGCTGACCTTTCGAACTGAGAGTTTAGTCACATTATAAGAGTGATGGTACGTTGCTTGCGCACTGTATTGCTGCTACATGTATCTTGCATTTTCATGATGCGCAGAAACCATGGTAAACATCGAGCACCTCGGGGATGAGCTGCCGTGGCATGCGGGCGTGGCCCGGCGCCAGCCTAAGCCGAAACGGCGACAGTGGCAGAAAGTGGCCCCCCGGAAAGACGCAGCCTCGAGTCGTGACGGCCCCTCGTGGCTAAAGAGGGCTCTCCAGGCCAGCCAGGTCAGTAGCACAGGGGGTGCATGTCGCCCGCGCACTTGCTCAAGACACAACGTGGTGGTTAGTGGCTTTGTTATGCAATCTGCATTGCAAAACACTAGTCACACTTCATTCAGAATGGTAAATCATGCCTTGATAAGCAGTGGCCAGTGTTTGTGGTACATTGGCAATGGAAAGAAACTAGCACTAGTGACCAGTTATAGGGGAGGTAATGTGAGGACAAATAGCGGTGCATTTAACACGCTTGCAGCGAGAATGCCAGGCTGTTTCCACTTTTTGCACATGTAATTGCTCTATTGCTACGGAACAGTATTTGCGATGACGAAGAGGTGAGCAGTGTCAATACGACGAGGACGATTGGAGGCTAGCGCGGGCTGTTGCCTCTTGGCCAAGTTCGGCGTATTTCCTTGTAAATACACTTGTACATAGCTTTTCGTCTGCGTCTTCCTACGTAACATATCTGGTGGAGGTGGACGTTCCCTGTACCTCGTCACGGAGCTTCGCAGTGGACTGTACGTCGAGGCTTCCTTCATGGCTCCCGGCGATGACCACTCGACTCAGGCGCCTCCGACACCTGCTGCCACTGCGATGACCCACATCAATCTCCCCGCTCCCCGTGATCCCGGCGTATTCTCGGGCAAAGATGGGGAAGACGTCGAGGACTGGATAAGCCTGTACGAACACGACAGCCGCAATAACCGGTGGGACCCTACTACCATGCTCGCCAACGTAGTCTTTTGCCTCGGTGGCACACCTCGAGTTTGGTTTCGGACGCATGAAGATGAGGTCACCAGTTGGGATTCGCTTAAGCAAAAGCTCCGAGACATGTTCGGCTACCGCTACGGTCACCAACTTGCCGCGCAGAAGGCGCTATCTGGCCGTGTGCAGATGTCAACAGAGCCCTACGTCACGTACATTCAGGACGTCTTTGCTCTGTGCCGCAAAGTTGACGCACACATGGCTTAGTTCGACGAGGTTTCCCACAACCTCAAAGGCATTACCGATGACACCTTCAACTTGCTCGCTTTCAACAACGTAGCGACGGTGGATGCAGTTATATAAGAGTGCCGCCGCCTGGAACTCGCTAAAAGCCAACTTATCGACTTATCCAGGCAGTGGCCCGCCAGGAGTTCGCAAACATGGGTCTTCACACCATCTGCTCGGCCCATCACCCTGATACCCAGCCGGTTTATTCGATTCCGCCCCGTCCCGCATCGTGTAACCCCCACCATGTTTCCGCGACCCATCTGAATGGCGCACTGCTGACGACAAGCCCATTTCTTTTCACTGCCGTCGAATCGGGCACAATTCTCGGCAATGTCACCGTCGCTGGAGGTCCCAGAAGCGGTCTACTTATGCTGCCAACTCTCGCCCCTAGGTGGCCCTTCTCTTCCTTATGCCGCACGCTCCGATAATACCGCGATTGATTCTCCTGCGCCGAATTGCCCGTATTCACGTTTGCCTTTGCCCCAACGACGACAATCTCGCTCTCCCCAGCCCCGTCGCTCCGTTTCGCCGACTGTTTTCGGACGCCCCCGGCCACGGCGGCCGCATTTCGATGGGGGCGGAATACGAAAACACCCGTGTACCCCAGGCGGTCGAAATTTCCGGAGTCATCCACTACGGTGTGCCTCATAATCCGGAAGTGGTCTTGGCACGTAAAACACCATAATTTAATTTTTTTTTCCTTTCGGACGCCGCTCCCAGCCGGAAAACTAGACGATGCAGCGCCTCGAGGTGAGGCTGCATTGCTACCTACGCCGCCGAATCCTCTACTGACGTTGCCCACTCATCTGAGCCTTTTTGACAAGCAAGTTTTTCTGCATCTGATCTTGTAGACACTGGGGCGCATTCTTCGGTAATGAGCGCTGGCCTTCGTGACCGCCTGAAGAAAATAATCACTCCCGCCACGACGCCGGTTGCCTGTGTCGCCGATGGCAGAACAGCCCCCGTAATTGGTATGTGTGCCGCCCGCGTCTCTCACTATCCCCACGACATCATCCTCGGCTTAGAATTCCTATCCGCACATTCTGCTCTCATCCATTGTTCCGCCAGTGCTCACCGCCTTGACCTGCCTTTTCCGGATTCCGCTGAACCACACCCTTGTCGCCTCAGTCCCGTCGACTTGGTTCGCTGGCTACCTTCGGCACTGCCTTACATTGACTTAGTGTCATCCCCACCAGTGCCCGACGGTCTTTATTAATTCAAAGTGATGCCGTGCGGTCTGTGTAACGCTCCTGCCACTTTTGAAAGCATGATGGACTTCGTTCTTCCGGGTTTCAAATGGTCCACGTGCCTGTGCTATTCTCCCCAACGTTCGCTAAACCCCTCGAGTGCCTCTCGGCAGTCCTGGACGTTCTTCGTCGAGCCAGTCTGCAACTCAATGTACCGAAGTGCTCATTCGGCCGTCGCCAGATTGCCGTCTTTGGGCATCTCGATGACGCGAACGGAGTGCAACCGGAACCAGGCATGATCCATGCTTTTACGCACTTTTCTGTTCCGAAGTGTGTCAAAATATGCGCAGCTTCATCGGCCTTTGTTCGTACTTGAAAAATTTCGTGGCCATAGCACGACCACTAACCGAGCTTTTGATAAAACACGCCCCTTTCCAGTGGGGCGATAATGAGGCCTTAATAGACCTTCTCACACCGCCTCCCGTTCTGGCCCATTTCGTTCCTTCTTTGCCTACCTAAGTCCATACTGATGCCAGCGTTCACGGAATTGGCGCAGTAGTGGCAGAACGCCAGCGCGGCAACGACCGTGTTATCGCTAACACCAGCAGGCTCCTCTCACCCTCGGAGCCCAACTATTCCATCACTGAGCGTAAGTGTCTGACCCTAGTTTGTGCGGTTGCGAAGTTCCGCCCATACTTATATAGCCCACCCTCTTCCGTTGTCACAGACCATCGCGCGCTTTGCTGGTTATCCTCAGTGAAAGATCCTACAGGAAGACTTGGTCGCTGGGCCTTACGCCTCTAAGAATGTTCGTATTCTGCCGCCTACAAATCTGCCGACTACACAAGGACGGTGACTGTCTGTCTCGCTACACGGTAGACGAGCCTGACGCCGTCGACAGTAGTACCGCCAACGGCATTTTCTCTGCGACTGCCTTTGCTAACATCACCGATGCGCCGCACTGAGACCTATCGCTGGGAGCACTCATTGAGCGTCTGCGCTCTACACCTACCGACGCATCCGCTCGCCGACGACGCATCGCACACCGCCCTCCAGGGCGGCATTCTGTACCGAAGCAACTTCCTCCCTGACGGATGTGATCTTCTTCTTGTCGTGCCGAAACATCTACGACAGAGTATGCTCTTTGAGATGCATGACGCACCCACTGCAGGACATCTTGGTGTAACCCGCACGTACGACTGCGCCCGCCGCCGCTTGTATTGGCCTGGTATCGCTCGCTCCATCCGACGCTATGTTGCAACCTGTGATCCCTGCCAGCGTCGGCAAACACCTCAGGTGCTACCTGCCAGTCATGTCCAGCCGATAACCGTCCCTGGGGAACTGTTCTTTCGTGTTGTATTAGACCTCCTCCGTCCCTTTCCCACGTCATCCTCTGGGAACAAATGGGTAGCCGTCGCAACTGATTACGCCACCCGATACGCTATCTCGCGGGCTCTCCCTACCAGTTGCGCCACTGAC
Source organism: Dermacentor andersoni (assembly GCF_023375885.2). Taxonomy (NCBI): domain Eukaryota; kingdom Metazoa; phylum Arthropoda; class Arachnida; order Ixodida; family Ixodidae; genus Dermacentor; species Dermacentor andersoni. Next base: position 195,271,927 of record NC_092816.1, on the reverse strand, counting down.
GTCACGGAATTTCTCTTGCGTGGGGTCCCATCTTGCATCATGGAGCCCCACGACAGCTGCTTACTGACCGTGGTCGTAACTTTCTCTCGAAAGTTATCGCCGACATTGTTCGTTCCTGCTCCACTCAACACAAGCTGACTACCTCATACCATCCTTAAACCAATGGCTTGACAGAGCGATTAATGCGTACTCTTACCGATATGCTGTCCAAGTACGCTTCCAAGGACCACGAGACTGGGACATTGCCCTTCCTTACGTCACGTTTGCGTATAATTCTTCCCGGCACGACACCGCCGGATTTTCTCCATTTTATCTACTGTACGGTCGCGAACCGACATTGCCCCTTGACACGCCACTTCCCCCTGCTGCGATCTCAAAAAGCGAGTATGCGCGTGACGCCATCGCCCTTGCCGTCCATGCACGCCAGCTTGCCCGTGCTCGACTGACGGCCTCACAAATCACTCAGCAGCGTCGGTACAACGCTCGCCACCATGACGTACAGTTTTCCCCTGGTGCGCTCGAGGTCCTGTGGTCGCCCTCTCGTCACGTCGGACATTTAGAAAAGCTTCTTTCGCGGTACAAAGGGCCCTAGCACGTGCTGCGCCAGGTGACGCCTGTGACGTATGAAATTTCTCCTTTGAGTTCAACCTCGGCCTCTACTCTGGCATCTGGTGATGTCGTGCACGTTAGTAGGCTCAAGACCTGCTATACTGCTTCCGAGTCCGGCCTTTAGTCGCTCCGGGACGGCGCTTTTGCCGCCGGGGGTAATGCTAAAGGAACAGTATTTCCGATGAGGAAGAAGCGAGCAGTGTGAAGACGACGACGACGCTTGGATGCTACCGCGGGCTGTTGCCTCTTGGTCAAGTGCGGCATATTTCCCAGTAAATATACTGCGTCTGCGTCTTCCTACGTAACAATATTAATGAAAGTTGGAAAAGTGTGCCGTTGTTTGTCTATTCCGGTCTCTCGTGCTATACTTTTTATTTCGTTGGCGCTGAACCAATGTCTATCCATGTGACAAGCACACGTGCTCCCCCCCGTCACCCATAGTGGTTGCAGCTTTATGCTGTAGTACGCCCTGAGTGCTCTTTGAATGTACTTGAATCATGATTTCATAAGAGCTGGTTGTACCCAGTTGGTTCAGGGACCAGCCTTCACTCCTGCCGAAGGCGCCGTTTGATGATGAGTGCCTTCTGCTTGACTCTGTTCGAAGGGTAGATGCTACTCAGGAAAAAAAGAATTTTTCTACTAGAGGTTTGAAAACTGTGCAAGTTGCAGTTCTTCAAGCAGATTTCGAATTTGCATTGGGTTTTGTTTAGCAGCAGTATTTCTTGAGTTAAGCCCTCCACATCAGAATATATAGCCATCTTTGCAGACACTTCATTTTGTATTAAATATTCACAAGAACGTCGTGCTGTAGCTTATTTAGGTGTCTGTAAACTTGAAAGTGCCGGTATCTGTCCGAACAGAATGTACAATTAGTGGAACTATCCACTCATCACGCCTAGTTATCCATCAGTGTGGAAGGCGCAATGCAGCAAACGAATAAAGAAAAAAATGAAGAAGGTGGGGCTGGACGACTTGGTTTGTTCCTTAAGCCCGGTATGGGAGAATGCAGGGAAGTACCATTACTTGGGTACGATCCTGGACCTAGAGGGTTGACAGTGACACTTGCCTAATGATGGCAACGTAAGGGGACATTTAACTTCTTATATTTCCTCCTCGAATAAGTCAATCTGAAGTTATTTTGGTAAAAAGCACCTTAGATAGCGTTCTACAGCTTTCACTGTATAGGCATAATTTACTAGGAGACAGTATCTTTAAAAAATAGGTGTTTGTGTAGAGCTGGTGCAGAGCCTCCTCATCAAGGGTGCATAAATTATTTCTCTTCCACTGTCTGCTGCAGTTTTAACTGTATATATGTGCATAGTGCCATGTTTCAGCTCTAGGTGGCTATAGGTAGGCTTAAAGTCCTACCTACAGATATTTGTGCGAGAACATGTCTGATTGAATGTCTAGACCTCTTATTTCTCATAAAGAAAAAAACATTACCTTTTTAATACCAGTTTTATTACCATTTTAACGTTTCTTTGTTGCTACATAGGTGTTCCCTTTAACAGTGGACCATACTTGGACGCTGCAAGGGAGTCCACCCTAATCCAGAGCTGTAGTAGTACTGTAATGCGAGATGGACATTCTCAATACGGTGAATTCACATGCACTTGTGCACACAAACAAAACCTATTTTCGTTAGACAGCCTACGGTCGTTACTATGGACCCACGTACAACAGACTTTCGGATACAATGGACCATATTTCCACATTAGTCTGCTCTACCTATCTTATTAATGCAACGAAAATCGCTTTTAAGGGTCCGCACTACAACCTTGCCGTGTCGATAAGGCTGAATATTGTGCGAAGGAGGGAGGGAAGCGGAGGAGAACACCATCTTTCGTGCGTGAGGCACGGGGTTGGGGGTCGAGGTGGTTCTGCTCTGGTGGCTGCCATTAACCGTGCTGGAGCCGTATCTTGAAAGCGACCTGCGATGTGGACACAGAGCGCAATCGCGCGGCCGCCGTATCTTCAAAGCGAGCTTTGAAGCGAGCTCTGCTTTCGGCGTTCAGTTTGCGTTGAAGGGAGGGACAGCACGGAGGTTAATTCGCTCACTGTTGCTGCCGCGTTTCCTCGTGCCAACGTTTAGGCAGTGACCCTCCGCAGTCATCGAGCGTGATGTGTTCTTTACATGTGCGCATGTGACACCGTGCTTGTTAATAGAGTCGGTAAGCTAATGTTCACAACTTTACACGGGCGATAAAACTGCTATACTTACCCCGCATAGCTGTCTGCTAATTTACTATCGCAATCGATGCTTCGCCTTTCGGGCGAAACTGTGAGTTTATTCGTTCGTTTTTTTTTACTTTGGACGTCCGTCACTATCTTTTTACCGTTGTTACACATCGTTACCAAAACTACGAAAGTGAGGCGTTTAGGATATTACGAACATAGGATAGAACAAACACATTTTGTTGTAGCATCAGGGTCCGTTCTAAGGAGGCGAATGTATTTGTGGTAAATAACTTTTATATCTGATGTGCAAAAGCGGTGTAGCCCGCTCACTCACTTCTTTCGAAGGAAACGGGAGTCTAACCTTCGAATGAAATGCTTGCTTCGTTTTCCAGGTTGAGCAGCCACAGTCCCGGATGACACGACCCACAGGCAGGCACGCACAGAGGGTCTAACTTTTCAGTATAACTTTTCAGTATAACTTTTCAGTATAACTTTTCAGTATAACTTTTCAGTATAACTTTTCAGTATAACTTTTCAGTATAACTTTTCAGTATAACTTTTCGGTGTTACTTTTCGGTGTTACTTTTCGGTGTTACTTTTCGGTGTTACTTTTCGGTGTTACTTTTCGGTGTTACTTTTCGGTGTTACTTTTCGGTGTTACTTTTCGGTGTTACTTTTCGGTGTTACTTTTCGGTGTTACTTTTCTGTGTTACTTTTCTGTGTTACTTTTCTGTGTTACTTTTCTGTGTTACTTTTCTGTGTTACTTTTCTGTGTTACTTTTCTGTGTTACTTTTCTGTGTTACTTTTCTGTGTTACTTTTCTGTGTTACTTTTCTGTGTTACTTTTCTGTGTTACTTTTTGGTGTTACTTTTTGGTGTTACTTTTTGGTGTTACTTTTTGGTGTTACTTTTTGGTGTTACTTTTTGGTGTTATTTTACGGTGTTATTTTACGGTGTTATTTTACGGTGTTATTTTACGGTGTTATTTTACGGTGTTATTTTACGGTGTTACTTTTAAGCGCTAATATGGAGAGGAGGGGTCTAAACAGGTTGAACTAACGTAGCAAGTTAGGTGGCGTATCCCTTATAGTTTCGGGAAGGGCGCCGCCCCCCCCCTCCCCCCCCTCTGGGTACGTGCCTGCCCGGCGGAGGCTCCTTCCGTGGCGAAGAAGGGAGGCGAGTGTCAGCGCTGAAGGGTATCGACTCTCGGCTGGCGCACATCATCCTGCACGAGATCGTGGTTGGCGGCCTCGAGGTGCTGTTCAGCGACATTGCTTGCCAGGAAGTCGCCAAGCAGGCACTCGGCGAGAGGGTCATACTGCCTACAGATCGGCCAAAGGTGAGTTGGCCGCGGTTATGTTACTAGGATTGTGGACAGCAGAGGTGTTGCGGAATTTCGTTTGACCTGTTTGGCCGAACGTACTGGTATGAGTACATACTATATCACACACACACAAAAAAAATGCGGAAAAAGGTATCTGCATAGACCCAACATAGGGGTGGCAGTATTTATGAATAAATACAGTCTCATTTCGTGTGAGAGTACTGTCCGCCGCTATCAGTAATACACTATAACTACTAAATTTAAGTTATCTGTCGTCTGGAATTTTCACAAGTCTTGTATGGTATAAAATGCTCTCGGTTTGAAATTCAGTATTTTGTTAAGGTGCTTATCATATTATAGTGCAATATTATTTGGTAGGATAGGTGTATTAACTCTGGTTACCACGAGAAAATAGCAGCTTTCTTATAGGTCTCCGAGAAAAATTCTTTGCCACTACAAATAACCTTGCAGCACATATTGCAGAATAGCAAATTGTACAAAAACGAGGTTCTCGTTTGTACAATTGTTCTCGTTTGCAAAAATTTTATTAGATAACATATACCAATTCTAGAAATGGCCATTTATGTGACTAGCTCTTAAAAACCATAAAAAAAGAATACGTACAAAAGCATTCATAGCAAAGTAAATTCAGAATATACATTTCATAAATATGACCTAGGAATAGTGTCTGAAAGAATGCTTGGTACACTGTATTTATCGGAGACGTGGACAATGTCACGTCCACGCCGGCGCAAGTCGTCATGTGGTGACAGTGGCTCAATGAGAAAATAGACAGGGAATGTTCTCTCCAAGACCCGGTAAGGCCCTTGGAATTTTGGGACGAGTTTCGAGGAAAGCCCCGGCGTTTGAAAGGAAACCGACAGTCACCCAAGAACGACTGGAGCGTAGTTGGTGTTTTGAGGCCAGTCGGTGTAGTTTTCTTTCTGGCGCTGCTGTTGCTCTGCCGTGAAGGAGCGCGCTAGCTGGCGGCATTCTTCGGCTTGTCGGGCGACGTCAGACACAGGTAGACACCCGGAGGCGTCAGGACGGTATGGAAAGTGCGTGTCAATGGTATGCGTAGGCTCGTGGCCATACAGGAGGAAGAAAGGTGAAAATCCCGTAGTGTCCTGGATCGCGGTGTTGTACGAGAACGTGATGAATGGAAGGATGCATTCCCACTTACCATGATCAGATGCCACGTAGATCGAGAGAATATCAAGTGTGCGGCTAAATCGCTCTGAGAGCCCCTTAGCCTGGGGATCGTATGACGTGCTTGTCCGATGAATAATGTTGCAGTCCGAAAGCAAACCTTCAACTTCGGAGAAAAAGGCGCGACCTCGATCACCGAGGAGTTCGCGAGGTGCGCCGAGTCGAATGATGAAGCGATGTAGGACGAAAGAGGCTACGTCCCGCGCTGTAGCACTTGGTTAAGCAGCAGTTACGACGTAGCGTGTGAAATGGTCAACAGCATCTACGATCCTCCGATTTCCCTCTGATGTCATAGGAAGCAGGCCGTATAGGTCGATGCCGACGTGATCCAAGGGTGTGGCAGGCACGGGAGCGGCTGCAAGGCATCAGGTGGGAGTAAAAAATTAAATAAATGATGAGGTTTCCAAAACCACTTTCTGATTATGAGGAACGCCGTATTGGAGGACTCTATAAATTTTGACCACCTGGGGTTCTTTACCGTGCACCTAAATCTAAGTCGACGGGTATTTTCGCATTTCAGACTGGCCTAAAGGCGGCAATTTGCCTCTTCGACAGTCAAGACAGCACCAAAAAAATTTTTGTACAAAATTGTGCATGCCACGCTGTGGCGAATTCGTTCGCACGTCTTGAAAACTCCAGCGTGGCCACACTGCGGATCGTTGTGGAAAGAGGCTGAGATTTCCGACCTTAAGCTGCAGTGAATCACCAGAAACAACCGACGGCATTCACGAGCGTAATTGCGTCGGTGGAGCAGTTTGTCACGAATGGCGAAATGAACTGCCGCCTGCTGTGCACGGGCGCGCAAGCGTTGTTGAGCGCGCAGCTTCGAGTCCCGTTGTCGTGGAACGCTCGTGGAGGCGACGGACTGTGGCGTCGACGCCGTTTGTGATGAGCCGTCGGCCATGGCGTGCAGTAGCGTTCTTGATCGTAGCTCCTGGGTTTCAAGCGATGGTGTTTGGGTCCCCGCACCTCCACCAATTGAGAAGAGGTTTATTTGCGGCTCCTTATGCAAAGGCACAAGGACCGGTAACGGCGAGACAGCCCGAAGCACTGTCCAAAAAGACTCCAGCTATGAACAGCGCGAGCCGAGCCGAACCGCGCGTCGGCGATGCGGCTGTGCCGCCAGACGCATCTTCTTCCCAGGGCCATTCCTATTTCATAAATTTTAACAGTTTTAGATGTACCATTAGCGAGAATTAACAAAGTTGGGTTGTTTTTCATTGGTCAGTTGCAAACTTGTAGACTTGGCAGTTTCATTTTCTGAAATATAGCAAATTTCCCCATTTTATGAGAACGAATCTTCAGCCTAAATATGAAATCCGCTTCAAACGGTCACTAAATCTAAACGTCCTTATATGAAGCAAATTTCGTGATGTTTGGTGCAGTGGTTGTCACGAAAATCAATTCCTCTTTTGCAATGTGCTTAGGTAGGATTCTCTTAAAAAGCTTTCTCTTAGAGCACTGCTTCTTGGCTGAGCTTGTAATTCGTGCAGTGCAGGGGTGTACTGAATGGCACGGTCTATAAGGCAGTAATTTTAACGAGCTGGTACATGAGTGATGTCGAGTAGATTGGAAACTGTGCTACCTCAACATAGGGCTGGCACTGGAATCATAGCCTCAGGGGCATGGGGCTGGAATCACCAGCTTACTGCAGTCAGGCAACAGAAGACGCAGACCCACTGGTTAACACGCAGTGAACTATTTCTCAGCCCTTCTCCTCGCCTAGGGGAATAAGCTGTTAGGGCTGCTTGTTTTGGCCAGCGATAGTGAATGGTTATACACACCACTCCTTCTATGGGCATTTATGTCTCGAGCTTGAAAGAAAGAGGTGTTCCAGTACTCTACTTCTTCTTCCCCGCAGGGGCGTCTGCGTCAGCAGGAGTTTGGTGCATTGCGACACCACGTACCCGAGCACACGAGGGTTGGACCCTCCTGCGTCTAACCGTGCGTGGCTTAGCCGTGTCCGGGGAAAAGGGGATCCTGGGGGTTGAGCCGATGCCGGCTGTTTGGACCATTACGGCCCCCCTTTGGCCTCGGCTTCACGTAGACAGCACCCCCGGACTGACCCACCCGGCGAAAATCGTTAGTTGCCTTTTCCTGTCTCTCTCTCCCTCCAACCTTCGTCTTTTTCTCACTTTCCATCTTTCCTGTCTTCTCCTTGCTTCCCATTACTTACAATTTTCCAGGCAGCAAGGGTTAACCTTGTGTGAATAGCCAACCTGGGTTATTTCATATTTGGTTATAGGGATGACGTACAGCTAGCGCTAGCAGGACCTGTGTTACAGCTCCTGTAGCGTCCCTTTGTAGGGCTCCGGGGTGGGTGGCTGGCGTTATTGCCGAAAACTACATTTTTTTTGGCAAGTTCCTTTCCTCCACTCGCCGATCGCCCTCAGAAAAGAGGGCGCACCGAAGATGTGTTCCAGTTCTTTGGACGTCAAAGTCTGAAATTCCCACGATATCATGTCATTCACTCAGAAAAATCCCATAAGCAAGTACGAAATATCTAATCTTTTCTAGTTTGCAAGTCCTTAACTGATGTCATTGGTCCAGGCTACAAGGTATCAAGGATGTCAAGTGGTGATCTGCTCTTAGAAATGCATGATCACAAACAATACGAAAAGTTGCCCAGTCTAGTGTCATTTGGGCATGTTCCATTGATAGTAACTCCACACCGCACTCTGAATACCACCCGTGGCGTTGTCTGTGATGATGATTTCCACCAGCTGAGCTATGGTAAAGACTGCAACGAGGCTACTGCCTCCGGCGGTGTTGCAATATTTGCGGACAAGTCGGTAGCTTGCCGACCCGTCGCCCTTAACACGCCCCTTGAGGCAGTGTCAGTTTGGGTCATTCTGTTTAATAAGTTGATCACTGTATGTACTCTTTATGTACCCCCGAGCCATTGTCTCGAAATCAGTCTTTTAAGATCTCATTGACCAGCTTCCCAGAATCTATATACTCGTGGAAGATTTTAACGCCCACAACACGATGTGGGGACACTCACGATGCGACGCGAGAGGTCGCCTCATTGAAAATTTCCTTTTAAACTCTGGTGTGTGGCTCTTTAACAAGAAAGAACCAACGTAATTTAATCCACATCATAACTTGTACTCGTCTATAAACCTTGCGATCGGCTCTGCTTCCATGTTTCCTGATTACAAACCCATTGGGATGTGATCACTTTCCAGTAACGCTGAACTGCGTAAACAAACTTGATTTTCCTCCACACTTCCCTCGCTGGAAACTGGCCTCAGCTGACTGGGAACGTTTTAGGGAATCCACCGACATATCACCAGATTTTATACATAATTTAACTATAGATCATGCTGTTTCATACTTCAACGCTTTTATCATTGACGCCACTGAAAAGTTTATTCCTCAAACAACAGGCACTTCATCAAAAAGAATTCCACCCTTGTGAAATGACGATTGTAAAGGGGCACGAAAGAGACAAAGCTTGGAGAAAACTCCGTGAAAGTCCTACAGCCGAAAATCTAACAGAATTTAAACAGGTTAAATCAGAAGGAAGAAGGACGCGACGACAGGCAAAGAAGGCAAGCTGGCAGAGGTTTCTCTCGGGTATCAATTCGTATACTAAAGAAGCTAAAGTTTGGGATTGGCTCAAAAGGCTAAAGCGACAAGAAATTCATCCTTTGCCCCTAGTAAACACTGAAGCCAACCGCTTGGAAGACCCAGCTGACGCCCTTGCCGAAGACTTCCAGCGCGTTTCTAGTTCTGATCACTATTCTGACACTTTCCTGAAACACAAACAAGAAGCAGAACGCGAGGCTATCGAGCGCAAATGCAGACAGAACGAACCCTTTAACGCGCCTTTTAACGTTTCTGAGTTGAGAGCCTCCCTGACTGCATGTCAGAGCTCTGCACCCGCACCGGTTAGGATCATGTACGACATGATTAAACACCTCCCCAGTGATATTCAAATTACCGTGCTAGCACTTTTTAACGCAATATGGGCTGCTGGATACCTCCCTACCCCATGGAATGAAGCCCTTGTTCCGACTCTGAAACAGGGCAAAGACCCCACATTAGTAACAAGTTACCGCCCAATTGCCCTCACAAGTTGTATGTGCAAACTTTTTGAAAAAAATGATAAGCCGTCAACTTTTACGCTTCCTTGAACTAAATAAATTTCTTGATCCATATCAGTGTGGTTTTAGAGCAGGACGGTTTACAGCCGACCATCTAGTGCGCATCGAAGGACAAATTGGTGGCGCCTTCGTGCATAAACGTTCCTTCTTATCCGTGTTTCTTGACATAGGAAAGGCTTGCTATACAACATGGCGCTACGGAATACTGCTTGACCTATCGACGCTAGGCATCCGACGCATTATACTAAACATTATAGAAAGCTACCTGCACAACCGTACATCCCGGGTGAAAATAGGTAATGCGCTGTCGCGTGCATTCATACAGGAAACTGGGGTATCCCAGGGAGGCGTACTCAGTTGCACTCTCTTTATCGTTAAGATGAACACACTTCGTGCTTCACTGCCACCAGCCATTTTTTATTCCCTCTACGTAGACGATATGCAAACAAGTTTCAAATCTTTCAACCTCGCAGTGTGCGAGAGACAGGCACAGCAGGGCTTAAACAAGGTGTCCAAATGGGCAGACCAAAACGGGTTTAAGGTCAAACCCCACAAAAGTTCTTGTGTTCTCTTCATCATAAAGAGAGGCCTGGTCCAATATCCTTGTGTAGAACTGGGTGGACAACAAATTCCTGTGAACAAAGAGCAAAAATTTCTAGGTGTTATACTTGACTCCAGGCTTACTTTCATTCCTCACATAAAATATCTTTGGGCAATATGTCTTAAAACAATGAACTTACTTAAAATCCTATCCCACACAACATGGGGTAGCAACAGACAATGTTTATTGAATCTTTACAGGAGGGTAGTTCGATCACGACTTGACTATGGTGCCATGGTTTACCACTCTGCTGCCTCGAGTGTGCTAAAGATGTTAGATCCCGTCCACCACCTGGCCACTGGCGGCTTTAGAACAAGCCCTGTCGAAAGTCTATACCTAGTCAGATGAGGGGTCACTCCATTTTCAGAGAACATACATCAGCTTCACCTATCTTCTGAACGCCTACTGCAATCCTCAACGTCCGTGTTTTAATACCGTTAACGATATACATATGCTGCACTCTTTCGTAATCGTCCCACCGTAAGACAGCCTTTCTCGCTGCGTGTGAGGGAGCTTAGTGATGAAATGCATGTCCCACTCCTCGAGCTTCGCCTAATGCATCCAGCCAAGCTGCTACCGCCTTGGGAGTGGCAACTAATACATTGCCATATATATTTCATGCAAGTTACAGAGCACGCTCAAGAGTTTGAAATCCAAATGCATTTCCCGGAACTCCAGTACAAACACACCTGCACGGAGTTCTACACAGACGCAACGAATTCACACGACGGAGTGTCCTATGCAGCCGTCGGTTCATCCTTCTCGGGATCTGATGTACAGCGTCCGAAAACTAGTATTTTTACGGTTGAGTCCTACGCACTATTGTCGGCTCAGTTATATATACGGACTCCCTAAGTGTTGTGAAGGCCTTGATGTCATTCTGTAAACTCAAAAATTCAGTAAATAATGAATTCTATTCCGTCCTATGTAAAGCATATATACCTAACCAGCATGGGATTATATGTTGGGTGCCTGGCCATAGGGGGCATCGAGGGTAACGTTCTAGCAGACAAGATGGCCACATCAATTTCATTGCATGCAGTTAATCCTACTGCTTCGGTCCCTGACGCAGACCTGAAGGCCATCTTAAGAAGGAAATCTCAAGAAGGAAACTACGAAACCAGTGGCAATGAATGTGGGACGCAGAAATAAATACCAAACTGTGCGTTATAAAGCCACAGTTAGGTTCTTGGCCCTCCGTAACAAAATCAGGGCGAACAGATGTCCTATTCTGTCGTAGCCAAATACACACATTTGGCATGCGTAACTTCTTGCTCGCTGGAAATGACCCTCCAACCTGTGGTAGATGCGGGGAGAGGCTGACCGTCCTCCACGTCCTCCTGGAGTGTCGGGCTGCCGAATATGAGTGAAAGAAACACTTCGCCTTAGCATACCGGCAGCACATCCCTCTTCATCCTGGAATTTTACTTGGTGCAGAACCGCTCTTTGACACCAACGCAGTCCTAGGTTTCCTGAAAGAGGTTCTGTTGCATGTTATTTGCCCTCATGTTATTTGCCCTATACGTTCGTACCGCCTCCTCTCTTCAGAGGATGCCGCTATGATATATTGTTGCGTATAGCACATGCCTCTAGGCCCTTGTGTTTCAAGGGCTTTGGCGAGGCAGTAGCTCTTTATGCAAAAATTTTAGTATTTCGCAAATTTTATGTATTGCATCATTCTTTCTTAAGACATTTTAGTGATCATAGTACACGTCATTAATCATTGCCATAATTTTATTACGTGTAGATCTTATACAAGTTACATCAGCTCTTTTAGGCCCCTTTACAGCCACGTCACACTAGGTTCACAGTTCCCATTAGACCACTACATACTCATTAACACTATATTGGCGCTCTTTGGCCATACCTGGCCCTTGCGCTATTAAACCTCAAACATCAATCAAATCAACTCTACTTCGTCTTGTGATTGTTTTGTCTCTGCACTTCTTTGCTCGTTCCTTCTACGCTGGAACATGCCTTTGCCTAAATTCCAGCTGCCTTACATGTATTCATGTGCACCCTGTTTATTGTCAGTCTCCTGCAGTGTTAGCCATGCACAGTATTTTTGAGTCTTAATGAATGTGTTCCAATACTGACTGTAAATGGCTAAATGGACATCTAATCACACAACTTCACAAAAAACAGCATCAAAGTAACAAAAGACGGAGGCTACCTTCTTGTTTAACCAAGACGGTGTCACAGTAGAAGGTTTGGAAACATAACGAGAAGGGTGTCTGCTCGCAGAAAAAAAACACTGACACTTTCTTACACGCTTGATGTACGCAACATTATTTTTCATAGGTTTGCACGCTCAGCGTTAGTGCAATTACTATATGTGCCTTTCATAGCTTCTCCGTTTTCAACACGGCAGGATGTCGTGTTGCAGAGACGCCCTCGAGACATTTCCAGACTTGTTACATTGCTGGGGCTCAAAGTGGTATTAGCTGTCAACGTAGTCTGCCTACAGTACTGGTCAGAACTGGAACACACCAATAATATCCACGTAGTTGTTGTAGTTTTCTCATAATGAAATGTAATCCACTTGCAATGGGCTGAATGTAGTGCTTTCTTGTGCAGCTTCACACTAGGAGTGAAGAGCGGATTCTCTTGATGTGACCAGGAACAGGGCTCAAGAGCTGGATGCTGCTGCAGTAAGGTGAGTACATCAATGTCTTATCAGTGTGACGTCAGCACAGGCTGTCTGAGCAATGTGGTCTCCAGTTATGTTTAGTACTTGAAACCAAGTGGATTGAAAACTAGATGATTGCTGCTGGCCAAGACCATGGCCGTGGTGATAATTTCCAGCAAGCACCGGTTCATATTCACATTTCTAGTCAGTCCGCATTGCAAAGCTGAGCTAGAGCTTAATACCTTCCCTTTTTTGCTTTGGCTACCTTGTCAGGTGGTTACCATTGTAGTGAAAAATTCTTCTGTAGGCTTTTTGTGCAATCTAACACTGCCATTGTTGATAAAGTTGTTTGTCTTCTATAAGTCGAATTGTATCGCAGTAGTAAATGGTATCGAAAAGAAGCGCCAACGAGGAACAGAATGCCATACCAAAAAGCAAGTTTCACCGGAACCAAGCCTGTACGTTCTTTTAAAGCAACACAGCCAGTGAACCGCGGTTGAACTAGATTAACATCTTCACTATATCACGTACGTTTTTTATGGATAAATTTGTCGTGAGTAGCTAGGCAGCAAATCTTGTAACCTTTGTTTACTTTCAGACCTACTTGTTTACTTTCAAAGCATAGTCCAACTTTATATCTTAGCTGCTATTAAAATTGAGATGCATCAATATTGAGTTTGTATTTCTGAAATGCTGTTGGTGCGGCACCTTTTCCGTATATGTGCAGCAAATGTGATACAGTGGGCTTCTATTAATTCGACTCTGATGAAACCACGAAAATTGGTCAAATTAGCCAAAAGGTCAAATTGAACAACGTGTAGTAAAAACGGAAGTACATTCTGCCGATTCATTTGGGAATATTTTCCCTATTCTATCATCCCCTTCAATTAGACGTGCACTCAATTTCTATGTGTCGTAAGGTGAACAGTAACGTAGAAATGACCATAAACCTTATATGCAAAGTAGAAATCTAACACGCATCGGATTTCTTTCGCAAGAGAAATTGCAAGGGTTTAATATATATTGTTGCACAATGTGACGAGTTTTCGAAAATCAGCTTTCTAGCAGTACGCTTCTGCTATGTAGTAAAGCATACAAATTGGTGGGTGTGGTTTGGGGTTCAATAGCACCGCACAAGCAATTGCCAACCCATTATCTAAAAAAAGACGCGCATGTTACAACTGGTAAGTACTGCAAACACTCATTCTGACCTATGGTCACCGTTCGAAAAGCTTTCTAGGGCAGGCCCTAGAGAAATACATATTTATGATGGCAGGTGACCTGTTTTCAAAGCACGCACCTTCCCCTAACCTCCACCAAGACAGACGCTACCTCTAAAGGGGTCGTTATTGAAGTCACTACAAGGGGTCAGGCACGTATATGCTGGCTAGTGTAGTTGGAATTGTCCGGTAAAGGCAAATTTTAGGGTATAAAGAGCAAACATTTTTGGGGGCCATTAGAATTCATGGACGCTGCCCAAGACCTTTGGCCGGGATCGAAATAACCGAAGCATCGAATACACCGGAGTTGAATCAATGGAAGTGTACTGTAGTGGTTAGACGATGCTATACCTCTGCTTAAGTTCGCGGTGGAATACAAACTGCATGCTCCCTCTCAGAGTGGAATCTGTGTTGTGAGCTGCAAATAGCCAAGCGTGATCATATTATATGCATTACTCTTTGCAGGCGTTTTACGAAGCGGTTGTATGTCGCCCTACTGGGCGCGATCGCGCGGGTCATGATCGTAGAAAAGCTCTTAAGGAAGAAGAACAGCCAGCTGTCTCTAGACAAGCTCAAGTACTTGACCAGGTATGCACTGTGCGGTCATGCATTTTTTCTTTTATTAGTGTTGCCTCAGTTTGCAAGGGGTGTACAAGTGTTGTCATATTTCTAACATCGAATTGAATATTGCCTTATTCGATTCATAGTTCCCGTTTAATAGTCTCAATATCTAAAAACGTATATTTGTTAAGTGTGCCCGACGAAACTTAAATTTGGAGCACAAGTACAATAGGTTTCATCTCCGTGTGATGAAACTAGTATAGTACATTTTAGTACACAATAGGCGTAAAGCATGAGAACTTGCAGAGTGCCGTGAGCTATGTCAGACAATGAGCCATACTTGACGACTATATGGTGATCATTCACGTGAATGAGCGGACGTATTTCTTGCAAAGAATTTCGTGAGCGAAAATAGGAACGCAATGAGAAAAATATAAATTTACAATTTGCCCTGTATCAGCTTTGCATGATTGAACTTCAGTAGAAAACTTTACAGAATTTTGTAAACTCATTGATTATGTACTGTCGGCTTGTGTAGGGTGGAGTAAATTTTGTGGTAGCTTAGGCCACAATGGACGCACTTCTCTTGAAGTGAAATGCGAGAATACTTGTGTACCGAGATTTAATTGCACGTCAAAAAGCCCCGTGTGGTCATAATTGAGTTCACCACTACGACATGCCTCAGTGAGTTCCTGCTTTTGCCGTGTAAAACTTAAGAATTTTGTTTGAAGTGTGGAGGCCGCAGGAAGAATACTGAATGTATATTTAAAATGAGCACATTGTATTATATAAACTAGGCAAGTTTAACCAAATCGACAATAAAATAAAGTTTTGAAGTGCATGTACCCCCTTGAAATTTTTAAGTACTTATTGAGGCATTTGAGATTTTGTTCTCAGTCTGTCTATCTGTTTGTTATGTTCGGTTTTCATACTTGTAAGTTGGGCTCCGAGTTGAGCAAAAAGTGAACGTGGAGGTGAGAAGATTGCTGCACAGAAAGGACAGGTGGAATTCAATGTGGGACATGTTAACCTACTTAAACTTGTCCTAAATTTGCAATAATATGCGCATATGCATCAATGTGCATATATGCATCAATGTGCATGAATATGCAGCGTATACATGTGCATCAAAAATGTTCTTGCAATGGCATTTGCATCTTACTACTAGTGCCCAAGGTGCTTTCAATGTGCTGCAAGTACCGCATGTGCAGCATGTGCTGCAAGTACCGTGCTCTGCAGGCATAGCTCTTAGCGTAGTACCGTGTACTATGTCTCATGCCTTTACATTGCATATACTGCTGGCCATGTCTCGCACTAGCCACCTGCCTTCAAGCTGTGCGTCGCCATACAACATCATGTCGGTAGCGACCATGGATTTGTCAGCAGCGGTAACGGTGAGCAGTATTTGCGTTTCAATGGTGCTAGGCATTTGCAATGTCATAATCACTGCAGAAGCCGTTGAGGATGAAGTGCGCTTCTGTGCAGCCCGCACGCTGGTGCCAAAATGCCGGCTATGTCGCGAATAATGGATGACCTATTGGTAACCAGCTCGCTGGCGAAAGAAAAACCTGGTTGCGCGCATGATAAAGAAGATCATGTCTAATTTGATGAAGAGGTCGGTCTCGTGCAACTACCATGTGAAGATAGTCGAGAGGCCCTTAACACTGCAAGTGCTAATCTCTAATGGAAGGATCTGAATTGCAGCTTCCGTGATGATTTTGCGTGAAATTGAAGTGGGGGTCACGGATTTACTCAGTCAATGAAGGCGTGTTGACGTTGTAAGCATTTCTTTTGTTTTCTTTGTACATTTCAAGACTGATCGAGTTAATGCAGAGATTCTTTCCTTCTCCTTGGTATCTGAATTAACGATTTAAAGGGCCCCTCACCCGGTCTGGCCATTTTGAGTGGACAAGCGCAGAGAATACATTGCCCGATAACGATCGTGGCTGCAAAGTAATAAATCGCCACGCGCCGCGGAAAGATCTAAAACCGAACGCCATTTTTCCTTCACCTTGCGGTCGCCGCGCTCCAAGCCGGACAATGACGTATTTGAGTCATCAGTGTGACGTCGCTCGTTGTGACATGTGACTATGAAAATTATTCAAGCCAATCTTGTTAGTTGTGTGATCTGTTGCTTGAATAGACAAATTGAAGTTGACAAATTGAATTGAAGTTCAGAGAAATAATATTAGACACAAACGGAATGTGTGCGTGTTTTTTGCTTTACTTCGCACCAAAGTAAGTGAGACGTATTTCGGCTTCGTCTGTTTCTTCCCACGCTCATGCGGTCACGAACACAGGTGCCGAAACTATGCCATTTTCTACGGTGTTCCTCCAGCGCGTGATCATCCTATGCAATCCGCTTGTTGTGCCTCGGTATTCGTGTAACACTGAAATATTGAGCTAGTCATGTTTCCTTGTGCAGAGCGCGCAAAATTGCGCGCTGCGGAAAAAGAGATAACAGCTCGCACTCGACATTGTCAGCGGCAGTGCATAGGGCCGAAAAAAATGTGGAAAGAAAAATGAAGGCGGGGCCTTTGAAGTATGCGTCATGCGATATTTTGCAACGCAACTTTTTAGCAAGTTGCGGAACACCAGACAGAAAACTGAAACTGGGCTTCACCTCGAGCCACCCAGCCTTCGTTTCGAATTTGTACAAACAGCTCTCGTAATATGCCAACCACGGGGTTACAGTCAACCACAATTGCTTACGGACCACGTCATCTCAGGAAACGTTCACTTTCCAAGCACCATGTAACTGGGAAGTCGAGCATTACATTATTCCCATACACAGGTAGTCTGTAAATGCGAATACTAGGCTGTATTGTGAGGCTGCCCAGATATTGATTTCTCTCAATGTGTTGCAACAACACCTACTAGAGCACACAAGGGCAGGACCCTCCCGCATCTAACCGTGCGTGGCGCAGCCGTTTCCGGGGAAAAGTTTATCTTGCACACTTGTTGGACATATGTTCAGGAGTCCTTTCCTCTGGAAGCCAGGCGAGTATTTAGACAACGTCGAAGCTCTTTACGGACATGTCTTGTTTGAGCAACGAACAAGCGGCCTCTTGAGATGAAATATATATCACATTGAGCATGCTAGCAACAAGTGCTTTTAGAACCTGCCTTAAAGCCATGAAAGGATTCTCCTCCATGAACTTGATTACTGGCTTGTGCACATGCGGCATATCAAAGTCTGCCCTGTGGAACCAATGAACGACGTAGGTCGTGCAGGCATAGTGGTCCAGAATCCATTGAACATCCAGGTTGGAATTTAGCATGCTGCTAATTCACGCGTTGAAGGCACTGACGCATTTCTGTGGACCTGTACGAGCATGTACGGCGCAGACTCGGAGAGCCCTCCGGAAGTATGCCGATGTACGCGGCTTGAGACAACGTGCCAAATTGATGCCAAAACAATTGAATTGTGTTGAACTTCGTGTTCCCCAACGCCGCATGAATCTCCTGGTACATCTGCGGCTCTCCCCTCGATCTCGTTTGGATTCTCAGAGGGAGGAATGAGAACCACCACCACAGTACTCTCGCTCAGCATAAAGGTGGCACGGAAGCGGCACTCGTGTAGATTCTTCTTTTAGCACGTGTGTATATGTTGGTGCGTTTACGTTCTCTCCCGACGAAGAACTGACTTATCCAGAGACGCTAGAAATTCTATCATGTCGGCGATCACTTGCATGTCCATACTTGGTTCCTCGTCAGGCGCACCGTCCAACCAGTGGAGGATGTGGATGCGAGGACTTCAGCGCTGCTGGAATTCCACACCCTTGAAGAAAGCTGCGGCGACGAATGTTGGTACAAGGGCGTGTCAATCAAAACGTCGACCCATGCATTCATGTTTGACTCATTCGCCAATCCCCTCCTTTACGTTGACTTTGAGAGGAGCCGACGTTTGATGTGGGCGTCCATAGCGGCGTCGTTGGCAATGGCACGCGGCGAACTCTGGACGTCTGCCTGGACGTCGATGGGGACTTGGACCACTAGCCCTTTGATGCCAAATAGTGCACTGTCGTGCGTTAGCAATCGTATACACATGAACTGAAGGCGTGGCGCGTGAACGCTCTCCTCCGAAGAATTAAACTTTGGCAAATGTAGAGACACGGGGCAGTACACTTAATCTCTTGTTGTACTGAACCGAGTCGCGTTTTCCTTTATCAGCATCTCCTGGCACGTGCCGCAGACTCGAAACTCACCAATGTTCTTGGCGGGAAAAGCAGCGCACTTGCACTTCCACCACCTTGTGCCGTCGCTTTTCAGACCGTATGCTGTTGATTTCCGACAGGTCGTTGTCGAACCACAATCAATCACATAGCCGACAGCTTGATGTGAAGTTTTGATCGAGAAAGTATGTCTAGAACGTTACGTACTCGCCGTCGAATCCCGGTTTGAGTTGAGCTTATTGAACTTCACATGAAGAGGGGATTACATATTGAGGAAGGTATACAAAAAGAGGTGCATTAGTGTGAACGCTGCATTGGGACCTCTTGTTAAAATATGCATAATGTAACGCAAAATAACAGTAGCAAATAAAATGCAGGCATGCAATACAAGAAAACAGAATCAATTACGAAATACAATACATACAAATACAGGGAGTTGGCGATGGGGAGTAACGAACGGAACTAACCAAAATTGAATATTTGGATATACAATGAATCAACATTTTACGCAAATAAATCACACGACATGAAGTAACTAAACGAACATAAATAAGAATACATGAAATGCACTGTAGAGGAGGAAGGTAACGACAGTGACTGTCATATAAATCAACTGCTCATGAACAGGCGAACTAAACGTTTGAAAATAATTAATAAGTATGAGGTGTTAGCCTTTAAGGCTAGACTATTCCACGCTTGATGGCAATTAGCGCACCGTGCCCTCGTGGCGTCGCTGACGTTTGGCTGCGTTCTTGCCATCATCGGCTCTTGCGCCTCCCTTATGCGTCTCCGCCAGCATGCTCTGCTTCTAGGGCTGCCTAGTTGGCAAGACGTCGACGTTTCGCCTCTCGCTGCCGCTCTCGACATTGTTCATCGTATAGACGCTGGACGTTAGGTGTACGGATCATGCGTGGCCTTCTTATAGCGAACGGTGGAGCGAAATACTACCAGAATTCTTCTTGGTCGTCTTATCAGGCGCTCACTACACCATGCACTACGTCATACATACGCAGAGCTACCGCCGAAGGGCTTTTACGGCGCCGTTCTTAAAACTCGAATGTTGCGGAAGCAGCTGCGATAGAGTGCGATTTGATCGCAGGTAGCCCGTAAATTGAACCTCGACGCGAGCGGCGATATGATTCGACCTGGGCGCAGTCCAAAGTAGTACATGAAACAAAACACGTTACTTCGCAAAAAGCATTACGCACCATAGCGATCGTGAGGTCGCCACTATTGAAGTAAGTAGCGGCGACATTATTCTGTGACCACGCTGGTAGTTCACAGTTGTTCCATGGGCTCGGCGGTAGTGTTACCTCTTTTACCAGTCGTGCCATTACCTTCATTGTGAAAGTCGGTCGTCAGTCTGGTGCATGGTCGATGTCGTTACGCTGCCCAACCTATTTACACACACCGAGGGGTCATGGCCCTGGACCTATGTGGGAAAGAACAATGACGCTGAACAACCTTGGTCCACGGCAAAAATCTGGGCATTCACAAGAAGTCTCCTTCACTGAACGTAGCCACTCGTCTCCAATGGCGAATGGCTTCGTGCAGCTCATTTCGCGCGATCTGCTCCACAACACAAGGTGTGACCAGTTCCAGCCTAGTCCTGAGGCATTTCCCCCAGAACAAAATCAGAGGGTGCATCTGCAGTAGTTGATTGTGAAGTGTTGCCGTACAACACGACGAAGCCTGAAAGGTGTCAAGGTGATGTGGATCGGCTGGACTTCAGAAGCGTGGCGTTGAGCATCTGGACAAACCGTTTTGCCGGACCATTGCTTCTTGGCTGGTTCGGATATATTCGCACGCTCTTCATTTCGATTCTCTGCAGGCACTCCTTAAAATCTGTAGAAGTGAACTGAGTGCTGTTGCCAGACACTAAGGTGTTCTCAAATCTTAATCTGCAAAGCAGCTTGGGCAGGCATGAAATGGCTATTTCGGTAGTGGTTGTTCGTTTTGGAAATACTTCTGGTCACTTGGATGGTGCGTCGACCACCACGATGTACTTCACCCCAAATACAGGGCAATCAAAATCGATATGTAACCGTTAACAAGGACACATAGGCCACACCGAAGTATGCAAAGGCACTTCAGTGCTAATTTGCGGTTAGATGCACTAGTTGTACTGGAGGTGAAGGGCTCACTGTCAGTGTCGATGTTAGGCCACCACATGTAGCTCCCTGTTAGTTTCTTGGTGCAAACTGCCCCTGGATGCGCTTGATCCAACTTGTCGAAATTTCCTAAAATTTTCCAAGACAAGTACAGACATTCCTATAAAAGTGTACCCTCTATGTACTGACAGTTGTAGTCTTAAGCGTATAAAAGATTTATCTCATATGTGACACTCTGCGGCCAATCTGCAAGAATATGCTGAGTCACTGTACACAGAACTGCATCACATGAGGTCCCTTGAGCAATATCATCGCTTTTAATTGGCATCGTACCGAAACGTAGACCGCCAGAAAATTCTTCCTGCTCGTCGACAGCCGGCTCGTTTAACAGAAGCTGGAACTAATATATTGCGGCAGCATTAGGTGCCGATAACCAGAACTTTATTGAAAACGAATAGGATGCTGATCCATCTGCCTAACAGTGGAATGTTGCGGAGGAAATTGCCACAATCTCAGTTTTGGGATGTAAGATTGTAGGCAAAGGCTTGTGGTCCCATATGCATGAAGCATACGCTAATGGCCTTATATGCTCTCTGGGAAAATAGTGAAAGAATTGCACAGGCAGACGCATCGCAAGACAGTTGCAGCGTCAGGCTTTGGTCGCCAGGATTGTGGCAGACGAAAGCAGTTGCTTAATGTGCCGAGAGGCATTCTCGCAAGCTGCAACCCGAACTCGCACAACATGTTTCCGTAGGAAGTTTCCGTAGGAAGTTTGAAGCAAGCTTTCCGTTGTAGTCAATACCTAATAGCGACTGAAGTTGATGCTTATCAGCAGGTGCCGGCGCATTGGCTATCGCGGCCAGCTTTTCAACCGTTGGGTGGACGCCGTACCGGTTAATCAAATGGCCAAATACTGAAGGTCGTTGCAAAAACATTCGCATTTCGACGGCTTTGTGCGAATCCCACGTTGCGAGTCTTTTCAAAGCCGCGTCAAGGTTGTGGAAATGCTCTGCCCTTGAACCTGTCAGTCAGGATGTTATCGATACAGCAAAACACAAATTTCAGGTCCTTCAGAAGATTGTTCTATTTTTTAGGTATTGTGCGCACTGAAGAAATAGTGATGGGCCGGCGATTCACAGCGTAACGGTACTCGTGAACATTTAGCGTAAGGCGCTGCGGCAACTCAGGGTTTATTTACTTTACTGTTATGCCCTATTGATGTCGATTTCTGGAAAGTACTGTTCGCCAGCGGTGGCCGCAAGCAGCTATGTCATGTCATGTCTGGTCGAGCGTAACGTGAAGACTTTATTTAGCCACCAATTTAACATTTACGAGCAGACTGGCTGGTTCTGCGTTACAGGCAAGAGCCGCGCAAGCTTGGCCGCCAGTGCTTTTAAGCATAAGAAGATTAGGCGTGCTCCACGAAAGCGTCGCATGCCCAGATGGAGTGCCACAAACCATGGGCACGGCATATAACTACCCAGGTGTAATCACTATTTTTATGATATGGCAGATCGTACCCAAAGTGCGAAGGAGAAGGGGATTGTACACACATGTAACATGACAAAGGAAGTCCTATCAACCACGGTGGTCACCATTCTGCACTTGTGCCCACTGAAGCGGTCAAATTTATGCCAGCGCATAAATGCTGGCGCTTCGCTAACAGTTTGTGATTATTGCTGTTCAGCAATCTCGAGAGGCCATTTGCATATTCCTGGCAGTACACTGTGGTTTGCGAAACGAGCTAACTTGCCGGCAGCCAGCAACCCCGGTGATTCCCTAGCCAGGATGTCAATGATGGCCGCGCTTCAAAGCTGAACGTCAGTTGTCAGCAGCGGGAGCAGGACGCAGAAACTCTATAACTACACCATGCAATCTGAAGCATTGTTGTAGACAGCTTCATTTGTCACTCCAATCCGACAAGCCTCGAAATTGAAGTGAATAACGTAGTCACCTAGAGCGATGGAATTCGTCGCATAACTGGCAGGAGCAGCGCTGTCTCGGTGCATGTAGCTGGCGTTGCAAGCCAACAACACTCTCCTGAAGTCGCTCCAGGATTGATGTACTCGGGAAGTTAAGAAAATCATAGAGAGCCGAAAAGCAAACTCTAAGAGTGGAGCGCATTGACACAGTTTAGGGACCACTTTCAAGCCTCAGCGTCGACGAGGACAGCGAGTAACTATAACCGGCAGTGGCATGAGTGGGCTAGAGCAAGAGAGCACAAGGCTACGCCAAGATGTAGTTCCAGTTCATACACGAGAGCGAACACTCAGGGACTTCGCAAAGACACAAATCAGCTCCTGCCAAGTTAACTGGACTCCTAATACATGGTCCCTTCTCTCCTTTCATTCCAGTTGTATTTTTTTTGTTTTTTTTTTTTGAGAGGGCAGGGTTGCATTGACTTTGGCAGGGTGGAGGCAATACCTCCCTTGGACAAGGGGGGACGGGACTGTTTTGCAGTCGCGTAACTGCCTATATTTATTTTCTGTGTGGGCACTGCACCTTTCGCATTCACTCCTCGGAGACTAGGAGTTGGCGATACTAGTTGGACAGAGTGCTCCTTCTGTGGCGGACCACCTTTGTACCTAATACTGCTCACAAGTGCTGTGGCTTGGCCTACGGCGTCTGCTGCGACTGCGGCATCGGCTCTTGCTGGCAGTGTTTTGTGCCCCTTTTGTACGCTGCTCCACGATGCCTTGCTGGCAGTTGCGTCCAGCCATTACCACTGCAATGTCTAGACAGTTATGTCTGCCACGTTCCTGTCCGTTTCCTATCCTGTGAATGACTGCACGAGTTAGTGCTTATTGTGTGTCTAGTAAATGGTCTGAAAAATTTTACAAGCAGTGGACGTTTAATAAAAATGCACCAAGGCTTTAGGGTGTGGTCTTTTTAACATCCGGCATCTTCTTGGGCCTTTTGTCTGGTGGCCCTTGGATGCATTCTTCAGTTGCTATCGGTGCTTTTCATCAGCCTTCTAGAGGACAAGTCACGGTCTACACCTAGTGTGACATGCATTACCGTAACCTTACAGGTTCTCTGAATGCGGCGTTTCCAGGGCATGGCAGCGAACAAGCCTTGCCGTAGCAGATTAGTTGTAAAATGATGTGTTGGAGTCACGGCGGCAAGTGCCGCTCCCCCCCCCCCCCCAAATGAAAGGAAGCGCACGGATCCGCATTGCTGCGACTACTTGTGCGTTGCATCATGTTGCAACTCAACCGGTATCTAGATTGCAGTGCACTGCTGAGAAAATGTACATAACTTCATCTTTAAAGCGGAAACGGATCAGCGCTTTGTCCGGACTGTACCGTCAACCACATACAGCTGACTTTCATTGATGGCTAGCAAGTTTATTGAAAAAATCCCTCCATTGCACTACGGCGACACCTCAAAAACACCACATTGCTGAATTCTGTCAGTGTTGGTTTTTTTTTTCAAATAAATCAGCTCCCGAGAACGGGGCATACCTAACTATATCAATAACGATAGCCTGTGTGGGTGACCACAAGAAGGGTACGTGCAGATTGTCCGGCAGCAATCATTCCCTCCCCCCCCCCCCCCACGAAAACAAAACCTTCGGTGGAGTACAGAAGGGGGTGCGCAGAAATTTCAGCCAAGGGCAAGGCACGTAATATTTCTCGATCAGATGCACTGACGGCGCACTAATACATAACAATACTTGTTTAATATGCGCGGAAACACTGGGTCGGTAGAAGAGGTCGACGCCAGGGACTGTGGGCCTATTCATAACAATCTGTCGCTGAGAACATTTCATCATACCAGGATAACATACCAGGATGTCAAATGAATATTAGGCAGACTTTGGTGATGTTTAGCGAAGGTTAGGTCTAGCGGAGTCGTCTTGTTCGTGCACTTGCTACCAACAGAACTGGACTAAAAACATAAGCAGTTAGGACGATGGTAACTGCTTTTATAGTTCTGATGTGTCCTTTGTGATTTTCACGGCACACAATAAGCGGGAGGCGGCGATACAGTGCTCTGCCAACATCTGTATATCACCGTTCCTGAAGGCTGCCCAGTCGCATTGAATATTAGATGGGTGGATCTGTAAGTAATGCTATACTGATGCATTTCTTCCATTCCGGAGATGCTTTTCTTTAGCTCTATGTCCATCTGGAAGCAACAGGCCGTGCATTCTGTACAGCATCCTAAACAACCGCCTCGATCAGTTAGCCATGGGGCAGCGATGGCATCCGCATTTTCGCAAGAGAATTACATAGCCTGTAAGTGAGCGCATATGGAAGCACAGTTTTCTCTAACAATACTGTCCCAGCACCGCACAACTGATCCAGAGAACATAGAGTTGGGGTGCGTGATCACGGCCGTAGTCCTAGCCGGTTGGTCTTTATTTTGTAGCTTCCTCCTGGACGTCGTTTCACTCTGTAAGTAAACATCTTTAGTAACATCTTTTGCGGAGGTGCAAGGTACAGCAAAGCTCACGCGCCCCCATTCTTGTTGCTCTGGCTCGTCATTATATAAGGATGGATATTTCTTGAGGTCAATAAATGGCTGTCGGTCGTTCTTGACTGTATCCAGAAACCTGCCTTTAGGTTAAACTCCAAATTGTGTTATTTCGTTGAGAGTCAAGCAATCGCACTAGGTTTTCTGGTTGACAAAGACTGCATACGACCAGCCCCAAAAAATAACGCAGCGGCTCATGACTTCCAACCGCCACAGACAGCGAAAGATCTCCGATTTTTAATTCTTTGATAATTATTTCTACAGTTCATCAAGAATTTCGCACAGCTTGCCTTTCGGCTCACTTTTACAAAGGCACCCAAAATTTGTGGACTGCTGGCTGCGAGTCAGCGTTTCAACAGCTGATAGATTTGTTGACTGCTGGAGCAGGTCTGCTGCATTTTGATCTGGCGGCGTTAACTCAGCTCCATACAAGCCCCAGCGCTGGGGGTGTCGGCGGTGTGCTTGTTTCGAGCTGCGGCGGTTACTAGCATGCCATTGCCTATGCTTGTAGGACAATTACAAAAGTGGAGAGAAACTACACCGTTACTGAACTGAATTGTCTAGCAGTCATCTCTGACATTCAGAAGTTCTGTTCGCATCAGCACGGCGGCACATTCGCGATAGCGAATGACCATCATTCACTATGCTGGCTCATTGGGCTGCACGACCCGTCTGGCCCCGTGGCCCGCTGGGTGTTGCGCCTTCAAAAGTACAGCTTCTCCTTCACCTAAAACAGCGGACGATATCATATGCATGCTGTTTGTGTATCCCCTATCCCTTCGCCGCACAATAAGGTTGACGATAATAACTATGATGACGATCTAGTTTCCATCTCCTAAGGGTTTCTAGACATCAATACCTTCGAAAACGAGCAACGCTGCGACCCTACCTTGAAATCCCTACGCAAAGCTGCACGTGAGTCAGCAGGAACACCACCATTTACGTTTCGTAATGATTAGCTGTACCAAAAAATTACTAAACGGTGGTCCGGCAGTGCGTCTAGTTGTGCCTAAAAACCTGCGAACTTCAGTTCTTCATTCCATGCACGACATCACTTTCGAGCACCTTGGTTTCACACGCACACTACAGCGACTTCGACAGAGAGAAAAATAACATTTATTACCAGCAGCCAAAGAACCCCGCAGACGATGGGCTTCCTCGGCCGCGCCTCCATCCGTCGGTCGGCTTCCCAAAGGACTCGGAGGCAGCTACAGCTCAGCTGATGATTGCCTGGGTGCCTATTAAGGCATCCAACATTCTATCGTGTTTGAGCTATTTGAGCTGGAAAGAGCTGGAGAGTTTGAGCTGGAAAGGCTCTCTGCTTAGTCTGAAATGCTTTAATATAATTACTTCCTGATGCATTCTCAGTCCCTCATTGCTGTCTACGTGCTCAGCTCGTTGATGTGCCCAGGGGGCTGTGTGTAATGTTGGACTTCAGGCGACACTGTGGGTTTCATTGCCCCAGAGACCCTGGTGAGCAGACGCCCACTCGAACAGCAGTCGCTCCTTGGGCCCCCTCGCTCATTTTGATATTTGGGCAGCAGCTGCTGTAGCTCGTCCTGATTCGTGATTATGGTAGTTTTCGAATCGCTGACCACCTCCACCCTAGAGTAACTAGGTTCAAGGGCTATGGACATCTCTTCAGCATCTACACCTGTGACCTGTCTGTACGTGCAGCACAGTGGAGACGCGTATTGCACGACTGCTACCGCCACGTGGCCAGTCTTATAATTATTCCGCCGAGTCCACGTACGCGTCGTCGTCCCTGCCTTGGTATTTTTCTGTAAGGCCTCTGCTTTATCCTTCCTTCCATGTTTATGGTTAATGGAAAAACATTAAATTTGTCGCAGACGTCCTGATTTGCACCCCGCGGTCGCCCTTGCTCTTGGGCTGAAATTCCTGTCTATCCAGTACCCTCCTTTCCATCTGTGTCCGGTGTAGTCAGTGATGCTAGGCCGTGAGAGCCGCTTTAACAAGCTCCTCGACTGTGTTAGATACTACCAGTTGCACTAACCATCACGGACGTGTTGGGAGGGAGGCGGAGCGGTACTTTGATGGCTTTGCGGATTTTAATATCAATTTCCTTGCGTTCGTCTACCCGAAGTGTGAGATAGGCAACGACATATACCAGTCTTCAAATGATGAACGCTTGCGCTAGTCGCCGCAGGTTAGCCTCCTCCATGCCTGCTTTCTTGTTAGAGATCTTATGAGGCGATACTTTTGGGTCACACTGGTTTCCAGACGGTAACTTATCTTGGAGATTTAGCATTCGCCTGAATAATTAGGCGTTATACTCGAATCTTGTCTGCGACGGCGGTCTCTTCCCCGTAGAGGTGCAAGTGGATGATCGCCTTATCGCTCCTCCCATAGTGCCTCTTTCCAGGGAGTCCTAGCAGCAGAAGTGCCGACTTATCTGCTGAGAAAATGAGCCCCTTTTCTTTTAGGTACTCTTCTGCGATTCCTGCCGCAGCGTGTAGCGATGGCCCCCTCGGCCCGTCACTACCTTTACATGCAAATAATGTTAGGTCGTTAGTATATATGCTGTGATTGATTCCTTGTATCGCCCTCAGTTTCTCCGGGAGTTCCATCATCGCCATATCGAAAGGGGTCGGCGACAGTATCGACCTTTGGTGCATCCGTCAGTTTCCTAGTTTTACATTTTCAATAGACTATTCCACTATTGTTAATCACTTACCTATCCCTGACCTTACCCAGTTTGGCCTTTGACGTCCAAAAAACTGGAACACATATTCGGTGCGCCCTCATTTCTGAGGGTGATCAGGAAGAAGAGGGAAGGAACTATCCATAGAGGAGTGTGTAGTCCTTTTGGGCAGCCGTGATCGTAAAGTGGTTATTACCCATCCCTGACGAACTCCCTGACATAGTCGTACACTTTCTTGCCCACATGAAACGAACTCATGTTTTGTAATACAGAGACTTGTCTTATATTGCCAAAAGCCTTCGCAACATGCAATTGCAGGGTCACTCTCGTCTTCCTTATGTCTTTTTTTTTCAGTTGCAGCATTAAATCGCAGGCCGACAGTTTTGACCTAAAGCCAAACATGATGTACGTTAGACACTTCTGTCCCCCTCAGGGGCGTCTGCGTCAGCAGTCGTTTGCTGTTGCGACAACACTTACCCGAGAACACGAGGGTTGGACCCTCCTGCGTGTAGCAAGCGCCTTTGCCGTGTCTGGGCAAAGGGGGATCCTGGTGGTTGAGCCAATGCCGGGTGTTCGGACCCTTTAGGCCCCCCGGTGGAAGCTACATAACTCTTTAGCCTCTGCTTCACATAGACGGCACTCCCGGGCTTACCCACCCGGAGGAAATCTGTAGTTGCCTTTTCCTGTATCTCTCCCTTTCCACGTCTCCTGCCTTCTCCTGGCTTCCCTTTACTTGCTGTTCTTCCAGGCAGCAAAGGTTAACCTTGTGTGAATAGCCCACCTAGGTTATTTCATATTGGGTATAGTGATAACGTACAGCTGGCGTTTGCGGGACCTGTTTTTGCAGTTCCTGTAGCGTCCCCTTGTAGGGCTCCATGGTGGGTGGCTGGCGTCATTGCCGAAAACTAGACACTCCTCTATGGATAGTTCCTCTCCTCCCTTTCCAGATCGCCCTCAGAAATGAGGGCGCACCGAATATGTGTTCCAGTTTTTTGGACGTCAAAGGCGAAACGTTCCACGATTTCATTTCATTTACTAGGAAAAATCAGATAAACAAGTACGACATATCTCCTAATTTCTAGCTTCCAAGTCTTTAAATCAGGTTCCTGGTCCAGGCTACAAGGTATCAAGGATGGCAAGTCGTGATCACGCCTTAGAGCTGCATGATAAGAAACAATACGAAACGTTGTTCAGTCTAGTGTCATTTGAGGATGTTCAAGTGACGGTAACCCCACACCGTGCTCTCAAGACCACCTACGGCGTTGTCTCGGATAAAATGCTCCAACTGACAGAGGCTGAGCTCTCGGAGGGCTTCAGTGAGCAGAATGTTGTCAATGTCATGAGAATTAAGATGACGCGGGATGGCAAAGAAATTGAAGCCAAACACCTAATACTTACCATTGGCTCAATTGTCCTGCCCGAGTGCATCAAAGCCGGGTACATTAGGCGCCGTGTTAGGCAATACGTGCCAGATCCCCTAAACTGTTTCAAATGCCAGCGATTTGGCCACAGTTCGCAGAGCTGCCGAGGCCGCCAAACTTGTGCGAAATGTAGTGCCCATTACCACACCCTTGGCGCTTGCGAGAACTCTATCCACTGTGTAAGCTGTGATTGGGAACACGCCGCATACTCGCGGTCGAGCTCATCCTGGAGAAAAGAAAAATAAATTGTAACAATTAAAGTAAAGGAAGATATAAGTTTCAAGAAGGCACGCAGGCGGTATCCTGCTTGCCCAAGAACACTTCTGCCGATGTGACGCGTCAGGGCGCAGCGACACAAAGTCTTCCGGCGGCTGTCCGACCCACAAGCAGTGAGTCGGCAGTTACGCCATCTGCCCCCTCGGCGGTTGCAGCTAGCGCGGCTCCGCCACCGCGGCAGAAGGGGCCATGAACATCAGGGCAGGTGGCCTCAGAGGTCTCGTCCAACGTTCCGAAACCTTCACGTGTAACAAAGCGCTCGGATGAGTACGTGTCCAGCGCCTCGCTAGGGGCGATGGACACAGCCACCAGCAAGACGGCGCCACCAGCGCCAAAGGAGCGGCGAGGCTCTCTGAATCGCTCCATAAAAGACAAAACTCGCGTCACGGTGCCTCCCAAGGGCCCGTCACTAATCTTAATCTCTTAAACACACAGCACCAACACATTCATCATAATGAAGACAGAAATATTACAATGGAATGTTAGCGGTCTTCTTTATAACCACGTCGACATTAGAGAAATCCTACACTAACATAATCCAAGGTTGCTGTGTGTTCAAGAGACACATCTGAAACCCCCATACACAAACTTTCTTTGTCAGTACGTGATCTATCGTAAAGACTGCAACGATGCTAATGCCTCAGGCGTTGTTGCAATAGTTGCCGACAAATCTGTACCTTGTCAACAGATAGCCCTCCAGAGGCCCTTTGAGGCAGTGTCACTTCGGCCTATCCTTCGTCACAAACTGGTGACTGTGTGCTCTGTATACATACCTCCTAACTATTATATGCGTAAAACCGATTTCTATAACCTAATTAATCAGCTTCCTGAACCCTACATACTCGTGGGTGAGTTTAATGCCCACAACACGATGTGGGGAGATTCCCGATGTCACGCGAGAGGTCGATTATATGAAAATATTATTTTGACCTCTAGTGGGGGCCTGTCTGTTTAATAGGGAGCCAACCGTTTATAGCATACAACACAACTCATATTCATCGTTAGATCTACCAATAGGCTCTGCTTCTCTTCGGCCTCATCTGGAAAGGAATGTGGTCAATTATCCGTACGGAAGTGACAACCGTCCCTATGTTCCCATTTGGAAAGTAGCGTCGGCTGATTGTGAGCATTTTAAAGCATCAACAAATTTATCACCCGATTTTACAAAGAATTTTAGGATAGATGATGCTGTCGCATATTTTCCCGCTTTTATTTGTGATCGTGCTGAAAAGTTTATCGTGCGAAGGAATGGTGCTTCACTAAAAGACATGTTCCCTAGCGGAATGAAGACTATAGAGATGCCCGAAAGAGGCAGAATAAGGCATGGGGCAATTTACGGAGATCGCGGAATACTGAAAATGTAATTGAATTGAAACACATAAAATCGCAGGGAAGGCGGATACGAAGTCAAACAATGAGAGAAAACTGGGAGAGGTGCCTCTCAGGTGTAAGTTAGTACACACAGGAGGCGAAATTTCGGAATGGTGTAGTGAGGCTAAAAGGGCAGCAAATAAATCCAGTACGTCTGGTGAACGATCAAGGGAATACCTTAGAAGAGTAGGCAGACACCCTAAGGGAGCACTTTCAGCGTGTGTCGAGCTCAATCCACTATTCGCAAACCTTCCTTAAACATAAAGAAATAGAACGTAAGCCAATCATACGTAAATACAGACGGAAGGAACCGTATAACCGGCCTTTCAAGTACAGCCAAGTTGAGAGCTGCCTTGAACACATGCGAAAGCTCTGCACCAGGACCTGACAGAGTCATGTACGACATGATCAGAAACTTGCATATTGGCACACAAGTTACGCTACGCGCACTCTTCAACATTATCTGGGCTGCCGGATACCTTCCACAGACATGGAAAGAAGCGATTGTGGTCCCTCTTCTGAAGCAGGGTAAGGGCCCTTCTTTGGCGACAAGTTACCGCCCGATGGCTCTTACGAATTGTCTGTGTAAGCTTCTTGAAAAAAATGATCAATGGCAGTCATACATTTCCTTGAACTCAACATTATACATGATCCCTATCAGTGTGCCTTCAGAGAATGCCGGTCGACAACAGATCATCTTGAACGCATTAAAAGATATATCCGCTATGCATGTTTGCATAAGCAGTTTTTCCTATCAATATTCCTCGATACGGAGAAGGCATATGACACAACATGATATTACGGGATCTTGCGAGACTTGTCGGGAATGTGCAGCTGTGGAAATATGCTGAATAGTTTAAAGCTGTTTGTGGAATCGTATTTTTGGGGTTAAAATTGGCAACATATTATCGCGACATTTTATACAAGAAATTGGTGTACCCCAGGGAGGCGTACTCAGTTGCACTCTCGTTACCTACAAGGTGAACACATTTCGTTTTTCGACACCACGTACCCTAGCACTCGAGTGTTGGGCCCTTTCGCGTGTAGCCGTGCGCGGCTTAGCCGTCTCTGGGGAAAGGGGGTGCTGGGATTTGAGCCGTTGCCGGGTGTTCGGACCTTTAAGGCCCCCCGGTGGAGTCAACACACCTCTTTGGCCTCTACTTCACATAGACGGCACCTCCAGGCTGACACACCTGTGGGAAACCGGCAGTCGAATTTTCCTGTCCTCCTCTCCGATCTCTGTCTTTCTCTCTCGCCTTTTTCATCTTTCCTGCCTTCGCTTCACTTCTCCTCACTTCCAAATTTTCTGGCGGAGAGGGTTACCTTGTGTGGGAAGCCAGCCTTGGTTATGCTGTATTTGGTTATAGCAGCGATCTACGGCTGACGTTGCCAAGGTTTCTCATGCAGGAACTTCCGTCACGTCCCCCTGTTCGGCTCCATGGTGGGTACCGTACGGTGAATACCACCCATGGAGTAGTTTCAGATGATGATCTGCTGGAGCTAACTAAAGCCGAACTTCCGGAGGGCTTCAGTGAGCAAAATGTGATCGATGACAGAAGAATTAAGATGAGGCGGGATGTTAAAGAAATCCAAACAAAGCACTTAATACTCACCATTGGTTCAAGTGCCCTGTCCGACTCAATGGAGGCCGGGTACATCAAGCTGCATGTTATGCTGTACGTTCCACAACCCCTCCGATGTTTCAAAAGCCAGCGTTTCGGCCACACTTCGCAGAGCTGCCGAGGCCGGCAAACTTGTGCGAAATACAGTGCCAATGCACACACCTACGAATCTTCCAAGAACACTCTTCACTTCGTAAACTGTGATGGGGAGCATGCCGCGTACTCGAGGTCGTGAGCATCCTGGAAAAAAGAAAAGGATATTGTCACAGTCACAGTCAGCGAAAACATATCTTTCGAGAAGGCACGTAGGCGGGTGTCATACCTGCCTGAGAGCAGATTTTCCGATGTGATGCGTCAGGGCGAAGCGCCCCAACGGCCTCCGGCGGCTGTCCGACCCAGACACAGTGAGCCGGCAGTGACGTCACCCGCACCACAGCGGTTGCAGCTAGCGCTGCTCCGCCACCCCAGCAGAAGGGGCCATCCACCTCCGGGCAGGTTTTCTCAAAGGTCTCGTCCAAAGTGCCGAGACCTTCACGTCAAACACAGCGCTCGGAAGAACGAGAGTCCAGCGCATCGCAAGAGGCGATGGAGAAAACCACCAGCAAGACGGTGCCACCAGCGCCTAAGGAGCAGAGAGCATCTTTCATCCTCTCCAAAAAAGACAAAGCTCGCCCCGCACCGCCTCCAAAGGGTCGTGAGCTAATCCTCATATCTTAAACACACAGCACCGAATACATTTACCATAATGGAGACACAAATACTACAATGGAATGTTAGAGCTCTCCTTGATAACCTTGACGATATTAGAGAAGTCCTACACAACCAGAATCCAAGGTTTCAGCGTGTTCAATAGAAACATCTGAAACCTACATTCACTGTACAGTCTATCGTAATGACCGCAACGAGGCGAACGCCTCGTCTGGCGGTGTAGCAATAGTTGTTGAACAGTCAGTAGCTTGTCATCATGTTGCCCTTCAGACGCGCCTTGAGGCAGTGTTAATTTGTGCAATTCTTTTCTATAAATTAATCACAGTATGTTGCATATGCATACCCCCAAATTATCAACTCTGAGAAAGCGATTTTCATAACCTAATCGATAATCTCCCGGGCCCCTGCCTAATCGTAGACGATTTGAATGCCCACAACAGCATGTGGGGAGACGCGTGATGCGACGTGAGATGTCGTTTTATTAAAAAAACGTTTCTCGCGAACTCTGGTGCATGCCTGTTCAATGAGAACGAGCCAACATATTTTAATATTCATCATAATTCACATTCGTCAATAGACATGTCGATTGGTTCTGCTTCAAAATTTCCCTGATTTGCAATGGCATGTAACCAAAAATTCCTATGGACGTGACCACTTTCCTATAACGTTAAAGTTAATACATAAACATGAACGCGATCCACACGCCACCCGGTGGAAACTAGCCTCCGCCGAATGGAATCATTTTAAGGCATCCACTTACTTATCGCGACATCTTATCACTGATTTGAGCATACATGAAGCAGTAGCATATTTTACTTGTTTTATACTCGACCCAGCTGAAAAGTTCATTCCACAAACACAGTCTCTCTTGTAAAATACGGGTATCCTTGTAAAATACGGGTACCCTCGCACCACTTCCCTTTTCCAAACACTCCGCGATAAGAGTTTTTCCGAGTGAAAAAGGCGAAATGGTGTCTGGCTGATGCTGTGCGACCATGAGGCCGCCACATCACTTCCCTTTCTAGTAAGTTAGCGAACGTTCATAGGACGATTTAATTGTCCACAAGTCCATAAGACGGGGCGTCCTGGAGACTCGTCCACTGCGTGTCCTTGTGACTTGGCGTGTTTGGACTAGTAGAGCCTAGGAGGGTGGTGTCAGAGATGACGGTTCATGTGAAACGGTGTCAGCTTCTTCAATGTGCGCTGGCTTCAGCCGATAGGGTGATACCACTTCGTGACGACCGCGCACCTCGATTGTGAATTCCTTCTCACCTCGACGCAGCACTCGGAATGGCCCGTTATACGTTGGTTGTACTGGCAGATGAACTGCGTCATGGCGCACAAACATGTGTGTGCACGAAGCGAGTTCTGATGGTACGGCACCGCACGTGGCGCGGCCCGTCGCGGTGCCGTCGTGCGAAGGTCTTCCATTATGTCACCTAGCCTAAGTGCGTAGCCTGCGGTGGCTGTACAACGGTCTTCCGGGCTGCCCGTGAAGAGTTCTCCTGGAAGGCATAACGTCGTTCCCTAGACCAGTTTGGCTGCGTTGCAGCCGATGTTTGTCTTGACAGTTGTCCGCATTCCAAAGATGATTAGTGGTAGTGCCTCCATCCAGCTGCGCTCTTCTGTTGCGGCGAACGCAGACTTGAGCTGGTGGTGCAAGCGCTCCACCATGCCGGTGCTAATCGGGTGGTAGGCGGTTGTTCTGATGCGAGAAGTACCAATGAAACGTGTAATGCTGGCGAAAACTGATGATTCGAACTGCCTTCCACGGTCCGTTGTTACTATATATGGAGCACGAAACGAGCAACCCAGGGGTGCAAGAAGGCAGTGATATCCGCAATAGGTATTGCCTCCACCCAGCGCGTGAATCTGTCTATGCAGGTCAGTAAATAGGCATGCTCTTGGCGATGCGGCAGAGGTCTGACAATGTCGAGGTATACGTAGTCGAAACGCGCGTCCGGTGGCGCGAACGTTTACAACGGGGTCACAGTATGTCGATGGATTTTGGCTCGCTGACACGGTATGCATTCTCTTGCCCAGCACGTCTCGGTTGATACCTGGCCAGATGAACCTTGATATGAGCAACTTTTGGTTAGCTTTGATTCCAGGATGCGATAGCTTGTGAACAGAAAGGAAAATGCGGCGACGTAGATTGGCAGGAACGAAGGGACATGAGTTGCCCGTGGAGGTGTCGCAACAAATCTCATCACCTGATTGCGGAATCTGCATCCACTGTAGCTTGAGGGCCGTTTTCGTTGTTAGGAGGGTTTTTAGCTCTTCGTCTTGTCTTTGGGCCGCCGCAAGCGCGTCGAAATTAACTCCTTGTCGAGCGTCGCGATGTTTATAGCCCCCGCAGGGGCGTATGCGCAAGCACGCGTTTGGTGTGTTGCGACACCACGTACCCGAGCACACGAGGGTTAGACACTGCCGCGTGTAGCCGTGCGCGGCTTAGCCGTGTCTGGGGAAAGGGGGATCCTGGGGGTTGAGCCGAAGCTGGGTGTTTGGACCTGTAAGGCCCCCTGGCGGAGGCAACACACCTCTTCGGCCTCGGCTTCACATAGACGGCACCTCCAGACTGACCCACCTGGAGGAAATCGGCAGTCGCCTTTTCCTGTCTCTCTCTTCCTACAACCTTCGTCTTTCCCTTACTTTCCACCTTTCCTGTCTCCTTCTCTCTTCTATTTACTTCCTTCTTCTTGGCGGCAAGGGTTAACCCTGTGTGGCTATCCAACCTTGGGTACACCATATTCGGTTATAGTGACGGCGTACTACTGGCGTCGTGCAGACTTGTATGCAAGCTCTGCCGCGTCCCCTCGTTGGGCTCCGTGGTGGGCGGTCGGCGCTGTTGCCGAGTATATACATTTTTTCGTGGAAACTTCTTTCCCCTCCCTTGCTGATCGCCCTCAGAAACGAGGGCGCACCGAAGTTATCTTCAAGTTTTTGGACGCCAAACCCAGAATGTTCCCCGCTTCCACGTTATTAATTCCGAAAAGCCACACAAAGCAGTGCGAAACATTTCACCATTCCTTGTTTCAAAGTCCCTGACTGATGTTTTTCGTCCAGGATACAAGGTGTCGAGGATGACAAGCGGCGACCTCCTCCTGGAGCTCGTGATGTAAAACAATATGAGAAACTACCGCAACTAGTGTCATTTGGAGAGACCCCCATAACAGTAACCCCGCACTGTACAATGAACACCACCCGTGGTGTTGTGTCAGATGATGATTTGCTTGAGCTGACTGAAGCGGAACTCCCGGAGGGCTTCAGCGAACAAAATGTGATCAATGTCAGAAGAATTAAGATGAGGCGGGATGGTAAAGATATTCAGACGAAGCACCTAATAATTACTTTTGGGTCAAGTATCTTGCCCGAATCAATCGAGGCCGGGTACATCAAGCTCCGTGTTAGGCCGTAGGTGCCCAACCCACTCCATTGTTTCAAATGCCAGCGCTTTGGCCACACCTCGCAGAGCTGCCGAGGCCGCCAAACTTGTGCTAAATGTAGTGCCCACGAACACACATCTGAAGCTTGTGAGAATGCTCTCCACTGTGTAAACTGTGATGGGGAGCACGCCGCGTACTCGCGGTCGTGCCCATCCTGGAAAAAAGAAAAGGAAATTGTAACAGTCAAAGTAAAGGAAAATATAAGTTTCAAGGAGGCACGTAGGCAGGTATCGTACCTGCCCAAGAAAGCCTT
This sequence comes from Dermacentor andersoni, assembly GCF_023375885.2. Lineage (NCBI taxonomy): Eukaryota > Metazoa > Arthropoda > Arachnida > Ixodida > Ixodidae > Dermacentor > Dermacentor andersoni. The sequence goes on along the minus strand of NC_092816.1, from coordinate 195,234,963 downwards.
TGCCGCTGTGGCGCGTCAGGGGGCAGCGTCACAACGGCCTCCGGCGGCTGTCCGACCCACAAGCAATGAGTCGGCAGCTACGCCATCTGCCCCCGCGGCGGTTGCAGCTAGCGCTGCTCCGCCAACCCAGCAGACGGGGCCATCGACCCCGAAGGTGGGCGCAGCCGAGGCTGCCCCAACCTCCGAGGCCCCTTGCAGCGCTGGCAACGGCCAGCGCAGCCAAAACCCTCAAGGAGCCCCATCGACCTCCGGGCTGGTGGGCGCAGGGGTCTTGCCCTCCAGGGCAGGACTCTCTCGGAAAACCTCTCGCTCGCAAGAGCGCTTCTCCGGCGTCTCACACGAGGCAATGGACACTACACCTGTCCTCAAGGCGCACTAAACGCCTAAGGAGCGTCGACACTCGCTCGAACGCTTCGAAAAGAGCAAAACCCCTATTACAGGTCCTCGAAAGGGCTCTGAAATCTAAGGCATCCCTTCCGTTTCCGTAAACACAACACTAATTTACTTTAATAATGGATACACAAATCATCCAATGGAACATCAGAGGTCTCCTTAGAAACCTTGATGATTTGCAAGAAGTCATCCACAAGCATAATCCAAAAGTGCTGTGTTTACAGGAAACACACTTAAAATCCAAACACACAAACTTTCTCCGAACGTATGTTACGTTTCGCAAAGATCGCGATGATGCCGTCGCATCATCGGGTGGTGTTGCGATTGTCACTCGTAAAAGTATAGCCTATCGACCCTTAGAGCTACGAACGCCCCTTGAAGCAGTGGCGGTGCGAGTTGTTCTGCTAAACAAACTCATCACTATTTGCTCGCTCTACATACCCCCACAGTACAAGTTAACTAAACATGAATTTCAGTCCTTCATAGATGAATTGCCAGAACCTTATATTGTTCTTGGCGATTTCAATGCACACAATTACCTGTGGGGCGACCCTCGTATAGATGCGCGAGGACGACTTGTTGAACAATTCCTTTTCTCTTCTGGTGCGTGCATTCTGAATAAGAAAGAACCCACATATTACTGTCTTGCCAACAAAACCTTTTCTTCAATACATCTCAGCCTAGTCTCCCCGTCACTACTGCCTGAACTCGAATGGGAAGTTACAAACAATCCTTACGGAAGCGACCACTTTCCCTTACTGCTACGAACACCTAAAAAGAACGAATATACACCACAGGCTCCTAAGTGGAAAATTCGGAAACTTAACTAGTACATCATGGGATGACATGTCCTCGTTAGGAATTGATGCTGCTGTGGAATATTTTACAGCCTTCACAATAGATGCCGCAACTAAATGTATATCACAAGTAAACGACTTGGCATGCAAACGGCGTGTCCCGTGGTGGAACGACGATTGTAGAATAGCTCGTAAGAAACAAAACAAAGCGTGGGGGTTGCTACGCGCCTCCCCCACTGCGGAGAATCTTAATAATTTAAAAAAAGCAAAATCCCAAAGCAGGCGAACCCGCCGACAGGCCAGAAGGGAGAGTTGGCAGAACTTTTTATCAGGTATCAACACATATACAGTTGAGGCCAAAGTCTGGAACAGGGTTAATAGAATAAGAGGGCGGCAAACATATTCACTCCCTTTGGTAAACACAGAAGGCGATACCCTGCAAGCTCAGGCAGACTCACTTGGGGAGCACTTTGAGCGCGTGTCGAGCTCAATCAACTATTCCCAATCCTTTCTGGAACTTAAAGAAATAGAAGAACATAAGCCAATTTTACGAAAATCTAGACAGAATGAACCGTATAACCAGCCTTTCAGTACTGCCGAGTTGAGAGCTGCATTCAACAGCAACATGCAAAAGCACTGCACCGGGACCTGACCTAGTCATGTATACCATGATCAGAAACTTGCATACTGACACACAACTTACGCTTCTCACACTTTTCAACACTATTTGGGCTGCGGGATACCTCCCATCCACATGGAAAGAAGCGATTGTGGTCCCTGTTCTTAAGCAGGGTAAAGACCCTTCCTTGGCGGCAAGTTACCGCCCCATAGCCCTTACAAATTGTCTTTGTAAGCTTTTTGAAAAAATGGGTAACCGCAGACTTGTACATTTCCTTGAACTCAACAATATGCTCGATCCCTTCCAGTGTGGCTTTAGACAAGGGCGGTCCACAACCGATCACCTTGTGCGCATTGAGGGAAACATTCGCGACGCCTTTCTACATAAACAATATTTCCTATCCGTATTCCTCGATATGGAGAAGGCGTACGACACTGCGTGGCGCTATGGAATCTTGTGAGATTTTTCGGGAATTGGCATCCGTGGCAATATGCTCGTCCTAATAGAGAGCTATTTGTCCAACCGTACATTTCGCGTGAAAGTCGGCAATGTATTGTCGCGACCTTTTATACAGGAAGATGGTGTAGCTCAAGGAGGTGTACTTAGCTGCACGCTCTTCATCGTGAAAATGAACACCCTTCGTGCTTCGTTACCGCCAGCCATTTTTTATTCTGTTTACGTAGACGACACACAGATGGGTTTCAAATACTGCAACCTTACAGTATGTGATAGGCAAGTACAACAGGGCTTGAACAAAGTGTCCAAATGGGCAGAAGAAAACGGATTTAAAGTTAACCCCAACAAAAGTTGTTGTGTGGTTTTCACAAGAAAGAGAGTGCTCATTGCAGAACCCAGTATCTGAATGTATGGTCAGCGAATACCTGTGAACAAACAACACAAGTTCTTAGGCATCATACTTGATTCTAATTTACCTTTAATTCCATACATAAAGTACCTCAAGGCCAAATGGTTAAAAACAATGAACTTACTTAATGTGTTATCCCACACAACATGGGGCAGCGACAGGAAATGTATAATAAATCTTTACAAGAGCCTCATACGATCACGGTTGGACTACGGTGCCGTGATCTATCATTCTGCAGCCCCGAGCGCGCTAAAGATGCTAGATCCGGTCCACCATCTAGGAATCCGACTTGCCACTGGAGCTTTCAGAACAAGTCCCATTGAAAGTTTATATGCTGAATCAAATGAGTGGTCACTTAATCTGCAGAGAATATACATCAGCCAAACATATTTTCTGAAAGTCGACTGTAATCCTAAACATCCGTGTTTTAATACCATTAACGATATGACATATGCTACGCTCTTTCATAATCGTCCCTTCGTAAGACAGCCAGCCTTTCTCGCTGCCTGTGAGGGAGCTTAGTGATGAAATGCATGTCCCACTCCTCGAGCTCCGCCTAATGCATCCAGCCATGCTGCTACCTCCTTGGGAGTGGCAGCTCATACAATGCGATATATATTTCGTGCAAGTCACAAAGCATGCTCCGGAGATTGAAATCCAAATGCATTTCCGGTAACTCCAATAGAAATACTCCTGCACGGAGTTCTACACAGATGCATCGAAGTCACGCGACGGGGTGTCCTCTGCAGTCGTCGGTCCATCCTTCTCGGAATCTGACGTACTGCATCCGGAAACTAGTATCTTTACGGCTGAGGCCTACGCACTGTTGTCAGCTGTGAAGCATATCAGGAAATCAAAACTCAAAAAATCAGTCATATATACGGACTCCCTTAGTGTTGTGAAGACCTTGATGTCATTCTGTAACCACACAAATCCGGTAATTAATGAACTCTACTCTGTCCTGTGCAAAGCATATATATCTAACATGTGATTATATGCTGGGTGCCTGGACATAGGGGCATCGAGGGTAACGTTCTAGCTGACCAGATGGCCACATCAATTTCACTGCATGCAGTTAATCCTACTTTTTCGGCCCCTGTCACAGACCTGAAGCCTTTCTTAAGAAGGAAACTGCGAAACTACTTGCAAAGCTTGTGGGACCTGGAAACAAATAATAAGCTGCATGTAATAAAGCCACAGTTAGGATTCTGGCCTTCCGTAACAAAATCACGCCGGACAGATGTCCTATTCTATCGTCTAAGAATAGGACACACATTTGGCACACATAACTTTTTACTCACCGGAAACGAGCCTCCAACCTGTGGTAGATGCGGGGAGAGGCTGACCGTCCTCCACGTCCTTCTGGAGTGTCGGAAAGCCGAATCTGAAAGAAACATTTTCCCTTAGCATACCGCCAGCACATTCCCCTTCATCTAGTAATGCTACTCGGTCCAGAACCGCTGTTTGACACCAGCGCTGTCCTGGGCTTCCTGAAAGATGTTGTATTACTGTTATTAGCCTCACACACTCGTAGCGTCTCCTCTCTTTAGAGGATGCCGCTGTGATAGCTGTTTCATATAGCACATGCCTCTAGGCCCTTGCGTTTCAAGGGCTCTGGCGAAGCAGTGGTGCTCCAGGTAATTTCACCAGCTAATATATTTTCTGTATTGCATCACTCTTTCACGATGGATTTTATTACACATAGAATACGTCAATTGTCATCGACATAATCTTATTACAGATATATTTTACGCATTCTCGAGCGACTATTTTTAAGGCCCCTATACAGCCACTTTACAATAACCCCATAGAGCTCATAACTACATTGCGAACTCATCAACACTGCCTTGGCGCTCTTTGGCCACACTTGGCCCTTGTGCCAATAAACACTACATATTGCCGCTAGGTGTAACGCGCCAGCGCTGAGAAAGAAGTGACTGGAACGCGCGCTCGGCAAGAGGTGGGCGCTGAAGAAGAAGTAGTAGGGGGCTGAGGACGCCGGTGTTGAGTTTTGTGTACGCCATCTTGTACAGCTGTCTGTCTCGCCGACGCCGGGTGCATCTTCATTTGTCTTTATCGTGACAAAAGTGGTGGAGGTGCTGGGTACGGTTCATCCGATGCCACAAACCCCTCCAGGTAGCAGGAGTACCAGCCCTATACTAGTGGACACCCCTGTTCACCGGGCCAGCAGGAGAATCCGAGGATGGCCTCCTGAGCTTGATCATCGCTCCGTAACAACATCGACGCCCCCACGGACCAGTATGGAAGGAACATCGACGTCTCTCTCGACCATTACGCAAGGTACGGCCACAACGGCAACTCAGTACCTGTTGCAGAATCCCCGAGTGCCGAAAGTCTTCCACGGGGATATCTTCGAGGATGTAGAAGACTGGCTAGCCCCATTTGAGCGCGTTGCTGAGATAAACGAATGGAGTGACGCGGCGAAGCTGAGAAATGTCTACTTCAGCTTGGAGGACGGTGCTCGCACTTGGTACGAGAACCGAGAAGGGCTCCTCAAATCGTGGCTCGAGTTCCGCCGTGCCTTGCTGGAGACATACACCAATGTTGATCGCCGCGAACGAGCCGAACGGGTGCTCCAATCCCGCATTCATCGGCCGAATGAAAGCGTGACGTCGTACGTAGAGGATATGACGCGCCTCTTTCGTCGGGTGGACCCTACTACGTCAGAGAAAAAGAAGCTGCGCCATCTCATGCGGGGAGTTAAAGAACAGCTATTTGCTGGCCTGGTTCGAAGCCCGCCGAAGACCGTGGCTGAATTCTTAACCGAAGCCACCACGATAGAAAAGATGCTGCACCAGCGCTCAGCTTTCTATGAAAGGCAAATGAACGCTACTTCACCTTCGGACCAACGCTCCACTACGTATGACAGGCACGCGAATGCTGCTTCACTGACGGACGCGGTTGCCTTTGGGAACCTGGACGTTCTCCGAGACGTTATCCGCTCGGTGGTGCGTGATGAGCTTCACCGGCTCAGCTGCCCACCTCAGCCCAGGCTGGATTCCATTTCTGCCCTCGTGAGAAGTGAAGTGCAGCAAGCGGTCCGATGTCCCGTTCCAAGCGGCAATGCGCCACCTGTGACAACACAGTTGCAGCGGCCGTCGTATGCGGAAGTATTGGGGCGAGCCCCTGTCCGCGCTCCGACCCATTTCATCCCCGCCACGTCTTACGCTGCGTCATACGTCCCGCCGCTCCCATCAGTGCAACCGATCCAACGTATGGAGGATCGGCGCCCGCTTGAAAGGAAATCTCACGTCTGGCGTACCGCGGACAGAAGGCCTCTGTGTTATCACTGTGGAGAAGCCGGTCACATATACCGCGAGTGCCCATACCGCCGCCTCGGACTGCAAGGTTTTGCCGCGGATTCACCAAGGCCTAGATATGGTGAAAGGCCTAAGGCAATTGAAGAGTACCTGAACCAGCAGGGCATGCCACAGTTCCCGCGACGGCAGTCGCGCTCGCCGTCCCCCAGGCGATCTTCCCCAACTCCTAGAAGCCCTCCAATGGCAGCGCAGGGACGATCGCCAAGCTCTCGCCGGGAAAACTAAGAACAGCGACCTTCGGGGGCGAGGCCGCTGATAATCGCCCTTCCGAAGACCTTCAATCGACGCGAGCACGGTATATTCAGAACGATTCAACGACAACAGCAGCCGAACTCAGCGACAGACTCTCGCTAGACATACCTGTTGTGCTCGATGGCCGCCACGTTAGTGCGTTATTGGACACGGGTGCCGACTACTCAATCTTGTGCGGAAAACTAGCGACGGAACTCAGAAAAGTTATCACGCCTTGGTCTGGAACGCAAGTTCGTACTGCTGGCGGGCATATCGTAACACCGTTGGGCATGTGCACGGTCAGAGTAGAAATTCGTGGGTGTACGTTTCCAGCCAGCTGCCTTATACTCCGCGATTGTTCTCGGGACCTCATCTTGGGCGTCGACTTTCTGCGAGAGTATGGTGCCGTTATAGACCTCCGGGAGCGCACGGTTACTTTTTCGACAGAGAGAGCAGCGAACATCCGCGACAACTGCCGACGTAACGCACTTCGGGTTTACGCCGACAGTGTAACTTTACCACCACGCGCAAGTGTCCTGGTAGCGGTCGTATGCGACGATCTGCGCGACGGCGAAGCTGTTGCAGAGGGTAACTCCTCCCTTATGCTGACTCATGGTGTATGTGCAGCCCGCAGTCTCATTATCCTTCGAGGTGGACATTCTGCGCTCCTCGTCACGAACTTCAGCCAGGAACATAGGCACCTGTTTCGTCGTACTACTATCGCTTTTGCTGAGCCCATAGCGGACGTTGCTGAATGTTTTGCGTCTATGACAAAGGACAACCCAGCTCAGACACTCAGCAATATCGACATCAATCCAAGCCTTTCGGAGCAAAAGCAAAAAGCGCTGCGCGAGTTGCTACTTCGGTTCAAGGAGTGCTTTGCATCTTCTTCTAAGGTACGCCACACGCCCATCACGAGACACCGAATAATCACGTATGACGATTCTCGTCCCATACGACAACTGCCTTATCGCGTATCAGCGAAAGAGCGCAACGTGATTAATGCACAAGTGAAAGAAATGCTTGACGATGACGTCATACAACCATCCCAAAGCCCTTGGTCGTCGCCTGTTGTCCTTGTCAAAAAGAAAGACGGAACGCTTCGGTTCTGTGTTGACTATAGAAAGCTGAATAACGTCACAAAAAAAGACGTTTATCCGCTTCCGCGGATCGATGATTCGTTAGATCGACTGCGGCGAACGAGGTATTTTTCATCCATAGATTTGAAGAGTGGATATTGGCAAATCGAAGTTGACGAACGAGATCGCGAAAAAACTGCCTTTGTTACCCCGGATGGACTGTATGAATTTAAAGTACTTCCATTCGGTCTGTGTTCTGCACCGGCCACATTCCAGAGAATGATGGACACTGTTCTGACGGGTCTGAAATGGCACAATTGTTTAGTTTACTTAGATGACGTCGTCGTGTTTGCGGCGACGTTCGAAGAACATCTGAAGCGTTTAGAGGCGGTACTTGAGGCTCTCCGCTCCGCTAATCTCACACTAAAGCCAGAAAAGTGTCACTTCGGTTACGAAGAGTTGAAGTTTCTCGGACATGTCGTGAACGCCGATGGCGTCCAGCCTGACCCAGATAAAACATCTGCTGTTGCTGCTTTTCCGACTCGTCGTGACAAGAAAGCACTACGCCGCTTTCTCGGTCTGTGTGCTTACTATCGTCGCTTCATCGCTAACTTCTCCCGGATCGCCGAACCACTCATACGCCTCACGCGAGAAGATACACCCTTCGTTTGGACGGATGAGCAGGACGCAGCTTTCACAGAGTTACGGCAGCGTCTCCAGGAATCACCCGTCCTCGCGCACTTTGACGAGGACGCGGACACCGAGGTACATACAGACGCAAGCAACATCGGTCTTGGCGCTGTACTCGTTCAACACCAGGAAGGCGTCGAGCGAGTGATCGCTTACGCTAGTCGCACCCTTTCACGCGCCGAAATCAACTACTCCACTTCCGAGAAAGAGTGTCTAGCGGTTGTGTGGGCCATCATGAAATTTCGGCCTTATCTCTACGGTCGCCCTTTCAAGGTGGTGACAGACCACAATTCCTTGTATTGGTTAGCCAACTTACGAGACCCGTCCGGACGACTTGCTCGATGGAGTCTCCGTCTGCAGGAGTTCGATGTTACCATCGTCTACAAATCGGGCCGCAAACACGAAGATGCAGACACGTTGTCGCGCGCTCCCGTCAAAACTTGTGATAAGGACATGGACGAAGACGGCGCATTCCTTGGGGCCCTCACCGCATCTGACCTGATCACACGGCAGCGTGAGGACGCCGAAATAAGCCCTCTCATCGATCACCTAAAAGGCAGAAATGTTACAATTCCACGACACATTTCTCGCAATCTATCGACCTTCTGCCTCCGAAAGGGTGTCCTCTACAAGAAAAACTCGAGTGCCAGCGACAAAAAGTATCTATTGGTCGTACCTGCCGCCCTCCGTAATGACATTCTCCTAGCCTGCCATGATGAACCCACGTCTGGACACTTGGGATTTTCACGTACTCTTGCAAGAGTGCGCCAGACGTACTACTGGCCCAGACTTTCTACCACGGTGAAGCGTTACGTGCAAAGCTGCCGTGAGTGTCAACGCAGGAAATCGCCGTCTTTGAAACCCGGGGGGTTACTCCAACCCATCGCACCACCTAGCGCGCCGTTTGATCAAATCGGCATGGATCTTCTGGGACCCTTTCCCTTGTCAGCCAGCGGAAACAAGTGGATTATAGTCGCCACAGACTATCTAACACGCTACGCCGAGACGAAAGCTGTACAACGTGCCACGGCCTACGAAGTTGCCCAGTTCTTCACAGATCAGATAGTCCTCAGACATGGTGCCCCATCATACGTCATCACCGACAGAGGAACTGCATTTACAGCCCAACTGATAGAGGACATATTCGAGTTGAGCTACACGCAGCATCGCAAGGCCACTGCCTATCATCCGCAGACCAACGGACTGACGGAACGGCTAAACAAAACCATTGCTGACATGCTGTCTATGTATGTAGACGTCCAGCATAAAACATGGGATCAAGTCCTGCCGTACGTTACATTCGCGTACAACACCGCCATTCAGGAAACAACACAATTCACACCGTTCCGTCTTGTCTACGGGCGCGAGGTCCAGACCACGCTGGACGCAATGCTCCCGCACGACACCGACGCATCACTTACTTTCGACGCCGAGCAACTTACTCAACACGCAGAGGAAGCTCGTCAACTCGCGCGCATTCACATCACGAAGCAGCAGAGTACAGACGCGCGACGCTACAACCTTCGACATCGGCAAGTTGAGTACCAGCCAGGTGACCAAGTCTGGGTGTGGACTCCAATCCGTCTCCAAGGCTTATCTGAGAAGCTGCTTAGTAGATACTTCGGACCCTACAAATTGATACGCCGCGTTAGTGAAGTGAACTATGAGGTCATTCCCGACGGTGCCGCGTCGCCTCGGCGTCGACAGCACCACTCGGAGATAGTGCATGTTATTCGCCTAAGTAAATAAGCATCGTAGTTTAGTAAGCATCGGGGTCGATGCTTTTCTTTTGGCGGCGGAATAATGCCGCTAGGTGTAACGCGCCAGCGCTGAGAAAGAAGTGAATGGAACGCGCGCTCGGCAAGAGGTGGGCGCTGAAGAAGAAGTAGTAGGGGGCTGAGAACTCCGGTTTTGAGTTTTGTGTACACCATCTTGTACAGCTGTCTGTCTCGCCGACGCCGGGTGCATCTTCATTTGTCTTTATCGTGACAATATCATCATCATCATCATCATCACGACGTTTATAGCGCTCCGCGGCAGGGCGTCGGCAACGACGTTCTCGCTCCCTTTTACGAGGCGGATGTCGGTCGTGAACTCGGAGATGTATGCCAGTTCACGGGCCAGTTCACGGGCCGTGTGCGTGCCGCGGTCCGAACGCATAGAGCGGAGAGCATAGGTCAGAGGCTTATGGTCGGTTAAAACGAAGAACTCGACGTCTTCCAAGAAATGGCGAAAGTTGCGTATACTCGAGTAGACGGCAAGCAGTTCGCACCCGAAGGTGCTGTAGCGGCCTTCAGTAGGCCTCAGCTTCCTCGAAAAAAATGCAGTTGGTTGCTATGTGCCGTCGCTCAGATGTTGCAACACGGCGCCGATGGCTATGCCTGGGGCATCGACCATTAAACACTGGGGAATACCTGGCCGTGGGTATGCGAGGAGAGCCGCATTAGCCAAGGCCTGCTTGCTTCGGTTGAAAGCCCTTTTTGCTTCTTCGCACCAAGGCAAGTCATTCGAAGATACTTGCGTTGGCTTGAACAGTCCGTGAAGCGCTTGTATGATGTCGGCGCATTTAGGCACAAAGCGGTGCTAGAAGTTTAGCAATCCGTGAAACTCACGTAGTTGGCGCTTCGTGGTTGGCAGTGGAAAATCTTGTATCGCCTACACTTTACATGAGTGTGGGCGTACTCCCGAGCTCGAAATGATGTGGCCCAGAAATGATAACTCAGGCACGCCGAGTTCACTCTTGGCCGCGTTGACGATAACGCCGTGTTCAGATAGGCGCCGAAAAACAATCCGCAGGTGCTCTTCATGTTCTTCTGGAGTGGTGCTCGCGATAAGAAAGTTGTCCAGGTTGGTGTGACAAAAATTGAGGCCCCGTAGAACACCGTCAATAAACATTTGGAGCGGTTGAACCGCGTTGCGAAGGCCGAATCACAAGCGCAGAAACTCGAATAGACCAAAGGGTGTAGTGTTAGCAGCCTTGGGGACGTGTTCCGGTGACACAGGTATCTGGTGGTACGCGCGCGCGAGATCAATTTTTGAAGAAAGTTTTGCCCCATGCAGACCTGCCAGTATGTCGTGAATATGTGGCACGGGGTACCTGGCGGGCGTTGTGACACTGTTCATCGCTCCATAGTCCCCGCAAGGACGCCAGTCACCCGATGATCGTTTAGGAACGATGTGAAGGGGATATGCCCAAGGACTGGAAGAAGGTTGGATGATACCCGACTCCAACATATGGTCGATTTCCTGTCGTGCGCCCACCAGTTTCTAAGCCCACAATCGACGTGCTCGAGCCTGAACCAGTGGTCCACTAGTAGTGGTGAAGCACGCCATGTTTTACTGTGGATCCCACTTGCCGCTGGTGTGTCAGGTCAGAAAATTCGTTCAGTATGGCAGTGAAACGAAGAGGGCCTGCTGGTTTGATCAGCGTAGGGCTGAGCGGCGTATGTCTTGAAGGCTTGTAATTTACATCGCTTTGTGACACAGGGTCCTGTAACCTCCGGTTACGCACGTCGACTGACAGTCCGAAGTGGCGCTTAAATTCCGCTCCGAGAATGGCGAATTTCACGTCGGCTACTATGAAAATCCATCGTAGCTTTCTCTGTAGGCCCAGACTGACGGTTAAGGAGCGGTTTCCATACGTGGCGATGACCGCGTTGTTGACTGCTTGCAAAGGTGATGTGTTCGGGCGCTTGCGATCCGCGGGCGATGCTGGAAGTGCACCGACTTCGGCGCCTGTGTCGACGAGGAAGCGGAAACCGCTGTTGCGGTCGGTTAGGAAAAAGACTCATGAGCGACGTTCTCGCTTGGAAGAAATGCTGGTCGCCCTCAGCGCCTGCCCGGGACGTTTCCCGAGGTCTCGCAGGGTGGTACGCATTTGCGTGCAGTATTGCCGAACTTGCGGTGGTACCAACATAGTTTTTGGCGTTTCATAGGCGACTGCAGAGCACTCTGACTGGTTGACCGTGACGCGGTATGGAGGGCGGCCACGCAATCTGCGAGACGCGAAATTTGGTTCTTCATCTCTCAAAGCTGCTCATGTGGAGATGGTTCGCTTGTGACGGCCGCGACAGATGTGGCAGCTACTGCCATGAGCTTGTCGGCTAACTCGGCCAGCTTGGATAAATCGTTCTCATTTGAGGCAGTCATGACGTTCGTGGGATTTTTCTGGAGAAATATTTCTCGGAGCAGCAGGCTGTCAGGACTATCAACTTTGTTGCCCAATGATTGTTGCATATGACGCAGCAGCTGGCTTGGCGTTCTGTCCCCGAAGTTGGCTTCATGGAGAAGCTGTTGTAACCGTTGGATTTCGGGGGGGGGGGGGAGAGGCGGGGGGGGGGCGTGATCCTGCGAATAAGTGTTGCCTTCAACGCCTCGTAGACGTTGTCTGCTGGTGGGGAAAGCAAAAGGTCTCAAATTTTGCTGGCGGTTTATGGGAGCAGACTGCTTACCACATAATGGTATTTCGTAGAATCTGCTATGATGCGCCGTGCAGCGAATTGTGATTCTACCTGAATGAACCACAATGCAGGGCCCGCAGTCCAAAACGGAGGCAGTTTGACGTCGACGCCGGGCAGTGTGGGAATTTCGGTGACTTGAGATGTGTCCATAGCACTTGCTGCTCGTCCGGGTCACCAATGTTGTGCGGGACGTGAGCGCGGCTGCAAATCAGCAGATAGGAGCGAGTGGTGCGTCCCCGAAGAACAAGCAACAACTGACTATTTTTTGTTCGTCCAGCTTCTGCGGCTTGGTTGCGCACCCTCACACCATTTCCCTTTTCCGCGCACTCCACGGTAAGATTTTTACCGAGTGAAAAAGGGGAAATGGTGTCTGGCTGCTGCTGTGCGACCGTGAGGCGCACAATCTGATGGAATTTAGACTCTTAAAATCACAGGCAAGGCGCACGCGGACACAGGCAAGGATGGCTAGCAGGGAGAGGGTTCTCTCGGTCATTACATCCTACACTCAATAGTCTAAAGTATGGAATGGCGTACGAAAGCTAAAGGGGCATCAAATCTACCCAATGGCTTTATTTGACCACCAAGGCATTACCTTGGAAGACCAAGCCAGCGCTCTGGGCGAACACTTCGCGCATGTATCAAGTTCCACACATTACACAAAATCAATGATATATAAAGAAATAGCTGAACTTAAGGCACTGGATCGTAAATGCAGTGCGGATGAACAATACAACCGTCATTTTTATATTGCTTAGCTTAAAGCTCCCTTGAGCACATGTAGAAGCTTTGCACCTGGAGCTGGTACAATCATGACATGATTAAAAACTTACACACCGACACACTGATGACAGTTCTGGCACTTTTCAACTCTATATGGGCTGCCGGATACCTCCCATAGTCATAGAAGGAGGCTATTTTTATTCCCGTCTTGAAGCTGGGTTAAGACCCTTCCTCGCCGCAAGTTATCGCCCGACAGCTCTTACAAGTTGTCTGTGTAAACTACTTGAAAAAGTGATTACTCGTTGACTCATATATTTTTTAAAGCGTGGTTTACGAACCGCGGTCTATGTATGATCATCTTGTGCGCATTGAAGAAAATATCCGTGATGCATTTGTACACAACCGCTCTTATCAATATTCTTCAATATGAAAAAAGGCGTATGACAGAACGTGGCGATGCGGGATCTTGCAAGACTTATCGGGAATGGGCACTCGTGGAAATATGTTAAACATGCAAGAAAGCTATTTGTCCAAACGTACCTTCCGCATGAAAATCGGCAATTTATTGTCGCGAGCTTTATACAAGAAGCTGATGTACCCCAAGGAGATGTGCTTAGCTGCACGCTCATCTCGTGAAGATGAGGACGCTTCGTGCTCAATTACCGCCAGCCATTTTTTATTCCGTTTACGTAGACGACATACCAACAGGTTTCAAATACTGCAACCTTGCAGTGTGTGAGGAGCAAGTACAACGGGGCCTGAACAAAGCTTCGAATCGGGCGGAACAAAATGGATTTAAAGTGAACCCCAACAAAAGTTGTTGTGTGATTTTCACATGTAAGAAGGGCTCATTGCAGATTCAAATATCGAAATGCATGTGCTGATAATACCTGTGAACAAATCGCACAAGTTTCTAGGCATAATAATTATCTCTAAACTTACTTTTATTCTACACATAAAGTATCTCAACGTGAAATACTTAAAAACAATGAACTTACTGAAACTTGTATCCCATACAACGTGGGGCAGCGACTGGTAGTGTTTACTGAATGTTTACAAGAGCCTCATTCCATCAAATTTGGACTATGGTGCCGTGATCTACCATTCTGCCGCCACGAGCGCGCTGAGGATGCTAGATCCGGTCCACCATCTAGGAATCCGACTGGCCACTGGCGCTTTCAGAACAAGTCCCATTGGAAGTTTATATGTAGAATCAAATTAATGTTCACTCCATCTGCAGAGAACACACATCAGCCAAACATATTTTCTGAAAGTTCAACCTAATCATTAAGATCCGTGTTTTATTACCGTTAACAATATGACATATGCTACATTCTTTCGTAACCATCCCTCTGTAAGACAGCCCTTTTCACTGCGTGTGAGGGAGCTTGGTTTTGAAATGGATGTCCCACTCCTCAAACATCGTTTCATGCCTCCAGCTACGCTGCTGCCGCCTGGGTGTGGCAGCTGATACAATGTGATATATCTTTCCTACAAGTTACAAAGCACGATCCACAGATCAAAATCCTAATTTCCTGGAACTGCAGTACAAGCACTCCTGCACGGGGTTCTACGCAGACGCATCGATGTCACGCGACGGGGTGTCCTATGCAGCCGTCAGTCCATCCTTCTCGGAATCCGATGCGGAAACAAGTATCTTTATGGCTGAGGCCTACGCAGTATTGTCTGCTGTGAAGCATATAAGGAAAACAAAAGGAAAAAGAACTTTCAGTTATATATACAGACTCCTTCAGTGCTGTGAAGGCCTTGATGTCATTCGGTAAGCACAAAAATCTATTAAAATATTAACCCTATTCCGTCCTGTGTAAAGCCTATATATCTGACAGCATGTCACCATATGTTGGGTGCCGGGTCATAGGGGCATCGAAGGTAGCATTCTGGATCCTACCGCTGCTGGTGCCGGGTGCTGCGCACAGAGCTGACAAAGATATAGGCACAGACACACGAACAGAGCTCCAATTCTGTGAAGCATGATAAGACGTACACGTCGCATGTAAATCGTATCGCTTTTTTTGTACTGCTTCAAGTTTATCTATGTCACATTGATGGTGAGGGGACCAAATTGCAGAGGCCTATTCAAGGATGTGTCCAACTAGCGTTTTGTAGACCGCGAGTTTGCACTCCTTAGTAGAATTTTCACCGTGCGTTTGACATAACGAAGCCTCTGAAGCGCTTTTGAACAGACGAGGTCAGCCTGCTTGTGCTCCTATAGGTTAGTCGTGAAAGTGATTACAACATACTTAAATTCCTTGACGGACTCGAGGTATTTGCTTCCTAAAATTTTTGGTAGGCGAAATACAACAGCTCTTTTTTTGTAGAAAAAGCCATTGCCACTGTATTCTTAAAGTTAATCGACATTGGCTGGGACGGACCAGCGGCGAAATTAAGCAAAATCTCTATTTAACTCGAGTTGGTCTTCAATACTAGTAACGTTTGCATAAAGCACCCAGTCGTCAGCATACATACGAAGTTTGACCCGGCTGTTACTAATCACTTCGGCCGCATCGTTAATATATACATATATATAATGAATAGCATTGTCCCCAAGACCGAGCCCTGCGGAACAGCTGAAGTAACGGTAGCTGACGACGAGTGAGTGCTAAAAGAAACAATCCGATACCTCGAATCCAAATAGCTAGTCAGCCAAGCGAGTAGTTTGTTTTCAAAAACCGAGCCTAGTTTAACTAGGAGATGTTTGTGACAGACGATGCTATTATCAGCCAAAAAATAAGCTGTAAATACTTACAGCATGTAATAATTAAACAAATTGTTCTGTAGTTAGAAAGCGTCTGTTTGTTGCCAGATTTAAATACCAGAATGACACTGGCAATCTTCCAGAGACGAGGATCATTTCTTTTTGCTTGTATTGTTAGCAATGTGTACCTTTTGTTATTTTTGTTCCCACTCCAGTAAGAGTCTGTGAAGGCTCGCAGTATTATTAAATAATTACAATAATTGAATAATCAATAGATAACTGCATGAGTCAATCAATTTTTGGAAAGTAATGGTAAACTAATATGAGACCCATTCCAAGTACCTTCATAAAAATTCTTTTGAAACACCATCACGTCCATTACTTTTAGTTCCCTCAATATTCAGCAGTAGTTTAATAACCCCTACTATGGGTGTTTGGATTTCAGAAATGGGCTACACTATCTCGTGTGCTCCGGAGGTTGGGTTAGTACCATTGTCAGAGACAGACAGATGTAAAGTTGTTGCCAAATGCTTGTGATGTAGAAGGATCAGAACATGGTTGGTCGTCAATAATAAATATAGATGAAACCGGGGATACAGGGTGAATAGTTTTTCAAAATTTCGCTGGGTTAGCTTTCATGAGCGTAACCAGCGTATTGTTATAATAGAAGCCTCTAGCATAACGCATTTTAGTTAATGTTGATTTCAGTAAACTTAGTACACTCAGTGCCCTTCCACTCTGTGAAGCAGGATGACCAGCGAAGCTTTATATACGGGCCCCTTCATGGCGAACTGCATCTTCGGCGCGGGTCGACCCGGCATTGCACTATCTTCGGCATCGACCCGCGTACGTAACGCCTGCTTCACCTGCGCCGGGGGTCGGGCCGGTATTCCACAATCTTCGGCATCGGCTCACGTATGGAGAGTTTTTTGCTTACGACACGAAAGTTTCCTAGGACGGTAGAGGTATACAGCTTCGCTGTAGAAAATTACTGACTGTTAGGAGGGGAGCCCCGATGGTTGCAAAGCCGTTAGACTCGTCGCGTAAGTTGGATGACACACCTATTGTTTATAGACCTATAGGGGCGTTTCAAGTTACGCTTCATATAATTCGTTGAAGCAAATTTCAAAATGCACTCTTGGGTAATGTTGTACAAGTACTCAAGTAATGTATTGACGTCACAGTTGGCACTGGAAGTCGAGAAGTGATCAAAGGATGTTGCCAGTAATTCAGTAATACCAATGTCATCCGCGCAGGTAAAATTCAACACAGTTTTGAAAACAGGTGCTATAACGTCAGGTTATATGTGTAGCTGAAGCCGTGAATGGGAATGAGCTCCTGCTGGCAGAGCTGCTGTTTAGCTCAAGGCCGTTTTAAGTTCAGTTCAGTTTATTACCTTGAAACTCCCCCGCAGTGGCATTACTAAGAGGTGGGGTTTTATTAAACATAAAAAAAATATCCTCAGAAATTACTTATTCAAAACTTGCTGTAAAGTGTGCGCATTTTTAGGTAAATGTGGAGGTCGTTCTCGGATGTAATTGTACTCGATGAAGAGAAGCATAGTATGCGCAGTACCGCATATTGTTTTCAACAGATTAAAGTTTGGTGAGACCGTCCATGTAATATTTTGTGCCGCATTTATTTAGACGAGCAACTTGAGTTATGTTGCCTAAAGGTGATTACATGACCGCAAATTATTGAGCAAATGTTCTTACCTGCCCTTCATGTTCACCCAGGAACTGCTGAATCTGTGCGACAACTGCTGTTCCCCACAGTAGAGTTGTATGAAAGAGTGTCCGTCTGCATTTCTCTCTCTATAAGCTCAAATAGGGGTACAGCTATCTCTAATATTCGATAATTTCAATGCGAACAGCAAATAGTATTCGATCCGTATCAGACATTCCAAATATTCGAGGGCCGCTAGTAATAGAATATGTTTGTAACAAAGAAGCATGTTCACCTACTTTCAAATTGATGCATGTTGCCTTTCTTTGCCACATAGGGCTTCATGATGGCGTTAACCATCTACCTCTTCCTGGAGGCTGCGTCTTCGTGCAGCCGTGGCGGTATCATGAACCAAATTTTTTACTCGCAACACTGGAGGCACATACCAGGACATGCTGCAGAATAAAAAAAAGCATGTCTGTAGCACACAAGCGCCAACATTGTAAGTGATTTTGATAAGAACCAATATGTTTTATGTGTTTTAATATAGCATTAAAGAAAATGCCTGTCATGCGTAGCGTTATTGCAGTCTCTGAGCTGGATTACAGAAAGCAGAGGGCATTACTTGCATGACTAATTGAAATGCTTAATCGATCTATTACCCAAAATGCACTGCTTAACTGAAGAGTTTGGCACATACTGTAATTTACGAATTGTAGCCGGTCAGTTCGCAAGGTTTATCATAACCACTTCGAACATCTTTTAAAGATAGCGCAGGTTTCGATATATGCACTGTGAAACTTGCGTGGAAATTGCGCATATGCTTCACCTAAATGTTTACCTATGTGCCTTTCATGCATTCAAGCAAAAATGTAAGTGGAATACCCAGGTGTATTTGGCGCACACTTTGGGAATGAATATTGAAAGGGATGTGGGGCTCCCACACCGCGGGACGGCGCGTGCGAAGGCCGGCGCCATAAAAGAAGATGAAGCGTGTAGGCTGCATGCTCTTCTTTTGGCCCGGTATTAAAGAGAAGCGTCTACTTTGTAAGACCCTGTCTTCAATCTACGCTACATTTCTTTTGTGGAGGTGCTGGGTACATGCGACCACTCCCAGACCGAACACCCTCTACAAGCCAAGTACAAAGTCCGGTCGAGCTGACTCCTGTTCATGTACGGAGAAGGCGTCGAATTCAAGGACTGCCACATGAGCACGAGTCTCTACCCAAGTTAGTCAAAAGAATGAGTACATCGGTTCCGTCTTCTTCCTCAACCGTGCTGCCCCACGTCGTTCTTAACCAGCCGAAAATCCCCACGTCCTTCCATGGGGACACTTTCGAGGATGTTGAGGACTGGCTCGATCAGTTTTAGCATGTCTCAGAATTCAACGGCTGGACTCCAGAGTGCAAGCTACGCAACGCCTACTTTGTGCTCGAGGACTATGCACGGACATGGTTTGAGAACCGCGAGACGGGCCTATCGACATGGGACGAATTCTGACGGCAGCTAATCGGCACATACGCCAGCCTCGATCGCCAGGACCAAGCTGAATCTGCAATTCACGCGAGAGTACAGAGGCCGAACGCCGCAATGTTTGTCGAAGATATGTGCCGACTTTTTCGACGCGCGGATCCGACCATGCTGGAAGAAAAGTACCTCAGGAACTTGATGCGCGGTGTCAAGCAAGAGCTATTCGGTGGCCTAATACGCAACCCCCGAAAGACCGTTGCAGAGTTTCTCGCGGAAGCCATATCAATGCAAAAGGCAGTACAACCACGACGTGTCGACCCCATCGCGTGACCCTCTCGCTATACTCTTGGACAACACCGAAGCCTTGCGGGTGCTCATTTGGCTTGTTCGAAAAGAGCTCCAGAAGCCTCAGGTGGCTCCGGCATCGGTACAGCGACTCACTGTCACTGAGCTCGTCCGGGAGGAAATCAGGCAGGCAGTCAAAGTCTCAGAGCGAAGCGAGATACCACAGCACGAGATACGGCAGCCACAGCCTCCCATGTGGTGTGCGCAAGCTGCGCGAAGTTCGTTGTCACCGATGTTTCACGGTGTGAGCCATATCCCGGACTTTCATGGTGTGCACGCCGTTGAACAAGCAACTGGCCACTTCAGGCCTCACCGCACGGCATTCATGGCTGAAACACGACTAGCCCGCACCTCCACCAAAGAAAAAAAAAATAGCGCAGATTCAAGACGGAGTCTTACGAAATAGATGCTTCTCTTTAATGGCGGGCCAGAAGAGCGTGCAGCCTACACGCTTCATCGTCTGTCATGGTGCCGACCTTAGCGCGCGCTGTCCCGCGGTGCGGGAGCCCCACATCCCTATGTCAATACATCAAAATATGTGTAATCTTCAAAAATTCTTCCAAGTAGATACGCCCTGCGAACACCCCAGCTACAGTTCATAAGTTCCAATATGCACCATGAGGTAATAAAATTTTTGATTGGGGGTTCTTTTCAGTAGTGGCTTCCGTATTTTGATTTCTCGTGGAAGTAATGTCTGCCTCTGAGTTATCTATCCCAATGACCAGAATTACGCTGTATATCTACCACCGGCGATTTTCTTTTGCATGCGCTGCATGGTCTGAAATAAGAAATAACATGCTATGTCAGCAATAGGATGCGATATGGCCACGGGGGATACACCTTAGCCTGCTCTGGGGATAGTGTTTGAAAGAAGCTTCCGCATGCGGAAGATTGTGCGCGCTTATTATAGCATAACTAAACGCGTTTGGCGACGAAGTTACCGCGCAGCATTTGCGGCTGCATGGGGTACAGCACGCGCTGCGCACCGAACAATGCGCGCACACTGACAGCGCCTGGCCGCCAGCAATATCGATGTCGCATGTTACAATGCGCTCGTAGCTTATGTAAATGGCCTCGCGGCCTTTCTTCAGATGCTGATGCAAACATTTCTGAAACCTATGATACATCAGTACAATTCTGTTGAGCCATGAACACGCGCACTACACACGGGATGACATGCACGTCGTTTATTACGGTCGTGCTAATGCGCCTCCTTATTGCAACCTTTATGACGCACAGGTATTTGTTCAAATTACAAGGAAAATATTAACCTAACTTTGTTACCGGCGATTACCGCATCTACCTCAGCTGTCGTCAGGTCGTTACCGCCGATGTAGAGCGCCACTAAATCCTGGCCATGTGGGAGTAGCAAAGTATCAGGAGCTGCGAATTTTCGAAATAACTGTTCAAGAATGCAATGTGCAGTTCTACTTCGTTGGGACTGACAGTATATTCCAATCACAGCTTGAGCACGAACGGGGTCCAATTACTCTTTGACTAGCAGGTTAAGATGCAAGTTTCTCTTGCCACCCAGGAGAGTTCTCTCCCGAAGTTCTACTGGCGTGAATGCACTGTGCAAAAGAGCCCTGACAAATTTGCCGCGGCCACTTTCACAAGCATGGCTCAGCTTTTCAAGAGTGCCTTTTTCGAAACTCACGCCCACACCAATGTCAACCAGGGAACACACGCAAAAAAAAAGTTATGGTGGAGGTTTACAGCCCATGAAATTTGCAGAGAAAAAGAGTGAGAATATGGTGGCAGCGACAAATCTGGGTATGGTAGTTTAAATGGCAGCAACAATGCCGTAACCTGTATCAGTAACTCACATGACCTATACCAGCAAGTTGTTTTGCTCACATTCATTTTCCTTCATGATTTCTGAAGCTACATTTAAAGAATAAGTAGCAAGGTACCCATTGGTAATACTTCTTGCTCACATTTACGTGCCTTCTCTTGGGGCATTTCAACAAGTCCTGCGTGTGAAAAATAATATATTTTTGTCCAATGAATGAAAAAAAATATTCCTGTGAGGTTATTCCAGCTGTTTGCGCAACTACAACATATCCTATCACCTAAATCGCAGACCAGTGTTTCAACCTAGACTACAGTCACTCAGCATGCTTACCACTTGTCTCACTGAACTCCAAAGGAATAAAGAATGAACTATGCCGTCAGCTGCCTACAGGCTGGCGCCACAGATTGGCTATGCCGGAAACCAGAAAGAGCGCCCTATTTGCTACACGACTACACCTTTCAGTGCCGCTGTCAACATAACCAACAACAATGCCGTGCTTACCGTAAAATCACGAGCAAGCGCCTGCTCCCTCCACACCGTGGTGAAGCATATTGCAAAGAAAGTTGGGGCGTCGGGGGCTTGCTCATCGCGGACCGAAATTCAAGATCAAGGCGGAACAATACGTAAAAAAAGCTTCATTGAATATGTATTTGCTGTTCTTACTGCTCACTGTCAAAATCATCACACGACTCTTCTGCGTCGGACGCAAAACTCATGCCCATGCACTCGGCCTGGAGAGGCCCGCGATCTTCTTGCTGTACAGCTCCAACAGCAGCAACAACACTCGTGCAGCGCACCATCACCCGACCCGTCAACTGCGATCGTGATACCGTGCCCATTAAATGAGCGAGCGATAGCTCCGTCGGCAACGGCCGCCCATGCATCAGAAACGAAAAACAGGACCACTTGCCGGGATGGATTCTCTTTGGCGGCTTTTCGTCCTTCTCGATTAAGGCTTCACAAGCACTGCGAATTCGGGCCTTCAATGGTCGGTTCCAGTAGACATCGGCCGGCTGCAGCAGGCTCGTGCAGCCGGCGGGCACATACACACCTGCGTCGGCTTCCTCTAAGGCTTCCTCTTCGGCTTCCTCTTTCACTTCCTCTTTCACTTCGATGCTGGAGTCATATGCAATGTTGGTTGTTTCAGTATGAGCAGCCGCCGCACCTCGTCGCTGTTTTCACCCGAAAAACTTCCCATCCGCTCTTGGAATTTTTCAGTGGTTATCCAGCAATTTCTTGACGCAATTAGGAGTATTATTCCTATGCATGATGAAAACAAAAGTGGCAGTTTCAACTAAAATTGCCACGATATGAAAGGAACACCGAATTGGTGGAAAACTCTCCGGGAATGCGAAGGCTCATGAAGGCCTTCGCTTGTCTTTTCGCCCTGCCTCTTGAAAATCATAAAAGCTGGAAGCTTGTAACCCGACGCACAAGCTGCCAAAGCAACTGTGAAAGGACGCCTGGCACAGCTCGCGTTTGCAATGCGTGCGGTTACACACCAGCAACATTCTTTGTTCTGAAAGCAGGATTGTCCATTGGTACCATGTTTAGATCCATATGGACGATGTTTTACAGTCTGTAGTCTTGGCGAAGTCGCGGAGAGTTCACGGCACAGCGGAAAGCTTTTGCGGCCTGGGCGAGTTATGGGGACCTTCTGGTTGTCATTCATCGCTTGACACATTGTCACGCCAAACCGCCTCTTTCATCTTTATTTGCACTTGCCGAACGCGACAAAGTTTCCAAGCTTCCGGCTGCTCGGTGGTTTCAATGCTTCTTCAGAGAAGAGCCTGTTGCTGATGGCGGGGCCCGCGCTCCTTTCACGTTCTAAAAACTCAGAGCATCGTCGTTCTGCTCAATATACCCTGCGCGCTCTTGCTGAGCTTACGCTGGTTCTTTACTCTTTAAAAGTTGCACTGTAGCTGGACCTCGTAGTTTTTATCCCATTCGCGAATGTTCTTCCGGATGATCCAGAAATTTCGTGCAGTCGCGTGCAAGTTTCTCCCGGTTTGCTGATGCCATTCCACAACCTCAACTTTTTTTTCACTGTATACGAATGCATCCTTCCTGCCTGTCACGACACGTTTTAAGAAAATCTCGAATGAGTGAGATTAACGAAAGCTCTGGCTATGGCGATGCAGATACCTGGTAATGGTGAACTAGGCGCCCTCGTCAGAAGCGCGGCTAAGCAATAAATTTCTCACTTAATGTCATCATTTTGTGCAATATAAGTAGCAAGCTTGTAAAGCTTTTGCAAATAAAACTGTGTCCATGCGGTGCGGGGAAAATTCATTAAGCATGCATCAAGGGGTCAACATAATGAACAACAGGAAGGGGCGTTTGCTCAGTTGAAACGGGAGAGGCGCGGGGCTCTTGCACGGGCAGTGGCGCTTCCTCGTTATTTGAGATAGCCATATTGCAGGTGTTGTTCTAAGAAAATTTTGTCAAAGATGAGAACAAATGCCTTGTTAATCACATCCCAATTTTTTTTTATTCTTTTACGAAATTTCGGATCTCTGGCATCAATCCAGGTTTGATGATTATTGCCGATAACCAAGCTCCTAATGGAGTTACTGTTGGAAGGGTCATAATTGTTGAGAGGTACCTTTTTGAGAGCCCTTTTGGGAGGGTAAAATATTCGTCCAGGACAAACTGAGGAAATCTTCCTGCCATCATCACCCGTGCTTGTTAATAGGTTGCAGCTGCCACTGAACGCGAAGGATTTGTACGAAATCTTCGTTCAGAAACCTCAATGGCTAGGCCAATGTCCGTGCGGGCGAAATGAAGGCTGAATCTCTTCTCAATCGAGACAGCCCTTAGTACAGTTATCTCATCCGAACACTTCTGCATCGGCTTTGTTCGCGATGTGGTAACCTTGTGAATTCGACTACCGCCTTTACGGTTTATATGGTGGCTCCAGAATGAAGACCAAGACGTGCTAGGTGCTGGCTCTGTTGGCGCAGGACAGCACCGCATGCGACAGAAACACATGCAGGAGTGTCCATAATTAGTCTACATTATACCAATCGTTTTCATTCAGCGATATGCCGAGTCTCTGGCAAGACCGTCACTGTAACGTGATGGTGGCCTGTGTGCCATAAATGGGGAAATCGTCTGCTTTCAGCAAATTAGCGTCCAACATTACGAGTATTACCATCAATGTGCTGTACGTTCATTGAGCACATCATTGGAAAGAGTGTTTGTTGAAAAGAACACAACTCTAATAACTCCTGACCTGGTTCTCGGAAACTGTACTCAACAGTTACGCAGTTAATTACGGATACTCGCTTTTGGCAACTTTCATTTATAATGAGCAAATTAATTTTGTTTTTCCATATTTAATAAAGTCGTTCATAAAGTGCTTTACAATAGGCTACTAACGCTTACAGATAATGGCATTACAGAATCATGTTTTTTGTGTTGTGGAATACTTAACCTATTGCAAACTGTTCGTGGATGTGGGCGCGTACCATGCGGCTTGCTTTCCACTGAAATCCGCGGCACCACAGGATAGTGTACCGGGCCCTATATTGTTCCTATTGCACAACATTGATACTGTATCATGATGATGATAATTTATTAGCATCCCTTTTGAAACGAGGCGACTACAAATAAGTCAGCTAGCCTGTTCAGTTAATCAGTTATGCTAAAATGTTTTTATCCTAGCATTTTTGTACTCATCTATGTATTTTTGTATGCATTTTGGCAAAACTAGGCGACCTTATTTTTTGTGAAAGCTGTATTCATCATAAAAAAAAAATATTTGTGTACCCTAAACTAGCATAGCAATTTTTCATTGATATCACCATAAGCCATCATATTTTCTTCACATCATTTTTCCTGTGATTTCTCGGAAAGATTTCTTTTCGTAGTCAAGTACGTAGTTTTGTATTGAATTCAGTACATTAAAAAAACGCAGACCTTCACATTTTCGTAACCGACCATATAGCCATTGTCTCTGTCAGCGGAGAAGATATTCAGACGCATAATCTCATGTGGGGACATCTGAAAGATGCATCAATCCCCGATTCTCTTCTCCCTGGCTTGAGACTGAATCGCCGAAAACTCCCGAGCATGCCTGCGTAGCCTTAGAGCAATCACCTGTACGAATGCCACAGTAAGGCTGCACACAGCCTCCTCAGCTCTAATCGTAGCCTTAGAGCAATCACCTGTACGAATGCCACAGTAAGGCTGCACACAGCCTCCTCAGCTCTAATAAAACAATTCTCTTATAGCCATGCTTGACGAGAAAGTTCTCGCCTGCCAATTGGATATCGTTCTCGTACGTCCACACTGAATGAAAATGTTATCATTCAGCTACGCAAAGCAACACTATTGTTGCATAGCTACATTCTACAGCTGCTCTCATTAGCGTTGAACATCTTGTTTTGTTCATGAAACATTTTCGATGTCGTTGCACACAGTAACATCTGCCAACATTGAGGCTAGCATCAGGCGATACGGCTGCTGCATGCTAACAAGATGCCTTTTATGGCATTTTACTCACAGTGCATATACACCGTTTTTTCGTGGGCGTCACCATATTGCTACGCAGTGGCGCCATCTATGAGCAGTCGGCATGCTGACCTGGGCGGGCGCGCCGTTTCGCATGGAAGGTGTGCACTCAGCGCTGGTTTATGGTGCTTGTCCTCGCGCTGCTGTGTACTGTCACGTGGCGCATCCTACGTGGAAAACAGTTTTCTGAGACATACTGAAGTGGTGTAAGTCTGTATTTCCGGACTTGAGGCGCATGAAGCATGCAGCGCCATGTGTGCGCGCATGTTTAAGCCTACAATCTGCCTCGGAGATCAATTTTCAATTTTGAAAGTTCCATTCACTAATGTGATCTCATTGCAGTACTATCCTCTAGTTGTTAGCTGCGGTTTACAGCGTGGGTACCGTTCTGCTACGATAGGAGCTGTGCTGGTATACTTTGACAAGCGTTCAAACTCTTAGCTGCAGATTACATTGCGTGATTACATGGTTTGGTGGATGAGGTTTTCACCCATGAATAAAGTAGTTTTGTTTAGTAATAACAGCATACGTTACAGTGTGAACTATATTTGTCCAGCAAAGCCACCGTTTACGAACTGTGCAAGCATCCTAAGCAGTGGTAGGTGCTGGATTAAAGAAAGCTTTGTTCCATATAGAGCTTCGCTCAAGCATGCAGCCTCAACGTTTATGGATCTATAAACGTTGTGCGGCGTGGCTATGCGAAGTCGTACTGCATCGTTAGCCTGTTTACTTTTTCTGTTGTGTTCCTTCCGTTCTCTACGACGCAGCCACACTTATTACGGTAATTTTGTCCTCAGAAATAGCCATCGCGTTCTTTTTATAGAATTGCTCACGGATATTATGGCATTACAGGGGAAAAGGGCAATTCCGAAGCACCTAATTTATATAATTAACACCCGTGTACTTAGATTATGTGCACGTTAAAGAACCCCTGCAGGTCGAAATTTCCAGTGTCCTGCACTACGGCGTGCCTCATAATCGGGAAGTGGTTTTGGCACGTAAAACCACATGATTTCTTTTATTCGTGTGCAATATGATTAAGCTATCACAATGTGATCTTCGAATGACCTGATCATATCGAGAGTTGTGACGTAATGCAATCGCAGATGTAGTACCCGACAAGAGCGGGTCTATTTTACAACATTTAATTGCCTGAAAAGAAACTGTTGTTCATAGAAACACAAGAAAACACAACTTTTTGGTTGGTAAAGTATTTTAGCGACAGTTTCTGCGAGTTTTCGCTAGTTTCGCACAGCATGCCTCGGATATGTGCATGCAGATAGACCGCATATGCAAACATTTAATCATCTCATGTACATACATGTGTGCAGATGCCTCAGTAATTTATGATGCAAGTATCGCATTAAAATGTAGCTGGGCAGTGCATACTTTAGGGGACGGGAAATTGCAGGGAATGAAGCCGCAGCTATTCACTCTGCGGCTGCAAGTTTGAATAGCGTCTGAGATGGTCGTCTCAAAATGTTCACGCGAACTAGGAAGAGCTGATTGTGTGGACGCGTCGATGACTTGCATGATGCAGCGTGTACGATGGACGATGAAGATAGCCGAAAGGGAGCCCGCGATGGAAGAGAAAACGAAGGGTGGCGAGACCTGTGCTGCTCGGACTAACTCAGCTCGGTCGCCTAGGAAACGGTGGCGATTACGCGAAGGCAGCTGGCATAGGTGTGACGGAACGCTGTCGGAGCATGGCTGCGGTCGACGTGGCTGCGAGTGCGGTGAGTGGCACTGACATTTTTTTTTACACTAATAAGCCGTAAATTATGTTGAAAGCATGGTTACTCTATTACGACCGTCCGAAGAGCAACTACACGTTGGTTGAAACGAACGCCATACTATAATTTTGTTAAGAAAAGCTGAAAAACGCTTTCGCTTCATCTTGCTGAAACTAACGATAGCCTTGCCATCAAAAAACATACGTTCTCTTTTCTAGCCGATCGCATTCTCTCGTTAACGTGCAATAATAGCGCACCTAGCAGTGCCGTTCGGAAGTCGCAAGGTCTTAATGCGACACTTGCCTTCCGTCACAGAATGTTTGCGTGTGACCTGTGAACCAAAGGATTTTAGGAAACTAATCTGAGTGTGTCTGTTTTTGTCGTAACGGCGCTTTATGCTGTCTGACACCTACAATTACAATTTACGGTCGTTGCCATATTTAGGGGTTGCGTTGGGGCTAGTTGAAACAGCATAATTTTAACACAGTGCTGTCATATGTTATGCCATACTTAAGCTGCGGACAAGCTTTAGGCGCATTGCTGTTGCTTCTGCTTACAGCGGGACATTTCTGGCTCGAATCCCACGGATGGTTCCAGCTTAACGCGTCTTCCTTCCAAAGGATTCAGTTTTCGCCGATGCAGGTGTGGCATCACTGTTCGAGTTAATTCAGATAGCGGCTGCACTTGAGATTTGACGAGAAGCTCGAGTTCAGCGCGCTGATCAGCCGCGACAGCCGGACTTGTACGCTCAATTTTGTCTCACTGGTCGTGATGACATCGTTGAAGCTTCGGCAAGTTGGTGTCACATTCTGTAACAGAGCAGAGGACAAGGACGGGACGAATGCACATACGCAGCGGTGAAACGCACGCACGCACACGCAAAGACACAGCGCCAAACAGTACTGCGTAAGCGCACTCCTGTCCTCCTTTGCGCTGTTAAAAAAAGTGATGACATGCCTTCAGGTCATGGTGACACCACCATGACACGTTCTTTATTCCGCTATCCTTAAACCTTATTGTCACCTGGCGTCATGTATAATCTCCGAAATGAAAATGCGGTTAGGCTTGCTCTTGTAGCCACGGATATTTCGGGGCGATCCTATTAGAGGTGCTTGATATACTGCCCTGGCAGGAGCAATTATGAGCGGCGAATTCAGTGAAACACAGCACGACTATATTGTTCACTCGATTATATTGTTCTGCTTCTCTAGTAAGAATCGCCATGCGCAGGGCATACTTTCTCTATTTATCGTTTATCGCTTCTACGCGAATGTCGTTCTTCTGAGATAATTCGCTGAGGCAAGACGTGCATTGGCTGCATAACAACTCTGCGAACGCTGTCGCCAATTCGGTAGCAAGACAGTCCTGTCTTATAAGATATAAGAAGATGCTCGCTGGGTCATAGAGAAAGACATTCAATCAGAGCAGACACCAGGCGGATGGGATTAACTGCTTCTGGTTTCGGTTTTGGGCACCCGCGTTTTGAACGCTAGCTAGCCGCGCGCTACGCCGGCTGCGCTACTTGACGCGTTTTTTTTTTCTTTTTTTGCTTTTGCTGCTCCATTGTGCGTGGTAATACTGCGGAATCGTCTACTTATGTAAAATGATTGCGAACGATTATGACAAGTACACGCAAAACGTGTTGTAAAAGAGGAAGCGCTCATATCACTCTATATATATGAACGTTCCACGCTTTTTGTGTTCGTCGCACGTTGTGGCACCAGGTAAACAGCAGCAGTTCCCGTAGGAAGCTCCACCGGACGGCATCAGCTAAAAGAGGTAAATTACAAGCCTTGTGTCAATTTGCTATTTACACCATATAGGAATACTGCGTGTAGAGGGGAAACGTGCGAAAGTGGTGAATGGGCGACGTTGCAAACAAAAGCTGTTCGCTTTTACATACATGGTATCAAAAACACCCAACTCATGCAAATACGTAGTATAAATTATAAAGAAAAGATCTAATTTCCAAACATTCCCGCATTCCCTGTCATTATTTCCTGCTCCTTAAGATCACTAATGCACGGGCGAGTGCACGCTAAAAGAAAAAAAAACTTCGCCATAGCGGACGCGACAGTACACACCATAAGGAAGGCGCCACAGCACAGGCTCTCAGAGAGACCACCTCGCATACGCGTCTGCGTCAGCAGGCGGTTGGTGCGTTGCGACACCACGTACCCGAGCACATGAGGGTTGGACTCTCCCGCGTCTAACCGTGCTCGGCTTAGCCGTGTCCGAGGAAAGGAGGATCCTGGGGGTTGAGCCGATGCCGGGTGTTTGGACCTTTACGGCCCCTTGGCTGAGGCAACACAGCCCTTTGTCCTCGGCTTCACGTAGACGGCACCCCCGGACTGACCCGCCTGGAGGACATCGGCAGTCGCCTTTTCCTGTCTCTCTCTCTTCGAATCTTCTTTACCTCTCACTTTTTGACTATCCTGTCCCCTTCTCTCTTCTATTTACTTCCGTTCTCCTTGGCGGCAAGGGTTAAACCTGTTTGGCTATCGAACCTTGGGAACACCATATTCGGTTATAGTGACGGCGTACGACTGGCGTCGTGCCGACTTGTATGCAAGCTCTGCCGGGTCCCCTCTTTGGGCTCCATGGTGGGCGGTCGGTGCTGTTGTCGAACGTATACATATTTTCATGGAAACTTCGTTCTCCTCCCTTGTTGATCGCCTCAGAAGCGAGGGCGCAACGTAGATGTCTACAAGTTTTTCGGACACCTAATTCCGGAATTTTCCCCGCTTCCACGTTATTCATTGTGAAATGAAACACAAAGGAGTGCGATCCATTTCACCATTTCTTGTGTTAAAGTCCTTGACTGATGTTTTTGGTCCAGGTTACAAGGTGTCGAGGATGTCAAGCGGCGACCTCCTCTTGGAGCTCCGCGATGTAAAACAATATGAGAAACTACCGCAAGTAGTGTCATTTGGCGAGACCCCCATAACAGTAACCCCACACCGTAAAATGAACACCACCCGTGGTGTTGTGTCAGATGATGATTTGCTTGAGCTGACTGAAGCGGAACTCCTGGAGGGCTTCAGCGAACAAAATGTGATCAATGTCAGAAGAATTAAGATGAGGCGGGATGGTAAAGAGATTCAGAGGAAGCACCTAATAATTACTTTTGGATCAAGTATCTTGCCTGAGTCAATCGAGGCCGGGTACATAAAGCTCCGTGTTAGGCAGTACGTGCCAAATCCACTCCGATGTTTCAAGTGCCAGCGCTTCGGTCACAGCTCGCAGAGCTGCCGAGGCCGCCAAACATGTGCAAAATGCAGTGCTCAAGAACACACCTCTGATGCTTGTGATAACGCTCTCCACTGTGTAAACTGTGACGGGGAGCACGCCGCATACTCGCGGTCGTGCCCCTCCTGGAAGAAAAAAAAAAGAAATCGTAAAGATCAAAGTAAAAGAAAATATCTCATTCAAGGAGGCACGCAGGCGGGTAGCATACCTGCCAAAGAAAAGCTTTGCCGAAGAGGCGCGGCAGGGGGCAGCGTCACAACGGCCTCCGGCGGCTGTCCGACCCACAGGCAGTGAGTCGGCAGCTA
The DNA here is from genome assembly GCF_023375885.2 of Dermacentor andersoni. Lineage (NCBI taxonomy): Eukaryota > Metazoa > Arthropoda > Arachnida > Ixodida > Ixodidae > Dermacentor > Dermacentor andersoni. The sequence continues at coordinate 195,203,975 of NC_092816.1, read as the reverse complement.
CGCCATCTGCCCCCGCGGCGGTTGCAGCTAGCGCTGCTCCGCCAACCCAGCAGACCGGGCCATCGATCGCGAAGGTGGGCGCAGCCGAGGCTGCCTGTCCTGTACACCTGTCCTCAAGGCGCACCAAGCGCCTAAGGAGCGCCGAGGTTCGCTCGAGCGCTTCAGAAAGAGCAAAACCCCTATTATAGGGCCTCGAAAGGGCTCTGTAATGTAAGACATCCCTTCCGTTTCCGTAAACACAGCACCAATTTATTTAAAATATTGATACACAAATCATTCAATGGAATGTCAGAGGTCTACTTAGGAATCTTGATGATGTACAAGAACTCATCCATAAACACAATCCAAAAGTGCTGTGTTTACAGGAAACACACTTGAAATCAAAATACACAAACTTTCTTCGACAGTATGTTACTCTTCGCAAAGATCGCGATGATGCTGTCGCATCATCGGGCGGTGTTGCAATCTTAATTCAGAAAAGCATAGCCTGTCAACGTTAAAGCTACGAACGACCCTTGAGGCAGTGGCGGTTCGGGTTATTCTGTTAAACAAACTTATCACTATTTCGTCGCTTTATATTCCCCCACATTTTAAACTAAGCAAACATGAATTTCAGACCTTTATAGATGAATTGCCAGAACCCTATGTTGTTCTTGGCGATTTCAATGCACATAACTACCTGTGGGGCGACCCTCGTATAGATGCGCGAGGACGTCTTGTCGAACAGTTCCTTTTTTCTTCTGGTGCGTGTCTGTTGAATAAGAAGAAACACACATATTACTCTCTTGCAAACAGAACCTATTCTTCCATAGATCTTAGCATAGTCTCCTCGTCTGTACTGCCTGAACTTGAATGGGAAGTTACCGACAACCCTTACGGCAGCGACCACTTTCCTATACTGCTAAGATCACCGAGAGAAAACCAATATCCACCACACGCTCCTAGGTGGAAGATTGAGACAGCTGATTGGGAGAAATTTCGATCTCTTACTAGTATCTCATGGGCTGACCTGTCTTCGTTAGGAATTGATGCTGCAGTCGAGTTCTTTACAGCATTCATATTAGATGTCGCATCTAAATGCATATCAGAAGTAAATGGCTTGGCGTGCAAAAGGCGTGTCCCGTGGAGGAACGACGATTGTAGGATCGCTCGTAAAAATCAGAACAGGGCGTGGGGGTTGCTACGCGCTTCTCCCACTGCGGAGAATCTTACCAATTTTAAAAAAGTGAAATCCCAAGGTAGGCGAACCCGCCGACAGGCCAGACGAGAAAGTTGGCAGAAGTTTCTATCGCATATCAACTCGTTTAGAGATGAGGCCAAAGCCTGGAACAGGGTGAATAGGATTAGAGGGCGCCAAACATATTCACTCCCTCTGGTAAACACACAGGGCGATACACTGAAAGACCAGGCAGACTCACTTGGGGAGTATTTTGAGAGCGTGTCAAGTCTAACAAATTATTCGCAATCCTTTCTAAAATACAAACAAATAGAAGAATGTAAGCCACTCATAGGAAAATGTCGAAAGAATGAACCATACAACTGTCCATTTAGTATTGCCGAGTTCAGAGCTGCCTTGAGATCATGCAAGAGCTCCGCACCGGGTTCTGACAGAATTATGTATGAAATGATCAAAAACCTACACAATGACACCGAAGTTACACTACTCACAATTTTCAACACTATTTGGGCTGCGGGATACTTTCCAACTGCATGGAAAGAAGCAATTGTGGTCCCTGTTTTGAAGCGGGGGAAAGACCCATCCACGGCGGCAAGCTATCGCCCAATAGCTCTTACAAGCTCCCTGTGTAAGGTTTTTGAAAAAATGATTAATCGCAGACTCATACAATTCCTTGAACTCAATATATTTGATCCATATCAGTGTGGCTTCAGAAAAGGCCGGTCGACAACAGATCACCTTGTACGCATTGAAGGATATATTCGGGACGCATTTGTACATAAGCAGTTTTTCATGTCAATATTCCTTGACATGGAGAAGGCATATGACACAACATGGCGCTACGGCATCTTGCGAGACTTGTCGGAAATGGGCATCTGTGGCAATATGCTGAAAATAATTGAAACCTATTTGTTGAATCGAATCTTCCGAGTGAAAATCGGCAACGTATTGTCGCGACCTTTCATACAAGAAACAGGTGTACCACAGGGAGGCGTGCTGAGTTGTACGCTCTTCATCGTGAAGATGAACTCGCTTCGTGCTTCGCTACCACCTGCCATTCTTTATTCTGTCTACGTTGACGACATTCAAATCGGCTTCAAATCCTGTGACCTCTCAGTATGCGAGAGACAGGTGCAACAGGGCTTGAACAAGATTTCCAAGTGGGCAGACAAAAACGGATTTAAAATCAACCCCCACAAAAGCTCGTGCTTTCTTTTTACAAGAAAGAGAGGCCTGTTTCCGGATCCTTCCTTAGAACTGTGTGGACACCAAATACCTGTCAACAAAGAGCACAAATTTCTGGGTATTATACTTGATTACAGACTCACTTTCATTCCACACATTACATATCTGAAAGAAAAATGTCTAAAACAATGAACCTAATGAAACTTCTATCCCAGACTACATGGGGTAGTGAGAGGAAGTGTTTAATGAACCTATACAAGAGCCTAATTCAGTCTAGATTGGATTATGGTGCCATAGTATACAACTCTGCCGCCCCGAGCGCGCTAAGGATGCTGCATCCTGTCCACCATTTGGGCATCCGCTTAGCTACTGGCGCTTTCAGAAGAAGCCCGATTCAAAGCTTATATGCCGAATCGAATGAATGGTCTCTCCATCTACAGAGATCATACATTAGCTTTACATATTTCCTTAAAGTACGCTCCAATCCTGAACATCCATGTTTTCATACCGTTACCGATATGACGTGCGCTACAGTTTTCAGCAATCGCCCCTCCATAAGACAGCCTTTCTCGCTGCGTGTGAAGGAGATTAGCGATGAAATGCGTGTCCCACTCCTCGAGCATCGCTTAATGCACCTAACCAAGCTCTTACCTCCTTGGGAGTGGCAGCTGATTGAATGTGACATATCCTTTTTAGAAGTAACAAAACACGCACCAGAGATAGAAATCCGAATGCATTTTCTTGAACTCCAGCACAAGCACTCCTGCGCAGAGTTCTACACAGACGCTTCGAAGTCAAATGCCGGGGTGTCTTATGCTGCCTTCGGCCCATCCTTCTCAGAATCTGGTGTACTGCATCCGGAAACAAGTATCTTTACGGCGAGGCCTACGCAGTACTGTCTTCTGTAAATCACATAGGAAAATCGAAACTTTAAAAATCAGCGATATATACAGACTCCCTAAGCGTCGTGAAGGCCTTGATGTCACCCTATAGACAGAAAAATTCAGTACTTAATGAACTATATTCCGTCTTGTGTAAAGCGTACATATCTAACCACCATATCATTATATGCTGGGTGCCTGGCCATAGGAGCATCGAGGGCAACGTTCTGGCGGACGAGATGGCCACGTCTATAGCATCGCAAGCCGTTAACGCTACCGCTGAGGTTCCTGTCACAGATCTGAGGCCTTTCTTGCAAAGGCGGCTGCGGGCCCACTGGCAACGCATGTGGGATGCGGAAAAAGATAATAAGCTCCACCTAATAAAGCCACAGTTAGGACTGTGGCCCACGTCCTCCTGGAGTGTCGGGCAGCCGAATCTGAGAGAAAGAAGCATTTTCCCCTAGCATACCGGCAGCAGATCCCCCTTCATCCCGCAATGTTACTCGGCCCAGAACCGCTATTTAATACCAACGCAGTCCTAAGTTTCCTGAAAGATGCTGTCCTGCATGTTATTAGCCCCACATGTTCATAGCGGGTCCTCTCTTCAGAGGATACCGCTGTGCTAGCTCTTTCGTATAGCACGCGCCTCTAGGCCCTTGTGTTTCAAGGGCTCTGGCGAGACAGCAGTGCCCCAAGTAATTTTACCATCTTATACATTTTCCATTTTGCATCATTCTCCTACGACGGATTTTAATGGTCATAGTATTAGTCATTAATCATCGGCATAATTTTATAGCACGTAGATTTTACGCACTTTACAGCGACTATTTTTAGGCCACTTTACAGCCAAGTCACATCCTCCATAATACATCGCTAACATTAACACCTGTCATGGCGCTCTTTGGCCAAACCTGGCCCTTGCGCCACTAAACACGACACATCATAATCAGGACTCTGGCCCTCTACAACAAGATCGCGCCGAACAGATGTCCTATTCTGTCGTTTAAGAATAGGACACACATATGGCACCCATAACTTTCTACTGACCGGAAGTGAGCCTCCAACCTGTGGTAGATGCGGGGAGAGGCTGACCGTACTCCACGTCCTCCTGGAGTGTCGGGAAGCCGTATCTGAGAGAAAGAGACATTTTTCATTAGCATACCGACAGCACATTTCTCTTCATCCTGCAATGCTTCTTGGTCCAGAACCTCTTTTTAATACAGACTCAGTGCTAGGTTTTCTGAGCGATGTGGTCCTAAATGTTATTAGTCCCATGAATTCGTAGCGCCTCCTCTCTCGAGAGGATGCCACTGCGATAATTGTTTTGCATAGCACATGCCTCCAGGCCCTTGTGTTTCAAGGGCTCTGGGGAGGCAGTAGTGCTCTGGCATTTCTCATAATCTGATACATTTTACCTATCATATCATTCTTTTTATATGCATCTAAATTTTCATAGTACAAGTCATACGTCACCGCCATAATTTTATGATACAGATTTTGCGCACTTTAGAGCGTATATTTTAGGGCCTCTTTACAGCCACCTCACACCAATTCCATAGTATACATAAGTACACTGCAAACTCATTAGCACAGACATGGCGCTCTTTGGCCATACCTGGCCCTTGCGCCACAAAACGCCATACATCATCATAATGACATCTTAGTAGAAACCAAGAGAAAGAAATGGGCATGGGCAGGACATGTATTGAGGAGGGAAGATAACCGATGATCATTAAGGGTTACGGACTGGATTCCAACGGAAGGGAAGCATGGCAGGAGGCGGCAGAAAATTAGGCGGGTGGACGAGATTAAGAAGTTTGCAGGAACAACATGGCCACAATTAGCACATGACCGGGGTAGTGAGAGAAGTATGGGAGAGGCTTTTGCCCTGCAGTGCGCGTAACCAGGCTGATGATGATGAATACCACCAGAAAGTACATGCCTTCTACAAGCCGATACCACATGTTATAATATTAAGCAGTTACTGTAGCAGAAAAAAAGTTCATTAGACTACCGAAAAACTGTCTAGTTTCCCTTGGACAGAAAAGTGTTTAAACGTTTTTCAATGCCTCGCTAAACCACCTTGTCTTTTTCTGTTTCTGCAAAAAAAAATTAGATGCTCGATTCACTTCTTGAAGATTAATTCTGAAACAGTGAAATAGTGCAGTGCCCTCACAGCCTTTCATAGTAAACAAAACTAATGTTAAATGGAGCATACAATTTATCTTTTCCTGCAAGGTTTTGTTTATTAAAATTCTACGGTAATTTTAAACGTCAATTTTCGATGATCCAAATAAAATAAGCTGTCAAGCAGCATACACACCAGGTCACTGGCCAGAGAGGAGACATCGCTGACTAGACCTTCGACGGCGCGTACAACCAGCGCCTCTTCCTCCATGCTGCCAGCCTCAACCTCACGGGGTACCGACGCACACAGTGCACAGCGCAGAGCCCTTAGCAGCGAGGACAGCCTGCCCTCTGTTCTCTGGCGCGAATCTGAAAAGTGACAAGGACATGCTGTGTGTTGCGCAAAAAACGCACGGACGAGAAAAGAAGTATACGGTAAACACAAGCACTCTCGTCACCTGCACGCTCCTTGTGGGGGTTACTGCAGTAGCAGCCCGGAGGGAACTCTGAAATGATACTATGACCCACAGTAATGACAAGGAACAAACTGTCCTTTGCTCTCAGACCATACATATGTACACAACACTGCCACCTGCCACCTTGTCGCACTGCCGATAATAACAGCAACCTCTCAAGTATGTGTGTTGGTATCGATTCACATCCACAGTTTGAATCGGCAACAATGTGCCCAACTTTCCTTTATTCCGGGGCAAGGACAGGCAACAATCCATTTATATATTTATTTGAGACGCACAATACATTCCCACACAAATCATGGGGAGGGGGTAGGCAAAAGACAACTGTCTCCCTGACTGGGCCACATCAATAACGCATTTATATTACACCGTGCAATGGTGGCAGGCAATTTCTAGGAAGAGAAATCTCTGCAAAATGCAAGCGTTCCTTTTCCTTCTAACGTACTGAGAGGGGCACAAATGAACATACAATGGGAAACAAGCGACAAACGTGTGTTTAGAAATTAAAGTACAGTCGAAAACAGATATACCGAACCTACACATAACAAATTAGTGTCCCGGCAGGGGCGCCTGCGTCAGCAGGCGTTTGGTGTGTTGCGACACCACGTACCCGAGCACACGAGGGTTGGACCCTCCCGCGTGTAGCCGTGCGCGGCTTTGCCGTGTCCGGGGAAAGGGGGATCCTGGGGGTTGAGCCGATGCCGGGTGTTTGGACCTTTAAGGCCCCCCGGCGGAGGCAACACACCTCTTTGGCCTCTGCTTCACGTAGACGGCACCCCCGGACTGACCCACCCGGGGGAAACCGGCAGTCGCCTCTTCCTGTCTCTTTCTCTCCTCAAACCTGCGTCTTTATCTCTCACTTTTTGATCTTTCCTGTCTTCTTCTCTCTTCCAGTTACTTCCTTTCTTCACGGCGGCAAGGGTTAACCTTGTGTGAATAGCCAACCTAGGTTATTTCATATTTGGTTACAGTGGTAATGTACAGCTGGCGTCTGCAGGCCGTGTTTCACAGGCCCTGCAGCGTCCCCTTGTAGGACTCCACGGTGGGTGGCTGGCGTTACTGCCGAAATTATAATCTCTTATGGCTTCTTCTTTCCCCCCACTACCTGATCGCTCCCTGAAGAGGGGGCGCACCGATGATGTCTTAGAATTTTTTGCCCGTCAAAAAGAAATTTTTCCTCGATTCCATGTAGTCCACTCTGAAACACCAAACAAACCCGTTCGAACAATCTCACCATTCCTCGTGTCAAAGTCTCTGACCCAAGTTTTTGGTACCGGGTACAAAGCATCCAGAATGGCAAGCGGTGATCTGCTCTTGGAGCTCCGCAACCTGAAGCAATATGAAAAGCTACCCACTCTAGTATCATTTGGCGACGCCAAAGTAACAGTAACACCGCACCGTACTGTGAATACCAGCCGTGGCGTAGTCTCCGATGATGACCTCTTGGAGCTGACTGAGGCGGAGCTCTTGGAGGGCTTCAGCGAGCAGAACGTCATCAACGTTAAGCGAATTAAGATGAGGCGTGATAATAAGGAAATTCAGACCAAACACCTGATACTTACTTTTGGCACAAGTGTTCTGCCCGAGTCCATCGAAGCCGGCTATATCAAGCTCCGTGTTCGCCCATATGTTCCAAATCCACTGCGCTGCTTCAAATGCCAGCGTTTCGGTCACAGTTCACAGAGCTGTCGAGGCCGCCAAACCTGCGCGAAATGCAGTGCTCATGAGCACACCTCTGAAACTTGTGAAAACTCTCTCCATTGTGTAAACTGTGAAGGGGAGCACGCTGCATACTCGCGGTCGTGCCCATCGTGGAAGAAAGAAAAGGAAATAGTTACAATTAAAGTAAAAGAAAACATAAGTTTCAAAGAGGCACGCAGGCGGGTATCCTTCCTGCCAAAGCACACCTTTGCCGATGTGGCGCGTCAGGGGGCAGCGTCACAACGGCCTCCGGCGGCTGTCCGACCCACAAGCAGTGAGTCGGCAGTCACGCCATCTGCCCCCTCGGCGGTTGCAGCTAACGCTGCTCCGTCAACCGAGAAGGGACCATCGACCCCGCAGGTGGGCGCAGCCGAGGCTGCCTCAACCTCCCAGGTCCCTCCCAGCGCTGGCAACGGCCGGCGTAGCCAAATCCCTCAGGGAGCCCCATCAACCTCCGGGCTGGTGGGCGCAGGGGTCTTGCCCTCCAAGGCGGGACTCCCTTTGAAAACTTCTCGCTCGCAAGAGCACGTGTCCGGCGCCTCACTAGAGGCAATGGACACAACACCTGTCCTCAAGGCGCACCAAGCGCCTAAGGAGCGGCGAGGCTCGCTCGAACGCTCCAGAAAGGGCAAAACTCCCATTACAGGGCCTCGAAAGGGCTCTGTAATCTAAGGCATCTTTCCGTTTCCGTACACACAGCACTAATTTACATTAAATATGGATACACAAATCATACAATGGAACGTCAGAGGTCTCCTTAGAAACCTTGATGATGTACAAGAACTGATCCACCAACACAATCCAAAAGTGCTGTGTTTACAGGAAACACACTTAAAATCCAAACACACAAGCTTTCTCCGACAGTACATAACTTTTCGTAAAGATCGCGATGATGCTCTCGCATCATCGGGCGGTGTCGCCATTGTTATCGATAAGAGCACTGCGTGTCAACTTTTACAGCTACAAACGCCTCTCGAAGCAGTGGCGGTTCGAGCTGTTCTCCTAAACAAACTCATCACCATTAGCTCTCTTTACATACCCCCACATTACAAATTAACGAAACAAGAATTTCAATCCTATATAGATCAATTGCCAGAACCTTATGTTGTTCTCGGAGATTTCAATGCGCACAGCTCCCTGTGGGGCGACTCTCGTACAGACGCGCGAGGTCGTCTCGTTGAACAGTTCCTTTTCTCTTCTGGTGCTTGTCTTCTGAATAAGAAGGAAGCGACATACTATTCTCTTGCAAACAGAACATTTTCTTCAATAGATCTTAGCCTAGTCTCCCCGTCATTACTGTGTGAACTTGAATGGGAAGTTAACGACAATCCCTACGGGAGCGACCACTTCCCGATACTACTAAGAACATATAAAGAAAACGAATGTCTACCACAGGCTCCTAGGTGGAAAATCGATACAGCCGACTGGGAGAAATTCCGAACCTTAACTAGAATATCATGGGATGACATGTCCTCGCTAGAAATTGCTGCTGCTGTGGATTACTTTACAGCTTTCATTATAGATGCTGCATCTAAATGCATACGTGAAGTAAGTGGCTCGGCATGCAAACGGCATGTCCCGTGGTGGAACGATGAATGTAGAGTCGCACGTAGGAATCAAAACAAAGCGTGGGGGTTGCTACGTGCTTCACCCACTGCAGAGAATCTTGTTAACTTTAAGAAAGTTAAGTCTCAAGGCAGGAGAACCCGCCGACAGGCCAGAAGAGAGAGCTGGCAAAAGTTTTTATCGAACATCAACTCGTTTACAGATGAGGCGAAAGTCTGGCACCGCGTAAATCGAATTAGAGGGAGACAAACATATTCACTCCCTCTGGTAAACACACAGGGTGATACGCTGCAACATCAGACAGACTCACTTGGGGAGCACTTTGAGAATGTGTCAAGTTCAAAACATTATTCGAAATCCTTCCTGAAGTATAAGCAAATAGAAGAATGTAAGCCACTCAAAAGAAAATGTCTACAGAATGAATCGTACAACTGCCCTTTCAGTATTGCCGAGTTGAGAGCTGCCTTGACCTCATGCAAGAGCTCTGCACCGGTATCTGACAAAATCATATACGAAATGCTCAAAAACTTACACAATGACACGCAGGCTACACTACTCACACTTTTCAACACCATTTGGGATGCAGGGTACCTTCCAACCGCATGGAAGGAAGCCATTGTGGTCCCTGTATTGAAACAAGGCAAGGACCCCTCCTCAGTGGCAAGTTACCGCCCGATAGCCCTCACGAGTTGCATTTGTAAGGTGTTTGAAAAAATGGTTAATCGGCGACTCATTCATTTCCTTGAACTGAGCAAAATCCTTGATCCCTATCAGTGCGGCTTCCGAGAAGGGCGCTCCACAACTGACCATCTTGTACGTGTAGAAGCAAATATCCGGGACGCATTTGTACACAAACAATTCTTCTTATCCATATTCCTCGATATGGAGAAGGCGTACGATACGACGTGGCGTTACGGAATCTTAAGAGACTTGTCAGAAATGGGCATCCATGGCAATATGCTAAACCTAATAGAAAGCTATCTGTCCACTCGTACCTTCCGCGTAAAAGTCGGTAATGTACTTTCGCGTCCTTTTACGCAAGAAACTGGAGTACCCCAAGGAGGCGTGCTCAGCTGCACACTCTTCATCGTGAAGATGAACACGCTTCGCGCATCATTACCATCGGCAATCTCTTATTCTGTCTACGTAGACGACATACAAATAGCTTTCAAATCTTGTAAGCTCGCAGTATGCGAGAGACAGGTACAGCATGGCCTGAACAAAGTGTCGATGTGGGCAGACAAGAATGGATTTAAGATCAATCCTAGCAAAAGCTCTTGCGTTCTTTTTACAAGCAAGAGAGGAATAACCCCAGATCCTTGCTTAGAACTATGTGGACAACAAATACCCGTAAACAAAGAGCACAAATTTCTAGGTGTTATACTAGACTACAGACTCACTTTCGTCCCCCACATTAAACATCTTAAAGAAAAATGTCTGAAAACAATGAACCTAATCAAACTTCTATCCCATACTTCGTGGGGTAGTGACAGGAAGTGCTTAATTAATCTCTATAAGAGCCTGATTCGTTCACGATTAGATTATGGTGCAGTGCTCTATCATTCTGCCGCTCCAAGTGCGCTAAAGATGCTAGACCCTGTTCACCATCTAGGTATCCGTTTAGCCACAGGAGCTTTCAGAACGAGTCCCATACAAAGTTTATATGCAGAATCGAATGAGTGGTCCCTTCATATCCAGAGAACATGCATCAGCCAAACATATTTTCTGAAAGTCCTCTCTAATCCTCAACATCCGTGTTTTAATACCATAAACGATATGACATATGCTACACTCTTTCATAATCGTCCCTCCGTAAGACAGCCTTTCTCGCTGCGTGCGAGAGAGCTTAGTGATCAAATGCATGTCCCACTCCTCAAGCTCCGCCTAATGCATTCAGCCAAGCTGCTACCTCCTTGGGAGTGGCAGCTCATACAATGCGATATATCTTTTGTGCAAGTCACAAAGCATGCTCCAGATATCGAAATCCAAATGCATTTCCGGGAACTCCAGTACAAGTATGCCTGCACCGAGTTCTACACAGACGCATCGAAATCGCGCGAGGGGGTGTCCTATGCAGCCGTCGGTCCATCCTTCTCGGAATCCGACATACTGCACCCGGAAACTAGTATCTTTACGGCTGAGGCCTACGCACTGCTGTCGGCCGTAAAGCATATAAATAAATCACAACTCCAGAAATCAGTTATATATACGGACTCCCTCAGTGTTGTGAAGGCCTTGATGTCTTTCTGTAACCTCAAAAATCCAGTATTTAATGAACTCTACCCCGCACTGTGTAAAGCATATATATCTAACCAACATGTAATTATATGCTGGGTGCCTGGACATAGGGGCATCGAAGGAAACGTTCTAGCCGATCAGATGGCCACATCAACTTCATTTCATGCAGTTTATCCTACTGCTTCGGTCCCTGTCACAGACCTGAAGCCTTTCTTAAGAAGGAAACTACGAAACTACTGGCAACACATGTGGGACGAAGAAATAAATAACAAACTGCATGTAATACAGCCACAATTAGGTTTCTGGCCTCCTGTAACAAAATCCCGCCGGACAGATGTCCTATTCTGCCGTCTAAGAATAGGACACACTTTTGGCACACATAACTTTTTACTCACTGGAAACGAGCCTCCAACCTGTGGTAGATGCGGGGAGAGGCTGACCGTCCTCCACGTCCTACTGGAGTGTCGGGAAGCCGAATATGAAAGAAAGAAACATTTTGTCTTAGCGTACCGGCAACACATCCCCCTTCATCCTGTTATGTTACTTGGTCCAGAACCACTTTTTCACACCAACGCCGTCCTAGGTTTTTTGAAAGATGTTGTATTGCATGTTATTAGCCCCACACGTTCGTAGCACTTCCTCTCTTCAGAGGATGCTGCTGCGATAATTATTTTAAATAGCACATGCCTCTAGGCCCTTGTGGTTCAAGGGCTCTGGCGAGGCAGTAGTGCTGTAAGCAATTCAACATCTCGCATATTTTAAACAATGCATCATTCTTCTACGATGGATTTTAATGTTCATAGTATTCGTCATTAGACATCGCCATAATTTTATAGCACGTAGATTTTACGCACTTTACAGCGACTATTTTTAGGCCTCTTTACAGCCAAGTCACATCTTCACACAACTCATTATCATCTCCGCGAAATCACTAACACTGTCCTGCCGCTCTTTGGCCATATCTGGCCCTTGCGCCACTAAACCACACACATTCATTCATTCAAATTAGTGTGTATATCAAACCGCTGTAAGATCTCCTTGAAAATCCCATACATATGTGTAGGCCTAGTGCACGCATATATGCAACTCCCGTTACCAGCACACTCTACATATAGAACACGGCGCCACGCCAATGACCTGAAAGTGTAGTTCTTTGTGCACTTTGAAGTTTTCTGGCACCTGCAGATGGCGAAGACTATCGTGCACTGGGGAAAGCGCAGAGCAGCGTGCTGAGGATTGATGTTATGAGCATCCGGATTTAATATCTCTGGTCAGCGTACTACGGTGGACAGAAGTTTACCAAGCTCGACCGCAAAGATGCTTACCAGCAGCTGGTGCTCCACGATGCCACCCGGAAATATGTCACAATATCGACAACTTTTGGGCTCTTCTAGTACTCGCGCTTACCGTTTGGTGTGGCCTCAGCACCCGTCATATTTCAGAGGGAGATGGAGAACCTCTTCAGGGGCATGAGGCACGTGGCGGTGTACTTGTATGTTATCCTGGTTACTGGCATCGATGATGGGGACCATCTGCAGAACTTGCACAATGTCCTGCCATGACTGCCGGACGTCGGTTCAAGCTGGAAAGGTGGATCTTCCTGGCCCACAGTGTTGAGTACTTGGGACATGTCATTTCCCAGGCTGGCCTAGCCCCGGCTCCCCGCAAAGTTGATGCTGTTCTCAAGGCGCCTAAGTCCCGGAAAAAGAAGGAACTTCAGAGCTACTTCGGCCTCATCAAAGTCTACAGGAGTTTCCTGCCGAACCTGTCGGAGCATCTACAACCGCTCCGTCTTCTGCTTCGAGATAGTCAGAATTGGGCCTGGAAGAAGGAGCAGGACCGGGCCTTCCAACGCAGCAAGCAGCTAATCATCAATGCTCCAGTGCATGTACACTTGGATCCAGCAAAGCCTTTCGTCTAGACCATAGATGCATCGCCGTACAGCGCGGGAGCCGGCCTGGCACACCCGTACAAGGATGGCCTAGAACGCCCTGTGGCAATTGCTTCTCATAGGCTTCATGCCGCAGAGCAACGCTACAACCAGCTGGACAAGGAAGGTGTCGTGACAAGGAAGGTGACACGTTCGGTGTCGAATGCTTCCACCAGTATCTGTGGGGCTACAAACCACTGTTGGGGCTGCTGGGGCTTGATAAGGCAGTTCCCGTGCAGGCATCACCTCGAGTGGTACGCTGGGCCTTGAGACTGGCAGCTTAGAATAGGACACACATTTGGCACACATAACTTTTTACTCACCGGAAACGAGCCTCCAACCTGTGGTAGATGCGGGGAGAGGCTGACCGTCCTCCACGTCCTTCTGGAGTGTCGGGCAGCCGAATCTGAAAGAAAGAAACATTTTCCATTAGCATACCGCCAGCACATCCCCCTTCATCCAGTAATGTTACTCGGCCCAGAACCGCTGTTTGACTCCAGCGCAGTCCTGGGCTTCCAGAAAGATGTTGTCTTGCATGTTCTTAGCCCCACATGTTCGTAGCGGGTCCTCTCTTCAGAGGATACCGCTGTGATAGCTCTTTCGTATAGCACATGCCTCCAGGCCCTTGTGTTTCAAGGGCTCTGTCGAGGCAGCAGTGCTCCAAGTAATTTTACTATCTTATACATTTTCCATTTTGCATCATTCTCCTACGATAGATTTTAATGGTCATAGTTTATAGCACGTAGATTTTACGCACTTTACAGCGACTATTTTTAGGCCACCTTACAGCCACGTCACATCTACCATAATACATCGTCAACATTACCACGTGTCATGGAGCTCTTTGGCCAAACCTGGCCCTTGCGCCATTAAACACCACATATCATCATCATGGCAGCTTAGAGTTACCAGCTCGTTTACCATCCCAGAAAGGACCTGGGACCTGCTGACGCCCTGATCCGCCTGCCCCTGCCAGAGGTGCCTGATGCTGTTCCAGAACCTGCTGAAGTGTTCAGGGTGGAGCAGCGTACCTGGAGGTGCCGTGACCCAGTGCCATCTCAGGCGGTCATGGCGGTATCCCGTGTGGAGGAATTGGTTCAGCAGGCCTATAGCCATAAGGCCGCTGAGCTGAGCTTGCAGCACGGCTGGCTACTATGGGGTTCCATGGTGGTAATCCCACGAAATCTCCAGTCCAGGGTCCTGCGACTGGTGCACACAGTTCATCCTGGCTTGGAAAAGACCAAGATGATCGCCTGGTTCGGCGTCTGGTGGCCTGGCCTGGACATCGCTCGCATGGTGCAGAGCTGCCAAATCTGCCAGGAGCATTAGCGGGCCTCACGTCCTGTGGAAATCGCCCCCTGACCCTTCCCACAGACCCTGGTCCCGCCTGCATGTAGCTTTTGGGGGCCCATCAAGGGCCATTACTTCCTGGGGGTGGTGGACGCCTTTTCGAAGTGGGTGGAGGTTCTACCTGGCTCCACACCATCAGCAAGTGCGACCATTGCAGTGCTACGACAAGTCTTTGCCGCCCAGGGGTTGCCGGACGTCACCATGTCCGACAATGGTCCTGCTTTCACCAGCGCAGAGTACCTGGCCTGGCTGACGAACAATGGAATCCTCGAGATGATGGTTCCGCCTTACCACCCTGCTTCAAATGGTGCAGCCGAGCAGGTGGTGCAAACTATCAAGGACAAGCTCAAGAAGAGCCAGACTGGTGATTTCCAAATGTAGATTACCCGGATACTGTTCCAGTACCCGACCACACCCCACGATGTCACTGTCCGTGCCCCCTGCGAGCTCCTGCTGGGTCGGATGGTCAAGACACCCTTGGACGCCTTGCATCCAGACCTCCGATCCACAGTGCTTCTGAAGCAGCCGAAACAGAAGCTGGCTGCTGACCAAGGGTGCCATCAAGGGCCTTTGCCGGAGTCGGGATCTCCAGTTTTCGTCAGGAACTTCCATCCTGGCCCACCCTCGTCCGTGGGACAGGGGTTCTCGTGCTAGTGCCTCGACGCTGCTCGTCCGCATGCCAGATGGGGCCCCGTCGCAGACAGGCCGACCATGTTAGGCCTCGCCTCGGGACCTGGCCAGCACCCTCGACTGCCACTTCAGGGTTTCAGCCTGTAGGAGGACTAGCAGCAACACCAGTTGCTTCTAGCGGAGCGCCACCCACCTCGGAGGCGGCAAGGGTTGCCAGTGATGCGGCACCCGTTGGGCCGGTGTCAAGACCGGCCCAACGGACGGAGTGATAGTGGCTCAGGCAGCCCCCGACTTTGCAGGCAGGCATTCTCGACTTGGTGGCATGGAGGCAGAACCTCATACTTTGAACTTGGATGTTTTTGGCCGTCGACAAACAGACTGGGGGTAAGGGGGTGTAACAAGCATGCGACGCCCCCTCAGGTATAATCTTCATTGGCCTGCTAGGCCACATTGGTCACCACACGAATAAACAGCAGCGAGCAAAGCTGCTGCGCGGTCAGTCATTGTCCATCCCCACCACGCTGCGGAGCATCTATTTAACCGAGGGCGCCTCGAGCCCTCCCTCATTCACGAACCCGGGCGGTTCGCGACATCATCCAAACGTCCACCTATTCTGAAGCCATTCTGATGTTCTCCCCAAATGCCATTATTCTGTGGCCATGCATGCAACTTTAATTTGATTGCCTGCATTGCTAGCTTGTATATTACATATGTAATGGTCAACGGTCTATACAAGTGATTTCTATCATTCTCCCCCTTACCTTCATAAATTAAATTCATTCTACGTTGTCGCCAACTGTCTGGTATTCAATTTTTTCCACTGCTTTCAGAAGAGCTTGCCCCCTTTTTTAGTCCTAGTTCATTAATCAGCCTAACGAGAACCTGGTCTAGAACTATGGCTGTGCGTTGGGGGATTTTCTCTTCGGCTTTCTTCCAGTTGAAATTTGTCAGCACCAGCTCTTTTTCCAACTGGGTCTCTTTCATGCTCTTTTGTTCTTCCAATACAACCTCGTCATTACTTTGGAAAGATTCGGCTGGGATTTTGGGGATGTAAATAAATGCCGTATTAAAATGTAATTTTTCCCCGCAGGGGCGTCTGCGCAAGCAGGCGTTTGGTGTGTTGCGACACCACGTACCCGAGCACACGAGCCCCGCAGGGGCGTCTGCGTCAGCAGGCGTTTGGTGTGTTGCGACACCACGTACCCGAGCACACGAGGGTTGGACCCTCCCGCGTGTAGCCGTGCGCGGCTTAACCGTGTCCGGGGAAAGGGGGATCCTGGGGGTTGAGCCGATGCCGGGTGTTCGGACCTTTAAGGCCCCCCGGCGGAGGCAACACACCTCTTTGGCCTCTGCTTCACGTAGACGGCACCCCCGGACTGACCCACCCGGGGGAAATCGGCAGTCGCCTTTTCCTGTCCTCCTCTCTAGTCTTCGTCTTTCTCTCTCGCCTTTTTCATCTTTCCTGTCTTCTCATCACTTCTTACTTCCGAATTTCCTGGCGGCAAGGGTTAACCGTGTGTAGTATATCCAGTCTTGGTTATATGCATTAGGTTATAGTGGCGGTGCATGTGCAGGTTGCTCACAACCTGTAGCGTCCCCTTGTTGGGCTCGGTGGTGGGTGGCTACCACCGCCGCCGAATTTCAAACCATATTATGGCAGAAGCTTTTCCGCGACTTCCAGATAGGCCTCTGAAAAGAGGCCGCACCGAAGCACCTTTTCAATTCACCCTCCGAACCGACCTAGACAACTTTCAACGTTACCACGTCTTACATAGTGAAGGATCACAAAGTATGCGTAAGCTATCTCCTTTCTTGGTGGCGAAATGCCTCATCGAAAAAATTGGCAAAGACTATAAAGCCTCGAAAATGACCAGTGGAGACCTACTTATAGAACTGAGAAACAAAGAACAAGTGCCAAAGCTGTCCGAACTCGCCAGTATTGGTGAAATCAAAGTCACAATTTCTCCCCATCGCTCCCTAAACACCTGCAGGGGCGTTATCTCAGAGGAAGATTTTCTCAGCTTGAGTGACGAGGAACTTCTCGAGGGGTTCCAAGAACAGAATGTCATTAAAGTACAAAGAATTACAATCCGAAGAAACAATGAACAACTCCCGACCAAACATGTGATCCTCACATTTGGTACTAGTATTCTCCCCACTTCTCTCGACGCAGGATACCTAAAGATAAATGTTAGGCCGTACATACCGAACCCGAGGCGATGTTTCAAGTGCCAGAGGTTCGGCCACGCATCACAATCATGCAGAGGCAAAGAAACATGCGCGAAAGGCAGTGCCAACGATCACCCATCCGAAAATTGTAACGCTCCTCCACGCTGTGTGAATTGCAAAGGGGATCATCCAGCGTATTCGCGATCATGTCCCTGTTGGAAGAAGGAGAAGGAAGTGATTGCTCTTACAGTGAAAGAGAAGATTTCGTTTTTTGAAGCAAGGAAGAGGCTTTCGCTCCTACCCCAAATCAGGAGTCTACAGTCTCAGGAGTCTACAGAGATCACAGTCGGTGGTCCTGTAGCAACTCCATCCGCCCCCTCGGTGGCAGCAGCTAGTGCTACTCCACCATCATCCAAGACGGCCCTGCAGACAGTCGTCCCACAGGTCCCCAGACTAAACAGAATGCCAAGGCCCTAGGCGCGCGTCTCGGCGCCTGGCTCTCGATCATCCAGCGCCTCAGAGAAGGCAATGGAGGTCGACACTAAAACCCCGGCGTCATTGACGCCAAAAGAACAGCGCTCTTCTGAGCGCCCTAAGAAGGACAAGAAAAAGCAACAGGCAACCTGATCGGTTACCGCCCATTAAACGTGCACTGTCCCATATCGCATGTCACCTTTAGTTTTTAAGTTCGCAAACACCAGTACATTTTTCATTTTAGAAACATGGCTTTCATTGTACACTGGAATTGCAGAGGTCTTATACACAATATAGGTGACATCAAAGACATTATCAACACTTTTTCGCCAGTTGCAGGGTGTCTCCAAGAAACGAATCTTGGTCCAAAAAATAGTAACATTCTCAAAGGTTTCACCGTTGTCCGAAGGGATCGCGAACACTCTAGCCGTTTGTCAGGAGGAGTCGCCGTAGTCGTTCAGGGCGGCACCCCTACACGAAATGTTCAACTGAGTACTTCTTTCGAGGCTGTTGCCGTCACCGTTCTATCGCAAAAAACCATCACCATCTGTTCACTTTACATCCCACCCCATACTCATTTTACTACTAGACAACTGGAAAATCTAATACACCAGTTGCTGGATCCTTTTATTCTAGTAGGAGATTTTAATGCCCATTGTAGCCTCTGGGGCAGCGATAGAACAGACCAAAGAGGGCACGTAATCGAAAATTTTATTACTTAATTTTTATACACTACACAAATAAACCAAACATGATTAGACCACTTGTACTGCGGTATGAGCAATACTGTCGTGATTATGAAATTCCCCACGAAGTCCTCCAGGTTGCCAAGAAGCCAGAACGGTTGGCCCCGTGGTACGATTTTACGCAGTTGTGCGACTGGACATTAACACATTTAAGGAAAAAAGACACCCCACACGAACACATTAAACAAGAATTCCGTGCTCTTCAGGACCAATATCAATATCACATGCAATTTTACACTGATGGGTCCAAAACAAAAGAACACGTGGGTGTAGGGGCAGTAACAGAAAACTGGGAAAGAAGCATTCGTCTAACAAAACATGCCTCTGTTTTCACTGCTGAAGTTTACGCTGTATGGGTTGTAGTCAAAAAGATTATCACTGGCAAGCACAAAAACACAGTCATATACACAGATTCTTTAAGTACACGGAAGGCTCTAAACCTAAAATCTGAGTGTGAACCCCTATTAGGGGACATACTAAACATGGTCGCGCTTAACAAATATGGGAAATCAATCCGCTTCTGCTGGGTACCAAGTCATGTCGGGATACCGGGTAACGAAGCAGCCGATAGATGTGCATCGATAGCAGCGAACAAAGAGATAACAAACACAATACTTCCGTACAAAGATAGGATCCGCGCAATTAGAAAAGCCTTAACGGCGAAATGGCAACGCGAATGGGACCGTTGTGCTGACAACAAACTACACCTCACAAAACCCATAGTTGGCGAGTGGAAGTCATGCTATCATCAGGAGCGGTTCATCGAAGTAGTTTTATGCCGACTACGCATTGGGCACACACACCTCACACACAATTACTTACGAAAGAAGACACACCAACATGCGAGAAATGTCAAGAACCACTAACAGTTATGCACATACTACTCACATGCACGCAGATTGAAACACACAGACGAAAACTTTTGCACAATTTATATCAACTACACATACCTTTACATCCTGCTCTAATTTTAGGTGATAATCAGCTAGTCCCATTATGTGACGTTCAGAAATTTCTAGACGACACTGGATTTTTACATAAAATATAGATTATTAACAAAGCCTTTTCCTTCATTAACTGGATTTTAAAACACCCCGTGTCTGGCGCAGCATAGCCTTAGCCGCTTTTGCGCCATTAAACCCCATTTAACTAACTAACTAACCGAGCACACGAGGGTTGGACCCTCCCGCGTGTAGCCGTGCGCGGCTTAGCCGTGTCTGGGGAAAGGGGGATCCTGGGCGTTGAGCTGATGCTGGGTGTTCGGACCTTTAAGGCCCCCCGGCGGAGGCAACACACCCCTTTGGCCTCTGCTTCGCATAGACGGCACCCCCGGACTGACCCACCCGGGGGAAATCGGTAGTTGCCTTTTCCTGTCTCTCTCTCCCTACAACCTTCGTCTCCTCCTTACTTTCCACCTTTCCTGTCTTCTCATTTCTTTATTACTTCCGACCTTCCTGGCAGCAAGGGTTAACCTTGTGTGAGTAGCCAACCTTGGTTATATCATATTTGGTTATAGCGGTAGCGTACAGCTGGCGCTTGTAGGCCCTGTTTTACAGGCCCTGCAGCGTCCCCTTGTTGGGCTCCATGGTGGGTGGCTGGCGCTACTGCCGAAAAATACACTCCCACTTTGGCTAGTTCTTTCCCTCCACTATCTGATCGCTCCCTGAAAAGGGGGCGCACCGAAGAAATCTTTGAATATTTGGACGCCAAAAAGAAACTTTCCCGCGATTCCATGTAATCCACTCTGAAAAACAAGGAAAACAAGCTTGAACAATCTCACCTTTTGTTGTTTCAAAAACTCTAACTCAGGCATTTGGACCAGGATATAAAGCATCAAAGATGGCTAGCGGTGATCTCCTTTTGGAGCTCCGCGACAAAAAACAACACGAGAAACTGCCTAACCTTCTATCATTTGGAGAAGTCCCAGTCACAGTTACCCCGCACCGCACGATGAACACCACCCGTGGTGTAGTTTCGGATGATGACCTGATGGCACTTACGGACGCTGAACTATTAGAAGGCTGGAGCGACCAAAACGTAATCAATGTTAAGAGAATTCTGCTAAGGCGCGATGGAAAAGAGATCAAAACAAAACATCTAATTCTCACCTTTGGTTCAAGTGTGCTCCCTGAGTGTATTGAGACAGGATATGTGAAGCTCCGGGTCAGACCATATGTCCCAAACCCTCTGAGATGTTTTAAATGCCAGCGATTTGGCCACAGCTCATCGAACTGCCGCGGCCGCCAAACGTGTGGAAAATGCAGTGCTCATGAGCACTCCGCTGAATCGTGTGAAAACACTCTCCACTGTGTGAACTGTGATGGGGAGCACGCCGCGTAGTCGCGGTCGTGCCTATCTTGGAAAAAAGAGAAAGAGATTGTAACGATCAAAGTAAAAGAAAACATAAGTTTCAAAGAAGCACGCAGGCGGGTATCCTTCCTGCCAAAGCACACCTTTGCCGATGTGGCGCGTCAGGGGGCAGCGCCACAACGGTCTCCGGCGGCTGTCCGACCCACACCCAGTGAGGCGGCAGTGACGCCATCCGCCCCCCCGGCGGCTGCAACTGACGCTGCTACGCCAACACAGCAGACGGGGCCATCGACCCCGAAGGCGGGCGCAGCCGAGGCTGCCTCAAGCTCCCCGGCCCCTTCCAGCGCTGGCAACAGCCGGCGCAGCCAAATCCCTCAGGGAGCCCCATAGACCTCCGGGCTGGTGGGCGCAGGGGTCTTGCCCTCCAAGGCGGGACTCTCTCGGGAAACATCTCGCTCGCAAGAGCACGTGTCCGGCGCCTCACAAGAGGCAATGGACACCACCTATTCTCAAGGCTCACCAAGCGCCTAAGGAGCGGCGAGGCTCCCTCGAACGCTCCAGAAAGAACAGAACCCCCGTTACAGGGCCTCGAAAGAGCCCTGTAACCTAAGGCATCACCTCCCTTTCCGTACACACAGCACTTATTTACATTAAATATGGATACACAAATTATTCAATGGAACATTAGAGGTCTCCTTACAAACCTTGATGATTTGCAAGAACTCATCCACAAACATAATCCAAAAGTGCCGTGTTTACAGGAAACACATTTAAAATCCAGACACACAAACTTTCTCCGTACGTATGTTACGTTTCGCAAAGATCGCGATGATGCCGTCGCATCATCGGGTGGTGTTGCGATTCTCACTCATAAAAATATAGCATGTCAACCTTTACAGCTTCGAACGCCCCTTGAAGCAGTGGCGGTGCGAGTTGTCCTGCTAAACAAACTCATCACCATTTGCTCCCTTTACATACCCCCGCATTACCAACTGAACAAACATGAATTCCACTCCTTGATCGATCAATTGCCAGAACCTTATGCTGTTCTTGGCGATTTCAATGCGCACAGCTCCCTGTGGGGCGACTCTCGTATAGATTCGCGAGGTCGCCTTGTTGAACAGTTCCTTTTTTCTTCTGGAGCGTGCCTTCTCAATAAGGAAGAACCCACATATATCTCTCTTGCGAACAGAACCTTTTCGTCAATAGATCTTAGTATCCTCTCCCCGTCTGTACTGCCTGAACTTGAATGGGAAGTTACCGACAACCCTTACGGCAGCGACCACTTCCCTATACTGCTAAGATCATATAGAGAAAACGAATATCCACCATACGCTCCTAGGTGGAAGATTGAGACAGAGATCGAAATTTCTCCCAATCAGCTAACTAGTATCTCATGGGCTGACCTGTTTTCGTTAGGAATTGACGCTGCAGTCGAGTTTTTTACAGCATTCATAATAGATGTCGCATTTAAATGCATATCAGAAATAAAGGCTTGGCCTGCAAACGACGCGTCCCATGGTGGAACGACGATTGTAGGATCGCTCGTAAAAAACAGAACAGGGCGTGGGGGTTGCTACGCGCTTCTCCCACTGCAGAGAATCTAGTCAACTTTAAAAAAGTAAAATCCGAAGGCAGGCGAACCCGCCGACAGGCCAGGCGAGAAAGTTGGCAGAAGTTTCTATCGAGTATTAACTCGTTCAGAGATGAGGCGAAAGCCTGGAACAGGGTCAATAGGATAAGAGGACGACAAGCACATGCACTCCCTTTGGTAAACACAGAAGGCGATACCCTACAAGATCAGGCGGACTCACTTGGGGAGCACTTTGAGAGCGTGTCAAGTGCCAACCATTACTCGCAATCCTTTCTTAAATATAAACAAATAGAAGAATGCAAGCCACTCATAAAAAAGTGTCGGCAGAATGAACCGTCCAACCACCCCTTTAGTATTGCAGAGTTGAGAGCTGCCTTGAGCGCATGTAAGAGCTCTGCACCGGGATCTGATAGAATCATGTACGAAATGCTGAAAAACTTGCACAATGACACGCAAGTTACACTACTTACACTTTTCAACACGATCTGGGACGCAGGGTGCTTTCCGACCGCATGGAAAGAAGCCATTGTGGTCCCTGTTTTAAAACAAGGCAAAGATCCTTCCTCAGTGGCAAGCTACCGCCCGATAGCCCTCACAAGTTGCATGTGAACACCACCCGTGGTGTTGTGTCAGATGATGATTTGCTTGAGCTGACTGAAGCGGAACTACTGGAGGGCTTCAGCGAACAAAATGTGATCAATGTCAGAAGAATTAAGATGAGGCGGGATGGAAAAGAGATTAAGACGAAGCACCTAACAATTACTTTTGAATCAAGTATCTTGCCCGAATCAATCGAGGCCGGGTACATCAAGCTCCGTGTCAGGCCGTACGTGCCAAACCCACTCCGATGTTTCAAATGCCAGCGCTTCGGCCACAGCTCGCAGAGCTGCCGAGGCCGCCAAACATGTGCAAAATGCAGTGCCCACGAACACACATCTGAAGCTTGTGAGAATGCTCTCCACTGTGTGAACTGTGATGGGGAGCACGCCGCGTACTCGCGGGCGTGCCCATCCTGGAAAAAAGAAAAGGAAATTGTAACAGTTAAATTAAAGGAAAATATAAGTTTCAAGGAGGCACGCAGGCGGGTATCGTACCTGCCCAAGAACAGCTTTGCCGATGTGGCGCGTCAGGGGGCAGCGTCACAACGGCCTCCGGCGGCTGTCCGACCCACAGGCAGTGAGTCGGCAGTTACGCCATCTGCCCCCGCGGCGGTTGCAGCTAGCGCTGCTCCGTCGACCCAGAATGAGGGACCATCGACCGCCACGGTGGCCGCCGCCGAGGCTGTCCCAACCTCCCCGCCCCCTTCCAGCGCTGGCAACAGCCGGCGCAGCCAGATCCCTCAGGGAGCCCCATCGACCTCCGGGCTGGTGGGCGCAGGGGTCTTGCCCTCCAAGGCGGGACTCTCTCGGGAAACATCTCGCTCGCAAGAGCACGTGTCCGGCGCCTCACAAGAGGCAATGGACACTACACCCATCCTCAAGGCGCACCAAGCGCCTAAGGAGCGGCGAGGCTCCCTCGAACGCTCCAGAAAGAACAAAACCCCTATTACAGGGCCTCGAAAGGGCTCTGTAATCTAAGGCATCCCATCCGTTTCCTTAAACACAGCACCAATTTTATTTTAAATATCGATACCCAAATCATTCAATGGAACATCAGAGGTCTTCTTAAAAACCTTGATGATTTACAAGAACTCATCCACCAACACAATCCAAAAGTGCTGTGTTTACAGGAAACACACTTAAAACCAAAACACACAAACTTTCTACGACCGTATGTCACGTTTCGGAAAGATCGCGATGATGCTATCGCATCATCGGGCCGTGTTGCCATTTCTATCCATAAGAGCATTGCATGTCAACTTTTACAGCTACAAACGCCTCTCGAAGTAGTGGCGGTTCGAGCTGTACTCCTAAACAAACTCATCACCATTAGCTCTCTCTACATACCCCCACATTACAAATTACGAAACATGAATTCCAGTCCTTTATTGATCAATTGCCAGAACCTTACGTTGTACTTGGCGATTTCAATGCGCACAGCTCCCTGTGGGGCGACTCTCGTATAGATGTGCGAGGTCGACTTGTTGAACAGTTCCTTTTTTCCTCTGGTGCGTGCCTTCTGAATAAGAAGAAACCCACATATTACTGTCTTGCAAACAATACCTTTTCTTCAATTGATCTGAGCATAGTTTCTCCGTCCATACTGCCTGAACTAGAATGGGAAGTTACGAATGATCCTCACGGAAGCGACCATTTCCCCGTACTACTAAGAACGCTTAAAGAAAACGAATATCCACCACAGGCTCCTAGGTGGAAGATTGACACAGCAGAGTGGGATAAATACCGAAACCTAACTAGTATATCATGGGATGACATGTCCTCGTTAGGAATTGATGCTGCCGTGGAATATTTTACAGCCTTCATAATAGATGCCGCAACTAAATGTATATCACAAGTAAATGGCTTGGCATGCAAACGGCGTGTCCCGTGGTGGAACGAGGACTGTAGGATCGCTCGTAAGAAACAGAACAAAGCGTGGGGGTTGCTACGCGCCTCTCCCACTGCGGAGAATCTGTTTAACTTTAAGAAAGTGAAATCGCAAGGCAGGCGAACACGCCGACAGGCTAGAAGAGAGAGTTGGCAGAACTTTTTATCCGGTATCAATTCGTATACAGATGAGTCCAAAGTTTGGAACAGGGTTAATAGGATAAAAGGGCGACACTGAAAGATCAAACACTGAAAGATCAGGCAGACTCGCTTGGGGAACACATTGAGAGCGTGTCGAGTTCAAACCATTATTCGCAATCCTTTTTGAAATACAAACAAATAGAAGAACGTAAGCCAATCATACGAATATCCAGACAGAATGAACCCTATAACCGGCCTTTCAATATTGCTGAGTTGACAGCTGCCTTGAACACATGCAAAAGCACTGCACCGGGACCTGATAGTCATGTATGACATGATCATAAATAAACATACTGACACCAAACTTACACTACTCACACTTTTCAACGCTATTTGGGCTACGGGATACCTCCCATCCACATGGAAAGAAGCGATTGTGGTTCCTGTTCTTAAACAGGGCAAGGTTACCTGATTTGTGGACTGGAATGACCTTGCCCTCTTTCCAGTCGTCTGGTAAGATTCCTGTTTCAAGTGAAAGTGAAAAGAGCATCGAAAGATACACTGCAATAATTTCTTTAGTATTTTTTAACAGTTTTGAGTTAATGTCGTCGACACCAGCCGATGATGAAAGTTTTAATTTGTCAATGAGTGATGAAATGCCAGCGACAAAAATTTCAACAGGGGCCATCATTGGCAGTGTCGCAGTAGGTGGCGTAGGAAGAGGCAAGTCGGCTTCTTCAGTGAACACGGATGAAAACGCGATGTTAAAAGTGTCAGCACAAACAGCGTCGCTCATAATTTCGTCTTTATCGCTTGTAAGTGTGATGTCATGTGTTTGTTGCGGGTTTATGACTTCCCAAAATTTTCTAGGGTTAGTTTTTATAATTTTAGCTAAGTCGTTATGATAAAATGTTTCTCGCGCTTTCCGAATTGCAGTGTAATAAGCGTCTTCCGCAGAATAGTACCTGTCCCATGCGCTCGGACTTCCATCACATTTCGCAGTACGAAAAAGGCGCTTTTTCTTATTTTCGAGTCTTTTTAAATTTTTACAGAACCATGGTTTATTTTTATTGGCAAGAAAGCTCACCGTGGGGATGAATTTATTAGTCAGGTCAGTAATTTTGTCTTTAATCGCTAGCCAGTTGTCATTGAGGGAACGGGAAACGAAATTGGATTGGAAAACAGGCAGAAAATCTCGTAATTCATTATTAATTGCTTCATAGTCAGCCTTATCGTACAAGTGAATTGTTTTGCGGAAGACGGAACGTGTTTTGGGGACGAAGTTAAAAGTGGTATAAATGACTTTGTGATCGCTTATTTCTCGTTAATATGCGATAGATTTTAAGCTTTCGGGGTTATTCGTTAGTAGAAGGTCTAGA
Organism: Dermacentor andersoni; assembly: GCF_023375885.2. Taxonomy (NCBI): domain Eukaryota; kingdom Metazoa; phylum Arthropoda; class Arachnida; order Ixodida; family Ixodidae; genus Dermacentor; species Dermacentor andersoni. The sequence goes on along the minus strand of NC_092816.1, from coordinate 195,177,415 downwards.
ATGTTTGACGATTCACAAGTGACGCGCGTCGGTTCTGTTACTTGTGGGGTGAGGCCAAAGTTGAGGCAAACATTAATAAATTCGCTTGCTTCGGTATTTCCTGAAGTTGGTGAAGCCTGATTGAGCCAATTAATGCTAGGGAAGTTGAAGTCTCCATAAAGGAGGATGTGTGCATTGGTGTGTTTTTTAGTAAGCTGGGATAATATTTCATTAAGTTCGAGGGCGAAATCTGGATCAGTTCGAGGGGGCCTGTAGCATACCCCAAGTATTATTGCTTCGGGAGGGGCACGACACATTACCCATAGCGATTCCAGTTGTGAAGATGTACTGATTAGAGAGCATGCTAGTTCTTTGTTAGTGGCGATGAGTACGCCCCCGCCACGTGCATTTTTGCGGTCGTGGCGAAAAATGTTAAAGTTCGGCAAGTCAGCCAGTGCCTCCGTATCTGAAATGTCGTCATTGAGCCATGTTTCTGTTAGTATCAGTATACTACTGCCGGTTGATTGTACTAGATTAGACAGGAGCACGCGTTTCGGAAGAAAACTACGTATGTTAGTATAAAGTACAGAAAATGAAAGATTATAGGTTGCGCATATGATGCTGTCGATGGCGATACGGTAGCTGGATTAGTTTCGATGATCCACAGCGGTGCTGGGGGCGCTGTCAAACGTCCTGAAGCATGGGCGACAGGGAGGAGGCAGACGCTGGGTTCGCTTCCGTTGGCAGCAGGCACGAAGTTTCCCGAAGTGGCAGAAGAGGCTGCCAAGAAGGTAGACACGAGCAGGTCGACGATGATGCGGGCGAAAACCTGCATGATCAGGATGAACTGGTTAGCGGTCTGTGTGGTGGCACAGCCGCGAAGCCCACAGTGCGCGGTGGACGGTGGTTGCAGCTTTATAGGTTGCGCATATGATGTTGTCGATGGCGATACGGTAGCTGGATTAGTTTCGATGATCCACAGCGGTGCTGGGGGCGCTGTCAAACGTCCTGAAGCATGGGCGACAGGGAGGAGGCAGACGCTGGGTTCGCTTCCGTTGGCAGCAGGCACGAAGTTTCCCGAAGTGGCAGAAGAGGCTGCCAAGAAGGTAGACACGAGCAGGTCGACGATGATGCGGGCGAAAACCTGCATGATCAGGATGAACTGGTTAGCGGTCTGTGTGGTGGCACAGCCGCGAAGCCCACAGTGCCCTACCTCTCCCGAATTTGACCCCAGCGGAGGCCCCTGCTAGTGCTGGCACCAGTCAGCACAGCTCAGAGGTCAACACAAGCCCATCAACCACCAGCACGGTGGGCTCCAAGGCCTTGTCTTCCGAGACAAGGCCTTCACGGAAAACACAGCGCTCGCAAGAGCACGTGTCCAGTGCCTCTCAAGAGGCCATGGACACAACAACCAGTCAGAAGGCGCAGCTGACGCCTAAGGAGCGGCGCGATTTTCTCGACCGCTCCAGGAAAGACAAAATTCCAATTACAGGACCCCAAAAGGGCTCTGTAACCTAAACCTAAACAAAAGGGCTCTGTAACCAAGAGACTCACTTGAAATCTAAACATAAACACTTCCTTCGTCACTATGTTATTTTTCGGAAGGATCGCGATGATGCTCTCGCATCATCAGGCGGTGTAGCCATCATAGCAGACAAATCTCTAGCCTGTCAACACTTACAGCTACAAACGCCCCTTGAGGCAGTGGCCATTCGAGCTGTACTTTTAAGTAAACTGATAACCATCTGTTCCCTGTATATACCGCCGCATTTTCAGCTTCACAAACAAGAATTCCAAACTTTAACAGATCAGCTGCCTGAGCCATATCTCGTGCTTGGAGATTTAAATGCGCACAGCAACCTATGGGGCAACTCGCGCTGTGACGCGAGAGGTCGCTTGATTGAACAGTTCCTTTTTTCTTCAGGTGCATGTCTTTTGAATGAGAAGGAGCCCACGTATTATAACATAGCAAACAAAACATACTCCTCAATAGATCTTAGCATTGCATCTCCTACCCTTCTACCTTACTTTAAATGGAAAGTTATTAAAAACCCATACGGGAGTGATCATTTCCCTGTAGTTCTAAGCACACCAATGGCTAATGAATGCCTTCCACAATTACCTCGCTGGAGAACTGACTCAGCTGACTGGGAAAAATTCAGAAAGCTTGCTTCTTTATCCTGGGACGACATGTGTGCTCTAAGCATAGAAGCTGCGGTTAAATATTTTACGGTTTTTTTCCTTGACACCTCCTCCAAATGTATCCCTGTAACAAGTGGATTGTCCACAAAACGCCGTCTTCCGTGGTGGAACGATGACTGTCGCATAGCGCGTAAGAAACAGAACAAGGCATGGGCATGACTTCGGGATTTTCCGACGGCAGAAAATCTTGTCAATTTCAAACAGGTCAAATCCCAGGGTCGGAGAACGCGGCGACAAGCTAGAAGAGAAAGTTGGAGAAAGTATATATCGGGCATTAACTCATACACTGATGAAACAAAGGTTTGGAATAGAGTGAAGAGAATAAACGGTCGACAGCCTTACTCGCTGCCTCTGGTAAATACTCAAGGCGACAGCATGGAAAATCAGGCGAACTTTCTTGGCGCACATTTCGAACAGATTTCCTGCTCGTCGCACTACTCTGAAACATTCCTAAGATACAAAAGGCAAATAGAAAGACAACCATTAGAACGGAAAAGCACAAAATTCGAGGCATACAATAGACCTTTTTCCATGGCGGAACTTCAGGCAGCACTAAATAGCTGCAACAAATCTGCCCCTGGTTCTGACCGCATCCTATATGAAATGCTAAAACACCTGCCGTCTGAATCACAAAAAACCCTTCTTTGTCTCTTCAATTCTATATGGTCTTCCGGCCACATTCCCTATGCTTGGAAAGAGGCCATCATAATTCCTATTTTGAAACAGGGTAAGGACCCTTCTGTGGCAAATAGTTATAGGCCTATAGCATTGACGAGCTGCTTATGCAAACTTTTTGAAAAGATGGTAAACAGTCGCCTGGTCCACTATCTAGAAATAAACAAGAAATTAGACTCATATCAATGTGGTTTCAGAGAAGTCAGATCGACGACAGATCAGCTTGTGCGCATGGAAATGTACATCAGGGATGCATTTGTCCACAAACAGCTTGTATTATCAGTATTTCTTGACTTGGAGAAGGCGGATGATACTACGTGGCGCTTCGGGATCCTTCGTGATCTTTCTACAATGGGTATTCGCGGCAACTTGCTGAGAATAACTGAAAGCTATCTCTCTGACAGGACATTTCGTGTTAGAGTTGGCAACGTGCAATCTCGACCATTCGTACAGGAGACAGGTGCACCGCAGGGTGGAGTACTGAGCTGTACGCTATTTATTGTTAAAATGAACTCCCTACACACCATATTACCTCGCACGCTCTTCTACTCAGTCTATGTGGACGATGTTCAGATAGGGTTCAGGTCGTGTATCCTTAGCATTTGCGAGAGACTGCTACAGCTTGGCTTGAATAGATTCTCAAAGTGGGCGGATGAGAATGGTTTTAGATTGAACCCTCAAAAAAGCACATGTGTCCTGTTCTCAAACAAGAGAGGTGTACTTCCAGAACCAGATATTAACGTTAAGGGAGAAAGACTAACTGCCAGCCTTGAATACAAATTCTTAGGTGTTATCCTCGACAGAAAACTCAACTTCATTCCACACCTAAAATATCTTAAAGAAAAGTGCCTGAAGACCATGAACCTCCTCAAGCTTCTCTCTCGAACAACTTGGGGCAGTGACAGGAAGTGTCTGCTTAGCCTGTATAAGAGTCTCGTACAATCACGCCTCGACTACGAAGCCGTGGTGTACCACTCCGCAACAGAGACTGCACTAAAGATTCTTGACCCAGTCCACAACCTCGGTATACGACTGGCAACAGGCGCCTTTAGAACGAGCCCTGTTAAATGTCTTCATGTCCAACGAATGGTCCTTACATCTACGCAGAACATTCCTAAGTTTATCATACTACACTAAGGTAAAATCAGACACCGAACATCCATGCCATTCCATCGTTAGCGACCTCTCCGCTGCCAGACTTTACCGTAACCGCCCACTTATTAGAACTCCTTTGAGCCTGCGCTTGGAAGCAATGGCAGAAAAAACAGACATACACTTCCCAGAAAATATTCTAATGCCTCCCACTCGCCTTCCACCGCCTTGGGAATGGCAGACCATGGAGTGCGATATCTCTTTTGTTGCAATAACGAAACATGCACCTCAGGCACACATACTATCACACTTCCTCGAACTCCAAGCGAAGTACTGCTGCGCCGAGTTTTACACAGATGCTTCCAAGTCATCTGCGGGTGTCGCATATGCAGCTCTTGAGCCAGTTTTTTCCACCTCCGGTACTCTAAATCCTAACACAAGTCTTTTTACGGCTGAAGCGTACGCAATACTCTTAGCTGTAAAGCACATCAGACAAACAAATCTGAATAAGGCCATCATTTTCACAGATTCGTTAAGCGTAATAAGGGCCTTAATGAGTTTTCGAACATAAGAACCCTGTTTTTAATGAACTGTACACACAACTATGCCTAGCATTAATGTACAACCAAAACATCGTCCTATGTTGGGTACCTGGTCATAGGGGCATAAAAGGCAATGTAGCTGCTGACGAAAGTGCAACGTCAGTCGTCTTTAAGGAAACGGATGTGAATACACCCATAGCAGCAACAGAACTTAAGCCCTTCTTACGCCATAAACTGAGGAAGTACTGGCAAGGTCAATGGGATAATGCAATATTGAATAAGCTACACGTTATCAAACCAAAATTAGGGAACTGGATAACTGAAAGAATAGCAAGACATAAGGAAGTACTTCTGTGTAGATTAAGAATAGGACATACGTACGCCACTCACTCCTACCTTTTGACGGGAAGCGAACCTCCGACATGTAGCAAATGTGGCAACAGGCTTACAGTTATTCATGTTCTTATCCAATGCACTGAAATAGAGGCAGAAAGGAAATAGTACTTCCCCTCCGCTTATCTGCAACACATACCATTACACCCAGCATTCTTTCTCAGCAATGAACCCCTTTTTACTTTTCTATCAGTATTAAACTTTTTAAGGAAGGCTGTAAAATACTCCACAGCCGCATCAATTTCCAAAGAAGACATATCAGCCCATGAGATGCTAGATAGAGTTCGAAATTTCTCCCAGTCGGCTGTGTCTATCTTCCACCTAGGAGCTTGTGGAGGAAATTCATTTTCTGTGGATGTTCTTAGCAGTACGGAGAAGTGATCGCTCCCGTAAGGATTTCTCGTAACTTCCCATTCGAGTTCGGGCAGTATAGACGCGGAACCTATACTAAGATCTATTGACGAAAAGGTTCTGCTTGCAAGTGAGTAATATGTGGGTTCTTTCTGATTTAGAAGGCACGCACCTGAAGAAAAAAAGAACTGATCAACGAGACGACCTCGCGCGTCTGTACGAGTCGCCCCACAGGGAGCTGTGTGCATTGAATTCGCCAAGAACAACATAAGGTTCTGGCAATTCATCTACGAAGGAATGAAATTTAGGTTTGTTTCCTGTAGACACAGCACTTTTGGATTGTGTTTGTGTATAATCTCTTGCACATCATCAAGGTTCCTAAGAAGACCTGACATTCCATTGAATGATTTGTGTATCCATGTTGAAAGTAAATAAGTGCTGTTAGTACGGAAAGGGAGGTGATGCCTTAGGTTACAGAGTTCTTTCAAGGCCCTGTAACGGGGGTTCTGGCCTTTCTGGAGCGTTCGAGGGAGCCTCGCCGCTCCTTATGCGTTTGGTGCGCCTTGAGGACCGGAGTAGTGTCCATTGCCTCTTGTGAGGAGCCGGACACGTGCTCTTGCGAGCGAGAAGTTACAAGAGAGAGTCTCACCTCGGAAGGCGAGACCCCTGCGCCCACCAGCCCGGAGGTGGATGGGGCACCCTGCGGCATTTGGCTGCGCCGGCTGTTGCCAGCGCTGGAGGGGGCCGGGGAGGTTGGGACAGCCTCGGCTGCGCCCACCTTCGGGATCGATGGCCCCGTCTGCTGTGTTGGCGTAGCAGCGTCAGCTGCAGCCGCCGGGGGGGGGGGGGGGGGGGGGGGATGGCGTCACTGCCGCCTCACTTGGTGTGGGTCGGACAGCAGCCGGAGGCCGTTGTGGCGCTGCCCCCTGACGTGCCACATAGGCAAAGGTGTGCTTTGGCAGGAAGGATACCCGCCTGCGTGCTTCTTTGAAACTTATGTTTTCTTTTACTTTGATCGTTAAAATCTCTTTCTCTTTTTTCCAAGATGGGCACGACCGCGAGTACGCGGCGTGCTCCCCATCACAGTTCACACAGTGGAGAGTGTTTTCACACGATTCAGCGGAGTGCTCATGCGCACTGCATTTTCCACAGCTTTGGCGGCCGCGGCAGTTCGATGAGCTGTGGCCAAATCGCTGGCATTTAAAACATCTCAGAGGGTTTGGGACATATGGTCTGACCCGGAGCTTCACATATCCTGTCTCAATACTCTCAGGGAGCACACTTGAACCAAAGGTGAGAATTAGATGTTTTGTTTTGATCTTTTCCATCGCGCCTTAGCAGAATTCTCTTAACATTGATTACGTGTTGATCGCTCCAGCCTTCTAATAGTTCAGCGTGCGTAAGTTCCATCAGGTCATCATCCGAAACTACACCACAGGTGGTGTTCATCGTGCGGTGCGGGGTAACTGTGACTGGGACATCTCCAAATGATAGAAGGTTAGGCAGTTTCTCGTGTTGTTTTTTGTCGCGGAGCTCCAAAAGGAGATCACCGCTAGCCATCTTTCATGCTTTATATCCTGGTCCAAATGCCTGAGTTAGAGTTTTTGAAACAACAAAGGTGAGATTGTTCGTGCTTGTTTTGCTTGTTTTTCAGAATGGATTACATGGAATCGCGGGAAAGTTTCTTTTTGGCGTCCAAATATTCAAAGATTTCTTCGGTGCGCCCCCTTTTCAGGGAGCGATCAGATAGTGGAGGGAAAGAACTAGACATAAGTGGGAGTGTATTTTTCGGCAGTAGCGCCAGCCACCCATCATGGAGCCCAACAAGGGGACGCTGCAGGGCCTGTAAAACAGGGCCTACAAGCGCCAACTGTACGCTACCGCTATAACCAAATATGATATAACCAAGGTTGGCTACTCACACAAGGTCAGCCCTCGCTGCCAGGAAGGTCGGAAGTAATAAAGAAATGAGAAGGAGACAGGAAAGGTGGAAAGTAAGGAAAAGACGAAGGTTGTAGGGAGAGAGAGACAGGAAGAGGCAACTACCGATTTCCCCCGGGTGGGTCAGTCCGGGGGTGCCGTCTATGCGAAGCAGAGGCCAAAGGGGTGTGTTGCCTCCGCCGAGGGGCCTTAAAGGTCCAAACACCCAGCATCGGCTCAACCCCCAGGATCCCCTTTTCCCCAGACACTGCTAAGCCGCGCACGGCTACACGCGGGAGGGTCCAACCCTCGTGTGCTCGGGTACGTGGTGTCGCAACACACCAAACGCCTGCTGACGCAGACGCCCCTGCGGGGTTCTTTTACGTCTTAAGACCCCCTGCAACAAAGTTCTCGATTCATTGGTACATGGACTTCGCTTATGTGCAAACAAGTACGCCTGTATTTCTGGCATTTTCGTGCTGCACGCCCGTGCCACGAATTGAGAGGTTCGACTCAGATCTGCCTGTGAAGGCTTCGAAGCACACGGCACATTAGCATCCAATTTAGAGTCGCTGTTTCACTGTGGTAGAACTTGCAGAATTATTTTGTCATCGTTCTGTACGCCACACAACGACACCGCGCTGTAGATCTCTGCTGTCTTCAAATGCAACAGTGGCTCACTGCAGCCTTTCAGGTCATCAATGGTATCCGCATATGAGCACGTTATGATAGGCGGTAGGTTGAGGCTGTTCAATTGGGGAGTCATTTTGGCTGCGGGGCACCGTTGGTACCATTTACGCGGCCTTTCAATAAATTCACGAGAAGGACTTCCTGGAGCCGGCAGTGTGCTATCTGCAACGCAATGTAAAGAAACACACAATAGTGGAACGCTTTTCCAAAGGCAAACTCAAACAGTATGGCGAGAGCAGCCCATGGGCGGGGTTGCTGTGAAATAAACTCATGATCGCGATGTTGACGTGCCGTATAAATCACGCAAAGCCTCAAATATAGGCATTGCAGTTAAAACTCTCTAGCCTAGTGGTGCGAACAAGGCAAGGCCTCGGCGACTGCAGTCTAACGTGCAATCTCTGAAGCCATAATTGATGTCTCGGATCTCAGGCCATGCTTAGTGCCTTGTCAAGGTTGCCAGAGGAGTTAATGCCAGCAAGCCAGCGTATGCTACAGCCACGGAGTCCGGATAACCGAATGTAGAGCTGGCTGCAGTACGGAATATCGGTTGTCTTTACAAATGAACCCTACGAGGCCATTAGCGATTCCGCGATGCTGTATGAATTACCGTGTCGTGTCTCCTTCCTTGTCCCTGTCCAAATACGCGCTGTTCTGTTTAAAATGGCTTACCAACTCGTCCAAACGTCCGTTTGAACGAACTACTGATCACGTCCGGATTATCGGTGTCCGATTTATTAGTCGGCACAAGTGTTAGCAATGTCGACATGCACGTACAAATGTAAGAACTGACAATTTGCTTGGCTGGCGTTTCGCATTGACATTTTAGTCAGCTTGTTATAGTGGTGGCATGTTGCTTGCGCTCTGTATTGCTGCTACATTTGTCCTGCATTTGCATGCTGCGCAGAAACAATGGTGCAGATTCAGCACCTCGGCGATGATCTGCCCTGGCGTGCGGGCGTGGCCCGGCGCCAGGCCAAACCAAAGCGGCGGCAGTGGAAAAAGGAGGCAGCCCGGAAAGACGCAGCCAATAGTGGTGACGGCCCCTCGTGGCTAAAGAGGGCCATGAACGGCGTCGGAATGACCAGACAGGCGAGTAGGACAGGCGGCGCATGTCACCAGCGCACTTGCCCAAGACACAACTTGGTTGTTTATTGCCTTTGTTATGCAATCTGCACAGCCTGGCACCTGAAAGTAATTGGTTGCTTTGCAGCAGCAAAACACATGTCACCCTTCATTAAGCATGTTAAATGAGGCCTTGAGAAGAAGTGGCCAGTGTTTGTGGTTCATTGGCAATGGAAAGAAATGAGTACTAGTGACCCGGTATAGGCGCGGTAATATAAGGAGAAATGGCGATGCATTTAACATCTTTGCAGCGAGAATGCCAGGCTGTTTCCACTTTTAACACTCAAATGTAGTTCAGTAGACAAATGCACGTTTGAATGGTAACCATATGAATGCAAGTTGCAACATGATTGCTCTAACACTGCTCTTGTGAATAGCTACCTAATTCATACGCATCACTAGCATTGTAAGAGCCTAAGGTGTTATCTGCCTATGGTGCACTGTCAAGCGTACCGTCGCTTGTCTATCCCGGTCTCTCGTGCTAGACTTCTTATTTCATTGGCGCTGTAACAATGCCCAGCCATGTGGCAAGCACAGATGCTCTCTCCCTGTCACCTGTATTACCATTAGAGCATTCCCTTGTAGCTACTTAGGTGTTCCCTTTAATAGTGGTCCATACTTGGACGCTACAAGGGAGTCCACCGTATTCCAGAGCTGTAGTAGTACTGTAATGTGAGATGGGCATTCTCAATCTGGTGAATTCACATGTACTGGTGCACACAAACGAAACCTATTTTCGTTAGAGAGCCTACGCTCATTACAAAGGAACCATGTAAAACAGACTTTCGATTACAACGCACCATACTTTCACATTAGTCTGCTCTACCTATCTCATTAATGCGACGAAGATCGCTTTTAACGGTCAGCACTACAACGAACTATCGGCTACAGCCAAAGAATTTAGCGGTGTTGTTCTTCAAAATCGGCGGTGTAAAACGGACTTTGCCGTGTCGATACGGCTCAATATTGTGCGAGTGAGGGAGGGGGGCGGGAAGTGGGGCAGAATTTCGCCGTCTTTCGTGCGTGATGCACGGGGTTGGGGAGCGAGGTGGTTCTGCTCTGGCGGCTGCTGTTAGCGGTGCAGGCACCGTATATTGAAAGCGAACTGTGATGCGGACAAAATGTACCCAGTGCCGGTAGCTTCGTAGGCGCTGTACTTTCGGCGTTTAGTGTGCCTTGAAGGCAGACAGCAGGAACGTGAATTCGCTCACTGTTGCTGCCATGTTTCCTCGCTCCAACGTTTCGGCAGTGACCTTCCGCGGCATCGGGTGTGATGTGTTCTTCTTTACATGTGCGCACGTGACACCGTGCTTGTTAACATAGTTGGTAAGCTAATCTTTCACAACTTTACGGCCTATAAAACTACTCTCCTTACTTCGAATAGCTGTCTACTAATTTGCTGTCACAATCGATGCTCACTTTTCAGGTGAAACTGGCTTTATTTATTTATTACTTTGGACTCATCACTATCGTTTTACCGCTGTTACGCATCGCGACCAAAGATATGAAAGTGAGGCGTTTAGGATTTTAGGAACTTCGGATAGAACAAACATTTTTGTTGGAGTATCAGGGTTCATTCTAATGATATCCGTGTATTAGTGGTAAATACGTTTGATATGTCATGTGCAGCCGTAGTGTTGCCCATTCAGTCACTTCTTTCGAAGCAAAGGGAAATGTAACCTTCGAATGAAATGCTTGTTTCGTTTACCAGGGTGAGCAGCCGCCTTCACGGATACCGCGACCCGTTGGGAGGCACGGGCCAAGGTTCTAACTTTTCAGTCTAACTTCCTTTCAGTCTAACTTCCTTTCAGTCTAACTTCCTTTCAGTCTAACTTCCTTTCAGTCTAACTTCCTTTCAGTCTAACTTCCTTTCAGTCTAACTTCCTTTCAGTCTAACTTCCTTTCAGTCTAACTACTTTTCAGTCTAACTACTTTTCAGTCTAACTACTTTTCAGCGTTAGTTTTCAGCGGTAATGAGGGGGAGGGGTCAAACAGGTTGAACTAATGGAGCAACAATGATGCGCGGGACCGTTGAAATGGAGGGTGACAACCAAACGCATCTCGAATTAATCACGCGGGCACCTAATCGATGTCAAGACGCGTTCACGCCACTGGAGATGCCGATAACTACCACGATCCAAAAGGAGCGAGAACTGCAGCAAAATGTTGAGCGCTGTATAGCTGTCAAGTCTCAAGATTGATTTGGCAGTGCTTTAGTAATGTTTGTGAGGTGTGGTGGCAAACTTAGGAGGGGCATGCCTCAGTTTCGGGAAGGGCGCTGGGCCCCCTCCTTACCTCCCCCCCCCCTGGCCCGTGCCTGCCCGCCGGAGGCTCCTTCCGTGGCAAATAAGAGAGGCGAGTGTCATATCAGCGCTGAAGGGTGCCGACTTTCAGCTGGCGCACATCATCCTGTAGGAGATCGTGGATGGCTGTCCCGAGGTGCTGTTCAGCAACATTGCTGGCCAGAAAGAGGCCAAGCAGGCACTCAGCGAGATGTTCATACTGCCTACAGATCAGCCATAGGTGAGTTGGCAGCGGTTATGTTACTAGGGATGTGGACAGCAGCGGTATTGCGGAGTTTTGCTTGAACTGTTTGGCCGAACGTACTAGTATAAATACGTACTATAGCACACACACAAAATTGCGAAAGAAGATACATGCATTGTCATGTTATAAACCAACTAACACCAACTAATTTTATTGTGCTAAACGCTCACCTGTTTCTATCAATTTAAGGAATGAGTTATGCAGCAGCTGTAGGGCAAGGTGCGGTGCGCGGTGCGGTGCGGATCGGCAAGGCGCACTACAGTGACAGCAGGATGGTAAGCTCTGGAATTAGCCTAGACCTCAGGAGGGAAAGAAAGGATCTGGTACATACGAAGCCGATCAATGAGTTTTCGGTTAGAACGAAAATGGAGCAATTCCGCAGCAAGCTACAGAACAGGTATTCGGCTTTCACTCAGGAAGAGGACTTAAGTGCTGCAGCAAAGAACGACAATCCTATGTGCATCATTCAGGAGTGTGCTAAAGAAGTCGGTGCTAACTTCGTTAGACAGGATACCGGTAAGCTACTCCAGCGGTAAGCTACTCCAGGAGACGAAAGATCTGATTAAGAAACGTCTGTGTGTGAAAGCCTCTAACCCTATAGCTAGAATAGAACTGGCAGAACTTTCCAAGTTAATCAACAACCGTAACATAGCTGACATAAGGATGTATAATACGGATAGCATTCAGCATGTTCTCGAGAACGGAGGAAGCTTAAAGGCAGTGAAGAAACTAGAAATACGCAAGAATCAGGTGTATGCGTTAAGATGAAAAGCCGGCAATATCATTGCTAATATGGATAAGGTGGTTCAAGCGGCTGAAGGGTTGTACAGTGCTTTACATAGCACCAGTTGCACCCACGACGATAATGGAAGAGGGAATAGTGTAGAGGAATTTCACATCCCACTTGCAATGCCGGAAGAAGTACAGAAAGCCTTGAAAGTTATGCAAAGGGGCAATGCAGCTGGAGAGGATCAGGTAACAGCATATTGTTGAAGGATGGTGGGCAGATTGTTCTAAACAAACTGGCCACCCTGTATACGCAATGCCTCAATACGTCGGGCATACCAGAATCTTGGAAGAACGCCAACATAATCTTGATCCATAAGAAAGGGGACCTACAAAGTATTTGCTAATGTAATCGCAATTAGTCAGGTACACCTTAGACTTCTGTCAACCAAAGGACCAGGCAGGATTTCGTAAAGGCTACTCAACAATAGACCACTTTCGCGCTATCAATCAGGTGGTAAAGAAATATGTGGAATATAATCAACCGTTTTATATGGCTGTCATTGATTACGAGAATGCGTTTGACTCAGTCGAAACCTCAGCAGTCATGCAGGCATTACGGAATCAGGGTGTACACGAGCCGTATGTAAAGACACTGAAAGATATCTATAGAGGCTCCACAGCCACCGCAGTCTTACATAAAGAAAGCAACCAAATCCCAATAAAGAAGGGCGTCAGGAAGGGAGATCCGATCTCTCCAATGCTAGTCACCGCGTGTTTACAGGAGGTATTCAGAGACCTGGATTGGGATGAATTGGGGATAAGAGATAATGCAGAATACCTTAGTAACTTGCGATTCGCTGATAATATTGCCTTGCTTAGTAACTCAGGGGAACAATTGCAATACTTGCTCACTCACCTGGAGAGACAAAGCAGAAGGGTGGGTCTAAAGTTAATCTGCAGAAAACTAATGTTTAAGAGTCTCGGAAGAGAAGAGCAGTTTACGATATGTAGCGGGGCACTGGAAGTGGTAAGGGAATAGATCTGCTTAGGGCAGGTAGTAACCGCGGATCCGGATCATGAGACTGAAATAATCAGAAGAATAAGAATGGGCGGGGGTGCGTTTGGCAGGCATTCTCAGATTATGAACAGCAGGTTGCGAGTATCCCTCAAAAGAAAAGTATAACAACTGTGTCTTACCTGTACTCACGTACTAGGCAGAAACCTGGAGGCTTACGAAGAGTTCTTCTTAAATTGAAGACGACGCAACGAACAATGGAAAGAAGCATGATGGGTGTAACGTTAAGGGATAAGAAAAGAGCAGATTGGGTGAGGGAAGAAACACGAGTTAGACATCTTAGTTGAAATCAGGAAAAGGAAATGGGCATGAGCAGGACATGTAATGAGGAGGAAAGATAACCGATTGTCATTAAGGGTTACGGACTCGATTTCGAAGGAAGGGATGTGTGTGTAAGAGGATTGCATGGACAACATGGCCACCATTAGCACATGACCGAGGTTGTTGAAGTATGGGAGAGGCCTTTGCTCTAGACTGGGCGTAGGCAGGATGATTATGAGTTATATTCGGTTGCTACCAGGTGGGATTCAAAGCGAGATTATTGCTGCTGGCACATACCATAGCCGTCGTGAGAATTACCAGCAGGAACCGGTTCATGGTAACATTTCTAGTCACAGTCCACATCACGAAACTGACCTAGTGAGCTTAATACCCTCCCTTTTTGCTTTGGTTACCTCGTCAGGAGGTAACAGTGGCAGTGAAATTCTTCTGCAGGCTGTTCCTTTTCTTCTATATTTCAAATTGTATCGCAGCAGTATAGGTGATCCAAAACAAGCCCCTACAAGGAACATAAGGCAATACCAAAAAAGAGTTACCAGTCCCAAAAAGAACCAAGATGATGATGATGATGTGTTGTGTTTAGTGGCGCAAGGGCCAGGTTTGGCCAAAGAGCGCCATGACAAGTGTTAATGTTGATTTATTATGGAAGATGTGACTTGGCTGTAAAGTGGCCTAAAAATAGTCGCTGTAAACTGCGTAAAATCTACGTGCTATAAAATTATGGCGATGATTAATGAAGAAAACTATGACCATTAAAATCCATCGTAGGGGAATGATGCAAAATGGGAAATGTATAAGATAGTAAAATTACTTGGAGCACTGCTGCCTCGCCAGAGCCCTTGAAACACAAGGGCCTAGAGGCGCGTGCTACACGAAAGAGCTATCACAGCGGTATCCTCTGAAGAGAGGACCCGCTACGAACATGGGGGGCTAAGAACATGCAAGACAACATCTTTCAGGAAGCCCAGGACTGCGCTGGAGTCAAACAGCGGTTCTGGGCCGAGTAACATTACTGGATGAAGGGGGATGTGCTGGTGGTATGCTAAGAGAAAATGTTTCTTTCTTTCAGATTCGGCTGCCCGACACTCCAGAAGGACGTGGAGGACGGTCAGCCTCTCCCCGCATCTACCACAGGTTGGAGACTCGTTTCCGGTGAGTAAAAAGTTATGTGTGCCAAATGTGCGTCCTATTCTTAGACGACAGAATAGGACATCTGTCCGGCGTGATTTTGTTACGGAAGGCCAGAATGCTAACTGTGGCTTTATCACGTGGAGCTTATTATTTGTTTCCGCGTCCCATAGGCGTTGCCACTGGTTCCGTAGTTTCCTCCGTAATAAGGGCTTATGGTCTGTGACAGGAACTGCAGCGGTGGGATTAGCAGAAAATGATGCAACTGACGTGGCCATCTGGTCCGCCAGAACGTTACCTTCGATGCCCCTATGACCTGGCACCCAGCATATGATGACATGCTGATTACCTACATGCGCTTTACACAGAGCAGAATAGAGTTCGTTAATTACCGGATTTTTGTGGTTAGAGAATGCCATCAAGGCCTTCACAACACTAAGGGAGTCCGTATATATGACTGCTTTCTGGAGTTTTGATTTCCTGATATGCTTCACAGCCGACAACAGTGCGTAGGCCTCAGCCGTAAAGATACTAGTTTCCGGATGCAGTACGTCGGATTCCGAGAAGGATGGACCGACGGCTGCATAGGACACCCCGTCGTGTGACTTTGATGCGTCTGTGTAGAACTCCGTGCAGGAGTATTTTTGCTGGAGTTCCCGGAAATGCATCTGGATTTCAATCTCTGGAGCATGCTTTGTGACTTCCACGAAAGATATATCACATTGTATGAGCTGCCACTCCCAAGGAGGTAGCAGCTTGGCTGGGTGCATTAGGCGAAGCTCGAGGAGTGGAACGTGCATTTCTTCACTAAGCTCCCTCACACGCAGCGAGAAAGGCTGTCTTACGGAGGGACGATTTCGAAAGAGTGTAGCATATGTCATGTCATTAATGGTATTAAACAGGGATGTTGAGGATTTGAGTGAACTTTCAGAAAATATGTTTGGCTGATGTATGTTCTCTGCAGATGAAGTGACCACTCATTTGATTCTATATATAAACTTTGTATAGGACTCGTCCTGAAAGCGCCAGTGGCCAGTCGAATTCCTAGATGGTGGACTGGGTCTAGCGTCTTTAGTGCACTCGGAGCGGCAGAGTGATAAATCACGGCGCCATAGTCTAGTCGTGATCGAATGAGGCTTTTATAGAGATACATTAAGCACTTCCTGTCACTACCCCACGTAGTCTGGGATAGAAGTTTGATTATGTTCATTGTTTTTAGACACTTTTCTTTAAGATGTTTAATGTGGGGGATAAAAGTGAGTCTGAAGTCAAGTATGACACCTAGAAATTTGTGCTCTTTGTTTACTGGTATCTGTTGTCCACACATTTGTAAGCAAGGATCTGGAACTAGGCCTCTCTTCCTTGTAAACAGCACACAAGAACTCTTTTGAGGATTGATTTTAAAACCATTTTTCTCTGCCCACCCTGACACCTTGTTCAAACCATGCTGTACCTGTCTCTCGCATACTGCGAGATTACAGGATTTGAAGCCTATTTGAATGTCCTCCACATAGACGGAATACAAAATGGCTGGTGGTAAGGAAGCACGAAGCGTTGTCATTTTAACAATAAAAAGTGTGCAACTGAGCACGCCTCCCTGGGGCACACCGGTTTCTTGTGCAAAAGGACGTGACAGCACATTGCCGACTTTCACCCGGAAGGTACGATTGGACAAGTAGCTTTTTATTACGTTTAGCATATTACCGTGGATGCCCATTTCTGACAGGTCTCTTAAGATTCCGTAACGCGACGTTGTGTCATACGCCTTTTCCATATCGAGAAATATCGATAGGAAGAACTGTTTATGTATGAATGCCTCCCGAATATTTGCTTCAACACGTACGAGATGATCGGTTGTGGACCGCCCTTCTCGAAAGCCGCACTGATAATGATCAAGCATTTTGCTCATTTCAAGACAATGGATGAGTCGTCGATTAATCATTTTTTCAAATGCCTTACAAAGGCAACTTGTGAGGGCTATCGGGCGGTAACTTGCCACTGAGGAAGGGTCTTTGCCTTGTTTCAAAACAGGGACCACAATAGCTTCCTTCCATGCGGTTGGAAGGTACCCTGCATCCCAGATGGTGTTGAAAAGTGTGAGTAATGTAACTTGTGTGTCATCGTGTAATTTTTTGAGCATTTCATACAAGATTCTATCAGATCCTGGTGCAGAACTGTTGCATACGCTCAAGGCAGCTCTCAATTCAGCAATACAAAAAGGACGGTTGTAAGGGTCATTCTCTCGACCTTTTCTTCTTAATGGCTTACGTTCTTCTGTTTGTTTGTATTTGAGAAAGATTGTGTATAATTTGTTGGACTTGACACGCTCTCAATATATTCCCCAAGTGAGTCTGCCTGGTCTTGCAGTGTATCTCGCTGTGTGTTTACCAGGGGGAGTGAATGTGTTTGCCGCCCTCTAATCCTATTTACTCTGTTCCAGGCTTTGGCCTCATCCCTAAACGAGTTAATATTCGATAGATACTTTTGCCAGCTTTCTCTTCTGGCCTGTCGGCAGGTTCGCCTACCTTAGGACTTTACTTTTTTAAAATTGCTAAGATTCTCCGCAGTGGGAGAAGAGCTTAGGAACCCCCACGCCCTTTTCTGATTTTTACGAGCGATCCTACAATCGTCGTTCCACCACGGGACACGCCGTTTGCACGCCAAGCCATTTACTTCTGATATGCATTTTGATGCGACATCTAATACGAATGCTGTAAAGAACTCGACTGCAGCATCAATTCCTAAGGAAGACAGGTCAGCCCATGAGATACTAGTAAGAGATCGAAATTTCTCCCAATCAGCTGTCTCAATCTTCCACCTAGGAGCGTGTGGTGGATATTCGTTTTCTTTCGGTGATCTTAGCAGTATAGGGAAGTCATCGCTGCCGTAAGGGTTGTCGGTAACTTCCCATTCAAGTTCAGGCAGTACAGACGAGGAGACTATGCTAAGATCTATGGAAGAATAGGTTCTGTTTGCAAGAGAGTAATATGTGTGTTTCTTCTTATTCAACAGACACGCACCAGAAGAAAAAAGGAACTGTTCGACAAGACGTCCTCGCGCATCTATACGACGGTCGCCCCACAGGTAGTTATGTGCATTGAAATCGCCAAGAACAACATAGGGTTCTGGCAATTCATCTATAAATGTCTGAAATTCATGTTTGCTGAGTTTATAATGTGGGGGAATATAAAGAGAGGAAATAGTGATAAGTTTGTTTAGCAGAATAGCCCGGAACCGCCACTGCCTCAAGGGCCGTTCGTAGCTGTACACGTTGACAGGCTATGCTTTTTTGAATTATAATTGCAACACCGCCCGATGATGCGACAGCATCATCGCGATCTTTGCGAAATGTAACATACTGTCGAAAAAGTTTGTGTATTTTGATTTCAAGTGTGTTTCCTGTAAACACAGCACTTTTGGATGGTGTTAATGGATGAGTTCTTGAACATCAAGATTTCTAAGTAGACCTCTGACATTCCATTGAATGATTTGTGTATCCATGTTTCAAATTAAATTAGTGCTGTGTTTACGGAAACGGAAGGGATGCCTTACATTACAGAGCCCTTTCGAGGCCCTGTTATAGGTGTTTTGTTCTTTCTGAAGCGCTCGAGCGAACCTCGGCGTTCCTTAGGCGCTTGGTGCGCCTTGAGGACAGGTGTAGTGTCCATTGCCTCCTGTGAGACGCCGGACAAGCGCTCTTGCGAGCGAGATGTTTTCTGAGAGACTCCTGCCCCGGAAGGCAAGACCCCTGCACCCCCCAGCCCGGAGGTCGATGGGGCTCCCTGAGGGACTTGGCTGCGCTGGCCGTTGCCAGCGCTGGAAGGGGCCTCGGAGGTTGGGGCAGCCTCGGCTGCGCCCACCTTCGCGATCGATGGCCCGGTCTGCTGGGTTGGCGGAGCAGCGCTAGCTGCAACCGCCGCAGGGGCAGATGGCGTAGCTGCCGACTCACTGCCTTTGGGTCGGACAGCCGCCGGAGGCCGTTGTGACGCTGCCCCCTGACGCGCCACTTCGGCAAAGCTTTTCTTTGGCAGGTATGCTAGCCGCCTGCGTGCCTCCTTGAATGAGATATTTTCTTTTACTTTGATCGTTACGATTTCTTTTTCTTTCTTCCAGGAGGGGCACGACCGCGAGTATGCGGCGTGCTCCCCGTCACAGTTTACACAGTGGAGAGCGTTATCACAAGCATCAGAGGTGTGTTCGTGAGCACTGCATTTTGCACATGTTTGGCGGCCTCGGCAGCTCTGCGAGCTGTGACCGAAGCGCTGGCATTTGAAACATCGGAGTGGATTTGGCACGTACGGCCTAACACGGAGCTCTATGTACCCGGCCTCGTTTGACTCGGGCAAGATACTTGATCCAAAAGTAATTATTAGGTGCTTCGTCTGAATCTCTTTACCATCCCGCCTCATCTTAATCCTTCTGACATTGATCACATTTTGTTTGCTGAAGCCCTCCAGGAGTTGCGCTTCAGTCAGCTCAAGCAAATCATCATCTGACACAACACCACGGGTGGTGTTCATTGTACGGTGTGGGGTTACTGTTATGGGGGTCTCGCCAAATGACACTAGTTGCGGTAGTTTCTCATATTGTTTTACATCGCGGAGCTCCAAGAGGAGGTCGCCGCTTGACATCCTCGACACCTTGTAGCCTGGAGCGAAAACATCAGTCAGGGATTTTGAGACAAGGAATAGTGAAATGTTTCGGACTACTTTGTTTGGCTTTTCAGAATGAATAACGTGAAAGCGGGGAAAATTCTGGGTTTGGCGTCCGAAAAACTTGAAGACATCTTCGGTGCGCCCTCGTTTCTGAGGGCGATCAGCAAGGGAGGGGAAAGAAGTTTCCATGGAAGAAATGGATATATTCGGCAACCGCGGCGACCGCCCACCACGGAGCCAAACGAGGGGACGCGGCAGAGCTTGTACGCAAGTCTGCACGACGCCAGTCGTACGCCGTCACTATAACCGAATATGGTGTACCCAAGGTTGGAAGCCACACAGGGTTAACCCTTTCCGCCTGGAGAAAAGAAGTAAACAGAAGAGAGAAGGAGACAGGAAAGGTGAAAAAGTGAGAGATAAAGACGAAGATTCGAGGAGGGAGAGACAGGAAAAGGCGACTGCCGATGTCCTCCAGGTGGGTCAGTCTGGAGGTGCCGTCTATGTGAAGCCGAGGCCGAAGAGGTGTGTTGCCTCCGCCGGGGGGCCTTAAAGGTCGAAACACCCAGCATCGGCTCAACCCCCAGGATCCCCTTTTCCCCAGACACGGCTAAGCCGCGCACGGCTACACGCGGGAGGTTCCAACCCTCGTGTGCTCGGGTCCGTGGTGTCGCAACACACGAAACGCCTGCTGACGCAGACGCCCCTGCGGGGAAGAACCAAGACTATGCTTCCTTATTTAAAGGAACACAGCCAGGGAAGCGCGGTTTAACAAAATTATCATCCTTGCTATATCCCATGCATTATTTATGGGTAAGCGTAGCATGGTACCTAAGCAACAAATCATCTAACCTTTTGTTTCTCTTCAGAGCTACAGACACGGTGCTGGTGTAAAGTATTAATGGCATCTTTGCCGCTATTAAAATTGATACGTATCAACACTGAACTTGTATTTCTGGAATGTTGCTGGTGCATTAAAAGTGATACAGTGGACATTATTAATTCTCCCCTGATAATACCAAGAAAATTTACCAAATTAGACATGAGGACATATTGAACAAGGTGCAGAAAAAATGGCAGTACATACTGCCGATTCATTTAGCAATATTTTCCCCATTTCTAACATGTACTTTAATCAAACATGCACTCACTTTCTGTGTCTGGTTAGCTGAAAAGTAACATAGAATGACCATGAAACACATAAAAAAAGTAGAAATCGAACACACACCCGGTTTCTTTCGCAAGTAAAATGGGCAAGCACGTAATATGCATGTAATATGGTTTACCCGATGCGACCAGATTTCTCAAGTCGGCTTTGCGGCAACACGACTGTGGTACGTGGTAAAGCATACAAACTGGCCTGTTTGGATTGAAAATTTCCTTTGCAGGCCAATCAAACATCAAACCAATCTTTTTAAAAAGGAGGCACATGTTCTAATCTGGCATGTACTACAATCAGTCATTCTGACTTACGTTTATTGCTTGAAAAGCTCCCTAAGGCAGGCCCTAGGAAAATGCGTGTTTACGATGGCAGGTGACCTGTGTCCTACGCACTCTCCGTCACCTAAGCTCCACTAAGACAGACGCTGCCTTTATAGAAGTCGTTATTGGGATGACCTCAAGGGGTCGGACACGTGCCTGCTGACTGCTCAAGTTGGAATTATCCAGCGAAGGCGAATTTGAGGATATGAAGAGTGAAAATTTGGGGCCTATAACAATTTATGAGCCCTGCGCAGGACCTTTGGCCGGGATCGAATAAACCGGATTTGAAATAATTGAAGTGTGCGGTAGTGGTTCGACTTCATGCAATACCTCTGCTGCAATTTGCGGTGGAATGCAAACACCTTGCTCCCTCTCAGAGAGGAAGGTGCTGTAAATGTGAACTGAAAATAGCCATGCATGATCATGTTATCTGTATTACTCATTGCATGCATTTTAAGAAGCGGGTGTATGTCACGCGTCTGGACGCGAAGACGCGCATGGTGCTCCTAGAAAAGCTGCTCAGTAAGCAGCATAGCCCGCTGTCCCTAGGCGAGCTCACATACTTGGGCAGGTATGCACGGTGCGGTTATGCTTTTTTTAGTGTTGCCTCAGTTGGCTAGGGGTGTGCAAGTATTGTCAAATTTCTAACAACGAATTGAACATTGCCTTATTCGATTCATAGTTCCCATTGAAAAGACTCTATATCTAAATACGAATATTTGTTTGTATTCGTTTTCTCATAATATAAAATGTGAAGTGTGCCCGATCAAACTTAAATTTCGAGCGAAAGTACAACAATTGTCATCCCCAAGGGATGAAATTGATATAGTATACACTATTGTACACTATAGGAATAAAGCATGAGAACTTGCATAGTGCCGCAAGCTAGGACACTCAATGAGCCATACTTAACGTCTATCTGGCGATCTCTCACGTGAATGATCGGGCATATTTCTTGCAAAGAATTTCTTGAAAGAAAATAAGAACACAATGAGAACAATATAAAGTTTCAATTTGCCCAGTATCAGCTTTGTTTGATTGAAGTTCACTATAAAACGTGATATAATTTCGTAAAATCATTGATTATGTAGTCCATCGTGTTAGGTGGAGTACATTTTGTGGTAGCTTAGGCCACAATGGGCACACTACACGTGAAGTGAAATGCGAACATGCTTTTGTACTGACCTTTAGGTGCACGTCAAAAAGCCCCATGCGGTCATGATTGAGTCCCCCACTACGACATGCCTCTAACATGTCCTAGTTTTGCCATGTAAAATTTCACAATTTTTTTTGATGGGTGGGTGCAACAGGAAGAAACTGTATATTATAATACTGAGACCGACCAAGGTGTCCAGCGCTGTTTTTCCAAAAAAAAGGGGAACACCCCAGCTCATGCGCGACCAAGTAGAACAGGAAAGATGGTGATGGCTATGTACAGATGAAAATGACGAAATACGTTAATAGTGCTTACACAAACTGCCGCCCCCCGTCATGGAAGTGGCCAGCATGGCCGCAGATTAGATTATCTAAGCGGGGAGTGAAGGGCTTCATCCGCGAGACGTGAACAATTTCGGCATTGCGGCGTCGCCGGTCAGTGACGGAGTGTGCTGGCGGGACGAGATAGTTCACTGTAGTTTGCTGCACAACGGTGTATGGGCCAATGTACTGTTGCAGGAACATCTCACAGAGGTCTGGAGTGCGGAGTGGAGTCCAAAGCAGGACTTTGTCATCAAGGTGCAAACGTAGATCGCGGCGTTTGTTCTCGCAGTGACGTTCGCGCTCAGCTTGGGTAGCTTCTGTATTTTGCTGGCCGATTTGACGGCAATGTGCAACTCGGGCACCAAAATATTCTGGAAGCGACGCGCCAGGCGAAGAAGGCGCTAAAATGAATTCTCTGTCGAATATGGTCGAAGGAGATCGTCCATACACAACGAAGAAAGGGCTGTAGCCCGTAGTCCATTTATTAGCTGTATTATATGCGAATGTCACAAAAGGAAGAATTTTATCCCAGTCAGTGGGGTCAGGACGGATATACATGGAAAACATATCAGACAGCGTACGGTGGCAGCGCTCAGTAAGGCCATTGGTTTGTGGATGATAGGTAGAAGTAGATTTGTGTACGGTATTAGTGGCCCGAAGAACTTGGTCGAGAACTTGTGAATTGAACGCCTTGCCACGGTCACTGAGAAGAACGCGAGAAGCCCCGTGGCGCAAGACGATGGAGTGCAAGAAAATGTCTGCGACTTCAGAAGCGGTACCAGATCGCAGAGGGGCAGTCTTGGCATATCTTGTTAAATGGTCGACCGAAGCGACAATCCAACGGTGTTGGGAAGGCGTCAACGGCAAGGGACCATATAAATCAATACCAATAAATTCAAGAGGTGCGTCCGGGCAAGGGAGATGGTGTAGTAAACCGGCAGGAGGGATGTCGAGCGTTTGACGATGATATGTAGTGTTTATTGGTGCAAGGGCCAAGTGTGGCCAAAGAGCGCCAAGGCAGTGTTGACAAGTGCGCAATGTAGTTATGAGTTCTGAGTTATGAGTTATGAGTTATGAGTTATGAGTGCGTAAAATGTATCTGTAATAAGATTATGTCGATGACAAATGACGTATTCTATGTGTAATAAAATCCATCGTGAAAGAGTGACGCAATACAGAAAATATATTAGATGGTGAAATTACCTGGAGCACCACTGCCTCGCCAGAGCCCTTGAAACACAAGGGCCTAGAGGCATGTGCTATATGAAACAGCTATCACAGCGGCATCCTCTAAACAGAGGAGAGGCTACGAGTGTGTGGGGCTAATAACGTGTAATACAACATCTTTCAGGAAGCCCAGGACTGCGCTGGAGTCAAACAGCGGTTCTGGGCCACGTAACATTACTGGATGAAGGGGGATGTGCTGGCGGTATGCTAAGGGAAAATGTTTTTCTTTCAGATTCGGCTTTCCGACACTCCAGAAGGACGTGGAGGACGGTCAGCCTCTCCCCGCATCTACCACAGGTTGGAGGCTCGTTTCCGGTGAGTAAAAAGTAATGTGGGCCAAATGTGTGTCCTATTCTTAGACAACAGGATAGAACATTTGTCCGGCGTGATTTTGTTACGGAAGGCCAGAATCGTAACTGCGGCTTTATCACGTGGAGCTTACAATTTGTTTCCGCGTCCCATAGGCGTTGAAACTGGTTCCTTAGTTTCCTCCCTAAGAAGGGCTTCAGGTCTGTCACAGGAACTGCAGCGGTGGGATTAGCAGAATATGATGCAACTGACGTGGCCATCTGGTCCGCCAGAACGTTACCTTCGATGCCCCTATGACCTGGCACCCATCATATCATGACATGCTGATTACCTATATACGCTTTACACAGAGCACAATAGAGTTCGTTAATTACCGGATTTCTGTGGTTAGAGAATGCCATCAGGGCCTTCACAACACTAAGGGAATCCGTATATATGACTGCTTTCTGGAGTTTTGATTTCCTGATATGCTTCACAGCCGACAATAGTGCGTAGGCCTCAGCCGTAAAGATACTAGTTTCCGCATGCAGTACATCGGTTTCCGAGAAGGATGGCCCGGCGGCTGCGTAGGACACCCCGTCGTGTGACTTCGATGCGTCTGTGTAGAACTCCGTGCAGGAGTGTTTGTGCTGGAGTTCCCGGAAATGCATTTGGATTTCAATCTCTGGAGCGTTTTTTGTAACTTCCATGAAAGATGTATCGCATTGTATCATCTGCCACTCCCAAGGAGGTAGCAGCTTGGTTGGATGCATTAGGCGAAGTTCGAGAAGTGGAACATGCATTTCATGACTAAGCTCCCTCACACGCAGCGAGAAAGTCTGTCTTACGGAAGGACGATTACGAAACAGGGTAGCATATGTCATATCATTAATGGTGTTAAAACAGGGATGTTCAGGATTAGAGTGGACTTTCAAAAAATATGTTTGGCTGATGTATGTTCTCTGGATATGAAGTGACCACTCATTCGATTCTGCATATAAACTTTGTACGGGACTCGTTCTGAAAGCTCCTGTGGCTAAACGGATACCCAGATGGTGAACAGGGTCTAGCATCTTTAGCGCGCTCGGGGCGGCAGAGTTATATACCACGGCACCATAATCTAATCGTGACCGGATGAGGCTCTTATAGAGAATCAATAGGCACTTCCTGTCACTACCCCACGTAGTCTGGGATAGAAGTTTCATTATGTTCATTGTTTTTAGACACTTTTCTTTAAGATGTTTAATGTGTGGGACGAAAGTGCGTCTATTGTCGAGTATAACACCTAGAAATGTGTGCTCTTTGTTTACAGGTATCTGTTGTCCACACATTTCTAAGCAGGGATCCGGAACCAGGCCTCTCTTCCTTGTAAACAAAACACATGAACCCTTATGAGGATTGATTTTGAATCCATTTTTCTCTGCCCACCCTGACACCTTGTTCAATCCATGCAGTACCTGCCTCTCGCACACTGCGAGGTTACAGGATTTGAAACCTATTTGAATGTCGTCCACATAGACGGAATATAAAATGGCCGGTGGTAAGGAAGCACGAAGTGTTGTCATCTTAACAACAAAGAGTGTGCAACTGAGCACGCCACCCTGGAGTACACCGGTTTCTTGTATAAAAGGACGTGACAGCACATTGCCTACTTTCACCCGGAAGGTACGATTGAACAAGTAACTTTTTATTACTTTTAGCATATTACCATGAATGCCCATTTCTGACAAATCTCTCAAGACTCCGTAGCGCCAGGTCGCATCGTACGCCTTCTCCATATCGAGGAATATCGATAAGAAAAACTGTGTGTACAAACGCCTCACGAATACGTCCTTCAATACGTACAAGATGGTCGGTTGTGCAGCGCCCTTCTCGGAAGCCAGACTGATAGGGATCAAGCATTTAGTTTTGTTCAAGGAAATGGATGAATCGCCGATTTACGATTTTTTCAAAAACCTTACACAGGCAGCTTGTAAGAGCTATCGGACGATAGCTTGCCGCCATGGATGGGTCTTTCCCCTGCTTCAAAACAGGGACCACAATTGCTTCTTTCCATGCGGTTGGAAGGTATCCTGCAGCCCAAATAGTGTTGAAAATTGTGAGTAGTGTAACTTGGGTGTCATTGTGTAGGTTTTTGATCATATCATACATGATTCTGTCAGAACCAGGTGCGGAGCTCTTGCATGATCTCAAGGCAGCTCTGAACTCGGCAATACCAAATGGACAGTTGTACGGTTCATTCTTTCGACATTTTCCAATGAGTGGCTTACATTCTTCTATTTGTTTGTATTTGAGAAAGCATTCTGAATAACTTGTTGAACTTGACACGCTCTCAAAGTGCTCCCGAAGTGAGTCTGCCTGGTCTTGCAGCGTATCACCCTGTGTGTTTACCAGAGGGAGTGTATGTTTGTCGCCCTCTAATTCTATTTACGCGGTTCCAGACTTCCCCTCATCTGTAAACGAGTTAATACTTGATAAAAAGTTCTGCCAACTTTCTCTTCTGGCCTGCCTGTGGGTTCTCCTGCCTTGATTTAACTTTCTTAAAGTTGATAAGATTCTCTGCAGTAGGTGAAGCGCGTAGCGACCCCGACGCTTTGTTCCGTTTCTTACGAGCAATCCTACATTCGTCGTTCCACCACGGGACACGCCGTCTGCATGCCAAACCACTTCCTTCAGGTATGCATTTAGATGCGGCATCTATTATGAACGCTGTACAATACTCCACAGCGGCATCAATTCCTAACGAAGACATGTCGGCCCATGAGATGCTTGGGAGAGTTCGAAATTTGTCCCAGTCGGCTGTGTCTATCTTCCACCTAGGAGCTTGTGGGGGAAATTCATTTTCTTTAGATGTTCTTAGCAGTACGGGGAAGTGATCGCTCCCGTAAGGATTCCTCGTAACTTCCCATTTGAGTTCGGGCAGTATAGACGCGGAAACTATACTAAGATCTATTGAGGAAAAGGATCTGTTTGCAAGAGAGTAATATGTGGGTTCTTTGTTATTTAGAAGGCACGCTCCAGAAGAAAAAAGGAACTGTTCAACAAGACATCATCGCGCATCGATGGGAGAGTCTCCCCACAAGGTGCTATGCGCATTGAAATAGCCAAGAACAACATAAGGTTCTTGCAATTGATTTACATAGGATTGAAATTCATGTTTCGTTAATTTGTAATGTGGGGGTATGTAAACAGCTAATGGTGATGAGTTTGTTTAGGAGAACAGCTCGAACCGCCACTGCTTCCAGAGGCGTTTGTAGCTGTAAAAGTTGACACGCAATGCTCTTATGGATAACAATGGCGACACCGCCCGATGACGCGACAGCATCATCGCGATCTTTGCGATAAGTTATGTACTGTCGGAGAAAGCTTGTGTGTTTGGATTTTAGGTGTGTTTCCTGTAAACAAAGTACTTTTGGACTGTGTTTTTGTATGAGTTCCTGCACATCATCTATGTTTCTAAGAAGACCTCTGATGTTCCATTGAATTATTTGTGTATCCATATTGGTAGTGAATAGGTGCTGTGTGTACGGAAACGGATGTTACGCCTTAGATTACAGAGCTCTTTCGAGGCCCTGTAATCGGGGTTTTGCCCTTTCTGGAGCGTTCGAGGGAGCCTCGCCGTTCCTTAGGCGCTTGGTGCGCCTTGAGGATAGGTGTTGTGTCCACTGCCTCTTGTGACGCGCCGGACACGTGCTCTTGCGAGCGAGAAGTTTTCAGGGGGAGTCCCGCCTTAGAGGGCAAGACCCCTGCGCCCACCAGCCCGGAGGTCGATGGGGCTCCCCGAGTGATTTGGCTACGCCGGCCGTTGCCAGCACTGGAAGGGACCTGGGAGGTTGAGGCAGCCTCGGCTGCGCCCACCTTCGGGGTAGATGGTCCCTTCTCCTCGGTTGACGGAGCAGCGCTAGCTGCGACCGCCGCGGGGGCAGATGGCATGACTGCCGACTCACTGCTTGTGGGCCGGACAGCCGCCGGAGGCCGTTGTGACGCTGCACCCTGACGCGCCACTGAACGATATATTCTCTTTTACTTTTATGGTTACAATTTGTTTTTCCTTCTTCCAGGAGGGGCACGACCGCGAATACGCGGCGTGATCCCCATCACAGTTTACACAGTGTAGAGAGTTCTTACATGCTTCAGTGGGCACTGCATTTCGCACATGTTTGGCGGCCTCGGCAGCTCTGCGAGCTGTGGCCAAAACGTTGGCATTTGAAGCATCTCAAGGGATTTGGCACATACGGTCTGACACGGAGCTTGATGTACCCGGCCTCTACAGACTCGGGCAGAATACTTGAACCGAATATGAGTATTAGGTGCTTGGTCGCAATTTCTTTGCCTTTCCGCCTCAGCTTAATTCTCTTGACATTGACAACATTCTGCTCACAGAAGCCCTCCAGGAGCTCAGCCTCTGTCAGCCGGAGCAGATCATCATCCGAGACAACGCCGCGGGTGGTGTTCAGAGTACGGTGTGGAATTACTGTCACGGGAACATCCCCAAATGACACTAGACTGGGCGATTTTTCATATTGTTTCTCATCATGCAGTTCTAAAAGGAGATCACCACTTGCCATCCTTGACGCCTCGTAACCTGGACCAAGGGCCTCAGTTAAAGACTTTGATACTAGAAATGGGGAGATTGCACGCACTTGTGTCTGACTTTTCCGAGTGAATCACATGAAATCGCGGAAAGTTGGGTCTTTCACGACCAAAGAACTTGAATACGCCTTCGGTGCGCCCTCGTTTGTGAGGGCGATCAAGGAGGGGAGGGAAGGAACTAGCCATAGAATAATGTAATTTTCGGCGATAACACCAAACAAAGTATGGCCCGTTGTCAGGAGACTTCTTATTTGAAGAAAATAAAATTATTTCTACTAATTCCTGGATAGCAGCGTATGCGCGATGAAGTTCCTGGCGGTTTGCCTCTTAAAGTATACTTAGTTGCAAGCGATCGACTTTTCCGCCCAGGTATCATTTTTCCAGGTATCAGGCACGCGCTGCCACCACTAGCAAGGGACAGCCGACATTACCACAAGTCAGCAATGTGATGTTTTTGAGGGTCGCCGTATTGCAATGCAGATATTTATTTCAATAAGTTTGCTAGCCATCAATGAAAGTCAGCTGTATGTGGTGACGGTAAATCCGGGAGAAAGCACGGGTCTGTTTCCGTTTTAAACATGAAGTTGCATTCGTATGTAATGTACATTTTCTCAGCATTCCCCTGGCATCGAACTACTGGTGGAATTGCAGCATGATGCATGGCACAAGTAATCGCTGCAATGTGCATCCGAGCGTTTCCTTTTTTTTTTAGGGGAAGGGGGAAACTGCGCTTGTTGCAGAGACCGCAACACAAAATTTTACAACTGAACTGCTGCGGCAAGGATCATGCGCCGCCATGCTCTGAAAAAGCCACATTCAGAGAACCTGCAAGGCTACTCTGTAATGCATGTTACACTGTTGTAGACCTTGATTTGGTCCTCCAGAAGGCTGATGAAAAGCACCGACAGCAAGTGAAGAATGCATGCAAGGGCCACCATACAAAAGGCCAAAGAAGATGCCCGATGGTTAAGAGACCACACAGTGCAGCCTTGGTGCATTTTAATGAAATGTCACCTAATTGTAAATTTTTGCAGGCAATTTCCTACACACAGAATAAGCACTAACTCGTGCAGTCATTCACTGGATAGGAAAAGGACAGGAATGTGGCAAATGTAACTGTCGAGACATTGTGGCGGTGAACCAAGCTTTCAGTAATGGCTGGACGACATGCTAGCAAGGAATCGTGGAGCAGCGCGAAAAAGGGACACGTAACACTGCCAGCAAGTGCCGATGCCGCAGTAGCAGCAGGCGCTGTAGGCCAAGCCACAGCACTTGTGAACAGTATTAGACACAACGGTGGTTTGCCAGAGAGGGAACATTCTGTCCACCCATTATCGCCAACGCGTAGTCTCCCCGGACTGAACGCGAATGCTGCGGTGCCCTCAGGAAATGTTCTATACTCTACCGCTGTGCAGTAGCACATTCTGAAATTAATAGGCAGTTTGGGAGAGCAAAAAGTTTTAATTATGCGTGGAAACGGTATTGTCACGAAGGGCAGCCGCGAATGGTTCTCCCCTGTATTCTTGGTCCATTATGGTAGAGGTGTAAAATAGCGTGCTTCACCTACGTTCTTACACAGGAAATAAATATAGGCAGTTATGCGACTGCAAAACAGAGGTACCTACCTAAGCCATGCCATCTCCCACCGTTCCCGCTTGCCCCAGAAAGCTATTGCTTCCACCCTCCCAAAGTCGATGCAGTCCTCCCCTCTCCAACAAAAAAAACGGGAATAAAAGGAAGGAAGAGGCCATACATTAGGAGTAGAGCAAACTGGGTAAGAGCTGACTTGTGTCTTGGCGAAGACCCTGAGTGTTCATTCTCGTGTATAGATAAGAACTGCTTGTTGGCGTATACTTGTCCTCTCACTCAAGACCGCTCATGCCACTGCCGGTTTTATTTACTCGCTGGCCTCGTCGACGCGGAAGGTTTAAAGTGGCCCCTGAACTTGTCACTGCGCTCCACTTTTAGTTTGCCCCTTTTGGGACTATCATTTTTTTAACTTCGCGAGTGCATCAAACCTGGAGCGACTTCGTTGCAAGGCCAGCTAAACCGACCGAGGCAGCGCTGCTCCTGCCAGTTTAGCGACGAATTGCACGGCTCAAGGCGACTACGTTGTTAACTTCAATTGCCAGTCTTGTCGGGCTGGAGTGACAAATGAAGCTGCCTACAGCAATGCTTCAGATTGCATGCGGAGTGATCAAGTGTCTGCGCCCTGCTCCCGCTGCTGACAAGTGGCGTTCAGCATCGAAACGCAGCCACAAATGTTTTGCTGGCTAAGGAATCCCCGAGGTCGCAGGCTGCCGACAAGTTACCTCTTTTCGGCTAAATACAGCCTTCAAGTTACGCTCTACCCCTAAGTTATTTTTCGCCAGACACGACTTAGCTGCTTCGGGCCTTTGCTGGCGGACAGTACTTTCTGGAAATCGACCTCAACGGGGCACAACAACAAAACAATTACACCGTGAGCTGCAGCGGTGCCTTACGCTAAACGTTCACAAGTGCCTTTACGATTTGAGTCGTCTGCCCGAAGGCATTTGTTCAGTGTGCACAATACTTTAAAAAAATATAGGACAATGTTCTGAAGGACCTGAAAGTTCGGCTTTGGTATATCGATGACATCGTGACTGACAGATTCAAGGCCAGAGCATTTGCACAACCTTGACGCGGTTTTGAGAAGACTCCCAACATGGAATTCGCACAGAGCAGTCCAAATGCGAATGTTTTCACAAGCTTCAGTATTTGGCCATGTAATTAACCGGTACGCCATTCACCCAACGGTTGAAAAACTGGCCGCGATAGCCAATGCACAGGCACCTGCTGATAAGCACGAACTTCAGTAGTTATGTGTTGACTACGACGGAAAGCTTGCTTCAAACATCTCCGCTGTTCATCCTCTTTTTAACCCGCTCCTACGGAAACATCTTGCGCGAGTTTGTGTTGCAGCTTGCAACAATGCCTCTCAGCACATTAAGCAACTGCTTTCTTCGGCCCCAAATCTGGCGACCAAAGCCTGCCGCTGCAACTGTCTTGCAATGCGTCTGCCTGTGGAGTTATTTCACCCACATTGTCATGCATTGGATCACCCACATTGTCATGTTGAGAAACGGTACGGCCAGTAGAAAAAGAAACCTTACCTCTCGCTTCCGGAACTGTAAAAGTTACATTGTCTTAACCTAAGACATTTTCTTTTGCTCAAGTTTGCCTACAATCGTATATCCGAAAACTGGGATCGTGGCGATTTCCGCCGCAACATTCCACTGTTAGGCAGTTGGATCGTCATCTTATTCGTTTTCATTAAAGTTCTTATAACCAGCGCCTAATGCTGACGCGAACTGCTAGTTCCAGCTTCTGTTAAGTAAGCCGGCTGTCGACGAGGAGGAGGAATAGTTTTGATGGTATATGTTTCGGTACGATGCCAGTAAAAACTATGATATTCCTCAAGGGACCTTACGTGATGCAGTTTGGTGTTCAGTGACTTAGGGTATTGTGCCATGCTGGCGACACAGCGTCCCAGATGAGATAAATCTTTTATTCGCAGGAGACTACAACTGCCCATACACCGAGGATACACTTTCGTAAAGTTTACTAAATACAAAAATTTCCTAAATACAATTTCCTAAAAAATTTCAGGACAAGGTTTATCAACCGCATCTAGGGGCAGTTTGCACCAAGAAACTAGCAAGGAGCTACATGTGGTGGCCTAACATCGACACTAACATTAAGCACTTCACCTCTAGTACAACTAGTGCACATAACGGCTAATTAGCACTGAAGTGCCTTTGCATACTTTGGTACAGCCTATGCATCCTTGTTAACAGTTACATGTCAATTTGGGTTGCCCTGTAAACGGTGTGACGTACTTTGCGGTGGTCGATGTACCTTCGAAGTGACCAGAAGTATTTCCATTAGGAACAACCACAACCGAAACAACCATTTCATGCCTGTGCAAGCTGTTTTGCACATTAAACTTTCCACACATCTTAGTGTCTGGCAACAGCACGCAATTCACCTCTACAGATTTCTAGGGGTACCTGCAGCGAGTCGGAACCAAGAACGTGCGAACGGATCCGTACCATCCAAGAAGCAATAGTCTGGCAGAATGGTTTGTCCAGATGATCAAGGCCGCGCTTCTGAAGTCCAGCCGATCCACATCACCCACACACCTTTAAGGCTTCCTCGTGTTGTACGGCAACACTTCGCAAGCAACTACTGCAGAGGCACCCTCTGTTTTTGCTCTGGTGGAGATGCCTCAGAACTACGCTGGACCTGGTCACACCCTCTGCTGTGGAGCAGATCGCGCAAAAGGAGTTCCAGAAAGCCATTCGACATTGGAGTTGAGTGGCTATGTTCAGTGAAGGAGACTTCTTGTAAATGCGCAGGGCAGGTTTTGCCGTGGACCAAGGTTGTTCAGCGTAATTGTCCCTTCCCACGCAGGTCCATGCAATGACCTCACGGTGTGTGCAGATAGGTTCGGCAGGGTAACGACAACGTCCATAAACCAGACTGACGACCGACTTGCACAATGAAGGCAACGCCACAATTGATAAGAGTGGTGACGCAGCTAAACCTCTTTACTTCCTTCTCTCCAGTGCACTTCGTGTATTCTGGTTTATGTTCGTTCAGTTACGTCATGTCAGGCGATTTTTTTTGTGTTCAATTTTATTGATTGCATGTGTGACACTTCGTTATCCCTTCGCCTATTTACTCACCTGTTTGCATATATTATTCAATTTCGATTAATTCCATTCGTTGCTTCCTATCGCCAACTCCCTCTATTTGTCTGCATTGTTTGCTTGTATTTCATAATTGACTGTATTTCCTTGTATTGCATACCTGCACTTTGCTAATTACTTCTGTTATTTTGCATAACATTTATGTATATTTTTACAAGAGGTCCCAATGCAATGTTCAGACTGAGGCATCTTGTGTTGTATACCTGTAATCCCCTCCTCACGTGACGTTCAATAAACTCAACCGAAACCGGGATTCGACGGCGCATACACAAGGTTCTAGAGATACTTCCTGGATCAGAACTTCAGATCAAGCTGTCGGCTATGTGATCGATTGTGGTTCGACAACGACCGCTCGGAAATCAACGGCATACGGTCTGAAAAGTGACGGCACAAGGTGGTGATAGTGCAAGTGCGCTGCTTTGCCTGGCAAGAACATTAGCGAGTTTCGAGTCTGCGGCAATTGCAATGAGATGCTGATACAGGTAACGCGACTGAGTTCGGTACAAGATATTACGTGTACTGCTGGTGACTCCACATTTGCCACAGTTTAATTCCTTGCAGCAGATCTTAGTTGCCCCACGCCTTCAGTTCATGTGTATATGATGGTTCAAGCACGACACTGGACTATTTGGCATCAAAAGGCTAGTGGTCCAAGTCACCACTGACGTCAAAACGACTTCGTTTACTGAGTAAATCCGTGACCCCCACTTCAATTTCACATAAAATTGAAGCACGGAGGCTGGAATTAACATCATCCCATTATCAATTAGCACTCGCAGTGTTAAGGACCTCTCGACTTTCTTCACATGGTAGTTGCACCAGACCTGCTTGAGGCATGTTGTAGTAGGGAACTCAATTATGGCCACATGGGACTTTTTGACGTGCACCTAAACCCCAGTACACAAGCATTTTCGCATTTCACTGCAAGTGAAATGCGGCCATTATATCCTAAGCTACCGCAAGATGTACGCCACCCAACTCAACCCGAGGATACATAATCAATGAGTTTAGGAAATTATATAACGTTTTCTATTGAACTTCAATCATACAAAACTGATACAGGGCAAATGGGAACTTTATATTCTTCTCATTGTGTTCCTATTTTCGCTCACAAAATTCTTTTTCAAGAAATATGTCCAATTATTCACGTGAATGATCGCCATATAGTGGTAAAGCATAGCTCACGACACTATGCAGGTTCTCATGCTTTATGCGTATGGTGTTCTATAGTGTACTATACTAGTCTCAGCCCACGGACGGACAGGAAACCTATTGTACTTTTGTTCGAAATTTAAGTTTCATGAGGCACACATGAGGATTCCAACAAATAATCTCATTTCGATATGGTGACTGTTCAGGGGGAAATACGAATCGAATAAGGCATTATTCAATTTGTTATTAGAAATCTCACAATACTTGGACACCCCTTGCAAACTGGTGCAATACTATGAAAAGAAAAGAAGCATGACCGCACAGTGCATACCTGGCCAAATACTTGGGGTTGTCTGGAGACAGCTGGCTGTTCTGGTTCCTGAGGAGCTTTTCAAGGATAATGACCCGCAGGTTCGGCCAAGTAGGGCGACGTAAAAGCGCTTCGTAGAACGCCTGCAAAGAGTTGTGTATAAAATGATCTCGCTGAGCTACTTGCAGTTCACAACACAGATTTCCCTCTGAGAGGGAGCACGCAGTTTGTATTCCACCATGAATTGAAGCAGAGGTATTGCATTCTAAACCATTACAGTTGCCTTCCAATACCTCAAAACCGGTATATTCGATGCTTCGGTAATTTGATCCCGGCCAAAGGTCCTAGACAGTGTCCATGAATTATTATGGGCCCCAAACTTTCGCTCTTTATGTCCTGAAACTTGCCTTGGCCGGACTAGTCAGCGTATACTTGCATGACCCCTCGTAGTTAGCCCAATAACGACCCCTTTAGAGGCAGCATCTGTCTTGGTGGAGCTTAGGGGAAGGTGAGTGCTTTTAACACAGGTCACCTGCGATTATAAACTAGCAAACTTTTGGAACGGTAACCATAGGTCACAGTGACTGTTTGCCGTACTTACCAGTTATAATATGTGCCTCTTTTTATATATTGGGTTGGAAATTGATACTCAATAGCACTGCGCTGGCAAACCAAACCCACCATTTTGTATGTGTTACCTCGAAACAAGAAAGTATTGCACGATGTGACCACTTTTCTAAA
Organism: Dermacentor andersoni; assembly: GCF_023375885.2. NCBI lineage: Eukaryota > Metazoa > Arthropoda > Arachnida > Ixodida > Ixodidae > Dermacentor > Dermacentor andersoni. The sequence continues at coordinate 195,142,034 of NC_092816.1, read as the reverse complement.
ATCAGCTTCGCTGCAGTAACCATTAAAGCTTTGTCCATTTTTCTTGTCAAAGAAATCGGGTGTGTGTTAGATTTGTACATTGTATAGAATCTTCATGGGCATTTCTATGTTACATGCTATTTTACGACACACAGAAACGGCATGCACGTCTGATTGAAAAGCATGTTAGAATTGGGAAAATATTGCCAAATGAAACCGCACTATTTCTGCACCTTGTTCAATTTGACCTCATGGCTAATTTGACCAATTTTCTTGGTGTCATGAGGGTCGCATTAATAGAAACCCACTGTATCGCTTTTCATGCACAGATGCAGGGAAGGTACCGCACCAGCAGCATTTCAGAAACACAAGCTCAATATTGCTACATATCAATTTTAGGAGCAGCTGAAATATCAAGTTGGACCATGCTTTACACCAGCACCATGTAAGTAACTCTGAAGAGAAACAAAAGGTTACATGGTTTTTTGCAGCTACCCATGCCAACCTTGTACATAATAATGTATGTGATTTAGTAAAGATGTTAATCTAGTTCAACCGCATTTCACTGGCTGTGTTGCTTTAAAAAAGAAAGCACAGGCTTGCTTCCGGTAAAATTCTTTTTGGTATTGCATTGTTTTGCTTGGTGGCGCTTGTTTTCGATCCTATTTACTGCTGCGATAGAATCTGAAGTATAGAAGAAAAATAACTTTACAACAATCGCGGTGTTAGATTCAATAACAAGCGTACAGAAGAACTTTTTACTACCACTGTTATCACCTGACAAGGTAACCAAAGCAAAAAGGGAGGTTCTTAAGCTCTCCAAGTCAGTCTTGTTATGTGGACTATGACTAGAAATGTGAATATGCCCCGGTGTTTGCTGGAAATCACCACTCCTATGGTCTTGGCCAGCAGGAATCATCGTTTTGAATCCACCTGGTTTCAAGTACTGAACATAACTGGAGACAATCATTGCTCAAACAGCCTGTGCTGACGTCGCTGATAAGACATTAATGTGCTCACCTTAGTGCAGCAGCGTCCAACTCTTGAGGCCTGTTTGTGACAGCCATCACGAGAATCCACTCTTCACTCCTTGTCTGGAGCTGCACAAGAGAACACTACACTCAGCCAAACTCAAGTGGATTACGTGTCTTCATGAGCAAGCTACAATGATTGCGTGGATACAATCGGTGTGCTCCAATTCTTGCCAGTACTGTAGGCAGTTTACGTCGACAGCTAAGACCACTGTGAGCCGCAGCAATGTAACACGTCTTGAACTGTCTGGAGGGCGTCTCTGTAACACATCCCCTCGTGGTAAAAAGGAGAAGCTCAAAAATGCACATATTGTAATTGCTTTAACGCTGAGCGTGCAAACCTACTAAACAATGTTACTTACATAAACCGCGTGAAAAGTGTCAATCTGTTTCCCTGTGAGCTGACAATCTTCTCATTGTTTCTAAACCTTCTAGTGGGACACCATCTTGGTTACAAAGGAATATAGCCTGTGTCGTTTGTGACCTTGAGGCTGTTGTTGCGAAGCTCTGTGCTTAGCTGTCTATTTGGCCATTTACTGTCAGTATTGGAACACAGTTCATAAGACATGTTACAGTGTACAAGAAACGAGTAAAGAGGGGCAGAGATAAAGCACTGACAAGAAACGGCACAGTACTGGAACACCTTGCTTTCTAAATCGTCACATAAATGCTGATAGGAGTGTTTGTATGTATAACCATTGACTATCGCTGGCCAAAACCAGCAGCCCTAACAGCTTATTGGCCAAGGCGACGAGAAGCGCTGAGAAATAGTTCACAGCGTGTTAACCAATGGGGCTGCGTCTTCTGTAACCTGACTGTAGTAAGCTGGTGTTTGCAGCCCCATACCTGTGGGGCTATAATTCCAGTGCCACCACTATGTTGAAGTAGCACAGTTTCCAATCTACTCGGCCAAATTAAATTATTCAATTCAAATTACGGCCTTATTACTGCCCGAGCACAGCACAAGGCACAAACTTTCAAGAGGAAGACTGAAGACGTCGTGGACCTTTGTAAACGAGTCAACGCCGCCATATCCGAAGCTAAGCGAATTCACCATATACTGAAAGGCATCGATGACGGCGCATTTCAGATGCTCCTATCCAAGAATCCACGCACCGTCTCCAAATAAGTGAGCTTATGCCAAAGCTATGAGGATTTCAGAAAAGCAAAGCGCTTCAATTCGGCCCGCTGCGGGAAGCGACGACGCGTTGGCGAGCCATCACAGCATGTACGACCCATCCTCATCCTTTCAGCGGGTGATTGACTTTGTGCGTGACGAAGCTGCCCGCCAACTTTCTTTAGTCACCTTCAATCAGGAGCCCACCTCCCGTCTTCCAAACACGCTCCGCAACCTCATTCCCGAAAAGGTCGCTCAAGTTGTCCCTTCCGCTCACCATCAGCCGCCTGCACCCGCGAATCTCAACTCTGCGCTGGCAGTACAGCCTGTCGCCACGCCTCTCACCTATGCGCAGCTAGTCCTACGTGTGGCCGCGCCTCTTACGAACGGCCAGGCAGTGCACAGGCCTACGCCGGCGTCTTTCTCAACCCAGTCGCAACCAGTGCCACCGGAAGCCCGTGCTGCATCTTGGACCGCACCGAGAGCTTATCCTTGGTGGACGCTTGGCAACCGTTTCATCTGTTATTCTTGCTGCACTCATGGACAGGTCGGCCGATGTCGCCGCCGTCGCCCTCATGCGCTCCGCGACGCCTCTCGGCCCTTCCAGTTCGACAGCCAGCCTATTCGCCAATACGCCGCTCCTTCCCCCAAACCATTTGCTCGTTCTGACCTCCCAGAATTTCCTTCGCGTCGCTCGCCATCCCCTCGCCGACGCTCGCTATGCCCAATGCGTCAGCAACTTGCACCACCTGGCCAGGAAAACTGAACGTCACCGTTGAAGAGGCCCATTCGAACTGTTTAAGTCCTCGCCCCTGTCCTGCGAACGTGGTAGAAATTTGTGTAGGTGTTCCTGCAATCGCTCTTGTGGATACCGGCGCAGCCGTTTCTGTGATAGCCGCCAAACTGCGCCGGTCACTGCGCAAGGAGACCATGCCGCTTTCTGGACAGTCGCTTCGTACGGGAAGTGCGCAGCGTGTTGCTCCGTACGCAGACTGTAGATGCGCTTGTTCACGGCATTGTTTATATCGCCAATTGTATTGTTCTTTCCGCCTGCTCGCATGACGCCATGCTCGGATGGGACTTCTTATTTCGTCATAAAGCCGTGATCGACTGTGCACGCGCCGAAGTTGAATTTTGCCCTCTGTGTGACGCACCATTGCCCGAAGATCGCCCTTCTAAAGTTACCGCGCGCGAGGACACAGATATTCCGCCTGGCTCTATCGCCCTCGTACCGCTCTCTTGCGATGCCCTCGCTGATGCAACGGTACTCTTCACACCTTCCCACGTCTTCACAAGTCCTAAATCTCTCGCACTAGCCTTCGCAACGCTTTACATCGGCCTGCACCTGCAGCAACATATACTTCTACAAACCCGTCTGTGCGACTTTTACGTTCCTAGTTGGTGAATGCCTTGGCTTCTTGGAATTCCTCGACTCTTCGTCTTTGCTTGACGTCCCTGGAGACTTGATGTCGACTCCGGCCAACCATCTTCGATTTCAGTGCGTGAAGAGACGCCCAGGCATACGCTCTCGAATGCCATCGCCGATACTCTTCAACCTGCCGAACGCGCCGACCTTCTTGATCTCGCATACTAAAAAGATCTTGCGCCAAATCAACACACACAAGAAAGACGACGACACCACGTGCGCGCACTAGGCATCGTAGAGTGAAAGTATTATCAGAGTAGTATGCAAGATCACCAACTAGCCCAGCAGTTAACTCTTTTAAAGTTACTTCTTAATTTCCAGCGCCACTTTAGAAGTTCATTCGGCGTTTCGCAACCTCAACTAGGCCGTACGTCGCAAGTGCAGCACTACATCCTCACCGGTTCGCATCAGCCATTACGTCAAGGACCGTACCGCGTCTCTGCCGGAGAACGTCGTGTCATTACCACTCAAGTCGAAGGTATGCTGCGACGTGACGTTACTCAACCTTCGCACACTCCGTTGGCATCTCCTGTCGTTCTAGTTCGAAAGAATGATGGGTCTATTCGCTATTGCGTCGACTGCCGTCGGTTAAATAAGGTAACGCGCAAAGACGTCTATCCTTTACATCGCATCGACGACGCTCTCGACAGTCTTCAGGGAGCAGAATTCTTGTCCATTGACTTGCGTTCAGGTTACTGGCAGGTCCCGATGGCGGCGGCTGATTGCCAAAAAACTCCATTCATTACGCTTGATGGCTTATAATAATTTATCGTGATGCCTTTAAGGCGTTGTAACGCCCCTGCCACGTCTGAACGACTCAAGGACAACACGCTGCGTGGCCTCAAGTGGTCTATATGTCTGCTACCTCGACAATGTCATCGTCTTCTCGCCCGATTTTCCGACTCATATGCTCCGCCTCAGACATGTTTTGACCTGTATTAAGAACACTGACCTCCAACTCAACCTCAAAAAGTGCCGCTTCTCCGCGCGAGAGCTCACCATATTAGGCTGCGTTATGTCCAAGCACGGGGTTCTACCCGATCCTGCAAAACTTCAAGCAGTCGCTGAGTTTCCAAAGCCTAAGGCCATCAAACAACTTTGAAGCTTTGTCGCCCTATGCATATATTTCCAGCGCTTCGTTCGGAATTTCGCATAGATCATGACGCCATTGATCCAACATCTACGCGGTGACGCCGCCCTCTCCTCCTGGTCCCCTGCACGACTCCGCTTTCGCTACGCTGCGTCGTCTTCTCACCTCCCCACCTATTCTTCGCCATTTCGACCCGCCAGCTGCAACTGAGGTACATACAGACGCCAGCGGGGTCGGTATTGGCGCCGTCCTCGCCCAACAAAAGCGCGGCTACCCAGAATACGTAGTCGCCTATGCGAGTCGCACGCTGACGATGCCTGAGGCCAATTATAGCGTTACCGAAGAAGTGTGTGGCCTTAGTATGGGCACATGGCAAGTTCTGACCATACCTGTACGCGCGCCCATTCGACTTTGTCACAGATCACCATGCGCATTCTTTGCTGGCCGACTTGAAAGATCCCACTGGCCGCCACGCCTGTTGAGCACTACACATCCAGGAGTACAATATTCGCGTCTGATACCGCAGCAGGCGCACGAACTCAGGATCAGGCACCGTGTCTCGTTCACCTTTACCTCCAGACTCGGCCTGCTGACAAACTTCCGCACACTCCGTGTTGTCTCTCGAGATGACTCCTTTGCGACCGCGCAACGTCGTGACCCGTGCATCGCTTCTCTTTTCGACTTTCTATCTGGATCACCAATCATCCCTGTATTTTGAACCCTCCAAAGCCAAGCAGTTCATTTCGCCGTTCGTGACCAGCTGCTCCACTGACGCAATTACGCTCGTGAAGGCAGTCGGTGGCTTCTGGTGATTCCCCGCAGCTTAAGGTCAGAAATCGGTGCCTCTTTCCACAACGATGCGCAGCGTGGCCATGCTGGAGTTTTCAAGACGTACGAACGAATTCGCCACCGCTACTACTGGCGCGGTATGTACAAATTTGTAAAAAGGTTCGTTCGGTGCTGTCTTGGCTGTCAACGCCGCAAATCGCCGCCTTTACACCCGTCTGGTGCCTTGCAGCCGCTCCTGTGGCCTGCCATACCCTTCGATCACGTCGGAATCGACCTATTCGGCCCGCTTCCTATGACACCAGACGGCTATCGGTGAATAGTAGTTGCTGTTGACCATTTGACACGCTACTCCGACACTGCTGCTTTACTCAGTGCTACAGCGCGGGATGTAGCCTCTTTCGCCCTACGTCGCTTCATCCTTCGACACAGCGCACCTGGAGAACTCCTCCGCCATCGAGGTCACGCCTTCCTCACTGAAGTCGTCGAATATTTTCTTTCGGATTGCCGCATTATTCATCCGACAAGCACGTCGTACCATCCCCAGACTAACGGGCTCACAGAGCGATTTAACCGCACACTTGGTGAGATGTTCTCGATGTACGTGGCATCTGATCCTGGTTACTGGGACTCCATCCTTCAATTCATCATGTTCGCGTACAGCACCGCGATCCAGGCCACTACCGGATTTCCACCTTTATTCCTCCTGTATGACCGCGAGCCTATTCATGCCATCGACACGCTCCTTCCATGCCGTCCTGACGCTTCCGATTGTCTACCCGTGTCCGACATCGCCCGCCAAGCCGGAGAATGCCGCCAGCTAGCGCGCTCCTTTACGGCAGAGCAACAGCAGCGCCAGAAAGGAAACCGCACCGGATCGCTTCCAAACACCACCTACGCTCCAGGTGTTCTTGCGTGGCTGTCTGTTCTTTCCAAACGCCGGGGCTTTCCTCACAACTCGCCCCGAAATTCTAAGGGTCTGACCGACTCTTGGAGCGAACATCCCAGGGGAATTTTCTCGTTGAGCCGCTGTCACCACCTGACAACTTCCGCCGGCATGGACGCGACATTGTCCGCGTCTCAAGCCCTACCATGACCCTCTTCCTCCTGATTCTTAAGGCGCCAGCATGGTTCTTTTGATCTGGGGGAAAATTGTGGAAGACGCGTCTCGCGGCACAACCTACTGACGTGCACGACATCACCAGATGCCAGAGTAGAGGACGAGGTTCAACTCACAGGAGGAATTTCGTACGTCACAGGCGTCACCTGGCGCAGCACGTGGTAGGGCCCTGGTATCGCGAAAGGAGCTTCTCTTAAAATCCGACGTGACGGGAGGGCGAGCACAGGAGTACGAGCGCACCAGGCGAAAATTGTACGTCACGGTGGCTGGCGTTGTACTGACACTGCTGAGTGGTTTGCGAGGCCGTCAGTTGAGTACAGGAAAAATGGCGTGCATGGTGGGCGAGGGCGAGGGCGCCGCGCGCATACTCGCTTGTTGAGATTGCCGCACGAGGAAGTGCCATGTCAAGGGGCAAGGTCAGTTCGCGACTGTACAGTAGATAAAATGGAGGAAATCCGGCGGTGTCGCGCCGGGAAGAATTCTACGCAAATGTGACGTAAGGAAGCCCGCACCTGGTGGTCCTTGGAGACGTACTTGGACAGGATATTGGTCGCAGTACGGTTTAACCGCTCCGGCAGGCCATTTGTTTGAGGATGGTATGAGGTAGTCAGCTTTTGTTGAATGGAGCAGGAACGCACAATGTCGGCGATAACTTTCGAGAGGAAGTTATGACCACGGTCAGTAAGCAGCTGTCGCGGGGCGCCATGAAGCAAGATAATGTCACGCAAGAGACAGCCCGCGAGGTCAGTGGCGCAATTGGTAGGGAGAGCCCGCGTGATAGCGTATCGGGTGGCGTAATCAGTTGCGACGGCTAGCCATTTGTTCCCAGAGGGTGACGTGGCAAAGGGACCGAGGAGGTCTGATCTAGCACAAAAGCAATGTTCTACAGAGACTGTGATCGGCTGGAGATGACCGGCAAGTCGCACCTGAGGTGTTTGCCGACGCTGGCAGGGATCACAGGCAGCAACATAGCGTCGGACGGAGCGAGCGACACCAGACGAATAGAAGCGGCGGCGGACGCGGTCGTACGGGCGGGTTACCCCAAGATGTCCTGCAGTGGATGCGTCATGCATCTCAAAGAGCAGAGTCTGTCGCAGATGTTTTGGCACGACAAAAAGATCAGATCCGTCAGAGAGGAAGTTCCTTCGGTACAGAATGCCGCCCTGGAGGACATATCGGTGAACAGGTGCTTCGGTAGGTGTAGAGCGCAGACGCTCGATGAGTGCTTGCAGAGATAGGTCTCGGTACTGCTTATCGGCGATGTTAGCAAAGGCAGACACAGAGAAATTGCCGTTGGCGGTACTACTGTCGGCGTCGTCCGGCTCGTCGACCGGGTAGCGTGACCGGCAGTCAGCATCCTTGTGTGGTCGGCCAGATTTGTAGATGAGAGAATGGGAATATTCTTGGAGGCGTAACGCCCAGCGACCAAGTATTTCTGTAGGATCTTTCAGTGAGCATAACCAGCAAAGCGCGTGATGGTCTGTGACAACGGAAAAGGGTCAGCCATGTAAGTACGGGAGCAATTTCGAAACCGCGCAAACTAGGGCCAGACACTCACGCTCAGGGATGAAATATTTGCGCTAAGCGGGTGAGAGGAGCCTGCTCGCGTAAGCGATAACACGGTCGTGGCCGCGCTGGCGTTGTACATGTACTGCGCCAATTCCGTGACCGCTGGCATCAGTACGGACTTCAATAGGAGCAGAAGGATCGAAATGGGCCAGAAGGGGAGGCGTTGTGAGCATTGATTGATGGATATCGTTTCTTGGCGCAAGGGCCAGAAATGGCCAAAGAGTGCCATGACATTTGGTGATGAATGGCAATGAGTATCGATGAATATGGCTGTATATTGGCCTAAAATATTCGCTGTAAATGGCGTAAAATATGTATCTAATAAAATAAGGTCAATGAAAAGTGAGTCCTATGGTTGTTAAAGTACGTTGAGAACGTTAAGATACTAAAACATGTTAATTTATAGCAGCACCAGTGCCTCTGCAGAGCTCTTCAGTGCAAGGGCTGCGAGGCATGTGCTGTGTAAGTGATTTCATCGCAGCTACAGCCTCTAAGCAGAGGCTGTGCTACAAATAGCCTGGCCAAATCACTTCTATGGTATTAGTTTCTTCTAAGAACTTGAGCACTGATCTAAAATTAAATAGAGGGTCATTGCCTAAAAAGAAGACAGGGTGCAGAGGTATATTATGACTGTATAAGGAACGGAAGAACTTTTTCTCTCTATTTCTAATAATGGGCACTGAACGAGAACATGAAGGACTGTAAGTCTACTTCCACACCTAGTGCATGTCGGAGGGTTAGTTCCAGTTAGAATATACGAGTGAGTGCTATAGGTGTGCCCAATTCTTAACCTACAGAGCAGTACTTCGTGTTGTCTCGTTTTCTCAGAGATCCGGTTTCCTATTTTCGGTTTGATTAGGTGTAGTTTGTTGAATACCGGAGTGTCCCATTGCCGTTGCCAATATTTCCGTAGTTTATGCTGTACAAATGGCTTAAGGTCTGTGTAGTGTACAGGTATAATAATGTTTTCATCAGAAAAAGGTACGGATGTAGCCCTTTCGTCAGCAGCTACGTTGCCCTCTAGGCCTCTATGGCCAGGCACCCAACAAAGAACAATCATTTGGTTAGACATGTATGCTGAACATAGAAGGTTATACACTTCATTAAGGATGGGGTTTGTGTTTTCGTAGACTTGATATGCAACTAACAACGCTTAATGAGTCTGAATATGACAGCCTTTGTTATACCTGTTTGTTTTATATGTTTCACAGCAGAGAGGATCGCGTATGCCTCCGCTGTGAAAATGCTGGTGTTTGGATTTAATGCACCGGACGTTGAAAATGAAGGTCCGAGTGTTGCATAAGCTACACCATGAGTAGACTTTGAAGCGTCTGTATAAAACTCTGCGCAGGAGTACTTCGCCTGGAGTTCGAGGAAGTGTGAATGTATATGCACCTCAGGCGCATGTTTTGTTATTGCGACGAAAGACATATCACACTGCATAGACTGCCATTCCCAAGGTGGTGCAAGGTTAGTGGGAGTCATTAGGACTGTTTCTTGATGTTGAATACCGGTTTCAATAGCCAGCTGTTCTAAGCGCACAGACAGAGGAGCTCGAACGGATGGGCGGTTACGGTAAAGTCTTGTAGAAGATAAGTCAAGTACAGTTGAGTAACACGGATGTTCGTCATTCGATTTGCATTTTAAAAAGTAGCAAAAGTTTAGATATGTTCTGCGTAGGTGTAGGAACCATTCGTTCGCTTCAACATACAGACTTTCCACAGGGCTTGTCCTAAATGCGCCTGTTGCCAGCCGCATACCTAGATTGTGGACCGGGTCGAGAATTTTCAGAGCACTGTCCGATGCGGATTGGTACACCACGGCTCCGTAGTCGAGCCGTGATCGTACAAGGCTTTTATACAGGCTAAGCAGACACCTCCTGTCACTGCCCCAGTTTGTTCGGGAAAGCAGCTTCAGCAGGTTCATAGTCTTCAGGCACTTAGCTTTAAGATATTTCAAGTGGGGAATGAAATTAAGTTTTGTGTCCAAAATAATACCTAAAAATTTATGTTCAAGACTGACCGATAGTCGTTCTCCGTGAAGGTCAATGGCGGGATCCGGTGACATGCCTCTCTTGTTTGAGAAGGGAACACATGTGCTTTTTTGAGGGTTAAATTTAAAACCCTTTTCTTCTGACCACTTTGAGAGTTTGTTCAGGCCAAGCTGTAGCTGTCTCTCACAGATGCTGAGATTGCACGGCCTAAAAGCTATCTGTACATCGTCCACATAAACCTAGTGAAAGAGTGCGAGGTATGATGGTATGCAAGGAGTTCATTTTCACAATAAAGAGTGTACAGCTCAGCACTCCACCCTGCGCTACACCTGTCTCCTGTGAGAATGATCGAGACTGCACATTGCCAATTCTTACGCGAAATGTTCTGTCAGACAAGCAGCTCTCAATAATGGTCAGCAAGTTGCCGCGTATACCCATTCCAGAAAGATGCCGAAGGATCCCGAAGCGCCACGTAGTGTCATATGGTGCTACCTAACCAGCACCAATCCTTAGAAAATAGGGACCTGTAGAATCGCCTAGATTTATCCGATTGGGTCCAAGTCTCATTCTGCAACTTCAGTACCTCGCCCGGGTTTCCATTCCGCTCTCAGTGCTTTTTGCGTGTGTCACCGTTATACCAACGTACAAACAGATGAAAAATTTATGCACGTGTTTATATATTAGCTCAGTAATTGCAGATGGGAAATCCGCGCAAACAACGTAAATGCGAAGGCACGATATGCTTTTTTTTTCTTGAAACCATGAGCAGTGCAAATGTCCTATATGCAGATTTTAGCAGTTCCTGTTTTTACACAACTGAGTACCTAGTGGGTATCACTTAGTGCCTTAACTGTCATAATAAACGAGTTTTTCACCACGACCACCCACAGAAGAAAGGAGACAACACGGGCTCTTTCTTTGTGTGGTTTGGCGCAAACTTCGTTTATTATGTCGGATAACCACCTAGCCCAGCTGTTCGCTCCTAATTGACGCAATTTTACTTCTAAACATTGCATTCGTGGTGAAAGAAAAGTCGTGTAATTGGCTTATTCCGCTGGTATTTGATTGAGCAATATGCCTGTCTGCTAATGAGACCTATGTGCTGCTGCAAAAGCCGACTCCCTTCTGCTCCCCCTTGCCACGGTTACTCCAGTTCTGGACAATTGCAAAATAATGTGATAATGTGCATTTATCTTTTTAAAAAAGTACAATGTTATTTTCTTTCTGCCATGTCTTTTTTCTTATTATTTAGAAGTAATGAACATGTCACGTATTTCATATACTTTTGTGTAGTTATACACGTTGTCCCGCATACGTTGAGTCATCTTTTAAAGAATGGAAGGCACTCTGGACACAAGGTGAACCAAATGCATAATGCTTGCTTTGGCCTAGAGTTATTCAGGCCATTGCTTTTATTTTTTGCCTTAAATAATGGAGTAGTAATGTTTAATTAGTCAACTTCGTAGGTATTGCTTGCTGTCGCCAAGTGCGATACGCAATGTTCCAGAGCACCTTGAGATACCTCTCAATAAATTGTTTGACACATGATATATCTCACGTGGGGCTTTGGTGCTCACATGCTCCTAGCCAAGCGTTGCCGAGGTGATAAAGCATCTAAGGCCACGAAAAAGAAAAGGCGAAAGCAGCATTTTGATTCTGCTTGAAAGAATGAAATTGCGAAGCCCGTGAGGACGACGGAAGGCGATGACGGCTGCTAAAAATTTGCCGTCGTACACAAATGACCGTGTAGTGGTTTTTGAATGGAACCAGGATGCTACAACTTTAAACCTTAAGACTCCAATAATGGCGCATAATACCACGGGGACAAAACTAACTAATGCTAAAAAAATCTTGGCCATATTCAAAGAAGGTTACGCATGCCTTCCCACGATGACTCATTTCGCACTGGCACCATCTGCTCTGCTTCCCACACTTACTGTCTACCAGACGTTCTTTTTGATATCGCACTCCGCATCGCTTCGCAGTCGCAGTATCGGGTGGCCGCGTCTGGCTTCACACTTGTTGCAGTGCAACCGGTGCGTCAGTCCCTGACAGAGTGCGCCCACAGGATGTACCAGTTTACCGGTTGTAGTCCATACGTTATGTTCCTTGTTTAAACGAATCCCAGTGAACTGTAACGCATTCAGGAATACGGGCTCCCGATACCTCCTTTATTTGATAACGTGCTTACGGTCGAAAGATACGTCAACCACATCCTTGATGGTGCGCTTTAAGATTTTCTTTGTGAAGTTCCACTGGCTAGGTTCGAGGATATTTTGTATCAGCAAGGAGGTGCTCACGCGCATGGCAGCAGCCAAGCTTGTCAATGGCTGCATGAAGTATTCCCACAGCAGTGGATTGAAAGGAATGGACCCATTGCTTGGCCGGCACGGTCACCAGATTTAATTGCATGCGATTTCTTTCTCTAGGGCTACGTCATGTATCAAGTGTACCAGACGCCAACCACAACATCAGATAACGTAAAAGGAAAATAAAACAAGTCTGCAACTCCATCCACGATACCACGATCACGGAGTCCTCGGAAAATGTGCATTGTCCCGGAAAATGTCCCGGAAATGTGCATTGCAGCAGATGGGAATCCCTTCGAAGACACATTGTCATCAAAGGGCGATTTTCGGATTTAAGTAGGGAAGCGTTGCCGGCGCTCGTGTGTCTTGAAAGCAATCTGAAACGTGGCCGTATTGCGCGCCCGCGCGGGCCATATCTTCAAATCGATCTGCGATGTTTGCAGAATGCGCGTAGTGCCGGTAGCTTCGTATGCGCTGTGCTTCCAACGTTTTGTTCGCGTTGAAGCGAGAGATGCACAAAGATTGATTCGCTTGCTGCTGCAGTGTTAAGATCACTGGAAAATCCTTCCAGCCCTAACGCCGCCTCCCCACCCAACCCCCATTACACTCCGTCGGCAGGCGGCCACCTACTGCCCATTTCAACGACCAAGAAATAAAGCTATGTTCTTGTTCTATTTCGCCTCCTTAGACGCTTTATCGCTTTTGTACTACCAGGCAGGAACTGCTCGGCAGGGCTGCAAGGGCTTCGGGAGAAAAAGGTGCTGAAGTATTACGAAAAGTAGCCAGAAAAGTGGTCTACTGCAGTAAAGCTTTAATTGGTAGCCAAAGAAGTAGGCTTGGAGCGAAAAACCAACAATTGCCAATTTGCCACAATAGAAGAATGAAAAAAAAGCGAGAAAGATCTGTAGTTTCCTGCTTCAATGATGACACACCTACGACTTGATTTCAATCGTCACCGTGTGAAGCGTGTGACGTCACATGCTTCTATCCCTTGAACACAGTCGCATAGTCAAAGAGATCGACATCTGTAAAGTCATAGCTACCTTGACGCGTTTCCGGTTGCAGCCGCTGCTGGCACTAAGAACCATTGTCTTCGAGGTAGTCTATAGATGTAAGAGTCACTTGGAGTTATATTAGTACCCCATTTATGACTTCAGTCTTACGAAGGACGCAAAGAATTTCGTTGAAGACTAAGTCTGCTTGGGCCTGTTCAATTCATGCGTCCACAACAGTCGCAGCACTGCACGAAATGTTGATGTCAGTCAACGAGTGTTGCATATGTCGCATCTTGGGCAGTTCTGGACAGCCCAGGAAGGGCAGACCACACGGCGGCTATGATATATCTTCAGCTCCTGAATTTGCTTCAGGCGCTTCCAATAAACAAAGGCACGACCTTCCTGTTGTGTTTGCGGCTGTTGCTCGTCAGGGGAGTGTGATTAGGGCTCTACCTATACTAATTACCACCTCCAAATGTTCCCAGGAAGTAGCCAATTTGCCAGTCACGATTTTCAGTCACCAGGAGCCCCTCAAATAGTAAATTTGGAGAAAAATCGCCAAACATGGCAACCCTGCCACTGGGCCAGCAGCACGCATTTGCGCCGTCATGCGATAAAAGCTGCATGTCCAGATACCTAAGCCAGGCATAACGCCCTGGCCCGGGCTAGTCTCGCTGCAGCCGACCTTGTTCATCCATCACACGCAAGAGAGCAGCACCATAGTGCACAATCGCCCGTCCCGTGGTAAGTTCATATTTCTCGGTTTTCCTTGAAACGCGGAAGAGAGGACCAGGTGATGTATATCGTGATAGAAACAATTTATGCAGATGTTTCTCAAGGTGCTCTACAACTTTGCTATCACACTTGGGGTCTGCAGCCAATACTGAAATTGCTAGTTAAACAAAACTATAATGCTTTAATTAAAGGGAAAATAAAAAATAAACAGAACTCTAGGCCAGTGCAATCATTACGCATGCGGTTCCATTCGCGTCCGTAGTGCCTGTCATTTTTAGAACATTGGCTCAGTTTATGAGCGACAACGTGTGTAAGTTCCTGTTTTCTTTTTAGCTGTCAGTACGACAGTCGTTGCATTTTGCGCGTTGTTTACGCCATTAGAAGTGATTTCTTTTTCTTTAGGTGTCATGAATGTCCTAAACTTTTTCCAGTTTTCTGCAATATATCGAGAGAACATCGGAAGCTCTTCTATACTTTTGTCTTTATGGCATAATGAAAAATGTTCTGTTTATTTCTTTGTACAGGAAAGGGCCTTCGCGTTTGCTTGAGTTATTTTTTTCCCTATTTTCCTGTCTGAACTTTCGTGTTTATAATGTACATGTCATGCATTTTCCCTTTTGTTCATTTTCGGAGGGTGTATCATACGAAGCTATGCGAAAAAATATTGTTCTCCGAAACGGAGGTCAATACAATGAGGCCAAAGATCTGTTATGCTGGAAGTAGAATTAATGACTGTTGGTGCACATGCTGGCATACTCAAACTATGGACAAAGCTGCATGCGCGCGACAACATAAATAACTAGTGGCGCACCACGCACCAGTTTACCATGCCAGTGCCGGGCGTAGAGCGCGCACGTGACATAAAACAATACGCGCCGCTGACAGGCAACAAGAAAGCAAAAGTAATGAGGAGAGGGGCATGGTATTGGGGGAAAGGGAACGTAGCTGGCCGTAATAATAAAGCAAAAAGAAAAAACAGCCCTAGGGCGAAGAAGCGACTCGCGGCTCCTGTGCGCCGCCAATTGGCCAAAGTATCGCCCTCTTCCTAGGGCCGTAACTGAAGGGGGCCTTGGCACTAGCATCGAAAGAGCGTCTGCTTAAAAACAGCCAATGGCAGCCATGCGCAGATTCAGCCCTTGAGGCAAAGAACCGAGACGGGCTACAGGACCGCGAGTAAGCGAAAAGGAAGAGACGTGCATATTGTAACGATGTTAGTAAAAGAACGATATTTATTAAAGGCGAACTTGTGCCCACTAGTAAAAGTCACTGCGGTCGTGAAGAATATCCGCGGCAGTCGCGTTCTCAAACTGGGCTCGAACCGTCTTCCTCTTCGCCTCGCGTGACACCTCGTGCGCGTGGCGCATGCGAGCCGAGTCCAACTGGCTGCCCGTGCCACGAAGATCGCTGCCTATGGTTGCTGAACACCACCACTGTACGGCGTGCACGGTGCCCAATGCAAAGGGCGCGCAACTTAAATGTCACCAAGTTGGTCGTGGCATTATCCCCCTCCTTACGTCATCGGCCCGATGCGTGAGAGGAAGTAGGGGTTCCTGTGGGCTCTCACTTTTTTTGTTGTTGTTGTTGTTGTTCATGACCTCTCCTGGTAGGGTTTCATGCGGACAACATGCACAACTTCCGTGGAGTTGCGCCGTCTGGGGCTCTCGTGTCCAGCCGATTTGACTTCGTAAGTGACGTCGCTTATGCGACGAAGTATTTCGTAGGGGCCGAAGTATCGGCACAGAAGCTTTTCAGACAGTCCACGGCGTCGCACTGGGGTCCATACCCACACCTTGTCACCGGGCTGGTAATGAGCTTCACTACGGCGTTGGTTGTACCGGTTGGAGTCGATGCGTTGTTGGCGGCGTATTCGGTACCTTGCCATCTGTCGTGCCTCCTCGGCTCGTTGCAAGAAATCATCTAGGTCAGATGAGTTATGGTTTTCTTCATCTAACGGCAACATAGCATCCAAAGTTGAGGTTACTGCTCGGCCGAATACAAGTTCAAACGGGGTGACTCGTGTTGTTTCCTGAACGGCCGTATTATATGCGAAGGTGATGTATGGCAAAATTTCGTCCCACAACCTATGTTCAACGTCGACATACATCGAAAGCATGTCGGTCAGTGTTCTGTTGAGGCGTTCAGTTAAACCGTTTGTCTGCGGGTGGTACGCCGTAGTTTTCCTATGATCAGTATGTGTCATTTGCAACAAGCATTTCATTAGGTCCGCAGTAAAGGCCGTTCCACGATCGGTAATAACAACTGTGGGAGCGCCATGCCTGAGCACGATATTGTGGACAAAGAATTTTGCAACCTCGACAGCCGTTGCATTGTACAGGGAATCAGTTTCTGCGTAACGGGTCAGATAGTCCGTGGCCACAACTATCCACTTTTTGCCTAAAGATGATGTTGGGAAGGGTCCAAGGAGGTCCATACCGACTTGTTGGAATGGGGCTTTTGGTGGCTCTATTGGCTGGAGGAGGCCGGCCGGTTTTACGGATGGAGTCTTGCGCCTTTGACACTCGCGACAAGTCTTGACGTAGTGCTGCACGGATGCTAATAACTTGGGCCAGTAGTATTTCAGACGAATCCTGGCGACTGTACGGCTCACGCCCATGTGTCCAGACGTCGGCTCATCGTGACATGCATGCAAAATTTCGTCTCGCATAGATGTGGGTACGACAAGTAAAAACTTTGTCTCGCTGTTCTCGAAGTTTCTCTTGTAGAGGACACTGCCTCGCAGACAGAACGAAGATAGCCCCCTAGAGAAAATACGCGGGAGTTGAACGTCGAGTCCCTCCAGGCGCTGTATAAGGGGAAGCAATTCCGGGTCATCTCGTTGTTGTTGAGCAATTTGTGACGCGTCAACAATGCCAAGGAACGGGAAATCCTCTTCTTCTGACACAGTTGTCTCGACGGGTGCGCGGGACAAGCAGTCGGCATCGCTGTGTTTCCTCCCGGATCGGTATACGACAGTAATGTCATACTCTTGAAGCCTAAGGCTCCATCTTGCTAGTCGTCCGGATGGATCCTTGAGATTCGCCAGCCAGCAAAGCGAATGGTGATCGCTGACCGCTCTGAATGGTCTACCATAGAGGTAGGGCCGAAATTTACATATTGCCCAAATGACTGCAAGGCATTCTTTCTCGGTTGCGGAGTAGTTTGCCTCTGCTTTCGAGAGCTTACGGCTGGCATAAGCAATTACTTTCTCCTGGCCTTTATTCCACTGCACTAGTATGGCACCGAGGCCGACGTTACTCGCATCGGTATGAACTTCAGTGTCGGCTGTCTCATCAAAATGGGCAAGGATTGGAGAAGCTTGCAGGCGTTTCCTTAACTCGTCAAATGCGTCTTGTTGTTCGCTTGTCCACATGAAAGGTTGATCTTCTCTTGTCAGTATTGTAAGGGGCTCAGCAATGTTTGAGAAGTTTTCCACAAATCTTCTGTAGTATGCGCATAAACCCAGGAAACGTCGCACTGACTTTTTGTCTGTGGGTGTCGGGAACCTCGCAACAGCTGCTGTCTTTTCGGGATCTGGACGAACGCCTGCAGCACTGATAACGTGTCCGAGAAACCGAAGTTCATCGAAGCCGAATTGACATTTTTCCGGCTTAATTGTCAAGTCTGCTGCGCGAATAGCTTCTAATACTAGTCGCAGGCGCTCGAGATGTTGGTCAAATGTGGTGGAAAATACGACCACATCATCCAAATACACTAAGCATGACTGCCATTTCAATCCTGCAAGCACAGAGTCCATCATTCGCTGGAAAGTTGCGGGCGCGGAACAGAGGCCGAATGGAAGTGCTTTAAATTCGTAGAGGCCATCAGGGGTTACGAATGCTGTCTTTTCACGGTCCCGTTCATCCACCTCTATTTGCCAATATCCACTCTTGAGATCCAGGGAGGAGAAAAACTTTGCACATCGGAGCCGATCTAACGTATCGTCGATACGCGGAAGGGGGTACACATCCCGCTTGGTTACGCTGTTCAGTTTACGGTAGTCGACGCAGAATCGAAGTGTGTTATCCTTTTTCTTAACGAGCACTACCGGAGACGCCCATGGACTGCTGGAAGGCTGAATAACGTCATCTGAAAGCATCTCCTCTACTTGCTTCTTGATGATCTCCCTTTCTTTTGGTGAAACTCGATACGGGTGCTGGCATACTGGTCTTGCGGCGTCCTCTGTAATGATTCTGTGCTTCGCAACAGACGTGCGCCGTACCTTCGAGGACGTGGAGAAGCAGTCAGAAAAATGCTTTATCAGGGCATATATCTGTTTCTTTTGGGCTTCCGGGAGTCTCGGGTTGACGGTAATTGATCTGTCGACACTGCAGGTTCCTGGAAGGGCAGTTGACGTAGTTAGGCTGCATAATTCGGTCGCTGCACAGAACTCGCGGAAATAGGCAATAGCTGTTCCTTGTGCGATGTGTTGGAATTCATTACCGAAATTTGTAAGTGCGACATGTGCACGGCCATCGCTTAACTGAACAAGGCCTCGAGCCACGCAAATACCTTTGTTGAAAAGGAGCTCTATGTTTCCATCCGCTATGCCTTCGCGGTCGGAAAATCTTTCATTTTCCACAAGAACCATTATACTGCAGCGTGGCGGCACAGTTACGTCATCGTCAACGACGCGCAGTGCAGCGAGACGTCGCTCCTCGGATTCTTCCACAGGTATAGCTTGTTTTGTGGAGAAAGATACACTGGACCTACGTAGGTTAATTATGGCGCCGTTAGCTTGTAGAAAATCCATTCCCAATATAAGTTCCCGTGAACATTCTGGCAGTACAATAAAGTCAGAAACGTAAGTAAAGCCTTTTATCGTAAGTCTTGCGGTGCATCGTCCAAGGGGCGTAATAAGATGACCGCCTGCCGTGCGTATCTGCGGACCAGTCCACTTCGTCACAACTTTTTTAAGGTGCTTCGCCATCTTGAAGCTTACTACCGAATAATCAGCGCCGGTGTCGACTAAGGCATTCAGCTCGCATCCGTCCATTATCAACGGCAAATCTGACGTAATCGTTTCGTTCCTGCACCTGTAGACTGGAATTATCTCGTCACCGCACTGGAATCGCGTTGGAGGATCTTCGTAACTCTGGTTATCAGCGGCCTCACCTCCACAGGTCGCTTGCTTCAGTTTTCCTGGTGTGGGCTTGGTGAACGACGCCTAGGCAATCTTGGAGACGCGCGTGGGCTAGGCGATCGGTAGCGCATGGGCGACGGTGATCGTGGTTGACGTTGGCGAGGAGTCACGGGGCTTTGGCGCGTCGACAAGTATTCTTCGATCTCCGCTGGCCGTTCACCGTTTCGGGGGCATGGTGCGCTTAAGGGAAAACCCCTTAACCCAACTTGACGGTACGGGCAGAACCTATACAGGTGACCCGCTTCTCCGCAGTGGAAACACAGAGGCCTGCGCTCGTGGTCACGCCAGACGTCACTTTTCCGGGGCCTTTGTTCCGCAAAATGAGGTGCACTACGTGCTAAAGGCTGATAGGCAGCCGGTGGTTCCAGTAGACGAGGTGCACTGCGTACTGTAGGCGGGTAGGGAACGGTCGTCGCAACTGCTCCACTACTGTGCACCGCGGGTTGCCTGAGTACGTCGGCGTACGTTGGGGTGCGCCGCGTCGGCTGTGGCTCACGCTCTGGATCCCGTATGATGTTCCTGAGTTCGTCCCGGACAACGTCGACTATAGATAGTGCAGCTGGAGCCTGAGGTATCTGCAACTTGTTGAGCTCTTCCCTGATCACTGACCGGACAAGCTCCCGCAGGGCTTCCAGGTCGTTTGGCAGGCCTCCAGGGAAGACATGGACAGGTGCGCAGCTTGCCTCACGGTTGTATTGCCGAGCCCGCTGTTCCAGGGTCTTTTCGATGGTCGTTGCTTCACATCTGAACTCGGCCACCGTGCGCGGTGGGTTGCGGACGAGAACTGCGAAGAGTTCCTGCTTTACTCCACCCATGAGATGGCGTAGCTTCTTATCTTCACTCATGGTGGGATCAGCCCGCTTGAACAGGCGGGACATGTCCTCGATGTACATCGCCACGTTCTCGTTTGTGAGCTGGTTCCTGGCTTGAAGTGCGATTTCCGCCTTTTCTTTACGATCCGTGCTGGCGTACGTTGCTAGCAGTTGTCGTCGAAATTCCTCCCAAGAGGTCAAAGAGGGTTCGTGGTTTTCATACCACGTTTTTGCGAAGTCTTCCAAAGCGAAATATACGTTACGGAGCTTCTGTCTCTCATTCCATTCATTAAAGCTCGCCACTCTCTCGAACAGCTCCAACCAATCTTCCACGTCTTCGAACGAGTCACCATGGAATGTTGGCGGCTTGCGAGGTTGGCTTACGACTAGCTGTGCCGGTGTTACCTGGGTAGTCATTGTGGCGGCGTCCGTTGTGGGAGTTTCTCTTGGCACGAAGAGAAGAGGGCCGAATTCAGGCGAGTCGCCTCGAAGACGGCGGCTGGTCCGCTGGTGGTGTACAGGTGTCAGTTCCACGGGATGGACTCGCAGGTTGTCGGGGCTACGCTGACTTTCGTTCGTGGGGCTTCGACTCATACCCAGCACCTCCACCAGAAATGTAACGATGTTAGTAAAAGAACGATATTTATTAAAGGCGAACTTGTGCCCACTAGTAAAAGTCACTGCGGTCGTGAAGAATATCCGCGGCAGTCGCGTTCTCAAACTGGGCTCGAACCGTCTTCCTCTTCGCCTCGCGTGACACCTCGTGCGCGTGGCGCATGCGAGCCGAGTCCAACTGGCTGCCCGTGCCACGAAGATCGCTGCCTATGGTTGCTGAACACCACCACTGTACGGCGTGCACGGTGCCCAATGCAAAGGGCGCGCAACTTAAATGTCACCAAGTTGGTCGTGGCAATATGACAGCCAACTTATAACAGAGTGTTTATCAACGTGCGAGCAAAGTGGCCCGCTAAAGACTAGCCCTACGCTCCGACGCGCCCGTTTGCCCTCCGAAGGGCAGCTTGCTCGCAGGTCAGCACAAACAAAGCACGCTGGCAGCATTTTCAGACTCACCGCCATTCTCCTCATCGTATGCGATGGCATTTCGCAGGTACTGTAGGGCTCTCTTGTTGTGCTTGTTCAATCTGATTAGTAGTTCGAAATCGGGCTCCTCAGTTGCGTCGCAGGTGTTCGCTGGCGCCGACAGCTGGCCTTCGGCTGCCACGTTGAAGGGGTCGCTGCGGGCGCCGCGCAACCCGAACCGCAGCGCTGCGACCACGGCGGCGAAAAGCCATCGCAGGAGCCCGAACGCCATGGCAACCAAGTAGCCCATCTGCACATCGTCATAACAATCGACTTGTCTGCTGCGCTCGTGCGTGCGTTTTGTTAAAACCCCTCGATCTGTAAAAGTAGTGCCAACTAAAACCCCTTAAACTTCGTAAGGTAGCGCCACTGAGCCAATGGCCATTGACCGCTCTGAAGATGGGCAAGCACGCACGTTTGCGGCACTGTAGCTTGTAATACTCTTTCGAACCTGCAGAGCAGCTTTCGTTCGTGCCTTCTGTCGTCCTTTGTACGTCATAGCTGATACGCACTGTGAATTCGTGCGGTAAGCATGGCGCGGAATATTTAGGGTGCTGAGGGCTTTCTGTAGGTCAGGAGGTTGGCATTCGATCGTGCATGTGTTATTCACAACTATTCCAAACAAAATCTTGCGACAAGTACATCACAGAGGTTAGTTACCGAATTGAAGCGCGCGCGATACATTCGGAGTCTTCGCAGCATAGCTTGAATGCTCGTTCGGATACTTTCGTTTTTGAAAAATAGCTCTCAAAAGATTAGAAAAAGCTGTCGTCACTTAATTTGCATAACCGTCTCTTTAGAAAATATATGCTGTACACGAAGTTACTCGGAGCTAGAAAGCCACCGCGAATAATTAAAGCGCACCGCTTTGCCACGCGTGCATTTACTCTGCGAAGTGCCGTGTGCTACGCTAAAGCGGCCCCGTGGTCTTGGAAGCAGCATGAACGAGAGGAGAACTGAAGGTAGTGAAGGTGGAGGATGTCCCTAGATTACGAAGCTTGTGGGGTTTTAGCGGCAACCACATTCCATCTCCGCTCCACTGTCGCGCTTGGCGAAACCTCGACAATGGCGCCGCTTATGTTGTCCCTACCGTAGCGCATGACGACTGACGGGTTACCGGAGCAAATCGGCGGAAAAGTTCGTCCGAGCCCTGCGGAGCACTTGGGGCGAGACTTTGCGGCGTCAGTCGGTAAATCGCCCTAATTATTTCGCGTTGGAATTCCGCGAAAAATATAGAGAAAAGGAGTACATTTTAAAGCGTAAACGCCCGTACGTTGAGAGTTCGGCGCATACTTACGGTGTGCTCAAACAAGTGTGTAATTACTTTAGTTTCAGCTTTTGACTGCGTGAAAGTACATGTACAGTCGCGATCAATTTGAAGGTGATCGCTCGAACGGCGACCGAAACTAGGAGCAGCGCCACGTTGCGTCATCACCGTCAGTCAAGAGGGAAACATCAGATAGCTTCCCTCTCTCTCTTTTGCTGTTCCCTGAGCAGGTGTCACTCCCGTCTAGAAATTGGCAGCTTTTCGTCGCCCTTCACGAGATAACCTGCGAATTCTTTCCTTTCTTTTCTTTCTTTATTTGTTTCCATTGCTAAAATACAATGACGATAAGGCAATCGAAATTCATTTCGATTGCCTTATCATCTATTGCACAGAGGCGTCATTGTTAGCCAATGTATGCATGAGGCAGGGACGCGCACACATCATTGCCATGAAACGGTAACAAACACAAAAATGTGGCGAGTTATTCTTGGGGGTGGCGGTTGCATCCTGTACGAGCGTAAAGGGGGAAGAAGGCAGCGCAATTTTTATCTTCGCAGTTCCGAAATCGGCCGCTATGCTGCTTAGAAGGCCCGCCGGTCGCAGCTCGAGCGATCACCTTCAAATTGATCGCGACTGTACGTGGTTTCGTAGGTTCATTCACGTACCTGCATCATAGTCCTGGTTGGCCGGCGGATGAAAGCGTGCGACGTTCAAAAATGCGAGCTGAAAACGGACAGGCGCACACTCGCAAGTCAATTTTATTTTCCCCGATGCTTCCCTTATATACCCTCAGGCATGCGCAGAAGAACGTACACAGTTGAAGTCACATGAGATAGAAACGACACGTAATCATGTCCTATCAGCCAGGAAACTAAAGTCACTTTCGTTAAGAGACACTGGGGCGATGCTGATACACTGGTCGTGACACTTTCTCATACATACTTCGCCTCTACTAGTTCCAGTGCCATCGTATCTTTAATTTTCGTCACATGCATGTGTTTTCAACCAAAGGTTCGCACTTGCACACATAGCAGTGATAGGGAATATGTGAGCCAGTCCCATTCTTCAGTGATAGCACACGCTCTTGCAGGCGATCATTTATACAACGCCCAGTTTGGCTGACGTATACCTTGCCGCAGTCTAAAGAAATTTTTTCAAGAAACACTCTACGTGGTTCTTTACACACTCGACCATATTTACGGAAGACAGGTACACACAAATGTGCGAAAGTTTCAGAGGCGCCGAAAACACTTCCCGTACATCGAACCTAGAAGCTGCTTTCCTTGGCGAATGAGCAACTTTGTGTATATAGGGAACGGCAGCAAGGCGCGTTTTCTGTTTCGTTTCACATTCTTCTGAAGCATTGTTAGGCTCACGCCAAAATTTCTTCAACAAAGCTTTGTTTCAGCAAAGCCATTGTCCCTTCACGATACGAGTTTAGTTTCCTGGCTGATAGGATATTATTAGGTTTGGTTTGTATCTCACGTGACCTCACCTGTGTATGTTCTTGTGCGCATGCCTTAGGGTATATAGGTGAAGCACCGCGGAAAATAAACATCACTTGCGAGTGTGCGCCTGTCCATTGTCCGTGTCCTATATTTTGCACCTAGAACCGTTTCTAAAAGCCATGTACCAACTATGTAGGCAGCATACGTTACTAGCCGCAGGGCTGCTTCTGCTTCGCGCCTTTTACATATGCGCATAGCTCATGCACGGGTTGTGGTGGCGGTGAGCAACGTTTTCACGCGTAGACAGAATTCATAATTTGAACAACGTAAAATAAATTATGGGGTTTTACGTGCCAAAACCACTTTCTGATTATGAGGCACGCCGTAGTGGAGGACTCCGGAAATTTCGACCACCTGGGGTTCTTTAACGTGCACCTAAATCTAAATACACAGGTGTTTTCGCATTTCGCCCCCCTCGAAATGCGGCCGCCGTGGCCGGGATTCGATCCCGCGGCCTCGTGCTCAGCAGCCTAGCACCATTGCCAATGAGCAACCACGGCGGGTATAATTTGAACAACGTACCAGCGGATTAAACCGTATCATTTATTTATTAGAGTGCAAATCGTTGGAATTTGATAGCAAATACGAACTACAAGGGATAACTGGACAGAGGTTCCGAAAATATTGACTCCCTTTAATAAACACTAATAACACCTTTGTTGAACTGCTTATTTGATATCTTTATGCGACGTGCGTCCTTATTCTGTCGTGCAGTAGGTTTTCGCAGGGAGGCAGTGTTGCTTTATATGGAACTGCGTGTTACATTTAGGTGAGGTTGACTATGAAAACCGAGCAGAGTTGAGCTCGGAAAATTTTCTCAGCCTGGTACAGTTTTACCTTGAATCCACATACGGGAAATGCAATGACGAAATCTATCTTCAGAACAAAGGCGTGTCCATCGGGTCTTGTATTGCGCCTTTGTTGAGCGACCTGCTTTAGGCAAAATTCGACAGAGTCTTGGAGCAACTACTAGAAGGAACTAAGTTTCTAAGAACCTTCAGATACATGGACGACTTTTCGGTAGTTTTGCACTGTGCTGTCTCGGAGTTGTTTCCCGCTTCGTCACAACTTGTCGGCATATTCTAAGAATGTCTATCCCCCCTGGTCTCAACACAGGAAATGCCACAAGATGATTCCATGCGTTTCCTCGTCCTCAAGCTTGTGTTTTCTAATGATCAAGTTCGCTGGACATATTGTTACGCGAAGGACGAGTCAGTAAGGCGAGCAACTATTTACAGGTCATATTTACAAAAGCGGTTGCAGCGCTGACCGGTTAGATTCACCGCGCGAGCTAAGTTCGTTCTTCCTTCTGTTTTCTCGGGTGATGTCACACACGTGCCTCGTTCAAACAATCAACTGCCACACGCGTGTAGCAATATGAACCCGTGCGCACAAACGTCTCCTGCGCATCTCAGCACAGAGAAAGCTAGTAAAGATGGCTATTGTTCAGGCATGTTTCTCTAACTCTTTAGACTGGTCCTGCCACCACAGACTAAATGGCAGTTTTCAAGCTCATATTGCACGCCTGAAAACCTCGTGCCATACTGACGGATTACTTGTCTCAGTAGCTGACGCAATCCACAGAAAAAGAAGACAACCTAATGGCGAAACCATGGTCACCGAAGAGTAGCCCACAGCAAAGGACCCTAAGGTCGCGGTGATTCCACACAAGCATGAAATGGCCCATCGACTTAAAAGAATCGGTGAGCGAGTTGGTGTACGTGTAGTGTTTTCTGCGCCCACAAACTTTGTTCGATATCAAGCAAAAGCACCACTATCAAGAAACAAGATGCACAGTGCTAAGTCAGGCACCGCAACCATTACGTGGATTGTATGTGCAGTGGGTTGCGTACAGAATCCCGTTCAAATGCGGCGCATGCTACGTACATCCGACAGGGAAGTGTCTGAACGATCGCCTGCGTGAACATGCGAATAATGTTAAGAATGGAAAGCAAGGGTTCTTAGCCCTGCATTGCAGCGCATGTGGATGCATCAATCTGTTTGAAGAAAAAAAGGGCTTTTCACGTACAGGGATGATCGAACGCGCATCATTGTCGAATCAGCTAGCATGGCGCGCGAAGAATACCTGTGCATACGTTAGCCATCCCAGGCCTTATCGCGAAGGGAGCTCGAATTCTTATAAAATGGCAGCGCGAGCAGTGAGCGGTGATGACACCGTTATAGTGTTTTTCTTCTTTATTTTTTCATCCGTATTGTTTGATGTTCCCAATCTAATGGGTTGATCGCTTAGGCTGGGCATGCAGTCAATAGCACTGGAGAGATAGCGTCCCCTTGTCTGACCACTCGATCTTATTAGCTTTCAGCGATTGATTACAATAATCAGTTATCATGATACAACAACTGGTGGTGCTTCAGAGACAACAGTTAAGTCGCGGGTCGACGCACATAAATAAATGTCCGTGTCCTCATCATTGCACCTATATCTGCTGTGCCGTCCGGCTTTCTGTTCGTGCTTTTCCCCCTCCTTCCTTAGTCCCTAACCTGCGGCGGCTTTAAAGCTTTCATCAGATCATGCTTTCGGATTCACCAGGCGTCCGCGTGCCACCTCCACTCTTCCGGCTACGACCAAGCCTAGGAAGCGCATAACGCAGCACGATCTGTGCTACCGTGCTTTCGGGGCGCGAGTAGTGCTGCCCTCTCGGCACGAGGGGCACAGATACCGATGCTGTCGCACTTCACTGTGGCGCTTGCAGTTGCGGACGGGGACCTTTGTTTCCGCTTGCGCCTCGCGGTGAGCAGCGCAGCGCCGGTCACGGAAACGCCCTGCAGTGCGTTCGACTTACGCTGGCGTGGCCGGTCTACATTTCCCCTCTTTCTTTGTTTCTTCGCTTTTGGATTCGTTGAGCGACCGCGCGATACCGTCTCGGCGTGTACGTTACCTCAGCCGAACCGCCAAAAAGAACGCGTGCTCGCTGCTCGTGCAGCGATCTGGCTGCGCATATAAAAGGGATCCACCGTAAACTGAGAGGCAAAGGTATCGAATCTCGAAGGTAGGAGCAGCAGCCGCCCAAGCAGCCGCAACAGCCGAAGCCATGAACGCCCTGGTAAGTGTCGTTCTAAGCGCATGGCACAGAACACCCAATAGTGTAGAAGACAATGGACGGGCCCTCAAAGTATCTGGTATGCCCCCTTAAGTGTTCTATTGGAAGAATACTGGCGCACAAGCCACACGAACAAGTTGAGGTCCAAGACGAACACGCAGATCGAAAGTGCGCGTTGGCTTTACGGTAGATTTTATTTCAAGTCGGCGCAAAGAAAAGTATCCTTTCTTGGAAAGCATTCCAGTTGTATTTTCAGCGTGGCGTCGCTGTTTTCGCGACGCTCATCGAATAACTCTTTATAACAGGGGAGAAAATCTCATCTGTGTGGATATTGTTTCAAGTTGTGCAAAAAAAATGTGGTGCATTTTACTTGTTCTTGCATCACGAGCATTGTACTGTATATAAACGTGGAAACAGCACAACTAAGGTACGTTAAAATGCATTTCATGCGACTGCACGTTTAGCACAGACGCTCGCTTCTTTAAAGAAAACTGGCACTGCACCATTGCACCCATGTTCGTCAAATTTTTCAGCGATGAAGGTGCACAAATTAGTAATGAGAAAGCGGTGACCTTTTCCTATTTGCGCTGAGTAAGTAACATATGTATTGTAGCAAAGTTGCGAATTTATTCAACTTTGAGTGGCTGTCTTCGAGTCTCATTCTATCCGGTGGAAATGGCAGATTAATATAACAGACCATTTTTCGTGTACTCTGTAGTAAAACGTTGCTCCCTTTGTGTCTTATTATGCTACCAAACCGTAACTGTCATCTGTCCTTTGCGCTTTTCCTTTCTTTAATGTTGTGAGCCCAGTAGTTGCAGGTCATGAACGGCATACGCGTTTTCACCGTGACGTAGCCTTCTTGACAGGAGAGTAGCAAGTGCAGAATTTTTCAAGAAAAGAGACGTGCGCAAGACAGATGACAAGTATTCTTTGAGAACAAGATGACAGCCAGAAGGTGGTAACGTTTCTGAGATTGTGTTTGTTGTTCCGTATTTGGGGCGGTAACTTGTACGTTGTATATGTCATAGCGCGTGATGAAGTTTGATTACTGGGTGTCCGATACGCTTGTTCGGTAACACAATTCTCTTAGTCTGCACAACGTTTTTTCTTACAGTCTCTTGTATTTGGTTATTGTTATCTCGAGTAGCTTGGTGCCTGCAACAGTACTGAATATTTAGAGAAGCGACGGTACCTTATTGAAAGCCACTCGACTAACAGTGTTTAAAAGAATGTTTCTGATATAACGATTCCTTACTACATAAGATGTACTTAAAGCACAAAAGCAAAGTTCCCTGTAAACAGACTTACACACAAAAAAAATACAGGTAAAGTGGCCATTGCAGAAAGTTAACGTCGATTTGCGCTCAAAAGAACATTGGTTTGCAGGAATAATTAGCTAAATGTTTCAGCCTTTCATTTCCAACTATAATGTTGCTACTGTGAACTAGATTTTCTGTACCTTAGATTGCATTCTGACAATTTACCCTTACATCCGTTCTCTCCCCTATGAGTTGATTATCGGGGACATGGATGTTCTTCATCGTGATGGCAAGAACAATATTCAACCGTGAGCTTTGACGTCATATTTACGACTCTCCGTATATTACCTGTCATTTCGCACTTACTTGGGTTGAAGATGATCTTCTTGTCTCCAAGGTGAGTATTCATAACTCAATACCATAAGAACACAACCCTCCATCTGTAATAATTTCGAAAAGCATCTTCAGGATCCCAATTTTGAAATCCAAATTTAGACTAGAAGTAAGTGTTGGCCGACGTTGTATCAAAGTTCACACGGTGCTTTCTACAACACTAGAGCGTCTATGAAAACGTGACAAAGAATATGGCATGTGGAGGGCGTACAATGAAGCACATTGCAGAGAAGAGGCAAACGTTCACTTTGTCGATATTGATCCGGCTGTGATTTCAGTTTTTACTTGTTCTTGTTACTGCGTTACAGGAAAATCCCTGTTGGTTTATCTTGTTTTAGTGCCCTGCAGTGCAAGACCAATTTATCTGTGTTTGTGGCTTAAATTGACAGGAGAACGGACGTTGTTTAAAGCGTCTCATACATTCGCATATCGTTCTTCGAAAAAACATGTAAAATCGAACGAAACTTCATCTAAACTCACACGACGTTCTTCTCTCTTGTGCAGAGCATCGCCCTCGTTCTCTGTGCCGCTCTGGCCAGTGCTATGGCTGGCGGAGTGCTTGGCGGATATGGCCTCGGCTACGGTCTTGGAGGCTACGGACTTGGTTATGGCGGCTACGGTCTCGGATATGGCGGTGGATACGGCTTGAGCGGGGTCGGTGTCGGTAGTAGCGTTGCCCTCCTGAGCGGAGGACCTGCGTTCGCCAAGGCCGTGGCGGGGCCGGCCTTCCTGGTGAGGACAGTGCACCACGTCAACAAGGTCAGCGGAGGGGGAGCCCTCCTCGCCCACTCTGGTCTTGGAGGAGGTGGATATGGAGCTGGCTACGGCGGCCTCGGCTACGGGGGCCTCGGCTACGGAGGCCTCGGCTATGGTGGTCTCGGATACGGCGGCTACGGCTACAAGGGCTGATTGCGATACATTTGCTCGCGACCCATTTCCTAGGGTATTTGTGTAAATGCGTCCTAAAATACATACGCTGTTTTACTGTCCGCGGTAACTTCATGACCACAAGTTGCCCAAGTGTGAAGTGTTTATAAAGCGTTCCATGCCAGGACTGGTTACGCAACGATGACGTGGCTTGCACTGATGACACTAATTCACTTGAAGTAGTGTTTGCAACAACTTCGGCGTCGTTTGTGATTATTGCTAATGCGCTCAAAGGTGGCGAGTGCGTACGCTACATGGAATATTATTCGAACACATCCCATGGTAGTAATAGCGAGTGATCAGAAAAATATTCTCGTCGCACAAAAAGCGCTTATTACACCGGACACCCAATAGACGACGTTATTATTGGGTGTTCTTATTTTTCTTCACTCGATTCCACGAACTATAACATGGTTATTGCAAAGCTATGGGTGAAAATCGAAAAGCATAAGCATCAAGGAGAAAAATTATCACCTTCGACATGCTGTTGCACAGTGCTTTCATGAATCGAAATAAATGTCCGTCCTACTTCAATTACTGACCATGTCTCGTGTTTTGAAGGCTTTCAATCTAAAGGACTTGAGCGCCTAAGCTTTGGTACGGTTCTATGAAATAGAAATACTGAGCGCTGGCAACTACCTTCGCCAGAAGAAGAAACGTAGATTACACAGGGAACTATACCGTAAAAAATAATGGAATTGTGTGTAATCAATGCTTTCTGAAAATAAGAACAAATCAATGTTGCACGCTTTCTCGACACAAAACAAACGACATACATATAACGGAGAGAAGGCAGTTCTCTGAAGAATAGGTACAGCTTACATGGTTATGTATTTATTTCCATTACCCCTAAGGGCCTTCATTCGAGGGTATTACTTAGGGGGGGGGGGCACAAACATAAGATATACACAAATAAACACCCCACACACAAGGAACATAAAATAAACAGATATGAACAAGAGGTATATGCACTAAGTCATGAAAACACAAGAACTTTTTTTTTATATATGTTGATATGTACATAAACAGAAAGTAATAACTAATCTGCTGCTACTAACCGTTTTCTTGCAACAAGGTTAGGAAAGATGGTAAGTTAACTTCAATAGCTATGCGTGGTGGTAGGTTATTCCATTCTATTATTGTGCGAGGAATAAATGATTTCGCGCAGAGCGATAAGCGGCACATTACGCGGTTTACTTTGGTAGCGTGGTCACGGCGCGGGAAGACTGCAGGGGGTGGTGAAAAGAAGTCATCGTGAAGCGTGGAATGGTGATAAAGTTTCTGAAATAAGCTTAGGCGAGCAAACTGGCGTCGACGTGATAGTGATTCCAACTCGGCACGTCGTTTTAAAGATGTGACGCTGGTGAAGCGTGAATAATCGGAAAACATGAAGCGAACAGCACGGTTTTACAGAGAGTCAATGTTTTTGATTATGTATGCTTGATCGGGATCCCATATGGCAGAAGCATATTCAATTTTGTGGTGGATCAGCGTAATATAAGCAAGTTTTTTTTAAGTGTGAAGGTGCGTGCTTGAAGTTACGCTTAAGACCGAGTGCTCCGTTAGCTGATGCTCAGACGGTGTTAATATGGTAATGCCAAGGTAAGTCTGACAGAAGATGAAGGCCAAGATAATTGTAAGTTGGCGCAAGCTCTACGCTGGCATTATTGAGAAAGTAGGCTTAGGAATTTGAGTGGAATGGTTGGTAAATGACATAAGTTTGGTTTTAGACGTATTTAAAGACATTAACCACGATGAGCACCAGGTGGTCACCGCATCAAGATCAGTTTGTAAGGAAAGTCGGTCAGTGTCATTACTAATATTACGATATGTAAGACAATCCTTTGTGAATAATCGAATTAGAGATTAGACACATTTGGATAGATCGTTAATAAAGATTAAGAAAAGTAGGGGACCAAGTACACTGCCTTGGGGGACTTCAAATGTTAATGGAACAGAAGAAGAGTTACAGCTCTTCAGTTACAGGTGAATTGTTGTCTGTTGGAGAGGAAATCTTTAATCCGTGCAAGAACGTTTGGGTGAATATTTAAGCTGGTAATTTGATTAGAAGCCTGTGATGAGGAACGCGATCAAAAGCTTTAGAGAGGTCAGGAAACACTGCGTTAACTTGGAATCATTCGTTAAATGCGGAAAATATATCGTTAGTAAATCGGGCGAGCTGAGTGTCACATGAATAACCCCTGCGAAAACCGTGCTTGTACTTGAAAATGATATTATGGTCTTCTAGGTAGTTGATGACTTGTGTATGTATGACGTGCTCGAGACGTTTACGTATGTTGCTAGGTAATGAGATAGGAATATAGTTAAGTGCAACACCCAAAGCGATCACCCGATTTAAAAATTGGTATTACTGGGGCTATTCGCCAGTCATGAGGAATAATTCCAGATGATAATGATTGTCAAAACAGGGCTGATAACACTTGAAAATGTCTAAAGAAACATTTTTATGTATCCTATTATTTAAACCAATGTGATTAGAGCTAGTAGTAATGTTGAGGTTATTCAACAGGGCAAGAATACCAGATTCACTGATAACAATTTCTGGCATGGCAATGTTGGGCAATGGCTCTAATATTGGCGAAAAAGTTACATCTTCATTGGTGAACACTGATGAAAATGCATCGTTCAGAAGCTGCAAACACTCAGTTTCAGTGACTGGTTCTCCGTCACCAATAATTAGTACTATAACAGGATAGGAACTCGGATTGATGATGCGCCAGAATCTATAAGTTAACCGAGAGGCCCAATTTTTATTAGTCATATCATAAGAAGCGAACAAACACTGACACCAAGGCAACATAGGGGAAATTACTTGTACCTAATAAATGAAATGAATAAACGACAAATTAATATAAATAAAAGTGGATGAAAAAACAGCTTGCCGCAGGTGGGAACAATCCCGCAACCTTCGCATCAGGCGTGCGTTGCTCTACAAATTGAGCTACCGCCGCGCTGTTTCCCCATCCAATTTCTTGGTATGTATGTTTCCTATTAGAACCCTGGGAATGTTAGCCAGAGCCACCACTCACAAACCATGGCGGCGGATGTGGACCAACCTTTCTGCCGCAGGCGCGACGAGAATGTGACCTTTTTTGGGTAATGACAACCGTTCAATAACCCACACATGTTACAAGGTAAGTATACCTGGTAGCGAAGCTTCCATAGCAGCTTATACGTTCAGAACATTCCGGTTCATCGGCGGTTTAATGGGGCATAGTGCCATCTGTGTGACGAGGGAACCCTTCCGGCGAAAGTGAAAATAGTGTGACGCCATATCCGTTAGAAAGAGAAGTGACGTCACTTTGTTTTCGAAGGCGAGAAATTCGTTTTGGTAGCCTGCCATTAGAGCTCTACATTCAAAGGCCCCGCCATTCCACTGGATGGCCGTTTCGAGCATTCAGCGCGGAAAGCGATGCAGGAAAACGCCACCCGTACGGCTGTCGAAAGTGTACCCTTGCACAAAAGCTACTTTCTTTGGAGGTCAATAAAACTTTTATGGGTAGAGTATTGGTCCTATCGTCGGGACTCCAAGCCCGTCGGCCAGCGCAGTCAGTTGCACGAAAACAACGAAAGCAAACAATTATCTGGTGGTCGTAACTCAGTACTTTTCACTAAATAGGTTCAAAAACGATGAAGCTACACGCGTCACCAAATTCAGACAAACGTCGGTAAGCAAAACAGCGCAACGTGCGAGGAGGGCGTCTTTTAATAGGTGAACTTTACGAGCGCGCCTTTCTGCACGCTTCAAGAGCTGCACTGCATTGCAAGTGATAGCGACATCAAAGCCCCCTCTTACGTTGGGCGCGGAAAAGGGTAGTTATTCATAATAATAAAATAAAATACTTTTGTTTACTCGTCATACATATATGTATTTGACAGGGAATTTTGTTTTCGTTGAACAATTTTTCCAATGGCTCAGTTTAATTAAAAACGCTTTTTTTCTTTCCCGATGTTTGTTCCCTCCAAACAAAGTCGCGCTTCAATCGAGGCTGCCATATCCACCCTTGCTGGTGTCGTTGACAATATTTTCTGAACCGGTTTTAGCCCAAAGCTTCGCGACCTATTTGGATCGACCTTTGATGCAACCTGAAGGCATCAATGTAGTGGTAAGTTGAGGGTTCTGGGTCGTTTCCCACCTGCGGCAAGTTGTTTTTCAGTGATTTGTCGCTTCTTTATTTCATTTGTTCAGGACAAGTAATTTCGCCTATGTTGCCCTGGGTGCCAGTGTTTGTTGCCTTCTTAGGATATATATATATATATATATATATATATATATATATATATATATATATATATATATATATATATATATATATATATAGGATGTGTGTTTATGCGTGTGCGTGTGCGTGTGTGTGAAAGAACAACGATTTTTTTTAGTCATATCACCAGAAGCCAACAAACAATGGCACTAATGAAAGCGTCGAGTAAAGCCACTAAAGCTCCTAATTTACTGAAATAACTTATAAATAAGTGTGTGTGTGTGTTTCGGCTAAGGAAGAAGCCTGTGTCAGTCACTTTTACAAAGGCTAGTCCACCAGCCCAAGCAACAGAAACATACTTTGAAATACCTACGTACGTCGAACTATTAGAAGTTATTGCTAAGGGGCCAGAGTGATTGCTACTCTGTAAATATTTATTTATCCGGCAAGGCAGTAACGGATTAAACGACCGGTCTACGAATGCGAAACCATGGTGCACTACACAAAAGAAGCTTCTTTTGAGAAAAGAAGAAAAAAAAGACGCAATTGACGACTCTTACGGGCGATCAGAGTAGAAAATCAGCAAATATGAATAATGCTCTGATGCATCAGTACTTAAAGACGCTTTATCGAATAATCACTGTGCACGGAGTTGGCCGCGGCTCTCACGCGAGCCACAATTTATTATTCACTCGAATAACGCCGACACGTTCGGCCTGCCCCTTACACGCCGTGAACACACACGCTCTCGCACTCGTTCTGCGAGCGGAACTTATTGGTGCCCGCAAGGCACCGATGGCCCGTGTCTCCAACCAGCGTCGCCGGCTGGCATCGAGGGCTGCTTCCAGGGTCAACGGCGCGCTGGAAGAAGACGGGAAACCGACGCTGCTGGCTCGTGCAAACGCTCGGTCTTGGAACGCGGCACACCGTCGGGTCCCGAGTGAAGATGCTGTTGCCACTTTCGGCGCCAACGAGGTCAGAGTTCGCGACCACGCGACTAAGGCACCTAGTGGTGCACAGCTCCCGGCTGGCGAACAAATCACCGTCCAGAGAGGGGCACTGACCCAAAGGGAACTGCCACATGCGGCATCCTGTGCCATCGAAAAACCACGTGCTGCTGCCGTTCACCATGTCGTCGCTGCAAAAGAAGAAAAAAAGTTAGGATGCCACGCAATGTCCGTATCAATGTCAGTCAATATTTGCTATTTGCGTTAATTGACGATAATTGGCGGTGATTTTTACGGGGTATGTTTGAGTTCTTCAGCTCTTAGTACAATGCTAGAGTGATGAGTTGATATTAAACGTTTCATGCGTGCTCCACTTGTGTTCGCCTACGTAGAACAACGAACACAGCGAGACGTGTTTGCTTGATGCGTTGTTGTGCGTCATCATTCGTAGCCGGCGAGAAGGTTAGCACTGTCATTGCCTCACACTGCACAGCGCGTCGTGGCACAAGTGCTAAGCCTGAACTAAATTATACGGCTTTACGTGCCAAGCGCAGAATTTCGTTACGAGACACGCGGCAGTGGCGGGATTCAGTTTAATTTTGATCACGCGGGATTCTTCGACGTGTAAATATTTATCGCATGAATCCAGTGATTATTTAACCTAATTCTGAGCACAACAGCGTTCTTGCATTTCGCCCCGGTCGAAATGAGGCTGTCGCGTTAGGGATCGAACCGGCGACCTCGACGGCCCCAAGAACACCGCGGTGGGTACAGAAGTGTTGACTTGATGGGCACCCACGTTCATAGCGTCACCTCTTGTCCGCTTAACATTTTTGCACGAAGTTTGCTTTTCGGACATAGGAGAAACGTGTCATACATAGGGTAACGAATTTAAATTTGCTCGGTTGGTCCGAAACAGGTGCCGTGTTTAGTAGTAGCGCTTCGCAACCTTCTTACTTGGGCTTATTATACCTCTACCGCTCTGACCCTATGTACACGGCGTTTCATTTAACTTGAGCCAAACTTTAAAAATGCGCAAATTCTACGTAGCTGAACAGCACCTAGGTACTTTTATTTGGCGTCGCTTGGGGATACTCAGTATATATATATATATATATATATATATATATATATATATATATATATATATATATATATATATATATATATATATTTAGTGCGCCTAATACGATAAAGTCATCTTCATCACTGTTCAGTGTAGTGCGTCTGAATTTGGTCAGAACTGAAAAGAATGGCAGGAACTTTTATATCCAATGGCGCCAGGTGGTAGGCGCGTGCATTGTTGTTTCTTTTGGCTGCGTTTCGTCTGATTCACCAGGTCTTCATTCGAGAGCCTCTTTGATGCGTCTTTCCTTTCTGACACCGTGCGCCATTATGTCAGATGACATCGTTTGTTCAAACAGGTTTAAAAACACCTTGCGAAAATATAATTGTCTTAGTTGGTTTACCAGAGGAGGTGCAGGTTATCTGTATGATCGCAATAGACCTTCAGATATTTAGAAAATTCTTATCAGATTTTTTTTAAAACTGAGAACTTTCGGGCAAATGTCGCCATGGATTAGACGAAGCCGGCGCCTTGTCGAGGTGCGTTTACTTGGACGGACAGATCAACCAACAGCGGTGGTTTTCAAATGCAAGCAAATCCAAGGAATGTCCACTTATCTAATCGGATGTAGGCATATATGCATATCGGCGTGTGA
Source organism: Dermacentor andersoni (assembly GCF_023375885.2). Lineage (NCBI taxonomy): Eukaryota > Metazoa > Arthropoda > Arachnida > Ixodida > Ixodidae > Dermacentor > Dermacentor andersoni. Next base: position 195,105,542 of record NC_092816.1, on the reverse strand, counting down.
AAAAAGTTCTTCAATGCAGCCGATTTATTGCTGTCGTAACAGGGCGGCGCTTGATGTCGTACCGAGTACACGGGTATATGAGGTGCTCAATAGTATATCTTGAACCGCATGAGTCGCACATAAATGTGTCATCTAATCCAATACGGAATGTGCATTTGTTATGTGCACCACGAGCTATAAATATCACCACGATTTGGCATCAGAGCGCTAAATGCGTGATATCAGTTGCATTTCGAGGAAGGATACGATGCAAACTCGCCCAGCTTGCACTTCCGCTGTGCCTATGCAGCCGCGTTACCATATAGCCACATTAAGAAAGCTGACCACATCTGTACGTCCCTTACTTTAGAAAACACGTTATATAATAAAGGGATGCAAACCGTATTGGAATTACGTAAGAGTGCGAAAAAAGTTGCCGTTTCCCCAGAATCGCGAAGCATCAATTGCGACAACAAATTTTTCTGCAGCTATCAAAGTAAGGCTGGTAGTTTTATCGGCCGTATCACCTTGGAAACATTCGCTTACCAACTGAATTAAAAAGCATGGTGTGAGCGCGCACCAGCAAACGTAAACACATCACTTTCGATGAGCGCAGACATTTCTTGTCAAAACGCTGGTGTGAGCAGGCGCGGCTGCAGCGTCGAGCCGAAGTGCCCCTCGTGCGGTCTCTGGCTTCAACGCAAGAGCGTCCAGAACACAGCGCGCACCAAGTCTGCAAACACATTTCAAGATACCGCGCGCGCGGCCGTCCACGACCCGCCTGTGTCGTAGAGCTGACGCTTAAGCCTGTTTCACATGCAAGCGATCGAGCGAATGGCGCGAACAGCGGTGCGGGGCTGCGAAGCTTTTCGCGATGTTTCGTTTCACATGCATTGCCGCCGCGCGTTTTCCGCCGCTGCAAATATCAATGTTGCTGGCAAGAAACAGGCGACTTTCAGCCAGTTTCGGTAGTTCGCGACTGCCAACATAAGCATTGTTTGGTCCCTGCTTCTCAAACATTTATTCTGTAGATACATATCCTGCGTTCTAAATATCTTAACTGTGCTTACTTTTTATCTATTGTGTTGTTTTTGTAAAATGCGCATATGCGGCGCACAAACTCGCGAGCGGCCCTGTACTCTGCCATAACGGTCGCTAGCATGTCAGCGGAGATGGATTTATGTGAGGCACATGATCATTCTTACACGCATCTGCTTTTGCTCGCCTTTTAAAAAATAGAGAAGGCTTTGCTCGAACTCCAAATTCCACGGTGCTGGTGGGTGAGACCTCTCTGTGAGAATCAGAAGGAGGAAGGAGTTGAACTCCGCGGTGGGCTGTGTTTGCACAGACATAGTACTTTAATCTTATGGAGAATCAGAGTGATCAGAGTGATCACCACGGATACGGATCATGAGACTGACATAATCAGAAGAATAAGAATGGGCTGGGGTGCGTTTGGCAGGCAATCTCAGATCATGAGCAGCAGGTTGCCATTATAGCTCAAGAGAAAAGTGTATAACAGCTGTTTCTTACCAGTATTCACCTACGGAGCAGAAAGCTGGAGGCTTACGAAAAGTGTTCTACTAAAATTTAGGATGACGCAACGAGCTACGCAAAACAAGAATTATGGGTGTAACGTTAAGGGGATAAGAAGAGAGCAGATTGGGTGAGGGAACAAACGCGAGGTAATGACATCTTGGCTGAAATTAATAAAACGATATCATGGGCAGGGCATGTAATGAGGAGGGAAGATAACCGATGGCCATTAAGGGTTACGGACTGGATTCCAAGAGAAGGGAAGCGCAACAGGGGGCGGCAGAAAGTTAGGCGGGCGGATGAGATGAAGAAGTTTGCAGGGACAACATGCCACAATTAGCACACGACCGGGGCAGTTGGAGAAGTATGGGAGAGGCCTTTGCCCTGCTGTGGGCGTAGCCAGCCTGATGATGATGATGACTCTGCAATATTTTTGCACAGATGCCGCTGCTCATGAACGCCGAAACCGAGTGTTTTCAGGAGTATTGTAAGGTGATGATAGAAAAGTTTAAAGGAGCTCCATGCCCTCGTTCAAGGGCCGTTCACGAAGCCCTTCGTTGTGCGGCAAGCCATAGCGTCACGCGCAAGACTCACATTGACTCTGATGTACTAGGTAGTTCGCTGCCTTTCATTGATAAATCGCTGATCCGAGTACGCCAGTTTTACTTCTGCGCTTCCTTCTAGGTGCATGGCATCGGTGATGCAAATTCAGGATGTTGCCCTGGTATTCAGAATGCGAACCTCCACAGCTGATATTAGCAATTAGCTAGTAAATAAACATAATCTTATGCGCAGACTTTCCCGCACTACTCCTCTACTGGTCACGTGGTCAGGCGGGCCGTCACTGGTTCGGAAGCGGTGCTGCCGCGCTGCCGCCGCGAGGAAATTCCAACTTGCCCGAACCTCGCCGCAATCGCGAGCATTTACGCTTGCATGTGAAACAGGCTTTACATGCCCGAGGAAAAGAACTTGCGATACCTTATGCGTGGAGTCAAAAAAGAACTATGGCGGGACTTGTGCGCGATCCACCGAGTACCGTGGCTTATTTTATAAAGGGAGCCACTGGTATTGAACGCGCACTGCATCTAAGGTGCAAGCAGCACGATCGCTTGCCCGTCAGCACTCCAATCAACGCCGCGGCAACAACCGTCAGCAATCACAACTCATTTCGTGACGTAAATGGGGAGATTCTTCGCGAAGAACTTCAGAAGCTCTGGACACCGGCAGTGAGCACACCCGTGGCGTCAGTCGTTGAAGTCATCCGTAATGAAATTTCGCAAGCGGCAGGCCATCCTAGTGACGAGTAGCGTGCCGTCAGTAACGCCGACGCTCTCCGACGTCAGTCCTCTGTTACGCCCACGCGGTCGCACCATCAGCCGCAGAGAGCCTCAACTTGGTCATCACCACCGGAGGAAACTTTCACACGTCCGCCCATTGTTCCGATTCCTTCCTACCGCCAGCCGCCGTCAGCTGCATTCTGGTCTGCGCCAAAAGACGAGGCTTCCAGGCCTCCGCAAATTAGAAAAACGGATGTGTGGAGCACTGTCGATAGGCGTCCGCTCTATTATAACTGCGGAAGCATCGACCATATTCCCTGCTTTTGCTGGTATCGCGACACCTCTTTCTCAGCTGGTGAATTCTGGTCTGACGGTCGACCGACCTGTGACGACTACATGCTACAACGCGACGACGCTGTTATTCAAGGTCCTACGGTAACGCGCACTATGAACAAGGACTCTCTGCCTAATTACCAAACCAATTTCGGCCGACAATCACCCTCTCCGTCCCCTCTTCATTAATCTTCACCCAACTAACGCCCTTTTGCTGACTTCAGGGAAGACGGTCGCCCAGCGCTCGCCGGGGAAACTAATGGCGGCGACCTCTGGGGATAAGGTTGCGGGCCGAGAACAAGGCCATTAAAAACCCCCGATAACCCCGCTGCAGGACGCCGTGAAACCGGCAAACGCTAATACCGACAAAATTGTAAGCGCAAGTATTGTTCTTACCGTCGACGGATAGCAAGCCACAGCACTAAACAGTGGTGCCGATTATTCCATAATGCGTCAAGGCCTAATGCGTCAAGGCCGTGGACGGGACCCCGTATAAAACGCCTTGGACGGTACCCCGTATAAGGACTGCAGGTGGCCAAGCACTCATGCCTCTTGGAAGCTGTACTGTGAGAATCACCATCTGCGATTCTTCTTCAATGGCGACTTTTGTCATTCTTCTAACATATTCTAAATATTTTATCATAGGCATCGATGTTCTAAGGGAATATTGCGCCATAATCAACATGCCAGACCACTCGGTTATGTTTTATAAGCGTCCTGATTTAAATCCCGGCTTATCCCCACAACACAACTTCTTTTATCTCATCGAAAACAATGTGGTCGTCCAACCTCGGTCACCTATCCTTGTTTCGGTGGCATGTGACGTACTGTTTGATTATTAAGAATTTGCAGACAAGTAACCTCTTTGTTATTTACTCACGACATCTCCGTTGCACGAGGCATCCTAAGTGTCACGGATGGGCGCACGAAGCTATTGTTAACCAATTTTAGCACAGAGCGACGGCACCTACCAAGGGGTACGGCCTTGCCCTATTTTGATCACGTCGCTGATGCTCGTGGCTGCTCTTCAGTACTCGAGGACGCCTCTGCGCATATTATCGGCGCTTTATTGTAGACTTTGCTTGCATTCCGCTGCTGTTAACCGGCTTCCCGAAGGACCACGTTGCTTTTGTATAGGGTGGACGAACATTAAGCTGCATTTACCGATTTGCGAAACTGTGGACAAACGCCCCCTGTGCTTGCCCACTTTGACGAGACAACGCCTACAATGCTTCACACTGATGCGAGGAATGTTGGTCTTGGAGCCACGCTTGTGCAGTGCCAGGAGGACAGAGAAAGAGTTGTCGCATGTCCAAGCAGAACGCTGTCACGCAGAGGAGCATACTAGTTTACGACTGAGAAAGTTTGCCTCGTCATCGTATGGACGGTTACAAATTTTCGCCTATATTGGTATGGTCGCCCCTTCAAAGTTATCAGCGACCATCATTCGCTCTACTGGCTCTTAAATCTTAAAGATCCTTCCGGGCGATTAGCACGTTGCAGCCTTAGACTGCAAGAGTATAATATGACGGTCATGTGCGAGTCGGGGAAACGCCATACCGAAGACGACTGCCTCTCTCGGTCACCCGTAGAGTCGGCTCCTTCTTCCGATGAAAAGGAGACAGCATTCCTCGGTCTTCTCGACACGTATACCATTGCACAACAACAGCGTACCGACCGTGAGCTAGTTAGCCTGATTAACTTCTTGGACGGACAAAATCTGACCGCACTTAAGGCTTTCGCAAGAGTGTTGTCATCGTTTTCCTGAAGCAACAAAGTTCTATACAAAATGAACTTCTCTTCGAGCGGATGCGGCTATCTGCTCGTCGTACCTACTGCTCTTTATTCTGAAGTACTGGAAGCATGTCACAACGAGATCACTTCTTGGCATCTAGGATACACGCGATCTCTGAACAGAGTGCAACAAAGATACTATTGGCTAGGACTGCCCGCTGCCGTGAAACGCCACTTTGAGACCTACCTAGATTTTCAGCGGGAAAAGTCACCTAAAATTAAAGCAGCTGGTTTGCTACAACCTGTTCAAATACCAGAAACGCCATTTGACCAGATCGGAAGGGACCTCGTGAGTCCACTCCCTACCTCTACTACGGCTAACGGCTGGGTTATTGTAGCAACTGACCATCTTACACGCTACGCCGAAACAAAAGCTACCCAGATAGTCACAGCATAAGAGGTGGCACGATTTTTCATTGAAAATGTTGTCCTGTGAGATGGCGCACCTACCATCGTCATAACAGACTGAGGCACCGCATTCACAGCCGGGCCTTTAGATCGCATCCTAATACTCAGTGGCACTACCCATCAAAACACAACAACCTACAATCCAGAAACGAATGGACTAACAGGGGTGCGATCAGAGATCGTTGTTAGGCGCATTCGTTCGGTTACCGGTGAGTGCTATTGGCATACTCCGCGCCGACGTCGCCAGCCGCGGGGCGCCGCCACGTTTTTGGTGACGTCAAAATGACACGCTCCCGTGAATCATCTTGCAACGGAGTACGTCGCCTGGTAGGCGCCGAACGCGACAGGAGTTGGGAAGTTTGGAGTGATCATGTGCTCGTTACGATACCGGCTTCGCATAGCGCGTCTGGGGGATTGCATTGGATCCACAAGGCGGCTTCGGCCGCGGAACGGCACGCTTGGATCCGATCCATAGTTTAATTCGAGAAATTTGCGCTTGCGATGGGAACATTGGTTGCTTTGGTGCTTGAGGAGGAACAAGAGCTGTGGAGGTTCAAAACGAATTTGAAGAAGTGGCAGAAAGCCAATTCCGGCGTCGCTCTCGTTTCTCGAAACAAATAGTATATTTGTTGGGCGTCAAACTAGACCCCGTCATTGGGTGCCAGCAAGCGACTGGAATGTCGTTGTATCTTGAAAGGTGTGCCACTGTTCCCGTCGTTTCTTTCGTTTTTCGTCGCTTTGCGTGACACCACCTGGGACCACCCAGATAAACTAATAGTTATAAATTGTAGTAGTGGGCCAATTGATGACGCCCGCAGGCAAAGCTACTACAAGAATTAATATTGGTGTGTCAGCCTTCGTTGCTACTTTTGTCGTTTTGCCGGAGTGCTCCAAAGACCTGCTCTTGGGTATGAATTTTCTGCGTGAATACGGCGCCGTTATAAACATTCCGGGCAGGTCGGTTACGTTTAGCATGGGCCCAGATACAGTTGTACTCTGTACACAGCAACGACGTAGACCTTTACGCGTCACCGTTGATGACGTGCCTGTCTCACCGCGCTCATGCTGCATTCACCCTTGTGTCGGTGACATGAAACATACCGAGCAACTTTGACGCTGTAGCCGAATGAATTCCGGCGCTGCTATTCAGCCATCGCATATTCATTGCAATAGACGTCGTCAACATTAATGTGGAGGCACGGAAATTCTTATGAAAGGCTTTAGCCATGAGCACCGGCATTTTCCAAGAGGCACGGCAGTCGCGCACGTTGAAGAGTACACTCAGGTCATCGACTGTTTCACTGTAGAACAAGGGGTATCAACCAGCCTGCCTCCCGTGCCTCGAGATCTACCCATCGATGTTAGCCCAAGCTTACTCTCTGCTGAGAAATAAAGCCTCCTGGAGCTGGAACATCAGTATCTGGACTGCTTCTCGTCGACGTCGAGGGTTGGTCAAACGCTGTTGACCGAACACCGAATTGTCACTGATGATGCAGCCCGGCCCATACGGCAGAACCCGTATCGGGTGACCCCACGGGAACGCGAAGCCATAGAAAGTCAGGTCAAAAGAATGCTGGAAGACGACGTTATTCAGCCATCGAAGAGTCCTTGGGCGTCGCCAGTGGTGTTCGTTAAAAAAAGGATGGCTGCTTACGTTTCTCGTTGATTACCGCAAGCTGAATGAGATCACAAAAACGTTTACCCACTACCTCTTATAGTCGATTCCCTCGATAGACTGCGACAGGCCTGCCATTTCTTGTCGATGAATTTAAGGAGCGGGTACCGGCAAATTGAAGTTCACGACAGAGATCGAGAAAAAACTGCTTTCGTGACATCTCACGTCTTCTATGAGATTAAGGTACTTCCCTTCGGCTTGTGCTCTGCGCCGGCAACATTTCAGCGGCTAATGGACACAGTACTGTCAGGCCTCAACTGGCAAACGTGTTTAGTATACTTGGGCGATGTGATTGTATATTCTGCAACTTCTGACGAGCACCTGAGGCGACTACACGCGGTTTTTCAAGCTATCCGATCTGCCGGTCTCACGCTAAAGCAGGAAAAAATGCCACTTTGGCTTTGAATAGCACCTTTTCCTTTGTCATGAAGGTGTACGGCCTGATCCAGACAAAATAGCTGCCGTTGCAAATTTTCCGGTGCTGTCTGAGAAAAAGGCAGTTAGACGATTTTTAGGACTGTGCGCCTATTACCGACACTTCATTCGGAATTCTCACGAATTGTGTCACCGTTGACACGCCTCACCAGTGACGACATCGCATTCGTATGGAGTGGAGAACAGGACAAGCGTTCAACGAGCGGCGGCAACGCCTCCAAAAGCCCCCAGTCCTCGAACACTGGGACGAAGACGACCTGACAGTGGTTCACACCGACACCAGTAATGTCGGATTAGGATCAATACTTGTGCGGTGGCAAGACGGCGCTGAACGAGTAATAGCTTAAGGAAGCAGAACCCTTTCCCGTAGGGAAGTGAATTATTCCACGACAGAAAGGAGGGTCTTGCCGTCGTGCGGGCGGTTATGAAGTTTCGCCCGTATTTGTACGGCCACTCCTTTAATGTAGACAGTGACCACCATTGCCTTTGTTGGCTGATGAACTTAAAGGATCCATCAGGACGATTGGCGTGCTGGGGCCTGAAGCTTCAGGAATTCGACGTGGTTTTTGTCTATAAGCCTGGAAAGTGGCATGCCTTTCTCGCGCCCCATTCGAATCTGCCAATGTGGAAGATGGCGACAATGCAGCCTTTGTCGGAGTTGTCAACACAGCTACAATCGCACAGCAGCAATGCCACGACCCGGAAATGCAATCCATTATAAGTTTCTTGGAAGGTCCCACTTCCGTTGTCCCAAGGCTTTTTGCAAGAGGGCTACCATCATTTTACTTGCGTAACGACGTCTTGTATGGGGCCAACATCTCTGCGAACATAAACACCTATTTACTTGTCGTCCCAACACCTCTCAGGAGTGAAGTATTACGGTTATGCCATGATGAAGCAACATCCGGTTATTTGGGCTACACAGGAACACTGTGTAGGGCGAGGCAAAAATATTATTGGCCAAGACTAACGGCGGCCGTTCAACAATACATCCGGACGTACATCCTTGAATGCCAGCGGCGAAAAGTGCCAGCAGTCAGACCAGCACACTTCCTCTACCCTGTTGAAGTGCTCGAAATTTCATTTTCTCAAGTCGGAGTGGATCTTCTAGGCCGATTCCCAACTTCAGCTGCGGGTCACAGATGAATTATCGTAGCCACAGACTACCTTACTCGCTACGCCGAAACCAAGCCTCTGAAGCGTAGCACGGCAAGTGAAGCAACCCGATTTTTTATAGAGAATGTTGTACTGAGTCACGGCGCTCCAACAGCACTCTTAACTTACAGGGGAAGTGTATTTACAGCCGAGCTATTGGACACAGTATTAAGACTTAGTGGAACAGCTCACCAGTGAAGGACGCCGTACGTAGCACCCGCAAACGAACGGACTGATGAACGCCCGAGTGAACGCTCGTGGTATGCTCTCCATGTACGTGGATGTACGTTGAAGAACTGGGATAAAATCTGGCCGTATGTCACCTTCGCATACAAGACGGCTCAGCAAGAGACAACAGGAATGGCACCGTTCCGCCTGTTACATGGTCGTGAATTCACAACTATGTTAGATGCGATGCAGGCACATGAATGCGATGACATCGAAACGTATGCTGAAGACTTCACGGAGCGTGCTGAAGAAGCGCGACAACTTGCTCGCTACGTATTCATAGGCACCAGGATTACAACTCGAGGCGCTATAACCTTCGTCACCGATCAGTCTCCTACGAGCCTGGAGAGAGAGTTTTGGTTTGGACTTCCATTCGCCATCGCGGCCTTCCGGAGAACCTGTTTAAGCACTATTTCGGTCCATATAAAGTTCTTCGATGGCTCACTGATGTCAACTATGAGGTTGCTACCGATATTCCGCATTTCACAATGCGTTGACCCACCAGCATACCCCACCTGCAGCTGCGCAGTTTGCACGGTCACGCGCACCGTAACTTGAAAGCGACCTTTAGACGGCGCATGCCTTCGTGTGTGCTGTTCTCGCTGCTCAGTTAAGCTCGGAATACATGAAGCGTTTTTGAGGCGATTTTCGCGTCACGGCGCCGATTTGACGCCCGGCGTAGGGAAAAACGCCCGCTGCCGCCGATCAGGACCAGCTAGATTTCGAAGGCCAGAATACATGGGGCGAACTTTCACGACGAAGCTCGGGCGACAGAAAATCTGCCGCGGCGCGACGCCGTAAGATCGTCGGGCTGCGCTACATGGAGCGAAGACAGGCCGGCCGCCGCCGGCGAGTCGCTGCATTGTTATCAGTGTGGCTAGACGAGGCAAATGCGCTGTCGTGAAACACATGACAAAAAAAAACTTTAACGACAATTATTATCGCTTTTGAATTACGGAACACTCTAAAAACGCGTAAAATTTTGTTTAGAAATGATTTCTAGTCTTTTTTATGTGTTTGAGACATTAATGTGCCGATGTAGTTTAAAGAAAGCGGCGATGCTATGCGTTGTGGCAACACTGGGCGGGTAAACAACTTTCGGCTCCTCCAACTCCGCTGCTCTGTTCTGTGGCTCAACGCGCGCGCGGCCGAAGCAAGCAGACCCGAAAGTAGCGCACGTGAGCTTGTCTAACCATGGCTGTTATTAACTTGTTAAATTCCAGCCGCGCCTCTTTGGATACCATGAATACGAAAAGCGGGAGACCGGCGTGAACGATAGAGCGGGATCGGGATACACGGACAAGCGGGGAAGCCTAGCCGGAAGTCTGGGCGGATAGTGAGACCTGATTGGCTCGCTTTGGGGCGCCGCTCGTTTGCCGCTTCCGGTATCGTCGCCGCCCGACGAACTTTTCTGCGCCAGCAGGATCGGCGGCGAACGACGTTTTCGCCGCCGCCGCGCGTCGCGCGTACGCCGCCGGGCGTCGAACGCCGACTATTCGTCGCATATTCGCTCCATGTATTCTGGCCTTGACGCGGCGGGCACGCGTCTGACGCTACCGGAAGTGCCTGTCGGAGTCACTTGCGTCTGTTTTCGGCGGGAGCGGCCAGCCGTCTCGGCGTTCCTTGCCGTCCCTTGAACACTTCGCGCGCGTGCGCTGGTCAGCACCATGGCTACGTCGGCGAAAGCATCACTCTTTGAAATGAGTTTTTAAAACTCGTTTTAAAATTAGTTTTCAGCAACGAGAGCCACAAGCAATGTACAGAACGAAGCTCAGATAGAAACTCTGCGCAATCCGCACACCCGTTTCAGTCGCACAAGGTCGCCAGACGAAACATTTCCGGCCAACTCTCTCCACTGAACATCCACAAAAATATCGATACAATACTAAACATACTTGGTAATGTGTATAGAGATATTAGTGGGGTATTTATTGTATAATCTATCAATTATAGCACAAGCGAACAACATATAAGCATTGTTCGTTCATTTAGTGGTAGCCAAAATATTTTTGCCTTGTCTGGCCACACTGCGGCGGCGTTCGCCGCTCGTACGCCTCATGTAGCCTGGCTGGCGTCCCGCCAGCTCGTTCTTTTTTTTTTTTTTTGGCGCGCGATAATCGCAGGAGAAAAACGCCCCATGTAGCCCCTGCTTTAGCGTTGAAGTGATAGACAGCCCGAAAGCCACTTCGCTTGCTGCTGCTGCAGCGCTTGCTCGTGCCAGCGTTTTACCAGCGAGTGTCCACGGTCATCGATTGTAACGTGTTCATGTTTGCCTGTGCGCGCTTACACTGCGCTTAATAATTCCTTTAGCAAAGCTCATATTTCCAAGTTTATACGGCCGATAAAGGTACTATCCTTACTAAGCTATCTAATGATTCGTTATCGAAATCGATATTTCGCCTTTCGGCCCAAACTGCGACTATCTTTCAATCTGCCACGAAAATCAATGAGCACGCCAAAAACAAATGCATCTCTTAAACGCGCACGCTCTTTTTTGAGGCGGAACTGCGTCGCCCTCGTAGAAACCTTCGGAATCTAGCGGGAAACGCAAGCTAAGACTTTTGCCTTTTCGTAGGAATAATTTGTCACACGCGATTACAAGGATTCAACCCTGAAACCATCGTCTGACTTTGTGGGTAAAAAAAAAAGAGACATGCGGCAAGCTATCATGTCTGCTTCCATCCGTTAGACCAGACGTTAATAATGCTAAGGAATATACCGCTGCTTGCTGATCATGCAGTTTCAAGCTGAAAGGAGGCAATAGCTCGGGTACTTCGATGTAAACAGATAGGAACAGAGAAATAGATTTTCTCAAAATAGACCACGCCAATTTAGATATCGTTTCTTGAATTTCAAAGGAAAGATAAGCTTTAGCAGCATTCGGAAGTTGCGACCGAATTCGTAGAGAATTTCTTTCGTAAGGGCTCCTTGCCCATTGGTCGGCTGCCTTCGCTAACACAATGGCTTGCATCCAGATTGACTGAAAGTTTATCTTACCAACAATTTTAGATTATGAAGGTTTTGTGAATCTGGGCGCTCATTTTCAGTGATTCCATAAATAAGAAAAGACCTAGAAAACTAAAGGCAACCACAAAAACAATATCACACTTCTCTAACTTGAACAAATAGTACATCTAAGGGGAGAAAAACAATTGAGTATACGCCACTCCTAAATATACCACTAATTTAGGAGTAGTACTTTCGTAATATAGTCGTAAGCATTGTCACATCATGCAAGCTGCATATTCCGTTTTCTAACTTCTCCGCTTGCGATGCCCTAACAGATACAATTTGTACACATGCTATATCTTTTTTGCCGGCGAGATTCAGAATCGTATACTTTGTGCTTCTATTTTTTTTTTCTCGAAAACTTAGCAATTGTCGCCATTTCATGCCAGAAAAGTGGTGCTCCTAAACGAAAATTCTGATTCATCGAGTTGCAAAAGTTTTACTTTCTTTCTCAAGTGCAAGACGTGACATTCAAATAAGTGGAGTGGTTGTCACATAAAAGCGTTTCTGCGTAGTACACGTATTTGTATAGGAAAATCAGAGTTGGCGCCGAGCTAAAGTTTCATCATATGAAACAAAGAGGGAGACATTAAATAAATACGAGAGTGTTTACTATTGAATATTAGTGCGGCAATAGAGACGTCCTTGAGTAAGGCATAAAGACCATGACGAACCTCATTCAGTTTGGTCTCGACTACACTACGTCGGCTTCACAACCCCTTGACCGTATTCAACAAATTTAATTTAAGAAATTTACACGACTAGGCACGGTGCCTCAGTGTGGACGGAATGGGGACAGAATGCAAAAACGGTTATATGTCGGGCTTTGCGTGCACGTTAAAGAAACCCAAGTTGTCGTAATTTATCCAGTGCTCTTCATTAAGGTGCCTCTGAAAACACAGTTCGTTGAATCTCTAATGAAAACAAGTTCACGTACTTTGAGTTTGCGGGAATCCTCACCTGCTGCACGTGGTGAACAGCGCTGTCTGGAAGCACCTCCTGCTCTGGTGCGGTGTACGCACACACTGCAGGGAACAGTCATCCATCGACGCGTATCGGTTGGCACCGTGGTTGCACAACTGGACACCCGGCATAGCACCCACGGGTACGCAGGCGTTGGCGGCACGGCTAAAGAAGTACTCGCGCTTAGGCGTCGCGCAGAACTTGTAGAAGACGGCGATACAGCGGTAGCGATTCTGCAAAACAAATAATAAATAAAATAAGGGTGAAACAAAAATTTTCCGGTGCTTTATAACACCGGCACAAATTTTGAGATTGTTCAGGTTAACGTGAATGCCAACTCAGCAATGGTGCTGGAGGGTGCTGAAGGCAAGGCAAGTAGGTGCGTTAATGTTGAGGTGTATTTTATATAGGCAACCATCGCTTATGTTACTATATATTAGATCTTGGAAAAGTATGAATGGCGATGATACATCGGGGTTCGAAACATACAGCGGAACGAAAAGGTTTTCAGCTTCCCATCGAGGCGTGTTGACGCGAGTAAAAAAAGTATTTAGGCTTAGTGGGAACTATTTTGGAAGTTTACTTCAACGCATTGTAGTCGTTAGCATAAGAATTGCCGTAGCCTTTATGTTCCTCATAAACAGGAAGCGTTGGATCACTTTATACTTCTGGTGCTTTAACGCACTGAGAGATGCGTATTAATTCTACAGGGTGTCTGAGCCACCTCGTGACTACCTTCGAAAAATGGACGGGTGCGTCACGAGAATGCAACTAACTTAGTATAGTTCACTGTCCTCTTGAACTACTCACAGCATTTGTTTTATTATGTGCTTACGCAATAGCTAACAATAATTCATTAACCAAGGTTGAATATTTTGCTCTAAGCGTAAAATCTTAAATGAGTTGTAGTGCTCCAACTATTGACAAATATCCAAATTATTTCTTTCCGCTATGATAGCTGCTGTGGTGTTAAGTTTTTGATGCTGTTGAAGAAAGTGCGCGAGATTCCACATCTCCACATCTCTTGTCCCTTACGTGCCACCTATACACCAGACGCTCATACATACACTAGGCTGTCGGTAAGCACAGTTTGAGCACTAGGCGCTCAAACACGTTAGAAACAAACGATTGCTGCTGCAAACAAACAAAAGGTATGGACAAGCTTTCAGCAACGAAGACAGGTCGAATACAATGGCCCTGGGGTGCTTTCCCGCAAGTCCCGTGTTTGGCAAGGTTCGGGATCTCCGCAAGCTCTGGCGATGCCCTCAGTTGAATGAGCTAATGGTATCGAGACATGAAGTACAAACATGGGCACACCTCTAGTTTGATTGGCTTATCTGGATTCACTCTTGCGTTATAATCACTTCGGTGGTATTTCAAAGGCAGCCGCAAAAGGAGGAGTCACGTGGGCAAATCATCGGTGCATTCTTTCATTCGTTTATCGTTCGAGCCATTGGGACGATAAAGAAAGTTTAGGTATGCAAAGAACCCAGCGAAAATTGCATTGTCTTAACGTATTGGAAAGAAGGACGTAAGAAGGCGCCATGTCTGAACTGTTCGGATTCTAGGGTGCATAAAGAGGTAATGCACAAAACAGGAGACGCGCCCCGTCACACTCCCCAGAAAGGTGCGGCAAGCGGCTTGTGCCGAGTGCATAGATCGATAGCGGGACAGTCACGCTATTGAAATATTGCCATGTTGCATTGATAACAGTCAGCAGCGCTGGCGCGTAAGCGTTGTCCTATCTTCCATGTTTGAAACGAGAAAGCGGCGTGCGCAGGATGCGCTTCTGTTGGCATACGCGGCTTCACCTCGGCGTTTTGTTGTCGGCCCCTTTCGAGCTTTGCACGCTATCTTTTATCACTGACTACCATCGAGCGAACTCGGGCGACCAAGAAACTTCGGGCATCCGTCACCGTACCCCTGGCATCCACTTTTGCCGAAATATCCTGCCCTTTGAAGCGATGCAGAAACGGAGCCTTGGGACATTCGATAAATAAGGCGTGGCGATTCTTGAAGCTATGTCAACGTTTCTGTTGTTCACAGACAGTGTAATAGGCCAGGAAGTGTTGGCGGTCGATGGAGACGTATCGGAAATGGCGGGTGTGGCCATCGCCTGTTTTTTTTTTAATGCGAAGTAATTTCGACGACTTCGGCCAACTTTTCTGCAATGCCCACCTGGTCACAATCTGGCCGTTATTTTGGGCCCATCCCGAAGATAGTGCAGTCTAAAATGTGGGCCGATCCCGATGGCACTGGGTATGTTCCCCTGGGGTAACGTATTACGTGCCTCTTGGATCCTTGCGCAGGTGTGACGGGGTATGAGCCGCCACTCGACGAATGTCTTTGACGCCAACTGGCATCACTGGGTAATGTCGCTGTTCTCTCGAGCATCTGCCCCAGGGGATACTGGGCATGTGCTACCGGATTTGGCCGATGTGACGTGAATGTGGCTTGTTCACTTGAGTGTGCCACTTAAGTTTCACTGGCTATGTATGTATCGCTCTTGAATGAACTTTCCTGACACCAACTTCCCGTATAGCCTAACTAGGTTACCAATCAAATCTAGGCAATTCTGTCGCTGCACACCTAGGCCTCCTCGCCTCGAACCTCTTTCAGCGAGCGGCTGTGCAATACTAACGGCTTTGAAAGCAGAAGCAGAGAGAGGACGCACACACTTGCTGCTCACTATCCTGAAACCGGACACTGGCCAGGCATCCTATACGCGACTTCTAGAGGCGTGCCAAGAGTGTGAGTGATTTTTGAGACCAAATGCAATACGAATTGCACAGTGCCGGAAGCAAGCCCAATCTAATCGAAAATACGACACTTCTCGAGCAGTTCTCGAAGAATGAATAGCCGTTGTGGCTAATTATATAAAATGGTTCTTGATGATAGCAAGTTTCTTTCATTACATGGTAAGTTAAAATGAGTTGTTTATTAATATCACAAATGAAACATTAGGAGCAAACAAGTAGTTTCTTCACATGCACAAGGCTCTTCACAAAGTGCGAATAATCGCTATATAGACTGTAAAGTATGGCCGCCTATGTGACGTAGCCTGCTTCCCTACGCAGGTTCTCAAGCTTTCTGTCTGTACTATGACCGCGGGACTTAAAATGTAATGCCTTTTTGCTCCAACGTCATGGTTATTTGGACGCAGTTAGCGTTCTCAAGTATTCGTGAACTATTCGCATTTACGAATAGTGACCATTCGACTCAAAGACACAATCGAGTAGTACACTACTCGATTGCTTATTCGAAATTTTGAATATTCAAACATCCCGAGTTACTTCAAAAGAGCGCCAAAGTGCACCCCATGCTGCCACGACGTGTGTTAAGGCTCTTCCGAGAAACTAACTGCTGTCAGCGCGACACACAATTCGGCTGTCTCAGCATTAAGCAGGCCGAAGACACTCGAGTCGAAACTTGCGGGACGTTTCCGTAGAGCATACATGCCCCTGGGGCCTCGGCGCACGTGCCGCTTCTCAATAAACTACTTTGACGCCACAATGGTAAGGCCCACCTTGTTGGAACGTAAGATGTCCGAATTGAAGTCAGTGGGCTTGCGCGCATCGACTCCTTCGATTGCAGCAACGGCGGGAGCGTGCGGAACGCGTTGGAGACGCGGTTTGTCGTCAAAAGCTCCCACCAACCGTCCACCTTTGACTTGCCACGCTGGAGCTGCAAGGAACCAGATGATAAGGCTCTGAATAAACAAAGGGAATGAACAATTGCCTTAATATCAAAAAGCATGGGCACACAATGTGGCGTTACGGGAGAAATTGCGCACCATATCTTTTTTATTTCTGTGGAGCAAGCAGGAAGTGAAGATGACGTGCGCTGTACTGTCATCTGATGTTTAGTTTACGTATGTGGATATTTGTACAGATGAGTATCTGAAAATTTGATCTCACAAGTACGTCTCATCTTGACGCACGAGAAAAAGAATTAAACACCGAAACAATATATCGCAGGGATGCATGGAGACCGTACGAAAAAGAAAGAAAGAAAGCAATAACGTGTTGGTAACCTTAAGAAACAGAAGAAAACATTCAGCAGAAACGCTTACAACTGCTTCAGTGTTGGAATTCGAAAGCAGTATAATCGCTTAGGTCAAATGTTTTCGATTTATATTTTTGACATGGACTAAAAGTTCTTTCTGCTGAATCAGTGTGTTTGCTTACGTGTGCGTTATCCGCAGACTGGACGCATGCAGACCATTTTGCTGTAGAACGATGATTTTTTTGCTTTGTTTGCTTGCTTCGTTTTCTGAGGCGTGCTTTCGTGGCGACCACGTTTCACAGCTGCCGTTGAGGTAGACGCTTCAGAGAGCATCCCAGTACATACAGCACCGATGAAATCCGAAGAGCAAGTGTCAAGTGTGAGGTAGGAATGGAAGCTGTGACTTGACGTGTGCAATGACGCGCGCACTACGCACAACTTTAGTCGACCATAACCGTGGAGCCACAGTGGCGTCGTGGAAGTGGGCTAGTCTCGCACCCCGGGCGCCCGGGTTCAATTCCCACCCAGACTGACATGTAGCAAATTTTCTTTTCTGTTCATTAATTGACTTCGCTTATAGAAATCTGCCCGACAAATTTGACCTGAAGATGAGCATATTTGACGTGCCTTACCCTTCGCGCGGGAGAGTTATTAGTAGACTTTGCAGAACAGAATAAGATGCGGATAATGAATACCTTCTTCCGCAAGCGGGATAGCCGAAAGTGGACGTGGAGGAGCCAGAATGACGAGACTAGAAATGAAATAGACTTTATACTCTGCGCTAACCCTGGCATCATACAAGATGTGGACGTGCTCAGCAAGGTGCGCTGCAGTGATCATAGGGTGATAAGAACTCGAATTAGCCTAGAATTGAGGAGGGAACCGAAGAAACTGGTACATAAGAAGCCGCTCAATGTGTTAGCGGTAAGAGGCGAAATAGAGGAATTCCGGATCATGCTACAGAACAGGTATTCGGTTTTAACACAGGAAGAGGACCTTAGTGTTGAAGCAATGAACGGCAATCTTATGGGCATCATTAAGGAATCTGCAATAGAAGTAGGTGGCAACTCCGTTAGACAGCAAACCACTAAGCTATCGCAGGAGACGAAAGATGTGATCAAGAAACGCCAATGTATGAAAGCCTCTAACCCTACAGCTAGAATAGAACTGGCAGAATTTTCAAAGTTTCTCAACAAGCGTAAGACAGCTGCCATAAGGAAATATAATATGGATAGAATTGAACATGCTCTCAGGAACGGACGAAGCATAAAAGCAGTGAAGAAGAAACCAGGAATAGGCAAGAATCAGACGTATGCGTTAAGAGACAATGCCTGTAATATCATCACTAATATGGATGAGATTGTTCAAGTGGCTGAGGAGTTCTATAAAGACTTATACAGTACCAGTGGCACCCACGACGATAATGGAAAACAGAATTGTCTAGAAGAATCTGAAATCCCACAAGTAACGCCGGAAGAAGTAAATAAAGCCTTGGGAGCTATGCGAAACGGGAAGGCAGCTGGGGAGGATCAGGTAACAGCAGATTTGTTGAAGGATGGTGCGCAGATTGTTCTAGAAAAACTGGCCACCCTGTATACGCAATGCCTCATGACTTCGAGCGTACCGGAACCTTGGAAAAACGCTAACATAATCCTAATCCATAAGAAAAGGGACGCCCAAGACTTCAAAAATTACAGACCAGTCAGCTTACTGTCCGTTGCCTACAAAGTATTGACACGTGTACTTATCTTTATCGGGCGACCACGTTTCGCCGCTTAACAACTGTAATCGCACAGCGACGGACGCGCCTGCATGTATCCGACGTTTCTGGAAAGTTATCGATGATTCTACCCGGCTGTCTGTTGTCGCCGAACCTTATGTTATCTGATTTCACCGCCTGACGCGAATGGCGTAGAACATTGTGGAATACGCGCGGGTCCCAGCGATTAGTCTGGAACATTCGACGACTGCTATATAAAAGCCGACGCGCTTGACCCGCTGAGCAGATTTTCGACGATCGCCGAGCGTGTTCGCCGCTATCGTTGTGCTATAAGTGTAGCCTGTTTTGTGGGCACAGGTTCGCCCAATAAAAGTTAGTTTTGTCGTTCACAGTACTGCTACTGTGTTATTCAACGTCACGACCACGTGACATCTGGTGGAGGTGCTTGTGCGTTCATGTACCGAACGCCCCCGCAAAGCCGCGATCCAAGCCCGAAGCCCGAGGACAAAACCAACGTCGCCCAAGACCAGCGAGCTAGCCGCCGGCTGCAAGGACTGCCCCCAGAGCACGGACTCCTACCTGAGACGTGCAGGAAGATTGCCACCAAGTCCTCCCCAATGGCAGCCCCAGCATCCCCCGTCGTGCTGCAGCAGCCCAGGGAGCCCCCCACGTTCCGCGGTTCAACATTCGAGGACCCGGAAACCTGGCTCGAGACGTACGAGAGGGTCGCTGCATTTAACAGCTGGAACAGCGACGACAAACTGCGACATGTCTTCTTCGCATTGGAAGACGCTGCCAGGACGTGGTTCGAGAACAGAGAAGCCACGTTAACGACCTGGGACCTTTTCCGAAGTGGCTTCCTGCAGACATTCACAAGCGTCGTACGCCGAGAACGAGCCCAAGCACTACTGGAAACCCGAGTGCAGCTGCCCAACGAGACCACCGCGATTTTTACAGAAGAAATGAGCCGCCAATTCCGCCACGCCGACCCGGAAATGTCCGAGGAAAAGAAAGTCCGGCTACTAATGCGTGGTGTTAAGGAGGAACTTTTCGCCGGTATGGTACGAAACCCACCGAAGACTGTCGACGAGTTTCTTCACGAGGCCACTAGCATCGAGAAGACACTCGAGATGCGAAACCGGCAATTCGACCGCCGCACCAACGCTACAAACTATGCCGGAGTTCAATCACTGGCCTCCGAAGACCTGCGCGAGGCTATCAGGGCAGTCGTACGAGAGGAGCTTCAGAAGATCTTCCCGTCGTCGCAGCCTCAAGTGGCCTCGATCGCTGACATCGTCAAAGATGAGGTTCAGCGGTCGCTTGGAGTTCCGGAGGTGCAACCTCAATTACCCCAACCCGAACCGATGACCTACGCCGCCGTCGTACGCCGTCAAGGCCCTCCTCAGCGACCGCGCCAGGGCCCTGTAACGCCGCAATTCCGTCGACCAGCGCCGCCGCCGCCGACAGCGCGCCCACCCGTCGCCCAGCGGAGCTACCCGAGGAAGACCGACGTTTGGCGCGCTCCTGACCACCGCCCGCTCTGCTACCACTGCGGGGAAGCGGGTCACGCCTACCGACGATGTCCATACCGGGAAATGGGACTGCGAGGATTCGCCGTCAACGCTCCGCACCCGCAGCAAGGTGAACGCCCTCGCGATATCGCTGACTACCTCGCGGCTACTCAGTGGAGCCCTCGACGACCGTCCCGTTCGCCGTCACCAGGCCGCTACCTGTCGCCACAGCGCCGACCATACACTGGCCCAGCCCGGGGCCGGTCCGTCAGCCCATATCCGGAAAACTAAAAGCAGCAACCGATGGAGGTGCGGTTGCTGTCCGTCGAACTGTCGAAGATCCTCCGCCGCCGACGAAGACGCCGAAGAAACTACCTCGACGACATAACGACACGCCGCCGTCCCGACGAAGTCTGGAAGGAAAGAATCCGACGACGAAAGACGACCTGACGACGTCACATACCAGCCACAAGTCAACGCGACGCAGTCGTGATCCGACGCCAAGACCGAACTGTAATGCAAGACAAAGAGCCACCGACCTCGACGTGCTTCTCGACGGCCACGCAGTCGCCGCCTTAGTCGACACAGGGGCTGATTACTCCGTCATGAGTGGACACATCGCCGCCCAGTTGAAGAAAGTTAAGACTACGTGGGAAGGCCCTCAAATTCGTACCGCCGGAGGACACCTCATAACGCCGACTGGAATGTGCACGGCAAGAATTACCATTCACGACCGGACTTACCCTGTCACCTTCGTTATCCTCCAACAGTGTTCACGAGACGTCATTCTCGGCATGGACTTCCTCAACCAACACGGCGCAGTCATCGACCTGAAGTCGAAGTCAATAACTCTGTCGGAAGACCATGCGATACCGTCGGAGAACCCTCGTAGTCACCACGCCTTGAGTGTGCTCGAAGATCAGGTGAGCATCCCGCCTCGCTCCAGCATTGTTATTTCGGTCGGCACCGAAACACCCGCTGACTTAGGTGTCATCGAAGGCGACCAACGTCTACTGCTAGACCGTGAAATTTGCGTCGCAAGAGGGATCGCTCGACTGCACGGAGGAAACACGAAAGTGTTGCTGACAAACTTCAGCCAGGAGTACAAGCACATCAACAAGGGCACGACGATCGCATACATCGAGGAAATTCTGGAAAACAGCAATGCGTTTGTCCTCTCGGATTCCGCCGCATCTACCCCGACGACCATGGTTGCCGAACCAGACTACGACAATAATCCAAGTCTCCCCGTGATTAAGCAACAGCAGCTCAGAAGTCTGCTCCGGCGATACAAAGGCTGCTTTTCGACGTCATCGAGGATTCGACAAACACCAGTCGCCAAGCATCGCATAATCACCGAGGAGTACGCTCGACCACTTCGCCAGAGCCCTTACCGAGTTTCGCGGCGAGAACGTGAAGCCATAAGAGAACAAGTCGACGAAATGCTGCGCGACGACATCATCCAGCCGTCGAAAAGCCCGTGGGCATCTCCTGTTGTGCTGGTGAAGAAAAAGGACGGAACCCTTCGTTTCTGCGTCGATTATCGTCGTCTGAACAAGATCACGAAGAAGGACGTATACCCTCTCCCACGGATAGACGACGCACTGGATCGGCTCTGCAACGCTAAATACTTCTCCTCGATGGACCTCAAGTCTGGCTATTGGCAAATAAAAGTCGACGAAAGAGATCGTGAAAAGACCGCCTTCATCACCCCAGACGGCCTCTACGAGTTCAAGGTTATGCCATTTGGACTGTGCTCGGCGCCTGCAACGTTCCAGCGCGTGATGGACACTGTTTTAGCAGGATTGAAGTGGCAGACCTGTCTCGTCTACTTGGATGACGTCGTTGTATTCGCCGAAAATTTTGACGATCACCTTAGGCGGCTTGCCACAGTACTAGAGGCCATCAAGTCATCAGGGCTCACTCTGAAGCCAGAAAAGTGCCGCTTCGCTTACGATGAGCTTCTATTCCTAGGCCACGTCATCAGCAAATCCGGAGTACGCCCCGACCCGCAGAAAACAGCTGCCATTGCAAAGTTCCCGCAGCCCACCGACAAGAAGGCAGTGCGTAGATTTCTTGGCATGTGTGCCTACTACAGGCGATTTGTCAAGAACTTTTCACGCATCGCTGAGCCGCTGACACAGCTAACTAAATGTGACGTCGAGTTCAAGTGGGAAACGCCACAGGCCGACGCATTCCAAGAACTCAAACGACGCATGCAGTCACCGCCCGTACTTGCGCACTTCGACGAGCACGCCGATACCGAAATACACACTGACGCCAGTAGCCTAGGCCTCGGTGCCGTCCTAGTCCAGAGAAAAGATGGACATGAACACGTGATAGCTTACGCTAGCCGATCATTGTCAAAAGCAGAAGGCAATTATTCTACAACCGAAAAGGAATGCCTCGCCATCGTTTGGGCCACAGTGAAATTTCGCCCTTACCTATATGGCAGGCCATTCAAGGTGGTCAGCGATCATCACGCGTTGTGTTGGCTAGCTAACCTGAAAGACCCCTCAGGACGGCGGGCACGGTGGAGCCTCAGGCTACAAGAATACGACATCACTGTAACCTACAAGTCCGGACGAAAACACTCAGATGCCGATTGCCTATCCCGCGCCCCCATTGACCCGCCGCCGCAAGATGACGAGGACGACGCCTTTCTTGGAATAATAAGCGCGGAAGACTTCGCCGAACAGCAACGAGGAGACTCGGAGCTAAAAGCCCTAATCGAGTATTTGGAAGGGCACACCGACGTTGTCCCAAGGGCATTTAAGCGTGGATTATCTTCTTTCACGCTTCAAAACAACCTACTCGTGAAGAACTTCTCACCAGTCCGCGCCAACTACCCTCTTGTTGTTCCGTCGGCGCTACGTCCAGAAGTACTGCACGCCCTACATGACGATCCGACCGCTGGGCACCTCGGTTTCTCCCGGAAGCTATCGAGGATACAAGAAAGGTATTACTGGCCGCGCCTAACCACCGATGTCGCCCGTTACGTCAAGACATGCCGCGACTGTCAGCGACGCAAGACACCCCCGACAAGACCAGCGGGATTACTACAGCCGATCCAGCCTCCTTACCGACCTTTTCAGCAGATCGGGATGGACTTGTTGGGACCGTTTCCGACATCAGCTTCCGGAAATAGGTGGATTGTCGTGGCGACGGACTATCTCACCCGCTTCGCTGAAACTAAAGCTCTACCGAAAGGCAGCGCAGCCGAAGTGGCTAAATTTTTCGTCGAGAACATCCTGTTGCGACATGGTGCTCCAGAAGTCCTCATCACCGACAGAGGAACGGCCTTTACAGCGGAGCTCACTCAAGCCATTCTGAACTACAGTCAGACAAGGCACAGGAGGACAACGGCCTACCATCCGCAGACGAATGGTCTTACGGAGCGGCTGAATAAGACCCTCGCCGACATGCTAGCGATGTACGTCGACGTCGAGCACAAGACGTGGGACGCGGTCCTGCCGTATGTCACCTTCGCCTACAACACGGCGGTGCAAGAAACAACACAGATCACGCCATTCAAGTTGGTTTACGGCAGGAACCCGACGACGACGCTCGACGCCATGCTGCCGCACGTCACTGACGAGGAGAATCTTGACGTCGCTACCTATCTCCAGCGCGCCGAAGAAGCCCGACAGCTCGCCCGCCTACGGATCAAGACCCAGCAGCGTACCGACAGCCGACACTACAACCTCCGACGACGCTTCGTCGAGTACCAGCCCGGCGACCGTGTTTGGGTATGGACCCCGATACGCCGGCGAGGACTCAGTGAGAAGCTGCTGCGACGCTATTTCGGACCCTACAAGGTCATCCGACGTATTGGCGCACTAGACTATGAGGTCGTGCCAGACGGCATTTCCCCCTCACAGCGGCGCCGCGCACGATCTGAAGTGGTCCACGTGGTGCGCCTTAAACCATTTTACGGACGCTGATGAACTTCCTTAGTTTGTTGTTTTCTTTGCTACGAGTGCTTTTCTTTGTTACTTTCGTTTGTTAGCAGCATCGGGGCGATGCTTTTTAAGAGGGGGGTAATGACACGTGTACTTATCTTTATCGGGTGACCACGTTTCGCCGCTTAACAACTGTAATCGCACAGCGACGGACGCGCCTGCATGTATCCGACGTTTCTGGAAAGTTATCGATGATTCTACCCGGCTGTCTGTTGTCGCCGAACCTTATGTTATCTGATTTCATCGCCTGACGCGAATGGCGTAGAACATTGTGGAATACGCGCGGGTCCCAGCGATTAGTCTGGAACATTCGACGACTGCTGTATAAAAGCCGACGCGCTTGACCCGCTGAGCAGATTTTCGACGATCGCCGAGCGTGTTCGCCGCTATCGTTGTGCTATAAGTGTAGCCTGTTTTGTGGGCACAGGTTCGCCCAATAAAAGTTAGTTTTGTCGTTCACAGTACTGCTACTGTGTTATTCAACGTCACGACCACGTGACAGTATTTACTAAGGTAATTGCCAATAGAATCAGGAACACCTTAGAGTTCCGTCAACCAAAGGACCAGGCAGGATTCCGTAAAGGCTACTCAAAAACAGACCATAATCACACTATGAATCAGGTGATAGAAAAATGTGCGGAATATAACCAACCCTTATATATAGCTTTCATTGATTACGAGAAAGAGTTTGATTCAGTCGAAACCTCAGCAGTCATGGAGGTATTGCGGAATCATGGTGTAGATGAGCCGTATGTAAAAACACTGAAAGATATCTATAGCGGCTCCACAGCCACCGTAGTCCTTCACAATGAACACAACAAAATCCCAATAAAGAAAGGCGTCAGGCGGGGAGATATGGTCTCTCCAATGCTATTCACAGCGTGTTTACAGGAGGTATTCTGAGACCTGGATTGGGAAGAATTGGGGATAAGAGTTAATGGAGAATACCTTAGTAACTTGCGATTCGCTGATGATATTGCCTTGCTTAGTAACTCAGGGGACCAACTGCAATGCATGCTCACTGACCTGGTGACGCAAAGCCGAAGGATGGGTCTAGAAATTAACCTCCAGAATACTAAAGTAATGTTTAACAGTCTCGGAAGAGAACAGCAGTTTACGATAGGTAGTGAGGCACTGGAAGTGGGAAGGGAATACATCTAATTAGGACAGGTAGTGACTGCGGATCCCGATCAATAGACTGAAATAATCAGAAGAATAAGAAAGGGCTTGGGTGCGTTTGGCAGGCATTCTCAGATCATGAACAGCAGGTTGCCATTATCCATCAAGAGAAAAGTATATAACACCTGTGTCTTACCAGTACTCACGTATGGTGCAGAAACCTGGAGGCTTACGAAAAGGGTTCTACTTAAGTTGAGGATGACGCAACGAGCTATGGAAAGAATAATGATAGGTGTAACGTTAAGGGATAAGAAAAGAGCAGATTGGGTGAGGGAAACGCGAGTTAATGATATCTTAGTTGAAATCAAGAAAAAGAAATGGGCTTGGGCAGGACATGTAATGAGGAGGGAAGATAACCGATGGTCATTAAGGGTTACGGACTGGATTCCAAGGGAAGAGAAGCGTAGCAGAGGGCGGCAGAAAGTTAGGTGGGCGGATGAGATTAAGAAGTTTGAAGGGGCAACATGGCTACAATTAGTACATGACCGGGGTAGTTGGAGAAGTATGGGAGAGGCCTTTGCCCTGCAGTGGGCGTAACCAGGCTGATGATGATGACCCTTGGCGCTGTCGGCCATTTTTGGTACCATCTTTCGGTGACGCTGCCGACGACAACGGCGGATTTTCGCGTAATGATGGAAATGATGCTTTCGCATTAACAGTCAATCTAACGCAGCCATCGATGCACCAGGTAATCTCACGGGAGATAGATAGGGCGTATTTCTTTTTTTAGACAAGATTGCGTAAAAAGGCAGCCATCAACTCACCAGTTGATCTCCGCTTTCACCAGGATATTGCCGATTGTTTGGTCACTGCTACTGCGAATGACATTCCTGCCAGTCGTAATATCGGCGAGACCTGCGTTTCTCTAATGGCAATTAATCTGTGTGAGGTCTTTCCTTATTCTCCTACATCTGTACAAATAATTTAAGAAAACTAAAATATGTGGTGGTGATCTTTGACCATGCCTGTTGGCTATGTTGACATGGATTTAAACAAGCCCAACTTTAGTGTGTGCGCACATTTTTTTTTTTTTTGCATTGCATTGGCATGTTCAGTTTTTTTATAACTAAATAGAAAGCAGGCTCCCAGAGGCAGGTTTAATATGTCATTGTGGTTAGAAAAAGGCTTCGGGGAAATTACCGATTACACAGTGATAAGTAGTATCATCATAAGAAGCCAACAAACACTGACACCAAGAACAACATAGGGGAAATTACTTGTGCTTATTAAATAAAATAATGAAACGATAAATTATTCGAAATTAAAGTGGATGAATTGCGAAATGCGAAATGTGAAGGTTGTGGATTCGGTTCCCACCTGCGGCAAGTTGTTTTTTCATCCACTTTAATTTCCAATAATTTATCGTTTCATTATTTAATTTATTAAGGACAAGTAATTTCCCCTATGTTGTCCTTGGTGTCAGTGTTTGTTGGCTTCTTATGATATGACTAATAAAATCTGGCCCCTCGGTTAACCCCCTTTCTTCTCGTTTATTACATAACGAGAGTCTCGAATCCGGCTACATTGATGCCTTCAGGTAGCATATGTGGGTTTATTGACCAATCGCCTTCACCCAGAATGATCACGTTCTGGTGACGCCTGCGGCAGAAAGTACGTTCCACGTCCGCCGCCTAGGTCTGGGTGTGGTGGCGCTGGCTAACACTCCCAGGGTTCTACTAGGACACATAAATACCCAAGAAAGTGTATGGGAAACAGCGCCGCGGTTGCTCAATTGGTAGAGCATAGGTAGAGTTTCTAGTTTCGGTTCGCACCTGCGGCAAGTTGTTTTTTCATCCACTT
This sequence comes from Dermacentor andersoni, assembly GCF_023375885.2. Lineage (NCBI taxonomy): Eukaryota > Metazoa > Arthropoda > Arachnida > Ixodida > Ixodidae > Dermacentor > Dermacentor andersoni. Next base: position 195,078,573 of record NC_092816.1, on the reverse strand, counting down.
TAATTTCCAATAATTTATCGTTTCATTATTTCATTTATTAAGCACAAGTAATTTCTCCCATGTTGTCCTTAGTGTCAGTGTTTGTTGGCTTCTTATGATATGACTAATAAAAATCGGGCCCCTCGGTTATTACAGTGATAAGTAGCGCATTTTGTTGGGCTAGTTGGTGAAAGCTGTTAGAGAAGGGCGCAAATTGATACGCGCATACATGGAATTGACAGGATGAAGCACTCGTACTTCCTACTTCGTACATCCGTGTGTCACTATGTGTTCCTCTTTTAAAATTTGGCAGAACTCTTCTCGAACCCGCCGTAGTGGTGTAGTGGCGTCGGCGTTCCCTTGCTAAGTCTGGACGCCCGGGATCAAATACCGGCCACTGTGGTCGCACTTCGACGGGAGCGAAGGGCAAGAACACCCGTCTACCATGCATTGAGTGCACGTTAAGGAAACCCAGGGGTTGGAAATAATTCCGGCGTAACCCGCTACAGCGTGCCTCATAATCATATCTGGGTTTTGGCACGTAACACCTCAGAAATAATCTTTTTTGACATCTCACGATGGATGTCGCCGGTGACGCGTTAGCATTGAAACGACGTAGCGACGCAACGTATCGTCATGCTCCAAACGAGTTACATATGTGGTGTGCGCTGCAGTGGCACTCTTGTTTTGCGCTTATGATGATGATGATCATTACTTATTAGCATTCCCTTTGAAACAAGGCGGTGAGCAATAGTCACCTATCCCGCTTTACCCACTGAGGTAGGCTATGCACACTTTTCATGCTACTATTATTGTATAGGTCCCCTTTCTATCTTGTACAGCGGTCTATGCCTCTAAGCGATCAGATCGTATAGATCACTTTTTTTACTCTAATACTCTAAACGTCTATACCGGCGCCTGTGTGTGACCCTGTGTGGACCCCCGAAAAGCGTGGCGCGCCAGTGCGTGCAAACACCGAGAAACGCGTCATGCGGCAACCTGGCTCAACCGTCACTCTTCTTCATGCTCACGCAGCGCCATCTGTGTAGTGGCGCACTGTCGAAATGTCCGCGGTTCGCTTCCGAGACGAGATGCACGCGCCACTGTTCGTGCTTCGCTTTCTGCACACCCAGTGGCTCATGCTAAGTGACCCAAGTTGGGAAGGGCTTAGCGAGTGGCACATGACTAGTGCATTTTAAGCCGTCGCGTTGTTCACCTTGAGGAACGTTCGTGACGCGAGTTCGATTCTGCCCAGCATCGGATAAATTTACACGGGTCTGTTTTCGTCTAGAGCCAGCGATGTTGCCAGCGATGACGTTCTTCGAAGAGAGACACAGACCTGCTGGCAGAGGCCCAGTGAAAAAAGTCGGCGACAAAGAGTTTCACTGAACCACGGCAGCAGCCCTGTCCTGCTTCTACGATGACCCATGGCGAAGGGAAAGAGGTTGGTTCAAGCGCGGCGCATATGACGCTCTATACTGTAAAGCTATTGGAAACCTTTCCAGTCCATTTTTGCAATCAACCCTCCCCGATTGGTCAGAATTTTTTCGGGCCACCTCCACTTTGATTGTCTTTCACGCTGCGTCAGGAAAACCGCCAAAGCTTCTCATCTGATATGAGGTATACCCTCTGAATATGCATGACGAGACCGTACAAAAGAAAAACAGCTCTATCTGATCCTATGCATTTATCACCACCGCCATTATCAGCACCACCGTCATTATTATCATCATCATCATTAGCCTATTTTACAGCCAAAGCATGCCGAAGGCCTCTGACTGCGATCTCTCCAATTATACGCCTGTATTGCACCAATTGAGTCCATCTCGCGCCTGCGTATTTCCTAATTTCATCACCTATCCTAGTGACCTCCGCGATTGATAAACGTGGTCCGGCCGCGCCCATTTCTGCTGTCTGTCATGCGACGTCACAAAACCGCCCGAACTCAGCGCGTGAAATTGGCGTATACGCAGTAAACATGCAATAATATATGCCGAACAAAACTGGTTTCTGTTTTTTTTTAGTACCTGGAGACTTTCCTGCACCGAAATGAAGAGAAGATGGCTGCCCGCCGCTCTCTCTGGAACTGGGTACAAGGAGCTGCCAGGGAGAATGGATTTACTTGCTTATAATAAAAAAAAACATTAGCGTGGCATTATAACGTTGTCTAGCACTTTTAAGGCATACACGACATCGTTGTGCCAAATTTTATTCCCTGAGGATACGTTCTAACTGCAGTTTTACCCTTCGGTCCACACCGCTGCGATCTTTAAGCAGACACCGAAAGCTAAGCGAGAAGAAGCGGGTCAATTGCTGCCCGGCCAACCTCCATATCCGGTTATCTACTTTCACTGCGCTAGCATGACCCCACCGATGGCCTCTCTTCTGCATTCTCCTCACCTCTGGTTGGCCAATTAGAGAAGAAAAATTGGCCGATCCCACGCACGGCGGCAGTCGATGTATGCGAAGCGTTGTGTGCTGTATGCTGCGTTGTACGATAATTAGTAGTGATGTTGGCTGCGAATATGTATTTTCTTCAGTGTTTAGTGCAATACGTTAGTGGCGAGTGGATGTAAAATGTTACCTTGCGAGCACCACTACTCTGTGTCTGCGTAGTCTACAGAACACCCAGTGACTCGTGTTTGCTTGAGGCGTTGTTGTGCGTCATTGCTCAATCTTTGAGAGGGTTGAGCATTATCATTGCCTGACATGGGACATCGCATCGAGCTAGAAGTGTTAAACTTTAATTAGGGGCTTGTAGCTAATTCAATATTGTAATTGTATGTATAAATTCTGTGCATATTTCGCGGTCGGCACCACGTTTGCGCTACGTTACTTCCGATGCTGGGAGTCCTCGACGCTGAGCACACGCTTTGGATCCACTTTGCTGGCGCGTGCTTAAGTACTACTGCTGCATATGCGGCTAGCGCGCTGGTAAGAGGCCAGCTCAAAGCGCTGTCTTCGGGCTATGGACGATTGTACTGTTTACAGTATCACAGCCTAGCGCGCGGCGTCCACGCCCCAGCACCTGCTTTTATGTGGGATAGGAAAGCAAGCACAGCACGTGCAATGCGCACAAACTATAAAACACTGGCGATGCAGAGCCAGCTCGGACGCGCGCAGGCGAGTGCCATCTGGTGGTGTTGCAAGAAACCCAGCGGCACGCGCGGCCGAAAAATCGGGAGGAGAGCCAAAAAAAGATTCGCTTTAAAGATCTAGCAACTAAGGCAATGCGATTCGCTTTAGAGCAAACAAAAGTTGGTTGGTTGGTTAGTTGGGGTTTAATGGCACAAAGGCAACTAAGGCTATGCTGCGCCAGTCACAAGACAAAAGGAAACGCAAGGTTAGAGCAGGCAAACCTGCATTGCATTATAGTTCGTGTAAGTAACCAGTTGTCTCAAAAAAGTGGAACAGGTTAGTAAATGGCACTAGCGGGTCTTCTGGCAGTAATAGGGCAGGGTGTAAAGGTATGTTTAAATTATATAGGTTATGTAAAAGCTTCCGTCGCTTGGTTTTAAACTGTGGACATGTTATAAGGATATGTATTACTGTAAGAGGTTGATTGCATTTTTCGCAATTAGGCGGGTTTTCTTTTCGGAGGGGAAAGTTGTGTGTTAAATGCGTGTGTCCAATCCGAAGTCGACACAGGATCACCTCATAGAACCGTTGCTGCTGAGTGCATGACTTCCACTCACCAATTACGGGTTTAGTAAGATGTAGCTTGTTGCTTAAGCAATGGTTGCATGTCTGTTGCTATTTGGCCGTCAAGGCCTTCCTAATCGCAGTGATACTATTCCGATATGGAGGCGCCGTGTTTGTTATGTATTTGCGCGCTGCCATTCATGCACACCTATCCGCTGCTTCATTTCCCGGTATACCGACATGGCTTGGTACCCAGCAAAACCTAATTGTCCGGCCGTATTTGTTTAACGTTACCATGTTTAAAATATCCCCTATCAGGGGTTCACATTCGGATTTCGCGTGTAGAGCCTTCAGTGTGCTTAGTGAATCAGTGTATATTGCTGTGTTTTCGTGTTTGTCAGCTATGCTCTTTTTAACTACAAAAGCACAGCAAACAAAAGTGACCTGCTGTAAACGAGAGCGTTTTATTCGCCTGTTCTAACAACGCTGTCATTCACCGCCCGATGTTTTTGACGCCAGCAGAGTGGAATAAAAGCAGCTTGGACTATATTTACCTTACACGGCCCATGCCCACATTGCCGCTTACTCAGTAACCCAAGTAGGGCCGACTCTTGGTTTCTAACAATGCTTCCTCAACTGAGCAGCCCGAGGAGCTAACCATTCGGCCATGGCCTACCCAGTCACTCAGGTAGGCGCAAGAACGGTTTGATACAAACATAACTAAATAGTCCCCGGAAAGTGTGTTACGCACCCTTTAAAGGGACACTATAGCAAAACAATAAATCAGTTTAGACTAATGAAGCATTGTTTGAGAACCCTGTAGGCATTCATTTAAAAAAAAATAGTTTGATTATTAGACGAGAAAATGAAGGTCAAAGTATGAGTATTTGAATTTCGCGCCAAAACCTTAGCGCCGTACGTCAGCGTGACGTCAGGGATTCCAAAGTATGTTTTCGCATTTGGGCCGCGTTGGCTGAATAAAGGTTCCCGAAACTTGACATGTTTAATATTTGGTTCCTTTAGAACACAATGTAGTCAATCTGTACCGCTATATATAGTTAGTAGGCCCTAGAAGATGCCATCAAAATCCAAGACGTCACAGCCCCCAGGTGCGGGAACTCAAGTAGGCGTCGCCCGCCGTATTTCGTTTTTGCGCTTTTTCTGGCTTACCAAACGTATTATCGTTGTAAGAGTGGTGTTCTGGTGTTGTAGAACGGTAATTTACTGATGCAGAAGAAATCATTTTTCACTTGAGTGTCCCTTTAAGGATACTAGCGCGTTATTTGACGACCGCACCACTTTCCCCCGCCGATGCCAAGGAACAACGCTGTCACCGCTTGCTTCTTGTCTACTCTCGCGTAGGCGGCCAGCGCATTCATTTGAACAAAAGGTCGACAAGTCTAACTAAAATTGTCTTTATTGTGGAAGAGTTCTGTGCCAGTAAACAACTGCAGGGCCAAAAGAATAACTTAGGTCTACTGCCTTAACTTTTTTTTTCTGGAGCAGCACATTGAGTACTCTAAAGTTTACTTCAGTTCCAGACATCCAGCAAGCGCCCACACATCAATACAATATACTTTATGCCCATTGGCGAAACGAACGCGCACGGCCTTTCTCCTTAGATCGAACGACTAAGTATTGACTAGGTTCTCCCCCCCCCCCCCCCCCTAATATTTTAGAAAGAAAAATCCTCTCGACAAACCTGCTACAGCGGGTGCGCGCAGCAGGTGTTCGTAGCCGACCGAACGGCGCTGCTCAGTCGGCACACCACGGGAGACGATGACCAGAGCCACGGTGCCAACCAGCAGCGCCGCGGCGAACGCCACTAGGGCAACGCACAGCGTCCGCGCCCACGGCACCTCGTCGTCTTCACTCTGCTCCTCAGTCGAAGAGGACAGATCGGACGCGAGGAACAACGTATCGGCGAAGCGAGCACGGCGGCTGCCTGCTGCATACGCGGGGTGCATGGGCGGGTGGGGCCGTCGCCGTCTTCGCTGCTGGTGTCGACGAGGAGACCGACGGGTGGGCGAGGCGTGGAGGACTCTTCGGCTGACTGGAGCCCGAAACGCCGTCATGTGGACCGCTTCGTGCCGCCGAGGGTCGTGCGTGGCCCATTTCTTCCACCTAGTTAGTCGTCGATCGCTGCCTTCGGAAAGCGGTGACTGACTGTCGGATGAAGGCCAGTACTTTGGCATCATGCAACAGGAAGGTGTGACGGCCGCACGGCTCGCTGGCGTTATAATATGATGGCGATCACAATGGTGCTGCTACATACACGACTCACGACTTCCTCTAAAAGGAATACCAAAAATCGCGAAAAACACAATGTCTTATGGTAAATCTCTGTTCACCGTGCAGTATGGGTTTATTCAATATGTCATCACATCGAAAACACCAGTGCCTATGATTATCACGAAAATAATGAGGCTATTGGCTGCAGTAATTTTGCCCAGTTGTTGTTGTTCACTTCATCCTATGTACCCACAATGGGTGAAAGGCTAGGAAACGATCTTTTACCACAAACTCAAATAGAAGCAGTGAGGCAACCTTTTCGCCTTCCGCAGATAGAAATAAAAGAGTTGATGGTGCGTAAAGTCTGTACAAAATAAACAAAAATAAAGAGATAAACATCTTATCAAGGTTATTCTATGATTTCGACGAAATAGTGTTAGCATTAGGAGCAAGCATTTCTGTGGCTGAATCATAGAAACGACACTCCTGAGGAGAGCACCATGGTAACAGATAAAGCAAAATCAACTCAGCGATCTCAAGTTATGATGTCTTCTCATTCCAGATAATCTCCGCCACGAAATACAACATGATGAAGAATTTAATCCTTCAAAGCGTAGTGCAGAGGGAACCTGTACACGCCAGCGTATACACGGATCTTCGGTGTAAGAAAGGCTTTCCGTGATCCTTGCTTAGCAAATCTCGCTACGTCAAGGTAGTAAAATATGACTGTAATATAGAGTATAAGACAGTGGAGAGCCCCTCAATGCTACTATTACTGCCATTATCCGAAGGCACAGTGCAATATACCTGATGCACGTGACAGCGGCAAAACGAGAAAATCCGACCATCAAAAAGTAAGTCTTTGACTCAGAAACAACCACGTATGACTAGCTGCGCAAGCCGTTAAAAACTAAGTATAGAAACGCTCTCTAAATATAAGGGTCACCAAATGCAGTAAAGGATGAACATGGAAATTCAGTGACCATCCCCCTTACGCTACCAAAGCATTTATTTGTGGAAACACCAACGTATCCTTGGCCTACGAGAGAGAAGGGGCAAGTAATTGAAGGAACGAAAACGTTTTACCAAGTCGCATGCAAACATTATGTCGATAGTCTATACGATACGCTTACTAGTAACACCTTTGAATGAACTGACCGCCCAGTTTCAGAAGAACGTAACTTATGGAATAATGTTAGGCGACATGACTTTGGTGGAATTCAAAGACGTAAACTTCAGTTTTCGCCTTCGTACATGTTTCAATCTCTTCTTGGGTGCCGTTTAAGTTACGTGAAGAAGGTTATTTTGCGCAAGTTCAACCGACGTTGCTAAGTTGTCGCTGCTGGCGTCTCACACTGCTACGCTATACCGTGTATGATATTCATGCAAATTGGTGCTTTAAAACAATTTAAGGAATTGCTTCCACGAATCATGTAGCGGCCGTGGTAGCCTGGAAGTCAGTCGTGATGTTCATATTATAATTAGTGCGAAGGCTCCAAGTTAAGCGGAATGCCATTTGCACAACAAATTTTATTCAAACTTAACCACAGGGGTAATAATATCAGCATTGCCATTTGTTGGGCGTGTTGGTAAACTGGAAGCATATTTAGCGCCACCAAAACAAGGACGGAAGGGAGACGACGGAAAGGGACGGAAGGGAGCGCATTGTGGTGTTGTCTCCCGTCCGTCCTTGTTTTGCTGACGCTATATATGCTTTCGGTAATAATATCACCTAACAAGAACAGCCGTCCGGCGGTTGTATGCCAGCAGAGTGCACTTCAGCAATATATATCATTTCCCCGATGTTGTTATTAGCTTCAACATCTGATCGCTTTATAGACTAACAAAAATCGAGCACCTGGTGCTCCCTTCTTATCTCGTTCGTGCTTATATTGTGGGCTCAGGGACTTGGCTTCTGAGCCAGTGGCCAGCTCAAGCTCTCAGAGACGACAGAGTGCGGGAGACATGCAAAGGGCAACATTTACTGTCCGGAGTGCAGACCAGCTGAACGCAAAGCCGAGCTTCCTGATAGCAGCTCCCCGTGCCAGGCTCGCTGCGCGTGGCCCGCGCGCATGAGCCCCGCTCCCATGATGATGATGGTGGCACCGCTGTGTCACCATGCGGTCGGTGTCCCCATAATATATATACACATACAGCGTGTCCCAATTATCATGCACCAAGGTTTAAGGGTATGCAATGTCCGCGTAGCTCAACACAACCAAGGTAATTTTGTTCGCCCTCTCTTAGAGATAGTGAGATTGTTTTTTTTTCATTACGCCTAATAACATAATTAGTCCTAATGAATTAAGTAACTGCTCAAGTATTATAATTACATTGAACGTGTCAATGAGGAAATTGTAGAGCAACATGAAGAACTGCCGCTTTCTTTTGCTCAATACGTGCTACATAAAAGTGCTTTTCCGAGCATGAAAGAGCCCCGGAAATACACGCAATATGCCTAAAGCGACAAGTCGCGAGGCAACTGTAAGGTCGTTGTGAATGTTCGCATTGGTTAACTTATGTATGCATTCTTTTTGTTTGGGTGAAGTGCCTGCTTGATCGTCTTCTCTGGGGCTCTCTCGGTGTCTGTGTAGCTGTTGTCTTGCAATGCTGTGCGGTGGGCTCCCACCCGAGCCACTTCCTGAAGACGCCTGCTTTAAGAAGGCGGTGGCCGGATGCAATGTGGCGAGAAAAAGGGAGCGGTTCTCGCGTACTGGTTTTTGCGAGCGCCATAAATCACACATGCCGCCGCTACAGCGGCATCTGGAGAAGGGAGTCTTCTACAGAAGCAGCGGTCACCGCCGGTGTGGGTTGCGCAGCCCGGAGACATGGTCCCGCGGCTGGGAGGGAGAATGTGCGCGACTGAGAGGGCAGTGTGGTCTGAAACTTGAGAGACAACGGACCGATCTTGTCAAGTGCCAGATCAGAGCGACGGACTGCTCTGAGGCCCTTGCTCAGCCGCATTCGTTAACATGAACAATTTTTTCTTGTTTAGTATATACTGAGAGCTGCAAGTGTGGTCTGAGACTTGAGAGACAATGGCCCGATCTTGTCAAGTGCCCGATCGGAGCGACGAACTGCTTCGATGCCTTTGCTCAGCCGCCTTCGTTAATATCAACTCGTTTTTCTTGTTTCGTACATGCTGAAAGGTTCCAGTGAGGTATGAGACTTGAGAGGTAACGGACCGATCTCGTCAAGTGCCCGATGGGAGCGACGGACCGCTCCGATGCCTTTACTCATCCGCCTTCGTTAATATCAACTCTGTTTCCTTGTTTCGTACATACTGAGAGGTTCCAGTGTGGCCTCAGACTTGAGAGACAACAGACCAACCTCGTCAAGTGCCCGATCAGGGCGACGGACTGTTCCAAGGCCCTTTCTCAGCAGGATTCGTTAATGTCAACTCGTTTTTTTTGTTTCGTACATATTGAGAGGTTCCAGTGAGATCTGAGACTTTAGAGGCAACGGAACGATCTCGTCAGGTGCCCGATAGGGGCGAGGGACTGCTCCGATGCCTTTGCACAGCCGCATTTGTTAATATCAACTCGCTTTCTTTGTTTAGTACATACTTTAATGGTACAGTGTGGTCTGAGATTTCAGAGGCAACGGACCGATCTCGTCAAGTGCCCGATCGGAGCGACGGACTGCTTCGAGGCCTTTGCTCAGCCGCATTCGTTAATATCAACTCGCTTTCCTTGTTTAGTATATACTGAGTGCTTCCAGTGTGGTCTGAGACTTGAGAGACAATGGACCGATCTCGTCAAGTGCCCCATCAGAGCGACGGACTGCTCCGAGGCCCTTGCTCAACCGCATTCGTTAATATGAACAATTTTTCAATTTTTCCTTGTTTAGTATATACTGAGAGCTTCCAGTGTGGTCTAAGACTTGAGAGACAATGGACCAATCTCATCAAGCGCCCGATCGGAGCGACAGACTGCTCCGATGGCTTTGCTCAGCCGCATTCGTTAATATCAACTGTAAATAAATTCGGTTCATAGTATTGACATCCAGCATCTTTAGTGCCGGAATACCGAAGAAGAAAACAGTGCAGCGGCTTAGGAAAAGCCGAGAACGAACGAAAACACCAAGAAAGAAGAACCCCGAGGAGGAAGAGAGAAGAAGAGTTTACTGCAATCTTGCGTGTATTCGCGGGCCTCTTTAACGGTGGGAAAAACACTTTTATTTACGTACACTTAGTCGCTATGGCGTTCCACTGCTAATTATGATGTCGCGGGATGAAGTCCCTGCCACGGCTGCCACGTTTCGATGGTGGCAAAATGCAAGACGCCCTTGAGCCGTGCATTGGGTGTAAGTTAAAGATCTCCATGTAAGGAAGAAGAAAGGCGATGGACAGTTCCATCGTCATCGTGTTCTGCTAAGTATGCACAGATATATATATATATATATATATATATATATATATATATATATATTTATTTATTTATTTATTTTTTTAAAGAAGGCAGAGAGGTCGGCTTGAGCCAACGCGCACCAGCCTCCTACTCTGCACAGGGGAAAGGGGGACGGGGACATAAAGGTGTGATGAGGGAGGATGATGACAAAGAAAGGGGGATGCGCAACGGTGAAAGCAAGTTCAACATTCTGATGAGACACATTCAGAAATCTCATCCATGAAACCACGATCAGGTTCCGTATCAATCTATAGTCACCAATTCAAGTGAACTTAAAGATAAAGGCGCTAGAGGGACGAAGCAGGTGTGTGGGCCTCGCATGCGCGATAAGCACAAGCGCCAAACAAAACCTTTATAGCAGGTAAAGAGCTGCGATAAGCAGCTCCAGCACAGCGAGCATCTGCAGGGCACTTTTCGTGGCCGGATTTCTCAGACCACCGACAATCACGCCCATTGTCTCTACCAGGTGCTTCAGCATTTTCTGTACACTCTCCTTCTCATTATGTCCATCTGCTTGCTTGCCCGTAGTTTCACCGGTTTCATTTACCCTATAATTCTTGGCTTCATGGCGCAGAGGACCACTAGTGCCCGCTGGCATGGCCGTGGGCCTATAGGGCAGCAAAGGCCATTCCATGGCTGTATCAGCCGAACTTGCTAATAAACTCTCTCGTTGGCCGGCACTTGCCCTATCGTTATTATTCGCACAAGTCTCCCTATGCACGAAGCGCCTGTTTCAAAGAGGAAATTTGAAAATAATGCGACACTTGGCACAAAACATGGCACTCTCCTCACGCGTTCGAAATACCTGCGCACAAGTGCTGGCGAAATCATCACAACCGAATACCAGAATCTCTGCCCACTCATTGGGTAGAGTCAGCGTTGACGCATCCGACGCAGCACTAACCACATCGCCACATGACAGCGACGACTTCTCACGCATTCAGATCCGCTAATAAAACGTATGCTCCATGAACGCTTTCCATATAACCTCTACGTCATCTCTGCAGGAATTGCGTGTTTAAAGACGGTGTTGCTCCACCGGATGCAAATCGGTGGGCTGAACACGCGAATCATTGTTGCCAAATATTTATGGGCTCGCAATTCTTTCTCGCAGCGATATACGCTCGCGCACAACGAGAATACAAACATACTACATCTGCTCTGGGACTGCGCCGAAACTACAAGGCAATGAAAGGACGCTTGGCGTTTCCTGATGCCAAAGCCATTTTTGCTGGACCAGTGGATGCCCTCCTGCCCATGTTTAGCCTGGATACTTGGGCCAGGATAGCCGAGTGCCTCACTTTATCGAAGGCGCTCTGAAAGTCCAGCCCGAGTATGGTTCTGTTGTCATTGGTGCCCGTCGTATCATCGATGATCTCGTTCTTCAGTAAGATGATGGCGTTCCAGTACATCAAAGACTTCCTGACGGAACGTAGCACCGAAATCTGCGGGGGAGACATGCGGCTCGAAGAGAAGAAGATGGGCAGCATCGGAACTCCGCAGGGCTCGGTGATCTCCCCGCTACTTCAACCTTGTGATGATCGGGGTGGCCAACCGGCTAGGAAGAGTAGCGGGAGTCCGGCACACAATCTACGCCGACGACGGTACGCTATGCGTACCGGGAGGAAGCGATGGACACATAGAGACAACTCTGCAAGAAGCGGTCAACACCATCGAGGAGCAGCTGGATGAGTCTGGACTCGTTTGCTCGCCGGCCAAGTCGGAACTGCTGGTAATTCCACCGACAGGAGCGGGCAGGAAACGAAAGAATATGGAAGTCAAGTACGAGCGTCCCAAGGTCATGGTCGAGAGGGCGGGAGGACAAGTAATACCGGAGGTCGAGAGAGAGAGAGAGAGAAAGTTTATTTCAAATGTAAAGATTTGAAGGAGGGGTGGTCGCAGCCTCTCAGTCCAGGGCCCCACTGGCCTCTGCCGCCTGCCTGACCTGGCTAATTAAGGACTTTTCTCCTGCCAGGTCGGAGCGGGCGAGCTGTGCCTCCCACTGCTCCATTGTCCTACTGGTATTTGGCCTATGAGGGTGCTTAGTGCACTCCCAGGTTATGTGTATTAGGGTAGGTATACCACCGCACCAAGGACAGTTGGCCCTATAACGAGTGGGATACATGGCGTTTAGCAATTTTAAATGGGGGAACACCCCGGCCTGTATTTTACGCCAATCGGCGGCCTCTTCCCCGTTAAGTTGTGGGTGAGGTGGCGGGTATTTTCTGCGGACTCCACTCTGATGAGCAAGGATGTCTTTGGCATTTAAATTGGTGGAATTTTGTGAGGGATAATGCGGGTGGTTGGGGTTAGAAGAGGACGCCGTCGCTCGGTTAGTGAACCCTCGAGCTAACGCGTTAGCCTTTTCGTTCCCCTGTACCCCCACGTGGCCCGGACACCAGAGTAGGCGATGATGGTGGCTGAAGGATTTGGGGATTATCGCGAGGCTAGCCGCAGTCACGTGCCCCTTGAGAAACATGCGACATGTCTCCTGGAAATCCGTGACCACGACCGAGTCCCTTTGCGAACGCTCCGCGTGAGCGAGTGTGATCGCCACTGCTAATATTTCAGCCGAGGTAGGGGATCCCGCCGTGGCCGACGCGGTAACTTGCTGTTGGCTGATAGCGTTCACGACTGCCAGGCCGTAGCTCCTTTGGTACCGCTGCCCAGTCGCCTCTGCATACAGAGCTGCGTCCGTGTAGTACGTGTTGTACCTATGATTATTAGAGTACGCTGACTGAATGTGTTGTGCGCGTGCTTTGCGCCTTTCTTTGTTGTACTCGAGATCCACATTCTTTGGAATTGGGGCTACTGTAATTTCGGATCTCATTGAAGGAGGGAGAGGAACGGCCTGCTCTGTGACATAAATGGGGTATGCTGGGATATTGAGTCTAGCCAATATTGCCCTACCAGTTTTTGTGAACCTGAGGCGCTCCCTCTGTCGCATCAGGGTGGCTTGCCTCAGTTCGTCGAAAGTATTGTGCACTCCCAAAGCTAACATGTGCTCCGTTAAAGTACATTTAGGCATGCCCAGAACAGCTTTGAAAGCGGTTCGGATTATTGTGTTAGCCTGCTTTTCCTCCTCCCTGTTCAGGATTTGGTACGGTAATCCACACGTTGTTCGACTAACCACTAACGCCTGTACGAGCCTCGCTCACAATTAGATTATGGTGCCGTGATTTATCATTCTGCCGCCCCGAGTGCGCTAAAGATGCTAGACCCTCTTCACCATCTACGTATCCGCTTAGCCACGGGCGCTTTCAGGACAAGTCCCGTTGAAAGCTTATATGCAGAATCGAATGAGTGGTCACTTCATATCCAGAGAACAAACATCAGCCAAACATATTTTCTGAAAGTCCACTCTAATCCTCAACATCCGTGTTATAATACCGTTAACGAGATGACATATGCTACACTCTTTCATAATCGTCCCTCCGTAAGACAGCCTTTCTCGCTGCGTGTGAGGGAGCTTAGTGAAGAAATGCATGTTCCACTCCTCGAGCTTCGCCTAATGCATCCAGCCAAGCTGCTACCTCTTTGGGAGTGGCAGTTGATACAATGCGATATATCTTTCATGCAAGTTACAATACACGCTCCAGAGATTGAAATCCAAATGCATTTCCGGGAACTCCAGCAAAATTCTCCTGCACGGAGTGCTACACAGACGCATCGAAGTCACAGTCCTAGGCGGCCGTCGGTCCATCTTTCTCGGAAGCCGACGTAGTGCATCCGGAAACTAGTATCTTTACGGCTGAGGCCTACGCACTGCTGTCGGTCGTAAAGCATATAAATAAATCAAAACTCCAGAAATCAGTTATATATACGGACTCTCCTAGTGTTGTGAAGGCCTTGATGTCTTTCTGTAACCACAAAAATCCGGTAATTAACGAACTCTACTCCGTCCTTTGTAAAGCATATATATCTAACCAACATGTGATTATATGCTGGGTGCCTGGACATAGGGGCATCGAGGGTCACGTTCTAGCGGACCAGATGGCCACATCAATTTCATTGCATGCAGTTAATCCTACTGCTTCGGTCCCTGTCACAGACCTGAAGCCTTTCTTAAGAAGGAAACTGCGAAACCACTGGCAACGTATGTGGCACGCAGAAGTAAATAACAAACTGCAAGTGATAAAGCCAGAGTTAGGTTCTTCGCCCTCCGTAACGAAATCACGGCGAAGACATGTCCTATTCTGTCGCCTCAGAATAGGACACACATTTGGCACGCATAACTTCTACTCAGTGAAAATGATCCTACAACCTGCGGTAGATGCGGGGAGAGGCTGACCGTCCTCCACGCCCCCTGGAGTGTCGGGCACCCGAATCTGAGAGAAGCAAACATTTTTCTCTAGCATTCCGGCAGCACATCCCCCTACATCCTGCAATGCTACTCGGCCCAGAACCTTTATTTGACATGAACGCAGTCCTAAGTTTTCTGAAAGATGTTGTCTTGCATGTTGTTAGCCCCAAATGTTCGTAGCGGGTCCTCTCTTCAGAGGGTGCCGCTGTGATAGCTCTTTCGTATAGCACATGCCTGTAGGCCCTTGTGTTTCAAGGGCTCTGGCGAGGCCGCAGTGCTCCAAGTAATTTTACCATCTTATACATTTTCTATTTTACATCAATCTTCTACGATGGATTTTAATGTTCATAGTATTCGTCATTAGTCATCGCCATAATTTTATAGCACATAGATTTTACGCACTTTACAGCGACTATTTTTAGGCCACTTTACAGCCAAGTCACATCTTCCATATTACATCGTCAACATTACCGCTTGTCATGGCGCTCTTTGGCCAAACCAGGCCCTTGCACCATAAAACACCACAAATCATGATCTTTTCCTGAATGTGACGTGTTAAACCCCCAAACAAGTATCTTCACTGCAGAAGCGTATGCAGTACTGTCTGCGGTAAAATCCATAAAGGAATTAGAACTTGACAGAGCAATTATATTCACTGACTCGTTAAGCCTTCTAAAAGCACACATTTCTTTACAAAAGCATACAAAGCCTGTCTTCAATGAACTCTACACACACTTATGTAACCTGTACTTATCACATAGACATGTAGTATTATGCTGAGTTCCTGGCAATAGAGAAATCGAGGGAAATGTGCTTGCTGACGAGATGGCCAAATCAGTGGCATCGCAGGGTATTCGTTCTGCTGCAGTCCCTGCCACAGACATGAAGCCATTCCTCAGAAACAAACTGCGAAGCCACTGACAAGGCTTGTGAGGCGCAGAAACGAATAATAAGCTTCACGTAATTAAGCCTATGTTAGATTTCTGGCACCCAACAACGAAAACACGAAGAACAGACGTCCTGTTTACTAGACTAAGAATAGGACACACATTCGGCACTCATAACTTTCTCCTGACCGGTAACGAGCCACCAACCTGTGGTAGATGCGGTGACAGGCTTTCCTTCCTCCTCGTCTTCTTGGAGTGCCGGGAAGGCAAAAGAGACAGGAGAAAACATTTTCCTTTTGCATGCAGCCATCATGTCCCTCTGCATCCGGCCATGTTTCTTGGTGTAAAACCTCCTTTTTAAGACCAAAGCACTCCTCGCTTTCATAAAAGATGTGCTACATGTTGCAAGCCCATTCATTTCGTAGCGCATCCTCTTTCCAGAGGATATCGCTAAGATAGATTATCTGTATAGCACATATCTCTAGGCCCTTGGGTTTCAAGGGCTCCGGTGAGGCAGAAGTGCTCTAGACAATTTTATACATCCAAACAATCACATATTTTATATATTGCATCATTCTTTCTCAATGCATTTTAATGTGTTTAGTACACGGCAGTAGTCATTCCCATTATCTTATTACTCGTAAATTTTATGGAATTTGCATCAACTCTTTAGGCCACTTTACAGCAACGGCACATTAAGATCACAGAACCCATTAGTCCACTGCGAACTCATTAACATTAGCATGGCGCTCTTTGGCCACACCTGGCCTTTGCGCCAATAAACATCAAATATTCATTCATTCATACCACTTCCCTACACTGCTAAAACCACATAAAGAAAACGAATATCTACCACAGGCTCCTAGGTGGACGATCAATACAGCTGACTGGGAGAAATTACGAACTCTCACTAGTGTTTCATGGCATAACATGACCTCGCTAGGAATTGATGCTGCTGTGGAGTATTTTACAGCCTTCATAATATATGCCGCATTTAAATGTATATTAGAAATAAACGGCTTGGCATGCAAACGGCGGGTCCCGTGGTGGAACGACGAATGTAGGATCGCTCGTAAAAAACAGAACAAAGCATGGAGGCTGCTACACACTTCTCCCACTGCAGAGAGTCTTGTCAACTTTAAGAAAGTAAATTCCCAAGGCAGGAGAATGCACCGACAACCCAGAAGAGAAAGTTGGCAGAAGTTTTTATCGGGCATCAACTCATATGCAGACGAGGCCAAAGTCTGGAATAAGGTTAATAGAATAAGAGGGCGACAGACATATTCACTCCCTTTGGTAAATACACAAGGCCATACAAGATCAGGCAAACTCACTTGGGGAGCACTTTGAGCGAGTTTCGAGCTCAATGCACTATTCCCAATCCTTTCTTAAACATAAAGAAATAGAAGAACGTAAGGCAATCATGCGAAAATGCAGACAGAATGAACCGTATAATTGGCCTTTTAGTATTGCCGAGTTGAGAGCTGCCTTGAACACATGCAAATGCTCTGCACGGGGACCTGACAGGGTCATGTATGACATGATCAGAAACTTACATGCGGACACACACGTCACACTACTCGCACTTAACACAATTTGGGCTGCGGAATACCTCCCATCCACATGGAAGGAAGCGATCATAGTTCCTGTTCTGAAGCTGAGAAAAGACCCTTCCTTGGCGGCAAGTTACCGTCCCATAGCTCTTACAAATTGTCTCTGTAAGCTTTTCGAAGAAATGGTTAATCGCAGACTCATACATTTCCTTGAACTCACCAATATGCTCGATCCCAATCAGTGTGGCCTCAGAGAAGGACGATCGACAACCGATCATCTTGCGCGCATTGGAGGAAATATCCGCGATGCATTTGTTGATAAACAGTTTTTCCTATCGATATTCCTCGGCATGGAGAAGGCGTATTACACGGCATGGCGATACGGGATCTTGCGAGACTTGTCGAGAATGGGCATCCGTGGAAATATGCTGAACGCTATTGAAAGCTAATTTTCAAATCGTACCTTCCGTGTAAAAGTCGGTAATGCACTGTCACGTCCTTTTACGCAGGAAAGTGATGTACCCCAGCGAGGCGTGCTCAGCTGCGCTCTTTTTATCGTTAAGATGTACACCCTACGTGCTTCACTGCCACCGGCCGTATTTTATTCCGTATACGTAGACGATATACAAATATGCTTCACATCCGGCCAAAATCTCGCAGTCCCGCACGTTCTTATTCAATGCCCTGCAATAGAAGCACAGAGGAGAAAGTATTTCATTTCCGCATATCGCGAAAATATTCCTCTTCACCCAAATTTTTTTCTCAGCAATGAACCACATTTTAATCCGAAACTAGTTTTAGAGTTTTCAGCTGAAACAGACACTCTGGAGATCATTTGGCCAGGAAATTTTTAGCTCACGTATAACAGCCCTGCACTCAAATGCTTTCTTGAAGCTAAAGTGTGAATGTAATGTTTTATTGCATCATGACTTTAACGAAACTCCATTACCATAGCCCACAGCACTACTTACTTAACCAGTGTCATTATTTTATCAAGTATATATTATACGCCACCCACAGCGACCGATTTTAGGTCTTTTTACAGCCATATCACATATACCATGAGAAATTCATTGTCTAATTCATTGCCTGCATCATTCACAAAGCACCGTTAACATTACGTTTGTCATGGTGCTCTTTGGCCATACCTCGCCCTTGCGCCATAAAACAACACACATCATCATCATCACAGTATGCGAGAGACAGGTACAGCAGGGCTGGAACAAGGTGTCCAAGAGGGCAGATCAAAACGGATTTAACCCTGCAGGGGCGTCTGCGCCTGCAGGCGTTTGGTGTGTTGCGACACCACGTACCCGAGCACACGAGGGCTGGATCCTCCCGCGTGTAGTCGTGCGCGCCTTAGCCGTGTCCGGGGAAACAGGGATCCTGGCAGTTGAGCCAATGCCGGGTGCTTGGACCTTTACGGCCCCTCGGCGGCGGCAACGCACTCCTTTGGCCTCTGCTTCACGTAGACGGCACCTCTGCCCTGACGCGACCGGGGGAAATCGGCAGTCGCCTTTTCCTGTCCTCCCCTATATCTTTTACTTTCCTATCTCCTTTCTCACAACTCTCCTGTCTCCTCCTCTCTTCTTGCGTTTTTCCCTTTTTTCCTCGGTGGCTAGGGTTAACCTTGTCTGGCGAGCTGTCCCGAGTTCAGCCATATTTGGTTTTAGTTGCGCTGTACAGCTGGCGTGGGTAGGACTTCCTTACAAGTTCCTCTCCCGCCCCCTTGTAGGACTCCATGGTGGGTGGCTGGCACCGCGCCTTAATAGTACATTTTTCCCATGGCACCTCCTCTCTCCAAACCAGATCGCCCTCAGAAAAGAGGGCGGACCAATGTCACTGCTGATTTTCTCCAAACAACCAAAGCAGACTTCCCTAAGTACCATGTGATACACAGTGAAAAGCTGGAAAAACCGGCTAGAAAGATATCTCCGTTCTCAGTAGCAAAGTGTCTGAAAGAAGCCATAGGCACTAGCTATAAAGTAACAAAGCTTGCTAGCGGTGACCTACTGCTAGAAATCCAAAGCAAAGCTCAAGTGTGCAAACTTCCTAATATCGTGTCGTTTGAAGACATCCCCATCTCAATTTCAACCCACGGATCTGTCAGAGATTTGGGCACAGCTCCCAGAGTTGCCGTGGGCGCAAAACCTGCGGGAAATGCGCATCCAAAGACCATACTTCTGAAGTATGCGAAGCTGCACCTCGCTGTGCGAACTGTGAAGGAGAGCATGCTGCATACTCTAGATCATGTCCCTCACGGAAGAGAAAAAACGAAATCATTCCATTGAAAACAATTGAGAACATTTCATTCAAAGAGGCCAGAAACCGCATCCTAGCCCAACACAAGTTTTCACTCAAACCGAACATGAACTTCGCCGATGTGGTGCGACAGGGCGATCCACCCCACCGGCCTCCCGCACCTGCCCAGACCACACATAGTGAGGCTGGCACGGAGCTATCCTCGCCCCCGGTGGTAGCAGCTCACGCTGCCCCACCAGCCGCAAAGCAGGCTATGCCTTCCCTTGAGTTGGCAAGCCTCAAGGCCTCTGCCCACGAGGCGAGGTCTGAAAAAAGTGCCGACGTCCAGTCTGCACGACCCTAGAGCGCCTCTGATGACGTAATGGAGGCGAGCCAGGGTTGTTCCGTGCCGTCAATGTCACAGGGACGGCGGAACTCCTTGGATAGTGCTAATAAAGAAAAGCCCTGAATCACGGAGCGAAAACCAATTAAGCGTATCCCGACCCCACACACATAAATCAATATGCGTTCCTAATACCCTGGAATTGCAGAGGACTCCTAAATAAATTTAGTGATGTAACAGAGGTCATAAATTCTTTCTCTCCTGTAGCAATGTGCCTACAGGAAACGAACTTAGGTCCTCACCATACAAGTGTACTAAAAAAATATAAAGTCTTTCGCCGTGACCGAGAGCAGGGAAACAGGCTCTCAGGAGGGGTAGCCATCATTGTACAAAGTGGCATTGCAGCTCGTGAAGTGAAAATAAAAACTAAATTTGAAGCTGCGGCAGCCACGTTGCTCTCTTACAAAAAGATTACGGTGTGCTCTGTATATTTAGAACCACACCTAAAATAACCCTTCATGATTTATTGGACCTGTTCAAACAATTACCAGAGCCCTATCTGGTAGTTGGGGATCTTAAAGCGCATTCCGGTTTTTGGGGAAGCGAGAAAAGACATAAGAGGACAAATTATAGAAGATTTTATTTTGAGCAATATTGTTTGTTGAATTCTGGCAAATCAACATACTGCTCCCCAAGCTCAGGAAAGATGAGCTGTATTGATTTATCTTTTAGTTCACCTTCTATCTTTAACGGTTTTAAATGGGACGTCATAGATAACCTATATGGAAGCGATCATCTACCAGCCATAATCACTCTTACATCCTCACCTGCAATCACCCCAACCAAACCACGACGATGGAAGCTCCAAGCAGCTGACTGGACAATGTTTTGAGAAAAGCCAATCTATATGAAGTCTTTTCTGAAGACCTTAGTGTCGATGATCTTAATGAACACTTCACAACTTGTATTTTAGTCACTGCCCGTTTAGCTATCCGCCAGACTTCAGGAGTGGTGAGACAAAATCACAAGGTGTGGTGGACTCGGGAAGGCAAAGAAGCAAAGCGAAAACAAAATAAAGCCTTGGGTGTCTTTCGCCGATATCCCACACAGGACAACCTCCTAATCTTTAAAAAGGCACGAGCTAAAGCACGATACGTCCGCCGTAACGCCGACAAGATGTCATGGCAAGCATACGTTTCATCAATAAATAGCACAGTCACAACTAAAAAAATGTGGGAGCAGGTACGTAAGCTCCATGGTAGCTAATTCCCTTTTACAATTCCTCTCCTGGCAACCCCTGACATCCAAACAAGTATAGAGGACAGGCCAACATATTAGGAGAACATTTTGCTGCAGTCTCTAGTTCTTCACACTTACTGAGTCATTTTTAGAATAGAAAAACGTGGCTGAAAAGGAAAGGCTTCCGATTAGTGGCAGCATAAGTGAGCCTTATAGTAGTTTAATCACTCATCAAGAAATCACTAGAGTACTGTCTGCCGGGAAACAAACTGCACCAGGGCCCGACGAAATTCACTATGAAATGCTGGCACATCTTTCCGAGTCCGCATTAAATGCACTTCTGATTTTTTTAACAAGATACTGTTACAAGGAAAAATACCGGAGGCCTGGAAAAAAGCTATAATTGTGCCCTTTTTGAAAACCGGAAAGCCACCGACATCTCCCGGTAGTTATACGCCAATAGCCCTTACCTGCTCTCTGGCGAAATCTTTCGAAAGCATTCTGAATACCAGATTGATGTTTATTCTAGACTCCCGTGAACTACTCGACATCCATCCGTATGGTTTTAAACAAACGTGCTCTAGAATTGATCACCTCATTTGACTTGAAAACACAATCCGAGAGGTATTCATCCATAGAAAACACTGCCTTGCCGTTTCTTTTTATCTAGACAAGGCTTATGATACTACCTGGAGGTATGGCATTCTCCGCGACCTAGTATATCTGGGCATTCGCGGCAGGATGTTAAACTGCCTGCGCGACTTTTTGTCCAACCATTCCTTCCATGTACGCCTCGGTTCAACTCTCTCAAGAAAGTTCACTCAGGAAAATGGGGTACCACAAGGGTGTATCTTAAGCACTACCCTCTATATTGTAAAAATGAACTCCCTAGCACAAATAATTCCGATATCCATTAGGTATTCAGTTTACGTTCATGATCTCCAGATAGCTTGCACATCATCAAGCGTATTAACATGCGAGAGGGAAGTGCAGTTAACAATAAACAAACTAGCAACATGGGAAGATAGAAATGAATTCCAGTTTTTCTACACAGAAAACAGTGGCTGTTATGGTCTCGCTGAAACGAGATTTACAGGCTGATCCCACCCTACACCTTAATAAACCGAACTCCCAGTAAAAACCGAGCACAAATTCCTTGGCATTACTTTTGACAAAAAGCTCATTTTCCTACCTCACATAAACACTGTGAAAAAACAAGGCCTCTAGAGCACTCAACATACGTAAAGTCCTTTCACGGGAACGCTGGGGCTCTGATAGGGCATGCCTTCTACAAATATACCGTTCCGTCATTATCCCCTCCTTGGACAATGGGTGTATAGTGTATGGCTCTGCCAGATCATAATATTTAAAGCGATTGGACCCAGTACACAATTTAGGTTTACGCTTGTCAACTGGTGCCTACAGGACGTCGCCCATAACCTGTGTGTATGTAGAAACTAACGAACCCCGACTTGCCGACCGAAGAAGCATGCTGACATGCTCGTATGTTCTAAAAATTCGTTCCTTGCCAAAATATATATATTACCCAATAGCTAACAAATGCCCGTCTATAATATTATTCACAAACAAACCCCAGGCTATCAGACCACTCCTTCTCCGTTTTGAAGAGAAATTACAAGAGTTAGATGTAACGGACATATTGCCTAATATTGCCCAGAAACCCGATTGACTGTCACCATGGTACTGCTTGCCTTCTGTTTGTGACTTCTCATTAACACGATTTCAGAAAAAACTAACGCCGCAGGAACATATATTACAAAAATATTTAGCACTAAAAGAAAAATATGTGGAATGTACAGCTTTCTATGTCGATGGTTCCAAAGCTGCACACTACGTGGGATGTGCTGTGATACAGTATAGCTGGGAAAAAATAGTACGGCTGCCGCAGTGTGCATCAATTCTCACTGCAGAGAGTCATGCGATTCCCATGGCTGTGGAAAGTATAATACATGAACACATTGAAAACAGCATCATTTATACATCTCACTAAGCATTCTTACAACACTTCAGCCTAGGAATGCAGTTCTGCCAATAAGCGGCGACATCCTACACAACATAAAAGGAGCCACGAGGCAGGGGCAAAACATCAAATTTTGTTGGATGCCGAGCCACGTAGGAATCTGTGGAAATGAGAAAGCAGAGGAGAGTGCAGAGAAAGCTCGAAATAAGGAAATCAAAAACAAAAGAATTCCTTACAGAGATTGAATGAAATTAGTGTGCCATAAACTGAAAGAAAAAATGGCAGTCCGCATGAAACAATCAAACGAACAATAAGCTACGCCTTGTAAAACCCATCATAGAAGAGTGGAAGTCATGTTCACACCAAGAACGTTTTACTGAAGTTGTCTTATGTCGCCTCCGCATTGGACACACACCTTACCCGTAATTACTTGCTGACAAAAAAAGACAAGCCTGTTTGTGACAAATGCGTAGACGAACTTGCAGTAACCCATATTTTACTCTCCTGCAGACAATTTCAGACATTGAAAAAAAATATTTTACGCCATTTTACAGCGAATGCATTCCGTTTCATTCTTCATTGATATTAAGTGCAGATGCACTGGTTGGGACAATTCATGTATTTAGCTTTAAAAAAACGGTTTACTTGAAAAATTGTAAAGCCTGACCTTGTTCTCTTTTACATTCAATGACACACCTCATCCACCTTCTCATATCTGAGAAGAATGCAGAGGTGTTTATTTAATTTGTTGGAATCCTCGGGTCCTCTATCAGAAAAAGAGTTTTTGACGTTACCCAGCTTTTTCCTACATTATACCTTGCGAATGGCTCATGATGGCCTTAGTTGCTTATGCGCCATTGAACTCAACATCAACGTCAACAACAAAACGGATATAAAATCAACCCCCACGAAAGTACGTGTGTTCTCTTCACAAGAAAGAGAGGCCTGCTCCCAGATCCTTGTGTAGAACTGTGAGGAGAAGAAATAGCTGTCAAGAAAGAACACAAATTTCAAGGTATAATACTTGACTCTAAGCTCACTTTTATCCCACACATAAAATATCTCAAAGCTAAATATCTAAAAACAATGAACTTACTCAATATACCATAACACACCATGTGGGGTAGCGACAGGAAGTGTATAATTAACATTTACAAAAGCCTCATTCAATCACGGTTAGACTATGGTGCCATAGTATACAACTCTGCCGCCGCCAGTGCAATAAAGATGCTGGATCCCGTCCACCACCTGGGTATCCGTCTGGCCACAGGTGCATTCAGAACTAGCCCCATTCAAAGCTTATATGTAGAATCGAATGAGTGGCCAATCAATGTGCAAAGATCTTACACCAGGTTCACATATTTCCTTACAGTGCACTCTAATTCTGAACATCAATGTTGTGAAACTATCAAAAATTCGACATGTACTGCGCTCTTCCGTAATCAACCCTCTCTGAGACAGCCTTTCTCACACCGTGTCAGGGAGCTTACCGTGAAAATGGATGTTCCACTCTTCGAACACCACTTAATGCCTCAAGCAAAGCAGCTACCGCCTTGGGATTGGCAAGTGATAGAATGTGATATAGCTCTTGTAAGAGTTACAAAATACGCACCACCACGCAGGGGCGTCTGCGTCAGCAGGCGTTTGGTGTGTTGCGACACAACGTACCCGAGCACACGAAGGTTGGACCCTGCCGCATGTAGCCGTGCGAGGCTTAGCCGTGTCTGGGCAAAGGGGGATCCTTGGGCTTGAGCCGATGCTGCGTGTTCGGACCGTTAAGGCCCCCAGGCAGAGGCAACACACCTCTTCAGCCACGACTTCACACTGACGGCACCTCCAGACTAACGCACCTGGAGGAAATCGGCAGTCGCCTTTTCCTCTCTTCCTCTTCAATCTTCGTCTTTCCCCGCAGGGGCGTCTGCGTCAGCAGGCGTTTGGTGTGTTGCGACACCACGTACCCGAGCACACGAGGACTGGACCCCCCCACGTGTAACCGTGCGTGGATTAGCCGTGTCCGGGGAAAAGGGGATCCTGGAGATTGAGCCGATGCTGAGTGTCAGGACCTTTAAGGCCCCTCAGCGGAGGCAACACATCCCTTTGGACTCGGCTTCACGTAGACGGCACCCCCGGACTGACCCATACGGGGAAAATCGGTAGTCGCCTTTTCCTGTCTCTCTCTCCCTCCAGTCTTCGTCTTTCTCTTACTTTTCATATTTCCTGTCTTCTCCTAGCTTCCGTTTACTTCCAATTTTTCCAGGCAGCAAGGGTAACCTTGTGTGAATAACCAACCTAGGTTATCTCATATTTGGTTGTAGTGATAGCCTACAGCTGGCGTTTGCAGGACCTGTTCTTACAGTCCCTGTAACGTCCCCTTGTAGGGCTCCACGGTGGGTGTTTGGCGTTATTGCCGAAAATTACATTATTCTATGGCTAGTTCCTTCCCTCCCCTGCCAGATCGCCCTCAGAAAAGAAGGCGCACGAAGATGTATTTCAGTTTTTTGGACGACAAAGACCCAACTTCCCACAATTTCACGTCATTCATTCGGAAAAGTCAGACAACCAAGTACGCACAATCTCCCCATTTCTAGTTTCGAAGTCTTTAACTGAGGCTCTTGGTCCAGGTTACAAGGCATCAAGGATGGCAAGTGGAGGTCTCCTTTTGGAGCTCCGTGACCTGAAACAATACAAAAAGCTACCCAATTTAGTGTCTTTTGGAGACTTTCAAGTGACAGTGACTCGGCACCGCACTACGAACACTACACGCGGCGTTATCTCAGATGATGACCTGCTTCAGCTGGCAGAGGCAGAGCTCCTAGAGGGCTTCAACGAGAAAATGTTGTTAATGTGAAAAGAATAAAGATGAGGCGCGATGGTCAAGAAATTACGACCAAACACCTAATACTCACCTTCAATTCAAGCGTCCTGCCCGAATCAATCGAGGCCGGGTACATAAAGCTCCGTGTCAGGCCTTACGTCCCCAATCCACTCCGATGTTTCAAATGCCAGCGCTTCGGCCACAGCTCGCAGAGCTGCCGCGGCCGCCAAACTTGTGCTAAATGCAGTGCCAAAGAACACACCACTGAAACTTGTGAGAACGCTCTCCACTGTGTAAACTGTGATGGGGAGCACGCGCATACTCGCAGTCGTGCCCATCCTGGAAGAAAGAAAAAGAAATCGTAACGCTCAAAGTGAAAGAAAATATCTCATTTAAGGAGGCACGCAGGCGGGTAGCATACCTGCCAAAGAAAAGCTTTGCCGAAGTGGCGTGTCAGTGGGCAGCGTCACCACGGCCTCCGGCGGCTGTCCGACCCACAAACAGTGAGTCGGCAGTTACGCCGTCTGCCCCCACGGTGGTTGCAGATTGCGCTGCTCCGCCAACCGAGCAGAAGGGACCTTCTACCCCGAAGGTGGGCGCATCCGAGGCTTCTCTAACCCCCCAGGCCCCTTGCAGCGCTGGCAACAGCCGGCGCAGCCAAATCCCACAGGGAGCCCCATCGACCTCCGGGCTGGTGGGCGCAGGGGTCTTGCCCTCCAAGGCCGGACTCCCTCTGAAAACTTCTCGCTCGCAAGAGCACGTGTCCGGAGCCTCACTAGAGGCAATGGACACAACACCTATCCTCCCCGCAGGGGCGTCTGCGTCAGCAGGCGTTTGGTGTGTTGCGACACCACGGACCCGAGCACACGAGGGTTGGACCCTCCCGCGTGTAGCCGTGCGCGGCTTAGCCGTGTCCGGGGAAAAGGGGATCCTGGGGGTTGAGCCAATGCCGGGTGTTTGGACCTTTACGGCCCCTCGGCGGCGGCAACACACCCCTTTGGCCTCGGCTTCACGTAGACGGCACTCCCGGACTGACCCACCCCGGGGAAATCGGTAGTTGCCTTTTCCTGTCTCTCTCTTCCTCTAATCTTCGTCTTTCTCTCACTTTTTATCTTTCCTGTCTTCTCCTAGCTTCCACTTACTTCCAATTTTGCCAGGCAGCAAGGGTTAACCTTGTGTGAATAGCCAACCTAGGTTATTTCGTATTTGGTTATAGTGGTAACGTACTGCTGGCGTTTGCAGGCCGTGTTTTACAGATCCTGCAGCGTCCCCTTGTAGGACTCCACGGTGGGTGGCAGGCGTTACTGCCGAAATTACAATCTCTTATGGCTTCTTCTTTCCCCCCATTACCTGATCGTTCCCTCAAGAGGGGGCGCACCGATGTTGTCTTTGAATTTTTTGCCCGCCAAAAAGAAACTTTTCCTCGTTTCCATGTAGTGCACTCTGAAACACCACGCAAACCCGAGCGAACAATCTCTCCATTCCTCGTGTCCAAGTCTCTTACCCAAGCTTTTGGTACAGGCTATAAAGCATCCAGGATGGCAAGCGGCCATCTCCTCTTGGAGCTCCGCAACCAGAAACAATATGAAAATCTACCCAATCTAGTTTCATTTGGTGACGCCAAAGTAACAGTAACTCCTCATCGTACCATGAATACCACCCGTGGCGTAGTCTCCGATGATGATTTGTTGGAGCTGACTGAGGCTGAGCTCTTGGAGGGCTTCAGCGAACAGAATGTCATAAAAGTCAGAAGAATCAAGATGAGGCGAGACGGAAAAGAAATTGCGACCAAACACCTAATACTCACGTTCAACTCCAGTGTCCTGCCCGAGTCAATCGAGGCCGGGTACCTCAAGCTTCGTATAAGACCGTATGTGCCGAATCCCTTGAGATGTTTCAAATGCCAACGTTTTGGCCACAGCTTGCAGAGCTGCCGAGGCCGCCAAACATGCGCCAAATGCAGTGCCCTTGAACACGCCACTGAAGCATGTAAGAACTCTCTACACTGTGTAAACTGAGACGGGGACCACGCCGCGTACTCGCGGTCGTGCCCCTCCTGGAAGAAGGAAAAAGAAATTGTGACTATAAATGTCAAAGCGAATATATCGTTCAAAGAGGCACGAAGGCGGGTAGCATACCTACCAAAGAAAACCTTTGCCGATGTGGCGCGTCAGGGGGCAGCGTCACAACGGCCTCCGGCGGCTGTCCGACCCACAGTCAGTGAGTCGGCAGTCACGCCATCTGCCCCCACGGTGGTTGCAGCTAGCGCTGCTCCGCCAACCGAGCAGACGGAGCCATCGACCCCGAAGGTGGGCGCAGCCGAGGCTGCCCCAACCTCCGAGGCCCCCTCCAGCGCTGGCAACGGCCAGCGCAGCCAAATCCCTCAGGGAGCCCCATCGACCTCCGGGCTGGTGGGCGCAGGGGTCTTGCCCTCCAAGGCGGGACTCCCCCTGAAAACCTCTCGCTCGCAAGAGACACTACACCTGTCCCCAAGGCGCACCAAACGCCTAAGGAGTGTCGAGAATCGCTCGAACGCTTCAGAAAGAACAAAACACCTATTACAGGGCCTCGAAAGGGCTCTGTAACCTAAGGCATCTTTCCGCTTCCGTACACACAGCACTAATTTGCATTAAATATGGATACACAAATCATACAATGGAACGTCAGAGGTCTCCTTAGAAACCTTGATGATGTACAAGAACTGATCCACCAACACAATCCAAAAGTGCTGTGTTTACAGGAAAAACACTTAAAATCCAAACACACAAACTTTCTCCGACAGTACATAACTTTTCGCAAAGATCGCGATGATGCTGTTGCATCATCGGGCGGTGTCGCCGTTGTTATCCACAAGAGCATTGCGTGTCAACTTTTACAGCTACAAACGCCTCTCGAAGCAGTGGCGGTTCGAGCTGTTCTCCTAAACAAACTCATCACCATTAGCTCTCTTTACATACCCCCACATTACAAATTAACGAAACAAGAATTTCAGTCCTGTATAGATCAATTGCCAGAACCTTATGTTGTTCGCGGCGATTTCAGTGCGCACAGCTCCCTGTGGGGCGACTCTCGTACAGACGCGCGAGGTCGTCTCGTTGAACACTTCCTCTTTTCTTCAGGTGCGTGCTTACTGAATAAGAAGGAACCCACGTATTACTCCCTAGCAAACAGAACCTTTTCTTCAATAGATCTTAGCATAGTTTCCCCGTCCATACTGCCCGAACTCGAATGGGAAGTAACGAACAATCCTTACGGGAGCGACCACTTCCCTATACTGTTAAGAACATCTAAAGAAAACGAATATCCTCGCAAGCTCCTAGGTGGAAGATAGACACAGCCGACTGGGAGAAATTTCGAACTCTCACTAACATCTCATGGGCCGACACGTCTTCTTTAAAAATTGATGCTGCTGTGGAATATCTTACATCATTCATAATAGATGCCGCATCAAAATGCATATCCGAAGTGAGTGGTCTGGCATGCAAACGACGTGTGCCGTGGTGGAACAGCGAATGTAGGGTCGCCCGTAAGAATCAGAACAAGGCGTGGGGGTTGCTACGCGCTTCTCCCACTGCAGAGAATCTTATGAACTATAAAAAAATAAAGTCCCAAGGCAGGCGAACCCGCCGACAGGCCAGAAGAGAAAGCTGGCACAAGTTTTTATCAAGTATTAACTCGTTTAGGGATGAGGCCAAAGCCTGGAACAGAGTAAATAGGATTAGAGGGCGGCAAACACATTCACTCCCCCTGGTAAACACGCAGGGAGATACACTGGAAGACCAGGCAGACTCACTTGGGGAATATTTTGAGAGCGTGTCAAGTCCAACAAATTACACACAATCCTTCCTCAAATACAAAGAAACAGAAGAACGTAAGCCATTAACAAGAAAAGGTCGAGAGAATGAGCCTTACAACCGTCCCTTTAGCATTGCCGAGCTAAGAGCTGCCTTGATCACATGCAAGAGCTCCGCACCAGGACCTGACAGAATTATGTACGACATAATT
This sequence comes from Dermacentor andersoni, assembly GCF_023375885.2. NCBI lineage: Eukaryota > Metazoa > Arthropoda > Arachnida > Ixodida > Ixodidae > Dermacentor > Dermacentor andersoni. The sequence goes on along the minus strand of NC_092816.1, from coordinate 195,048,944 downwards.
AAGAACGTACACACTGATACACAACTGACTTTACTTGCACTTTTAACACTATTTGGGCTGCTGGATATTTTCCACTTGCATGGAGAGAAGCGATTGTGATTCCCATTCTGAAGCAAGGTAAAGATCCTTCGTTGGCGTCAAGTTACCGCCCGATAGCCCTCACAAGTTGCATTTGCAAGCTGTTTGAGAAAATGATTAATCGGCGACTCATACATTTCCTGGAATTAAACCAAATGCTTGATCCCTTTCAGTGTGGCTTCAGGGACGGGCGGTCCACAATTGATCACCTTGTGCGCATTGAGGGAAACATTGGCGACGCCTTTCTACATAAGCAATATTTACTATCCATGTTCCTCGATATGGAGAAGGCGTACGACACAACGTGGCGCTACGGAATCTTGAGAGACTTGTCGGGAATGGGCATCCGTGGCAATATGCTCGCCCTAATAGAAAGTTATTTGTCCAACCGTACCTTCCGAGTAAAAGTCGGTAATGCACTGTCACGTCCTTTTACGCAGGAAACTGGTGTACCCCAGGGAGGTGTGCTCAGCTGCACTCTTTTTATTGTTAAGATGAACACACTACGTGCTTCACTGCCACCAGCCATTTTTTATTCCGTATACGTCGACGATATACAAATAGGCTTTAAATCCTGCAACCTCGCAGTATGCGAGAGACAGGTACAGCAGGGCCTGAACAAGGTTTCCAAGTGGGCTGACGAAAACGGATTTAAGATCAACCCCCACAAAATCTCTTGTGTTCTTTTTGCTAGAAAGAGAGGCCTGGTTCCAGATCCTTGTGTTCAACTGTGTGGACATCAAATACCCATAAACAAAGAACACAAATTTTTAGGTATTATACTAGACTCCAAACTTACTTTTATACAGCACATTAAATATCCTAAAGAAAAATGTCTAAGGACAGTGAACTTACTTAAAATTCTATCCCACTCAACATGGGGTAGCGACAGGAAGTGTCTGATGAATGTTTATAAGAGCCTAATTCGATCACGATTGGACTATGGTGCCGTCGTATATAACTCTGCCGCTCCGAGCGCACTAAAGATCCTAGATCCTCTCCACCATCTAGGTATCCGCTTAGCCACTGGTGCTTTCAGAACAAGCCCGATTGAAAGCTTATACGCGGAATCAAATGAATGGTCGCTCCATCTACAGAGAAGTTACATCAGCCTTACATATTTCCTAAAAATACACTCCAATCATCAACATCCATGTTTTAACACTGTTAACGATATGATCTGCTCTACACTATTCCATAATCGTCCTTCTGTAAGAAAGCCTTTCTCGCTTCGAGTGAAGGAGCTTAGTGATGAGATACATGTCCCACTCCTCGAGCTTCGCCTAATGCATCCAACCAAGTTGTTACCGCCTTGGGAGTGGCAGGTCATAGAATGTGACATATCCTTTTTAGAAATAACAAAACACGCACCAGAGATCGAAATACGAACTCATTTCCTAGAACTCCAGCACAAGCACTCCTGCGCAGAGTTCTACACAGACGCTTCGAAGTCTAATGCCGGGGTGTCGTATACTGCCGTCGGCCCATCCTTCTCAGAATCCGATGTACTACACCCGGAAACAAGTATATTTACGGCCGAGGCCTACGCATTACCGTCTGCTGTGAAGCATATAAGAAAATCAAAACTCCAAAAGTCAGCGATATACACAGACTCCCTAAGTGTCGTGAAGGGCCTGATGTCACTTTATACACACAAAAATCCAGTACTTAATGAACTATATTCCGTCTTGTGTAAAGCGTACAGATCTAACCAGCATATCATAATATGCTGGGTGCCTGGCCATAGGAGCATCGAGGGTAACGTTCTGGCGGACGAGATGGCCACGTCAATCGCATCGCAAGCTGTTAACCATACCGCTGCGGTGCCTGTCACAGATCTGAGACCTTTCTTGCGAAGGAGATTGCGAGACCACTGGCAACGCATGTGGGACGCGGAAACGGATAATAAGCTCCACCTGATAAAACCACAGTTAGGATTCTGGCCCTCTACTGCAAAATCACGCCGAACAGATGTCCTATTCTGTCGTCTCAGAATAGGACACACGTTTGGCACCCATAATTTTCTACTCACCGGAAGTGAGCCTCCAACCTGTGGTAGATGCGGGGAGAGGCTGACCGTACTCCACGTCCTCCTGGAGTGTCGGGAAGCCGAATCTGAGAGAAAGACATTTTTCATTAGCATACCGACAGCACATTCCTCTTCATCCTGCAATGCTCCTTGGTCCAGAACCGCTTTTTAATACAGACACAGTGCTACGTTATCTTAGAGATGTGGTCTTACATGTTATTAGTCCCATGAATTCGTAGCGCCTCCTCTCTCGAGAGGATGCCACTGCGATAATTGTTTTGAATAGCACATGCCTCCAGGCCCTTGTGTTTCAAGGGCTCTAAGGAGGCAGTAGTGCTCTGGCATTTCTCATAATCTGATATATTTTACCTATCGTATCATCCTTTTTATATGCATCTAAATGTTCATAGTACAAGTCATACGTCATCGCCATAATTTTATTACACAGATTTTACGCGCTTTAGAGCGTATATTTTAAGGCGCCTTTACAGCCACGACACACCAATTTCATAGTAATCATAGTTACACCGCACACCCACTACCACAGGCATGGCGCTCTTTGGCCATTCCTGGCCCTTGCGCCATGAAACCCCATACATCATCATCATCACTACACCTATCTTCAAGGCGCACCAAGCGCCTAAGGAAGGTTGAGGATCCCTCGAACGCTCCAGAAAGGGCAAAACTCCCGTTACAGGGCCTCGAAAGGGCTTTGTAATTTAATTTATGTAATTCCCATAATGACTACTTCTGTTTCTGTACACACAGCACCCATTGACCTCCAACATGGATACACAAATAATCCAATGGAACGTCAGAGGTCTTCTTAGGAACCATGATGACGTGGAAGAACTTATCCAAAAACACAATCCAAAAGTTCTGTGCCTACAGGAAACACACCTAAAACCACAACACACAAACTTTCTCCGACCGTATGTCAAGTTTCGCAAAGATCGCGATGATGCTGTCGCATCACCAGGTGGTGTTTCCATTTTTATTCATAAAAGTATTTCGTGTCAGCCTTTACAGCTACAAACGCCCCTTGAAGCAGTGGCGGTTCGAGCTGTTCTTCTAAATAAACTCGTTAGCATTTGCTCGCTTTACGTACCCCCACACCGCAAATTAAACAAACATGAATTTCAGTCATCAATAGACGAATTGCCAGAACCTTATGCTGTTCTTGGCGATTTCAAGGCGCACAGCTGCCTGTGGGGCGACTCTCGTATAAACGCGCGGGTTCATCTTGTTGAACAGTTCCTTCTTTCTTCAGGTGCGTGCTTGTTGAATAAGAAGGAACCCACATATTACTCTCTAGCAAACAGAACCTTTTCTTCAATAGATCTTAGTATAGTTTCCCCGTCTATACTGCCCGAACTCGTATGGGAAGTAATGAACAATCCTTACCGGAACGACCGCTTCCCCATACTGATTAGAACACCTAAAGAAAACGAATATCCTCCACAAGCTCCTTGGTGGAAGATAGACACAGCCAACTAGCAGAAATTTCGAACGCTCACTAGCATCTCATGGGCTGACATGTCTTCTTTAGAAATTGATGCTGCTGTAGAGTATCTTACAGCTTTCATAATAGATGCCGCATCAAAATGCATATCTGAAGTAAGTGGTTTGGCATGCAAACGACGGGTACCGTGGTGGAACAGCGAATGTAAGATCGCCCGTAAGAATCAGAACAAGGCGTGGGGGTCGCTACGCGCTTCTCCCACTGCAGAGAATCTTATGAAGTTTAAAGAAGTAAAGTCCCAAGGCAGGCGAACCCGCCGAGATTCCAGAAGAGAAAGTTGGCACAAGTTTTTATCGAGGATTAACTCATTTAGAGATGAGGCGAAAGCCTGGAACAGGGTTAATAGGATTAGAGGGCGGCAAACATATTCACTCCCTCTGGTAAACACACAGGGTGATACACTGCAAGAGCAGGCATACTCACTTGGGGAGTATTTTGAGAGCGTGTCAAGTTCGACAAAATATTCACAATCCTATCTCAAATACAAACAAATAGAAGAATGCAAGCCTTTCATCAGAAAATGTCGTCAGAATGAACCATACAACCGTCCTTTTAGTATTGCAGAGTTTAGAGTGGCCTTTACTGCATGCAAGAGGTCTGCACCTGGATCTGGCAGAATAATGTATGAAATGATCAAAAACCTACACAGTGACACGCAAGTTGCACTGCTCGCACTTTTTAACACTATTTGTGCTGTGGGATACCTTCCAACCGCAGCGAAACGAGCCATTGTGGTCCCTGTTTTAAAACAAGGCAATGACCCTTCCTCAGTGGTAAGTTACCGCCCGATAGGCCTCACAAGTTGTCTTTGTAAGGTATTTGAAAAAAATGATTAATTACACTCATGCATTTCCTTGAACTGAACAACATGCTTGATCCCTATCAGTGTGGTTTCAGAGAAGGGCGCTCCACAACTGACCATCTTGTACGCATCGAAGGAAACATCCGTGACGCATTTGTACACACACAGTTTTTGCTATCCATATTCCTCGTTATGGAGAAGGCATACGACACAACGTGGCGCTACGGAATCTTGAGAGACTTGTCAGAAATGGGCATTCATGGTAATATGCTAAACCTAACAGAAAGCTATTTGTCCAATCGTACATTCCGTGTAAAAGTCGCCAATGTACTCTCACGTCTTTTTACACAAGAAACTGGTGTACCCCAGGGAGGCGTGCTTAGCTGTACGCTCTTTATAGTGAAGATGAACACGCTTCGTGCTTCATTACCACCGGCCATTTTTTACTCTATCTATGTGGACAACATTCAAATAGCTTTTAAATCCTGTAACCTCGCAGTGTGCGAGAGACAGGTACGGAATGGTTTGAACAAAGTATCAAAATGGGCAGAGAAAAATGAATTTAAAATCAATCCTAACAAAAGTTCTTGCGTTCTTTTTAGACGAAAGAGAGGCCTGGTCCCGGATCCTTGCTTAGAACTGTGTGAACAACAAAGGCCTATCAACAAAGAGCACAAATTCCTAGGTATTATACTTGACGATAGACTCACTTTCATCTCACACATCGAATATCTGACAGAAAAATGTCTAAAAACAAAGAACCTAATGAAACTTCTATCTAAGACTACGTGGAGTAGTGACGGAAAGTGTCTAATGAATCTCACAAGAGCCTAATGCGGTCACGATTGGATTATGGGGCCGTAATGTATAACTCTGCCGCCCCGAGCGCGCTAAGGATGGTGGATCCTGTCCATCATCTAGGTATCCGTCTAGCCACTGGAGCTTTCAGAAGAAGCCCGATCGAAAGCTTATATACCGAATCGAATGAGTCGCCGCTCCACTTCAGGGATCATACATCAGCTTTACATGTTTCCTTAATGATGATGATGATGATGAAAAACTTTATTTATCCCTCTTTAAAGGGAAGGGGGCAATGGAATAGAGGGTGGGGGGAGGAACTACTTGAAGTAGGCCTCCTTTATCCTCTCAGCCCACTCCAGGATGGCCTCCTGAAGTTCATTAAAGTGCACTCCAATCCTGAACACCCATGTTTTAATATCGATATCCATATGTCGTGTGCTACACTTTTCCGCAATCGTCCGTCTATAAGACAGCCTTTCTCGCTGCGTGTGAAGGAGCTTAGCGATGAAGTGCAGGTCCCACTCCTCGAACTTCCCTTAATGCACCTAACCAAGCTCTTATCCCCTGGGGAGTGGCAGGTGATAGAATGTGACGTATCCTTTCTAAAAGTAACAAAACACGCTCCAGAGGTCGAAATAAGAATGCATTTCTTACAACTTCAGTACAAGCACTCGTGCGCAGAGTTAACCACAGACGCTTCGAAGTCAAATGCCGGGGTATCCTATGCAGCCATCGGCTCGTCCTTCTCGGAATATGATGTACTGCATTCGCAAGCAAGCATCTTTACCTACGAGGCCTACGCATTACTCTCTGCTGTGAAGCATATAAGAAAATTAAAACTTTCAAAAGCAGTGATCTATACAGACTCTCTAAGCGTCGTGAAGGCCTTAATCTCACCCTACAAACAGAAAAATCCTGTACTTACTGAGGTCTATCCCGACCTGTGCAAAGCTTATCTATCTAGCCAGCATATCATCATATGCTGGGTACCTGGCCACGGGGCAATCGAAGGTAACGTTCTGGCAGACCAGATGGCTACGCCAATTGCGCCCCCTGCTGTTAATAATACTGCTTTGGTGCCTCTCATAGATCTGAAACCTTACATACGAAAAAAACTGCGAAACCACTGGCAACGCATGTCGGACGCAGAAATAAATAATAAACTGCACGTTTTAAAGCCACAGTTAGGTTTCTGGCCCTCCCCAACAAAATCTCCGCGAACGTATGTCCTATTCTGTCGCCGCAGAATACGACACACATTTGGGACCCATCATTCTCTACTTACTGGAAGTGAACCTCCAACCTGTGGTAGATGCGGTGAGAGGCTGACCGTCCTGCATGTCCTCTTGGAGTGTCGGGAAGCCGAACCTGAAAGAAAGAAAGATTTTCCGCTTGCATACCGTTATTACATCCCTCTACACCCGCCTATGTTTCTTGGTAAGGAACCGCTTTTTAACACCAAGGCAGTCCTCGACTTCTTAAAGGCTGTAGTTCTACACGTCATAAGCCCATTAAATTCGTAGAGCATCCTTGCTCCAGAGGATTGTTTTGAATAGCACAAGCCTCCTGGCCCATGTGTCTCAAGGGCTCTAAGGAGGAAGTAGTGCTGCAGCATATCTTATATAACCTGATATATTTTTAGACATCGTATCATTCTTTTTAAATGCGTCTTAATGTTCATAGTACACGTCGTAAGTCATCGCCATAATGTTATTACACAGATTTTACGCCCTTTAGCGCGACCATTTTAAGGCCCCTCTACAGCCACGTCACACCAAGTTCATTGAACTCATGATTACACTGCAGACTCATTAACACGGACATGGCGCTCTTTGGCCATACTTGGCCCTTGCGCCATAAAACATCAAACATTCATTCATTCATTCCAGACTGACCCACCTGGAGGAAATCGGCAGTCGCCTATTCCTGTCGTCCTCTACAATCTTCGTCTTTATCTTTTATTTTTTTACCTCTCCTGTCTTCTCTCTTCCATTTACTTCCTTTCTCCACGGCGGCAAGGGTTAACCTTGTGTGGCTATCCTACCTTGGGTACACCATATTTGGTTATAGCGACGGCGTACGGCTGGCGTCGTGCAGGCTTGTGCACAAGCTCTGCCGCGTCCCCACGTTGGGCTCCGTGGTGGGCGGTCGGCGCTGTTGCCAATTTTTTATGTGTTTACATGGAAACATCTTTCCCCAATCTTCCTGATCGCCCTCAGAAACGAGGGCGCACAGAAGATGTATAAGTTTTTTGGCAATTGTAGACAAAACTTTCTCCGCTTTCATGTCATCCACTCTGACAAGCCTGAGAAGACGGAGAGAATGATCTCACCTTTCGTTGTCTCCAAATCTCTGACGGAAATTTTCGGTTCCGGATACAAAGCAGCGAAAATGGCTAGCGGTGATCTTCTCCTAGAGCTCCGCGATCAGAAACAATATGAAAAACTGTCCAAACTTGTATCTTTCGGGGATGTTCCAGTCACAGTGACCCGACACCGTACCCTGAATACTGCCCGTGGCATTGTAATGGATGCTGCTCCGCTAGAATTGTCTGAAGCGGAACTTCTAGACGGTTGGAATCATCAGAACGTGATCAATGGTAAACTAATTAAAATAAGACGTGTCGGAAAAGAAATCGTGCCTCGAAAATGGTACGCACCGGCGCAACCTCTCTATTCATTCCAAAAAAAAACAAAGAAACTTTCCCGAAATTCCACATCCTTAAATGCGAACAATTATCTAGAAATGCTAGAACAATTTCACCATTTCTTGTGGCCATGTGCCTGAAAGAGACTATTGGAGCTGGCTATAAGGTAACAAAGATGCCAAGTGAGGATTTGCTCCTAGAGCTAGAAGACAAGGAACAGTACAACAAACTCGCACACCTCGTAGCCTTTGGTAACATTCCCTGTTTCTGTGGGCGCACATTGAGCCATGAACAAAGTAAAAAGCGTAGTATCAGGTGGAGACCTAATGACATTGAATGAAGAACTCCTGGATGGATGGAAGGACCAAGGCGTAATCCATGTGCAGCGCATCAAAATCAGACGCAATGACAATGAAATCCCAACAGAGCATTTAATACTCTCTTTCAACTCAACTACTCTACCCGAGACTCTTGAAATCGGCAATGTAAAGCTTCGTGTTCGAACCTACATTCCGAATCCGCGACGTTGCTTCAAATGTCAGAGATTTGGTCACGCATCGCAGAGCTGCCGAGGACAACTTATGTGAGCATAGTGCGCCACAACCGGTCACTCTGCTGACGACTGCAATAATGTGGTACGTACATTGTGCGAACTGCGAAGGCAGTCACCCTGCATACTCCAGAGCTTGTCCAGCCTGGAAGAAAGAGAAGCAAATAATTACTGTAAAATTTAAGGAGAACGTAACATTCCGTGAAGCACGACAAAGGGTTTCCTCGTTATTTTTACTGAAAACAACTTTCGCTTAACAACAGCCTCTGGCGGCAGCCCGGGCCACGCCTAGCGTGCCGAGGCTAGCGCCACCCGCCCCTACGGTGGGAACAGCCAGCGCTGCCCTGCCATCTATCAAACTGTCTACACCAGTGGCTTCTTCAAGCTCCGGCACCAGCCAGGGCATCGCAGAGGCCACAGGGGTCTTGTCGACCTCCGGCCCGGTGGGGACGAAGACTTCATCGCTTCAGATGAAGTCTACGCGACGCACACTTCGCTCTCTTGAGCGGGTGTCCAGTGCCTCGCAAGAGGCTATGGACACCAGTCCAAGCCAAACGGCGCAGGTAGCGTCGAAGGAGCGGGGAGGTTCTCTCGACCGCTCCTAAAAAACAGGGCCTAACAGACAGGGCCTAACAAAGGTTCTGTAAAGTAATATCACTTTTGAGACACACAGCACAATTTCTTTTTAAACATGGTTGACGTCATACAGTAGAATGTTAGAGGGCTATTAAAAAACCTTGATGACGTCCAAGAAATCCTCTGTAAGTTTAAACCTAAAGTGTTGTGTGTTCAAGAAACCCACTTAACTTTTAAGTAAGCACACTAACTTGCTCCAGCAATGCAATACTTTCAGAAAAGACCGCGAGGATGCTGTCGCATCATCTGGCGGTGTAGCCATCATTGCTGATAGAGGTGTAGCGTGTCAGCATTTGAAGTTCCAAACGACCCTTGAGGCGCTGGCCATTCGAGCTGTACTTTTATATAAACTCATTACCATCTGCTCTTTGTACATACCACCACATTATCAGCTTCACAGACGCGAATTAGAATCATTAATAGATGAGCTCCCAGAGCACAGTCTGATCCTCGGTGATCTTAATGTACAAATAGTTTGTGGGGCGATTCACGCTGCGATGCGCGAGGTCGCGTCATTGAACAGGTGCTTTTTACCTCTCGAACATGTCTCCTGAACACGAAGGAGCCCACATATTTTAACCAGGCCAACAAGTCATACTCTGCCATAGATCTTAGCATTTTATCGCTGACGCTTTTACCCTATTTTAAAAGGAATGTGTTTAACAACCCGTACGGCAGTGACCACTTCCCAATAATCCTAACTACGCCGAAAGAAGATCGACTTCCCCCCAGGTCCCTCGGTGGAAGGTTGACTCAGCCGATTGGGAACAGTACCGAACTCTTACACACATGACTTGGACTGAGATCTCCGGTATAACCATAGATGACGCTGTTGCGTATTTTACAGCTTTTATACTTGATGCCGCATGTAAATGTATTACTCAAGCGAGCGGCATGGGTTCCGAAAGGCATGTTCCCTGGTGGAGCGATGCATGCAGGCAAGCACGGAGGAACGAGAACAAAGCGTGGGCGATGCTTCGCGATTCTGAAACAGATGAAAACCTGTAAAACTTTAAACATGTCAAATCCCAGCCAAGGAAAACGCGCCGACATGCAAGACGAGAGAGTTTGGCGAAGTTTATATCAAGCATCAACTCGTACACAGATGAGAGAAAAGTATAGAATAGAGTGAAAAAGTTAATGGGCAACAAACGTATTCCCTGCCTTTAGGAAATAGCCACGGAGAAAGCCTGGAAGATCAATGCAACTTTCTTGGCACACACTTTGAACACATATCCAGCTCCTCACACTACTCTGAAGCATTTCTAAAGTACAAAACACGAAAAGAGAAGCACAAGCTAGGAAGGAAATGTGCAAAAAGTGCGGCGTACAACGAACCATTCTGCATAGCAGAACTGCAGGCAGCACTGAACTGCTGTAATACATCCGCCCCAGGTTCAGACCACGTAATATATGAGATGTTAAAACAATTACCATCCGAAACACAGAAAACCTTCCTTTCCATTTACAACGTTATATGGTCTTCCGGCGAGATCCCCTCTGTTTGGAAGGAGGCTATTATAATTCCAATATTGAAGCACGGAAAGGATCCTTCCTCTGTATCAAGTTACAGACCTATAGCAATAACAAGTTGCCTCTGCAAAGTATTCGAAAAAATGAATAACTCTCGCTTACTACACTTCCTCGAATCAAACAAATTGCTCGGCCTATACCAGTGCCGGTTTCGGGAAGGTCGATCCACCACTGACCATCTCGTACGTATCGAGGCACGTATCCGTGAAGCTTTTGTTCATAAGCAGTATTTTATCAGTATTCTTAGATATGGAGAAAGCCTATGATACTACATGGCGGTTTGAGATATTGAGAGACCTCTCACAGTTAGGTATACACGGCAATATGTTAAGTGTTGTTGAAAGTTATCTGTCTAATCCCACATTCCGTGTCCGAGTGGGCAATGTTCTGTCACGGAAATTTGTACAAGAAACAGGAGTGCCGCAGGGAGGTGTGCTCAGCTGCACGCTCTTTATAGTAAAAATGAATTCTCTTCGTCTACACATACCACGTAACATCTTCTACTCAACATATGTTGACGATGTGCAGATAGGATTTCAATCAAGTTCTCTTGCAATCTGTGAGCGACAGGTCCAGCTTCGCCTTAACAAGGTCTCCAAATGGGCTAATGAGAACGGGTTCAGACTGAACCCACCAAGAAGTACCTGTGTCATTTTCTCTAGAAAAAGAGGCCTGCACGCTGATCCTGAAATTCTGTTGCATGGCGAGCGTCTGCCTGTAAACAAGGAACATAAATTTTTAGGCATAATTTTAGACGCGAAATTAACCTTTGTACCACACATAAAGTATCTTAAAAACAAATGTATGAAAACAATGAATATCTTAAAGGTGCTCTCACGCACAACCTCGGGCAGTGATAGAAAATGTCTCATGAACTTGCATTAATGCCTCATACGCACACGACTAGACTATGCAGCCGTCGTTTACCAGTCGGCTACTCCATCTGCTCTAAAGATGCTAGACCCTGTCCACCACTTGGGAATTCGCCTTTCCACAGGCGCCTTTAGAACAAGCCCAGTGGAAATCCTGTACGTTGAATCAGATGAATGGTCCCTTCAACTGCAGAGAACATATTCGTCTTTCATGTATTTTCTTAGAGGGAATGGAAATAGTCAGCACCCCGCGTATTACGCCGTAAACAATTTCTCCAGTTGTCAACTTTTTCGCAACCGGCCCACAGTGACAAAGCGTTTCTCACTGCCTGTTAGAGACATAGCCGAAGAAACAAGGGTTCCACTGCTTGAATACCACCTTATGAACCCTGCTATACGGCCCCCGACGTGGCAGTGGCAACCAATACTGTGATACATCTTTCGTAGCCGTTACAAAGTGCGTGCGTGTCGCGCATATACGAATGTACTTCCCCGTATTATAGCACAAATACTCCTCTCCTGAATTTTTTACAGACGCATCGAAGTGTAATTTTGACGTATCTTACGCAGCGGTATTGCAGAGGCCTACGCAGAGGCCTACGCGATATTGGCCGCTGTTAAACACATTAAACATTTAATATCCCAAAGGCAGTTATATACACAGACTCTTTGAGCGTCGTAGATGCTTTGAAAACTGTCAAGAAATATCAAAACCCTGTAATCCTCTCTCTTTACTCAGCATTACTAACCACCTATGCGTCCAAGCAGCATATCGTCGTATGCTGGGTGCCGGGGCACCGAGAGATAGAGAGAAACGTGCTGGCTGACCAGCTAGCCACATCCGTCCACGCGAATACTTCCAACACTTCCACGACTGTCCCTGTAATGGACCTCAAATCCTCAATAAGAAAAAAGCTAAGGGCTTTCTGGCAGCGCATGTGGGATAGAGAAACAGAAAATAAATTACATGTTATCAAGCCATATATTGGCAACTGGCCGCCGGTATCAAAGAACCGCCATACAGAAGTAACACTTTGCAGACTCATGATAGGACACACCTACAGCACACACGCATACCTCTTGTCAGGTGGCGATCCACCCATGTGTGATAAATGTGGTGAGCCACTTACCGTGCGTCACATCCTGCTGCAATGTACTGAATTAGATGCTCATAGGAAAAAGCATTTTGCATTACCACACCGGCAACAAATCCCACTTCATCCTCTAATGATCATAGGTACAGAACCGCTCTTTAAATATCAATCGTTGTTCAAATTTTTAAAAGGTGTACATAGTTTTCATGTCATATCACCAGGAAATCCGTAGCACGGCCTCTTAACTAAGGTTTCTGCTGCAGTAACTGCATTAAAAGAAAGCACCTGCCTCCCAGCCTTTGGGCTCAAAGGCGTCCCGGAGGCATAGGTGCATATTCCATATTCTTGCATCTTAGCTCCGTGATCACTTATCACGCGTACTATATCCATAGACTATATGTATCACTATCATAATTTTAAACTATATATCATTTTAGGCTTCTATGATACGGATTGATTTTAGGCCACTTTACAGCCATGTTACATCCCACCATCGCAACTCACAAATCAGCGCTGAACACAACATTATCAGTCATGGCGCTCTTTGACCATATCTGGCCCTTGCACCATTAAACAATACACATTCATTCATTCATTCATTCATTCATTCATTCATTCATTCATTCATTCATTCATTCATTCATTCATTCATTCAATGCCGTCTGGAGCTCCCTGGCCGTCGCCACATTAGCCGCTTGACAACTATAATTATCCGCGACTCCGCTCAGAAGCATTGCAGAAACTGCAGCGCTTCCCTTTCTACTAATGTGCGAGGCCAGAGGTCCTCCCTTCTCCTCCCTCTCCTTCTTCTCCTCTAGAGAAGAGAAGGCGAAATAGGACATGCATTTCAAGGTATGGTACAGTATTTCGCTGCTATTTCTGAAAAAATAAACGCAATGCAAATACGTCAAGCGGGCAAATTACGCAGGATTTGCACAAGCAGAACAGCATTAACCGAAGCGCAGCGCAGGATCCAGGAGACACTGAAACGGTCTTCCGTCAAATCAACACTTCTGTGCGCGCCACGTTAGGTTTGCGGCTATGGCATTGCTAGAGGTCGTGCGTTTGAACCCAATCGCGGCAGCCGCATTTCGACGGCGGCGAAATAAGAAAACGCACGTGCGCTTAGATTTTGGGACATGTTGATGGGCATCACGGTACCAAAATTAACCCGGAGTTGGCCACCACGGCTTGCCTCATAATACGAGTGTGGTTTCGGCACGTACAGCCGCATAATTCAATTCAACTTTAATACTTCTTAAACAATGCTTTGTGCCATGTGAGGAAATGACAACGCTCAACCCTCTCAGAGTTTATAAAATATGGCGCACAATAACGCATCAAGCAAACACCTCTCCCTCTGTGCTCTGTGTAATACGCAGACAAACAGTGTGCGGTGCACGCAAGGTGACGTTTAACATCAACTCACCACTCTCGTGTTAGCCTAACCGCTGAAGAAATTAAGCTTTAGCCGTCAACATCACCGCTAATTACCGTCAATCAAAGCATTCAGCACGGAAAGATTCCCTTACATCAATTCGCACAGTGCGTGGGGTCTGCATATTTTTTTTTCAGGCAGGTTGTTATATTACCAGACTTCAGGAAAACTCTAATAATTCGCACATTCAGAAGTGATAATCACGCGTTTTCTAGATACGTTACATCTCGTCTGCTGCGGATGTTTCTAGCGTTCCTCGTGTGCTCAATTCTGCAGGCCATGGCAACAAGTAAAATCAGGTGACTGCAGGTCTTAAGCAACATCCCCTTGTTACGATGAAATGATAAGCGATGCAACGACTCATCGTGAAGATAAAATTTTATTCACGTACCACTTCCTGCATTGTATACGCCGTGAGCTACGGCGTGTGGTGACCTATAAAGACTAAACCGCCCGAGAGTCGACGCTTTCAGAAACGGCTAACGTCTCCTGGTGATGCAGCTCAAAGAATAAGTAAGCCGTATCTCAGCCTTTCATTCTCTTGTGGTTTGAGAAGTGCCTTCTGCTTTTATGGTGCATTAAAATGGTCTCACTTTCTGCCCTCGTGTGCGGCGACATCGTGGTTCAGACAGTGAGGTTTAGTAGTAAAATTTGCTTCCGGGGCAAATAAACTCTTGATAAGAACTACAGTAACGTGTCCTTTTCCCTTCAACTAACCGCAGGTTCAGTAAAATAAGGCTGAGATATCTTGCTGCCCGCGTCATGCTCGTCGCAACACTTATTTCTTATTTCTCGTTTTCACTTATACGCTAAAAACACCTTCCCTCCCTGCGATGCTCCCCTAAGATGCTGCCGCAACACGACAGTATATAAGCAGGGCACGAAGGAGCGTTCACCATTCATCGACATCCTGGGTGCTCTAACACCAAGTATGAAAACAATGGTAAGGGTGGCAGAGTGGAGCTGCCACTTTCCTGATATATATATATATATATATATATATATATATATATATATATATATATATAATGCTGATGGAATGGTTGCACAATGATAATTCGGCCAAGTTTAAAGTAATGCGTTGTAACAGACGACAAGCAGTGATGAACATAGAGCTCGTCCTTTGTTTTGTCTTGGTCGTCTTCGTCCGTTAATTTGCGCGCTTCTTTCATTGCGATCAAAATTAGGATCCTGTCTTTCGGTGACTATCTCTCTAAGCTGATAGGTAATTTTGGGGCACTTGCAGCACAGTGCAAAATATTCCAGGCAGGCAAGAATTTATTATGCACTCAAAAGCCATGTATCTCACAAGTGCCTGTAAAGGTCATGAAGAATGCTGGCTTCGTTTTGTGCAGCTTAAAGCGCGCATAATTATCGTATTCGTCAAGTCAGCTTGTAATCCGCTCATTCTATGTGCAGGAAAACACGCCGCATGATAGCAAAGCCTTATTTAGAGCGCGTTACTTATGCGAAATTAAGAAGATTTAATTCAAAAGGCGCAGTTTTAAAGCAGATTTGTCGAGAAAATTAACTCGTCCCATGCAAAGAGACGCTCAAGCAGCGCGTGATTCTGCAGCCTTTTTTCCGTGGCTTCCTGATTTAAGCAAGACCTCTATCACTTGGCGGGTCGCGCCTGGCACAGCAACAGCTACTCGTTCATTACTAAACATTTTGAAGAGGGGTGTGCGAATATTTGATATTTCAAGCGGATAGTTTTGAGCGGTGTGTAAACCTTCTATGTCAATGTTCGCAAGAATCCAGTACATTATTCCGCCATCGATATGTTAACGCACACAAATGCATTCCGGTAAATGTCATTTTTGTGCTAGCGCTTTTTTTTTGACACCTTGTTTTATAACAACATTACCAGCATGATGCAACTAATTTTCTCACCAACCGTGCATATACACACATGGTGTATTAACTCTTTATAAATCTTATTTTGCAGACGAAGCTATTTGCCTTGCTTGCCGTACTGGCCGTGTCCGTGTTCTCCCCAGTGGCGGCAGGCGGGAAACTTGGCTATGGCGGCGCTGGCTACGGAGGCCTAGGATATGGTGGCCTCGGCTACGGAGGTCTAGGCTACGGAGGCCTCGGCTATGGAGGTCTCGGATATGGTGGCCTAGGTGGTGGCTTGGGCGGCGTCGGCGGCGTCGGCGGCGTCGGTGGTGTAGGCGGTGTAGGCGGTGTAGGCGTCGGCAGCAGTGTTGCCCTTCTTAGCGGTGGGCCTGCTTTTGCCAAAGCCGTCGCGGGACCAGCTTTCCTGGTGAGAACGGTTCACCACGTCAACAAAGTCAGCGGTGGAGGAGCCCTTGTAGCCCACTCTGGCCTCGGAAGCGGATATGGTGGCGGCTACGGAGGATACGGAGGCGGCTTTGGTGGATATGGTGGCGGCTACGGAGGATATGGAGGCGGCTATGGTGGATATGGTGGCGGCTACGGAGGATATGGAGGCGGCTATGGTGGCTACAAAGGTGGTTACAAAGGCTGATTTTTGCGTTCGTTTACCTGGTGTTGAGAACATTGCTTGCGAATCCAAAAAAGAGGAATTGCTTGCATAGATGTGTCTATTCAACAACGGCGATGAATTAGTTCGCATTATTTATTACATGTGTCTAAGTTGTGAAACGTGGTGCCAGTTTACTTCAGGGCCAGCACTCACAGCTCAGTAAAGCTGCGGAGGATTGAATATTCACCGCTGTCGAAGGAGGCGGGAACTCCAACGCCTTTTAGAAATGCACAAAATAAAGTCGTCTCACACCAGAAAATGTTCTTGAGTCTTCCTTTCACTTTGCAGCCTAAGGCAAACTTTCAGCAATATGCAGCCTAGCATAACCCAGGACATCATTGTGTCTATGAGAAAAATGCTTCGCTTTGTATAAAAAGAGGGGGTCTCATTCGAGGGCTCCTCAGCTTCATATCCTTGGCGAATAAATTGATGGAGACGACTGTGTAGGTCTCCGTAGGACTAACCTGTTAGAAAGAAGTAAACTATGACAAATCCGGCATTTTTTTTTACAATTTTCGGGGCTGCCACTAATAAACAACGACGTCATGCGCACAAATCAGTAAATACAAATCTATACTATATGACTACATGACGAAGCTGCCGAAACCACTGGAAGCACGAGATCAGCGTCAATCACATACAATATAGATGTTAAAAATAAATCAAGGCATTCTGCGCGTATGATTAGCACATCTATCTGCGACACGCATAGCACAGCGCTGTCAAATGAGAAATAAAAGAATATGAGCCATTCCACTCTGTTAAGTTGGATGACTAGAGAAACCGTTTGGCGCACGACACACAGCTGACACAAATTTGAGCAAAGGTACGAACATATTTATTGTCCGGATCTGTGGTTGTCGTGACGATATAGGTACGCATACATATTCCTGCAGCATCTATGTTATGAAATGGGTCCGCCTCGTAAGGCAAATAATGGCTCGTACTCCCGCAAACGCGGCTTCCCCATTAGGACGACAGAAGAGAAGTGAAATTCTACGTTAGAATGATGAGAGGCAATGGAGCGGTCTGTGGGAAGAAAGAGACGACGGTAAACGCGTGAGCAGTGGCACGAGCGTGGTTGCGCAAAGGGGCGCTAACGAGCCAGCTGTAGAGGAAGGCGACGACACTGGAGTCATTGCCGGTGATGATGGCTTTTTTGCAGAATGGGTTCAGCTATGGTAGAGGACGACAAGGAGGAACAGGCGAGCGGTGTCACGAGCGAGGTCGCGCGGTTTACGACAAGAATTTTTTAACTACTTTTTCAAAAAGTTGTACTAAACATTTTTTCCCAAAAACACTGTTCGTACCCTTGCGCCTGGCACCTCTTTGAGTCCCAGTTGTGACAACCCTAGTTCAAAGGAACGTTATAGGTCCCGGAGTCCACAGGGCTATGTGTCATTGAAGTTGGACCCTTTCTGCACTATCACCAGAATTGGCCCACATGATAGTTTCTGCACACGGACGACACACGTACGGCACGGCTCTGAGCCATGTACTGCTTCGCTGTAAAATAAAGAACCTCGAAGAAGTGCCACTAATTTCACTGTGACTGGCCATGGCATAGCTGGCCTCATTTAATAAAATAAAGAAGTTGTGCTACATGTTGTTAGCCCCATTAGTTCGTAGTGCCTCCTGTCTTCAGAGGATGCCACTGTGACAATTATTTTGAATAGCACACGCCTCTAGGACCTCGTCTTTCAAGGGCTCTGGCGAGGCAGTAGTTCTCGAAGCAATTTAGCATCTCGCATATCTTATATAATACATCATTTTTTTTCTTAATGCATTTTAGTGATCATAGTACACGTGATTAAATATTACCATAATTTTATTACGTAGACATTTTATGCAATTTACACCCACTGTTTTAGGCATTTTTACAGCCACGTAACATAAAATTCAACAGAACCCATCAGACCACTACATATTCATTACCACTAGCATGGCGCTCTTTGGCCATACGTGGCCCTTGCGCCATTAAACAACAAACATCATCATCAAATTAAGGAAACATGAATTCCAATCCTTTATAGATCAATTGCCAGAACCTTATGTTGTCCTTGGCGATTTCAATGCGCACAACTGCCTGTGGGGCGACTCTCGTATAGATGGGCGAGGTCGTCTTCTTCAACAGTTCCTTTTTTTCTTCTGGTGCGTGCCTTCTGAATAAGAAGTAACTTACATATTACTGTCTTGCGAACAACACCTTTTCTTCAATTGATCTGAGCATAGCTTCCCCGTCCATAATACCTGAACTCGAATGGGAAGTTACGAACAATCCTTACGGAAGCGACCACTTCCCCATACTATTAAGAACACTTAAAGAAAACGAATATCCACCACAGACTCCTAGGTGGAAGATTGACACAGCAGACTGGGAGAAATTCCGAATCTTAACTAGCATATCATCGGATGACATGTCCTCGTTATAAATTGATGCTGCTGTGGAGTACTTTACAGCCTTCATTATAAATGCCGCATCTAAATGCATACGTCAAGTAAGTGGCTCGGCATGGAAACGACATGTCTCGTGGTGGAACGATGAATGTAGAATCGCACGTAGGAATCAGAACAAAGCGGGGGGGGGGGGGGGGGTCGCTACGCACTTCGCCCGCTACAGAGAATCTTGTTAACTATAAGAACGTTAAGTCTCAAGGCGGGAGAACCCGCCGACAGGCCAGCAGAGAGAGAGTTGGCAAAAGTTTTTACCCGGCATCAACTCGTTTACAGATGAGGCGAAAGTCTGTAACCGCGTAAATAGAATTAGAGGGCGACAAACATATTCACTCCCTCTGGTAAACACACAGGGTGATACGCTGCAAGACCAGGCGGACTCACTTGGGGAGCACTTTGAGAGCGTGTCAAGTTCAAAACATTATTCGAAATCCATTCTGAAATATAAACAAATAGAAGAATGTAAGCCACTCAAAAGAAAATGTCTACAGAATGAATCATACAACTGCCATTTCAGTATTGCCGAGTTGAGAGCTGCCTTGAGCTCATGCAAGAGCTCTGCACCGGGATCTGACAGAATCATGTATGAAATGATCAAAAACCTACACAATGACACCCAAGTTACACTACCCGCAATTTTCAACACCATTTGGGCTGCAGGATACCTTCCAACTGCATGGAAAGAAGCCATTGTGGTTCCTGTTTTGAAACAAGGCAAAGATCCTTCCTCAGTGGCAATTTAGCGCCCGATAGCCCTCACAAGTTGCCTTTGTAAGTTATTTGAAAAAATGATTAATCGGCGACACATCCATTTCCTTGAACAGAGAAAAATGCTTGATCGCTATCAGCGTGGCTTCAGGAAAGGGCGCTCCACAACTGATCACCTTGTACGTATTGAAGCAAACATCCGTGACGCATTTTTACACAAACAGTTTTTCCTGTCCATATTCCTCGATATGGAGAAGGCATACGACACAACGTGGCGCTACGGAATCTTGAGAGACTTGTCAGAAATGGGAATCCATGGTAATATGCTAATCCTAATAGAAAACTATTTGTCCACTCGCACCTTCCTGGTAAAAGTCGGCAACGTCCTCTCACGTCCTTTTACACAAGAAACAGGTGTACCCCAAGGAGGCGTGCTCAGCTGCACGCTTTTTCTCGTGAAGATGAACACACTTCGCGCTTCATTATCACCGGCCGTCTTTTACTCTGTCTACGTAGACGACATTCAAATAGCTTTCAAATTTTGTAACCTCGCAGTCTGCGAGAGACAGGTACAGCATGGCCTGAACAAAGTGTCAATGTCGGCAGACAAAAATGGATTTAACATCAATCCTAACAAAAGTTTTTGTGTTCTTTTTACAAGAAAAAGAGGCCTGATCCCAGATCCTTGCGTAGAACTATGTGGACAACAGACACCTGCAAACAAAGAACACAAATTTCTAGGTATTATGCTTGACTATATACTCACTTTCGTCCCCCACATTAAACATGTTAAAGAAAAATGTCTGAAGACAATGAACCTAATGAAACTTCTATCCCAGACTACGTGGGGTAGTGACAGGAAGTGCTTAATGTATCTTTATGGGAGCTTGATTCGGTCACGATTAGATTATGGCGCCGTGATCTATCATTCTGCCGCCCCGAGTGCGCTAAATATGCTAGACCCAGTCCACCATCTAGGTATCCGCTTAGCTACGGGCGCTTTCAGGACAAGACCCGTTGAAAGTTTATATGCAGAATCTAATGAGTGGTCACTTCATCTCCAGAGAACATACATCACCCAAACATATTTTCTGAAAGTCAACTCGAATCCTCAACATCCGTTTTATAATACCGTTAACGAGATGACATATGCTACACTCTTTCATAATCGTCCCTCCGTAAGACAGCCTTTCTTGCTGCGTGTGAGGGAGCTTAGTGAAGAAATGCATGTTCCACTCCTCGAGCTTCGCCTAATGCATCCAGCCAAGCTGCTACCTTTTTGGGAGTGGCAGCTGATACAATGCGATATATCTTTCATGCAAGTCACAAAGCATGCACCAGAGATTGAAATCCAAATGCATTTCCGGGAACTCCAGTACAAAGACTCCTGCACGGAGTTCTACACAGATGCATTGAAGTCACGCGAATGGGTGTCCTATGCAGCCGTCGGTCTATCCTTCTCGGAATCCGATTTACTGCATCCGGAAAATAGTATCCTCACGGCTGAGGCCTACGCAATATTGTCGACCGTGAAGCATATAAGGAAATCAAAACTCAAAAAATCAGCTATATATACGGACTCCCTAACTGTTGTGAAGTCTTTGAAATCGTTCTGTAAGCACAAAAACACTATAATAATTGAACCCTATTCCGTCTTATGTAAAGCATATGTATCTAACCAGCATGTGATTATATGCTGGGTGCCTGGCCATAGGGGCATCCAGGGTAACGTTCTAGCGGACCAGATGGCCACATCAATTGCATCACACACTGTTAATTCTACCGCTGCAGTCCCTATCACAGACCTGAAGCCTTTTTTAAGATGGAAACTGCGAAACTACTGGCAACGCTTGTGGGACCTGGAAACAAATAATAAGCTGCATGTAATAAAGCCAAAATTAGGTTTCTGGCCTCCTGTAACAAAATCACGCCGGACAGATGTCCTATTCTGTCGTCTAAGAATAGGGCACACATTCGGCACCCACATTTTTTGACTCACTGGAAATGAGCCCCCAACCTGTGGGAGATGCGGGGAGATGCTGACCGTCCTCCACGTTTCCCTGCAGTGTCGGGAAGCCGAATATGAAAGAATGAAACATTTTCCCTTGCATACCGGCAGCACATCCCCCTTCATCCTGTTATGTTACTCGGTGCAGAACCGCTCTTTGATACCAGCGCAGTCCTAGGTTTCCTGAAAGATGTTGTATTACATGTAATTAGCCCATACGTTCGTAGTGCCTCCTCTCTATAGAGGATAACGCTGTGATAGTTGTTTCGTATAGCACATGCCTCTCGTCCCTAGGGTTCTAGGGCTCTGGCGAGGCAGTAGTGCTCTAAGAAAATTTTAGCATCTCACATATTTTGTACATTGCATCATTTTTCCCAATGCATTCAGTGTTCATAGTAATCGTCATTAGTCATCGCCATAATTTTATAGCACGTAGATTTTACGCACTTTACAGCGACTATTTTTAGGCCCCTTTACAGCCAAGTCACATCTTTTTCACAGAACTCATCATTCCACCGCTAAATCACTAACACTGTCTTGGCGCTCTTTCGCCATTTCTGGCCCTTGCGCCACTAAACCAAACACATTCATTCATTCCTGTCCTCCTATCCGATCTTCGTCGTCCTCTTTCGCTTTTTCCATCTTTGCTGTCTTCTATTCATTTCTTTTAACTTCCAATTTTCTGGGCGGCAAGGGCTAACTTTGTGTAATATATCCAGTCTTGGGTATAAGTAAATTAGGTTATAGTAGGAATGTACCGCTGGCGTATGCAGAATAGAATGTTTCTAATCCTGTGACGTCCCCAGGTTGGGCTCCGAGGTGGGTGGCTGGCATTCCTGCCGAATACAGCAATCATTTATACGGCTTCTAGTTCCGCCCCCCCCTCCCTGATCGCTCCCTGAAGAGGCGGCGCACCGATGAAGCCTTCAACTTTCTCTTGAAACCGAAAGAACTCTTTCCCAAATACCATGTAATACATAGTCAGCATGAAACCAAGACAGTCCGCACAATATCGCCATTTGTTGTCGCAAAATGTTTGACTGAAGCCATCGGCCCTGGTTACAAAGTAACTAAAATGGAAAGCGGCGACCTTCTTCTCGAAGTGCGTGACAAGCTTTAATACAGCAAATTGACTAACCTTGTTGCGTTTGGTGACATTCCTGTTGTCTAAGTGGGCACCAACCGGTCTATGAACACTGTGCGTGGTGTCATTTCTGATGACGACCTCCTTGAACTTTGTGAGAGCGAGCTGTTGGAAGGATGGCAAGACCAAAACGTGGCAAAGGTGCAAGGAATTAAGTTAAGGCGCAACGACAAGGAAATTCCAACAAAGCATCTAATAATAACATTTGGAACAAGTGAACTGCCTGACATTAGAGACCGGATATTGTAAACTACGCGTACCACCATACATTACCAATCCGCGCCGATGCTTCAAGTGTCAGCGTTTTGGGCACGGGTCTCATAGCTGCCGAGGGCGTGCTACTTGTGCAAAATGTGCATCTAAAGACCACACATCAGACAACTGTTCTTCCACAACCCACTGCGCTAACTGTAACGGAGACCACCCCGCCTATTCGCGATCGTGCCCGTCATGGAAGAAAGAAAAACAAATAATCGAACTGTAGGTCAAACTAAACATCGCTTTTTCAGAAGCGCGCAAGCGTTTTAGTGTCCACAACCAATCGAATACGTCCTACAGTGAAGTGACGCGCCGGGGGGCAGTGCCACGTCTTCTGGCGGCCGCGCAAGTCACACGAAGTGATGGCGTAACCGCCGCCACGAAGTGTGGCAGCGGTTACGCCATCAGCCCCCCTGGCGGGAGTAGCCACTGCTCTTCCACCCCCTATCACGAAAGGCCAGCAGACCTCCGAGCGTGCCGGTCCCAGGGCCACTGCTCGTGCAGACAGGCCCGCAAAACCCCCGAGAGTGCCCGCTGAGTGGGCGTCATCCAGCGCCTCTGACGAGACGATGGATGAAACAAAAACTGCTCCGGCGTCTCAGACGCCGAAGGAACGGCGTTGCTCCCTGAGGCGCGACAACGAAAAGGAAATACCCCGCATCAAGAGAACTGGAAAGGTCTCGTGAGCCAACTTAAGTGATACCTCTTGACACGCACCATAACACACTTCCAATATGGCCACACATGTAATGAACTGGAATGTGAGAGGTCTAATACACAATCTTGATGACATTAAGGAACTCTTTCGCAAGTTTAATGCAAGGGTGCTGTGTGTGCAAGAGACACACCTCTAACCTTCACATATTTTCTCAAATAATATGCTATTTACCGCAGAGATGACAGTGACGCCTATGCCTCGTCAGGTGGCGTTGCTATTATAGTTGACAAGGGTATCGCCTGCCAGCATTTACATCTGCAAACGCCCCTTGAGGCAGTGGCAATCACAGCCGTGCTATTTGATAAGCTAGTTACAGCTAGCTCTCTCTACCTTCCTCCGAGCCATCAACTTTCCAGAAGAGAATTCGAGAGCTTTATCGCAGAACTCCCGGAACCTTACAATGTAGTAGGCGATTTATATGCGCACAACACCCTCTGGGGAGGTTCTCGTTGTGATACGAGAGGGCGCTTATTAGAAAGCTTCCTTTCATCTTCCAATGCATGCTTACTAATCAAGAAAGAACCCACATTCTACAGCGTGGCGAACAAAACGTTCTCATCTATTGACTTAAGCATAACATCAAGTACACTAGTGCCATACCTGGAGTGGAACGTGATCAAAAATCTATATGGGAGTGACCATTTCCCAATTATGTTAAAATTAACATAAAGTGATTAGTTTTCTCCACATCCGTTGGAAGGTCGACTGTGCTGACTGGAAACGATACAGAGAGCTGACACATTTGACCTGGGATGACATCTGTACTCTCTCAATCGATGATAGAGTGTCATATTTGACGGCATTTATAACTGATGCTGCATCAATATGTATCCCTCAAACGAATGGATCACCCTCTAAACGACGTATTCCTTGATGGAATGAGCAGTGTAAGGAAGCCCGCATAAATCAAAATAAGGCTTGCAGTCGCCTTCGCGACTGCCCAACTACCGAGAACTTGATCAGCTTCAAGAAAATAAAATCAGAAGGTAGAAGAACACGCGGCCTTGCCAAAAGACAAAGCTGGCAAAAATACATCTCTAGTATTAATTCATATACAGACGAAAGAAAAGCCTGGAACATAGTAAACAAAATAAAAGGCCGCGAAACTCATCCTCTACCATTAGTAAATACGCAGACAGATACTCTTGAGGACCAGGCTGACTGTCTAGGAGCACATATTGAGCACATCTCCAGTACATCTCATTACACAGATACATTCCTAAAATTCCGGCGACAAGCAGAACAGATGGCTCTGGGTGGGAAAGGCACATCCAATGAAGTATACAATCGTCCCTTTGGAATGGCTGAGTTCCAAGCCTCACTGAACTGTTTTCAACAAGTCCGCTCCAGGAAGTGACAGGATAATGTATGAGATGATTATACATGTGATCAGAGGGCAAGGACCCTTCCTCACCCAACAGTTATAGGCCTATAGCTCTGACTAGTTGTCTATGCAAATTATTTGAGAAGATGATTAACCGCCACCTCATCCATTTTCTTGAAAGCAACAAGATACTCCATCCCTTTCAGTGCGGTTTTAGGGAGAATAGATCCACAATAGATCACGTTGTCCGCATCGAGACAAATATCCGTGATGCCTTTGTCCACAAACAGTTTTTCCTGTCAGTATTTTTAGATCCGGAAAAGGCATACGACACAACTTGTCGCTTTGGAATACTCCATGAGCTGTCTGAAATGGGAGTTCGAGGCAACTTGCTGAACGTGATTCAGAGTTACCTCTCCAATCGGTCGTTTCGTGTTAGAGTTGGTAACGTTCTTTCTCGTCCATTTACGCAAGAGGCTGGTGTTCCACAAGGTGGTGTGCTGAGCTGCGCTCTTTTCATTGTCAAAATGAACTCGATCCAGACTGCCATACCACATACTATGTTTTATTCTTTATATGTGGATGACATCCTGATAGGTTTCAAATCATGTAACCTAAGTATCTGCGAGCGACAAGTACAGCTTTGCATAAATAAATTATCTAAGTAGGCTGACCAAAACGGTTTCAAGCTAAACCCACAAAAAAGTACACGCGTCCTGTTTTCTAACAAGAAAGGCATATGTGCGGACCCCGCAGTAGATCTAAATGCAGAACGGCTATCTGTGAGCCATGCACACAAATTTCTAGGAATTCTTTTAGACAGTAAGCTGACTCTTGTACCTCACCTGAAGTATCTGAAATCAAAGTGCCTTAAGACCATGAATCTGCTGAAGCTCTTGTCACGCATATCTTGGGGAAGCAACAGGCGGTGCCTTTTAGAACTTTACAAAAGTCTAATATTAACACGGCTTGACTACGGAGCAATACTCTATAATTCTGCTGCACCTAGCGCTTTGAAAATGCTAGATCCTATTCACAACTTAGGTATCCGCCCTGCTACAGGCGCCTTTAGGACTAGCCCTGTGCAAAGCCTCTACATTGAATCAAACGAATGGTAATTGTACTACCAAAGGACATATTTAACTTTCTCCTACGCCCTGAAAGTTAGCTCAGATGTTAAACATCCTTGTCATTCTATTATATGCGACTTGTTCACTGGTAGGCTCTTTCGTAACCGCCCAGCCGCTAGGCCTCCTCTATCCCTCCGGTTGCAAGCGCTCTCAGAAAAAAACAGGGGTCCCTCTTTTACACAATGACCTAATGGCTCCTACACGACTTCCACTGCCTTGGGAGTGGCCGACTATCCAATGTGACATCTCTTTCTTAGAAATATGGATGGAAACAACTTTATTTTGAATCCGGCAGATTTGACGACCCGGGCTCAGGTCTCCCATGAGGGTATTTCTTAGAAATATCGAAACGAGCCCATCCCTTGAGCCATCATCCCTTGAATCCGGCAAATTTGACGACCCGGGCTCAGGTCTCCCATGAGGGGATTTCTTAGAAATATCTAAACGAGCCCGGGAGGCACACATATATTCGCATTTTCTGAAACTTAAGGAGAAGTACTCCTGTGATGAATTTTATACAGATGCTTCGAAGTCTCCTGCTGGTGTTGCTTACGCAGTCTAGGACCCTCATTTTTTACACCTGGAGCACTAAACCCACACACCAGTGTCTTTACAGCGAAAGCATACGCTATACTTAAGGCTATTCAACACATACGGCTCACAAATATCGCTAAGGCTATTGTCTTCACAGACTCATTATGTGTAGTGAAAGCCCTAATTAGCCTACGAAAACACAAGAAATCCGTTTTGAAGGAACGATGTACCTTGTTGTGCTCTGCAAATATATGCAACCAAGCGATCGTCTTATGCTGGGTACCTGGCCACAGGGGTGTAGAAGGCAATGTGGCTGCTGACGAAATGGCTACGTCAGTGAGTGTTAGCGACAAAGATGGAAATAAACCCATCCTTGCCACAGACCGAAAGCCTTTTCTGTGCCATAAATTGAGGAATCATTGGCGAGGCAAGTGGGATACACAAGTAATGAATAAGCTTCACATTGTAAAACCAAAACTGGGGAACTGGATAAGTGGAAAAACAGCTAGGCACAAGGAAGTACTTCTTTGCCGATTAAGGATAGGCCACACATACGATACCCACTCTTATCTCTTGACTGGGGGCGATTCTCGAACTTGTATTAAGGGCGACAATAGTCTCACAGTCATTAATGTTCTTTTTCAGTGTCCTGCCATAGAAACAGAGAGGAAAAAGTATTTCCGTGCTGCATATCGCGAGAGTAAAGCCCTTCACCCTGCATTTTTTTCTTAGCGATGAACCGCTTTTTATCTGCAAACAGTCTTACATTTTTTAGCCGAAACCAACACCCTGAAAATCATTTGGCCAGGCAACTTTTAGCACATGACTAACAGCCCTCCATTCAAGGGCACTCTTGAAACTCTGGTGTCAGTGTTATGTTTTATTGCATAATGTTTTAAAGAAAGCCCATTGTCATAGCCCACATGACAGCGTAGTCACTGTCATTATTTTAGCACATATATGTCCTACGACACTTACAGCTATAGGTTTTAGGCCCTTTTACAGCCATGTCACAACTACCATGAGGAATTCATTGTGCACGCCATCCACAATACATCGTCATCATTACCACTTGTCATGGCGCTCTTTGTCCAAACCTGGCCCTTGCGCCACAAAACACCACACATCTTCGTCATCGCTGAAGGCAATGGTTTGTCTTGCAATGAAAGCGCGCACAAACACTGTGGAAGAAGGTGCGCCAGTTGATGCACCAGGGACGACCACGCCGATTTTTCTGGACTCGGCCGATTCATACAGGCTGTGTTGCGACAAACAGAATGAGTGCAGATGTGGGGGAGGCATGTATTTCGCTGTTTAGACTGCTTGTTTGAGTGGTATACTAACGTGGAAATGAAAAACACGACGAAAAACGTCGGAAGTAATTTTATTTTAACGCGGCCGGTTCCGTCTAATGTACACGTAAAGAAAACTGAAAGGAGACGTCGCACATACCTTTAGCCACAGCCTATCTCTTTCATATTGTGGGCTCAGGGACGTGGCCTCATAGCCAGTGGCCAGTTGAGGGTCTCCGAGACGATGCAGGGTGAAAGACCCATTAAAGAGACAACCTTCACTGCAAAAAACCTGGGCCAACTGGACTGCTTTGTCGTCACCGCTCCTCGCGCTCCGGCCCTAGGCAGGCTACGCATGGCACAAGCGCATGAGCCAAACCTAGATTTCGACGATGGCGGCACAGCGGCGCAGCCGCCGTCTTCATGATGTCCCCTCCCCTGCGGATCACAGATCTATGTCGGGGTCTAAGAGGTCCTCCATGGGCGCATGTGGCTCAGGTGGAGCAAACGACCCAGTAACTATCCAATACTCCTGCTGGGCAGCAAAAGCCTCCTCTCAAAAAAGGTGTTGTGGGAAGGACCAGAGAAGAGCAACAGCTGCCTCCACGGTGCCTGGAACCGGCGGCTGAAGGCCAGGATTGCAAAGTGCAGCGGCTTCAAGTCTGGCCCGGTGAAGAGATCCCGCTTGATGAGCGCGCCGTGATATTTCAGGAATGCGGCATTAGATGCAGAGTATGCGGGCTTCTTCTGGCATATAGATTGGAAGCTGCTTCGGGGGATATCTCTCTGTGAGGAGCAGTTCCCAGAATGGCGTGGGAACTAGCTCTGGCGAGTCCCCTATGGGTGGCCGTGGCTGCAGCTCTCAAGGCAGCCGCGAGAACCAATCAAAGGAGCGGTTGGTTTGATCGGGGGCCGTCCAGGTTGCTACGGTGCGACGGCCACCTGGCAGTGAACGACGAGAAGGTTGGGGGCAGTTGGGGCGCCCCAGTTGTGCATCCATGGAAACTGGCGCTACTGAGAGTGGGACATCTGGATCCAATATGGGCAGCACATTGCCCGAAATTGTTGGCAATATGGCAATGCTATTAGGAAACTTTATATGTGGAGCTCAACATTTTGCAGCTTGAGAGTTGAATGAGCAAGCAAAGGAGGTCATGAGAATACCATGATGCTTAATTAAGAGGTGAGCGAAACGTAGCGTTTGAGCTGCGAGACATGTACTGGTTCAACAAAGGTGCCGGTTGTGATGTCTTTCAAGCGGTAAGATAGATTACCAGGCTTGCATGAATAGCAAATGAATCTTCCCATCGAGGTGCTAAAGACGCCGACACACCTTTCGCCGATTTGCTCAAATGATGCGTACGACGTAATACTAGGTCACCTGGTTCGTACTGAACGCAACGGCGATGTGAGTGATATGCGCGTGTTTGCTCGAGCTGAGCATCATGCAATCACTCACGAGCAGCAGTGAAAGCGGTTGTAAAGCGCTTACGCCGTGCATTCACGCAATGGCGTCTATCGGAATAGAGCGAATGTGATAGTACCAAGGTATGGGTTAGTGGAACTGAAATTTCCCTTCCAAAGTTAACATATGCAGCTGTGAAACCAGTTGATCTGTTTCAGGCAGATCACGAGTCACGCGCGCAGCATTCTATTTCTGAACGCTTAGCATCTCATTCCGTATAAACGGTGGTACACGTCATGAACATTGACCACGCCATGAACTGTTCATGTGTTCTGTTATGTTAGTCTGTGGATGATATGGCGTTGTTTTTTTTTTGTGTGTGT
Source organism: Dermacentor andersoni (assembly GCF_023375885.2). Lineage (NCBI taxonomy): Eukaryota > Metazoa > Arthropoda > Arachnida > Ixodida > Ixodidae > Dermacentor > Dermacentor andersoni. The sequence goes on along the minus strand of NC_092816.1, from coordinate 195,019,075 downwards.
TTGATGCCGAAGACAGAACACGCCTTCGCGAATGTGCGGATCGTGAAGTAAGTGGCGTTATCGGTTATCAGTTGTGGTGGGAAACGAAAACGCAAGAAAACATGGTGGAGACAATACCAAATGTTCCGTGAAGTGCACGCAATGGTTATAAGTCAACCCTATTCATAAAGTGGCGTATAACCACTAATAAGTAGCGGTTGGCCTGCGGAGTACGAGGGAAATAGCTTCCCACGTCGCACGCGAATATTTGCCTGGGGCTTTGATTGGGAACTGGCTGCCTCAAGCGATAGACAGCGGCTGCATTAAGCCCTGTAGCAGCCCACTACATGGTTTTGCCAGATGACAACTTGAACACCTTCATGCTCATCGTAAAACATCCTGCCGCATACCTAGCCAAGTAGCAGTCTGACATAATTTATCGTAAGTCTTGCTGGCACAGCTGTCACTAGCCAAACCAGAGTCGTGAGAATAACGAATGAAGGCTGTTCTGCGATTTCTCGGGATCAGTACGCGAAAAGGGGACGTACAGTCATCCTAATCACCTTCTGAAATGTAGCGAAGCAGAAGGCCATTGTCACGGACTACATAAGAATGGGACTCACCGACGGTAGATGCTCGAGCACTAGAGCACCTAGCTCTGCGAGTAAACACAGGCATAGGTGATTGCGTTGCGTCTCGAGGAGGCGGTTGCTGCTGACCAAAGTACCCCATCGCGGGCCTGTGTCGGCAGTAGCAACGAGAGAAGATGGTTCCTGAGAGGATGAAAGCTCGGGTCAAGGCATCACGTGAGAGTGCATCAACAACTTTTTTTTGTACAGCTGTGCTTCGTTAGATATTAAAATTACATTCTTGCGACCTAAATAGCCAGCGATTAAGGCCTGCTCTATTTTCTAAGCACTGCAGCCAAGTAAGCGCATTCTGGCTTGTTTGTATACTAAAAGAGGCACGGTCAAAGTACATGTAATTTTTTTAAGCGCGAATACATTGCTAAGACATTCGTTCTCAATCACAGTGTAATTTTTTTTTTCGAACGCAGCTGGCCGCATCTCACCCTCAAATTTCTGTAGTAAAACAGCGCCTATACCGCAATCGCAAAGCGCCTGCTTTACGACAAACGGCTTGTTCAAGACGGGGAGTTTTGGGGGCTGTGGTCTGAGCAGTCGCACTGGTCAGTGTCCTAATTTGATGGGTTGTTCTGAGATTAACCTCAGCTTCATTTTATGTTTTTTCACACTAGTTGACTAAGCGAAACCGTGAGCTCTGCGCAGCGTGGTATGAAAGAACGGTAGAATGCAATCATTACCAGAAAACGCTGCAAGTTTTTGACGTCGTGCCGGCAAGGGTATTGTGCAATGACACAAAGCTTCCTGTCATTAGGACGAAGCTGACCGTTGTCCATAATAAAACGAGGCGAGTCTACTCTTGTGCACGCTAATTGGTCTTTTTCGGGGTTCATGGTAAGCCCCGCTCCTTGCATTTTCTCAAGAACGACCGCAAGGTGTTCTAGGTGTTTCTTAAAATTGCACGAAAAAATGACATCATCTGTAAGGTATGCCATTACACCTTTGTACCGGACTTGATTGAGAACAAAAGCAATTAGGAATTCGAAAGAACTAGCCGAGTTCTTTAAGCCAACAGGCATGCGGACAAGTTCTAAGAGTCCTTTATAGCAAGCGACTGCTGTTTTGGGTACGTCAGCGGGTTCCATTTCAATTTGCAGCAATCTCCGAAAGCAATCGAGTGTACAGAACACCCCTGCACTACACGTACTTGAAAAAATTGACTTAATTGAGGGAAAATGATAAGCATCCCAAACAGTGGCACCGTTTAAGCTTCTGCAGTCTAGGCACAAGCGAGCTGTGCAATTTCCTTTAGGCGCTAGAAGGTATTGGATCTGGAGGACAATCCCACCGCTGTGCACCAGTTATTCGATCTTGCCGTTCAGTGCGTGGTTGGCCTACGTTGAGGAGGATGCTGAGATGAAAACTGGAGGTTTATTTACAATATTTACAGTAAACATATGACGTAATAACAGTCGTAAAGTCATTGATGGCCGGCAGCAAATCAGACGCTGTGGCCCGTGGCAAGAAGCACGAAAGAAATGAATGAATGAGGGCATGCTTCTCTCTGCTCCCTGTCTCTGGCTTTTAACCTCTTCGGTGGCTCGGGGTCACGTCATTTTCGGGCAATCGTTGAGCCCGCTCAGGTGTCAATTTCGGCCAATCGTCGAGCCCGCTCAGGTATCGTCATTTTCCTCCAGTGGTAGGTGCCCGTGCGAGTGCAGTCACATTCGGCTCAAGGGGTCACTGCACGGGCTTGACTGTCCGAGGGATCACTTGCCATGGCGTCGCCTCCAGGTTCGCAAGCGCTCAATGGGGGGTGACGGGTTGTTTTCGAGCGAACTTTCAGAGCTGTAAAACAACTTCGCTCGGGACCCATATTACCTGCAACCGTGCCAGGCTCCCGTCGCACTTTCGGGAAGAGTCAAGCAGTGGGACAATAGCTCCACGTGCTACGCACGAAGTGGGGGCCGCCAACTCGTCTGGACGTGCGGCGCCTCGGTTGGGGGTTCGGCAACTTGCCTGACAGATCCGGGATAGTGTTAGACCCGCTTCTGCGCACCTTAATTGGGTGCGATGGCGATTCGATTTGGTCTGGTGAACTGGAGGGATACCAGGAAAAGGGTCCGTATCTAAGAAAGGATAGGAAAAGCCCAAGGACTCTGGGACGCTCTCCGAACACCGTTGTAAATCATCTCCTGAAGGGCGAGATCCAGATGCGCCCGCTTATGCACCTTCGGTGGCCTTGGGTTGCAACTCCAAGGTTGCTTGCTTCCTGTATCAGTGCGGTGAAGCGGTACACTTGTGCAGCCGGGCTTTTCCGTGAACATGGCTACGAACGGCTCCAGAATGCGCACGAGTTGTTGATGTGCGCAAACTCAAGATTGGATTTCTTGACGATTTCCAGTATCTAAGCTGTCAAATCAGACTTAAAGAGGAATGTTGCCGAGTCGCAAGCGTTATGCACACAAGGAGAAGCCGGAGCAGACACAAATCGCCAGTACAAGTAACTCGAAAGCCGCGGTTTGCCAAGACGAACACTATGTTTTCACGGACGATATAGTGTCGGCCCAGTAGTGTGGATGTTACCAACCTTGGCCATAAATAAAACGCTGTAGACATGTACTCATGAGAAATAGCTTAAATGGCATCGCAGATTACGCTGTTATAATGCTACGTTAGCAGCTCTCAAGTGCTTATTACATTGTGCGAGTTGCATTTTGCGCGTCTGGCACAAGTGAAAAATGCCATCTCCAATGACGGAGATGCTGTGATCAGTATTTAGAAGCGCGGATGTCTCCATGCCAAAACATGTAGCTTGATATATGGTAGAGACCAAGAGCTAGCAGAGCTAGTGCTCTCAGAAAGCAGAAAAAAGGTCAATTTGCTCACGCGCGGTAATTTCGGCCTTGGGCGGTGTTGGGGAGCTCGTTACCACCGCGAGCCGTAGCCGTTTCCCTCGGTGGAACACGCCGAGTCGACGGCGTCATTGGACACGCACGCCGGTAGTGCCCATGCTGACCACAGCTGTAGCATGGGCCGGCCTGGTGTGCATATTGCATGTACCCTGTCGATGCCTGCACCCTGTAGGCGGGACGAGAGGAATCTCGGGCTTTCAGATGATTTCCTTGTTAGTCTGAGGGAGTGGACTGGGGGCGGGGGGGGAGGAGTTCGCGTGTAAGGGTTACTAACAAAGCTAACAAATTCTACTTGATATAGAGACTTGATAATACAAACTAAAAAAAAGACATTCAATACACCAGAAGATAGAAATATATGTTTATGGGTTACAAGATCAGTAACACAGTTGTCTCTGAAAAACGATAAACGATCACTGATGACATGTTTACAATATGCACTCGCAGTTCCTTGGTTGAAGAAATATATGTACCTTGATATTTCTTTAAAAAATATGATAGATTATGTTGTAATGACTGTAGGCTATATTTATTACGAAACCACGGAACATACCACGTATGACTATTTTTTGTGTTAGAAGAATTGAATTTTGGTGTCAAAGATGATCTAGACACTAGGACATTTTTGAAGGCAGTATTTGAGAAATAAAATGAATTTAGAAGGCGAAAAGTGTAAATATATTCTATGTTTATAATTTTATACTTTAAGAATGCTGGCCGCGTTGTCTCCCGATGACAATGTTGTAAATGTGCCGAATCATTTTCTTTTGCAAAGAAGGTATTTTCATGATATATGTCTTTCTTGTACTCGCCCACACTAAGCTACAGTAATTTAAGCGGGAAGAAAATGGGATGGTGATGATATGTATAGAAAACTGCAATGGTAGGTACAAAACAACCAAATATCCATCACAGATGCGCCGTATCGAACGGAAAGAATAATTGGTTAGTAATACAGGAAGAAGTTTAATTTTAGAAATGGAAAATTGTATGCCAGGAACTTTAATAAAATTACGAACGCTTCTTACGCATTTGCGGGAATGGGTACGTTTCCTACCTACGTTTCCTACCTAGGAGTTTCCTAGGATTCCGCAGTCGGTCTACCTCATCAATAAGATATACATGAGTGAAAGCTAAAACTTTCTTGCGGCATACTTTATTTGAATTCAACTAGTCAGTTGTATTGAGAAAAGGGACAAAGGTGCTGATCTTAAACTATTAGACAATGCAGAATACATCCCTTTTTGCATATTATAAAGTAATACAAGACAGTGTACCCTATACACTCGACTAAGGGCCGCGCTCGTTTAAGGGCCGCTCCCCCCAACTTGGCAGTCCAAATTTGAAAAGAAAATAAACATCTTGCCTGCAAATGGCAGCGTAGTCGCCTCTCGCGTACGGCGCATTTCGCGGGAGCCACCAGATAGCAATAGCTGTCCTGCGGGTTCGTCACGCGGCGCTATCTGTGATCTTCGGGCGCGTGGCACTATCTGGGAGATCTTGTCGCTTTTCTTGCCGGCGCCAGTGATCCTTTATGACGCCGTTTATTATGACGACTGCCCATATCACAACCGCTTGCGATATAAAAGAAGAAAAAAACACTTAACCGCGTACGATGCTGCGTTCAAATTTCAATTTGTCGCATACGCCGAACAAAATGGAAAACATGCAGCCAGCCGGAATTTCCACGCCGACGACGAGTGCGTGAGTCGTTGTTGCGACCAAAAGGAAGAGCTGGCCGCAACAAACGAGACTAGGGGTGCTATTCTGGACACGCATGGCGGCTGCACGGCCGCTATTATCCGCCATGTTTACTCTCTGATTGGCTGTCGAGAGGTCACGTGTTTTGAAATTTGTGCCGGGAAGCGGAAGTATTGCAAAATGCAATTTTGCGTTTTCATCAAGATGACGAAACGTGACGTGGAGCTGCAAATTTTATGGACTAATACATTTTTTTGGTCCTTGGCAGCTAGCTATATTGCGATGTTAGCGCTTCAAAAAGAATGTGAGCGGTAGCATGAACAACCAGTGCAATGCATCTGCAATTGCGCGAATATGTGGTGGCGATCCAAGATATGCGCCATGCCAGCTTGCTGATTGGCTGAAGGAATATCTCGTGAGGAGCGTCACACGAAGGGCTGTTTCGTAAACGTCATTTTGACGATGCGTGACGTTGCGCTGGGCCGCCATTGCTGAGATTTTCTGCCATAATTTTTGCTGCGACGAGCCGCGCGAATTATGCTAATGAGCACAGCCGAGAGGAATGCGTATCGCCAAATTTTCCCCGTTGTTTGGCGCCACGAAAATCTTTTGTTCATAACGCGTGCCCATAGTATTTGCATCGCTCTCGGGTGGTGTTGGCATTTGTGCTTGCGGCCATCATTTTTTTAAAAGAACACGTTTACACTCTTAGAACGGTTGCACCCTTTGGGGTGTATATTTGTCCCACAACAATAATCGTCATCTGCCTTGCTTGCGTTTCCTTTCTTGAAAACTCGGCGCTCGCTACTTTCCTGTCGAGAATGCTGCGTCACACTGATAACGCGCATGCCGTCCGTGACTGGGAAGTACCGGGCTCGCAGCGTTAAAGGAAACGCGGGCAAGACAGATGACGATTATTGTTGTGGGACAAGATACGCCCCAAAGGGTGTAAATTTTTCTAAGAGTGTATACGAAGTAATATTGGTTGAACATAGCAAGCTTTCGACAATGTTGTCCACGTTTCACTGCTGCATTTGTATTCTAATCAAGATTGATGCCTTTTCGCACAATCAAAAGTTATGACAACGGCCTCTTTCTAATTTATAAACAGAAATGTACGCAAGGCGGCGCCTTGAAGTTTCCTCCCGTGGTGCGAGTAACCAGCGAAATGAACAAGAGATGGCAGCGCCGGCGCTTGCGTCACGCTAGTGGATATCTCTGGCGCGCGCAACGCTATCCGTGGCATTCGGCCGTTTCTCAGCCAGCCGAGTCGGGCTGAGTCACTTGCGTTTCACGAGATAGCGATTACGTGGCCTAGAACGTGCGCGCACCACCACTGGTAGGTCGTGTATGTTGTCTCAGCCAAGAAAACAAGCGCGTTGGCGCCAACATGCGATGACTCATTCCATTTTCCGGGGGCACGCATCCTAGCTATTGAAGCAGACGACGGCTTGTACGCAGCAGACGACGGAAGCGAGAAGCGTTTTCGACGGAATAATCATACGCTTTGAGATAGCTGCTTTATTTTTACTGCGGAGGAAAACTGTTTTGCTTTACCGATAACACTACATTCAGTGCCTTCATTTCGGTTTCTTAGGCGAAACGTCAAGTTGGCGTCACTTTACGTAAGCAAGACGGGTCCATCAGCGCCATTTTGTTTGCGTCGCGCCTACGTCACGCACCGAAGAAAATGGCGGTATGTCCAGAATAGCGCCCTAGGAAAGCATTCCGCGGCAAGCCTTGCAAATTTCCAACAATCGAGAAAGAGCTCATGAAATACGTCACCGACATCAAGAAAGACGGCTATGCGTTGTCAACCGAGATGCTCCGCGTCAAGGCCTTTGCAATCACACGCCACGTGAACATTTCACCTATGGATTTCAAGGCAAGCGAGGGATGGCTTCGGAAATTTATGAAGCGACAACAACTCAGCATCCGCCGCCAGACAACACTCTGCCAAAGACTTCCATGCGAGTGCGATGACAAAGTAATCAAGTTTCACCGCTTTGTTAACGTGCTGCGAGCGGAGCACGATTACCACCTACACCAGATAGGAAACCCGGACCAAACGCCTGTTTGGTTCGATGCTCCTGAGAACATGACGGTGAAGCAAACCGGCGCGAAGAGCGTCCTTGTGCGCATGACTGGCGCCGAGCGTCAGCGCTGCACTGTGATGCTATCTGTCACAGCGGACGGAAGGAAGCTCCCCCCGTACGTAGTGTTTAAGCGAAAGACGCTACCGAAGGAGAGCTTCCCGAATGGAACCATCGTCAGAGTGCAAGAAAAGGGCTGGATGTCCAATAAACTAGTGATAGACTGGGTGAAAACGATGTGGGCTAACCGGCCGGGAGGCCTGCTGCGACGGAAGTCCCTCCTCGTATTGGCCAGCTTTCGTGGCCACCTCACAGAGCGCGTGAAGGCTCGTCTTCCAGAAGCTCGTACGCATCTGGCGGTCATCCCCGGCGGTTTAACAAGCGTGCTGCAGCCACTGGATGTATCTAGACGCCAGCACTCTGAATGGATGGCAGCGGGCCACCATGAGAAAACGCCCACCGGATGACTAAGGCGGTCTTCACTTCAGCTCGTCTGCTCTTGGATTTTAAACGCGTGGCGTGTGGTGTCCACGGATATTATTGTAAAGAGTTTTAAGGTCACCGGGACTTCCAATGCCATGGACCGCACTGAGGACGACTGGATACAAGAACGTGCGGATGACCCGAGCAGCGGCGACGAGACGAGCCCGAGCAGCGATACCGGTGAAGACATCCAGCGAGGATGTCCGCAGCTAGACGCCAGATATCCCATCGTCAGGTATATATGGCACGATTAAGCAGGTTTTTCCATACGTGGATCGAAAATTGAACAAAAATTTCACACTTCCGTGGAAGGCCCGCACCCCCTCAAAGTAGCGGGAAAGAGAGTGCTGCGCCTACACGAGTGTATACGGTACATTATTTGTTCGAAACAACAAACCTTTAGAGAGAAGATGCGCTTCTATTAGCGAAGAGGCAGCTGTCGTGTGAATGAAGGTGTTTGTAGGAAGGTCTCCACAAGTCAATAACAAAATAACGAAGTGGCAATAGACATTATCTTTCTCCAAGATACTTTCCCTGATGTACAAATTTTTCCTGTTCAAAAAGAAAAAAAAATTAACTTGAGCCAGACATTCTTTTCAAAGTCACTAGTGCAGCGAAAACACCTCATTTGAATTGGACCTCCTTCTTTTAACTTTTAACAGATAGTGCTATTGCCATATTGTGCACAGATAAGATGAACAACGTATACTTTCGGTTGCCTTCACTATAGATATAAACATTTCTCTTAAGACACCCCTAAAGAGGAATTTCGAGTAAGCGCTGACATTAAGCACTACGGATACAAAGGCATCTAGTGTATCTAGAAAAAACGAAGGCTATACCTTTGTGCTTGACTTATGCCTTGAAATAAAGATGAAGAAACTTCCTTAAGTGTCCGTCACCGAATACCTCACAATAAAAGCTTAATATTAATCTCAGGTGCGGAAACTACCCTACAAACGGTTTGCTTGTGTTGATATCATCCGTCAACTCAGAACCCACCTTTTCGGAGCTTTGGTTAAAGTCGTTCGAAAGGCCTCATACGCTTCTTTCGACTTCTTGATTCTGCTGAGCAAAGGGGATCAGTATAGAGGCTGCAAAATATTTTGGCCAACTCGGAACTTGCAAAGTAGAAGAAAGTATTTACATTCCCATCCCACGGGAAGCGGCCAACGCGGCCGCGATCAAACGCGCTACCTCGTGCTGAGCAGCACGGGGCCGCAGCGACCGCTCAACAACGGCGGCTCACCGTTTCTTCCGGTGATCCCATCCGAGCCAGCCCGTCGCTCATGCACGGTATTTTCTGTCTATATGCTCGCTCATCGTCCGCGTGAAATATCAGTTTCCTGTGTTTAACCTCTTACTTCAGCACATACATATCGCGGTCGTATTCACTTTTACGATGAAGCGAGAAAGATCGCGCGAGGAGCCCTTATTGACCCTGCATTAAAGATTTTCGAAATTTTTGTCCTAACGTACATTGCGCAACGACAAATGGATGACGACCATACGCAGCTCATAAAACCGTTTCAACTGTGTTTGATGTCTTCTGTGTTAGGCGCACGCTTCTTGTCGCATACGTCCATAGCTGTTCTGATTCCTTTACTTGTTTTTATCACTAACTAAGTTAGCAAGGTGCACTAGAGATTTTGACATATAGGAACATAAATTCTGGGGCTTTACGTACCAAAACCATGCTTCCATTATAAGGCACCGCATAGTGAGGGACTGCGGATTAAATGTGATTTACGTGAGGTTCGTTGCCATGCACCCAATACACGGTAAACGGGTATTTCTGCCTTTGTGCATGAATGTTTCTGAACAATTTTGCATATTCAAGTACAAAGCTTAATATGCATGGGATTGAGAAGAGCTCACCTTATTTGAGATTTTTCCGTTTCCGTGTATTATCCCTATATCCTGCAGGCATCGTAGTCGTTGTATAACATTTGGAGTTTGTGCAGGTCGCTTGAGAAAAGCGATTCGATCTAGGAAAGGACCGCTTCATGGCAGCGCGCGTCCGTAAGTGGTGATACTCGCTTAGCCCGCGCTCTTGTGACAATTGGAGACACGATATACACGCGTTTAACATGAATGTTATGTATTGCTGAGATGACTGAATCGACACTGAGAGCACGGCAAAAGACCATACACGAAGAAAGGTAGACAAGACACAAGCGCTCGTCTTCTTTTATTGACATTTGCTGGCTTTAAGTTTCCAGACACTATTGTAATACCAAATAGCCCACTTCTCCATCGGAATCCATTTTTAAGGTGTTTATTCACGGCATAAGGGAAGGCGGGTGAGATCGCACGCGTAGCGGTAGTCTGTCGTTGCGAGCAGCAAGCTCCATCGTCCTACGAAAAGATTTCGATGCGCATGGCTGAGCGGCATTTCAATGTGGTTACTTCTGTCCCCAAAAGAAAAGACATCACTCCTGGCAATCTAACCGTTATGACAAGCCAGAAAGTTTGTGCTAGGGCTTGAGCCGATCTACGTAGACAGTCTCACAGCTGCCGCGATGCTGTTCAAACGAGCGAAACAGGCTCTACGACTTAGTCCGCGTGGAGGTTTCGGTATCCACACCGTAAGAGCCATGAAATATGGAGAGCAACTTAGAGGAAAGGCCGGAAGCTACAGGTGGAATCCATAGCCAAACCAAAGAGTCGGACGGGAAGCTTAACGGGTCAGACCAAGAAAGACGTTCCTTCTTATGGGACTGATGTGCCATGGTAACGCGGCGGGCGAGCTTTCTCCGTTCTTCATCATGCTGTGCAGCTTGAGGCACAGGAACAAATTTCAGGAACACGAGTCACATGAAAAGCGAGGCTCCGAAAAGGCATTGTCTCAACACCTACTGCAACGAGACGAGGCAGAGTTGCAAAGACGCAGGCTAAACCAGCTTCCTGCGCATAATTTCGGGCTCAAAGGTCCATCTACTCAGTATGGGAAAGTACTTGGGGCATGGAGTAGTGCCTTAGTAGGGAGGTCTGCTCTAGAAATTCTATGTATGAAATGACAATGAAATGAAAAATGAAATCAAATTCTATGTATCTAACAACATTTGTGGTGTTCTTGTGTCTGTGTTAAATATTTATTTTTGTCATTTGAATTCCTGGATTGACTAGACATGTAATCACAGAAGTTGCAGAAGGTTCCGCTGCGTTGAATTTTCTTCTATGTTGATTATTAAGTACCTTTGGACAGTTCTTGTTTGCAAAAATACTTTCATATCGCCTGATTTTATTATACTTTGACCAAAAAGTAATTTATTGGTTGTGATCAAGTTGCCGATAAAGTAGTTGTTGCTATTGTTACGGAAAGAAAGAATATCCTTTGTATTTACAGAGGGTTATTATGGCTGAGCTAACACTCGTTGAAAAGAATTACTCCATACACTTCGTCTTCTACCAGACCACATCTGATGTCCTATTATTCTATACGATACGGATTTTGAGCCTGTTTTTCTTTCCATCCAAATAACCAATTAGGCCAGCCCACGGGAGGCGCTTCAACGCTGATTAACAGCTGGTAGGAATACCATTGTAGTATAAGTAAGTTTTTCCCCCTTTCAGCCCACTCCACATTCCTTTCTTTTGCTAGAGAACTCACACGTCCTTGTTATTTTTCAGTCTCATGAATTGACTTAAACATTTAATACTAAAGCCCGTGGTTTCTACATCTTGAGCCGTTGATGTTGATTTGCTTCGGTTGTAGCTTGATTGATAAATCGGTGGGATTGAACGCCATAAACGAACATACCGGCTATGATAGAAGCCGTAGAGAGTAATACTACATTAATCTTGACCACCTGTGGCTGTTTAACACGCACAAATAGCACGGTACACGCAATTTTTGCGATTCGCCCTTATCAGAATACTAGTGCCACAGCAGGGACTAAAGCCACGACCACATGGCCAGAAGCAGGGCGCCAACATAGTCAAGCAAGCTTCATGGGTACTCCTGATGTGGGCATTCTGTGTTGAGCCGTTCGTTCATTTCTCACGCTACAGAAATATTCATAAAGTTACGTAAACATGGAGAGGTTGACACGCCACCAATGTGCCAGGTATTCCCATGACCCGAGCCCACAATAGGAAGCATGGCGTTGATATTTCTTATATCATATTCATTTGTGTTAGCTCAGATGGTAGAGCTAATGCCCCGGAAAGGCGGTGGTCCCGGGTTCGAGTCCCCGATCAGGACGAACTTTTCCTCAACTGTGAAGCGCTTCTTTCGAGGAACCCGTATGGATTTCCTTTGTAGCACAACTACGTTTGGGTGGTTGCGCCATTTTCCCTTTACTAATTACTCCTCTCCACCTTGCTGGTTTCCGCAGAACTATTACGCCACACTCTTGCCATTGCTTCTCAGTTGTTGATAAATTGGACTTCGCCGGTCATCTGCTAGCCGCCTGGTTAGTTCAGATGGTAGAGCGGCTGCCCCGGAAAGGCAGTGGTCCCGGGTTCGAGTCCCGGACAAGGAAGAATTTTTGCTCACCTGCGAAGCTTTTCTTTCGAGGAACCCATATGGGTTTCCTTTGTAGCACTTAGCTACGTTCGGGTGGATGCCTCGTTTTCCCTTTATTCATTTATGTGTTAATGGGCTCTATGCCTGCTTGCCCAAAACGAAATAAACCTGGCATTCATGCACTTGTTGTTTGCTGGAATGATCGAACCAGTAACGCCAGATACGCGTTTGCAAGAGACGAAGTAGTGCAGGATTACTCAGAAGCACTGCACTCAGTTAGTATTTGCTATTCTTCATTACTCCCTTAACGTGCACCAAAAGCGATGTTCAATAAGAATCCCAGAAACAGCAATATTCCATAAATATCCTGTGCCTAACTACGCAAAATGGTATAATCCAACAATATTCCGGTTAAGCCAAATACGTTTTGTCTGTCTGCCTTTAGCAGTCATATACGTTTATTATTTACCGCAAGGAAGGCGTCTTGCATAGATAACTTGCTTAGTAGACCTTCCGCCAGGTGATTGATCACGGCTGTGGACGTACATGCACGTTGGGAAGAAAAAGCAGGACGCATCGGCACTGGCAAGCGTTGAGAGCACTGGCACTGGCATTGGCAAAATAAGCACTGGCACCGGCACTGGCAAGCCGCTGAGAGGGTTTTCTCGAAGGGAACGGGATAATTGTTTCACAGTTATCCAGTACGTTGATTTCTACTTTATAGAAATTTCATTGGACAGGAAGCATCACAATTTATGTTCCACATTGCTCTGACGCCCTCTGATATGTCTCATACATCTGATATGCCCTGATTTCTCTCATATCGCAATTTGTATTGACGAGGTGCAACAGGATAAGTATTCCACAGTTCTCAGATAAGTTTACTTGTGCCCTAACAGGCCGTCTAGAGGGCCCGCGTCGTCGCGGAAAGTCACCACTTCCCTGTCCCGTCGTGGGCCGAGCCACCAACTTGATTGGGGAGCCTTCGGTTCCCCCCAATCAAGTTCCTCAGGACACTCCCATAAAGTGCTTGTAACTGTCACTATGCGTCAACAGAATTTCTCTATACAAGCATCGTCCCCTGTTTTGTGAAAGGTGAGTCTCCTGGATGGTAATGATTTAAGAACTTTAAAAAGCTTTTTACGCGCAACCGTAACTGATCAGTTAGCGCAATCGGCGAATGTTTGTTCGAAACCGTGAAGCAAGCGGAGGAGGAAGGCACCTACCTCTATGTAACGAGAATCTTGCGCCGGGAAAAGTACAAAGGAATGCGATGAGCACGCGGCGAAGCAATACCACCTAGAGGAAATTCTAGGTGAAGTTGAGCGAAGGGCGTAAATAAAAAGGAAGCCAAGCGTCGCTGAGGAACAAGGTAGGCGAAGGCGCGCTGCGTTCACCTCCTCTGGAAGTTGCTACATGCGTTCAGGCGAAAGCCTTTAATGGCTCATACTCGCGGCGTCCGACCGGCCGTGTCCTGGAACACTTCCAGCAGTGGCCTCTCCTCCTCACGCTCTCTCAGCAATCACGTTATGGCACAGTCGCGCATAGCCATAGTTGCGCCACGACAGCTGTGGCCTGTCCTCCTTACACTCTCTTAGCAATCACGTGATGGCACAGCGGCGTGCGCGGCAACGCTCCTTAGTCAGACATCTCGTTGCAGTAGTCGAGTTAGTCGGATGGCTCCAAAGCCTGACGATGATTAATGATGAAGTGATGATTCTACGGCAAGCGGTTCGGAGAAGCACCCCAAAAATGTGGATTCCACCGATACCAAACGCCAGAAAAATGAGCAAATGCGCATGCGGCGGGCTAACATGCCACCGGGCACCAAGGCCAGGCAAACAGAACATTGGCTGCCGTCGTAACCGGGCCCCAGCACCGGACAGCAACACACCGAGTACGCCTAGTGCCTACAACACTCCTCGACAGCACTCTGAACCGAGCATACTGCACACGGCTTCCACAAAATGCTTCTAGAATCATTTTGTGCAGAACCCGTTTGGAGCTGTGTGTTCATTGTGTGATCGCTTGTGGTTCGCCACGATCTTAGCAAGGCCCCACAACAGAGCCATGGCATTCTCATGGAGCATTTCCCAAACAGAGACATTAGCGCGTTCAGGGTGTGTTGAACCTGTCGCACCACGCTCAATGAACATCCCCAACTACTCGACAAGCAACGGGTATGTGTACAAAGCTATAGGGGGATGTCAAATGTACCCAAGGAGCTTCAGAAGATTATACAGGAATCCCCGGAAGCTGAATTGAGATACATCAAAACGATACCAGAATTGAACATCAAGATGCTAAACGCAGTTGAGATGTCTGCACAGGAAGCGGCATTGCCTTTGTGAATCGCATCCAACGAACAAGCGTCAGGCATCGGCCGAAGGTCGTTGTCGGGGGTTTCAACCAAGACGCTAGGAAGACACATGCATTTGTCAGTGGTAAACAAAGTTTGCTAGCGTTACAATTGGTCACACCGACGACAACATCCACTACGCAGCATGGCAACTCTCTTGATCTCGTCTTACATACATATCTAACCACCAAAGATCTCGAGTGCGTATCCGTACATTTCAGTGCTCACTTGGGAGCTATCGTAGACGTCGACCCAGACAAGCATAAGGAATTCATGGGGCATTAAAGCAAAGGCACAAAGAATCCATGAATTAGCACTCGATCATTTACTTCAAACTAAACCAAACCAAACCAAAATTGAAGGACACTTTCTAAATTCCAAGGTGTGTTCGGCGAAAGCCTGTGCCCATTCCACTGGGAGTGTCATCCACACAAAAAACCGAAAAAAAGATGCATGGAACAGTCAGTCGAATGGGCACAGGCTTTCAACGAGCACAGTTAAGGATTTACAAGGTGCCCTTCAATGTTTTATTGTAGATACAGACGTGCCGGGTTCTCTTCCAGATAGCACTAGTATCCCTGTATATGGCGGGATCACATGCAGGAACACTAGATAACACCGCCCTCGCGCGCGGTGCGCTGCGTGTGCGAGTGAAAGCTTGCGATCTTCCGCTGAGTCTCGCGTGAGTAAGGAAGGAAAGCGATGGGAATGTTTTGCCTATGATCTGCTCACGTCCATGCAACTTTGTCTATGCGCACGAAATAGGCTGCATCACTCCTGATCGTAAGCATCCCTCGTGACTGCAAATGCAACCGCGACTCACTCCATAAGTGCATCTTCAAATTCACTTGGGAAGCAAGGGCAAGGCGGGAGATGGAAATTCGAGACGGTGAGCAAAGCGAGAACAAGGGAAAAGCAGGAACGAACGTTTCGACAAGAGTACTTGTCTTTTTCGAGGTGACATATGATTTGCCCAGCACAGTATATATGGGTAAGGTTCTGCTAAAGAAGAGATGGGGTAGTGCGGGTGAGGCAACCACTGAACGTGCGTAGCGGTGAGTGTGTATAGTTCATTGTAAATGGGTGCTATATATATATATATATATATATATATATAAAGGGGTGCTAGTGACACGGCCGTGTGTGCGGGCCGTGTCACCGCTCGTGCGGATAACGCCCCTCTATTATCTGCTTTGCTGGAGGTCAGTCAGCTATCGTCTGTCTGAAAGATATAATAAAAGAGACGGCAGAAAATGGTACTCGTGACAAAAAATTACTGAAATTGAATAATTAAATGAATAAATAAATCAACAGATAAATGAATAAGAACACAAATAATGAAGGCGAGGAAGGAAAAAAAAACAAACAAAGCAACAACACTAAGCAACAAAATGAAAATAACTAAGTCCTGTTGTCTATAACTTGAAATTTATCATAGCCAATAGATTCTAAAGCTTCTTTTGAAAACCTTATGCCTATTCTGGAACTTATGGATGAGGTACAATTCACGTATTTTCTTTCTTGTGCGGAACGTGAATGTGATGTAAGATGTAGAGTTTGGTCATGAAAGTTGTGACCTGGTAGGTTAAAATGGTCGGCGGACGCCTTCAAAATTTATAATCTCGTGACACCTGGTGGGCCAACTGAAAGCTGAAGTCTGCACCCTTCTTTGTTTCGTTTTCTGTGGCTTATCGAGTCTCCTATCAGGCCAAGACAAGCTATTTTGGTATTGTAACAACTGGCTGTCTTTATGCAACTCCAATGATTTTTTTATTTAGTACGCCTTTTTTATATGTAACAGCCTAGAATTTTCTTCGGGCTTTAGATAGATATTTTCTCAACATAATTTAGTGTTCGGATTTCGTGACGCTGTTTTATCTACAATAAGGATAATTGCTCCAATCATTATTTCTTCATATTACAATAAGAGAATGCTGCATAAACGTTTTGTGAGTGTGCATCACTTGTAAAGTAAAACTTCTGTTATAAATAAAATGATATACATCTAGTCGGTTTACGTCAATATTGCGGACATTGCATGCTTGAGCTATGTTTACTGAGATATTACAGTTTGCGTGGTGAAACATTTAGACGCTACTAATCAGGTTCCATGTGCAATGAGTTCCTGGGCACGGACATACTTTGTTTTCCGGCAAGGAATATGACCACAGACTTCTAAAAATCTCCAGTAATTTGCACCAGAAAAAGTGGTAATCTCGCCTTTTCGAGATACCCCGAATCTCGTCTGCCGCTGGTAGTTTGAGAATTTCTCGTGTTTTGAATACTGCCATCAAGAAAAATCAGTTCATTCTAGGTTTTAAAAAAACATCACAGTAGTACGGTGAAGCAAAAAGCGATGCTGCAACTGATGGTGAAGAGAAAATCCTAATTCACGCTCCGCTTCCTGAGCTACGGGAAGTAGTGACCTATAAAGACTAAACCACCCGGGAGTCGACGCTGTGACAAACGCCAAACGCCTACTGGCGATGCAGGTCAGAGTGCGAGTAAGCCGTGTCTCCGCCTTACGTGCTCTACTTGCCTAAGAACTGCCGCCTGCTTGCATGAAGCATTAAAATGGTCTGACTTCCTCTAATCTTGCAAAGCGACATCGTGGTGCGGAGAGCTAAGTTTAGTAGTCAGTTTTGCTTCCGGACCAGATGAACCCTTGATAGGAACACTGGTAACGGGTCCTTTTCTCGTCCACAAACCGCAGGTTCAGTTAAATAAGGCTGAGATAACAGCGTTCAGCTCGTGTTCGAGCGCGTCGCGATGCTTCTTTCTTATTTTTCATCTTCTCTGATAGGTTAGAAGCACCTTCTCTTACTGCAATGCTTGCCTCGGATGCTGCCGCTGCAACACCGTATATAAACTCGGCACGATGAACCGTTCAGCATTCCTCGCTGTCTTGGGTGTTACGACGTCAAGTGTCAACATAATGGTACGTTGAGCTGCTTCTGAATATATATATATCTATATATATATATATATATATATATATTTCCTTATTTCTCATTACGTAGCTCTATTTTATAGATTTTCATGTCTATTACGACTGCAGTATTATGTTTGTGATAGTATTTTTGTCATGTGTCACCTATTTTTTTACAGAGTATACGCATACTGACCGATGAATGCCGTCTATTCTGCTGGCGTTCGTGAAGTCTTTTGTTTTTTTTTTCTTTCGAGGGATTTAGCGTAATGCATATATTCATCAATCTATCAACATATTTAGCATTGACTTTTCCTTAGGTTTGTGCACCTTTCTTTTGCGTCAACATAACGCAAAACTTACGCCACGCCAGCTTTAGTAAGAACCAAGTTTCATTTCATATATCAAATAGCACAAAATATCAGTTTATAATATAGGCATATCTCACTACGAATTACTTACTCGTGTTCATCATTTTTATGCTATGTTGTTTCGATGTCTTGAAAACAATTATCACAAGAAATTTGGCTCTGTCGAATTGCTGTGTTTTGCGGGCAAAGCCACTTATTAACGTGCTTTGCATTCTTCCACATCAAGCACATAAAACGCCAAATTTCGCTTGAAGGCTGAAGGTCTTAGTGATTGAACTACGTTAAACAAATGTTCCACAGCTTTGCAGAAAATTGTCGAAATACCATCTGCACCAACGACACACACGATCGTGAAAGAATAGGAATAACGAACCGGCCAAGTTTAAAGTCATCCATTGTAAGCCGCGTGCAAACAGACGATGACAATTGATGGACACCGCTCATGCGGTAGTTTGTCTTGGTCGTCTCAGTTCGCTACGTGATGCTTTCTTTAGGGTGAAAATTAACAATATATATTTCGGTGACTATCTCTCTAAGCTGACAGGCAGTTTTAGCACGCTAGCAGCACGGAGTGAAATACGGTAGATCTCACACGTGGCAAGACCCATTGCGAAAAACGTTCAATTCATTCTGTGCAGCTTAAGGCGCGCCTATTGTGTCGAATTCCACAAGTGAGCTTGTAATCTGGTCACCCTGAGCATTCGAAAGCACGCAGAATTATAGCAAAGCCTTCTTTCTAGCGCCCTACTTTTGCGAAATAAGAAGATTTAATTCAAAAGACGCAGTTTTAAAGCAGATTTGTCGATAAAATTAACTCGTCCGCAGCAAAGAGACGCTGGAGCAGCGCGTGATCCTGCAGCCTTCTTTTCCGTGGCTTCCTGATTTCGGCAAGACCTCTATCGTTTGGCGGGTCGCGCCTGCCACAGCAACAGCTACTCGTTCATTACTAAACATTTTGAAGAGGGGTGCGCGAATATTTGATATTTCAAGCGGATAGTTTTCAGCGCGGTGTAAACCTTCTATGTCAATGTTCTCAACAATCCAATACATTATCCCGCCATCGATATATTAACGCACATAAATGCATTCCGGTAACTGGTATTTGTGTGCTAGCGCTATTTTTGACGCCTTGTTTTAGAACAACATTACCAGCATGATGCAACTAATTTTCTCACCAAGAATGCATAATACGCACAAGGTGTATTCACTCTTTATAAATCTTGTTTTGCAGACCAACCTATTTGCCTTGCTTGCCGTACTGGCCGTGTCCGTGTTCTCCCCAGTGGAAGCAGGCGGGAAACTTGGCTACGGCGGCGCTGGCTACGGAGGCCTGGGATATGGTGGCCTTGGCTACGGAGGTCTCGGCTACGGAGGCCTCGGCTATGGAGGTCTTGGATATGGTGGCCTAGGTGGTGGCTTGGGCGGCGTCGGTGGCGTCGGCGGTGTCGGCGGCGTTGGCGGCGTTGGTGGTGTTGGCGGTGTAGGCGGTGTAGGCGTCGGCAGCAGTGTTGCCCTTCTTAGCGGTGGGCCTGCTTTTGCCAAAGCCGTGGCGGGACCAGCTTTCCTGGTGAGAACGGTTCACCACGTCAACAAAGTCAGCAGCGGAGGAGCCCTTGTAGCCCACTCTGGCCTCGGAAGCGGATATCGCGGCGGCTACGGAGGATACGGAGGCGGCTATGGTGGATATGGCGGCGGCTACGGAGGATACGGAGGCGCCTATGGTGGATATGGCGGCGGCTACGGAGGATATGGAGGTGGATATGGTGGATATGGCGGTGGCTATGGTGGCTACAAAAGTGGTTACAAAGGATAATTCCTGGATCGTTCACCTACTTTTGCGAATGCCTTACAAATGCAAAAGACGAAATTACATGCATAGATGTGTCCTCGCAACAACGAAGATGTATTGACATTCTATAGAATTACTTATCACTGGTTGTATGAAGTCGAAAAGTGGTGCCAGTTTACTTCTGTCAGCATTCACAGATCAAGAGTGCTGCGGAAATTTAATATTGGCCGGTGTCGAAGGAGGCGGGATCCACCCTCGACAAATAGCTGTGATTGATGAAGCGATGATACCACTGCTGCACTGATCCATCGCCTTTTAGAAAAGCACAAAATAAAAGAGGTTTCGCACCAGAAAAAGGTATTTACTTTTTCTTATACTTGGGAGCCCGATGCATATTTCTAGCAAAATGCAGCCAAGCATGACGCAGTGCATTCTTGTGAATGTGCGTTTGGAGAAAAATCATTTCCTTGGGATAAAATAAGGGCTTCATTTCAGGGCCCCTATGATGCGTAGCCTTCACGAATAGAAGTATGGGGAGTAAAAATATGTGTATATGACTATAGGACTAACCTCTTAGATCCAAACTAAACGATTAGTCATCCGGTAATCTTTTTACATCATGTCTGCCAACAGTAAGCAGCAAGGCGTGCGCTCAGAAAACAGTAGATACAAAGCTGTGCTATATGACAACATGGGCAACCTACTAGGACCAATTTAAACGCGATATCTGCCTGAATCATTTAATATATAGGTGTCAAAAATAAATACCAGTCTTCAGCGCATATGATCAGTACATCTATCGTCGGCCCGCATCGCACCGCTCTGTTAATTAAAAAAAGAGCCCCGAAGAAGTCGCAATAATCTCACGGTGACTGGCCATGGCATTACTGATTTCATTTAAAATTACGCCACAGTTTATCGTCGGCGTATAAAACTCAGCAAACCAGCAGCTGATAAAGGCTCCCCGAAGCAAAACTTTGTAGCATAAAGCCTTTTTCCCGTCCGATGATCCATTGGTAGTGGTACGAAGCATTACTAGAGCAACTGCAATCACACCTAGATCTGCCGAGTGGAGTCCTTCTATTGCGTCACCAACCCCTGACCCAATAGAGGGGAATCAAGCACCTATTTATCGACGTCGTCAGGTATTGTGAGCGTTGTCGTGTTCATTATGTGCTGAACATGATTACCATCACGTGCCTTCACTTCGAGAACACCCCCCCCCCCCCCCCCCCCTAACAGTGGCTACTCAAAAGCTATCACATCTCATTGGCATGGTATTCACTCAGACTGCAATCTTACCATCGGCCCAGAAACACATAGGCCAATAATGCACCTTTCGTCCTCGGAGAGCTAAGAACTTCCATGTGCCCTCCGTTGGGGCCAAACAGCTTACTTTGCTGCATTCTTCTGTGCTTTATTTATCCTGATCACGGTACAAATGTTTCGATTTAGAACTTAGACCACAATTTACGGCAGTGGTAGATGTCAAAGTCAGAGTGAGCATTTGAGACACAAACACCACACACACACACACACACACATACATACATACATACATACATACATACATACATACATACATACATACATACATACATACATACATACATACATACATACATACATACATACATACATATATATATATATATATATATATATATATATATATATATATATATATATATATATATATATATATATATATATATATATATAGCTCACATGATCAAAGAGTCAACGCACACGCTACACTACGGGAATCGCAGTTTTCGTGGTGGTATAAAACTGTCCATTGCCTTATGTAATATAACAATTACAGGGCACAGAACATCATGACGGCGGTGCAGTTTACTGCGCTATACAGAAATGCCCGGGAGATGGTATCATCAAATTTCTGTCTTCCAGAACAGCAGCCCAACGCTCTAACCATTAAGCAACGATCGTAGGCCTACTTCTCCGGCGCAAAAGCCACCCTTTTAAACGTACGGCGTGTGCATCACGTGCCAGCATCTTATATTCTCTCCTTCTGACAGACGAGAAGAAAGGCAATTCACCAAGGGGCCCGACCTTTATTAGTCATTTCATAAGAAGCCAACAAACACTGACACCAAGGACAACATACGGGAGTGAGAGGCTGACCGTCCTCCACGTCCTCTTGGATTGTCGCAAAGCCGAATCTTAAAGAAAGAAATATTTTCCTCTTGCATATCGTTATTGCGTACCTCTACACCCAGCTATGTTTCTTGGTAAGGAACCATTTTTCAACACCAAGGTAGTCCTCAATTTTTAAATGAGGTTGTCCTACATGTTATGAGCCGAATAAATTCGTAGCTCATCCTCTTTCCAGACGATGCCTAGTGTGATAGTTGTTTGACATAGCACATGCCTCCAGTCCCTTGTGTCTCAAGGGCTCTAACGAGGCCATGGTGCTCTAGTGAATTTTAGAAACTTATGCATTTTTTATATCGTATCATTATTTTGCAATGCGCCGTAATACTCATAGTACACTTCATTTGTCATCGCCGTAATCTTATTACACGTGCATTTTACATGTACTTAGGGCAGGTAGTGACGGCAGATCCGGATCATGAGACGGAAATAATCAGAAGAATAAGAATGGGCTGGGGTGCGTTTGGGAGGCATTCTCAGATCATGAACAGCAGGTTGCCATTATCCCTCAAGAGAAAAGTGTATAATAGCTGTGTCTTTCCAGTACTCACCTACGGGGCAGAAACCTGGAGGCTTACGAAAAGGGTTCTACTTGAATTGAGGACGACGCAACGAGCTATGGAAAGAAGAATGATGGGTGTAACGTTAAGGGATAAGAAAAGAGCAGATTGGGTAAGGGAACAAACGCGAGTTAATGACATCTCAGTTGAAATCAAGAAAAAGAAATGGGCATGGGCAGGACATGTAATGAGGAGGGAAGATAACCGATGGTCATTAAGGGTTACGGACTGGATTCCAAGGGAAGGGAAGCGTAGCAGGGGGCGGCAGAAAGTTAGGTGGGCGGATGAGATTAAGAAGTTTGCAGGGACGGCATGGCCACAATTAGTACATGACCGGGGTTGGTGGAGAAGTATGGGAGAGGCCTTTGCTCTGCAGTGGGCGTAACCAGGCTGATGATGATGATGATAGCCACGTCACATAAACTTCATAGAACGCATCACTCCACTGCGAAATCACTAACACTTGCATGGCGCTCTTTGGCCATACCTGGCCTTTGCGCCAATAAAAAACCACACATTCATTCATTCAACATACGGGAAATTACCTTTGTGTAATAAATGAAGTAAAGATACGAAAATTTAAAGGAAATGAAAGTGAATGAAAAAACAATTTGCTGCAGGTGGGGAGCGATCCCACAACCTTCGCATTTCGCGTGCGATGCTCTACGAATTGAGCTACCGCGTCGCCGTTTCCCCATCCACTTTCTTCAGTATTTATCTTTCCTAGTAGAACTCTGGGACTGTTAGCCAGCGTCACCACTCACCGACGTTGGCGGCGGACGTGTTACGTCCTTTCTGCCGCAGGCGTCACGAGAACGTGATCCGTTTGGATGAAGGCAACCGGTCAATAAACCCACACATGCTACCTGAAGGGATCAATTTCGCGGAATTTCGAGACCCTCGTCAAGTAATGAGCGCTTTAACCGCACTCTTGGCGATATGTTAGCCATGTACGTCGCATCTGACCAAACCAATTGGGACTGAATTCTACCCTTCGTGACGTACGCTTATAATACCGCCACACAGACCACTACAGGATTTTCCCCGTTCTTTCTTCTTCACGGACGCGAGCCTTCCTGTACAATGGACACCATCCTTCCATATCGCCCTGACACAACGGAGGCTACTACCCTGTCCGAAGCTGCTGCACACGCGGAAGAGTGCCGAAAGCTCACCCGCACATTTACTTCGGCAGATCAGCAGCGACAGAAGCACCTTCGGGATATTCCCTCCTCTCTGACACCCTATGCCCCTGACTCACTAGTCTGGTTTTGGGTTCCCGCTACCAGCCCTGGACTTTCACGAAAGCTTGTTTCCAAGTACCAGGGTCCCTACCGTGTCGTCAGTCAAACGTCTCCTGTGAACTATGTGGTAGAAACCCTTGAGCCACCTTCGGATAAGCGCCGCCGAGGGCGCGAAATCGTGCACGTTCAGCGGCTGAAGTCGTACTTTGATCCACCTGTGCTATCTTGCCCGTAGGTCGCCGAGACGGCACCTCTTTTCCGGGGAGGCAATTGTACTGGAGAAGGACGCGCAGCAGGCATTGCTTCGAGAAAGACTACGACAACGCGTGGTTGGAAGCCTTGTGTCTGTGTTGCCGAAGCTCTGTGTCCTCTCGCTACGTGCTCTGCTATCTAAGCGTCCAATCAATAGAACTATAACGCATCTTAACAATTTATTTATTTATCCACAGCGCCACAGTGGCATTAAAGTGGGGAGATTTTGCTTGTACATTACAAGGGCAGTCACAATGACAATACAAACCCTTCATTGTCAGTAATATTAACAAGAAATGATGATAAAGCATTCAATTCTCGAACAGTGTGATGAAAAAAACGACATCTTGAACATATCGGTTCTTGACCTGAATTCGCGCATTTTATGGTTATGATCAACTGGCTCGGATCTGTAGCGTGGATGAAAAACGTGCTTCTCCCTAGGTATAGCAATCCTATTGTAATATATATTATGAAAAAATTTACGCCTTAGCTTTCTCCTTCTTACTTCCAGGGGTTCCCGTTCTATTTCTTGTTTTATGCCAGACACACTAATGTATTTACTATAATTACCAGAAACATAGCGCGCCGCTAAATTCTGGATTCTTTCTAATTTTTGTCTGATGATCTTTGTCGGCGGGTCCCATACAGTACAAGGTAGGTAAAAGCCAGGTAAGCACCGTTTCTTGAGAGCGCGCTTACGCAAATGGTGGTATTCTTTGAGCCCACGCTCTTGTGGTAACGCAAGTTAAGACATCAGTTACATGCGCTTAACTTGAATGTTATATATTACTAAGATCATTGTATCGATACTCCGAGCGCGGCAAAAGACGATAGCCGAAGAAAGGTAAACAAAACACAGGCGCTCGTCTTCTAATGGCGTTTGCGGCGCTTGAAGTCTCCATACAGCAGTGCAATAGCAAATAGCTCACTTCTCTACTCAATTTTGTTTTAAGGGGTTTATTTACAGCATAAAGGCAAGCGGGTGAGATCGCACTCGTTGCGGTAGTCTGCCGTTGCGAGCGCCAAGCTCGGTCCACGTAGGAAAAGCTGTTGACGAGCATGGCTGAACGGCATTTCTATCTCGTTACTTTTGACCCCAAAATAAAAAGACTCCACGCCTGGCGATCTAACTGTTATGACAACACAGAGGGTTCGTACTATATGCCTTGAGGCGATCTACCTGGACAGTCTCACAACCAGCGCGATTCTGTTCAAAAGAGGCAAACAGGCTCTGCGATTGAGTCCGCCCTGGAGGTTTCCGTAACCACACGGTAAGAACCATGTCATATGCGGAGAAACTTAGAGGAAAGGCCGGAAGCTACAAGTCTAATACGCAGCGAAACCAAAGAGTCGGCAGGGAAGCTTGGGCGGTCAGGCCAAGAACGACCTTGATTCTGGTGGGACTGATCTGCCATCGTAAGGCCGTGGGAAGCTTTGGGAGTTTTTCAGCCTGTGGCGCAGCTTCAAACACAGGAACAAACATCAGGAGCACCATTCACATTACAAGCGAGCCGGTGAAAAGGCAGTGCGTGAACACCCACTGCGCCGAGACGAGGCAGAATCGTAACAACGCGGACTGAGCAAGCTCCCGGAGGATATATCTGGGCTCCAGGGTCCACCGAATCTGTATAGTAAAGTACTTTGGCCATGGAGTTAACACATGGTTAGAGTTCTGCTCTAGAAGGGTCCATGACCTTCTTTATTGAAAGTGAAATTCATTGTGTGTAGTAAAATTGTGTAGTAAATTTGTGTAGTAAATTTGTGTAGTAAACTGACACCACGACCACGTGGCCAGAACCAGAGGGCCAACATGGTGAAACCACCCCCATGGGTACTCCTGATGTGGGCGCTACGTGTTCAGCCTTTCGAACGTTGCTCAATTCAGATAACTTTATAAGCATAGAAAATTCGGAGAGGTTGGCACGCCACCAACGTGCCCGGTATTCACGTAACCAGAACCCACAACAGCACGCACGGGGGTGATATTATTTGTATCTCACTTTTTTTATGCGTTAACTGGCCGCTATGCATGCTTTCCCCAACACGCAATTAAACTGGCATTATGGCTTTGAATTTCCGCTTATACAAGCAATTCTTGTTTACTGTAATGATTCAACCGGTAACTCGCGACACGCGTTTGAAAGAGGTGAAGTAGTGCTGAATTACTCAGAAGCCCTGAACTGTGGTGTCCTCCATGAAGCGCCCGTACGTTCAACACTTATGTTCTATTGAGGAATTAAGTTCTCTATCGAAAAAGGTTTTCGTTGTGTCATTGAAATATATTTCCTCTTCTAAATAGTCGCTATTCTTTATTCTTCCTAATTATTCTTCTAACGTACACTAAAAGCGATGCTCAAGAGCCCGACAAACGGTAATATTCCATAAATGTTGGGTTTCTAAGTACGCAAATAAATAATAATCCAACAATATTCCAGTTAAACTAAATATATTTTGTCTGTTCAGCCTTGGCAGCCATGCGTGTTTATTATTTGCCGCAAGAGAGGCGTCTTGCATAGATGAGATGCCGAGAATGCCGTCCGCCAATTGAATGATGCCCGCTGAGGGCATACCGGCAATATTGAAAGAAAAAAAAAGTTGAATTTACCTGCGTTGGCAAACATTCCCAGTGCTATAGCCGATAAGAGGGTTATGCATAAACCAACTGAACAATTGTTTCACATTTGCCTAATATGCTGACCTCTACTTTACTCCAACTTCTATGGACAGTAATCTACACAATTAATGTACTACATTTCTCTGATACGCCTACTATTTATTTTCACAATTTATATGGACGAGAAGTAACGAGATAAGTGTTCCACATTTCTCAAATAAGTTTACTCATGCCTTAACTCTTTCGTTACCGCAAGAAAATGATCTGTTTTATAGGTCTCCGACAAGGGTTGTTTACAACCACAAATAATATTCCAGTACACATTGCAGCATAGCGTATTCTGCATAATGAAATGCCCTTTCCAAACAAAAAGAACACGTTAGAAAACAAAACAAAACATATTAGTTAACACATAAATAATTAGAAATCGCCAGATTTCCACAATAAACAAAAAATAAAAGACATATGACAGACAAAAACACAATAAAAGATATATGTTGAAACACATTATTATCAAAGGAAATTCAATATATACATTTCAAAGATAAATGACCGGGCTACAAATTGTGTCTGAAAAAATAAATGCCCAGTACACCGCCGTTCTCCGGATACATAAAAGAAAACCAAGACAAGGAACTGCTTCATCGCTCGTGCGATGCGATGAAAAAGTTCCTGTTTTTTGTGTAGCATAGGTGCGACCCGCACTTTTCCCACAAAATGTCTGGCTTTTGTTCAATTTTGCGGTCCTAGTAACACATGTTGCAGTTTCACTTTTCCGGCATCTTCTGAGGATAGTCTGAGGAGAAGTCCGAGGAACGTAGTTCACCAGTTCGTCTGGTGTCATGCAACTGCAGAATTATGCATCCACGCACATCTGATTGTATATCTCCTCCGCAATGAGGAGTAGAAAGAAATTCCACGCCTTTGCAAACTGTCTTGCGCTGCTCAGTAGTGGAACAGCCATCTGACCTTCCGGCGCAAATCCTAGCGGAGGCAAAAGGACGATTTGGCGCAGCAGCAAGCACTTTTGGCACAGGGCTAAACGCACGTATGCTTAGCATATACCAGGTAAATTTTAAATGATGTAGTCCATATGTGGTGCACAGCGCTTGCATGAGCTTTACCTTCTGCGCGCGGTCATGAATAGACGTGACGCTCCTCCATTCCGCAATACACAAAGGGCACTGCGGCCGGCTTAGTCGACTCTCTGATACGATAAGGAGAAGGCACTACAGAGAGGTCGTCAAGAAACGCGGGCATATTTACCGAGGATGCAACACAGGGCAGGAACCACGGCTTTTGGAGAAAGGCTCACCGCAAGAGTGATCGAGTACGCGCGCCTGCACCGAACATCGTGCAGTGCACTCATGTCGTGCCATGCATATTGGGGAGTTCCCGAGCAAAGACAGCCACAGCGCCACTGCGCATGCGCGAGACGCAAATAGCATTGTGCGCTTACGTCGATGACACTATTTCGCCGACATGGCGCAGTGACGTTAACTTTATACGATAGTTTTGCACCAACAAACATGGCGGGAGACATATGGGAAGTGACGCTCGCCGTGTACCGCATTCGATCTCATTCCTCGTAAATATGCGGCTATCAAATGCAATAAAGGGTGTCGTAGGCTCTCGCGTTCTCTCATTTGATTCAATAAATCACGGCACAGCATAAAAAGTTGTACAAACAAATTTTATTTTAAGCCTTTGAAAGTTCAGCGTTAAAATAATGGCTGTGGCTTAGCTAAGGTTAAGCCCAGGATGCGAAGCATACTAGCCTTTATTTTAGTTGTTGAACCACTGTTTAGTGAACTGCTGTTGCTTGGCTATATTTGGTTCGGCTAGACGAAGAAACAACTCATGCGTTACTCTGCTTCGCCTTCAAGAGTGGAACGCGACAGCGTTCCCGTCGACCCGCCAAGGGGTGTGAGACAATGGGCTACGGCGCAGCGACTACGCGTCCCGCATTGGACGCGGTGAGCGTCGAGCAACGCAGCGTTCGGCGCGGCAACGAAATGTGCGCCTGAGCAAGCGACGCACGCCTGAGCCTTAGAAACAGCTCGTTTGTAAGGCAACACCGCATTCACTAGAGGCGCTTTTGTACCGCTTTGAAGCATCGTACTCGTGGCTCAGTGGTAGCGTCTGCGTCTCACACTCCGGAGACCCTGGTTCGATTCCCACCCAGCCCATCTTGCAAGAGTTGAGCCAAAGCCACCTAGAAACAAGCGCAGCTGCTTATATACCGCCGCGACGCCGCGAGCGACGGCGCGAGTTGGAGCCCCGTTTCTCCTCTGTCGTGACGTCACGGTGTCACGTGGTCAGCCTTGAAGGCGACGCCGCGAGCGAGGGCGCGAGTTGGAGCGCCGTTTCTCCTCTGTCGTGACGTCACGGTGTCACGTGGTATGGCATGGGGTCACTAAAGGTCATTGAAGGCGACACCGCCGCGCCTGAGGAGCTGGGTTGAGCTCTAGTAATATGCTTCGCATAAAATACTCTTGCATGAACGTGCATCTCTCTGCCTGATCAATCTGTGGCCGCAGCAGCCACAAGAAAACCTCGATGTCGAGCTCAGCAGTGCATCACCATAGTCATTGTAAAGGCTACCACGACGGATCACTAACTTCGGGGCGTACTGTTAGCTAAGTCGCAAATGCGAAATTATGCTTTGATAATCAATCGCAATATATAGCCATAGGAAACAGGCTCCAAAATACATGTAAAGCGTCACTGTAGAACGCACTTAGGCCAGCCAGCCACGAATACTCGCTCGGTTCTCTTTTTCTGCTTTCTTTCGCAACAGCCTCCACGTGTTCAATGCTGAGTGCCTATACCTAATGCCAGAATTAGCAACCTGATCCGTATCCATGCAAGCAGCAAAACTGGTGGCACTATTATCAATTATAATCGATACTCGCTAATACCATTCTATATTATACACCACGTGCGATTTTGACCGCAGTGGCTGCTTTAGAAAACCCTACTATCGCCAATAAACATCGAAAAAGATAACATTTAATCCTTGAAGGTGGCATCCTCCTTCGGCAAACTCCGCGCCACCACGCGTGTTCGATAAACACTGAAATAAAGCCCCAGCAAGATGGTACAGCGCCACAGCATTGAACGTCTGTTAGAGTGATGTCCGTCGCGCGAAAAATCCGGGAATGAGGAACCGGATGACTCCGACAGGCCTCTGCTTCCTTCTATGACGATGATGATAGCGTGCTGCTGGTTGTGATTTCATTTTTGCTAGCTGCGAAGCGTGGACGGAAAGGTTTCGCTCGTATTCTCGCTTTGGCGCAGGTTCAGCGCAATGTTCCGTTAAAATCCCATTTTCGCACCGAATGGCGCAAAGCACCGCTCTCGGCGCAGTTTGTTGCAATTGGCGCAGCTGTTTCACCACTGAGCTGTTCCGTAGTGCTGGGCGAATACGTGTTCAAGGGGCCTTCTTGACATGAAAGGGAGTTTCTTTGTTGCCGACGGCAGCACATCACGACCAAGCGAAGTATGCACCCTGAAGATTATCAGTAAAGCTCTCAGATCCTGCAGAAAGATCGGCAGATCAGTGCGCAGGCGAAAGGAGACCGTTCAGCGTCTTAAAGAAAGGTCACCGGTGAACAGCCGTAGATGTCCAAGCCTGACTGAAAACATCCTCGCCGTCAGAGCTTGAGTCTCCTTTCCTGTCATCTTCGGAGTCGTAACTCGAGTCCTCATCACAAAATTCAGACTCGGAAGTGGCCGCACTTTCGCCAGTTAAATCCTCGCGCTGGGTGTTCAGTCTGCAAGCCGCGCAGTGCTGAAGCCGACATCCACCACCTTCTGTGGGTTCTCCCTGCATTGAAACCGACGAGGCTCCGGCACCTCGCAGCAGCGGGACGCAGGGACTACATCATCGATCCCTCTTGAACTTCAATCGATCCGCAAATCTTTTTTTCATTCAGTTAATCATCGTTATTCGCCCGCATCCCATACCCCTGTATGCCCCGAGGCATTTAACCTCGCATTAAAAAAAAAATAAGAAAGTGCGGGTACAGCGTGCTTCCGAGCGGGACGCTTTTCTCGCGACGCAGCCGTGCGGCACCAGGCCATGGGAGAGGCTTTCGATAACTGCGTAGTGATACCAACGGTAAAGGAAGAGAGAAGCGAAACCGAAACTCTTGGAAACTGGTTGAAAATTCCAGTTCTACACGTAGGACATGCGGTGGACCTTCAGAAATAAATATTGATGGAATAAAACGACTCGCTGTCCACACCAAAGCTTCCTAGTGAACAGCTGTGTTCATTTTCGCGTAATTATCCCCGCTCAGCACTGTCGGATAGCAAAGCCAGTGATATAATTTGGTTCTTGACTTGCTGGGAGTGAATTTATTGCATATATTTGGTGCTAGCACGGCGTAATTGTGAGGGGCATGCCTTTTTCTCGAGCGTGGCAGAGATTTTCAGCCACGCCCCTTTTCGCTACAACATACACACAATAGTTCGCAAGGAGGCGCGTCAATAATCACAGCCTAACCATAGCGCGAAAATATAAACTGAATCTTAAAGTTCAGTACATGCACTAACTACTGGGCGGCCTTAGGTGGACAACAAACGGCTCCTACATGTCAAAATTGGCAATTTTAGGCATGGAGTACCAGTGATCGATTCGAATACATGTGGTAATGTAATTTCTCTATAGGAGCTGCCCTGTCGTCTCACGTTTTGTTAAAAGTGAGTCTCCGGATGGGAATTATGTATGGTTAAAAAGCTGTTTGTACGCGCAAGCGTAACTGGCCAGCTAACGCAATCAACGAATCAGTAAAGCCGCGAAGCAGGCGGAGAAGGAAGGTGCCTGGAGGCGAAGAGAACCGCACGCCGGGGAAAGGACGAAGGAGCGCGCGGCAAAGCAGCGCTTCCTAGGTGCCGTTGAGCGAAGGGGGAAGGAAAAACGATACGAAGTGTCGACGAGGTGAAAGGTAGGCGGAGGCGCGCTGGTTTGTTAACCTAATCTGGCAATTGCTCGTTTTGTTGGCGATAGTACAGTGATGCAGACCGAACGAGTTGGTATCGTGATAACACCGTCCTCGCGCGCCGTACATTGCGTGTGCGAGTGAATGCTCTGGCGAGGGCGAGCCGACGATGGCACGGTAATGTGGCGTATGCAAGGGTGGAAAGCGGCGGAAGAGCGCCGTGTTCCCACTGGCTGGAGGATTCTACTTCCGCGGCTGCTGCGTATAGCGCGGGAGCGCGAACCCTCTCTTGAGTACAATCCGCGATGCGGACGGTGTAGGCATTTGGAGCACCGAGGGTGGATAGCTTCGTGTGTGCTATAGCACCCATACGGATGCGCGTTACCACGCTCACGGATTGATTGGTTGATTGATCCGTTCACGAATCAATTAATCAATCAATCAAATAAATGTTTTATTTCCAACTAAAGTTGTTGGGGGTCTTCCAGGCGAAAAGCTGCGGCATACAGCTTGAATGTGCCTGAAGGCCCTCACATGGCAGCAGTAAGTCAACATATGGAAATGCTCATCTATTAGGATATACAAATAAAATGGGCCACATTTAATATAATTACAAAGATCACATTTCAGAAACACGTTTACAAAAATACGCTCTAATCTGTTTTCGAGTCAAGGTACTTATGATAACATTTTCTTTCCCAAATTTATTTAACAGTGAAAGTAGCGTGTGTCTTAGCTATTGCATGAGGTAATTTGTACGCCTGTGTGGTACTAGCACTCTGCTCTTTGCTGCGGGTAGGCGCATCACTACTTTCATATTTAAGTCGTGACGCATTTTTTCAAAATATTTTAAACTCTTCGGAGCCAAAGACAAAAGAATACAGCAGCCGGTATTCATAATAAAAAGTTGGGCAGTAGGATGGAAATAAGGTACCTTCGCTACTTCTCGAAGTGCTCGTTTTTGAAGTTGAAGAAGTGCATGAAGATTACGTTTCATGGTGGTAGCACATAGAAGCGCACAATAATTCAGATGCGATCCAAACAAGGCATAATATATCTGCAACTTTACTTTCTCTGTTAAAAAACGACGGCAAGGGGACAATGCACCTGCGGCAGATGACAACGATTTCATAACTAGTTCGATGCGATATCTCCAGTTCATATCTTCTGAAAGCGTAACGCACAATACTTTGTATTTGGTTAGAATTTCAATGGGCGCGCCATTCAACAATCATTCTAGATTTAAATAAGACTGCCTGCCTCTTGCCTTGAATAATATGGCCTTTCATTTGGAGCAATTAATTGTGGGAGCGTTATCACGAGATCAACTCGACAAATTGCAAAGGATAATGCGAGATCTCTGTAACAGATCATCAAGATCATTGCCAGAGACAAACAGGCTCGTATCGTCAGCGTGTAGTACAATGGATGTGTGAGTTACTATTTCAGCAATATCGTCTGCATATATATTAATCAAAATCACGCCCAAACGCTACCCTGGGGCACAGCCGATTTAATTTTCTTATAGGAAGAACAGCATTTTTTTATAGCAAGGCACTGTGTCCGCTCAGACAGATAAGATTGAAACAACTGATTTGCCACGCCACGGATACCATATGCTTCTAGTTTACTTATTAAAATTTGATGACGTAAACGATCAAATGCCTTGCTATAATCAATAAACATGCCCAGCGTTAGCTTTTCCGCATCAATGTTATCAATTGTTAGCTCTTTTTGGCGTAACAAAGCTGTTTTGGCTGACCTGCCCTGGCGGAATCCATGTTGACAATCAGTAGGAATGTCATTCTTCGCAAAGAAATCAATACCGAGTCGGCAACCGGACTACACGGGATAATGAAAAAACGCTGAAGAAGTTGGACGATGAATCTATAACTTAGTTAACAGAATACATTAACGAATGCTAGGAGGCAGGGCAGATTCCACAGCGATTGAAGACGGCAAAAAGCGTGTTAATACCCAAACCGGGCAAAAGACTGCAGATTGAGAACTTGAGACTAATATCTCTAATTTCTTGGCTTGGGAAAGCCATGGAGCACGTGGTCCAAGCGAGGATAACCTCGAGGAGTGGGACGCGCTCCTACCCACGATGATAGGATTCAGGAGAATCCTCTCAGCGCAGGACGCTTTGTTACAACTGTTACAACTAAAACATCACATCATAGAAGATCCAGGCAGATCGACAAAAGCAATTCTCGGGTTGTACCTAAAAATGCCTTCGATAACGTAACACATGCAACGATACTAAATAGAGCAGGATAACTAGGACTGTGAAAACGGACGTACGATTACGTCCGCAATTTCCTAACGTGCAGAAAGGCACAGATCACGATAGCGGACCTAGTTTGGAGGAGATCGAGATGGGCAGCGCAGGTACGCCGCAGGACTCAGTATTATCACTGATGCTATTTAATCTGGCGCCAATTGGGCTGCCAGCCCAGCTGCAAGAACTCGAGGGACTCAATGCTACCTTTTACGCAGACGAGATAACTGTATGGGTGAGAAACGGAAGTGACGAGCAAATATCAACAAACGCTTCAAACAGCGGTCGAAACAGTCGAACCATATCTAGAGGAGACAAGGCTAACGTGCTCGGCACATAAATCGGAGCTGTTGCTGTACAGACCGACCCGCAGAGTTTGCAAACCAGGCAACTACAGGGAAGATCATACTTATAGAGAGGAGATACAGTTAAAGACGGCCGATGGGGAAACCCCCACCCAAGGTCGACAGAATCAGCGTATTGGGGCTCCTCATCGAAGCCAAGGGCAACAACGGAGAAGCCCTCAGAAGACTGGAGGGAACTGTAGCGGAAATCATGAGGCTAATCAAAAGGATAGCAAACAAACACAACGGGATGAAAGAGCAGAATAAGATAAGGTTAATACAGGCCTCCGTCATAAGTAAAATAGTATACGTAATGCCGTACTTGAAATGGCAGGTCGCGGTATAGATCACACTAGACTGCCGCATTCGGAAAATATACAAACTAGCCGTAAGGTAGCGATCAGCACCAGCAGGGACAAGTTGCTATAGTTAGGCCTACACAACACGATAGACGAGCTCATTGAAGCGCGATGTACAGCAAAATACGATCGCCTCTCTAAAACTAGAGCAAGCAGACACATCCTGGAGAGACTAGGCACCGGTTGCCACACACAGCACGGTGTCAAAGTTGACATGCCGAGACAGACGAAAGAAACAATGGTAATACCCCCATACAAAAGAGCAAGCTCCCAGAACACAATAAGTACAGGCAAGAGAACAGAGGGAACCAAATACATAAGAAATTCGGCAGCGACAAGGACGCAGTATTCATAGACGCGGCTCGATACAGAAGCAGATGGGGGTTTACGGCAGCCGTAATCGATAGCGAGAAATAGTATGAGGCATGTGCGATGATACGCACCACAAGTAACGAGACAGCGGAAGAAGTAGCCATAGCACTCGCAGTAGCTCAGACCAACGAAACCGTGATAGTCAGCGACTCTCAGACGGCAGTAAAAAACTTTGTCACCGGCCGAATCTTCACAGATGCGCTACGCATTCTTCTTGCAGTAGGTCAAGATCGCAAAAGATATACATGTCATGGACACCCGCTCATTCTCTCGCGGAGGACGGGAACAACGAGGCGGCATACGACGCGGCTCGAGGGTTCACGGACAGAGCCTCGGTCGCAAGTGAAGCCTCGGCACCCTCCAGACGTGACGGCAAGGTAGATGAGTGGGAGTGGGAGGACATAATGGCGAGATATAATGACATTATAGGTTACAGAGGGGCATATTCCCGCGGCCTCGCCGAAAATAGACAAAAAACAGTCAGTCGCATGGCGGCACTTAAAAACTAGGACGTATCTGAATCCAGCGCTCTCGTATATCATATATCCGGTAAATATCAAACAGACAAAAGCAACAAATGTGAATCCAGAGCCACTCTGGAGCATATATTATGGGACAGCAGAGGGGTATCTGACAATAACGAGAACGCAGCCTCTGGTAACAGCCTTCGCACGCGCTGGGAGGCCGCGATGGGAGGCCCCGCTCTTAAGGATCAACTGTGGGCCGTTCAGCGGGCTGAGGATGCCGCCAAGACCCACGCGCTACTGGCCGAGACCGAGGTGGGGCCTTTGGCCCTCGCTAACAAGTCCCAGTGCACATATTAACGTTATTTCCTCCTCCTCAACCCCGACGGGATGTGCCATGTGAGGCACTGACAATGCTCAACCCACTCAATGGTTACGAAATATGACGAACAACGACGCCTCAAGCAAACACCTCCCACTGTGTGTTCTTTGTATTACGCAGGTAACGTTCAACGTGAACTCACCACTCTGGTGTTCAGCTAAAAGTTGAAGAATTTAAACATGTGCTGTCAACAACTCCGCTAATTATCGTCAATGAACACGAAAAGTACAGAAAGCTTCGCTTACATCGATTCCCACAGTTCGTAGGATCCGCACATCTTTTTGTGGTGCAGATATCATGGCATTGTACATGTTAACGGTAAGGCAGCATATTACATAGAATGCGGCTGGTATTTGGTGATCATAGTGGTCAATTTACGACATTCCATGGAACTTCGTTGAGGAATGTATTCCATGTTGCCTCGTTATTAATGGAAATTGTTTACGGATATTCTTATAGGTGATTTTGTGCGCATGGACCGGCACGTGGTCCTTGGATGTTATCGCACAGGTAAATATTCGCCTAAACTAAGCTCACGTCCATACAACTTTGTCTATGTGTACGAAATCACCCGCAGGACTCCTGGTGGTAATCAGTACTCTAGAATGCAAATACAAGCGTGACTCACTCCGGTCGTGCATTGTAATATTACCTGCTGTTACTGGACGAGGCGGAGGCTAGACATTAAAAGCTCGTGGCACGTTGTTCTTAAATGGATGCCAATAAAGAGAAGTAATCCAGTATATGTTCATAAACCTCATTAAAACTAGAGTTTATTCAGTGTATCGATCATAGCTTGATAATTCGAAGGAAAAACAACTGAACGTTTTTTTAATGCTTGTACTTAATGCCTATCACAAACACAAGAGCCTATGGTCACGTATCGCAAAGTATTTATTCGTATTTAGACTTTTATAACTCAGTATTCGTTGTTCAAATATCTTAAGTTAGCTTTTCCGCTTTTCGTGAGTTAACTTTTGCGCTGTGCCGATAGAAATTTAACTGTGCACCAGCGGGCGCCTCCATAATTTATATTCTCGTGGCAACTGGTGGGTAAACTGAAAGGCGGCATCGGCACCTTCTTTTGTGTCTCGTCTTCTATGAGGGCCAGACGGGCTATTATGGTATTGTAAAAACTTATTCTCGTAATGCAACTCGAATTATTCTTGCGCCCCTTTTTTTTTTATCTACAACTCTGAAATTTTTCTTCGAACAGACATTTCCTCAAAGTAATTTAGTGCATTCGGTTATTGATGTCGTTTTATTTACATTAAGAAGAATTACTCCAATGCTTGTGCATTCGTGTTTCAAGAAGAGAAGACTGCAGGAAAGGTTTGTTAGTGTGAATCATTTGTAAAATAAAACTTCAGCTCTACAAAACAGGATATACCTCAGCCCGGTTTGCATTAATATTGCGGACGTTGCCTGCTTGAGGTATCTTATTGAGGTATGACAGTTTGCATGATGAAATAATTAGACGCTCACCAGTGCTATTATTCAAGTGCCACACACCTTGAGTTCCTGGGCAGGCGATAATTTGTTTCAGGCAAATTATTACCCGACTTCAGAAAATCTCATGTAATTCGCACCATCGAAAGTGATAATCACCCATTTTCCATATACGTCAGATCTCGTCTGCTGCTGGCATATCTCGCATTCCCCGTGCGCTGATGTTTGCAGGCGATTGCAATAAAAAAAGTCAGCTCACTTTCGGTCTTAAGCAATACCTCAGTGGTACGGGGAAACGAAACGCGATGCTGCAACTGACGGTGAAGATATAATCGTTTCTCACGTAAAACTTCCTGCACTGTATGCGCCGTGAGCTACGGGAAGTGGTGACCTATAAAGCCTAAACCATCCCGGGAGTCCACGCTGTGGCAAACGCCAAACGCCTACTGGCGATGCAGGTTAGAGTGCGAGTAAGCCGTATCTCCACCTCACGTACTCTACTTGTCTGAGAAATGCCTTCTGCTTCTACGGTGCATTAAAATGGTCGTACTTCCTCTTGCGTACTTGCAAGGCGACATTGTGGTGCAGACAGCTAAGTTTAGCAGTCAGTTTTGCTTCCGGGGCAGATGAACTCTTGATAGGAACACTGATAACGTCTCATTTTCTCGTCCACAAACCGCCGGTTCAGTTATATAAGGCTGAGATAACAGCTTTCAGCTCGCGTTCCAGCGCGTCGCAATATTTGTTTCTCATTTCTCGTCTTCTCTGACACGTGAGAAGCACCTTCTCTCACTGCGATACTTGCCTCGGATGCTACCGCTGCAAGACTATATAAACTCGGCACAGGGAAACGTTAACCATTCCTCGCTGTCTGGGGTGGTGCAACGTCAAGGATGAACACAATGGTAAGGATCGGTAGAGTTGAGCTGCTACCTTTCTCAATATATATATATATATATATATATATATATATATATATATATATATATATATATATATATATATAGCCGCATATTGCGATGGGGGCGAAATGCGAAAACACCCGTGTACTTAGATTTAGGTGCACGTTAAAGAACCCCAGGTGGTCGAAATTTCCGGAGTCCTCCACTACGGCGTGCCTCATAATCAGAAAGTGGTTTTGGCACGTAAAACCCCATAATTTATTATAGTGCAGCGGTGGCGTAGAGGTAGAGCATCCGCCACGCGTACAAGAGCACCGTGGTTCGAATCCGGTGCCGCGATATTTTCCACCGTAT
This sequence comes from Dermacentor andersoni, assembly GCF_023375885.2. Lineage (NCBI taxonomy): Eukaryota > Metazoa > Arthropoda > Arachnida > Ixodida > Ixodidae > Dermacentor > Dermacentor andersoni. The sequence continues at coordinate 194,980,700 of NC_092816.1, read as the reverse complement.
TAAAAAAAAATCCGCGTGTTGGTAAAATTGCATAAACAGGCCTAGAGTGCGGCCCGATCCCGGTGACCAGAACCGGTGACGCACTCCCTCACCAGAGCAGGATTGGCCACCGTGGTGCAGTACTTGGCCACAGCCTCCTATATGCATGCAACAATCAAACCACGGCCCTCAGTCCCCAGCAGCTGCGAAGCAACTGACCCGGCGGCGGTCAGATCTGCGACGTAGCAGAGCGTGCTAAGAATCCCTGGCTCCGGACTGGCCGCAATTGTAATCTGAACCTGGCCACGTTTAATGCTAGAACGTTATCTAGTGAGGCGTGTCTAGCAGTGATATCGGATGAATTAGAGGGCAGTAAATGGCATATAATAGGCCTCAGTGAACTTAGGAGGAGAAAAGAAGCATATACAGTGCTAAAAAGCGGGCACGGACTGTGCTACTGGGGCTTAGCGGAGAGACGAGAACTAGGAGTCGGATTCCTGATTAATAAGGATACCGCTGGTAACATAGAGGAATTCGATAGCACTAACGAGAGGATGCCCGGTCTTGAGAAACTTTATAAGAGGTACAAAGAGGTACGCACTGCTTTCATTGGGGTGAAAAGTATTATTATCTTTTTTGGTGATGATCTAAGCTGATATGCGGTTTGGGGGCACTTGCATCGCTTGCAAGCTATGCCAGCGAGCCAAGAATTTAGTATGCACTGCAAAGGGATGTATCTCACACGTGGTAGTAAACATAACGAAAAACGTTTAGTTACTTCTGTGCAGCTTAAGGCACGCCTCTTTTATCGAAGTTGAAGTGTTAGCTTATATTCTGGTCACACTGGGTACTGGAAAGCAAGCAGATTGACAGCAAATCCTTCTGTGAGAGCGCGTTGTTTATGCAAAATGAAGAAGCTTGAATGAAAAGACGCAAAGGTTTATAGCAGAGAATTGGATAAAGTTAACTCGTCCTCAGCAAAGAGACGCTCGAGCAGCGCGTGGTTCTGCATCCTTCTTTTCCGTGGCCTCCTGATTTCGGTGATTCCGCTATGGTTTAGGGGGTCGCTTGTGCCACAGGAACTGCTGCTTGGTCATCACTAAAGTTTTAGAGCAGGGGCTTGTGAATATTTGAAATGTGAAAGGCGAATGAAATAGTATTAAGCAATCGATTTCTATTCAATTCGAGAACGTACTGTTCGTAATTATCCGATGCTCATTTTCATTCCAGGATAGCGTATAACAGCACTTACTGTTTTCTCAACCCGGAAAGACGGATGCAATCGACAACTCTTGCGAATTATATTCTTGCCAATGAGATTACGTGCATCTCGCAAATAGCGTAAATTGGTCCAATTTTCTGCCACGCCGCGTCTATTACCCTTATTCTTTTACTCCATTTGGAAATAGAAAATATTAAGCAATTGAAGCGGAATTCAAAGGTTGTCTGTTCTTTCGAATATTCGTGTTTGAGTCGAATTCGAAATGGTACTTTGCCAAATTGTCAAGTATTGCTCCTCGCCAGGACTCCATACTTAACTCGGCGGCACACCACTGGTTAGTATAACAGGTCTGCTGCTTAACTACTGCTTAGCACATAGCTACAGTTTTCGTTGCCATTGTCATGCGCACAGATTTCGGCTGGTGGTAACCGTCGTTTCTTCAATTATTCAGCCTTTATCCGTCAGACGCTAAGAGTATCGCTGTCAACGTTGGAAATGCGCACCTCAGAGATTAGAAGGAGCTCTCTTTCAACCTTCTATGTCAAACATCTTCTCAAGAATTCAAGACATTATTCCCCCACGCACACAAATGTGTTCCGGTAACTGCGATTTGTGTGCTATTGCTTGTTTTCACGCCTTGTTTTCTAATTACATTGCCAGCATGATGCGACTAATGTGCCGACAGAGGGAGTTATAGCACGCACGAGGTGTATTCACTCTTTATAAATCTTGTTTTGCAGATGACGCTATTTGCCTTGCTTGCCGTACTCGCCGTGTCCGTGTTCTCCCCAGTGGCAGCAGGCGGGAAACTTGGCTACGGCGGCGCTGGCTACGGAGGCCTAGGATATGGTGGCCTCGGCTATGGAGGTCTCGGCTACGGAGGTCTAGGCTACGGAGGCCTCGGCTATGGAGGTCTCGGATATGGTGGCCTAGGTGGTGGCTTGGGCGGCGTCGGCGGCGTCGGCGGCGTCGGTGGGGTCGGTGGTGTAGGCGGTGTAGGCGGAGTAGGCGGTGTAGGCGTCGGCAGCAGTGTCGCCCTTCTTAGCGGTGGGCCTGCTTTTGCCAAAGCCGTGGCGGGCCCAGCTTTCCTGGTGAGGACGGTTCACCACGTCAACAAAGTCAGTGGTGGAGGAGCCCTTGTAGCCCACTCTGGCCTCGGAAGCGGATATGGTGGCGGCTACGGAGGATACGGAGGCGGCTATGGTGGATATGGCGGCGGCTACGGAGGATACGGAGGCGGCTATGGTGGATATGGTGGCGGCTACGGAGGATATGGAGGCGGCTATGGTGGATATGGTGGCGCCTATGGTGGCTACAAAGGTGGTTACAAAGGATAATTTTTGAATCGTTCACTTATTATTGCGAATGTCTTACTAATGCAAAAGGCGAAATTACATGCATAGATGTGTCCCGGCAACAACGAAGATGCATTAACAGACGATCGAATTACCTACCACTAATTGTGTGAAGTATGAAGTTCGAAAAGTGGTGCCAGTTTCCTTCTTTCAGCATTCACAGCTCAAGAATGCTGCAGAAGATTTGAAATTGGCCGTTGCAGGAGGCGGAAACTACACACCACAAATAGCTGTGATACATGAAGCGATGACACCACTGCGGCACTTCTCCATCGCCAGTTAGAAAAGTACAAAATAAAAGAGGTTTCGCACCAGAGAATGATATTTAGTCTTCCTTATACTTCGGAGCCGAAGGCATACTTCCAGCAAAATGCAGCGCAGCATGACGCACTGCATCGTTGTGAATATGCCTTTGGAAAAAAGTGCTTTCCTTTGGATAAAAAGAAAGGGCCTCAGTGCAGGGCTGCACGGATGTACAACATTCACAAATAAAGAGATGGCGACGACTGTTTAGATGACCATAGGACTATCCTGTTGGATCCAATGTAAAGCATCAGACATCCGGCAATTTTTTTCCAGACGTGTCTGCCAAGAGTAAACATCAGGGTCGTGCGTACGGAAAACGGTATAGAGAAAGTGATGCTATGTGACAATAAGATGAAGCTCCTGTAACCAACTTAAGCGTAAAGTATACGTGAATATTACAAAATGTAGGTGCCTAAAGTAAACATCAGGGTGTTCCGCACATATGACAAGAGCATTCATTGTCAACACGCATAGCACAGCTCTCTGTGTTGAAAAAAAGAAGAACCTCGAAAAATTGTCGCTCATCTCACCGTGACTGGCCATGCCATTACTGACTTCATTTAAACATGTGCCACAGTTTGTCGTCAGCGTATAAAAGTCAGCAAACCAGCAGCTGATAAAAGCTCACCCAAGAAAAACTTTGTAGAATGAAGCTTCTTTCTCGTCCGATGGCCCGTTAGTAGGGGTAGGAAGGTTGGATACAGCAACTGCAGTTACACCAAGACCTGTCGTGTGGTAGACCAACCTACAGCAGAATACATGGGAATCAAGCGCCTATTTTATCCACGTGGTCACGTGTTGTTTGCGTCGTCGTGTTTACAATGAGCTAATGGCTGAACATAATTGCAAGCCCCTGACTTCGCTTCGTAAAACCATTCCTAAATATCACTACTGGAAGGCTATCCTATCTCATTGGGATGGCATTTCTTCATGCTGCACACTTACCATCGTCGCGGAAACGCATCAGTTGGAACTGCAGAGGCCAATATTGCATCTTCACATACCTCGGATGGCTAAGAAGTTCTATGTGCCCTCCGTTGGGGCCAAATATCCTGTCTTCATTCACTTGTCTGTGATGTATATATCCTTGCCGCGGGCTACAAATGTTTTGATTTAGAACTTATACCATCATTGAAGTACCGGTACTGGTCGAAGTATGCGATAGCAAGCTTGTGCGTTTGACACACAAACACACACACACACACACACACACACACACACACACACACACACACACACACACACACACACACACACACACACACACACACACACACACACACACACACACATATATATATATATATATATATATATATATATATATATATGCATAAAATGACCGAAGATTGAACGCATACCGTGGCATCTACGTAAAGCACATGTTTAGTGATACCGTTGTTTTATTGCTGTAAAACTGCCCATCGCATTTTGTAATATAACAATTACTGAGCACAGCAGATTATGACAGCGGCCCAGCTTACTGCGCTATAAAAAATACCAGGCCGATGGTGGGATCACACTTCTGTCTTCCAGAACGATACCTCAACGCTCTAACTATTAAGCGACGATTCGAAGCATGCTTCTCTGGCGCCAACGTCGCCCTTTTACGCTTCCGGTGCGTGAATCACCGGCCAGCATTTTATATTCTCTCCTGGTGACAGCTTGGGCTTGGAGACGCCATGTTTGAGAATGCAGTGCCTTGCGAATCAGACAGCATTTTTAGTCATGGCATCACCTGGGAATAAAAGTGACTTTGCCTGCGAAGCGAGCAAAGTGGACTCGCTGCGGTCAAGCACATGGAAGCCGTGGTGATACTCCCTTCCTGTCATCAATGGAGGCCTTGAGTGCAGGTCTGGGCGCCGCCCGAGCCGCAACGGTACTTAAGTCTGATAAGACTGCTCAGCGAGGCGTCACCAGTGAGGACCGCTGAGAGAGCATTGTACATCTGGAAAATTTTATCAAATCACCCAAGGGCCCGGCTTGAGTCAGCGTCCACATCACATGGTCCTGCGGACGAATTTCGAGCAATGCCGGACTAGGCACCGGACCGCGTTACATTAGCAGGCACCACCGTGGACAATCACGAAGTATGATAGTATTCTATTACGACTATTTGCACGAGATGCATATAAGTATAGAGCTTATAAGAGTGCAAAATGCCTGGTACTACATATTATGAAAAAAGTGATATTGTGTTGTGCTAGCGCTGTGTAGGTCTGATGAATGCTTGCATAGATGACATATTGGAAATAGGCCATATAAGTACATTTCATTTTTTTATCTGTTATTTTTATTAGATAACTATTGTTTTCTTTTTTATCAAGGTTAGTGTTTTTGAGTGACCAAATGACATTTTTTATGGAGAAGAAAAGACAAGAAGCTTCAAGTATTCAATTATGTGATCCACCAACGGGCTAGGCAGCAGCACTGGCCAGTAGAAACGAACAATATTACACGTATGTGAAGCATTAACTCAAACGATATTTATAATTTTGGCGACAGGTGTAGTTTATGTATTGTCACTAAAATACCACGAAGCTTTGATAGCAGGGGAAGTTGTACGTTCATCTTTAACGCCTATTGAACGGCAGCATTAGAAGCTTGTCCGAAAAATGAGCTCCGGATCATTCACTCTTTATGGAGTAGTGTTCCCTGCAGGCAGCGTGCGGGAATTTCTTTGCCTTCCTGAATTTCTGTATTGAGTACAAAGTTTCTTTCTAAGTGTCATTGACGAACACTCACTGACAGGCATCAAGCGCCATTTGTTGGTTTAGAGGAAGAAGATTGGCACGCGGTTCACTGTTTTTGACAGCACGTAACCAGAAGGCAGGCCGATGCAAGGTATCCAGCGCACTTGGTCTAAGCAACTAAAATGTACAGCGATGGTTCACATATGAGAGCTGTTTATACAAATTGAAAGCGAAGTCCTATGTGACTTGGAGTGAAGCCCACTTCCAGATTCCTACTTTGTGTTTTCCCCCTACTGCGAGAAAAATATCTGCAAACAATCTTTTTTTTGTTTTTGTTGATTATGCTTGTTCTGGAGGTGTTTGGCACATTTATATAGAAAATATTCACTTTTCTGGGAACTTATATCTCTCCTCCTTAAAGGATCAAATGGTACACAGTTGAGCTATATTGTTTTGAGACGTGATTTTATGGTGCGCGCATCGCCGATACAATGCTTCCATATTTGGTTACACGTTCAAGTTGGAATCCCTGAGTTAGTATATTGCTGGCCTTGTCTGGCTCTGCAGCGGAAGGGATACTTGCTTGCGCAATACTTCTTTCCGGCACGGGTGGGTCATTGAATTTTTAAATGTACGAGCTATTCGGCAAAACAGCAGCAGCACCCAGCAGCCATGGTCAGGAAAGTCCAGAAGGTTCGTGGCAGCAGTGGTAACCTAACGGTACACCATCCGCCTCATATGCGGGACGTACCTTGTTCAAATCCCGGTGCCGCCGGGTGGTTAGGTATTCGGCTCTCGTGGTGGGTTCACAACTCGAAAAGGAGTCCAATAGAGATTTCCAGAGTTGTCTCTTGGCGGCTCCCCTCCAACCACAGGCGGCATTGTTGAAGAGCATCCGCCACCGCTGTGCGGGGCAAGTGCTGCTTCCGGTTACCGACTGGGAGAATAGGTACCAGCGCACTCCCAGCCTCGTGCTCTGCCAATATGGGAACCCAACGCCTTTATAGGGGTGTTTGTCGCCAACCCGTAAGCACCCTACCTCAATATGTGTACATGGGCACCACATGGCAAACGGTCGTCATGGGAGCGCCCCAACGCTCCTTTTCTGGTGCTCAAGAGGCTGTCAACCGGAATTTAGGACGCAGGCTCCTTTCCCAAGCCTATCACTTCTGAAGGAAACCCGAGGCCAGGCCTGGGTACACATGTACTCATTTGTACCCGTCGGTACCCACTGGAGGCGGGAATCGAACCGTCCCGCAGCCGAGGATGGTGCTCCACAACTGGGCCGTGGCTGCGGTGCGGAACACCCACCACAGTATGTTGCAAGGGAAAAGCAAATGATGAAACCATTCCTGTATCAAAGGTTTACTTCTATAAAAGCGATTCTGCCAATTTAATAGAGCAGAAAATACAAATTAAAATAGCATTTCAAAAGAAAGATACAGGCTTGTGGTGCGCAGCAGCAGCAGATTGAGGGAAAAGTAATCACAAATAGACGTCACGGCGCTCTTCCTTGCAGCTTAGCGCTAAAGAATTCTAAAATGAAGAAAATCGCCAGTAGGTGCGCCACTTTTGATTACACGAATTCTCTGTTAACCAGGTTTAAATATTTATAAGCGTTTGCAGCAAATTATAGGCTCTTAAACTTGTTTCGTTATTTTTGCAATGAAGGTGTAAGCAATAGGAAATGAGTAAACTCTTCGCTGCATGACGTAAAAAGTACACCCACATGTTAGTGGTCATGAGGGAGTGTACGAGTGAAATAAAAGAACTGGCACTTTCGCCCGAGAAGGCAAGAGTGGATAGCCATAGCAATGTACTCAACCCATACACCGAGTAAGGCTAGTGGTAGTAAGGCCTTACAAATTGCAGTAAACATTCACACACTAATTATGTCATGCTCGTGCATAGAAACAAAAAAATTTCGCTCGCTTCACCACTTAAAGTTTGCCGCATCTCGATGCAAAAGTCATATCACCTTAGACTGCATACCAGTACAAGGGCTGCATACATTATGACACAATACAGTTTTAAAACGGCACCACACTACACCGACCTAAGCGACGGTGATGGCACCAGTCCTCCCATGCACCTGCCGCGACTGCTGCTGCAACCGTGGCAGTACCTACGACGAGCGTGACGTTGTAACCACAGAAACACATGCAAGAAGCAAAGACGCCGACGCCACACTCTCTCCCCGTCTCGTTATTCGTCAAACGATTCAAAACCAATGGAACGCATGAAGGACAACTTGCTCTACGCTACATGCACTTTCTAATATATATATATATATATATATATATATATATATATACAGAGCAAGAGAGCAGCATGCAGCGTGTCTCAACCAGAGCACCTTCGGCGATCTCGACCTCGCGCCTCCCGGACTACTGGCGATTTGGCTGCAGCGCCGGGCATTCCTCTTCACTGCGATCGCCCCCATAGGAAAAGGATCCATCCTGGCGACTGATGGTGAATCATGGTGAATCACGGGGTGGTAGTACGGCTTTAGGCGCTGTACGTGGACGGGTTCACGACCACGACAGCCTTGGTCCGTAGGTGGCGTGACAGGCTCGACAATTTAGTTCACAGGCGATGTCTACGCGACAACACGGTAGGGCCCTTGATATCTGGAGACAAGCTTGGATGAGAGTCCAGCAGGAACGGCAGGAACCCAAAGCCACACAAGGGACTGCGGACGAAAGTGACAATGCGGGTGATCATCGTCATGTCGAGATTTTTGTTCCCATTGGTCAGTGGCTGTAAAAGAACGGGTGAGCTGACGGCATTCCTCTGCGCGGCGGGCAGCTTCAGAGATGGGCGTACATGAGTCGGGTCTGTACGGAAGAATTATGTCGAGGGTAGTCGAAGGTTCGCGGCCATACAAGAGGAAGAATGGGGAGAAGTTTGTGGTCGCCTGTGGTGCAGTGTTGTAGGCGAACGTGATGAATAGCAAAATGAGGACCCAATCATTGTGATTAGAGGCGACGTATTTGGGGAGCATGACGTCAAGGGTGCGGTTGAATATTTCCGTCAGACCATTAGTTTAAAGATGGTAGGCGGTCGTGGTGCGATGAATGATGAGACATTCAGCAAGGAGCGCGTTTATGACTTTGGAGAGGAATACACGTTCTCTATCACTCAAAAGCTCGTGAAGTGCACCATGACGGAAAATAAAGTTTTTCAGGAGGAAGGATGCTATATCACGAGTGGTGGCAGCAGGCAGAGCGGCTGTTTCTGCATATCGCGTCAAATGGTCTATGGCGAAGACTTGTTCTTGAATGCTTGTTCTTTGTGAGATACATGGTAGACATGCTGTCGGATGGGTATTTCGGCGGGTTTGGTTGAAATTCTGTGCTGCGCATCGAGTTTCTGCTTGGATTTCTGACTTCGTGCAAAGCCGTTGCTAAAGGAAAGCAAAGATTATCTTGCTCTTGAAGTCGTTAGTTCGGAATTGACATCGAGGTCAAGTGTAGACTGCTTGTCGTCGTCTGGGATGGAGGAAAGCTCTGCGGGTGATAGGTTAGTACTTGCGTCGCCGACTTCTTTGATGTAAGCGACAACAGTGTCCCTCGTGAAGTGCACGTATTTGCGACTAAAAATAGTGATTAGGATTTCAGTAGGCTGTTTGGTCAGTTCGTGGAGACCGCGGGTAACACATGCTTGATGAGAGAAGAGGATGGACGCATTGGTTTCTACAACTCCAATGTCAGTTCGGTCCTTGTTGCTCATTAGGGTAACGGATACAATGGAACCAGACGGGACGGTAACGGAATCTTCAGACACGCTACGGTATCTCGTGCGATTTGCAGTCGTGCGAACTGGCGTTACGTGAGAATGTTACCAGCAGCTATCGACGATATATAATGGCCCCATATTCTATAAGAAAGTCCATTCTTAAGATGCCTGGAACACTCCCGCAGCACGACGAAAGATCCGATGAAGGCAGAGCCGCAGATATGCACTCGAGCAATGCATCCCCCAACCGGCGTCACGAGATGACCACCCGCAGTACGGAGCTGGGGACCGTTTGATGGTGTCGTCACCTTTCGGAGAGTAGCCACGAATTCACCACTCACAGCGGAGTAGTCGGCGCCGGTATCAACGAGGGCGGTGGCTTGGTAATTGTCAGCCGCTACGGCTATATGGACGGAAAGTCTTGTGTCGTTATAAGAAGATGGCGCGGCAGGTTAATCATTGTGGTTAATTTGTCGTGCCGGAGGTTGCTTGCCAGAACGATAAGCAGTGCCTCCACCCCCGGAGGTTGCTGTCCTCAGTTTTCGTGACATGGGCGTGGACTTTGGGATCTTGTGCGAACATCAGCAAACTTGGAATAGCGGCTAGGCGAGATGATGCGCCGAGCTGATGGTGAACGTAATTGGCGTCGTTGTGTGGGAGAACACGGTGCTTGATAGGCCAAGTACTGTTAAACCTCGCGTGGGTGTTCACCATTACTTGGTTGGTGCGCGTAAGGGTGAAATCCCTGAAGACCCTCCCTCGGATAAGGGCACTGACGATACAGATTGTCCGCGTCGCTGCATTGGTAGCAATGTGGCCTATTATCCGAGGTGTGCAACACGTCTGATTTCCGTGTGATCTCTCCCGGAGAAATGCACTCATACGTCTTCAGATCTGTAGCGGGAAATTGACGTGGTAAAGCTGAAACAGTGCAAGGCAAGCGTCGTCCCGTAGACAGTTGAGGACTACGGAAGGCTTCGGAATATATCAGGACTAGGGTTTGCGCTCACGTTGGTGCCAATGATTAGGTCAGGGTTATGATTTCTTCGCGAATGTTGTCACCAGGACTTTCTATCTCTCGGCCATACCTGCATCACCAAGCCGGAACACATGCCCTCGACAAACAATGGCCAGGCTTTCGTTTGGCTTCAGAAACCAACTCTTCAGAACCTGCTGGGCCTTGTCGTTCCTTTCGGGGCTGCTGTATGTCTCGCGCAGTGGTCGTCAGAATTCTTGCCAGCTAGCAATGGAGCCCTCACGATGCAATGGAGTCCTCGAACCACGTGCGAATGTAGTATTCAAGCGTAAAGTACACGTAGCGCAGTCTCATACAGTCATGTGATTCATTGACTGCGGCGACTCGGTCGAAGTTTTGAAGCCAATCCTCCGCGTCCTCAAACACGTCGCCATGAAATGACTCGCCATGAAAGACAACACTCACGTTAGAAGTGGATTGGGCTGTGTCGCTCTGTTGCATCTGACGTACTTCAGTGGTGGACATTCTTACCGGGCTCAATGGGCCACATTCAAGAAGTAGTCCTTTCAAGCGGCGGCTGTGTCGAAGTGCCCGGGTGCCGGGTTTTCCTCTGGAATTCTGGAAATGGTGGCAAGATCTTGACGCCTCGGGAAGTCACATTGGTGTACAGGATGGTACCCAGCACCTCTACCAGCTTGGCGCGTTAATTACACGACACGCAACAGCCGGCCACCCAGCAGAACAGCTCCTATAGAGCAGAACATTTCCTTCGTCTCTCTTAACAGAATCCTCCGCGGCGCGCAAAATAAAGCTCAATCAAACTGTAACCGCATAACACACCACTGACTGTACGTGTCAGTATACATTACAAGCATAAATTCCCATAGGTAAGAAAGGAAAGTGCGGAACAGGCTGGGAAAGTTAATCAGTCGGCAAACTTGCCTTTTGTCTTCGTCCAATGATTAAGGCGACAACCTTCAAGACCAGGCCAACACGCTTGGACAATATTTCGAGCCTGTATCTAGCTCGGCAAACTCTTCAGACTGATTGTAGAAGCATAAACAGATAGGAGAAAGTAACGCACAGAACCTTAAAAGTAGTGGAAGGGAACGGTATAACCAGCATTGCCGAGTTCAGGACTTCTTTGAACGACTGCGAGAAATCAGCACGAGGAGCTGATACAATCATGTACATAATTGTACAACATCTTCACCCTGACTCGCAGATAGAACTGTTGCCTTTTTCAGGATTATCTGGGCCACAGGAGACAACCCATTGGCATGGAAAGACGCGATTGTAGTCCCTGTCCTGAAACAAGCTAAAGATCCGTCCTTTTTGGAAAGCTACCGGCCCGTAGCGCTCACAAGCTGCTTATGCAAACTCTGAAAAAATTATTGTGGATAGCAGGGTTTGAAACTCTTGAACCAAACATGCTACTCGATCCACATCAATGCGGTTTTAGGGAAGGGCGGTCGACGGCAGGGCACTTCGTTTGCATGGAAGAATATATTCGCGACGCTGTTATAAAAAAACATTTTTTTGTTGTCCTGATTTTAGATGTAGAAAAGGCTTACGATACGACTTGGCGGTACGGAATATTGCGTTACCTATGAGAAATGGGCATGTCCGGAAAATGGTTAAGGTAACTGAAAGTTATCTATCAAAAAGCCCGTTTTGTATTAGGGTTAGTAAAGTTTTATCGAGACCATTTGTGCAAGAAATAGCGTTACCACAAGATCACGTGCTTAGCAACATACTTTCTATCGTAAAAATGATTTGCTTGCACTCTCAATACCGTGCAGTATATTTCGTTCCGTATACGTCGATGACGTTTAGACCGGATTTAAGTTATGTAACCTCGCAGTATGTGAGCAACAAGTTTACCTTGGTCGGAAGGAGGTGTCTAAATTGGCAATTGAAAATGGCTTTAGGCTCACCGGCAACAAAAGTACCTACGTGCTTTTCAAAGAAAAGGGAGGCCTCAGCGCAAATCCTCATGTAGAACTTCATGGACAGCACATACCTATGAACATACAAAACAAATTTTTGGGCGTGATACTATACACAAAGCTTACATTCAACCTACACATGAAGTATCTGAGGACAGATGTCGGAAAACAATGATCATTCCTGAAATTTTTGTCGCGCGCAACATGCGGTGGTGGTATCAAATGCCTTACGAACTTCTTTACAAAAGCGTCATGCGTACACGCTTAGACTACCGGGCCATAGTTTCTCAGCCTATTTAGAAAGGCGCTAAATATCAAGCGCCTTGAAGGTGCTAGATCACGTTCAGAATCTTGGCATATGCCTGGGTGGTAGTGCCTTCAGGAGAAGTCCTGCAGTGACCCTCTACGTGGAAGCTGATGAGTGATCTTTGCATCTACAAGCATATTCTCTGATTGTTAATGCGGAATCTGAACGTCCTTCCTACACAACCTTTAATGACCTCAGCCTCGATCAGCAGCTAGAGAACCCTTCTCACTGCATGTAAGAACATTTAGCGTGGAAATGGGTGTTTTACTCATTCAACATAGTCTGATGACCCCAGCAATGTCAATGTAGTTTGTTGTCAAAAACAAAAATATATAAGACATGGCACAAACACGTGTAAAAGCTCGTGTAAAACACGTGTAAGCTAGAAATAATCAATTTCTAGGTTATCAGAGGTGCCTTCGCAACGCACTTCATCGGACTTCTGAATGAAGAATGCCTCAGCAATTTCCCGCGCAGTCTTATCTTTGTGCCTTGATAACACATCAGTTTCATTTACCAACACTTTACAATTGAATTATTTGCAATGTGAGCACAAATTAAACCACGTCTGCCCTTTCAATAAAGCTCTGTCGTCCATTAATTGGTTATTCAAACACGGGCCGGTCTGGCTGGCGCACCACTTCCCGCAGGACAGGGGAATGTGATACACCACACTCTTTCTACCGGTTGTGCTCGTGCAGCGTGACTCGCATGAAACGGAACACATGGTCGCCTATGCTGGCCGAGAACTGTGAGACACTGAGCATCATTAGCACACTAACGAGCTCGAGTGTCCAGCGGTGGTCTTGAGTATCGACAAGTTCGAACATTTTTTTTTTCGGACGAAACTCCACAATTGTGACAGATAATTCAGCGATTGCCCGAATGTTCTCGAAGTAGCGCCTAAAGCACAAAATCTCAAGGTGAACCAATCGCCTTCAAGAGTACACCGACGACGTGCGACATCGCGCCGGTGCACTGATCCACGTGGCTGGCGTTCTCTCCCGCGACCAGGGCGTCGACGGTTCGCACAGAATGGAAGATGGCTCGATACTAATTTCCCCCCAATGACTAATGCGAAGAAAGGGAGCGGAATGATATGATCACTTCGCTGGCGGTCACCTCGACTAACTGCATGTTTGGGATGTGGGAGGGCCCTCTGTACTCTCGTGACTCGCAAAAGAATTTGCGAGATGAACAACGCCTCCTGGTCCTTCCCACCCATTAGCGCTCCCAGACATTAGGCGCTATCCATGACACACCGGAAGGAAGACATGACGGCCATATGGCCACGCTGAGAAAAGCTCAAGAACGCTTCGGGTGGTCCAGAATGAAAATCAGTGTCCGCTCATACGTGGCGAGATGCGAGGTGTGCCAGAAAGTGTGAATGACAGAGTGCCAGTCTGGTCTTCTCACGCCAATTCCACTATGAGAGTTGGTTTTCGACACCGTTGGTATTGAACACATTGGCCCACTCTGTATCATAGCAGTTGACAAGCGCTACATCCTAGTAGCCTGAGACTTCTTGTCGAAATTCGTGGAGGTGGCTGCCGTGCCTTCCGTCGCCACCCGCTTTGTCGCCAATTTTCTACAGCACCGATTTGAATGAAAGCACGGTCTACCAAGGAAGGTGATCTCGGATAGGGCAAGAACGTTCCGAAGCCGCGAGCTCCGGCCTATCTCTCTGCGGACCTATCGCTCTGAGGCAGCAGTCGAGTACGCCTTTGTATATGCCTACCATCTGCAAGGTAGGGATCTAACCGAAAGGTCAAGTCAGATCATCCAAGCTGATCAACAGTCAGCTTTACCCTTCTGAGGGTGAACGTGACTGATAGAAGCACCCAGAAGCAGCCGCGTATGCCGCCAACACATCATTTCATTTCTGCTAGGATGACAACATATACAATTGTGTGCAGACAACTGCCATAATTCAGGCCCGTAAATGTCGGACACTCCGTGGCAAGAAAAACATGATTGCGCAATATGAAGAAGCGCTGCAACGAATGACGTCATCCTCCTGCACTAGGTACGAGCTCGGAGATGTGGTGTGGTTGAGGCGGCCCGCGCCGACGCACAGTCAGAAACTACTTGCAAAATATGAGAAACCCCTCGTAATCACCGAACAACTGCGCCCTCATACTTGACGGGTGAGTAGAACTTTTAGGTGGCGCAGACAGATGCTGAAAATTTTGCCGCGCACATGTCCCGCCTGTAAATAAAGGGTTCCCCATCACAACTGTAATTGCTGTGCTTGCTGCGCTTCATCTGAGCGAAGGCAGTGTGGCTGGGTGTGGGGAAGCGGAAGACGAGAAGTGGACGAAGATCAAAAGAGACTAAAGCAGGTAATCGCAAGGACGGCATCTTGTCTGCTTCTCTCCTTTACAATAATAAATGCGTTTAGAGTAATGAGTCGCACCCCCATGTTTGGCTGCGAAGTGGGGATTAGCTTAAGCATTTCAGTTCATTCATTACCATTCTTCATTCCTATAAAGATTTAGCGCTGTAGAGAAGGTAGCGACATATTGCGGTTGTCGCCAGCACTTTAAATTCATAATAAGTAAGTATCAATTTTGATATCGTGTACGGGCACACGCTTACGCAGTGCCTATTGAATCTCCCAGGACGAGTTGCTTTTATAAATAGCTCAAAACCTTCGATTTCATTTCAAGAGAGCCAATGATAGCGCAGCTGAGAGCCGGAAAATCTTTACCATGGGCATCGTCATCATCGTATAGACGGACCTCATAAGCTGTTCGCAATTCGTGGTGTAGCTAATATTTCCTCTAAAGCACACACGTCTAAATAGTTTTACGAATACAAAATAATATGGGTTGAATTCATTTATTCATTTCGTGTGGCATGCAAATACAGAACCACGTTGAGAAGGCGAAATGCTGACTATGTAGTGGTTTAACTTGAATCGTCGCGAAATTCCCTGTAACACGAGACATGCAGACATTTGGTTACCACGATTTTGTCGTAATAATTGTGGACAGCAACCAGTATCCTACCTCATTGCTGATCTGCTGAACACCCTAAACACAAATGGATTAAAGCCGGTTTCTATGCCTCCTGGCTCCATTTTCACTTATTTCCTTTCGCAAGATCCCGCTGTCTCATTCCTGTAATTGTACTTGAACATTGTACACATATCTGTATGCATGAGCACGTATATTCCTACATATATATATATATATATATATATATATATATATATATATATATATATATATATATATATATATATATATATATATATATATATGTCCTCTAGGATAGGATAGGATAGGAATAACTTTAATAAAATGCCGGCTAACGACGATTTAACGAGTCGTGACGCTGGCCAAGCGTCGACCCGGGGTTATACCCTACTCTGCACTAGCCCAGTTGGGCCCGTTTGTAGTGGGTCATGAGGCTTGTGCTTTTCGAGTGCACCCCGGGCCTGCTGGACGGCCCATAGTTGTGAGTCCTTGTCTGCTGACTGCAGTGCACTTTGAAGTTCTGGCGGGTAAGTCCTGGAGGTAGCTGCCGTCGGGAACCTGGCACAGTCCCACATGATGTGCCATTGGTCCGCCGGACCCGCTGCACAAACACCGCACAGCCCACTCGGATAGAGCTCTGGGTGAAGCAGGTGCAGCATTACGGGGGCGAGGAGTGACGCGGTCTGTATTTGTCTTAGGATTACGCCCTCCTCCCGAATGAGTGCCGGGTGGGGAGGCGGCATTGTCCGTCGAGCTAAGCGGTAACACTTGGTTACTTCGGCATAACTAGTCAATCTGTCCTTGGTTTCGAACCACTACACGGAACGGTCACTCTCGGGGGCGCGGAAGGTAAGCGCTCGTGCCGCCGAATGGGCCGTCTCGTTGTGGTTCGGTAGGATGCACACTCGCCGGCGTGCGCCGGGAACCACTTGATACGGACGGTGCTGCCGCGGTCTTGAAGTTGGAGCTTGCCGATGATGGCAGCCGCCGGCGCGCATTTTCGCCCCTTGGCAGAGTTGCGCACGGCATTCCTCGAGTCGCTGAGCACGGTGCGACACTGGGCCTCGGTGATCGCCAGAGCGATGGAAACCTCCTCGGCGTCTGTGGCGTTCGTGCACCGCACGCTCGCTGCCGGTGTCTTAATGCCGGTAGCCGCCGCAACGACCACTGCCGCGAAGCCTTCCCGCTTATATTCCGCGGCGTCCACGTACCGGGCGTGCGGGTCTTAAGCGTGTTGCTCGGTGAGGGCCTTGGCCCGCGCCTGCCGCCGTTCTTGGTTGTATTCTGGGTGCATGTTCTTCGGGATGGTGTCCACGTAAATGTGGGCCCGCGCCTCATCTGTGATCTCGCACGGTTGCCGGCTGGGAGCTTGGGGGTTGTACCCCAAGGACGTCAGTATACAGCGGCCCGTCTTGGTGGTAGAGAGGCTCTCGAATTGCGCGGTGAGCTGCGCCTCGGCTATTTCTTCTAGGGTGTTATGGACGCCGAGCTGCAAGAGCCGAGCCGTACTCGTGGTCTCCATTAAACCCAGCGCTGTCTTGTAAGCCCGTCTGATCAGCGTGTTGATCTTGGTCCTGTCAGTGACGTGCCAGTTGAGGTAGGGCGCAACGTAGGCGATGTGACTGATCACGAACGACTGGACAAGGCGCACGAGACCGTCTTCACCCATGCCCGCCCGTCGTGTAGAGACTCGATGTATGAGCCGGATGGCGTCCATTGCCTTGGTGGTAAGCTTGTTGATGGTCTCGTCGTTGCGGCCGCTCTTGTTGAGCAGCAGGCCCAGGACCCTGATCTTGGGAACTTCGGGGATGCGTTGCCCCGACGCAGTCACAATTTTGATGTGATCACACGCCCGAAGAGGAGCGCGCTTCCGTCCCGGTCGAAGCGGTGTGACGACGAACAGCTCGGATTTGGCGGGCGAGCACATTAGGCCTGTGCCATCAAGGTGCTGCTCGATGGCGGTAACCGCCGCTTGCAGCTGTTGCTCAATGCTGGCGTCGGTGCCGCCGGCCGCCCACAGGGTAATGTCGTCGGCGTAGATCGTATGCCGGACGCCGGTCCCCGTTACTGCCCTCGCTACCCCGATCATGACGAGGTTAAAGAGCAACGGCGATATGACCAAACCCTGTGGAGTACCCGTACTACCGAGCTTGTGTTCGGGGAGCTTGAGGTCTCCGGCGTGCAGTTCTACCGTGCGGTTGGTCAAGAAGTCTTGAATATAATTGTAGCCCGTTACCCCCATGTTGAGTCTTGATACTTGTCCTAACATGGCTGAGTGTTTGACTTTGTCGAATGCACTTTGTAAATCGAGACCCAGAATTACTTTGCTGTCTTGTGTCTTGTTGTCGACGATTTCTTGTTTGAGTTGTAACATGGCATCTTGTGTGCTGAGTCTGCGCCGGAAGCCGATCATCGTGTCAGGATAGAGGCCTTCCTTCTCTAGGTATTCCTGCCACCGGTTGGCAACCACGAGCTCCAGCACCTTGCCCACGCAGGACGTCAGCGAGATGCGACGCAGGTTGCCGATGTCCAGTGGTATGCCCGGTTTCGGAATCAGGATCGTTCTTGCCGTTTTCCACTGTCGGGGGAGCTTGCCCGAATGCCAGCATTCATTGAAGTAATCGGTTAGGGCCTCTATCGAAGCATCGTCCAGGTTGCGTAGCATCTTGTTTGTAACGAGGTCCGGGCCGGCTGCTGAGCGGGTGTTGAGCTCGTGCAGCGCTACCCGTACCTCTGATATGGTAATGTCTCGGTCGAGCCACGCGTTGGGCAGCCCCCCGTACGGCGGGTGGGTTTCCGTTGGCGTGTCTGGCAGATACTTGGCTTCCAGGCTCCTGATAACAGCGTCTTTTCCTTGTTGTGTGATGGTGTGCATGAGACGGGCCAGGCGGTCGCGCTGGTTTGACGCGCTGGTTTGACTTTGATTCCATGTACAACTGCGATGCAAATCCCTGTCAGCTCGGTTGCAGATCTCGTTCCACTGTTGACGGCACAGGAGCCTGCAATGTTGTTCAATGGCCCTATCTAAGTCAGCCACCTTCTTCCTCAATTTGCGATTCAGCCGGTGCTGCTTCCAACGCGCCTGTATCGAACGTTTGGCCTCTATCAGGTGGGCCAGGCGGCTGTCCATGATGAAGACGTCCTCGTCTGTTTCTATGGTCTTTGTGGCTGAGCGCACTGCATCGCGGAGTTCCGCCGTCCAGGTTTCGATCTCTGTGATGTCTTGTGCTGTGGTGAGGCGCCCCTTGTTCGTCCCAGTCCGTCCCATTATGTATAATGTAATTTCTCCGTGATTGGTTGGGTATCGTAATTTCGAGGATGTAATGGTCAATGCCCAGGTCGACGCCCGTGTTGTGCCATGTTACTTTGCCCGTGTGGTCATTTTTATGAACGTAAGGTCTGGTGTGGTGTCTCGTGCTACGGAGTTGCCGATGCGGGTAGGATGCGCGGGGTCCCTGATTAGGACACATTTGTGGTCCAGGGTATCCTGTAATAAGTCCCGTCCCTTGGCTGTGTCCTTCACATAACCCCACGCTCGATGGGCGGCGTTGAAGTCCCCTCCGATCAGCAACGTGTTGTCTCTGGCTTGGGTGCTGGCTGTGTGTAGTAGGGTCTTGAATTTCTGTGTTTGGTGCTTGGGATTACCGTAGATGTTGGCGATGAACAGGCTGTCTTTCCGTTGTTTGCTTGAGATGCTTTCGGTGAAGGCGTATTCCACCCTGCTGCGGCCGTGTTTGAGTTGGTGCTCGATGAACGTGAGCCCTTTGCGGACGAACGTGCAGACGCCCCGTCCCTCCGCCTGGCTAACGAGAGCGCGATACCCAGGGAGGGTGGGGGTCACCGTCGCCGTTTCTTGCAGCAGGATAATGTTGGGTTTCTTGTTTACTGTGGTAATATGTTGTTGCAGCACTGCTTTCTTGTTGTTGCAACTGTGGCAGTTCCACTGCCAGACCGTAAGGCCCGGTAGCGATGCTATTGTGGATTGGTTTTGGGACATAGTTGTGGCGAGGGTGGGGCTTGCGTCTGTTCTTGGAGGTATGGGTGTTTGGCGAATTCCGCTGAAAAGATGGGGCTGCGGACTATGGGCTTGAGGGTGTGTTCAATGAATTCGAAACGCTCTTGTATGGTGCGGAAGGACGTGGTGATCAGTTCCTCCAGCCGTGCCAGTCGTTGGTCGGTCACGGGAGCCGTGCTGGCGTAGGTGTTGGCGAGCGCTTCAATTTTGGCTTCGAGCTGAGTTTTCAATTGGGTCAGGTCCTTGTTATGTCGTGATGAAGTGCGTGTTCGTTTCTTGGTGGTTGGGTCAGTGATCTTCTCCTCCTGGGGCGCGTCTTTGGTTTTGTCCTTTGATTCTGTGACTTGGTGCGATAGCGTGTCGGAGTTCTGCTCGGGGACAGCGGTGGGTGTTGGTTCGGTGCATGCTCGTTTCTTGGGGTTTGGATCAGTGGTCTTCTCCTCCTGGGGCTCGTCTTGGGTTGTGTCCATTGATTGTATGCCTTAGTGTGATGGCGTGTCGGTGGCGGGTGTAGGTGTCTCGGGTGACTGAGCTGGCTCTGTCCTTGGATGGGCTTGCTGTGCTTGAAGTTCTTTCTTGATCTCGGCTAGCTCTTCGGCAAGCCGGCGCGTGGTTTCCACCAGGGTCGCATTGGTTGCGCGGAGTTGTTCGAGTTCCTTGTAGTAGGGGCTACTAGTCCACGCCTGCCAGCTGCTCGGAGTGCTTCGGCCACTAGTGGCGCTGTTGGAGCTGGCGCTGCTGCCTTTAACTTCGCCCTTGGCTACGTCGGCCCAGCTGACTTTGTCACGGGAGCGCGATCGCTTTGCGCCGCAGCTGTTCCTGTCCGACGAGTCACGGCCGCGGGATGCGCTGCGCGAGGCATGACGGGAAGCGTAACGTCATGCGTGGCGTGAGGCATGGCGCGACGCGCTGCGGCGTCCGCCACGGGAAGCGCTGCGCGAGCGGGAGCGGCCTAGGCGTGGAAAGGCGCTTGATTCGAGTGCTTGCTTTCGCTGTTATTCGGCGTTACGGCGTTCCCATCGCCGTCGCCGCACGACGTACGGAACCTTGTATTTGGCTCTGCAGAGGCGGTCTCCAGTGGGGTGTTCTTCGCCACAGAGCTTGCACTTGGGGACACACTTGTAGCCCTCTCTGGGATTAGAAACACCGCATGAAAAACAGACACGTACGTTTGGTGTGGGGCACACGTCGCGCCTGTGGCCGACCTTGCCGCATACTTTGCACACTTCTATTTGCTTCCTGTAGAGACTGCACGGATAGAGCGTGGATCCATAACGCACATACTTGGGAACCTTGATACCGTTGAACACAACGATTATTGTCGTCGTGTTCCCGATACGCTTCGCTCCCACGGCGAGGGGGTTGTACTTTGTAACGATCTGCTGCAATATTTCGGCTTCGCTGTCCTCGAGCGCTATGCCCCTGATCACGCCCTTGACTGTGTCGTGGGCGGTCGTTCCGTAAGCGCTCACTTCGTATATTTTGCCTTGGACGTTGATAGCTTGTATTCGAGCATACTTTTTCGCTCGCTCCTCACACGGAGTGCTGAGCACCATAATGTTCTGATGGATATTGGGACACGCCGTATCCTCAGCTCGATCTGCCTTCTCAATTCCCGCTGCCGCCATGATGGCAGTAGCCACGCATGCAGCTCCCGCCTCTATTTGTGTAGACTTTGATGCTCCTGATGTATTAATTTTTGTTTTCATTTTCTTTTTAGCTACATTGGCACAGATTATTTTCTGAAATTATTTTGCATGTACGTCTCGGATAGCGTTTTTCATTTCTTTGTTCTACATCAAAGAAAACTTACTACCTGTACATTCAGGTTACTTTATTGAACGTTTCTTTTGCTTAACATTTTCTGTACAGTGCCTAGACTTAAGTTAAGCTGTCATGTACCTATGTCTCTGCTGAACACTGTCGAATTGTACCATAGGGGGCCGGGCTTAGTCACACTGCAGTAATGCAGCTTGTTCCCGCCAGCCCCTTTCTTTCTTTGCTGAGAGATAAAATAAAGTTTGATTTTATGTTATTTTATTTATTTTACGCGGCAAAAGAACGACGCGCGGAGAGCGTTGATCTCATTGTATGAAACATGAATTAACATCTGGGATGCCAAACAATCTGAATATCTCTTGCAGAAATAAAGCTTGCTAATTTCCAACGCCATGATTAAATCTTGTCACAAAGTTAGGCTGCTCTGTAGTGATAGGAGCCTATGTACCGCTGATGTTATTGCTCAAATATTACTGTTTTCGAAGTGTCCAAAGCGAAATGGAACGCGTGCATCAACAATCCATTATGTCGTCTTTAATATACGGCGGATCCATAAGTAGAAAGCCCTGCTGCATTTCACGAAGCTTTCCGCTCCCTGCAGAGCTAAGACGTGAGAATACGTAGCGAGCTGCTTATCACACGCGTATACCTTTCTGTTAGCAAATGAGGTAGTTGCAATCGTTCGCAAAGAAACGGGAGAACCAACGTGTCATAACACAGGCCGACGGCAAATAATGACAGCACACTATAGGGCTGGCGATTCTAGCGAAATGGGCACTTGGAATCAGCTCTAGGCAAATAATACATTGCAGGACAAAAGTTAAGGGCAGAATATTCGGTCTGTGAGCAAGAATTTTCCTTACAAGCGCTGAAACCAACGAAAACAATTCGGCAATGTCCCGGACAGTTATAGGACATTTGTTAATATGCGAGAAGAAAGGAAGCTGCGGGGTGGACGTTTATTAATTACATCATAAGCAGTCAACAAAAGAGGAGATACCAAGGACAATAAACGGGAAATTACTTGTGCGTACTAATTGAATTAAAAAAAATGATAAATTAATGAAAATGAAAGAGCACGAAAAAATAACTGACAGCAGGTGGGATACAAACCCACGTCTTCGCATTACGCGTGCGATGCTCCTACCAATTCAGCTACCGTGGTGACGTTTTACCATACACTTTCTGGGGTCTCTATGTTTTACTGCTAGAACTAACCCTGATATTGTTAGCCAGCGCCACCACTCAAAAACCTAGGCGCCTGAGGTGGAACATCCTTCCGGCCGTACGCGTCGCGAGTGCGTGATTTATTTGGATGACGGCAACTCGCCAATGAACCTAGTTCTAGCAGCAAAACATAAATACTCCAGAAAGTTGGTGGCCAAACGGCGCCGTGGTAGCTCAAGTGGTAAAAGCACAGCACGCGTAAGGCGAAGGCGTGAGTGCGTATCCCAGCTGCGGCCAGTTGATTTTTCGTCCACATTTATTAGCAATCATGTATGATTTCTTTCATTCAATTACTAAGCACATGTAATTTGCCCTATGTAGTGATTTGTGCGTTTGCTTGTTGGATTCTTATGCTTTGATAATGTAGTAACTTCGAAATCACTCAGGCAAGCTACAGCGGTGGGGTAGCGGAAGTGTCTCTGGTTTACAGTTGCGGTGCGGGTTCGAGTCCTCGTTGCGTTTTTTTTTTCTGCCTTGATCGTTTCATTTCTTAGTGTTTATTTTTCGGCAATTTCTGCGCCATGACTGAAACCTTGCCACTTAAATGTGATAATGGCACATCATATGAAGCGGCGCGTCCTCACAGCCCCTCCACAACCGTATCTATTGCACCATCGCGCCCTGCGTATAAATATGCGCTTGCTGCACTGTTTCTACACTACGTGTATTCCTCTGTTTAATGTATGCTCGGTAGCGCATGTAATAACACCACAATAAGCTTATTTAAACGAAAGACGCAGCGGTCCGATGAGTGTGGCAGTCCAGCAGCAGTAAAGATGCACTACTTTCACTAATTTTGTGTTGTTTGATGTGCGTAAGTGGCTAAAATTTCTATCGCCACGGGAGATAAACTGCCGCAGATGAAAAAGAAACGATATAAAAAGAAACGGTGAACAAGTGCCACGCGCAGGACACCGAGCTCAGCAATAATTGATTTAGCCGCAACGCTACAAGATGGCCCAGATACGATCGTCTCTATTCAGTTTTGGACTGCAGCAGTCTTGTTGATTACAGCGTTCTAAACACCATTTCTTGTAGGCTTCAGCTACGTTCTGCTGCCCAACTTTTGTGTATAAATTATGGAACATAAGCAACCACTCCATGTGTCATTAGAAAAGCGAATCCCAGGCGAACTGGTAGTCATTAACATCAAAGTGATCTACTGCACCTATATTTACCATAACGTTTGCACAGAGCGCCGCCTCTATAGGGTGTCCCAGCTAACTTTAACCAAGCCGTTCAACGAACATAAATAATAAAAAGTCGGTGCATGTTACAAATATAGGACATATAATGTTCGGTCGTCAGACCTCTGACGAAAACTGAATGCGACCTGAAAAGCGGTTACTGGAGCTAACTGTTCCGTGCAGAGTTCTTGCGGTTACTTACCGTGTCCATTATTCTGCGAATTGCTGGTTCGA
Organism: Dermacentor andersoni; assembly: GCF_023375885.2. Classification (NCBI taxonomy): domain Eukaryota; kingdom Metazoa; phylum Arthropoda; class Arachnida; order Ixodida; family Ixodidae; genus Dermacentor; species Dermacentor andersoni. The sequence goes on along the minus strand of NC_092816.1, from coordinate 194,956,752 downwards.
CTTCAACATTTTCGTAATCGCGAAATGTTGCAAAAATGACGTATTGCTACCAATCAATTAGGTGGATTGTGAGTGGGGCGTAATGCTATTCTTTGTATGTTTGCAAAAAGCAGACCTGTCATATTACCGCGTCGAGCTCAGTGAAGGCTATTTGTTTGGCTTGCTGTATAAACGTACGTAAAGGCTGTGGAATCAGGTCCGGAAGTTGTTGCATTAGGGATGCGCACGCCGATTTGTATGGACCCCACCGGCCCCGGCACGCTGGATTGTGACAAACACAGAATGAGCGTTGACGGTGGGGAAGCATGTATGTAGCTGTTTAGACTGCCTATGCCCAAGGTATCCTGACGTGGAAATGCAAAAACTGACGAAAAAAGTCGGACGTCGTTTCACTAAAACGCGCCCGGGTTTTTCTAATGCATCCGTCAGAAAGTTGATAGGAGGCGTCGGAAGTACCCTTAGCCACTACATTTGCCTTTTATATTGTTGCACGCATGACAGTATTCTACGATTTGGGTATGTGCCACATGCTATAGTGGGAAACGGGGTAATAGAGGTTTGAGAAAGGAGACGCTCGCGCAGCAATATCGGAAGCTCAGCTGGCGTTCAAAGTCTTCGGTTACGTCGCGTCCCAATAAACTTTCTCTTCGCAGAGAATAGCTCGTAACATAATGCGAAGGAGACTACAATGGTAGCTGTAACACCGGCATATGTCGATCACAGATGCACCATGTAGTAAAAAAAAATGGTTAGTAATAGAAGAAGAACATCTGTTTACAAATGCTCAATTTTTTTACCAGGGACATAGATAACATTACCAACGCTTGTTGCGCATTTAGGAGAATAGGCGCGATGCTTGCTTCAGTTTTCCACTAGGCCTGTAGGATCACATTGTGAGTCGATCGCAGCAATCAGATATACATGTGTTAGAGCTAAAATGTTTTACTATGAAAAAAAAAGGTAAATTGTTATGCAAATGAAATACTTTATTTAAATTCAATTAGGCAGTTGTACACGAAGAACAGAGACAAAGGCGCTGATCTTTCTCTATTAGATTTTGCAGAATACATCACCTTTTACATGTTATACAAACATAAAATGTAGCATACTTTTGGTTGTTCGAAAGAAGCACAGCACTAGAGAGATGGTCGGCTTCTATGAGCGATGAGGCAGCTGGCGTCGGAACGACGGTATTTGTAGGAAGGTCCGCACAACAAGTCAAAAATGAAGTGGCAGTGGGCATTTTCTTTCTCCAGGACCCTTTCAGCGATATACAACATACATCCTTTCTCTGAAAAAAAAGGCAAAAAATATAGAACATGAGCCACACATTCTTTTCAAAGTCACCAGTGCAGCGAAAGCACCTTAACACACATCAGCGTTTATCATGCTACATTAGGCAGAGAATAGCTGTTACCATATCGTATGCGGATAAGATAAAGAAATAACCGTTTATGTTTTCTTCACTAGAGATATCAACTTTTGTCTCAAAGCACTCCTCAAACAGAATTTCGCCCAACTACTGAAATTAAACATCACGAATACAATGGTATTGAGTGCATCTAGAGAAACAACAACTCAACACCGTTGCGATTGACTCATGCCCGAAAATGAAGATTAGGAAATTTATCAAGCAACGCGCTGGTACGGGCTAATTGATAATTCATACTGATCAATGTTTTAGCGCAGAATCAACAAAGAAGCGCATGTTCCGTTCGTGTCTCTCTATGCTTCCTTCTAGGTCATATGCTAAAAAAAACTGATAAGTAAGAAATTTCCGTAGCTGACCGTGGTCGTTTAGCTCACAATCAAAACTTATCATTTATCCGAGGTGTGCGAAATTATCTAAAACGATTTGGTTGTGTTGGTCTCATCCGTTAACTCAGAACCCACCTTTCCGGAGCTTCGGTTAAGGTCGTTTGAAACGCCCCTCATATGCTTCTTCAAGATTTTTGACTCTGCTGAGTATAGGAGATCAGTATAGAGGCTTCGTAATAATTTTGCCCAACGGAGATATCGCCAAGTACCCGAAAGTGTTTGCATTCACATTCCTTGGGAATGCGGCTACCGCAGCCGGTATCAAACGCACGACCTCGAGATCAGCCGCGCAGCGCCATAGTGACCGTACAACCGCGGCGGCTCACGTTTTCTAACGCTGATCACATCCGACTGATCCCGCCGCGCATGCGCAGTATTTTTGGCCTATATGCTCGCTCATCGTCCGCATGGAATATCAGTTTGGCCAGTTTGACCTCTCAGGTCAGCACAGTCATTTCGGGGCCGTATTCACAGAACTTGATTCGTGCACGCCTTGTGATCCACCTGGGCACGGTTAACACCTAGTGACTTTGCAACGGAAAGCGACAGTGAGATGACATCTATGGTAGCACAGGCTTCGGAGTGTTGTATTACACAAGAGATATCCTTCGTGCGTAAGCTTCCAGAAGGAAAGCTGGTGGAAACGAATAACATACAAATAAAGGTTTCGTCATTTTCTATGTATTTCCACCAAAAAAAAAAACCGTACTCCTCGGTATCAACCTGAACGCTCGAAATGCTTTTTTTTGTCAACTTAGACCATTCGAAATGTATTGCACAAAACAGGTGAACGTTCGGGAAGCCCAGAATTGCGGCGGTCCGGCTGATTCGATGTCGATACGTGAAGCCTGTATCGCGCACACCTCGAACTACCAGGGGTGGAAGCCGCCGCGGGGGTTTGGTTATGGTGTTGGGCTGCTAAGCACAAGGTCGCGGGATTGAATCCCAGCCACGGCGATAGCATTTTGATGGACGCAAAATGCGAAAACACCCGTGCAAGTTACACATAGGTGCGTGTTTAAGAACCCCAGGTTGTACCCAACTATGGCGTGCCTCACAATGAGATCGTGGTTTTTGCACGAAAGACCCCATAATTTACTTCTGTTTAGCCACGGAAGGAATACAGTAAGCTACGCTGTTCGCAAGCAATCTTTAGCAAAGTTTTTACGCTGAGATGAGGATGCAATCACTGTGGCAGCGCATTTAGCTTTCGGCGTCGTTTGAGAGCGAGGAAGGAGCAAATCGCGGATGAAAGGACAATAAATGAATGAAGCGTGGTCAACTGATAGCACGATCGCCCAAATGCATATTCAGTTGATGCCTTATTCTTACGGTAAACCACTGAGCACCCCTATTGGACAGCTCCCTTTCCCGGGCGGCTGCTACAGCGCCAAGCGCAACCGCGCTCGCCCGTTCACCGCACAACCGTCAAATGAATCGCTGCGGAAGTGTTACACTTTCTTCTCACATTTCTGCGAGAGAAAGGACTGATGATCACGTGGTGACATATGTGGAGCAGACTGAGACGCTCAGTCGGACCAATAGTTGCCCAGGCCTGCGAGGCTAACCTCGCCTGCATATGTCACCGCGACCCCAGAATTATAAAGCGATTGAATGCCTTTGTTTCGACACTAATTATGTAATTGGAAAACAAAGCTCCATATTATATACTTCTTAAGGTTTCAAGGAAAGGGGCCCAGCACCCGTACTTTCATAGGTATGCTATGGGGTCGTGCTGCACGCGGTTACAGTTGCGGTTCTAATGCCACGCATCCACTCAAAATAAGCTCCTTCGGCAGCTGGTACCGTCTGTGAAGTGCCGGTCGACGATGTCGTCGAGTGCCGGCCGACGACGAAACGCACGCTTCCTTCGCATAGGATCGCTGTCGAGGGCACAGAGAGCTATGAAAGTGAGAGAGAGAGAAAACTATAAATTAAAGGTAGGGGAGGCTAACCAGGACTGAGCCCGGTTGGCTACTCTACACTGGGGAAAGGGAAAGGGGACGGAAAGATTAAAAGAAGAGAAAGTCCACTGGAGATATCAGTAGTCGGTCACTCAGTCAGGATCGCAGACGCTGACTCAATCCGGTCGCTTTCAAATATCGCAGCAGCGCTTTTGTGGCTTTTTGTAGCTGCGATATGTGAGGCCATGGTACCAAGATTGTGTTCAAGGTGAACGGCTTTCCATCTAGCTGATTGAGAGCTGTGCAGAGGTCTTGCCTTTCATTTTCAAAAGATGGGTATTAGCACAGTAGGTGTTCTATGGTTTCCTCGACACCGCAGGCATTGCACTCGGCGCTATCAGCCATTCCAATCAGAAATGCATAAGCATTGGTGAATGCGACGCCTTAACGTAAGCGGCACAGCACTGTTTCCTCATTTCTCGGAAGACCTGGTAACAGCCGCAGTTGCATAGAGGGATCGAGGGAATGCAAGCGATGTTGAGTGATTTCAGGTGTGTGCCACTTCTCCAATGTCAAAGAGTGCGCTAGCTTCCCTAAGTGTTGGGCTGCGTCGGTCCGCGATAAAGGTATTGAAACAAGGGTTGCTCCTTTGTGTGCTTTTCTAGCAGCTTCGTCAGCGAGGTCGTTGCCGGAGATACCGCAATGACCAGGCAGCCACTGAAACACGACGTCGTGTCCTTTCGCGATCATGTGATGGTGCATTTCTCGTATCTCCGACGCGAGTTGTTCACATGACCCCCGACGAAGAGGTGCCAGAAGACGTTGTAAGGCCGCCTTCAAATCGCAGAATATAGCCCACCGATTAGCCGGTTGGTTATTAATATAATCAACGACACCTCGGAGGGCAACAAGCTCCGAACCGGTCGATGTTGTCAAGTGAGAAATCTTGTATTGGATGCTTAGTGATCGTGATGATATAACCATTGCACTGGTGGAGCTGGTCTGAGTGGAAGAGCCATCCGTATATATGTAGACTCGATCAAAGTAGAAAGCGTGCAAACAATCCAGAGCTGCTTGCCTCAAGGCCAAGGTAGGCAGGTCGGTCTTCTCTCTTATCCTTGGAACCGTAAGACGCACTTGAGGTTGTTTGAAACACCACGAAGCTGAGGTTGAACGTGCTGAGGGTGTGAAACCCGATGGTAAGGAGGCACGATGGATGCTGACCTTGTTGAAGAAGGACGCCTGGGGTGGTCGTTCTGGCAGGCACGCAAGAGAGCTTGTCTGCATCCGTGAAACATGACGAACATGGACTCTAAGCGTTTCGGTGCTAATGTAAGTCGTGATCGGATGGTCTTATGCCATTATAATGGTTCCAGCAGTTGAGGCGCTGCACGGTAGGCCTAGGCAAACACGTAGTGCCTGCGCCTGCAGGCTCTGAAGTTCTCGAAGATTTGACTTGCATGTTTTAGCTAGCACGGGGGAGCTATAGCGTAGGAATCCGATGAACAGTGCTCGATATAACTGTAGCATGGAGCCCACTGACGATCCCCATGTTTTTCCGGCGATGAACTTGAATACGTGAACAATAGATGTGAGCTTCTTTTTTTAGTGGGCAACACGAGGGCTCCAAATGAGGTCCCGGTCTACAATAATGCCCAAAAGCCGGTGATTTCTCTTGTAGGAGATAGGCTGACCATTGATGCATACTGGATAAGGAGTCATCACTTGTCGCGTAAAAGGGACTAACGCACATTTTTCTGTTGAGATGGTAAGGCCTTGTGTGTGAAGGTAGTCAGATGCCTGTGTTACTGCTTTCTGTAGCCGGGCGCGAGCCTGCAGGCGAGTGACCGCTGATGTCCACATGCAGATGTAGTCGGCGTAGATTGAAACACTCACTGTTTCCGGTAGGGATTCGGCCAGCCCAAGAAACGCGAGGTTGAAAAGAGTAGGGCTTAGAACACCGCCTTGGGGAACGCCTCGGCATGTGTAATGGTCGGTAGTCGGATGTACGAACAAGGACCTTTGTGTCAAGTAGTTACTGACCCATCGATATACTCGCCCTCCTAGTTCAATTCTGAAAAGTGTGTCTAGAATGGTTTGATGGGAAACGTTGTCGTAAGCGCCTTTCACATCAAGAAAGAATGCTACTTATAATCGCTTCCGAGAGTTTTGTTTTTGCACAGATGACACTAGATCAATGACACCGTCAATCGACGAACGACCGCGTCGAAATCCCGACATAGAGTCAGGGTAAATTTTGTGGTGTTCAAGGTACCATTCGAGACGCATGAGGATCATACGTTCCGTGAGCTTCAGGACGCAGCTAGCAAGAGCTATAGGCCGATAGGATGCCAGTTCGAGTGGTGACTGCTGCTTTTAGAAGCGGTACCAGGCGGCTGCGTTCCCATTCCTGTGGGACGACACCATCTTGCCATGACCTATTAAAAACGCTGAGGAGTTCTCTTCGTGATTCTTTGCCTAGGTGGCTCAAAGCAGTATATGTTATGCCATCGGGCCCTGGTGAAAACGAACACCTGCACAGCGCCATAGCAGCTTCTAACTCTTCCATAGAGAATGGAGCGTCCATACTTGCATCTCGTGGGCCGGGGATATTGCCTAGAGCCATGTCAGGAACTAAAACTGTGCCGCCGGCGACGTTCGCACAAAATTCCTCTGCGACGTCTATCTCACGGTGGTTTTGATAGAGAGCAAGGACGTTGAATGTTTGTCGTTGCTGCGGACTTGAGCAAAGACCCCGTAGGGTACGCCACACACGGGACAATGGCTTGCGGGGGTCTAGTGAGTCGCAAAAACATTTCCATCTTTGATCCGGTAGCTTATCCATTCGGCGTTTGATCTTCTTTTGCATGCACCGAGCTTCTCTGAGGTCAAGAATTGACTTCGTGCGCGTGTACCTCATTTCAGCTCAGCGACGTAGCGAACGAAGCCTTTCCAATGCAATGTCATTCTCTGCACGCTTTGATGGATGTGTGAAGCAGCGTATACAATCTTGCATAGCGTCTGCAATTATGTCTTTTAATCTGCGTGCAATATGTGTCTTGCATGTGTCTTCTACGCGATCGTGAAAGACTAACCAGTCCATTTGGCGAGAGACAACCGGTAATGCGGCGTCTAGTCCATCGATTCTCACATAGGTCGGAATATGATCACTTTCATGGGTTTCGATATCAGCGAACCACTGCACGCTCAAAGTCAGGCAACGTGACACCAAAGTCAAGTCAAGGCAGCTGCTGTACGTAGTTCGTCGCAGAAATTTCGGGCTTCCGTCATTCAGAAGACACAGATTGTGGCCTGATGCAAAGGATATTAGTGACCTGCCCCTCGAATTTATCCTGGAGCTTCCCCATATATGGTGGTGAGCGTTGAAGTCCCCTGTTATTATCCAAGGACCGGGAGTAGCAGCCATAGTATCTTCCAGTCTTTTTCTATCAAACTGACTTGTTGGGGAAAGGTACGCGCCAATAAGAGTAAAAGACAGCTTCTTCTTTTTCACAGTAACACAGGCGTATTGGTTACCGTCGTATGGCGCTACGTGTTGGAAAAAATACGTAAGGTCCTTGCGAATGTCAACCACAACCTTACTACTACTGACACACGTGTTTGAAACAAAAGATTCATATCCCGATAGTCTTATGAAGGCTGATAAGTTCGGTTCACAGATGACCAGTATAAAAAAATGGTTTTCAATTATGAACTGTCGAAAATCCGAAATACGGGACCTCAGGCCTCTCGCATTCCATTGGAATATGGAGGCACTTCTGACATCAACCCGGAACGATCGTTGTTGTTGTCGATGAGCCATGGTTCTGCTGTAGAAGTTCTCAAGTAGTCTTAAAAGAGGAATACAGAAGGAAGCCGACGCTTTCGGCACTCCCAAAATTACGATAGAACATCCCTATACATAGCACCCACAACAGTAAATTTCACTGCCTATCACACTTTGACGTCGTATCACCATGCATCGCTCCTTGGCTTCTGCTCTGCTGTTAAAACACGATGATGCCGCGCACTAAGTCAAGAGTTTATTTTTGCTAGTTATGGCGGGTGCATTCCGACAGAGGCGAAATGCACAAAGCCGCGTACACACAAATTTTGGAGACCGGTAATAAATCACAGGCTCGTGATTCCGAGGACTGAGGCCCCTATCTACGCTGTCTGTTGTAGCCCAAGTGGCACTTCATACAGGTCAAGGCTAACCAGTGAACATCAGCACGAAGCTCAGCGCCAAGCTTGCCATAAATTTACACCCTCATAAGAATGCACATTTCGGCGCACGTCAGCATACCGAAGAGCACCGTGCACGAAGCATACAGCGATTCAACATTGTAGTTGGTTTCGGATGAAATCAGTTCAAGTCGTCGATCTTGCGACACTGACGCACTTTGTTGAGTGTAATCACTGCACATATAGTACGATGCCAAATGGAGGGCAGTGGTATCCAAGCGGCACCCGATTAAAATGCGGCGTTGCAGTACGAAGCGAAGTGCGGCTCAAGAGCAACTTTCCGTTTAAATTCCGTACGAACCTTGGATGTTGTAAAACGTCATGAGCGTATTTTCATGTTCACGTCAGGACGGAGGCATCTAACAGCAATCTCTAACAACCCCACACCTGCGCTGGTTCCAAGGTATGCCTGCAAATTACCTGATTTCATTAACCCACCTCATTTACCACCATGCGCAACAGCGTTTCCTTTCGCCAGCACCCACTCTGTATTTCTAATCTACTACTCCTATCAATGAATCACGCGGCCGTCCTACCAGCTATTTTTCATCTTAATTCGAACTAAGACTTCCTCCGTTTCCTCTCCGATCTACACCGCTTTGTTCCTGTCTCTTAACGTTAAGCTTAATGTATTTCGTTCCATCGTCTGTTTGAGTGGTCCTTAACTTATTCTCAATCTTACTGGTTACCCACCGAATTTCTGCCCCATATGATAGTGCTTGAAGAGTGCAATGCTTGTGCACTTTCCTTTTCGACCACAGCGGTGAGCTCCCGGTCACGATTTGGTAATACCGGCTGTGTGTGCTTCCAGCCGTTTATATTATTCTATAAACTTCCGTCTAATGACGAGGGTTCCCTGTAATTCACTTAGGTAAGTTTAGTCTTGTGCATCCTCTAGAGGCTGGCTGTCGATCATAAATTCTTGTTCGATTGAAAAGTTATTAAATATTGCCTTTATCTTCTGCAAATCATTCTTCAACCTGCTCTTACACTTCCTCGGATAAGGTTCTCAATCAATTGTGCATTGTTTCCCCAGCAATGCCGAACAGGACAATGCCATCGGAAAGTTGAAGCTTGTTGAGCTCTTCAGCGTTGACCATCCCCTTGATTCTTCCCAGTTCCCACTCTAATAGCTTGAATGCTTCTTTAAGCATGTAATGAATATGATTGGAGAGATTGTGTCTCCTTGCCCGGCCCTTTTCTAGATAAGTATAATATGTGTGACATTATTCTTATGTGGCGAGCCGTATGCTGCAAGCACCACGGCCTTGGTGTGAAGTTCATTCCGTCCTTCAGTACAATTCATACGGTATGCATTTACACCGCTAATTACACACAAATGTCGTAGCATCGCCCTACACACTGAAATAATTTGCTTGAACTATGCGCCGCCGGAACAGCACCCAAGACAGCACAATTTGAGTAACTTAAATGCTGATTTCGCTTGCACATCGCGTTTTAGTGATCTCGATTAGCGTGTTACAGGCTTCACATTGTAGACTTCACGATACCAGGCCACTGTTGTTGGCTTTCATGTTGTCATGCATTTACGTTGTCCATACTACTGCGCAGCAGGTGCAGATCAGCGTAGGACTGCCGCTGGCTGGAAGAAAGCTTTTACGCTGAATTCATGAACGCCTGTTAACTGTTCCTTAAATGAGAGGAGGAAACTGTAGAAAGAAGATCGCACGAAGCGATTGACAGGCGTGAGCGATGTCGTTTTGCCCAGGACTGATGTTAGTGTGGGGTTTAGAATCAACATCAACAGCCTATCATATGAAGACGATGGCTGTCATCTGCTGTCGCTTTTTCTTTGTCGTCTGGTCTTCCCGTGGCAGGTAGCCTGAAAATGATGTGCCATAGTTACTAGGACGAACAAGACAAACGGAAGAAGGGTGGGACCGGACAGAGCGCTACTAGCGCTCTGTCCTGTCTGGTTTTTTTTTTTCGTTTCTCTTGTTTGCGCTAGTAACCGTGTCACAAAACCTGCATCAACACCAACTAGCCTCACTTACTGCGTTAATTAGCTTTTTAGAAACACAAAAAAATAAGAGCGTCTGTATGAGCGTTATGCTGCGTGCTTTTTTTCCACAACAAAGTGTCTCCAATGACACTCGTCAGTGTGGTTATATACATATAAATAAATGTGTGTGCGTGTGTGTGCGTGCGCGTGTGTGTGCGTGCGCGTGTGTGTGTGTGTGCGCGTGTGTGGGCGTGCGCGTGCGTGTGTGTGTGCGTGTGTGTGTGCGTGTGTGCGTGTGTGTGTGTGTGTGTATTCATGCGACCGTTCTCCGCTTCGTTCGTGAGGTTAATCTTATATCAGAGGTTCACTGTTGTTCAAGCTGTCCACCTGATTTTGGTATCAAAGGTGGTAGGTGGTATTATTTGCCATTTTTATTCATGTCATCATATCGATTTCCCGCTTTATATCATAGAGAGTATTGCAATCCGTCGCACGCATACGTTGCTTCATACTGTAAGCCACCGAATAGGAAAAACCGTAGGCACGGACACTAGGTCGCTTCTATGTAGTGCTGAATTGAAACTATACGCAATAAAATAGAACGCTGTGGCTAAAAGCATGGAAGATGACAAACTAATATTGCAACAACAGCACTTTTATGATTAGAAGCGCTTAGACGATTTCTCGTTATTTAATTTCGCATGGAGGATAATAGCCTCAAAGCGCTGGAAAAAATTATTCGCGGCCCTTTGAGCAGGAAAAAGCTTAAACTATTAAAAAATATGATAGAAGTGCTCATAACCGATCAGTTCCAAACTTGACCAGTGTCAGGGACGGACACTTCTGTTTGCTAACACCCAATAGAGCATAATGACCAGCATAAAAATTCAGGCTATCGGCACGCATGCAGAAACACAGCCTACCAGACATTATGCAGATGTTCGCCGCGCAGCATTAAGGCTGCTGCCTTCCACAGCAGCTCAAGGTCAATACAGTTATGCGCTGAAACAGTTCAATATACTTTGAGACGAAAAATCAGAGCGCTCCGCAGAGATATAAGCAGACGCCATCCTCGGCTATCAAATGTTGCCTGTGGCCAATCTGCCGTAACAGAGCGTTCCAACGCTGACTCGCGCCAGTTCGAGCGCCGCAGACAGACATAATTCTGTTCGTAGGCCTGCTACATCCCTATCGTAGAAATTCCTTCTTAATCGTAATCTGCGACGGCTGTTTATGTCTTGTGAACCGACTTACGCTTACTATTGGCAGAAGCACTGAAGTTATCCCCGTGGCTGCCGTTACATACGCGCGTTTTTCCCCACTACGTTCGCTCGTCTTTGTAGCTGCGGGCATCGCAAGCTTCCTTTCTTAAGAAAACCTTTAGCTTTATGAATATGATTTTTGCGTCACATATTTTTACTCCACATTTCGTGCGTAAGTTTGCTTAGTGAATTTCGCTTCAGATATGCAACATTTTTGACGTGGCAAAAACAGTCCGTTAACTTGGCTGCCTTGACGGTGAAGAAAGATTACGCAGGATGCCCTCGTTGCCCCTGCATTTAATATGGTCGTGCGTTTTCGCAACGTACACTATGCATCGACGAAGGGATGGCAACGGTATGTAGCTCAGAAAACCGTCCCTACGTTTCTTAACTATATTTTGTCTTCCATGTCAGGTGCATGCTCGTTATCGCGAACGATGACGGCGGTTCCTATTCTTATGCATGTTTTCCCCATTACCAAAACTAGCAAGTAGCAATAGGAATTTTGGCCTATAGAAAAGCAGAGGGTACTATGCATGTTATTGAGAACAGCTTACCTTTTTTAAAGTTTTCAGTTGCATATACCTTGCAGGTATCGCAGTCGTTGTATAAAACTTGGAATTTGTGCAGGTCACCTGAGAAAAAATGATTAGTGCTTTGTAAAAGGAGCTTCATAGGAGCGCACATGCGTGAATGGTCATAATCGCTCAGCCCACGTTCTCGTGAACACGGAAGACACCAGTTACGCGCCCGCTGAACTAGAATGTTATATAATGTTAACGTATCTAAACTTAGAGCGCAGCAAAAGATGATAGGCGAAAAAAGGGACACAACACATCCAATCTTCTTTTATTGGCTTTTAACGAGGTCAATGTTTCCATAGATTAATGCAATACCAACAAGCCCACCTATCCATAGGAATTGATATTTAAGGTGTTCATTGAGTGCATAAGGCAAGGCGGGTGACATAAGACGCGTTGTGACCGTCTAACGTTGCGAGCCGCAACCTCCATCCGCCTATGAAAAATTGTTGATGCGCATGGCTGACCGGAATTTCTTTTTCGCTACTTTTGTGCTCCGGAGAAACAGACGCCACCCCGGGCAATCTAGTCATTATGGCAACACCGAGAGTTAGCTTGGCCCGCCCCATATCACCTACAAATTAAGGACTGGTCCACTCTAGTAGCTAGGGCTTGAGTCGATCTACGTGGACAGTCTCACAACCGCCGCGATGCTGTTCAAGAGAGGGAAACAGGTTCTACGACTTAGCTCGCGTGGAGGTTTGCGTACCCACACGGTAAGTGCCATGGCATATGGAGAGGAACTTAGAGGAAAGGCTAGGAGCTACAGGCAGAATCCACAGCCAAACCAGAGTCAGAATAGAAGGTTGGAGTGTCAGGCCAAGCACTACATCGGTTCTGGTGGGACCGATTTTCCATCGTAACGCAACGAGCAAGCTTTCTGAATTCTTCATCATGCTGCGCAGCTTGAGACAGAGGAAAAATGGCAGGAACAAGAGTAACTTGATAAGCGAGCAGTAGGAAAGCAGCGTGTGAACACGCAATGCGACGAGAGGAGACGAGATGGTAACAACGCTGATAAAAAAAAGAAATTACAGGAATTTACAGAATTGCCTGCTAATGCGTAGCATTCTTTGGTTCGGCTCATACTTCTTTTTCCTATGTTTAGCCTCGTAAGTGCTTTTCTTGCCCTGTTGACCTACGAGAAATTTCACGCTGGCACAACCCCATATTTATGTTGACCGAATCCAAATTTTAAATTGCCCCATCCACAAATTTAGCTTGGCCCGCCCCATATCACCTACAAATTAAGGACTGGTCCACTCTAGTAGCTTCCATAACCGTTTTTAATGTAAGTAAAATTTTATATATATAGTACCATTTCTGAGGCTTTTGTGTATTCTTCAAATGCTTGTTTTGCGCCATATGAATAACTGGATTTACTATCCATGTAAAGGCAGGAGTTACAGATCGTACCGTTTCGTTGGTGTGTTTTCTTCCTCTATGTTGGCTATTTACGTATCTTTGTAGGGTTCTTTATTGTCAGAATGATTTTCATATCAGCAGACATTATCATCCTTTGACCAAAAATAAAAACAATTTATTCTTTATGAACAAGCTGGCGATACACTGTACTGAGGATTGGTCCATGTAGGCATCGCCATTCCGCAGACCACAGCGAATCTCATCATCCTCTGTACGATACGAATTTTGAGCCTATGTTTCCTTCCGTCCAAACGAACAATTAAAGGATCCCACAGGAGGTGCTGAGCGCTGAGTGACAGCGGGCAAGACTAACTTTTTATCTTTTCAATATATTTCAGTTTTCCTTTCCCCCTATCAGTCTATACCACGATTCTTTCTCTCGCTCTAGAACTCCTCTGTTCTTGCTATTTTTCATTCTTACGAACTGTCGTAGCCATTTCGCGTTAACAGCCGTCGTGTCTACACACTCACTAATTGATATTGATTTGCTTCTGATGTAGATTGATTGATCGAAGCATGGGATTTAACAACAAGATAACAATATGCTGGCTATGATAGATGCCGAAGTGAAGAATCCTATACTAATTTGACCACATGTGTCTGTTTAAAATGCACGAATAGTACGGTATACGAAAATGTTTGCATTCAGTCGCATTGGAATAGTGTTGCCGCGGCAGCGAAATAAAAAGCGACCACGTGGCAATAAGCAGAGCTCCATAGTGAGCAAGCCTTCGCCAAGGATACTGCTGATTTAGACATCGCGCACTGAGCCTTTAGTTCAAAGCTCATGATCCAGCATTCTTTACTAACTTAATCTCGGAGAGGTTGGCACGCCACCAACGTGCCGGGCGTTCATGTAACTCGACTCCACAACAGGATCCTTGGTAGTGATATTATTTGTATCCCACTATTTTTCATGTTTTATTTGGGCGCTACCCACGCTTTCCCCAACACCCAATAAAACTGGCAAAATAGTTTCTGCTATTCAAGCACTTCTTGTTTCGAGGAATCGGTAACGCACGATACGCATTTTCAAGAGCAGTAGTACAGAATTACTCAGACGCCCTGCACTATGGTGTCTTCCATGTAGCACCCGTTCAGTAAGCACTCAACTTCTACTAGCGGAACTTTTGTTTAGAAAAGCTTTCATTTTGCCATTGAAATACGCTTTGCTCTTCGATACATACGTTAGTCTTTACTATTTTTCATTACTATGTTAACGTGCACCAATAGATGACCAAGAAGAATCCAATAATAACATTCTCTAACCTTGTGTGCCTAAGTATGCAAAAAGTAATAAGCCAAATATATTCCGGTTCAACAAAGTACATTTTGTCTGTCCGGTCTTGGCGGCCATAGAGGATTATTTTTACCGTCAGGAAGGTGTCTTGCATAGATGACTTGCTTAGAATGCCGATTGCCAGTAGATTCATGCCTGCTGAGGACGTACCTGCACGAGTGAAAGAAAAAAAAAAGATGTATCGCTATTAGCAAATATTCCTGCCTTGTACCCGCTGGGGAGTTGTCTTGAAAACAACAGAATAATTGTTTCACATCTATTTAATATGTCGACTTCTATGTTACCGCAATTTGCATGGATGGTAAGTAACAGAATAAATGTTCTACATTTCTATAATACGCTTCGGATACATTATCAAAATTAGCGTGGAAGAAAGGCAAAAGGATAAGGGTTCGACATTTCTCAAATACGGTTCATTATGCCTAACGAGAATTTCTTTACACGAGCTGATTTGCCGGTCCCAGATTTGTAGAAGGTGAATTTCTCGAATTCAAATGACTTCAGATGTTCAAAAAGGTTCTTTTTGTGTGTTCTTCAAGGCGGGGGGTGGGGGGAGGGCCTCGCAGATTTTCTGGCATTGTACATGTTAGCGTTAAGGCAGCATGCCTTACCAATATCAGCTTCATTCTTTCTAGAATGAAGCTTGCATTAGGCATTCATTGTTTCTTCTTTTATTTTTATGCGTTTTTATTGCTATTGTACTATGCTTAGCTTAGGGAATCATTTCCTCATATTGTACATGCTACTCAGCACATATTCCCTCCCGAATAAATTATTGCAGGTTGTTTCATTTTTTTCTTTTTCATTTGCTAAAACTGCGCTAGTATTACTTGTCAACTTGGAAGTATGTCTGCTTTGATTTTTTATTCTATGCAGATTCGGAATGTTAATTTTGCATTTTTTACTGTTCTGCTAGTGTATGCCAAATTTGATGGTCAGTGGGCGCTTCTAAGTCCAATTTCGAGGCCTTTTGTCCGCTACCCAGAACACCAATCTCTCCTGACATTGACTGATCAAAGGCTCCACTAATAATTTCAATGCTTTGCAAGAAAAGAAAGCCGCGCAATAGGAAATAGAAAAAAACCATGCACATTCCAACACCAAAAGCGTTCTGTCTCTTGAAACGAGCATGTCGTCTATCGCGTGCCGTTGTATTGCGGACGGGAATAGATTGGACAGACTGGCAGATGCATAAACACGAGACTTAAGGAGCACAAGAAAAATATAAGTGACGGCAATCAGGGCCAGCTTAGCTTACACTGCCGTAAATGTGGTAAGTCTATGCGTCGTCGTACCAATCCATGCGTGCCTAAGTTCAAAAAAAGCGGGATTGTTTCTCGACATGATGATCAGTGCGTCAGAGAAATAAACGAGGCTGTCAGGATTGCTCGTGCCGGGGAGGGGTGCGTAAGCATACCACCACTTACAGTGACCAAGGAAGAGCTAAAGGTTATATGTGGTTGGCGATTAGGAGCTTGGTTATATTATCTTGTGACATTCATACTCATTGTTGCTGCTTTTCTTTCTTTTTCTTTTTTTGGTTCTGTTTCCTGCTGGCGCTTCATATGTGTACATATGCCTAGCATCGTGAGTAAAATAAACAATTGGAAGTCAGCGCTCTTTTCACTCGGTCTCTATAGTCCTCCCTTATTTATTTTTCGCGTTGTTACATAAGTGGCAATGAGACAACCAGCCCAGCAAGCAACCATTCTTCTAGCCAAGCTGTTGAACGAAAACAACAACAGTAAAAGCGTAAAAACGCGGTGCCAGACACAATTTTAATACTGATGTGCTCGGTCCCCAGAGGTCTGACGACAGAACGCCTTGAGTTTTAAAACTTTATCTTGCACAATGTTCTTTTTTTCGTTGAATAGCTTGGCTAACGTTAACCGACTCACCCTACATGATATATAGTAGCAATTCGACAGCAAATCGAGAATGATTCGCATTGCGTAGGTGTCATTTTGTTTTAGTCAGTTGAAATCTTAATGCGATTAGCATTCCTAGGGTACTTGACACACTTCCCGGTAGCTACCTGACGATGTGAGAGACCGTTATCCCGCCACTTTGGGCCAGTGGGTTGTACATGGTTTGATGGATACAACCGAACTGCGCTGAAGAAACTACATTCCGAACGAAGCATGGGATCAACTTGGGCCCCTGGATATGTTCCATTGGTTTTGTGCGGCTCTTTAATAGACCCCTCTGACAAAATTGCGCACCTGGGTATCGGACACTGGGTATGCTACGCTCATCAACGAACCTTTTTGAAGCCAACTTTGATCACTAGGAATGTTTCACTGTGTATGTGTCAATGGGTATGTGGCGCTCTCGAACGACAAAACCGAAATTCCTTCTAAAGTTTAACCCTTGCCATATGCAATCGAAACCACATTATATAAGGCAATCTTGTCTGAATACATTTTCAAAGAAGCACCACTGGCGGACTCGGGGGGTGCTGTGTGTACAATAGTGCAGTGTGTTAAGTGCGCACCGCGAGAAAAGAGCCGGGCTGCATGGGCTTCTTTAACATGATGCACTTCGGCGTTCGCAACACAGTGACTCGGTGAATTGCTGCAATGCTCGTAACGTTAACGTCAAAATTTGTGAGGTGCCTTCTGCCGTAACTTTCCTTAATGCCCATGGAGACAGGTGCTCATACTTACGAAGTTCCATTCGGTTCATACTGAAGCAGTGATAAAGTCGCGCCGTTGGGAAGCGCTGTGACGACAGTAAACCGCCAACACGTCGCGTTACTGTGCAGCTCGAATAAATCCACCGAGGTGTAAGTCATGTACCAGGCCTCCTGCACCACGGCGCACTGCGAAACGAGTAAAACAAGAAAAGGGAAAATTTCGTCATTCTTGCTTTGTGGCTATGGCGTCCTGCCGACACTTGTAAAACTGCTGGGGGTAGGTAGGCTGCTAAATAACAATATACAGCCTTAGAAAGGGAAAATTCGGGCGTAGGTTGATTGCTAACTACGTCGGCAAGTGAGCGGCCTAAAATCTTGGAACTGATGTTACTGCACGACCATAGTATCCAGCTTTTCTAGACAGGAGGGTTTAGTTCGCGTGAGTGCTACCACGTGGTGTACTGAGCTTAAACTTTTCAAACTTCCCCCGGTGACACGGTGATGACGTCAACAAATTAAAAATAAAATAATTATTAACTTTTCGTGTGCACTGAACTTCGCAACGCCGCGAAGCTCGACCGCACGTGGTATTCGTGCGAAATCGTTTATTAAGTAAAATTGATTGTGAGCGATCTTTACAAGCCTCCATCGAATATGTGTCACGTGCAATTTTATAGACTCAAGACGCCTTGTGAAATGAGGAAATGTTCATATTATTTTATGTAGATGATCATTGCGCGCCTTCTGTGCATTCATCCAACGTTGTGGCACCAGGTAAGCAGCAGTAGTTCCCGTAGGAAGCTCCACCAGACGACGTCAGCTAGTGCGTGTAGAGGTGAAGCATGTGAAAGTGGTGAATGAGTGCCAATACAAACAAAAGCAGTTCGATTTTTTATACCCGGCGTAGAAAATGCCCCACTCATCCCGAACAATACCATACATACCACGAAAACATTCTCTTTCGAAGCATTCCCCTCTTCCCAAGCCTTACTTCCTGCACTTTATTAGCCCGAATACACGCGCTACTGTGCGTTTCCTGAACTTGGCTACAACCGACGCGATAGTACGCTACGAATACACAGACGTGGCAACAACGCAGGCTCTCAACGAGACCATGCTGGACGCTCGCAGAATTCTTTCTTCTTGCACTCAAGACAAAAGTGCGGGTGCCAAGTATGTGTTCATTCGTTAAGAAGACAGAATTTTGTAGTTACAATTCCTGACGTTTGAGCTCCTTGGCGTTACCTTTCGCGTGTTCTGCCGGCGCAAGCAACACGCTCTCGTGTTATCACTCTTGGTACTTGCTCGTCGCGTTTTCGATGAGCGTGAGTACCGAAACAAGACAAATTGTTGTGGGGCCATAAAAATTGCCACAAACTTGTCGCAGTAAGATTCAGTATGCGCCAACCTGTCACCACGGCCGAGCTGCTCTTCGCTGCATCACGACAGGCGCGGCGAGCGTGCCTCGTAAAACAAAAAGAAAGTACCGAAAATAATTTTAAACAATGTTTGGCGTCAGAGAAAGCTCCATGAACTTGTCGGTGCATTAAAGCGCGATACTTAACTGCGCACCACGGCCGAGCTGCTTTTCGTTAACCGCGTCACAGGGCCAGGCGCGTCCCCTACGCTTGAAAAGTACCCCCAAAAAGTAACGAAATTAGTTACAATAATGTTGAGGGTCAGAGAAAGCGCCAAAACTTGTCCCACTAAGATTCAGTGCGCGCTAAACTGCGTCACAGTTCCCTGTGCAACTGGCGTGCCCAAAAAGTACCGAGATAAGTTAAAATATTGGGACGCTTTGAAATCGTCGCAAACATCTTCCAGTACAAGCCATTAGTTCAAGTTAACTGCGCCACGACGGCCACGCTGTTTTTCGTTAACTACGTCACAAGTCTAGCCTAGTGCCATGCGTAAGCCTAATTGCTTGAAATGCGTCGCCGACTGTCGAACAAAGTTTCTCACCTTGCCGCGGTCCAATAGTGCAGTGGTATGGTATGGTATGAAGAAATTTATTGTGTCCTGAAGATCAACCTTAGGTTGACGCGGGCCGCTCGTGGGAGCGGCCCGCGTCAACCTAAGGTTGATCTAAGCCTAAGCCTAACCCCCTCTAGATCTAACCCCCTAAGATCTAACCCCCTAAGCCTGGGGCTGTCAGGCCAAGCCCTTCAGCCACATCGTGGGCCTTCTGGACTGCCCGTAATTGGTCAGAGAGTGATTCACTGTGTAGCATTTGCCACCACCATTCTTGTTCCTTGTCACAGTGCAGTGGTGCCATGTCGAAGTTCAGAAGGGACGCAAGAATTCACCGGGAGCCCACCAAACCAGGCTAAATCCAAAAATAGAACAACAGGCAGACGGGTGACGGAACAGGCCAACGCTCAGATGCGCGGCCGGCCTCTCTGGCTTCGGCGGTGTGTCTGACGAATGACGAATGCATCTGGCTCGGCATCCGCCGATTCGCCTGCCGCTAGGCAACGGAAGTAAGCCGCAAAGTTTAATTTACACGAAGATATGTTTACTTTTGCCAGGAAAGAATAAAAAAATAAAACAGTTTCTGTTAATCTCATTTCACATTCTCTTTTTTTCGATGCTGGCGGCAGCAAACCGTTGGCGTTAATACCATAGCGTGACGTCTTTCCTGTTGCCACTTCTTGCCGAGGGTCCCTTCTTGTTATATTTCTTTCTCTATGAAGGTACGGAGTAAACCAGCTCCGGTAACCGTCCGAAGCACTCCATGGCAGCCTTTTTTCAGTGGGCACACATTCTTGACGTCCGAGCAGCGCACAGCTTCTAGGAGAGATGGCGTAGTGGACGGCTTTTACTTTTAACCTGTCAATTTCATTACGGTGCCCCCAATTATTTCCCTAGCGACTTTGCTATCTGTACTCATGGGCTACCGCAGCAGCGGCCAATCGATCTGTGTTTAAATATTTGCTTTTGCACCTTGACGCAAAAGTGACGACACAAGAAATGAGCAAACTGTTTCTGTGTCGCCGTCTGCTCGCATGCTACGACCGAAGCTGCTCGCATTATTACGTCACATTCGCTGGCCAACGGGCCAGGCACACCTTTGCTTGATGTGTGGGGTTTTATGGCGCAAGGGCCAGGTATGGCCAAGGAGCGCCATGACGAGTGTAATGTTTACGGTGCATTGTGAGTGCTGTAGACAATGAATTCCTCATGGTATATGTGACATGGCTGTAAAAAGGTCTAAAATCTGTTGCTGTGGATGGCGTAAAATATATTGTTGCTAAAATAATGGCACTAAGTAGTGCTGTGGGCTATGGCAATGGGGTTTCGTTAAGAGCATGATGCAATAAAACATAACGTTGACACTTTAGCTTCAAGAAATTCTTTGAGTACAGGGGCGGTTATACGTGCGTTAAAAATTCCCTGGCCAAATGATTTCCAGAGTGTGTGTTTCAGCTAAAACTTCTAAGACTAGTTTCGGATTAAAAAGCGGTTCACTGCTAAGAAAAAAATTCGGGTGAAGAGGTATATTTTCGCGATATGCAGAAATGAAATACATTTTTTCCTCTGTGGTTCTACTGCAGGGCATTGAATAAGAACGGGCAGAACTGTGAGATTTTGGCCGCACTTACAACAAGTCGGAGGATTGCCACCAGTCACGTGGTAAGAGTGAGTGCCGTAAGTGTGTCCTATTCTTAATCGGCAAAGGAGCACTTCGTTAAATCGCGGTGTTCCTTCCGATACCCAATATCCTAATTTGGGTTTTATCAAGTGCAGTATATTTGATATCTGAGCATTCCACTGTTGCTGCCAGTGGATTTTCAGCTTGTGACGCAAGTATGCTTTAAGATCTGTGGCTACGATCGGTATGTTTAAGTCCGTGTCACTAAAAGCTACCGAAGTAGCTTTCTCGTCAGCCGCTTCGTTGACTTTTAAGCCACAGGGGCCAGGTACCCAGCATAGGATGATCGTTTGTTTAGCACTATAAGCTGAGCATAGCAATGGTCTTTAATGTATACAATAGATTAAAGACAGTGTTTTAATATTTACGTACATTCATTACGGCTTGGACTACACTCAATGAGTCTGTGAACCCAATAGCCCTAGTCAGATTCTTTTCATTGATGTGCTTTACTGCAAAGAGTATTGCATATGCTTCCGCTGTAAAAATACATGTGTGTGGGTTCAATGTACCGGATATTAAAAATGCTGGTCCTTGTGCTGCGTAAGCAACACCAGAAGGAGACTTAGAGGCATCCGTGTGAAATTCAGCACAAGAATACTTCTTCTGAAGCTCAAGAAAATGTGACCGTATGTGTGCCTCAGGTGCTCGTTTTGATATTTCTGCAAACGACACGTCACATTCGATAGTCTTCCACTCCCAAGGCGGTGGAAGCCGCATAGTTGCCATTAGGACATTCTCTAAAATCAACGCGCCCGTTTCTTCGGACAATGCTTCCAACCGAAGGGACAGAGGAGGTCTAGTACTTGGGGGGTTACGGAAAAGCCTAGCCGTAGACAGGTCGTGAATAACTGGATGACATGGATGATGGAAATCTGATTTCACTTTGAGGGCGTAAGAGAGACTTAAATATGTTCTTTGAAGATGTAGGGACCATTCGTTAGATTCAGCATACAGGCTTTCTACGGGGCTAGTCTTGAACGCACCAGTAGCAAGACGGATAGCCGTGGTGGACGGAGTCGAGCATCTTCAAAGCATTAGGCGTGGCGGAGTTATACACAATGGCTCCGTAGTCAAGGCGTGACCGTATACGGCTTTTGTAGAAGCTCAAGGGGAATCTTCTGTCACTTCCCCAAGATGTGCGGGACCAGAGTTTCAGTACATTCATTGTCCTCAATCACTTCAGTTTCAAATATTTTAAGTGTGGGATAAAAGTTAGTTTGGAGTCCAAAATGAGGCCTATAAATTTATGTACATGACTCACAGATAGCCGTTCTCCATTAAGGTCAATAACGGGCTCCGGTATTACGCCTCTCTTATTGGAGAAGAGAATGCATGTACTTTTTTCAGGGTTTAGTTTAAAGCTGTTCTCTTCCGCCCACTTAGACAACTTATTCAGGCCAAGCTGCACTTGTCGCTCGCAGATGCTAAGATTCCATGACTTGTAACCTATTTGGATATCATCCACGTATACGGAATAAAACATTGTACGTGGTATGATACCATAGAGCGAACTCATATTTACAAGGAATAAAGTACAGCTCAGCACTCCACCTTGTGGCACACCTGTTTCCTGAGTAAATAGACGAGACAGGACGTTACCAATCCGAACATGGAATGTGCGGTTGCACAGATAACTTTCAATCACCTTCAGCAAGTTGCCTCGGACGCCCATTGCAGCTAGATTACGACGGATTCCGAAACGCCAAGTATAATATCATATGCTTTCTCCATGTGTAAAAATGCTGATAAGAAAAACTGTTTGTGCACAAAGGCATCCCCGATATTTGTCTCGATACGGACAAGTTGATCTGTTGTGGATCTATGTTCCCTGAAGCCACACTGCAAGCGATATAGTATCTTGTTACTTTCAAGAAAGTGCTCCAGGTAACGGTGAGTAATTTTCTCAAAAAACTTGCATAGGCAGCTTGTTAGAGCTATGGGCTATAGCTGCTGGCCAAAGACGGGTCCTTGCCCTCTTTCAGAATAGGGATTATGACTGCTTGCTTCCAGGCTGACGGGATGTAGCTGGCAGAGAATATGGTGTTAAAAAGAGAGGTGTGCTTTGTGTGCTTCGGGATGTAAGTGTTGAATCATCTCGTAAATTATTCGATCGGTGCCAGCAGCTGATTTGTTACAACTATGTAGTGCAACCTGAAATTCCGCCATAATTAAAGGACGGTTGTAGGATTCATTGCTCTTTCCTTTTAGGTCCAGAGGCAGTCTCTGAGCTTGTTGCTGGTATCTAAGGAATGCATCGGAGTAATGCAATGAGCTAGAAATGTTTTCAAAACGTGCCTCTAGAGAGTAAGCTTGCTCCTGAAGAGTATTTCCTTGCGTGTTTACTAATGGTAGAGAATGAGTTTGCTGACCTTTGATTTTATTTACTCTGTTCCAGGCTTTTCGTTCGTCAGTATAAGAGCTAATGCTAGAAATATATCTTTGTTAGCTTTCCCTTTGGGCACGGCGCTGCGTTCTTCTACCCTCAGACTTTATTTTCTTGAAAATGATCAAATTCTCCGTAGTTGGAGAGTCTCGATGGTTGTTCCAAGCATTATTTTGATTTCTACGCGCTTTCTTGCAATCTTCGTTCCACCATGGAACACGTCCCTTACAGGACGATCCATTTGTTACGGGGGTACATATTGACGCCGCATCAACTATGAACGCCGTGAAATATGCCACTGCATCTTCGATAGAAAGATTACTGATATCATTCCAAGACAAATCTGTCAGCTCCCTGTATCGTGTCCAGTCGGCACCGGGAGACATGTGGAGAGCACTCATCACCTTTTGTTCGTTTTATGACAATGGGGCAATGATCGCTCCCGTAGGGATTCTTAATCACGCTCCACTCCAGACGCGGCAAGAGTAAACTCGATGCGATGCTTAAATCGATAGATGAAAATGTTTTGTTTTGCAACACTGTAAAATGTAGGTTATTTCCCATTTAGCAAGCAAGTATCTGTAGTGAAGAGGAAGTTTTCAACTGAGCGCCCTCTGGCATCACAACGACGGCTTCCCCAAAGGGTGATGTGTGCATTAAAATCTCCAATGACAATGTAGGCTTCGGGCAGTTCATTGATAAAGGTGTGAAATTCTGTTTTTGAATGTTTTAGTTCGGGGGGATGTATACAGAGGTAATTGTGATCAACTTATTAAAAAGTACCGCACGGACTGCAACTGCCTCTAGGGGTGTTTTAAGCTGTAGTTGCCGGCAAGCAACGCCCTTATCTACTATTATTGCCACATCGCCAGACGAGGCGACGGCGTCGTTGCGGTCTTTTCGATAAACGGCATACTGCCGGAGAAAGTTCGTGCGTGAAGGATTAAGATGTCTTTCTTAGGCACACAGCACCTTTGGACTATACTTATGTAACAGTTCCTTAAAGTCGTGTAGGTTGTGGAGTAAACCCCTGACATTCTATTGTATTATCTGTGTATCTATAATGTATGTGTTTTGTCCTGCGTGTCTAAGAAATATAGATTAGATTATCTCAAGAGACCTTTCCAGGCCCCGTGAAACGAAATCTCCCTATCTTCCGGACGCGCTCGAGGGAGCTGCGCCGTTCCTTGGGCGTCTGAGACGCTGGATTTGTGCTCGTATCCATCATCTCGTCTGAGGCGGTGGATACTGCCCGCGCGGCGGGCACTTTCGTGGGAATGTTGAGCCGGTCTGCTTGGGCAGTGGCCGTGGGTCCAACAGGCCCGAGGGTCTGCTGGTCCTGCTTTGCGGGGGCCGGTACAGCGCTGGCTGTTCCAGCAGGTGGGTGGGGGGGGGGGGGGGGCTGATGGCGTGACCGCCGTCACACTCAGTGTGACTTGGGCGGCCGCCGAAGGATGTAGCGCTCCTCCCCGACGTGCCACATCGGTGTAGTATGGACTAGATTGATTGATGGAGAAGCGTTTGCGCTTCTCCAGGTTCAGCGCTTCTCCAGGCTCCAGGAAAGATTCAGTTTTACTTTGATTTCGATGATTTGTTTTTCTTTTTTCCAGGATGGGCAAGAACGACAGTATGCGGGATGATCCCCTTCACAGTTAGCGCAACGTGTGGTGGAAGTGCAAGTGTCGGACGAGTGCTCGTTTGTTGCACATTTTGCACAAGTAGTGCGCCCTCGCCAGCTTTTCGAACCATGGCTGACACTTGAAGCATCGGCGTGGGTTGGGAATGTATGGCCTTACCCACAGTTTGCAGTATCCTGTTTATATTGAGTCTGGTAAGTTGCTAGTTCCAAAAGTGATAATTATATGCCTGGTTGGTATTTCTTTGTCATCTCTCCTTATTTTTATCCTTTGTACCTTGACGACGTGCTGTTCTTGCTATCCTTCTAGTAAATCACTTTCGGAAAGTTCGATAAGGTCATCTTCAGAGACGACACCGCGCACTGTGTTCATCGACCTGTTTGGTCCTACAGAAACTGGAATGTCCCCAAACGCTACAACTTTTGAGAGTTTGTCATATTGTGGCTTGTCGCGAACTTCGAAGATCGCCACTTCCCATTTTTGTTACTTTATAACCTGGGCCTATCGCTTCAGTCATAGATTTGGCTACAAGAAATGGTGATATAATTCGGACTGTCTTCGTTTCGTGCTGACTGTGGACAACGTGGTATTTAGGAAAGGACATTTTCGGTTGCATGAAAAAGTTGAATTGTTCATTGGTGCGCCCCCTCTTCAGGGAGCGATCAGCTAGTAGGGGAAAAGCTTCAGCCATAAAAAATTGGAAAATTTGGCGGCGATGGTGGCCACCCACCACCAAGCCCAACAAGGGGAAGCTACAAGATTGGAAGCCTGCAGACGGCAGCCATGCATCGCCACTATAACCTTATATAAGATACCCAAGGTTTGATAATTACACCAGGTTAACCCTTGCCGCCCAGAATGCGGAAGTGAGAAGTGAAGAGAAGACAGGAAAGATGAAAAGGCTAGAGAGAAAGACGAAGATCGAAGAGGAGAATAGGAAAAGGCGACCGCTGATTTCCTCCAGGTGGGTCAGTCTGGAGGTGCCGTCTATGTGAAGCCGAGGCCGAAGAGGTGTGTTGCCTCCGCCGTGGGGCCTTAACCGTCCGAACACCCAGCATCGGCTCAACCCCCAGGATCCCCCTTTCCCCAGACACGGCCAAGCCGCGTACGGCTACACGCGGGAGGGTCCAACCCTCGTGTGCTCGGGTACGTGGTGTCGCAACACACCAAACGCCTGCTGACACAGACGCCCCTGTAGGGCAGGGACACCTTTGTGTATGACACGTATATTACCTACAGCTAGTTCCCAAAGTTGTCTCCTGTCGCGGTTATCGACGTTCATGAAGGCAGGCCGCTATATAAAATTACTGTGCAGTAAAATATGTGGCATTTGTCTGTTCATATTATCTATCATGTTACCGTTCCACCTCTATAGTATAGCCGCAATGTAGACAAACAGGTATCGGACGCCATAAAGGCTACCCACATACTAAAAGACTTCGCGCACAACTCCCGACACTTACTTGTATTCAAGAGTTGTGTGACTGCCAAGGGAATCCTTAAGGAATGTTACGTAATAAATTACGGGGTTTCATGTGTCAAACCATGATCTCAGTATGAGGCACACTGTAGTGGGGGATTCCGCGATAGTTGGGACCACGTTGGGTTCTTTCACGTGCGCCTAACCCTAAGGACACGGGTGTTTTCGCATTTTGCACCCATTCAAATACGGCTTCCGGGGCAGGCATTCGATCCAGCGACCTCGTTATTAGCAGCTGAACCCAATAAACACTAAGCAACTACGGCGGGTAAGGAATGTGGGCAGTTCGAGGAAAGTGACAATCGGCACGTGAGACAATTTGGTCCCATCCTCACTGCCAGAGAATCGGTACTAGCCTTCGAAGAATGACACCATAGAGTGCACTGTACTTAATGTGATGGAGTCCGCGTCCAATATATCAGGCGCGAATCACACTGTAACGACGGACGACCAGGCATCTCGCTTAGACGTGCAGTCGCGTAACAGCTGCCGGGCGCTGGCATCCGCTCTACGTACGAAAGCACTATCGGATTATGAAGCATGCCGTAGTGACGTACTCCGGATTAAATTTTATACTTAGGTGTTCGTTATCGCGCTCCGAAATCAAAGTGCACGACCGTTCTTGCATTTCGCTCACGTCGAAATCCGGCTCCCCCGGCGGGGATTGATCCGCGACTTCAAGTAATGCCATAGCCGTCAAGCTACCGTGGATGGTACATAAGGGTTCATTTGACGTTCGAACACTTAAGTAGTGTCACCTATAGCCTACGGTAATTAATTGCGGCTTTGCGTCTGCAGTCCCTGCGTCAGTTGTCCACTTAACGAATTTGCCTGGTGTTTATTTTTTAGAAATAGCATAAACGTACAGTGCGGTGCCTTCAGTTTGCCTGCAACCGCTAACGTGTCTATAGCAGTAGAGTTTCGTTATCTTCTCAAGTCGTCTTTTCCCTGTACGGTACTTCCTCCCTGTATGAGAAGTGCGAGCGAAGAATGACAAGAATGTCATTCAGTAGTTTCGCAAATATCCCGGTTCTACCCATTGTCTGCTTCTTCGCTCTTCCCCTCTCTACCATTTTTTCTGCTTTCAGTACTTGTATGCTATGATAAGGATAAGCACTGCAGTTTCTGCAGTGCTTATTGCAGAGGGTCACGGATAATTACAGCTGTCGAGAGGATAATGTGACGACACCCAGGGAACTCCAGAGGGCACTGTGCACATGTGACGTTATGGAAAGGTCCAAACGAGTGTCTTGCGCCGCCTTTCCTCTTTTTATTTTATTTATTTTATTTCACAATACTGTCAATCCCGATAGAGATTATTACAGGAGCGGACACATGATCATCAAGAAAGTACAATACGAGCAAAATAACACTGAACAAACAAGAAGTAAGCATAGAAAACATGGACGCTTACATTCATTGAATTAGACATTGGTCTCCACACAATTGCTCTTGCAAAAAAAAAATAAAAAAATAGAACACTAAGTTGTGATCGCGACTGTTTCTTCTAAATGATTTGTAAATGTTTCTAACGTTGGCTGGGCAGTAGTAGCAGGGTTTAAGCAGTTCCACTCTCGCACTGCTTGCGGAAAGAATGAAAAAAGAAAAATATTGTTACAAAGAAATTATTCGAGTGTGAGAGCGCGCGTATGTCGAGTCTGCCTGGTGTGTTTGTACTATAAGAAGGCAGTGGGATCCAACTTCAGCGCACTGTGTAATACTAAGCATAGGAACTTTAATCGGCTGCTTTGTCTGGCTGGTGAATGCGATAAGGTGCGTTTGAGGTAGAACAATTTGTTTGGCCTTTTTTAGCTACGTACTGTATGTGCGCATTGCAGCTGAGGTCCGAGGACATGATTACGCCTAAGTATTTGCACTGGGTGATGCTTTGGAGGACAGGGCCGTTGAAACCGTATGGGAACTGCAGATTTGATTTTTTGTTTGTGACCAACATGCCAACAGTTCTGTCGGAATTTATCACCATTTGCCAGTCTGCACACCAGTGCAGACTGGCAAATGACCTTATTTAGGGAATCGTTCTGTTTCGCTTGATCTTCGCGGTTATTCACAGTATGATAAAGGATGCAATCGCCTGCAAAGAGGCGAATGGTGATGTCGACTTGGTTTGTTATATCATCTATGTACGATAAGAACAGAAGTGGGCCCAGAACAGAGCCCTGGAGAACGCCGGACAAAACAGGGACAGCATCTGAAAGGTGATCATCGTATTCTACGTCTTGGGAGCGGTTTGACAGAAGGTCATTGATCTAATGAACAAGAGGGCCCTTACCAAGCATCCGGTTAAGTTTGTGAAGCAATTTAACATGGGAAACACGATTCATCGCTTTAGATAAATCCATATAGATTATGTCCACTTGTACTTGCTCATTAATGTTTTGAGTTAAATCGTGAAGGGTTTCCATGAGTTGGCTGACTGTTGATAATCCGTTTCGAAAGCAGTGCTGGTTTTAATGGAATAAATTGTTGGATTCCGTCAATTCTGTCAAGTGTTTCAAGATTATGTGCTCTAGTATTTTGCAGCACGTGCATGTTAAAGAAATAGGCCGGTGGTTAGACAGGCAAGATGTGTCACCTGATTTTGGTATGAGAATTACTTTTGCAACCTTCCACTCTGCAGGAAGGCGGCTCTCACGGAGCGACTTTAAGAAAATTATATGAAGAAACTTGCTTACAGGTTCTGCGTACCTTTTCAAGAAACTGTACTGACGTTGATCTGGGCCATTGCTTTTCTTTTCACCTAAATTCAACAAGAGAGATAAGATGGCAGCTTGGTGATATTTTTGGAGTAGTGCCCAAAACGCTTTCTTGGCAGTGGCTAGGGACGAAATGGTTCAAGGAACCATTGTTGACGGTGAAAATGGATTGAAAGTACTTGTTAAATGCATTAGCTTTTAGCTTACTTTCCTGAGCATTTAGAGAGGGTACGTTAGAGCGTTTGGCGCTTAGGTAGCACCAGAATATTTTAGGCGAGTTCCTGACAAAACTGTGTAAGGAATTTTTGAGTAAGCTGTTTTTGGGATAGCGTATTTTTAGTTTTTAATGACGTCGTTAGCAGTGGTATTTCTGAGTCAGTTTTTCTACACATATGTGACTTTCTTTTTTTCCTAAGTGCCTTTATTTTGGGCTTCCAGCGGATTATATCTCGACATATCCAAGAACCGTGTTTTCTAGTTTTTCTTTGAACTCGTGGAACAAAGGCATTTATGCAGTGCGTCACAATGGTTTTAAACTCGGTCCACACCACATCAATAGACGACTGCTGGTCGGAAGTGAGGTAAAAAAATTCTTATATTTGTAGGCGATGTAGGTGATGATAGCTGCATTGTCTGCATCTTTGAGCGAGAGCACTCGCTTTATAGGACCGAGCGTTCGTACCGGACTTGGGAATTGCGAAGAACACACATATTATCTTGTGGTCAGATAATCCTTCAAGGGGGTACGCAACGTCTAAGAGGGAACTTGAGGTACCGACAACCCTTGTTGGGAATTTGCGTCAGGTTATATGCTAACTGTATATCTGATATGGTGTCAAGCGTAACATTTCCCGGGGCTATTGAATTCCACTTTCTGTCAGGCAAGTTGAAGTCTCCCGCCATTATTATTTTGCTGCCATCGGTTATGTTTTGTTGCATGTATTCTGAAAGAGATTCCAAGAATAGTGACTCAGCATCAGGCGGCCGATAAACTGCACCTATATTGAAGACATCGCCTTTTAGACGGACGGTGCAGCAAACAGCCTCGATGCCTGTAGCCTCGGTCATGACCATGTAAGATATCCCATGCCTAAACAGCAGTGCAACACCCCCACCTCTTGTGTGCCTATCTTTGCGGACAATTGCATATTCCGGTGGCACAATTTGTTGGTTTAAAATGTTCGAGTGAAGCCATGTCTATGTATGGACGGAGATATCAGGCTGGCAAGCAAGTACAACAGCTTCTAGTTTGTGGAATTTATTGACCAGGCTGCGCGCGTTTATATTTATGATTGTTGCTTATTGCGGTTTTGAGCGCTTCACGTCCGCATGCTGAGGTGTTCTTCGTTTTATTTACAGTCTACGATATCGTTTCAATCGTTGTTCCAAGCGAAAGGGCGGCGATCAATGCAGACTTTGTCGTAGACTAGAAATACATTTTCCTTTCGATCGCGGTTCGCTTTAGTTTTATTTCCCAACTTCTTTCTTACTTCCCGGATATGTCGTGAAAAATCCTCGACGATTGAGTAGCCGGACCCTTTTAGCTTGGAACATTGTTTTAGAATAGTCGCTTTGTCACGGTGAGCAAGTAACTTCAGAATTACGGGCCTGCTTTTATCGTCATCGTTATTGGGTTTTTAAGGTAACTTTTCCATGCTCCTTCCATTATATGCACGTTCTGAAGCCCCCTCCGACACGCCGTGCAAGACAGCCGCAGCACCAGTGGAAAATTCGAAGGAAGAAGCAAAGCAAGCTTCCCTTTGAAAAAGTTCTTTTTATTTGTTGAAGTAAAGTGGCGTGTCGTCGTGGCGTCAACGCGCCCTTTGGGGGATATCGAAGCGGCGAGAGACAACTGGTTGACCTAATTACTACTTTTCATTAATAAAAGAACTTGTATTCCAAATAAATTCTCTAATAATGTGTTATTCTTGCTATCATTGTGGTACATAATCCACACAGAGTACTCAGGCACCCTCTTTTGAAACGCTTTCAATTTTTGCATGGTTATGCTCGCCATTGTGATGCAAATAAACGTAACTTAAACTCATTTTCTCAGAAAAAAAGCTGAATAAAACGCTGACGTCATACCGAACAAGGTCAACAAGCGCCGTAGTATTCGATCTTATGATGCCCCTATGCGCAAACTTATTTCCGTGTTTTTTTTTTGTTCTTTTTTTTGGGGGGGGTGTACTCTCGTACCGTAGAAACGTCACTCGGACGTCTCTGATGTGCTCGTTTTTATTCTCAATCACCCAATGTAAACTGTCATCGCCGCAACTCCATGATGTCCTGGTGACAGGCCACCATGGCGTGTCACGCAAGTATGACCACGCTGATTTATTTTGGTTAGCATATACTATTTTGGTGCGTCACACATCGCCACATTCATTTTTGAAACAATGCCAGAGCTCGAGAAGACCGTCCGGCTCACTGGGCCCCTTTCCTCTGTTTGTTTCCGCAAAGTGTCTGTCCATCGCTGTGGTTACCAAATACGCCCAACGGTTTGCTACCACTCAAGCCTTTCTGGCGACCTGAGCAAGTGAAGTCGCAGGCATTCTTTAACACGGCCTTGACGTTCAATATGGCTGTCCTCAAGTTCTTTTCGCGGACTTTGCTGACCGCTCTCGCCCGAGTGTCATCTCTTATACGACTCGCTCGTGCTAGACACAACACAAACATGCAACGACCTTAATGAAGTATCATTTACACGCTAGTTGACATGCTGTAGATGTACATTTTCTTTTGTACATTCATGTTGGATGTAACCCACACCTGCTTGGGCCACCACATTGGCCTGCAGTATTTTTAAATAAAAATAAATAATAATTTCCGCTGATCACCGGGATAGGAGCGTGGTCCTATATGTGGTGACATTATAAGTTTATAACCTCGCTCAACAATACGTTCTGGTTATTCATCACATCTTTTGTCGGCAGGAGCATATTGTATTTCCTCTGAATATACTTTGGGCTTAAGGCGTGACCTTACACGCCGGCTTATTCTGTTATGCTGCCGCCGACCGCTTCAGGCTGCCGCCTCATTGTGAGTTTCGCCGTCACCAGAGAGTACAGAAAGCTGTCTTCACAAACTACCTTGATTCTAGTCCATGTATTCGCAGCATTCTGCATATGGGAGCTGGACACGCCAACCATTCCGCTACCACCTCCCGCTACCACTTTCTGCCTGGATTCCAACTTCTCGTTCTCGTAGCAGACGCAGGCAGAACGGACGCAGAAACGAAAAAACAAAGTAAAGACCGCTCGAGCTGCTTGCTGATACATGACCTTAACTTCCGCAGGCTACTGGAGCGCATGTAAGCTTGCGGCTGCGTGCAGACCGTCGGTCGCGTTAGCTTTATTGTAAATTTGCTTTCACCAACTCTTTTCAGTTATAACTGAAACGCCGGGAAGAAATCAGACCTACCATTGTTTTCGAGGTTTAAGCCAAAAACTCTCATTCCTAACTTTAGAGCACTAACAATTTCATTATTAGCGACTTGAACGCTCATTTACACAAATAGTTATTTTTTTAAGAAATGGCATAACGAGGCATATTTCGAGGTCGTGTCACTGCCAATACGGGCCGACACCACGTGTCGACGAAAGGGCATCGCACTGTCGATGCACGCGGCAGGTTACTGAATGATGAAAACAAAAAACACGACTGCTTTCAGTTCTCGCAACCTATTTTAAACAAAACACAAGGCACCCGCCACCATGACAATTTTATTTTCGACAACAGCGACACACAACGGTGAACTGATATACTTTTTAAAGGGTTTAATTTTGTTTCATCGTAGAACCGCAAGCGCAGGGAGTGCCGCGCGTATACTGCGGACATGTACTGTAGCCGCACTCCTTTCCATTTAGCAATATGGCCGCCGCCGGCTTCACACACTCCCGTAGGCGGCAGCTGGGACTGTCACTCCCGAAGTTTAAGTATGCAACCTCCTTGCATAAAAACCACACCAAGGTTGCTAATACGTTGTTGGCTTCGATATGTATTGCACGAGGCCCAAGACGGCACCCTGTCTTCTAACGCGTTCTTATGCTTGCGTTCTGGTCTCCGTCTTGAAGGGACGCGCACCGTAACATCTGCAATGGTGCTTGCGTTGAGCGTATGTAAGGCGCGAAACGCAGTTCTAAACTGTCTGTTCTCTAACTTCTGCAGTAAACCCACATTTACAGTGTTCCCGTAATATAGCAAGTGTGACGAGTAGGGAAACTATAACCGCAAGCACCCCGGTACAGTCGTAACTTCTCGCGACACCACAGTTATAATCCGCAGACCTTGCCACTAAAGAAAACGCCGCGAGGTATGGCCGATGAGTAAGTAATTGCCAGATTGGTTTTCGGTAAACGTTTATTACCAAGCACGATGGGGTCTTATATTACCGCAAACGACGGATGCTGGGCGAGGGTTCCAATCATTTGCTCGCCACACCACACATCTACACTAGAATTCAACCGGTTTCACCAACTCTCGCTTATATTCTTTCGACCCTAAACTGCGACTTCGCCTGCTACCCGGACTCAAGCTTTTCCTCTTTCTGTCCCCAGCTCCTTTCCTAATGTGCTGACACCTGCTTCCATCGATGTTTGCTCCTACCTTTTCTCAATAAATTAAGGTATTTATTCATTCATTCCTAAATTGCCGCAGGAAATAGGGTGTCTTCATCTCTATAACCACCCTATCTCTCACCTGGTCTCTCCCATCGCAAAACAATGTTGCTGTATTTGCAAATGGCCGGGCGTCGCATATACAATTTGCTAGGAATGGCCAGCAGCACGGCGGGCAATTTTTGGTGGGTGACGAGACAGTATATACAACACCTTCTCTGCCATATCCGCGCTCAGCGCTCTCGTACGCGAGCTACTATTAGCCGCTAGGACGAAGTCCAAAATGAAAGAAGCCTAGCTGGGCTGGTCGCTGGCAGCTCTTTACGGATTCGTGATGCGTCGATTTAAAATATACGTTCTTTTATCTAAACCTGAATAACAGCGATATAGGCGAGATGAGCTACCGCAGCTTGTGGGCTTGGACTAACGACGCTCTTCACGCAGCACTTTCGTCTTATGCGTGTTCGCGAACCGGAGTGAAGGGCAGGAGGGCAACACGCCTTCCTGAAATAAAACATTTCGAATAACCCTTTTTTGACAGTTGGACATACGTCAAGGGCCCTCTATACGAACCACCTTCAAGTGGGTATCAGCTTTCAAAGGGGGAACTCAGAGGAAACATTCTCAAGCCGATAGCCCTTTAATTATCATAAAAATATCTTTATTAAAATTCCTTACCATGAAGTGAAAGCCGACTAATAAGAATACAAATTATTTTCTGCATTAATAAGATTTTCTGTTAATATAAAGTTGCTGTCTTTAACAGCCTCCTAAATTAAAAAGTAAGACATGAAAAAATTAATTCTTGTGGTAAATGTGTAAACGCGCACGCAACAAAAGTCCTAGTCAATTTCCCAGTATTCTTTCAATCAAGATGTAGTAAGTCTATAGTGTCAAGTTGTAGTGGTGTGAAGAACAAGGCAGTTCCAAAAGAATGAGTCACGAATATAACTCATTATAAGGTTAGCTCGCGCTGGAAAATAAAATAACACTCAAAGCAAAACAATGGCTGCGCGCAAAGTAGGGCTTCCTCTGAATCTGATGAAGGGATGAAGGCATCGGTTCGTCAGGTTGGAACACCCATACATTGCAGCGCAATCTCCGGTTCTCAAATGTGACGGAGAATGTATGCCAGTATTCGCTTCACGCGCGCAATCTGATAACGCTCTTTTGCTATTGAATCCGCGACAACATACTAGATATTAGAAACACATGCAGGCGCGTCTTGGGCTAACCGATAACATTGGTTTACAGTAGTTACAGTAGTTAACAGATAACTGTAGTTAGACGCTAAAAAAAGCTCTCCCCCCCAAAAAATAATGTAGAGTTGCTTTGAATATTTGCTGAAACATAGTGCTCGTGCTAAAAAGGGCCCCCAAGACTGCACAGGGGCGCCGACGTACCAAAAATTCAAAAGATAACCACTTTCCGATTACTGATATTAATCAAACCAGAATTTCGTGGTTTATAGCAGCCCTATAGTCCAGGGGCCAGTTCCACCACGGGTACTGTGTCGGAGCTCATATTCCATTTCAGCATTAATTTTTGCAAAATCACAGTATTTTGTTTAGGTCCTAATATTAGACAGCCAAAATAGCTGCAGCAAAACCCTCATCCTAATATTTCAGTAGTTTTCGTTCTAACGAACAGAACCGCGCTGATCTATATGTTACAGAGCATTGAAGATGTACCCAACATTTCCCCCTGGCAGATATTTTTATTCCTTCTCACGCCAGGAAGCCGAGCCTGATGCCACGAACGCTCAGAAATCTAATCGGGAGCGCGCGCAATGTTCTTGAACACCTGCTGTGATATACCGTAGCGATAAGGTGCTTCTTGTATAATGTAGGAGAACCGATCATAAACACTGATTTACATGGTTGGGAACATGTGCTGAAGCTCATGAATTTGATTTGCGCAAAAAAAAACTGTCCTAGATTTCACAGTTGCCTTATAAGAAGCCTACAACACAATTTAATGTGCCGGCTGCAACAAACAAAACTATTACACCAATACAGGTATTGGTGACGTCATTTTATTATTCCAGTGTTCAGATTGGTAACCTCCGCATACGGAGTAAGTTGAGAAGTCGTGTGCGCAATTAACAAAGCTACGTTAATTAAATTTTCAGCCATTGATCTTGGGTGGCTATAGAAAATGAAGTTTGGAGCCCGTCTTCGAGAAAGATATTTTGATTAAACATGCTGCTGTAAGAGCCATGCGAACAAAAATTTTCCATGTAAACGCTGCTGGAAAGCCTAACTGACGCAAAGTCACATAAAGAACAGCGCTTAAAGACTGGACACAAAAGATGAACCACACGCACACTGCGCTAACAACTTGAAGCGCTGTTTTCTGTGATAATGAACCAACTAGCCCGTCAGTCAATCCTTGCAAACCAGTGAAGTCAGACGGATAGCACCTAGCCTTTTGAGATGCTCCATAGTATGGCCCCGTGAGCATGTTCCTTGTTGCCAGTCCGCTTTCGATTTTTATTCACACTGTTTTTTTCGAAGGCAACCACTTTAAACCTATAGTGTCAATATAGCAGCGAACGCGTGCCCCCGAAAGCTTGCGTGGTCGCATTAGCGATGCATGACGCAATGATGGTGCAGATTTAGCGCGTCACTGGTATCAAGACAATGCGCTGCCGCCGAGGGAAGTTAACGGAAGTGAACAGCTTGGTACCTGCTCACAGAGACGTGCCGATGTTGACGGTGCCATGGCGACGAAATCTAGGGCGGTAATAGAGACGGCTGAGAAGTTTTTCTTCCTTTTTTTTTTTTTTTACAGCGAAGCCGTTAAGAAGCAGCTTCAGCTCGGGTCCAACTGCGACGCGGCCTTTTCATACACATGTAAAACACACAAATGCCTTTCTGAGATAACGCTTCGACCGATTTTAGTGAAATTTGTTGCATTTGAGAGGGAAAGGTAAATTATAGTGACTGCCGGCAGCGGGATATCAAGTTAGGACCTGAATTTTGTTACAGTAATTTTCAAAAATTCCAAAGTTCAAATAAAATAGAAGCACGAAGTTTACGTAATAATAGCTCTGCACCAAAAAGAGATATTGCGGTTCTGTAAACGCCATCCATTAGATCATTCAAAAGGGGAAAATTCGAGATGTAAATTTATGTCTTAAGTAATTTGCACGTTGTGCACAAAAGTTCTGCAAAAGGTGTATTTCCATATTACTAAATTTTCTTCAGCTTTATGTGTAATATGTTAATTGTGTCTGCTTTATTTGTACTGTTACATGCGATGCACAGAATTGTGATATCATTTCTCATTGCCGAAAGACAGAGATGTAAACTTGATAGTTTCATTTTCTGAAACTTCCAGACTTTTGCCAATCTTTATTAAAAAGAATAACGACTAAACAAAACATCCGAAGACAGCAGTCACTATACCTTAAGTTTTTCTTTATAATGCCACAAACCTCGAAAGATTTGGTGAAATGGCTGCGGAGAAAAACGAATTCTTCTTTTACACTTATGTAGATTACACTTATGTATGTCGTACAGGAACAGCTGCAGCGCAAAGCGATCGCGCTCCCGCGACAGTCAGCTGGGCCGACGTAGCCAAGGGCAAGGTTAAAAGCAGCAGCGCCAGCTCCAACAGCGCCACTAGTGGCCGAAGCACTCCGAGCAGCTGGCAGGCGTGGATTACCAGCCCCTACTACAAGGAACTCGAACAACTCCGCGCAACCAATGCGACGCTGGTAGAAACCACGCGCCGGCTTGCCGAAGAGCTAGCCGAGGTCAAGAAAGAACTTCAAGCACAGCAAGCCCATTCCAAGGACAGACCCAGCTCAGTCACCCGAGACACCTACACCCGCCACCGACACACCATCACACCAAGGCATACAATCAATGGACACAACCCAAGACGAGCCCCAGGAGAAGTCCACTTATCCAACCCCTAAGAAACGACCACGCACCGAACCTACACCCACCGTTGTCTCCGAGCAGAACACCGACACGCTATCGCACCAAGGTACAGAATCAAAGGACAAAAGTCAAGACGCACCCCAGGAGGAGAAAGACCACTGACCCAACCACCAAGAAACGAACACGTACTTCATCACGACATTACAAGGACCTGACCCAATTCGAAAGTCAGCTCGAAGCCACAATTGAAGCGCTCACCAATACCTACGCCAGCGCGGCTGTCGTGACCGACCAACGACTGGCATGGCTGGAGAAACTGATCACCACGTCCTTCCGCACCATACAAGAGCGTTTCGAATTCATTGAACACACCCTCAAGCCCATAGTGCGCTGCCCCATCATTTCAGTGGAATTCGCCAGCCACCCATACCTCCAAGAACAGACGCAACTATGTCCTATCCCCAATCCACAATAGGATCTATACCGGGCCTTACGGTCTGGCAGTGGAATTGCCACAGTTACAACAAGAAAGCAGTGCTGCAACAACATATTACCGCAGTAAACATGAAACCCCACATTATGCTGCTGCAAGAAACGGCGACGGTGATCCCCACCCTCCCTGGGTATCGCGCTCACGTTAGCCAAGCGGAGGGACGGGGCGTCTGCACGTTCGTCCGCAAAGGGCTCACGTTCATCGAGCACCAACTCAAACACGGCCGCAGCAGGGTGAAATGCGCCTTCACCGAAATCATCCCAAGCAAACAACGGAAAGGCAGCCTGTTCATCGCCAACATCTACAGTAACCCCAAGCACCAAACACAGAAATTCAAGAACCTACTACGCACAGCCAGCACCCAAGTCAGAGACAACACGTAGCTGATCGTAGGGGACTTCAACGCCGCCCATCGAGCGTGGGGTTATGTGAAGGACACGGCCAAGGGACGGGACTTATTTCAAGATACCCTGGACCACAACTGTGTCCTAATCACGTTCCCCGCGCATCCTACCCGCTTCGGCAACTCCGTAGCACGAGACACCACACCAGACCTTACATTCATCAAAAATGACCACACGGGCAAAGTAACATGGCACAACACGGGCGTCGACCTGGGCAGTGACCACTACATCCTCGAAATTACGATACCCAGCCAATTACGGAGCAATAGCATTATACACAAGTGGACGGACTGGGACGAATTCCGTAAGGGGCGCCTCAACACAGCACAAGACATCACAGAGATCGGAACCTGGACGGCGGAGCTCCGCGATGCAGTGCGCTGAGCCACAAAGACCATAGAAACAGACGAGGGCATCATCATCTGGACAGCCTCCTGCCCCATCTGATAGAGGCCGAACGTCGATACAGGCGCGTTGGAAGCAGCACCGGCTGAATCGCAAAGAAAGTGGCTGACTTAAACAGGGCCATTGATCAACATTGCATGCTCCTGTGCCGTCAACAGTGGAACGAAATCTGCAACCGAGCTGACCGGGAACTGCATCGCAGTTCTACATGGAATCCATTTCGGCCCCTCCTAGACGAAACAAGGACGAAGTCATACCAGCGCGACCACCTGGCCCGCCTCGTGCACACCATCACACAACAAGGAAAAGACGCTGTTATCAGGAGTCTGGAAGCCAAGTATCTCCCAGACACGCCAACGGAAACCCACACGCCGTACGGGGGGCTGCCCAACGCGTGGCTCGACCGATACATTACCATATCAGAGGTACGGGTAGCGCTGCACGAGCTCAACACCAGCTCAGCAGCCGGCCCAGATCTCGTTACAAAGAAGATGCTACGCAACCTGGACGATGCTTCGATAGAGGCCCTAAACCATTACTTCAATGAATGCTGGCATTCGGGTAAGCTCCCCCGACAGTGGAAAACGGCAAGAACAATCCTGGTTCCGAAAGCGGGCAAACCACTGGACATCGGCAACCTGCGTCCCATCTCGCGGACGTCCTGCGTGGGCAAGGTGCTGGAGCACGTGGTAGGTAACCGGTGGCAGGAATACCTAGAGAAGGAAGGCCTCTATCCTGACACGATGATCGGCTTCCGGCGCAGACACAGCACACAAGATGCCATTTTACAACTCAAACAAGAAATCTTCTACAACAAGACACAAGACAGCAAAGTTATTCTGGGTCTCGATATACAAAGTGCATTCGACAAAGGCAAACACTCAGCCATATTAGCACAAGTATCAAGACTCAACATGGGGGTAACGAGCTACAATTATATTCAAGACTTCTTGACCAACCGCACGGTGGAACTGCACGCCGGAGACCTCAAGCTCCCCGAACACAAGCTCGGCAGCACGGGTACTCAACAGGGTTCAGTCATCTCGCCGTTGCTCTCTAACGTCGTCATGATCGGGGTAGAGAGGGCAGTAGCGGGGACCGGCGTCCGGCATACGATCTACGCCAACGACATTAGCCTGTGGGCGGCCGGCGGTACCGACGCCAGCATCGAGCAACAGCTTCAAGCGGCAGTTACCGCCATCGAGCAGCACATTGACGGCACAGGCCTAATGTGCTCGCCAGCCAAATCCGAGCTGTTCGTCCTCACACCGCTTTGAGCGGGACGGAAGTGCGCTCCCCTTCGGGATTGTGATCACATCAAGATTGTGACTGCATCGGGGCAACGCATCCCCGAAGTTCCCAAGATCAGGGTCCTTGGCCTGCTGCTCAACAAGAGCGGCCGCAACGACGAGACCATCAACAAGCTTACCACCAAGGCAATGGATGCCATCCGGCTCATACACCGAGTCTCTACACGACGGGCGGGCATGCGTGAAGACAGTCTCGTGCGCCTTTTCCAGTCGTTCGTGATCAGTCACATCACCTACTTTCCGGCCTACCTCAACTGGCACGTCACTCACAGGACCAAGATCAACACGCTGATCAGACGGGGTTACAAGACGGCGCTGGGTTTAATGGAGACCACCAGTACGGCTCGGCTCTTGCAGCTCGGCGTCCATAACACCCTAGAGGAAATAGCCCAGGCGCAGCTCACCGCCCAATTCGAGCGCATCTCTACCACCAAGACGGGCCGCAGTATAATAACGTCCCTGGGTTACAACCCCCAAGCTCCCAGCCGGCAACCGTGTGAGATCACAGATGAGGCGCGGGCCCACATTTACATGGACCCCATCCCGAAGAACATGCACCCAGAGTACAACCAAGAACGGCGGCAGGCGCGGGCCAAGGCCCTCACCGAACAACACGCCAAAGACCCGCACGCCCGGTACGTGGACGCCGCGGATTACAAGCGGGAAGGGTTCCCGGCAGTGGTCGTTGCTGCGGCTACTGGCACCAAGACAACGGCAGCGAGCGTGCGGTGCACGAACGCCACGAACGCCACGGACGCTGAGGAGGTTGCCATCGCTCTGGCGATCACCGAGGCCGAGTGTCGCACCGTACTCAGCGACTCGAGGAATGCCGTGCGCAACTTTGCCAAGAGGCGAATATGCGCGCCGGCGGCCGCCATCATCGGCAAACTCCAACTTCAAGACCGCGGCAGCACCGTCCGTATCAAGTGGTTGCCAGCGCACGCCGGTGAGTGTGCATCCAACAAGACGGCCCATTCGGTGGCGCGAGCGCTTACTTTCCGCGCCTCCGACAGTGACCGTTCCGTGTGGTGGCTCGAAACCAAGGACAGATTGACTACTTATGCCGAAGTAACCAAGTGTTACCGCTTAGCTCGACGGACAATGCCGCCTCCCCACCCGGCACTCAGTCGGGAGGAGGCCGTAATCCTAAGGCAAATACAGACCGCGTCACTCCTCGCCCGCGCAATGCTGCACGTGCTTCACTCAGAGCTCTATCCGAGTAGGCTGTGCGGTGTTTGTGCAGCGGGTCCGGAGGACCAATGGCACACCATGTGGGACTGTGCCAGGTTCCCGACGGCAGCTACCTCCAGGACTTACCCGCCCGAACTTCAAAGTGCAGTGCAGTCTGCAGACAAGGACTCACAACTATGGGCCGTCCAGCAGGCCCGGGGTGCGCTCGCAAAGCACAAGCCTCATGACCCACTACAAAAGGACCCAACTGGGCTAGTGAAGAGTAGGGTATAACCCCGGGTCGACGCTTGGCCAGCGTCACGACGCGTTAAACCGTCGTTTGCCGGCACTTTATTAAAGTTATCCCTATCCTATCCTCCTATGTAGATAGGAGTACCCGAGCTAAGGCTTCCTCTTAAAGAATACTGTCCTCAGTATCGTGTCCGCGTGTAGAACAATATCCCGAAGATAGTACAATGCCGGCCCGACCTGCGGCGGAGGTGCAGTTAGCCATTAAGGGGCCCACATACACAGCTTCGCTGGTCATACTTCTTCACAGGGTGGAAGGGAACTGCGTTTTCCTTTTTTTTTGCATTGATTTCGCTTTTAGAGAGCGATAATGCTATAAATGCAATGTCATTAGTTCTTGTCTCGTAGATTTAAATATGGGTTTAAATAAACTTTATATTGTAAGGAAGATAACGAACGTGCGCACTGGGTCAGCAGCATCGACAGCATCAAGCGCGCAGCAGAAGCTCGAGCTCGGGAACTGCTCGGTGCATCGTAGAACCGGCGGTCGCTACGAACCCTAATAAATCTCCTTTACAAGTGGTGGAGCCGTGCTGAGTAACGTTCCACTCTACCATCCTGGAACTCCGTTCTCGGACGCTACCCTCTGCCATGCCGGACGCCGACCAGCAGACTCTTCCACCGCCACCCGTCCCTTGCCCTGGTACCGTTCGCCAACGGGAGCCTCCCATCTTCAGCGGAACCGACGACAACGACGTTGAAGAGTGGCTGTCGTCCTACGAGCGGGTGAGCGTTCATAACAAATGGAATGACTCAGATAAACTGGCTTACGTATCATTCTATCTCGCGGGCGTGGCCAGTCTCTGGTTCAGAAATCATGAGAGGGATATCCGAACGTGGTCCGTGTTCAAGACTTCGATTACCGAAGCATTTGACCGACCCGCCATCAGGAAGCTCCGAGCCGAGCAGCGTTCGCGTGCACGCGCACAGGACACGGGTGCAACATTCACCAGCTATATAGAAGACATTCTATATTTGTGCAGGCGCGTGAACGCTGCCATGACGGAAGCGGAAAAGATCAAGCACGTCATGAAGGGAATCGATGATGACGCGTTCCAGATGCTTCTGGCTAAGGACCCATGCACTGTTGGCGATGTCATCAGCTTGTGCCAGAGCTATGATGAGTTGCGTAAGCAGCGAGCTCTGACAAGGCGACATCCCACACCAAATGCGACGTCACTCTGCAGCCTGACCACCGGCCCAGAACAAGCCTCCCTGATAACCCAAATCAAGGATTTCGTCCGCGAAGAAGTTGCACGACAGCTATCTCTGGTGTCCGTTACTCAGGAGTCTGCCAGCACTTTGCCGTCTCATCTCCGTAACGTGATCCATGAAGAGGTCGCGGAAGCGCTGCCGGCTGTTCACCAGCAAGATGTCGTGACTACACTACTCACTTATGCTACGGTTGCTGCAATGGCCCCTAGCACTGTGCCCGTGCGTCGCTTCCAGCAGCCTGTGCGCCGCCCTCCCCCTCCCGTCCCCTGGACCACCACTGCCGTCACTAACCCGTGGCGTACGCCGGACAATCGCCCTATATGCTTCGCATGTAGGTTTCCCGGTCATGTCGCAAGGTTCTGCCGCCGCCGATCGCAGGCGTTCGATGGCGATCGCCGCGCGCCCTATGTGCCGCCTGATCCACCTGCGCCTTACGGATCCTTCGACCCATCACCAGCTCGCTCCCAGACTGATCGCCGTCCTCGCTTCGAACGCTTCCGGTCACCCTCCCCACGTCGCCGATCGCTTTCCCCTATGCGTCGACGGCCCGTCTCTAACGAAGAGGGAAACTAGACGACGCAGTTCCTGAGGCAAGAACTGCGCAAGTGTCGACATGCCGAAGTCCTCCTCCTTTACCTGCTAATGTCATTGATGTGTTTATCGAAGATGTCGCTACAGTCGCCCTCGTCGATACCGGTGCCGCGATTTCAGTTATGGATGCAAGATTTTGCCGTTCGCTTCGTAAAGTGACGACGTCTCTGTCTGGATTGTCGCTCCGAACGGCGAGTGCTCAACCAATTCGCCCTACCGCCGCTTGTACTGCCCGTGTGACCATAC
Organism: Dermacentor andersoni; assembly: GCF_023375885.2. Taxonomy (NCBI): domain Eukaryota; kingdom Metazoa; phylum Arthropoda; class Arachnida; order Ixodida; family Ixodidae; genus Dermacentor; species Dermacentor andersoni. The sequence continues at coordinate 194,913,098 of NC_092816.1, read as the reverse complement.
AGGACGTTTTGTACACGATTGAATTCATAGTTCTTTCATCGTGATCCCACGCCGTTATTCTAGGATGGCATTTTCTCTCTCGCCACAACGCCATCATCAATTGCGTTCGAGCTGAAATTGAACTTTTCCGCCTTGGTGACCTGGCCTCCGTCGATGCTCATCCTGCCGCTAAAATTGTCGTGAAAGAAGACACCTGTATTCCTCCGCGCTCTTCAGCACTCGTACCAGTCTTCTGTAGTACCATATCCGACGGGACGGTCTTCTTCATGCCCTCTCATCACTTTGTTATCCGAAAAGCGCTTCCTTTGCCCTTTGCAGCTCTTGACCTTGCCGCCGGTGTGAGCACGATGCCCATTTACAATCATCTTTCATCGCCGCTATCACTGCTCCGCCGCGAATGCCTTGGTTACGTCGAGTCGGTTGATTCAACACGAATTGTCTCCGTCCTCGACGAAGTGTCTTCTACTGCCGCCCATGAACTGAGTGCCTTCTCCGTACCAGACTCAACATCGACTGGTGTGTTCAGCCCATTCATCGCTGAAGATCTTACGCCTTCGCAGCGATCTCAACTTGTCGCAATCCTTCAGCACTTGCGCCTTTCTTTCGACGTTGCGCAAACCTCTCTTGGCCGTGCATCGACAGTCAAGCATTACATCGACACTGGCACTCACTCACCCCTGCGACAAAGACCATATCGCGTGTCCGCTACGGAACGTCGCGTCATTGCAGACCAGGTCGATGACAGGCTCCGTCGAGGCGTCATTCAACCTTCCCAAAGCCCATGGGCCTCTCCCGTGGTCCTCGTCACAAAGAAAGACGGTTCCATCCGCTTCTGTGTTGACTTTCGGCGGTTGAACAAGATCACGCTGAAGGACGTCTACCCATTACCACGCATCGATGATGCTCTGGACTGTTTGCAGGGAGCCGAGTTCTTTTCTTCGCTGGATTTCCGGTCAGGCTACTGGCAGGTTGCGATGGCAGAGGCCGATCGCCCGGAAACTGCCTTTGTTACACCAGACGGCTTGTATGAATTCCCCGTCATGCCTTTCGGACTTTGCAACGCACCTGCTACGTTCGAAAGAATGACGGATAATGTTTTGCGTGGCCTCAAATGGAAAATATGTCTTTGCTATCTTGACGACATTGTGGTGTTCGCCCCTGATTTCCCAACACACCTGCTTCGCCTCCAGCACGTACTCACTTGCTTGGCCAACGCCGGGTTGCAACTTAACTTGAAGAAGTGTAGATTTGCTGTTCGTCAGCTAACAATTTTAGGCCATGTCGTGTCAAAGGAGGGCATTCGCCCGGATCCCGAGAAGCTACGTACTGTTACTGCGTTCCCAAAACCTACTACTATGAAAGAGCTACGCAGTTTTATCGGCCTCTGCTCTTACTTGCGGCCATTCGTTCGAAACTTTGCGTCAATTATATCGCCTCTCACGCAGCTCCTTGGCGGCGCTAGAGATCTCTCATCGTGGTCTCCAGAGTGTGACGACGCCTTCACAACCTTGCGCCGTCTTCTCACGCGCCACCCATTCTTCGCCATTTTGACCCACAAGCGCCAGCCGAAATGCATACCGATGCAAGCGGTGTAGGCCTTGGTGCCGTGTTGGCACAGCGTCAACCTGGCCACCCAGAATACGTCGTCGCATACGCGAGTCGCACGTTAACCAAGGCGGAGACCAATTACAGCGTTACAGAAAAGCAGTGTTTGGCCATTGTGTGGGCACTTGGCAAGTTTCGCCCATATTTATACGGCCGATCTTTTGCAGTAGTGACCGACCACCACGCACTATGTTGGCTGTCGACGCTCAAAGATCCATCGGGCCGCCTTGCCCGCTGGGCATTGCGAATCCAAGAATGCGACATCCGCGTGGTGTACCGTTCCGGGCGAAAGCACTCGGACGCTGACGCGCTATCCCGATCACCGCTTCCCCCGAAGGCCAGTGACGACTCCCCCTGCGAGTGCACATTATTCTCTCTGGACGTTGACACTATCGCTGCTGCACAGCGTAATGATCCCTGGACTGCATCTCTGCAAGACCTTCTCTCGGATACGTCGAAAGTTCCAGCGTCACGTACGCTTCGGCACCAAGTGCCTCATTTTGCGATTCGCGACCAGCTACTGTATCGACGCAACAATGCCCCAGAGGGACGCACCTGGTTACTCGTCATTCCAAGAATCTTGCGAGCAGAGCTCTGCTCCTCGTTCCACGTCGACCCTCAGTGTGGCCGTGCGGGAGTCTTCAAGACCCACGAAAGACTTCGCCACCGCTATTACTGGCGGGGAATGTATAATTTCGTTCGAAAGTTCGTCCGCTCTTGTCATGAGTGCCAACGCCGGAAAGCGCCACCGCACAATACCGCCGGTGAACTCCAGCCTTTACTATGCCCATCCCGACCCTTTGATCGCATGGGCATAGATCTCTACGGGCCGCTTCCGTTGACTCCTGCCGGCAACAGGTGGATAATCGTTGCGGTAGACCACTTAACCCGTTATTCGGAGACCGCTGCTCTACCAAATGCTACAGCGCAGGAGGTCGCCAATTTCCTACTTCGTCGTTTTCTCCTTCGTCATGGAGGTCCACGTGAACTTTTAAGCGATCGAGGCCGCGCCTTCTTATCTGAAGTCATCGAACAACTGCTTGCTGAATGCGCTATTGTTCATCGTAAATGCACTGCTTATCATCCACAGACTAACGGTGCCACGGAACGCTTTAATCGAACTCTTGGTGACATGCTCGCCATGCATGTCCCACCTGATCACTCTAATTGGGACCTAGTTCTTCCGTTTGTCACCTACGCCTACAACACCGCGACTCAGGCCACTACCGGATTCTCACCATTTTACTTTCTTTACGGCCGTCATCCTTCGCACACCATCGACACCATTCTGCCCTACCGGCCAGACCCATCCGAATGCCTGCCGATCTCGGAAGCCGCCAGACACGCCGAGGAATGTCGCCAGCTGGCCCGCCGATTCACCTCGGACGACCAGAACCGTCAAAAAGCCGTTCACGATGCCCAGAACTCGACTCCCACTTTTCTACCGGGCGCTCTCGTCTGGTTGTTAGTGCCACACCGCACGCCTGGGCTCGCTTCAAAACTCCTTCCGAAGTACGACGGGCCATACCGCGTTCTCGAGAGAACATCACCCGTGAATTACCTGATTGAGCCGCTAACGCCGCCGTCCGACATGCGACGTCGTAACCGCGAAGTCGTTCACGTTCAGCGTCTCAAGCCGTATCACGATTCTACCGTCCTTCCAGAAACCTAAGTCGCCAGGATGGCTCCTTTATTTCCGCGGGGCCATTGTAAGGAAGATAACGAACGTGCGCACTGGGTCAGCAGCATCGACAGCATCAAGCGCGCAGCAGAAGCTCGAGCTCGGTAACTGCTCGGTGCATCGTAGAACCGGCGGTCGCTACGAACCCTAATAAATCTCCTTTACAATATCCCATTCATCCACTGGAGTAGGTGTAAGCTGGGAATTGTTTGCTAGCTCGCTCACTCACACACACACTCACACGCGCGCGCGCGCGCACGCACCATCGCAAACGCACAGAGATACGACAAATGTTCGCGCGTATTCACATTTGCACGCGACCACGTATGCACGCACGCACGCAAACACAAACATCCGTATGCTCGCACACGCATACACGCACTCGTGCGCACGCATATTCAAATGCTGAGACACAAACACGCACGCAACTACAAGTACACACACGCGCACCCTCATGGTGGGCGCGCCCATCTTTTTACCTGTTACCGCACCAGACTGAATGACACTCGCTCTGCAATTACCGTTCGAAACTCCAGCTGTAACAAATCGCTTTAATGGTTTGAATTTCGCGCTTCTTCAAGTCAATGTGCCCTCTGCTGGGAGGGTGCAAGCCCAATTGCTCCTGTCCTGTGTCATAACCACCCATCCCCGACCAAAACACTGCTTTAACGCACCAACAATGTTCCGACTAAGTGCCGTAAATGTATATGTTGTTACAAAGGACAACCTTGTTGGCGCAGGCAGCTGAAACTTGTCGATACTCGGCTATTACATAGAAATAAAATCGTGTAAAATTTTGCCCATTCAGTTACGCATGTGCATTGCCGTGGAGTTCCACGAGAAGGTGACGGTGCAATCTCCAGAATTCCTGAGTATGTCCATGCTACAAGGCACGATAGTATTTTTTTAACGCCACACAGACATGCGCGTGCTTGTTATCTTCACCAAAGAATATAGTTTGATAAACAAAGCGATGACTTAACAAATAAGCAGCCAATTGCTACGTTTCAGGAAGTAAAAATAGAAAGTGTAATTTTGAAGAGTCCTTCTGAAGAAAACCAAAAGTGAAACCAAATCTTGGATATTGTGTTTCGGCTATATGGTGGGAGACTGTCGATCTCAGTCCTACATGGCGTTAAAAAAATGAGGTATCAAACAGCACGGTATCGAACCACCGCCAGCATGAAGCGGAACGATATATGCGAGCGACCAAGTGCCTCGGCCACGGCTTCCACCGTTTGCGCAAATGATGCGCTCGAGTTTTTATAGATACCACGTGAACTTGCACGACTGTGTTTCAAAGATCGCTTTTGAGAACAGTGTTACTCCATGTGCAGACAGTCGTGATAGGCATCAATCGAAAGCTGAGTCTCCGAGCTACACACGCTGCATCAGCTTTTACGACAGACGCCGTAATTTTATCGCAGCTACCGCTTCGGTCTCGAAATCCAGTGCAAAGTTTCGTCGTTTCCCTAGGCTTCCGTTGCTGAATCTTTAACCGCTGTGGAAAGAAAATTCTTGCTTGCTACAGCGTGACCACTGCATTTGGCTCGTGTGGATTGTCTTCCAGACCATGTCCGTCACCTGCCTTTTTCAATAATCGACCTGCATGAAGCTTTTCTTATTCGCAAAAAACCTACTCGTTCCATTGAAAACGCGCTAGCTTTGTGCTGGGGCCGCTTGGGGCGCTAGTTGGTACGTATCCAGAAAAGCTGGATATGTCTCCTCGGCCGGCTGCAACAGCCTGCTATGCAGAGTGGGAACTACGTCGTGTCGAAGTATGTTGCCAACACACTGTATCAGGCGCATTCAAAAGCAATGTCGGACCTTTCGAACACAGGATGATCTTTTTTCGCAAGTGCCTAACTTATGTTACTTTTACTGAATAATAATTGTTATAATAGTTCAAGAATGACAAGTGCTTCCTTTTCGACTTTATAATAACACGAAAGGCTTTTTTATTGCTAAGTTGACTGCACTATAATGCCTTACTGAAACTAGTGTGCCGAATAGTGTATCTTAATTCTTTTTTCCTAAATAATTTTTCCCTAAATTTTATTTTGCATTTCGTGCGGCTGCTTCTATACTGCGATAGTTATAATGGCACCAAGAATTACCATAAATGCAAGGCACATACGTCCGCGCTCTTTTCAATATGTGTATTCATATTTTGATTACGTGGTTCCACAGAAACATTTTTTCTAGTCTATGGGCCCATGGTTGCGGGGGGACAAACGGCAGCTTTTCTTCGCGATTTTTTAAAGTGTTGCTTAATACATCTTTAAAAGAATGTGCTCTCTCTGGTGCAGCACATCTTCTACTGTTCATTAGGCACAGCAAGAAGGTTGCGTGCTTGCTTGCTATCAACCAGGAAGAAAAATACTTATTATTTTGTATTATTATATCATTTGAGAACATACATAGATTTGACAGGAAAGTGAAAGCGAGGAGCAGGCCTGGCAACTGCCACCGGAAGGGGCATAGCGCTGGCCTACTCTTGAGAAAGGGTGATACAGAAACATCGAATAAGCACTTTATAAATAAAGCACATGTTATAAATACATATAAGCTCTATACAGGCCCACATATAAGCCGACCTACAGATTGCTGTGGGCCATCCCAGTGAAACCACTTCATCCGTAGGATTTTGGTATCATGTCCCAACGACCACTCACCCAACCACAGGGAAATACCAGGAGAGGGGACCTGCACCTACCACCACATTACCCGTTATTACAGGGATGGTAGACGAGATTTACCTCCCCCTCACCATTCCCTTACCGCCCATCAGAGTTCAATCTGGCACCAGATTCAGACCAAAGCCTTTATTTCTACCTATCTGGCACATTTATTTTACCTTGGTCTCAATAATCCACATTGTACCACCTGCCGAGCGCCCCGGGCAGATCTTTTTCACAGTTTGTGGAGCTGCCCCACGCCCATGGCGGTAGAGCCTATTCCCAACCCTTCCTTTTCGTCGTGGGAGGCCGCTCTTCGGGTCACTTGCTCGGATGACCAATTCTGGCTGGTGGACCGTGCTTCCCTAGAGATGTCGGCCAGCGGGCTCCCCGACGTGTAGGGGCCCAAGCACATTCAAATAGATCCAGTAAAGTTTTATCCATCCATCCATCCATCCATCCATGCAACATGTCGGAGAGAAACAGAAGATCCGCCGGGGTGTCCAGTTTCGGATATCTTAGCAAAGATGCTCCAAGGATATCGCAGAGGGGCCTGTTCCGGGTATCCCACCACGGATATACCAAGGTTATCCATTATTTAGCTTTTTAGCATACGGGTGAATATTTACCCTCCTATTCAGGCTTTGCCGTTGAGATTCCTCGTAATAGAATTATGTTTGCTCGCATGCTCGAAATACGCTCCGAAGCTACCGTGTTTGCAGCTCGTGTGCACATCGTACTTTGCGAATTCTTTCATGCCCTTTACTTTAAATACTTTAATTAATTGAATAGGCCCCCTGCTCTTGGTGGAAGGCCTAGAACAACGAGGAGAATGCTGCACTCCCTACATGCGTGCCTACGAAACGTGTGTACAACATGTATCTGTTCTTGATGCGTGTGCACCCTGCCCGTTGCATCTGTCACACAGCACACACTGCGACAGTAAGACATTATAGCAAACATTGTGCGAATATCCCTGACAGATTCGTAAAATGCTCGCGGCATGTCCTATGATGTCCCTCGCGCACATGCAAGTTATGTAAACAGGACATGGAAAATGTGGCCAAACGGTCATGCGAGAGAGTCCGCTGGACGTATTTGATACAACCCTAGGACATTCATGTCCAGGCAATGGATGTTCATCAGATATTCATAGGACTTCATTGTTGTCACTTGGATGTTAGGTTCAATGTAGGCCCAGACATAAGGCGACCAACAAATTTTCGTGGGCCATGCTAGGCTTGATGTACGCCCAAGGATAGGCTGACCTACAAATTGTCATGGGCATTGCTGGGGTCAAAGTCTGCCAGGTTGGCAGCACTGGGCGGCCCTGGGTCGGCAACGTTATAGTTGGCCGATGTAAGGCCTATGTCAATAGCCAAGAAGGGCCAAACCGAAGTGGCTAAGCATTGGCATATGTGGCGCAGCTGGTCACCGTATACTTTGCCGACATTTGGCCAAGCAAGCTTTTCCCATTTAAGAAATACATGGTCGTTCCAGTTACTTTTGTATTTCATTGCACAAATGAGCGTTTTACTAAAAAAAAGTAAGTAGGCCACAGTGCACTGTTACGCTGAATTTGCTGGCGCATGTCTCCGAACTAGGGACATTCTGGAAATTCGTTTTAAGTCGATGCGCCTGACAATTTCACCTACTATAGTTAATCAATAGCAATGTGTACCATAACAAGAGTAATTATGAATTTAATTATTAACTTTTGGTAACTCTCTCAATAGGTGTTTTTGTCTTTTGTGCAACTAATGTGCGCCTCTCTGGGCAATCCAGCTCAAGGAATAGAGTTATGGTATCTATAAGATGCGATTTTTAAAAAATACATAAATCGTAAAAATCCTAAATATGATCACCACAAATGCCTACTTGTGTGTCTGAATCTAACCATTTCCCCACCTACCTCGGGCATGCATAATGAGAGCCGGAATGGGTAGCAAATCGGACTGCCGTGTTGAAGTAACAAGGATCGAAGCCACCCATAGAACCAACTTGGGTCACTGAGTATGTGGCAAAGTGTTGTGTACATGCGTGCCGCTCTTCAAAAAACCTCTTTCGCGCCTGCATGGACCACTGTAGACGCGGGTGTGGTTAGTACCGCCGTGCGTAGAATCACTTTGACGCCAACTTAGAATACTGGGTATGTGCCGCTCCCTGTGTCTTGGTCTCCAATGAATCTCTTCGACGCTAGCTGCGGTCACTGAGTATGTGTCAGTGCGCGCTTGCGGCTAATAATTGAATATCTTTGACGCCCAACTTGGGTAACTAGATATGCGGCCCTGGGAATAGACCCAACTACAACGAATAGAAAATATCCCTTAAGTCACCGCTCCTCTTCAACGTCGCAATGGTCGACCTCTCGAGACACCTAGGCAAGGTCCAGGGCATCGGTCACACGATCTACGCGGAAGGCATCACTGTCTGGTGCGCCGTGGCAGTGACCGACACGTTGAAGCCGCTCTCCAGGAAGCTGTCGACACTACAGAGCGCTTTCTAACAGACACGGGACTCCAGTGCTCCCTAAAAAACTTGGACCTCCTTCTCTACAGACAAACTAGAAAGGGCCGCAAGCCACAGATATGGAAACCCCCCACTGAAATCCACTATAATCTCTACACCAAGTACGGAGATCCGATTCCTAAAGTCGCGTCCATTCGAATCTTGGGAATGACACTCGAAGGGGCGGGCACAAATAGCATCACCATTCATAAACCAGCAAAGAAGAAGGATAGCGTCATTGGTCTAATCAAGCGGGTAGCTAATAGAAGGAGAGGCCTGAGCAAAAAGAATCTAATAAGGCTAGTCCGCGCTTTCTCGTTTTGCCATTTCACGTACGTAACAGCCATGCACGTCTGGAGGACGGCCGAGCGAGACAAGCTAAATGCCATGATAAGGAGGGAGATCAAAGCGCGCTCGGACTACCAAACTACACAGGCACCGTCCGACTCCTGCAATTGGGTATTCATAATAAGCTGCAAGAAATTGCAGAAGCACAAGAAAGGGCACAGATTCTCAGACTCGCTGGCACCAGGGCGGGCAGAAGACTCCTAACTGAAATGGGCCACTCCCCCCAGGCCCCCTCTCAGCCTGGCCACTATCGAACACGCCTACCAGAGCCTTCCGAAACAGCAGAAAGAAAACATCATTATATCTCCCGCCCCGCGCAATATGCATCCCGAGCACAACGTAGAAAGAAGGAGAGCCAGGGCGGTGGCGCTCCTAGGCCGCGCGGCAGAACTCCCTGGCGGCAGCTGCTTCGTTGACGCGACCCAGTATAGCAACAGGAACAATTTCTCTGCAGTGTTGATCAACCACAGGGGTTCGACCGTTAACGCCGCTTTGGTACGAAGCACGTCGTTGCGTGCGGCTGAGCAAGTGGCCATTGCCTTGGCCCTTCTGGACAACAAACATGTCAATATCTTCAGCGACTCCAGGACAGCCATCCGCGCCTTCAGCGTTGACGCCTTGTGTAAGGAAGCATGTCGCATCTTCGACGGCAAAAGCATCGCCACCCACACTCTCGTGTGGTTCCCCGCTGTCATGGGATCCATCATGGCAGGCCCCACAAACCTCAACGAGCTGGCCCACTCCAAGGCGCGAGGCCTCGCTTTCCGCGACCATGGAGAACTCCACCGCCACCTCGCAGTGGTGGAGAACAAAGATCAACCGACCACATACAATGAAATTACGCAGCACTTTTATCTCGGCAAGAGAGGCTTTCCCCTTCCTCACAAGAAGTTAAATAGAGCGCAGGCATTGACCTTCACATTGTTGCAAACGGGCTCGTATCCCAGCCCGGCTTTATTCCACAAGTTTTATCCCGACACTTATGCCACTCAGGACCTCAGGACCTTCATTAAAGTTTTGCATTCATCCATCCATTAAGTTTTTGCGATGCAGAGCGCAATCGAATCAATGCGACAATTGCTCGTCAAGGACAGCAACCCTACGCATCAGCAGGCTGCACCAGAAACGCACTACGTACGTCCCCTTTTTCAGCGAACGCCTTTCACGCCAATGCTCGAACGAGCTGCGCCGTGCACGCACTGTGTGTGTGCCGCTCTTCAATGAATATCTCGCCACCTTGGGTCACTGAGTGTGTGCCACTGAGTACGCGGCTAGTGGGAGAACAATACTCAGCGTTTTCAGGCACCGTCGCGCAACGCTTCTCGTCTCATAGGCCATGCGCGCACTGCTCAGCCGTGCCACTAGATACCACAGCGCGGCCAGAAATGAGCGCGAGAGACGAGTCCGGCGACCGCATGACGCGACTCTCAGCGTTCGCACGCACCGGCGCACCAAGCATCTCTGAGGCCATGCGCGGATTTCGCGGTGGTGGTGCTAGATGGCCCCGAGTGTTCTTACGAAAGCGAAAGAAAAGTCGCGCTGCAGCACACGTTTCCGACGTGACTCGTTTCGATGGCGGCAATACGTTGTGCCGCAATAGTGATTCAATACTAACGCATTGCCGCCTACCGTCATGGTGAGATGCGTTCCACCACATTTCGTTTGCTTCAGAGCATGGGCGACGGCGTTCTACTGTAAAAAAAAAGTTTTTTTTTTTTCGATTTTCTTGTAATTAACGCGATGACGGCCGTGAGATGATCTTATGTTGCTCTCCAGTGCCAATGTTTAAATGACATGTTACCCACTTTTCCATTTACTTGAAGAAAGCAGAAACTGTCATTGAACATGGGACTGGCGCTCAGCCGCAGTGTCTTTGCGGCACTTTCTCGGAGCATTTTGTGCAACTTTCGCTTGCTTTCTGCCTATTGTGTGAGTAGTGCAGTGGCAAATATTTGTTACCACATTTTCTGCGAATCTCGCGGTGGTTAAAGAAAAGTCCGTATTCCATTAAAGCAAAAGTAAAGCATCAAGTTATTGCGCATTCCACTTCACCAATTTATGTGCACTCAACATCTACATTGCTTTGTCATTTTTCATTCGATGTGAAATGCAAACAGGTATTGAGTTACGTAAGCTTGGTCACAGTCAGTCAGAGTACGTTGGTAGGATCGTCAGGTTGCTTCTGACGAGATGATTTTTATAGCGCATTCATGCTTCCACGCATGACAGCGATGGTACAATGCTTTAAATATATAAGAAGCTAAAACGATTAAGTAGTTTATTTTACCTAATAGTAGGCGCTGTCTTGCATTAAGCTAACAACGCCACAATGAAGTGCGAACGAAAATTATAACAGCTGCTTTTTACTTCTGTGTTAAGGTGTCCTCTGGCTAGAGGCTGACGTGTCACACACGATCTTTGTATAATAACCGAGAGTACCTATATTTTGTAGCAACGAATCAAAGTACAAGAGCTCACGATTTAATTGCGAGGCAAAATATTCCAGCGTAGTGGCATGAGAACCACATGTTAAAAGGACACCTCTGGTCGTGTAACCACTAAGCGAGAGTCATGCAGTAATCATGATGCAGTTGTCCTTATATGAAGGGTACAACGTGATATAATACAAGTACACGTCTACAACTCTTTTTTCAAACTCTTGGGTGTTGTTCACACCAGCCCATTCATATTGAATGGTATTACACAGATTGCGGAGTTACCAACACGTCATGACAAGTGTCTAAAACGCGGTATCAACGTCTCCCTGCTACGTCTTGATTTGTTTAAAATAAGGTCAACAAGCTCCTTGTGACGTTCTCGAAACACGAAGGGATAATAAAATTGATATGAATGTGCCGACTGGAGGGTGCGACAATACCATATCGCGCGCCCGACAGAGGCAAGCACTGACCTTACTACAGCGCAAAAATTTCAGGGAAGCGCTAAATGCCTTTGTACGCCGTAAAAAAATGCAGACCAGTACTTATAACTGTACTTCAGCCAGGGAAGAAGCAGCCTCGGCAGATATTCACGGCGTACATGCGCATTTATGCATGTAGTGCCTAGCAGACGACAAACGGTTCAGTTCACACTATCCGTGGTCCAGCCAGTGCCCTCCAGGAAGCGACTCGAGTCTGCTTGATCTCGCGGCCAATAGTGTACTTCCTCCTCTTCATCACGGTGCTACGCCACCGGGTGTAATGCCCTTCTTGCGCTATCGAAGCAATGACGACGAAACCCGTTCATAAGGTCACTAGTTACTATGGCAGCAATAATTGCCAGAACGCTTCATTCCGTACAAGGGGCTCTTTTTGTTCGCTCCAACATTTCAAAACTGAACAAATTTATTGCGAAATGCAAGTGCGCCATATGTTTAAACTTCGGTCGGATGAGTGCTTGTTGTACGAACTCAGCGAGACATTACGATGCTAGTTTTAATTGCTGTGGACTGATTATATTTTAATCTAGTTACCCCGGCTCAATATTTTTGTGCTTTCCCAAATGCATGGCAGCATTTCTGACGAGGCACTTACTTTTTCGGAGTCCTGATAAAGGCGCAGTTCTGGTGGTAAGTTGGTCACTGGCACTTCAGTAGTGTCCACAGCCATTACGCAGAACAGCGTGACAGAGGCAACGGCAAGGATAGATCTCATGATCTTCAATTTGTGCTTTGCTGGAATAGAGAGAGAGAATGAAGTGTAATCAGTATGGTGGTTCAGCAGCCCAAGCATTGGCGAGGGTCTGTGGCAAGGATCACGGTTGGCGTAAACAAACTATAGAAGAAGACTGCGTATGACTCGTTGGTCAACCCCGACTCACACACGAACTCTCATTAAAGTTTATGGTTTGGCAAAGCATAACATGCGGCGGTGGCGATAAGAATAGTTTTGCTGCGTTCGGATAGCTTGATTTGCTTGAACGCTGTAGAAGTTCACATGCTAGTGCCCACTGCTGTGGACAATAGGCGTTTTCGTTTTAACACTAGGGTGGCAGGTTTGATACAATGTAGTAAGGATGCAACGTTTGACATCGCGAAGAGAAGCCATTTCGGCTTGCAGAAAGAACTATACATGCCAAAAAGTTTGAACGATTCTCAAAGCAATCAGAGATCCCGCATTCGCTCTGCACCCTATAATGACGAGCTTCTTTCACGCCAAAAGGTAATTAAATGTTTGTTTGTTTACTTAAAATACGGTAAACGAGAGAAGGGTTGCAATGTGACGGCATTGGTCATCAGGCAGGAATAGTAATTTACGCAGCCGCAAAGTGAGATCCAGAGAATATCAGAGCTGAAATTGAACTTTCCTTGACTTTTTCTTTAACTTGTAGCTTAAAATTTAGGTTTCAGGGGTTGCACGGATGGGGGGACCCTTATGAACCGAGCTGCCGCGGGATTTCCGCTGTGAAATTGTGATGATCGTTGTCAGAGGCCGTCACAAAGCTCGAAAGCTGGGCGAACGAGTTGATATTCTGCGACAGTATTAAGCAACCACACGATGCATGTTCTCAGTGATATTTAGCTGCACAATTGCTTGTTGTATAACTATGGCAGGTGACGAAGCTTCGAAGTTTCCCGATAGAACGACACGCATGCAGGAAGAGCGAAAAAAATTTGACATCTGCTCAACAGTGCCATGAAGCAACCAATATCTATAACAAACCAAGAAGCAATGTTAGCTCGCACTTAAAGTGTTGCCACTCAAGAGTGTTAGAAAGGGTCTCGGAGAAAGCCAAGAGGAGACAGAACATTCACAATTATTTTCTAAAATGTCCAAGAAGATTGTCGCCCCTCCGGCATGATGCTAGGGGACTCGTAATTCTAAGAACGCGTGTTTTTTCAAGTGTTTCCAATGTACAGCGCGGATCCTCAGGGAGTTAAAGAAGCCCGTCCACTTTCATATTGATTTTATAAGACAGCATTTCTTCGTATAGCTATAACGTTCTGCATGTGTCAGTGCAAGCAGTTTGGTGCACAAGTACGGTGAACCCTCGCTACAACAGAATCATTGAGGTAGGAAACACACTTCGTTATAACCAGTATTTTCTTCAGAGTAGAGAGGCCCAAGAAGAGCCATTATAATTTGAGAAGTGCACTCAAAGAGCATCCGAGCTCGTAAAGCGCAAAATTAAATGAAGTCACAGTCAATTCTGGTGACATTACGGTATAGTAATGGAGCGTGGAAGCTGGAAAAGCGTAATAAAGTGCCCCATATTTTGTTATAGAAGTTGCAAAAAATATATTCAGTTCGCAGTAGTCCCCCCTTAGGTTTTCTCCAATATGCCATGAAGTTGTTTTCATCATTATGTTTCTAAGCAAGCAAATTTCACATCTTCGGCATCGAGGATATTAAGAAAGTAATTGTGCCATAGGGTGCTTTTCCTCTTTGCCCTGTTCCTTATTTTGTACTAAGTGTAGTTCAGTGCCACTCCACTTTGAATAAAATAAGCAGGTCCCACTCTGCAGTTCTACTCGCAAGCAGTTTGAATAAAGCAAAACAAAAACAGTCAGCCATTTCACTCTGTGAAGATGGAATGGCAGCGAAAGCTGACGACAGTCAAAGCTCTCAAACGAAACGCAAAGCGCTTTCGCTTCCATTGCATCTTCGCAGAGTGTAATGGTTGCCCGGGCTCGCGATTGTCGTTTTTGTTCAGCATCGCGGGAGCGTTCTTCGCCGGTTTTTGTTTCGCGCCCCCGCCGTTTACATTCTCGTTGCTGGTACCTGCGGCCCTCCTCGTGGGCATGTTGCTTTCGGGTTTACGAACTATACAGGTCCGCCCCATTGATAACGCACTCTTTTAGCGCCGATACCTCCCCTGCTTACATACTGCGATGAGTTTCACGTTACACTATTTTTCACGGTCAGTGTTCTAATATGTACCGCATTTTGACATCTGCGCCGCCGCACTGCACCCGTACGTGATCACACACAAAGCAAACAATGAAACCTATTGTGTATGCGTTTGCTAGAAATCACTAAGTCCGTTTCTGTTAAAAAAAAAAAAACTACGGAAGGTTAGTCTCATACAGCTTTCGCTATAATAAAATAATTCCGTTATAACGAAGGTTTACTGTTATTGACACGCCTACTTGTTTATCTTTTTCGGGTGAGCGCTTTTCACCGTCTAATAAATGATATTGATCAGCGCTGAACAAAAATATGTCTCCCCTTGAGTAAGCAATAATAGCTCAGAAACCTTCTTCGACGATACAACAACTGATTCTAGATGTCATCGATGATTCGACGAACACTGGTTGCAAAGCATCGCATATTAACCAAAGAGTGCGCTCGACTACTCCGCCAGAGCCCTTACCGAGTTTGGACGCGAGAACGTGGAGGTATCAAGGCAAGAAGTCGTCGAAATGCTGCGCGACATCTTCCCGCCTCCGAAAAGCCCGCGGGCAACTTCTGTGGTCTTGGTGAAGAAAAGAGACGGAACCCTGCGTTTCTGCGTCAAGTATCGTTGACTGAAAAAGGTCACGAAGAAGCACGTATACCCCCTGCTACGGATAGACGATGCTTTGGATCGGCTTTGCAACGCTAAATACTTCTCGTCGATGGCTCTCCAGACTGGCTACCGGCAAATAGATGTCGACGAGAGAGATTAATAAAAGGGGCCTTCATCAAACCAAACGGCCTCTATGAGTTCAAGGCCACGCCATTCGGACTGTGCTCGGCGTCTGCGATGTCCCAGCGTGTCATTGACACGAGGTTAGCAGAATTCAAGTAGCACGCCTTTCTTGTTAACTTCGATGACACCGTCGTCTTCGCCGGAAACTTTGACGATCACTTTACGCGGTTTGCGACAATACTAGAGGCCATCAAGTCATCAGGGCTCACTATGAAGCCAGAAAGGGCCGCTTCGCTTAAGATGAGCTTCTGTTCCTAGGCCACGTCATCAGCAAATCTGGAGTCCACCATGACCCGCGGATGGCAGCTGCTATCGCAAAGTTCCAGCAGCCCATTGGCAAGAAGGAACTGCGTACATTCCTTGGCATGTTTGCCTGCTACAGGCGCTTTCTCAAGAAATTTTCGCGAACAGCTGAGCCACTGGCACATCGAACTAAGGGCGATGTCGAGTTCAAATGAAAAACGCCGCAGGCTGACGGAGTGCAAGAACTCAAACGACGCATACAGTCGCCACATTTACTGGCTCACTTCGACGAAGACGACGATACACAGAAATTCGCGCTGAGGCCATTAGCCTAGGCCTTGGTGCCGTTCTAGTTCAAAGGAAAGGCGCACTTTGGCGGGTTATAGCTTACGCTAGCTGGTCGCTGTCAAAAAATGGAAGGCAATTATTCTAAGACCGAAAAGGAAAGCCTAGCCATCACTTTGGCTGCAGCGAAATTCCGCCCTTACCTATATGGCAGGCCATTCAAAGTTGTCAACAACCCTCGCGCGTTGTGTTGGCTAGCGAATTTAAAGGACACTTCAGGACGCCTGTTCGGTAGAGCGTTGGACTGCAAGAATATGACATGACTGTAACGTACAAGTCCTAACGAAAACACTCTGCTGCTGATTACCTACCACGTGCCCCCATTGACCCGCCTCCGCAAGATGACAAGGATGACAATGCCTTCGTTGAAATAATAAGCGTGGAAGACTTCGCTGAACATTAACAAGCAGACCAGGAGCTGAAAAGCCTCGACGAGTATTCAGAAGGGAACACCGACGTTGTGTCTAGGGCATTTAAGCAAGCATTTTCTTTGTTTTCTTTTGAAAACAACCTACTCGTAAAGAAGAACTTCTTACCAGTCCGCGCCCACTAGTTCCTTGTTGGTCCTTCAGCAGCTTCCAGAAGTACTGCACGCCCCTACACGACGATATGACCGCTGAGCACCTCGGATTTCCCCGAACGCTATTGAGGATACAGCAAAGGTATTACTAGCCGCGCCTGACAGCCGATGTCGCTCGTTACGTCAAGGCATGCTGACACTGTCAGCGACGCAAAACACCACCAACAAGGCGAGCGGGTTTACTACAGCCGATCGAGGTTCCTTGCTGACCATCTCAGCCGGTCGGGATGGATTTGTTGGGGCCCCTTGCGATGTCAACATCCAGAAATAGGTGGATCGTCGTGGCGACATACTACCTGAACAGCTTCGCCGAAACGAAAGCTCTGCCGAAAGGTAGCGCAGTCGCAGTGGCGAATTTCTTGGTCAAGAGCATCCTGCTGCGACATGTCGCCTCAAAAGTCCTTATCACATAGAGAGCAACGGCCTTTACAGCAGAGCTCACTCAAGCCATTCTGAAATACAGCCAGACAAACCACAGGAGGACAACTGCCTACCACCGCAGATAGATGGTCTGACGGAGCTCCTGAACAAGACTCTCGCCGACATGCTAGCAATGTATGTCGACGTCGGACACAAGATGTGGGACGCTGTCTTTGCGTATGCAGCCTTCGCTTATAACACGGTAGTGCAAGAAACAACTTCAATGACACAGAAAGAACCCAACGATGACCCTCGAGGCCATGCTGCCGCACGCCACCGACGAATAGAATCTCGACGTCGTCGCTCGCCTATCGACAGGATGCCGAAGAAGCCTGACAGCCCGCATGCCTGCGCATCAAGAATCAGCAGAGGACCCATAGCCGGCACTAAATCTTCGACGACGATACGCTGAATTCGCTCCTGGCGACGGTGTTTGGCTTTGCACCCCGATACGACGACGAGGACTTCGATGCTTTTACACCATTATTTCGGACCTTACAAGATCGTCGGACGCATTGACACTGTCGACTATGAGGTCGTGCCATACGGCAGTTCGCTATCACAGCGGCGGCACTCACGACCTGAAATAGTCGATGTTGTGCGACCTGAGCTGTTGTACCGGTGAGAACGAACTTTGACACTTTGCGTAGCGGTACTTGGACTTTCTTACTTTAGACTTTGTTTCTTTGTTGTTTTGTTACTTTTGTTTATTATGTATACCTTTGTTTTTCGCTCTATAAACCATCGGAACGATGGTTTATAGAGCGAAAAACTACGTTCATTGCGTTTATTCGCAGATGACATAAGCGTATCCTCATCTGATAAATCTATTGCGCTTTTTACTTCAATGTAAAATATAGCATTGAGTAACATTATTAACTGCTGCAGCAACAATTATTTAGTTCTTAGTCCCCTAACAACTAAATTTACTTTTATTACTTTAGTTAGCTTTTATTTTTTTAAAAGTTAACTTTTATTCATGAACTGAAGTTTCCACTTCATCCAACTCCCGTTTGCAACACTGTTACTTTTCTTGGCATATATCTTGACCCTAACCTTACATTTCTCTGTCACTTCCAACATCTCAAGCAGAATGCGTTTGGCATCCGTGCATTAATCAAATCTCGCCTTTTATTTTTCTCGTGCGGCCATGCTAGCGTTATATTTTGCTTTCTTTCATAGTCACATTAATTACGGTAATATTTCACGGGGCAACACGTACGCTTGTCATTTATCAATTCAGCATATCCAAAATTAGCCAGTGTGCATTATCACTTTTAGCTCTATGCAATTTCATTCCTCTGTGTTACTTCGCGTGCAGACCATCTTGCCTGTTAAAATTTGTCCCAGTTTAGCATACCCGTCCTTTTGCACAAGTTGCCTCATAATGAAGTTACGTTTCCGTTCATTGCAGCGGACCTTCTGCAGAATAAAAATGTAACCAGATTTCCGGATAACAATCATTTCTCGTTACCCGTGGCTTATACCAACTACGGTAAAAAAATCTGTGTCCGCTGCAATTTCTTTTTGGAATAAATTACCATCAACTACAAAACCCTGTACTGCTCGTGAAATCTTTCAAAATTACCCTGAGTATATTTAAATGCGATAACTGTACTACGATCCTGGCGGTGTATCTTTGACCTCTCTCTCACATGCCAGTTCTTGTGTTTCCTTAGTGTTTTGCCCCGACTTTCCTTTAAGACATGCTATTTCGTGTTTGGCGGATTTTAAATGAAATGTACAATAAAGTATTTATTCTGCCGATGCTATTTGATAATACCGCTCATTTGCTGTGTATAGATATCACCATCAATGTTGTTATTATTAACCGAGGGTCCCACTCCAGTTGTTTCACTTTGGGACCATCGTGTGTATATATTGACACGTGTACTTATCTTTATCGGGCGACCACGTTTCGCCGCTTAACAACTGTAATCGCACACCGCGGGACGCGCCTGCATGTATCCGACGTTTCTGGAAAGTTATCGATGCTTCTACCCGGCTGTCTGTTGTCGCCGAACCTCGCGTTATCTTATTCATCGCTTGACGCGAATTGTGTAGAACTTTGTAGTAGGCATGCGGGTCCCAACGATTAGTCTGGAACATTCGTTGACTGCTGTATAAAAGCCGATGCGCTAGACCCGCTGATCAGATTTTCGACGATCGCCGACCGTGTTCGCCGCTATCGTTGTGCTATAAGCGTAGCCTGTTTTTGTGGGCACAGGTTCGCCCAATAAAAGTTAGTTTTGTCTTTCACAGTATTTGCTACTGTGTTCTTCAACGTCACCACCACGTGACATCTGGTGGAGGTGCTTTTCGTTCATGTACCGGACGCCCCCGACAAGCCGTGATCCAAGCCCGGACCGCAAAGAGAACACCAACGTAGTCCCGGAGCATCGAGCAAGCCGCCGTCTTCAACAGCTGCCACCGGAGCATGGAATTCTACCTGAGAAGACCAAGAAGACTGTGGCCAAGGCAACCCCAATGGCAGCCCCAGCGTCCCCCATCGTGCTGCAGCAGCTCAGGGAACCTCCGACGTTCCGCGGATCAACATTCGAGGACCCGGAAACCTGGCTCGAAACGTATGAGAGGGTCGCTGCGTGTAACAGTTGGGACAGCGACGACAAGCTGCGGCACGTCTATTTCGCACTGGAAGACGCCGCCAGGACGTGGTTCGAGAATCGAGAAGCCACCTTGACGACGTGGGACCCGTTCCGAAGCGGCTTCCTCCAAACATTTACGAGCGTCGTGCGAAAAGAGCGAGCCCAAGCTCTACTGGAGACCAGAGCGCAGCTGCCGAATGAGACGATCGCGATCTTCACTGAGGAAATGACCCGTCTGTTCCGCCACGCCGACCCGGAAATGTCAGAGGAAAAGAAAGTCCGCCTACTGATGCGTGGTGTAAAGGAGGAACTTTTCGCCGGAATGGTAAGAAGCCCACCGAAGACCGTCGACGAGTTTCTTCGTGAGGCGACGAACATCGAGAAGACACTGGAATTGCGGAACCAGCAATTTGACCGACGCACCAAGCCAACAAGCTACGCCGGCATTCAATCAGTGGCCACCGACGACCTGCGCGAGACCATCCGGGCAGTCGTACGAGAGGAGCTTCAGAAGATCTTCCCTTCATCGCAACCTCAAGTGGCCTCAATCGCCGAAGTTGTCAAACAAGAAGTTCAGCGATCGGTCGGAGTTCCCGAGGTACAATCACAATCATCGCAGCCCCAGCCAGGAGCGATGACCTACGCCGCCGTCGCCCACCGTCAAGGTCCCCCTCCACGACCGCGCCAGGGCCCTGTAACGCCGCAATACCGTCGTCCGCTGCCGCCGCCAGCACGCCCACCCGTCGCCCAGCGCACCTACGCGAGGAAGACGGACATTTGGCGAGCCCCCGACCACCGCCCGCTCTGCTACCACTGCGGCGAAGCCGGCCATGTGTACCGCCGATGCCCATACCGCGACCTGGGATTGCGAGGCTTCGCCGTCAACGCACAGCGCCCGAGGGAAGGTGAACGCCCTCGTGACATCGCCGACTACCTCGCCGCCACTCAGTGGAACCCTCGACGACCGTCCCGTTCGCCGTCACCAGGCCGCTACCTGTCGCCGCAGCGCCGACCGTACACCGGCCCAGCGCGGGGCCGCTCTGCGAGCCCATATCCGGAAAACTAAAAGCAGCAACGGATGGAGGTGCGGTTGCTGTTCGTCGAACTGACGAAGATCCTCCGCCGCCGACGAAGACGACAAAGAAACCATCCCGACGACCTAATGACGACACGCCGCCGTCCCGACGAAGTCAGGAAGCCAAGGCTACACCGATGAAAGACGACTTGACGACGCGACGTTCCAACTTCAGTTCAACACGACGCCGCCGTGATCCGACGCCAAGACCTAACTGTAACGCAAGACAAAGAACCACCGACTTCGACGTGCTTCTCGACGGCCACGCAGTCACCGCCTTAGTAGACACAGGAGCCGATTACTCCGTCATGAGTGGACCCATCGCCGCCCAGTTGAGGAAAGTTAAGACTACATGGGAAGGCCCTCAAATTCGGACCGCTGGCGGACACCTGATTACGCCGACTGGGATCTGCACGGCAAGAATTACCGTTCATGACCGGACTTACCCTGCCACCTTCGTTGTCCTCCAACAGTGTTCACGAGACGTCATTCTCGGCATGGACTTCCTGAATCAACATGGCGCAGTCATCGACCTGAAGTCGAAATCGATAACGCTGTCACAAGATCAAGCGATACCGCCGGAGAGCTGTCGTAGTCACCACGCCTTGAGTGTGCTCGAAGATCAAGTGAGCATCCCGCCGCGCTCCAGCATTATTATTTCCGTCGGCACTGAAACACCCGCTGACGTAGAAGGTGTCATCGAGGGCGACCAACATCTACTGCTCGACCGTGAAATTTGCGTCGCAAGAGGGATCGCTCGACTCCACGGAGGGCAAGTGGAAGTTATGCTAACCAACTTCAGCCAAGAGTTCAAGCACATAAACAAGGGCACGACAATCGCATACATCGAGGAAATTGTGGAAACCAGCAATGCCTTTGTCCTCTCGGATTCAGCCGCACCTACCCCGATGAGCATTGTCCCCGAACCAGACTTCGACGTAAATCCAAGTCTTCCTATGAGTAAGCAGCAACAGATCAGAAGTCTTCTCCGACGATACAAAGACTGCTTTTCGACGTCATCGAGGATTCGACAAACACCAGTTGCAAAACATCGCATAATAACCGAAGAGAGCGCTCGACCACTCCGCCAGAGCCCTTACCGAGTTTCGACGCGAGAACGTGAAGCTATTAGGCAACAAGTCGACGAAATGCTGCGCGACGACTTCATCCAGCCGTCGAAAAGCCCGTGGGCCTCTCCTGTAGTCCTGGTGAAGAAAAAGGACGGAACCCTGCGCTTCTGTGTCGATTATCGTCGACTGAACAAGATCACGAAGAAGGATGTGTACCCCCTTCCACGGATAGACGACGCATTGGATCGGCTCTGCAACGCTAAATATTTCTCGTCGATGGACCTCAAGTCTGGCTACTGGCAAATAGAAGTCGACGAGAGAGATCGCGAAAAGACTGCCTTCATCACGCCAGACGGCCTCTACGAGTTCAAGGTCATGCCATTCGGACTGTGCTCGGCGCCTGCAACGTTTCAGCGCGTCATGGACACGGTGTTAGCCGTACTGAAGTGGCAGACGTGCCTTGTTTACCTGGATGACGTCGTTGTCTTCGCCGGAAATTTCGACGATCACCTTAGGCGGCTTGCGACAGTGTTAGAAGCTATCAAGTCATCAGGGCTCACTCTGAAGCCGGAAAAGTGCCGCTTCGCTTACGATGAGCTTTTGTTCCTAGGCCACGTGATCAGCAAACCAGGAGTACGCCCCGGCCCACAGAAGACAGCTGCCATCGCAAGGTTCCCGCAGCCAACCGACAAGAAGGCAGTGCGCAGATTCCTTGGCATATGTGCCTACTATAGGCGCTTCGTCAAGGACTTTTCACGCATCGCCGAGCCGCTAACACATCTGACCAAATGTGATGTCGCGTTCAGGTGGGAAACGCCGCAGGCCAAGGCATTTCAAGAACTCAAACGATGCATGCAGTCGCCGCCGGTACTTGCACACTTCGACGAGGACGCCGATACCGAAATCCACACTGACGCCAGTAGCCTAGGCCTCGGTGCCGTCCTAGTCCAGAGGAAAGAAGGACTTGAAAGGGTGATATCGTATGCTTGCCGGTCGCTGTCAAAAGCGGAAAGCAACTATTCTACGACTGAAAAGGAATGTCTCGCCATCATTTGGGCTACAGCTAAATTCCGCCCTTACCTCTATGGCAGGCCATTCAAAGTCGTCAGTGTCCATCACGCATTGTGTTGGCTAGCTAACTTAAAGGACCCTTCAGGACGGCTCGCGAGGTGGAGCCTCAGACTACAAGAATATGACGTTACGGTAATATACAAGTCCGGAAGAAAACACTCCGACGCCGACTGCTTATCGCGCGCCCCCATCGATCCCCCGCCGCAAGACGAAGAGGACGACGACGCCTTCCTTGGGATAATAAGCGCGGAAGACTTCACTAAACAGCAACGAGCAGACCCGGAGCTAAAAGGCCTCGTCGAGTATTTGGAAGGGAACACCGACGCTGTCCCTAGGGCATTTAAGCGCGCGTTGTCTTCGTTCACGCTACAAAACAACCTGCTCGTGAAGAAGAACTTCTCACCAGTCCGCGCCAGCTACCTTCTTGTTGTACCGTCAGCGCTGCGTCCAGAAATACTGCACGCCCTACACGACGATCCAACCGCTGGGCACCTCGGATTCTCTCGCACGCTGTCGAGAATACACGAAAGGTATTACTGGCCGCGTCTGACCGCCGACGTCGCCCGTTACGTCAAGACATGCCGAGACTGCCAATGACGCAAGACACCACCGACAAGGCCAGCAGGATTACTACAGCCGATCGAACCTCCTCGACGACCATTCCAGCAGATTGGGATGGATTTGTTGGGGCCGTTTCCGATATCAACATCCGGGAATAAGTGGATCGTCGTGGCGACGGACTATCTCACCCGCTTTGCTGAAACTAAAGCTCTACCAAAAGGCAGCGCAGCCGAAATGGCGAAATTTTTCGTCGAGAACATCCTGCTGCGACATGGTGCCCCAGAAGTCCTCATCACCGACAGAGGAACGGCTTTTACAGCAGAGCTCACCCTAGCCATTCTGCAGTACAGCCATACAAGCCACAGGAGGACAACTGCCTACCATCCGCAGACGAATGGTCTCACGGAGCGGCTGAACAAGACCCTCGCCGACATGCTAGCAATGTACGTCGACGTCGAGCACAAGACGTGGGACGCGGTTCTGCCGTACGTAACCTTTGCGTACAACACGGCGGTGCCAGAAACAACACAGATCACGCCGTTTAAGCTGGTTTACGGCAGGAATCCGACGACGACGCTTGACGCCATGCTGCCGCACGTAACTGACGAAGAGAATGTTGACGTCGCTAGCTATCTCCAGCGCGCCGAAGAAGCTCGACAGCTCGCCCGCCTGCGAATCAAGAGCCAGCAGAGGACCGACAGCCGACACTACAACCTCCGACGACGCTTCATCGAGTACCAGTCTGGCGACCGTGTTTGGGTATGGACCCCGATACGCTGACGAGGACTCAGTGAGAAACTACTCCGACGCTATTTCGGACCCTACAAGGTCATCCGACTTATTGGCGCTCTGGACTATGAGGTCGTGCCAGACGGCATTTCGCATTCACAGCGGCGCCGCGCACGATCTGAAGTGGTCCACGTGGTGCGCCTTAAACCCTTTTTCGGACGCTGACGAACTTCGTCATTTTTGTTCTTTTCTTTGCTACGAGTGCTTTTCTTTATTACTTTCGTTTGTTTGCAGCATCGGGTCGATGCTTTTTAAGTGGGGGGTATTGACACGTGTGCTTATCTTTATCGGGCGACCACGTTTCGCCGCTTAACAACTCTAATCGCACAGCGCGGGACGCGCCTGCATGTATCCGACGTTTCTGGAAAGTTATCGATGCTTCTACCCGGCTGTCTGTTGTCGCCGAACCTCGCGTTATCAGATTTCATCGCTTGACGCGAATTGTGTAGAACTTTGTAGAAGGCATGCGGGTCCCAACGATTAGTCTGGAACATTCGATGACTGCTGTATAAAAGCCGACGCGCTAGACCCGCTGATCAGATTTTCGACGATCGCCGACCGTGTTCGCCGCTATCGTTGTGCTATAAGCGTAGCCTGTTTTTGTGGGCACAGGTTCGCCCAATAAAAGTTAGTTTTGTCTTTCACAGTATTTGCTACTGTGTTCTTCAACGTCAGCACCACGTGACAATATGTGATGTAACCACTTTTTATTGAACCAATCAATTTGACTCTGAATCAGAAAGTGGGGGAAATTAGTAGCATTAGAAAATGAAGCACACATACAACTTCTCACAAGTTTACTAATTCACCTAATTAATCCCTTTACAGCACCTTTTGCAATTTACAATGTGTAACTATTCAGTTTGAGCAAATGAGAGCAAGGTAAAAGCAGGAGCCAATGTTTCGACAACTGGACTTGTCTTTTTCAAAACTAGATATGTCGCCTTGAATAAAGACAAGTCCACTTGTCGAAACGTTGGGTCCCGATTTTCCTTTGTTCTCGTTTCACTCATCGCATTCAACTTCTCTTTGCCTCCTTCCCCCATTTTTCTTTCAAGAACTGGTGAGTTTGGAAATGTGTATCCACTTGAAATGAATTTCGAAGATGACACCTGTTTAGGGATATTTCCCTCAACATGGAAAGGAATACATGGGCGTTTTAGTTATTTTTCTGCTTCAATGCATAAAACAGCGTTTTCTTAAAACTTAAAGTAACACAACAGCGAATTTCTATGACTTGTCTGATGACGCATATCTCGAAACTAGTGCCATTCTGGAAAGTCATTCTAAATGCACGCCTCTTAAGTTCAACGGTTACAATTAATAAATTGTTATATGTACGGTGCCTAATTAATTAGGAAGTTAATTAGGTATTATTTATTTGTGGAACATGCGTTTTCGTTTCTTGTGCAAGCAATGTCTGGTTCTCTGAGTAATCGAGCCCAAGGACTATAAGTATGTTATCTGCAACATCCGATTAAAAATTTCTTGCAACTCAAAAATGATCATCCCATATTCCAGTATCTGGCGTGGGCTCATGCCAATAGAGCCATGGTTATCGTGTCACTGGCTAATTAATAATGCAAGCAATTACCTTTTTTCAGTTTTCTTCATTTCTGTCACGCCGATCTGCTTGTGCATTGGTTAATTATGCACCTATTTAGACATTTATATATTTAATTTGCTATTTATGTGTATTTTCGGGAATGTGTTTTACTTAATTGCCAAACAGACATTGATCTGTCAGTATCGAACTTTGTTATGTGGTCAAGCTACAGGCACTTTGTACTTCGCAACACTATTTGAGAAGTTTTTGATATTCCCGAGCTACGAATAATTGCACATTTATCCAAGTGTTTGGGTAACAATAAACACTTCACCAAGAAAAACAATTTTGTCCGCATCAAGTTCGCACTGTTGATTTCGTGAAGGAGCATTGACATTGCTGTATTAAGCTACTTGAAAAACTGGCATAACAGTTGTGCTAGCGGCTTTCCAATGTGCCTATCTATGGGCATGGTTTTGACGCCAGGGTGACCCAGGCCAGCAGTAGAGAAGTGCCTGTATTTAATTTTGCTCCTGTCCTCTCACATGAAACGAGTAAATCAACATGACATCAACGGTAATGCTATGGGACACAACGTACCTTGGCAGCTTCTTAAGAGCGAAGTGCAGTTTGGAACACTACTCAACATACACTAGGGCCATATTTCATTGACCGAACAACATCCTTTCAATATTGACTTTCAACACAGGTTTAGAACTATTGGAATTTCTTTCGATATGAACGTTCGACAATGATTCAATGGGCCTTCAATCTTGAAGTTGAACACGTTTACAACAATGCATCAGTGGGCTTCAAAATTGTCATTACAGATGGTTTCAACGCTAAACCTGCACCTACTCCAATTCTACTCTACTCGGTGATGTTTCCATGAAATGTCGAGGGTGAGTGATCACTACATTTTGACAATTTCATCAATAATTTATCAACAAACGCTCTATGTATTTGCAATTTAATCTGTCACGTTGACAACCAATTATTTTGATTAACTTGTCAACTAACATTTTTGTAACAGCGCACTTACCCCTGACGAGGAAGCTTGAACCAAATCACTTGATGGGCCTGAAAAACAGAGCACGCTACACGCGACGTCTGCTCGAAGCAATAGGGATGAAGTACTCTCTCAATATTCACGCGAGGCTAACCTATATAGGATGATTATTTCCGGGTTTAATGCTCCTTCGCAGGTGGCACTGCACTCGCAACTACCATATGCGGATAAAGTGCATAAGTGGAAATAAAAAGGAAATGTTCGACACTCGACAAAAACTTCCTAAAGCTACGTAGGCAGAGCCTCTGTACGTGCGTTACTACTTGAAGTGCCGTATTTACGTGTTAATAACGCGAACACGAATATAACACGAGGACAGACTTTTGGCATCCCTCAAGTACAATACAGAGACATCTTACAGTTATAAAACAATGCAGTGCCGCAACTAAACTGGAAACGACGTATGGCAGCGCATTACCATAGAGTGCTTTATTCATCGCTGCTGTGAACTGCCGTCGCAAAATTAAGTCGAAGGACGAGTTCTCATGTTTCTGTAATTAGCGGCAAGCACAGTGTCGTCCCCTGTGCCACCCATGAAAGTTAACGAACAGGCAGCAATTCACGGATTGAGCGACTTCGAAGACCACTCGCTTGACACGTCGCCACAACGGCGTTGGTCGTGTTGCTCAAACTTACGAATAATACGCCCTGACCGCATCTATACAGCACTAATAGAGTTGTAAATTAGGAGAAGAAAGGGTGTGCGATATGTAAAGTAGCCACTTCCCCCCCCCCCCTTGCGCCAAGATTTCTGTAGTTTGAATTGCTAGAACAAATAGAAAGGCAACAACGTGCTACAATAACTGCGTTAACAACCCGAATATATCGCGAGAGTTGAGCTGAGGCCGGGCATATAAAAAATCAAAACTCACGTTATATCAATGCAAATTCGATAGTGCCAACGGTTCGCTGGTGCTTTAGGTTTCACCCGCATGCTAAGCACACGACCTTATTTTTCTTGTGAATGTTTTTATGTGTCGGCGTCTACGGGCAGCCGGGTTTCTGGCACAGGCCAAGCACACTGTGGTCGCACAGCGAAAGGAACGCTGTCTGCCGTATAACATTGACCAGCCGGGCGCCACAGGCGAAACTTTGCAAACGTTATGGCAAAGTTTCGTTCGCACCTGATACATGGACTCCAATCAGCTTACAAAATGTTCCTCGTAGTTGAAGCAACTACCTACGCCATGCCGCGTTCCTCTCGTCCGTGCCTTGTGTGTTTAGTGTGCAGCCC
Source organism: Dermacentor andersoni (assembly GCF_023375885.2). NCBI lineage: Eukaryota > Metazoa > Arthropoda > Arachnida > Ixodida > Ixodidae > Dermacentor > Dermacentor andersoni. The sequence goes on along the minus strand of NC_092816.1, from coordinate 194,885,039 downwards.
ACGAATCCCTCCCTGCAGTGTGCATGTGTCCCATGAGCTGTCCCACGAGAATGGGCTGCAGCCAAAGGCTGCAGCCCATTCCAGCGAGTAGACGCAGCCGGTTACACGCAGTTTTCTTTGTTTCTCCATTATCTTTCTTATTTACCTGTATCTGCGATAGAAACCCCAATGTGCTTCCCTGACGTTGCATTGTGAATGTGTAATTTTCCGTCTTGTTTGCTTTCTTCAATGAGTGCCCTTTTAAATATGTTCTTGTTGGATAGTAAGAATATCTGTAATGTGGTTGAATCATTCCGACTCTTTATTGTTTGAGGACAGCATTGAGTGGTAATTTTACAAGACCTTAGCGATCCAGCTATGCGCATCGAGATAGAAAGCAAAATATGTAAACTTGTTCCAGTATGTTAATCATACTATGATTTGTCAGTATCTCAGCATGTTCTCAGTGCTGAGGGCCTTGCAGTATGTTAAATAAAAATGTAGTTGCCTACTTATCTGAAATAGTGTATGTCATTTCATCATATCATTCGTTCCAAGTACAATATTTTCATGGGTGCACTGGTAGATTTTAGAGTTAAAAGACACTGTGCGATGTCATTGAACAGCACGTGTTGCAATGTTTCGACAACAAACCAGGAGTATCCTATGTTGTGTCAGGCATAGTTACTCCATAAAACTATTTATATGAATACGCAAAAGGTGATTCTTCCATTGCATGTAGTTTGTAAGTCATAAAGCAAAAGATTATTTAACCCTGTGAGGAAAGAATATGATTCCACATAATCTTGTTAGTTTGGCAGTTGGCTTTGCCACTAAATTACTGTGTATGTCATCATCATCTTAATCACCCCATCTTATGTCCACTGCACGAGGAAGGCCTCTCCCTGCAATCTCCGATTACCCGTGTCCCTCACCAACCGATTCCAAATATTGCCCGGGAATTTCCTAATTTCATCGCTATTTTGTATGTGGGATGTTCATATCCATTTGTCTGGACAGTGGTACAAAATGCGACATGAGCAGCAATCTGCTCACTAGAAAATGACCTCTTATGTCATACTAATGCTGAAATAACAAATTTACTGAGCGAACGTGTGTGGATTTCCGAGTTAGATTTACCAAGCCGTTATAACAGATTGTTTGTGTTTAGTAAAAATCAGTTCTTTGTCCCTGTTCACTTTGCAGAATTGTTATCTGGTTCTCACATAAAGTTTAATGTAATATAACTTAGGTAAAAGCAAGCATTATGAAGCATGAATGTTAGGTATGACTACAGGCTTTCAGCACATCACTGGAAAGTGATTTCATGAAAGCTAGAAACATAAACTTCTATTCATCATAACCGGTTTGTTCTGTGCCTTCCTGCGAAGTGTAGGATTGGTACGCATTTTTTGGTAATTAAACTAATGTATTTTGAAGCTACTTGTTTTCCAACCACGTGTAAGCAGGACACTTAAACAAAGCAAGTATAATATGCATAGCGCTGTTTGCCTGTCACTATTTAATATCTTTCCGTGGAACTCCATCTTGTGCCAGAGAAAACATTGTCCATAGATGTTTCCATTCTAGTCCTAACGCTTGAATTCTAGAAGATCTAACCAATAACATTGAATTGCAAATATGCACGTTTTATATATATATATATATATATATATATATATATATATATATAGTATGTATTATCATTTTCTAAAGCAGCTTTGTCATGTATCCTAAAATTTGCAAGCAAATGCATAAATTCCTGGCCATTAAAACGTTGTGTTCATGTATACAATGTCATAATTCAGCTTATGTTTCTGTCATAAGTAAGAGGTAGAGAACTCATGCAATGGTTTCCATTGTAATGGTTCCCATCTTTGGAATATTCAGTTTGCTACTCTGTCTCCCTAGCACCACATGGAGTAATTGAAGTTTCCCAGGCTATGGTTACCTCTGCACAATTCCCTTTACCTAGCAGCTTTATCACAATTGTTGGACGTACATACACTTTACACTATCCTGACAAAATGTGTCTCCTCATCACCACAACGAGGCACTTAAATGGTGGTTTTGTCCAGACTATAGAAATGTTGAATGTTTTACTCGGTCATGTTCGTTCTTTAATTTTCACAATGCTCAATTATTCGATCTTGTAAACATTAATCCTTGAGCTTTCATTGCATCTTGTTTTCTTTGTGTTTTCCCTTTTTTATTCTTTGCTAAATTTGTATTCTGTAATCCCTGTTCCTGCAATGACCGTATGGGGCTACAATATATTGAGATAAATAAAGGTAATAAATTTCAATGTGGTGCCTGTGCTAACTTCAAAGCAGCCAATTTCGCATTTAAACAACCTTAACCGTACACAAACCAGGAAAGAACTATTAACCGAGGCAGGTGTGCAAAAGCAAATTTTACATCATAACATACTAGCATGTACGCCAGACAGCATCCACCCTGCAGTGATGTGCACACCTAGCAACACTAAGCTGCACTGTGGTGTGGTGGACACCAGACCACTTTGATGTGCATACCAGAACACACCAAGCCGCTGTGGTGTAGACACCAGAACACACCAATTCACTGGCGTGCACACCAGAACATACCAAGCCACTCTGGTGTGCACGCCAGGTAACACCAGACCGTGCTGGTGTTTAGACTAGGAAACACCAGAACACAACAAACCGCTCTGGTGTAGTTTTCAACTGGGTAGATAGAATGTTAAACCGTAAACAGTACCAATAGTAACTCAACCCACTCGCACATCGGGATCTTTCTGTAACATTTTAGACTTAGTTTTTCTTAGTGTGCACTGCTCATCATATCGTGCCAAAATAGAACTCATGGATGGCATAGCCGACGACAAATTTACCAGTTCGAGCGTACCCATTCATGGCCCCATATAATGTGTACAATCAAAAACTGCTTACCATAATTTTACCAATGTCAACTATGTGACAATACTTAATCTTGATCCTGCCTTTCTAGTACTCTCTAATTTTGAAACTTCTAATATAGAATTGTTATGGAAAAGGGTAAAAGAAATTGTTTTAGTTTGATAGATAACAGTGAACCTAGCAAAACAAAGAAGTAAGAGAAACTGGATCATTAGATTAATCGCGCCATCATTCACGCTGAATGTAAAGTACCATGCTTAAGAGAAGCGCAGAAAATGAAACTTAACCTTGCATCTGCAAAGGGCCTTTCAACTGCTATTCGTATTATGGGAAGGCAGCCAAAGTCGGTAGTAATTTTACCAATACCCTTCCTAACTTTCTAAAGCTTTGCCCAGGGATACTTTAAACCTAACAAGCACAGCGGGCACCAAGTTTCCTCCGAAGACGATCTTTCGGGGCAAAAGCTTTTTGACACATATTTTCAATCAGTTTTTACCGTTGTCGACGGAACATTCTACATGTTAACCCTTGCACCCGAAGACATATAAGAATACTTGTAGTAACTCATCGTAATTTGATTGACTTTTTACTAAATTTTGTCAATAAACCCAAAGTAGGACTGGATAACACATCTAGCATATGTCTAAAAAGATGCGCAAGATGCTTTGCCAAGCATTTCTGCCTAATCTCTATTAAATCTTAACATATGCACGTTACCACAGGACTGCAAAATGGCCAAATTTATTCAAGCACACAAATCAGAAAACAAGATGGAAATATCAAATTGCTGGCCCACGTCGCTGACCCGCAATCAGTAAACATTTAGACCACATAGTACTCAAACATATAACCACTACCATAATGTAGAAAGCTGCCTATGTAAGTTTTTTGAGAAAATTACTCAACGTCGCCTGGTGCAGTTTCTTGAAAGTAACAAGATACTATATCCCTTGCAGTGTGGCTTCAGGGAACATATATCCACAACAGATCAACTTGTCCGTATCGAGACAAATATCCGGGATGCCATTGTGCACAAAAAGTTTTTCTTATCAGTATTTTTACACATGGAGAAAGCATATGATATTACTTGGCGTTTCGGAATCCTTAGTAATCTAGCTGCAATGGGCGTCCGAGGCAACTTGCTAAAGGTGATTCAAAGTGATCTGTGCAACCGCACATTCCATGTTCGTGTTGGTAATGTCCTGTCTCGTCTATTTACTCAGGAAACAGGTGTGCCACAAGGTGGAGTGCTGAGCTGCACTTTATTCCTTGTAAAAATGAATTCGCTCCATACTATCATACCACCTACAATGTTTTATTCCGTATACATGGATGATATCCAAATAGGTTACAAGTCATGCAATTTTAGTATCTGTGAGCGACAAGTGAAGCTTGGCCTGAATAAGTTGTTTAAGTGGGCAGACGAGAACGGCTTTAAACTAAACCCTGAAACAAGTACATGCATTCTTTTCGCCAACAAGAGAGGGGTACTACCGGAGCCCGCTATTGATCTTAATGGAGAACGGCTATCTGTTAGTCATGAACATAAATTTCTAGGCCTCATTTTAGACTCCAAACTAACTTTTATCCCACACTTAAAATATCTGAAAATGAAATGCTTGAGGACAATGAATCTACTGAAGCTCTTGTCTCGCACATCTTGGGGAAGTGACAGAAGATGCCTCTTGAGCTTGTACAAAAGCCTTATACGGTCACGCCTTGACCACGGAGGCATTGTGTACAACTCTGCGATGCCTAGTGCTTTGAAGATGCTCGATTCCGTTCACCACTTGGGTATCCGTCTCGCTACTGGTGCGTTCAGGACTAGCCCCGTAGAAAGCCTGTATGCTGAATCTAACGAATGGTCCCTACATCTTCAAAGAACATATTTAAGTCTCTCATACGCCCTCAAAGTGAAATCAGATTTCCATGATCCATGCCATTCAGTTATTTACGACCTGTCTACGGCTAGGCTTTTCCGTAACCGCCCAGGCACTAGACCTCCTCTCTCCCCTCGGTTGGAAGCATTGTCCGAAGAAACGGGCGCGCGAATTTTAGAGAATGTCATAATGGCAACTACGCGGCTTCCACCGCCTTGGGAGTGGAAGACTGTCGAGTGTGACGTGTCGTTTGCAGAAATATCAAAAGGAGCACCTGAGGCACACATACGGTCACATTTTCTTGAGCTTCAGGAGAAATATTCTGGTGCTGAATTCTGCACAGATGCCTCTAAGTCTTCTTCTGGGGTTGCTTACGCAGCACTAGGACCAGCATTCTTAATATCCGGTACATTGAACCCACATACATGTATCTTTACAGCTGAAGCATATGCAATACTCTCTGCAGTGAAGCACATCAGGCAAACGAATCTGACTAGGGCTATAGTATTCACAGGCTCATTGAGTGTAGTGCGAGCCCTTATGAACGTACGTAAACATAAAAACACTGTCTTTAACGAACTGTATACATTGCTATGCTCAGCTTATAGTGCTAAACAAACGATCATCCTATGCTGGGTACCTAGCCACTGTGGCATAAAGGGCAACGAAGCTGCTGACGAGAAAGCTACTTCAGTAGCTTTTAGTGACACGGATATAAACATACCCATCCCAGCCACAGATCTTAAAGCATACCTGCGTCACAAGCTCAAAATCCATTGGCAGAAACAGTGGAATGCTGAGATATCAAATAAACTGCACTTGATAAAGCCCAAATTATGATATTGGGCATCGGAGAGAACATCACGATATAACGAAGTGCTCCTTTGCCGATTAAGAATAGGACACACTTACGGCACTCACTCTTCCCTCTTGACGGGGGGGTATCCTCCCACTTGTAGTAAGTGCGGCCAAAATCTCACAGTCCTGCACGTTCTTATTCAATGCCCTGCAATAGAAGCACAGAGGAAAAAGTATTTTATTTCCGCATATCGCGAAAATATACCTCTTCACCCGAAATTTTTTCTCAGCAATGAACCGCTTTTTAATCCAAAAATAGTTTTAGAGTATTTAGCTGAAACAGACACTCTCGAAATAATTTGGCCAGAGAATTTTAGCGCACGAAAGAGCCCCTGTACCCAAAAAGATTCTTGAAGCTAAAGTGTCAACGTTATGTTTTATCGCATCATGCCTTTAACGCATCAACGTTTTATCGCATCATGCCTTTAATCATTGCCATAGCCCACAGCACTACTACGTGTCATTATTTTAGCAACAATAGATTTTACGCCATCCACAGCAACAAATTTAGGCCTCTTTACAGCCATCTCAGATATATCATGAGGAATTCATTGTCTACACCATTCACAATGCACTGTAAACATTACATTTGTCATGGCGCTCTTTGGCCATAACTGGCCCTTGCGCCATAAAACGCCACACATCATCGCCTTGCCAATACAATATTCGTAAAGGACGGCCAAGTGTCACTCAGATGATAAGACTAATGCAGGGTTTGGCCTTCAGTATTGATAACGAAAAATAAACAGATATTATCTTTAATTGTCTAAATGCACGTCCTTGTGTGGCACAAAACAAAAACTTATTAGTAAAATCTACTCAGAATGAGGGAGTGGTCCGATAACTACCTGGTTTAAAGATGGCCAAAATATATTACAATTCATAGAAATTCACTGTCAGCGCTCGAGATTATCTCCGGTCACATGTGATTCTCCCAGGGGCGCGTCTTGGCTCCTGTTCTTTATAAAATTGTTTAAGCATGATTGACCGCCTAAAGCACGCGTAAAAACTTGATTGTTCCCAGAGCGCTTCATATTGTACCAAAACATTTGCACATATGAGGACCACGTAAGCATAAATGAGGCGTTGGACGCCGTTGCTAAAGAGTGCGCTGATTGACAAATGATCGTTATCTTTAATAAATGCGCTAACCCAGCCATTACGAGAAGGAAAACACACGTCTGAGTTTCAGGCGCATTACAAATAACGCCCAACTAACTAGAGTTTTAGAGCATAAGTACGTTTTTTTACGACTATCCCACGATCGTCGATGGGAGACTCACATTTCCAGGATCTGATTACCCGCCCTAAAATAATTTGTCTTCCTCAGAGGACGCCTTTCCCTTTCCCCGCTTCAAACCAGATTCCTAGCCTTAAACACATCCGTTAGAACAGTTATTGAATATTTTAACATCCATGGTCGCCACACACGAAATATTATTTTATTAGACTGAAAGGTATCCGAGAAATGGCGGTTAGGTTTACTTCTGACAAATATCAACTCTCAGACTCGTCCGCCATATTACTAAAAAAAAAGGCTAGGCTAGCCTTCTTGCCTTGAAAACAGAGTGAAAGTAACATGATTAAAATTCACGCACCAGTTTTTTTCGCCACCAGGTAAATAAAGACATCGCTAGACATATTTCTATGAAATCACTTAAGTCCACACGCTAGCAGAAGTTTTTGGGACTAACTGAATACACGGATTAGTCTGTCTCAAATACTCATACTTTCCGACAGCAATCAGAGATTGGCATAAGCTTGACTTATTACTGCTGCGTATATACTACAGTAATTTAACAGTAGGTCCCACAGCATTTCTCTGTGCCAATGAACCCGCTCGTTCTGCATCAGAGCGTCTGGCATGAATCGCACGTGCAAACGCACGCACGCACGGTTTGAAAGTAGCTTTAACATGTGTTTTGTAGGCAGCTTTTAGATGTGCACCTCGTGCCACATGTTGTGTTGCGGAACAAGCGGGTTCAATGGCACAAGCCACCACTATGGCGGCTACTTCTAAACTGCTCGCCAAAATGTTTATGTATTTGTGAAGTTTGCATTTCATTTTGTGCTGTATGTTTCATATATTTGCATTATACTAATAAATAAGTGCAAACACTGAAGGTAGCGTCATGGGAGCTCGCCTCCCACAGTGGAAGCCATTCGCGACAGGCCAGAACGACCTGACCAGAAAAACCAGTTTTAGAAACTGTATATTCTATGTCTGCATAATAAAATAGAAAAAAAAGTGCCAAAATAAGGGCTTGTATGATTATTAGTCAGCATCGAAATTTCAGAAAAAGCAGCGGGCTCCGCTGGCCAAGTCTAGTGCGCGCTTTTACTATTCATGCAATGTGGCAACATTAACCCCACAAAGCATGCAGATGATTTCACATGAAAGAAAATTAAAATCACTGGTTCAAATTTATCTCTTGCCATTGCAAATATATTGGTATTAAGAAAACAGTGAAATGATAACTGATTAAAATTGATTAGCACGGTAATTATTTATTCAATAATTCATTGGGTGAACTATGGACAACTGTAAACTCCTTATCGGACATTAAAAACGGTAGTATGGGCTTTGGACTGGGTTTTCAGCGCTTCAATAACGGTTTTCAGGCATCAAATACAGCGTATCAGACATGATACGTTGGGCTTTGTGGCTTTAAGGTACATACTTCCTTGTTGATGGGCCAAACAAAAACAACGTAAGAGCGTGAGCCAACGTGTCGACAAGTCCACTTGTTGAAACGCTGGCTCCCACTTTTCCCTTGTTCTCGTTTTGCTCATCGTCTTGAATTTCCATCTTCCACCTTGCCCGTGTTTTGCTTGTATATTTAACAACTAAATAATGGCAAGCGCAATTCCAAGGCAGGACAGAAGATAGACACAAAGCACGGGACAAGCGCTAACTCACAAATAAATTTTATTCTGGATACTTCGCCCACTTACGTACACAGCAGAAGAGGGTCGCATAAGAGCACTGGCCAACAAGCCAACCAATACATCATTTCAAGAAGCGTAGAGATTAGAGCATCATCTATAAACAATGCTTTTTGTTGCTACGCAAAACAACCGACGTATCGCTAATAGAGGGAACTAGCTTGCTGCAATACATAAGAAAAGTGAAATTCAAACCAAGGATCCAACTTCTGCCAGCTCGGTCGTAAGCTGTCTTAAAGAAAATTATGGGGTTTTACGTACCGAAACCACTTTCTGATTATGAGGCACGCCCTAGTGGAGGACTCCGGAAATTTGGCCACCTGGGGATCTTTAACGTGCACCTAAATCTAAGTTCACGGGTGCTCTCGCCTCCATGGAAATGCGGCAGGCGTGGCCGGGATTCGATCCCGCGACCTCGTGCTCAGCAGCCCAACGCCATAGCCACTGAGCAACCACGGCGGTTCCTAAGCTCTCTTGACCCTTCATTACGTTACCCTCCTGACTAGTTTTGTTTTTCATCGTCGTGCAAGTTGTCGCCGTGCAGATATAAGAAGTATATTTCCCAATTGGACTGAAAATGGAAAATGTTTTCGACGCTAACAAGTGCGTCTCCATGACTCGCCTGTGACGTGACCTCAGCTTGGCTGTAAAACGATAAAGAAAGCAGCTAGGTGCACCACGAATCTCCACTCATTTGGGTTCAACGTATACGCAGTCCTACGTTCCGCTGCCGCTATGAGCGTTGTACGCAGACGCATTAGTGTTCCCGGTAGCCTTCTGCGGCCCTCTTAAGGAAGTTTACATCATTTGGGTGGCATCCTTTCTCACAACAATAATCGCCATTTGTTTTGCACGCATTTCCTTTTTTTAACGTTGCGAGCCCGGTACTGCCAAGTGAGAATGGCTTACGCGTTATCAGCGCCACACAGCGTTGTCGAGAAGAAAGTAGCGAATGCGTAGTTCTAAAGAAAGGAAACGCAAGCAAGGCAGATCACGATTATTGCTCCACAAACGTTTAATATATTACTATAAAATACTTTATTAACATTACACGTTAACTAACATTATTCAAAGCAAGTGTTTTGTAAATTATCATTATACAAAAACTTTAAGGTCTAAGCTGGAATGCGCATGCGCTTTGTCGGATCCCAGTAAAGCATTTCTCAATAATCAATTAGAATCAGTACAAAACCGTAGCGCGCATATTATTGTGTCAAATTAATTCTGCTTTCTAAGTCTATCGTCTATAAAACACATTTTAAAACTTCCTAACCTTTCTCTGCGCAGAAAAGTGTTTCGTTTATACTTATTCCATAAAGCTTTTCATAATCCACATCTGTAAAATGAGCTCCTTAATGAGCCATCTGATTTGTTTTGTCGTACTAATCACCGTCATAAAGTTGAAATCCCTTTTCGCCACACTAACGTATTTTCTAATTCATTTATTCCAAAGACATCGAGGGAATGGAACCACCTGCCCACCTCCGTCTTCGCCATACCAAGTGTTTCTGCATTTAAATCCGCTGTCGACAATTATTATTGCATATACTAACCGTCAGCAATCACAACAATTATCTTATTTTCCTACTCCCTTCTGTAACGCGTTCGGGCATTGAAGGTAATGAAATAAATAAATAAATAATGTTATATATTATTATGTACACAAAGGACGACACGATCCTCCACTTGACGTTGTTTTGTATGCGCGTAATATTTTAAAGCCGGAAGACTGGTGCATCAACATGTAAATCAGTCCGTTGCAGAATTCTTGAGCGTTTGGTGATTGAGTTCTTGTATTCCTTTTACTTGTGCTCCAGATTTCACGCACTGCTTCACTATGCCTACCAACGGAATTTTGAGAGCTTGACAAACGAGAAAGTAGGTAAGGGATGCAGGATATTGCCCATCTATTTTCTGGACAGGGACAATCTTCATCACGCCAAAACAAGGCTAGCCCGCTCAGGAAAGCCGTTATTAAGGGAAAGTTTTTATTTACTACAATGATAGTTGGTGTCATTGCTGATACTTCATCAAATTACTCTTTTCCCGCATAATCTACACTCGACGTAATAAAACGTGAATGGCTACAATGGCTCGTGTTTGTTAACCACGGTTGACAAATCTATAAACAGAGCAGAAGCATAAAAATACATCACTGTACTCTCGCATGTGCAACCGGTGGAACAGTGGGAACGACTCTCATCCAAGAGAGTTTACATACATTAGACAACTTGTGCACTCTTCGTATCTGTTGCACAGTTCGAAGGGCAGCACAAGAATTGTTAAATAACCTACACAACCTGACAGCTCGAACCAAATTGGGGCACATTATGGCAGCACAAGTATGCGCCGCCTGCAAACAGTTAAAATGTGTAATAGCTGGTATTTTTTGGTCATTCGCAATTATGCTTACATCAGCGAGAAAAAAAAACAGGGGCATCACGACAGCGATAGTGCAGACAAGCGTCCAAATAGAATACATTGATGACGCACGCAAAGGTGCAAATCACGCGGAAGCAAATAAAAGCGAGGACGAATCCACAGCACCCTCCTCCCCTATTAAAACAGCAACAAAATCCTCTCAGCCCTCGTCTATTTTGATACCAATTGACATCTCCACAATCCGCTACTTGCGCTGGCAACGCTGCCGAAATAAACAAAGATGGCTACGTTATCGAGCTTCACGGCGGCTTTTTCGCTTGCTGCTATGGCCACGTTTGTTTTTTGTGGCATCAAATTGAGGTGTTTCGTGGAAGCCCAAATGGTCCACCTGATTATTATCTTAACTATACCGGTGTCAAGGATGTTGTGACAACATCGAGGAAGTAGCTGTGCTGTGCGTGCACCTTTTCGCTGCTGTATCGCGAACCGCCGGTGCCGCTTTATGCCCCCCCCCCCCCCCCTCACCGTCCTTTTGTCGTCTCCTACCGTTGGGGTTACAACGAGAAGAAAAAGGTTAACCGAGAGGCCTGATTTTTAATAATCACACTGCCACATCGAATATACGGCACGCAGAGAAAGTCGAAGATCTCGCGCACTGCAGAAGAGAAGGCGAGGTCCATGCGCAAGTGTTTTTCACTTAGCCTGCAATTAAAGTGTCCTGCCCTGTTTTATAATTTCCTGCTGCTTGTAAATCGTGACACTGGTGGAGGCGCTGGGTAAATGTTTGGGACGCCTGTCAACAGCGCCATATCAAGCCCAGGAAGTTTTCCGCCTGTCGAAACAACTGTTGCCGTGTTAGCTGAGGACATGGCTCATCTTTGTCGTCGTGCAGACCCCGACATGCCCGAGGCTAAAAAAACACAGCCACCTCATGCGACGCGTAAAGCGACAACTGTTTTCCGGTCTTGTGCGGAACCCGCCGGTGAGCTTTGATGAATTTATTAAAGAATCGACGGCCATAGAGCGCGCGTTACACCTACGCAGCCGCCAGTATGATCACCTGACCAGCACTAGACCTCCAAGTGCCAAAGCAGTAACGGTCACAAACGAGGGTTCCTCGCGCCGGCCCATACGCGAAATTGTTGAGGACGAAATTAAGAAGCCATGCTCAAAGAAATTAAGAAATTTCACCCATGCTTCACCGTTCCTGCTCTGGCCTGGAGGTAAACTGACAGCCGCAGTTCCCGAGGCAAGAACTGCGCAGTCGTAGAAATTGTCAAGGCCTCACATTTCCCCTCCAAAGGAGATCGCAGTGTTTGTCGCAAGTGCTGCGACATACGCTGTTGTCGACACAAGGGCTGCCTTTTTGCCAAAAGTGAACACGTCGGCCGCAAACTAAGGTAAGTGACGATTCCTGTTCCCGAACTTTCACTACGCCCGGCACGCTCGCAGCAAGTCAAGTCTTTTGCGGCATGTACCACTCCTGTATTAATTAAAGACAAACTATATTTTGCTAAAGCCATCGTTCTATAGCATGCTTTGCTTGGGGGTATTCTGGGCTGGGATTTTCTTTCCGCCTATCATGCTGTTGTCCACTGCGCTCGTGCGCAATTGGCTTTGTCTCGGTTCCGTGACACTGCCGTCCATCTCCCTAGCCGGTCTGGTGAAGGGGTCGTCGCCGCTGATGTCATTATCTCTCCTTGTACTGCCGCTTTGGTGCCCGTCTCGTGTGACTGTCTCCGCCTCAAGTGACCATTGTTTTCCGTCGCGTGGGTTCCAGAAATTACTACACAATTCGTATCGCGCACGCAGTCAAAATATACAAGGGTATACACAACAGATAAATCAACGATAAGAACAGTTCGACGAAAAGGAAGCGCGCCTCCATCACACTTGTGCATCGCCTGTTGCACTAAATGGAACGCCTGTTGAGCTCCTTTTACTCTTCGGGATATAGGTTTGCGGGCCGTTCCTGGGCTGGACCAGTGTATGATCGGAGTTGCGCCGACAGGTATCGACCTGGTGACGGTGAACGAAATGGTTGTCAAGGGCTCCACTGAGTGGAAGCGAGGTAGTCGGTAATACCCAACGGCCGTTCATCTTGGAATGGGAGCGGTGCGTTGACGGCGAACCCTCACAGCCCGAAGTCGCGAATGGGAATCGGCGGTAGACATGGCTGGCTTCCCCGCAGTGATGGCAGAGCGGGCAGTGGTCCGTGGCGCACCATATGTCCGTCTTCCTCGAGTAACTGCGCTGGGCGACAGGCGGGCGTGCTGGCGGCGGTGCATGTTGTCGCTCCTGGCTGAGAATGCGGTGTTTGTGGTTGCACCTCAGGAATTCCAAGTAATCGCTTAACTTCTTTGGCGATGTCGGCGATTGAGGCTGCGACCTTTAAAATAGTTTCTGTAGTTCGTCGCGAGCGACCGCTATGATGGTCTCACACAGGTCGTCGCTACCAACTGCTTGAACAACGGCGTACTTTGCGGCGAGCGTTTGGCGGGGATATAGCCTTTTCTCCATATCGAGTGTCTTTTCGAGGTTGTGGCCTCGGAAACAAACTAAGCAGCGGCCTTCGGCCGGCTGCCTATAGATAAAGTGAAAAGCTGCTGCTTAAACCCCTTCATCTTGAAGGGAACTGTCTAGAGCGCAGCTCTTAGGCGCCTGTGCCTGCGGCGGGCGTCGGCCCCGGCGTAGTTGAGCGAACGAGCACAGCGAAAGATGAAAGCGAAGGTAGAGCACAGCGGAGCGATGAAAGACACGAGGAGGAAAGTGGAGAGGAGGGTGTCCCCCGACCAGGAGCAGGAAGGCGTAAGAGGGCACTGCGAAGAGGGTGAGAAGGAAAGCCTATTGCCGGCACGACCAGGTATGTGACCAGCGTGGAAACAAAGCGCTCGCGTGGGCAGCGGATACCCTGCGCATGCTCTAATTCGCCTGCGGTGCCACCGCCGCTAGAGAATACACTCTGCGCGAGCCACGCGTTCCCATGCTCACTTTTCTATCTGAACAACGAGCGGCGGAACCGGTGGAAATATTTTGTCTGCCGATGCTGCTAAGCGAGCTGGCCGAGCAGGGGTTCGGCGCTTCCGTCGAGAGCAAGTTTTATTGTAGAACCAAATTCTTTTTCATTGTGTATCGCGCATTCTAAACACCTAAACAGCTGCGATTGAAATTCGCATTAGGGAGTGTCATAATTGTCGGTGAAAAGTTTTCTCCGCTGGCATGTCGGGGTCGGCGTGTCTGAACAGGCGAGTCATCTCCGGGAAAATTGCGATGTTCTCGTTTGGCAGTTGCATTCGGGCATCTAGCAGAGTTCGGCCCTATCCTTGCACATGACACTCGTAAAGGTCCGCAGGAAGCCGTGGCGGAACAGTTTCCAAGTTGTCAGGGTCGAAGGGTCGACTCCGTTTCTCAAACTGTGTTCTGGTGGCGTCTTCTAAGGCGAAGTACACGTGCAGCTGCTCGTCGTCGGAGTTCTGGTTGTTGAATTTCGCGACTCTTTGGTAGTTTCCAACCGAGTTTCTGGGTCTTGAGCCAATGTTTCACTGAAGTTTTTTGTCTCCCGAGGCTGTTGCGGCAGGATTAGGTACGTTGGGGCACCCATTAGGGTCGTTCTTAGCCTTGATGCCTGTGCTCTTCTTGGAACAGGTCCGTACTCCAGTAACAGTCCTTACAGCCTACGCCTAGCGCGCTGGTTCGCGGCGACGTTGCTGTTCTCAGGTTAAGGGCTTGGGTCGTAGCTTTGCGGCAGCGTTCGGTACGTGAACGCACTAGGAGCTGCACCAGATGCCAAGTTCTAGCGACGGATAAGAACACAGGAGCAAAACTGTGAATAACTTTTTATGGTGTAAACATGTGCCCTCAAAAGCAAGCTACACCTAAAGCAGAACGATAGCGGCGAACACAGTCTGCGATCGTTGCAATCTGATCACCGGGTCAAGCGCGTTGCCTTTTATACAGTGCATGTCGAAGGTTACAGTGTTATCACTGGTGTCCACGTGGTTTCCAGAAAATACTATGAAATTCGTGTCGCGTGTGCAGTCTGATACACAAGGTTTAGCGAGGACACACAAAATTGATGGAATAAAGAGAACATTCGCGTAAGTTCTAAAACATGCTGGAGCGTCTTGCGTGGAGCGATGAGGTTACGTTGTTAGCGGGTTATATGCAGTCCCCTAGAAAAGAATAAATTAGTAGCCGTATCAATACACTGGGTGCCTGGCCATATAGGCATCGAGGGTAATGTGCTCACTGACAGAGATGCCACATTAATAACAACAAAACAATTAATTTTTCAATAGCTGTTGCTGCCATAGACCTGAAACATTTCATATGTAAGTAAATAAAGCGCTATTGACAAGCTCTATAGGACAATGCAACTCTTAATAAACTCCACGTTACCATCTGTTGCCATCTGGCCCTTCGCAACATAAACTGCACGAACTCATGTCATTCTGCCAACTCATGGTAGGGCACCCACATGGTACAGTTTTTTGCGGGCTCGCTGTGATCCTCCAAAGTGTAGTAGTGTTATTGAGGGGCTGGTGGTCCTCCGTGTTTTGGTAGTAGGTCAGAAAGCAGAACCGCAACCCGAACGGTATTTTCCTTTACCCTATAGACATTACATTCCTCTTCATTCAGGAATTTTTCCTGGTACAGACCCGCTTTTGTCATAAAATCAGCGTCCAAGCTTTTTCCAATATTTCAGCACATTCCACGTCATCAGCACGCGAGACCACAGCGCGACCTTTGTCTACAGGCTGCTGCTGCGACAGTACCACTTTTTACGCGCTTTCATGCCTTTGCGTTTTAGCGTGGGGTTTAGGTAGTAGTGCTACTGGGAGCTCACCTTATAGTGTATCACCCTTCATGGCTTATCATGTATGCGCATAGAGCACGTCACATGTCATCGCCATACTTCTAACACGTATATACGTAGAATATTTCACGGCATTTACAACGAATATTTTAGGCCACCATACATCTATTTTTATAAATACCCTTGGTCCCTGACCTCACCGTCGACTGCATCATACAATTTCTAGGAGCTCTTTAGCCATCACTGGCCCTTGAGCCACAAAACGTCATACATCGTTACATCAAAATTTTTTTGACCAGTTTTCGAATAATTAACTGGTGTTTTACGTGTATCGAAAAACCGCCTTCACATTCTATAGACTATGTCACAACCTTAGCAACTTGATTTTATTATATTAAACGTTATAAAGTGCTATGCATTGAAATCGGCAATAGAGTACTAGAAGGAAGTAAGCTGTGTGCTCGCATACTCATAAATCGTCGGTGAGTGCGAAGGATAGCCGTTTAGTATTCAAAGTATGGATCCAAAAGTGACGTAGCAGGCTCTAATACACCATGTACTCTATCTTCTGTTGCGGCTGGGAAGAAATTGGATTGGAAAAACTTTAATAGAAGTCCTGCAGGACGCACGTCAGCGCGCAGTGGGCGTCTCCCACGCAGGGACCGACAGGGAGTACCTGGCGGCCGCTGCGCGAGCCTGCTGGACGGCCCATTGCTGATCTTCTAGGAGCGCACTTCGTATCGTCCTCTCCCACTTGTCGGAGGTAGAGTCGGGCGGAGCGTTTCTGCACTCACAGAGCACGTGTGCGAGTGTCGCCGTGACCCCGCACGAGGGGCACGCATCGTCTGGGTAGATGTCCGGGTAGATGATGTGTAAGGTGCCGGGGTTCGGATAGGTATCTGTCTGTAATAAGCGTAGCGTTAGCGCCTGTGGCCTGTTTAGTTGGGGGTGCGGGAGCGGAAAGAGACGTCGTCCCAAGTAAAAGTGTTTGGTTATTTCATTGTAGGTTACTGGGGCGTCCCTGTTCGCCTCCAACTCATCGAGACGTGGTTGCCCGGGGGTGACGGCGCGGTCGGTAAGCGCGCGCGCAGCGTCGTGGGCTGTCTCGTTGAGGTTTGGCGGGGCGCCCGGGATCCGACCCAGGTGGGCGGGAAACCAGACGACGGTGTGGTGTTTGAGGGTGCTTGGATCAGCGCCGCGGAGAATGCGTAACGCCTTGATGGAGACGACTCCTCTCTCGAACGCTTTCATGGCCGGTCTTGAGTCGCTGAATATTGTCGTTCGCTTATCGTCGAGCATTGCCAGGGCTATATTAAAGTCCGTTGCGAGGACGAGACGGCTACCGCGGCGAAGGCTCGGTTGCATCGGTAGGCGGCGGCGTCCACGAAAGCGACGTCGTCCGCTTTCTCGTTTATTCGTTTGAGGAACGCGGTTTACTACAGTCATATGTATGACGGCGCACAGTGGGCGATCAGATGTGTTCGAAAATATTTAGAAAAATAGTCATATTTATAGACAGTGAATAATTGATTTGAACATCGAATCCAATAGGGCAATATTTGATTGGTCATTCGAAAGTTTCGAATCTTCGCACAACCCAAGTGTTTTATACTCGGAACGCCGCGGGGAACGGTCCTGACTCATAAGCGAAGACACTCTTGCGGATGCTAGAAAAAACCTAAGTAGCGAAATGACACTTGGTCTTCACTTTTCTAATCCCATGGTTACGCTAAACTGCGAATATTGCTGTGCCAAAACACATATACCCAGTACGAGGAGGAAATGTCACGGAGACAACCGTACTTAATACCTGTACTACAATGGGCCAGACTAAAAACAACGTAAAAATAAAAATAATACAGCACGGTACTACAGCAGGAACAAATAGATCAAAACTCTACGGGTGCAAATAGGCGCTTGCACCATGCGTTGCTCCTCGTGTCTTGTGTTTTTGTGCGCTGTCATATTACTCTCCACCAGCGCAAGCGCTTGAGAGGCACCTCCAATATTCAGGTTTGAAATTAAAACGTCAGAGAAGTTAAGAACAAGAACCACCTATATTAGATTATTGCTTTTCATGTAAAGATAAACGATGTACAGGTGAAAAATAATGTTAGAAAACAACGAAACGGAACTGGGGCAAAATCCAGACTTGTTTTCTTTCTTTGTTCCTTGTGGGTGTTGGTTGAAGTAGGCACACATGTAATATTGTCCTTAGTTGAACGTTCTGATGAACCATCAGATGAAAATTAGCAGTACTCTCCGTGTCGCCTCTATGCCGCTTTTACGGTGCGCTACAAGTTCACCATTATCTTTAAATAGCTATCCCCGCAAGGTACCATTACACTGCGAGGATTCAATGTTGTGCCTGAGTGCTGAAGTCAACATTCGCTTGTCTCCGGCTCGCATCGTGGGGCATAAAAAAAAGAGTTCTCGCATGGCGCTCGTGCTTAGGAACGGCTTAATCTTAACTATTACCCAAGATATTTCAATTTCAACGGTTCCGCTATGCATAGAACTGATACCTGAAGGCTTCTCTTAAGCCTGCTTAAGATGACAGATATTCTTGCCGTTTTAGGTGACGCGAAATAAATTTGTCATATTCTATGCCAGTGTCCGCAGTACAGTGTGCAGAGACCATCGCTTTCCATCATGCTGAACCAGTTCGATGACCAGACTCTGTCGGAACAAAGAATTTTACAACATCGACGCGACATTACATTGCATCAGCAGGCCGTGCAAGCGCTAATGTGCTTCGTGGGATCGAACGGCCTGTGTGAACGCCCGTGAGTGGAACGCCTTTTCTGTTACCTGTTTTCTTTTTCTTATTTCTTTACTTCTTTCCTTTCTTTTTCTTGCTCCTTTTTTTTCTCCTCGCGCGCCCTGTCGTCTTTAAAACCCCTATAACGCGCACCCCAGTGCAGGGTAACAGATGGAAATTCGCCTGTGGTCAACCTCCTTGCCTTTCCTCTCTCTTTCTCTCCCTCTTCGTTATAACTGCGGAATAATGTTTTGTGCGAGAATTAAATATCAAAAACAATGAAGAAGTATATCTTTTTCGTGGATTCGTCATCTTTTTTTCAATCACCATTATTTTTATTTGTAATTTTATTTATTTTTTGATAACTACATCGCTTGTCACTGTGCACCAAAGCCAACCTCGCCGTACCTCAGAATTGGCCGCTGTAGATTGTTGTTTTCCTGTTCACAAGTGGTGCAGGCCCAACGTTCGTCAGGAGCAGAGAATTGGGCGGTTTGCTAAAAAGGTATTAAGAAATTTTAGAACACAATAATCTGCCTTACTGGTGTGAGACATCATATTGAACGGTTAGACTATTTTCCAATGGAGAGAATCCTACAATAATAAAAAAGTAAATTAAGTAAATTAGCTTTTTAGAAAGGCAGGCAATGGCAGAGAAAGGCAGAGGGCACGGAGTCACCGACAAGGTGACAGGCTCACACTCGTCCTTTTTCACCCTGCAGTTACTCGCTGCCTTCATCCCCGGTTTCCAGTGCGCTGTTCCACTGGATTCGTATGGCGAACCTATCGTTCATGGTTCTGAGGCTGGCTGATTCGGTGAGCCTGTTCCCGCCATACTTCGCCCGGATCAAAGCCGCCATCAAATCTACATCTGGAATGACACCCCATTTGTATCTTCGGCTCATCACTGCGCAACCGCGACAGCATCGACAGCGCCAGCAGCGGGACGCTTAAAGCCAAGCAACACGCTCTGGGCAGTCAGAGGGCATGGAGGCACCGACAAGATGACAGGCTCACACTTGTCTTTTTTTTACCCTGCAGGTCAGTTACATTTCCAAACTGCCACTTCTTTGCTTTAAATCTAGTAATCGCTTCATTGTCGTGCTTCCGTGCCCAGAAGCCTTGAGTGACCCAATCTGTTCCTTGTTTCTTTCACTGTGTGGTGACGTGGAAAGCAATCCTGGCCCATCCAAGGATGATGTCCTTGCTGAAGTACTTAAAACCGTGAGGGACCTAAATGAAAGATCTATTAGAATGGAATCTGTACAAAATTCTATGTCGGAGACAATTCATGAGCTGAAACAACAGCAAAAAACCGCTTCAGATGCTATATCTGACATCGATCAAAGACTGCAGCATGTGGAAAGCCAGACGGCCATCCTTGATGAATAGAAACAGAATGTCAGCTTAGTGTGCGACGAGATTGAGGGTGTAGTAACTGACACGAACACACTTCGTGCGCGACTTGATGACGTGGAAGATCACTCACGTCGCGACAATCTGGTTTTTTTTGGAGTACCGGATACTCCAACAGAAAATTCAATGCAGTCAGAGGAAAAAGCCCTGGATTTGATAAATAACACTTTAAAACTTAGTTTAACTTGCGACCACATAGTGCGTGCACATAGGATTGGTCGCTACAGTCAACAAAAATCACGGCCGATAATAGTTAAGTTTTTCTCTTACAAAACCAAAGAACAAGTTGTGCCTAAGCGCTCTCTTCTAAAAGGAAGCAGCCTGACTGTGAGCGAAGACTTCTGTGATGCAATGCGAAATATAAGACATAAATTAACGGAATATGGCAAGGGACTAAATGTACCCTACAGGCTACGTTACATAAGGATATTCGTGGGAGAAAAATGTTATGGCTACGACCTAGATAACGATGTTGTCTACGAAATAACGCCACGAAACAGAAATTCCGATCCTCGAATTCTGCGCTCAGGTCGTGTCTTACAGAACTCGCGATAGCGAAACGCAAGGGGAGATGCTTGCACTTCATTGAAACATGTTATTTCTGTTGTATTCACTAATAATCGCAGTATATTTAATGAAAGGACGAATTGTGTTCTCTGGTTGATGACACTGATGCTGACATAATAGCGATAACTGAAACTTGGTTGACTAACAAAATAACAAACGAAGAATTGTTTCATTGCCGTAAAAGATACGTTGTGTATCGGAATGACCGTACTGACAGAATAGGAGGCGGTGTATTACTTGCTGTTCGTAAAGACGTTGAGTGCTTTAACGTACCGATAATCACTGAAATCGAATCTATCTGGTGTTGTTTAACCATTAATTTCAAAAAAATTATCTTAGGCGTCTGCTACCGGCCACCCTCGAATAGTTCATTTTGTGATCACCTGCATGACTGTCTAAATCAGTTAACAGTAAGATTCCCGGGAGCAAAGATAATTCTTATGGGTGACTCTAACTTTCCTAACATAAATTGGTCAAGCACATGTCCCTTCTCTAACCCATCATCCAGTGAGGCTAATCAATTTATCGCTATTTGTTCTGACTTTACCTTAGTACAAACGGTCCTTATTCCAACACGTGTAATAGGCACTACGTCATCATTATTTGATCTCGTGCTGACATCATCAGCTGATATTATATCCCCGATAACGCACTTACCTGGCCTTAGCGACCACGATACATTACATTTTACAATCACGATATCACTACCGCTGAAACGTAAACGATTTAAGGAAATAAAAGATTATAAAAAGGCTAACTTCTCGGCAATAAACAACGAACTTGCTTCCTTTCTTGACACGTTTCTACTTTGCCATGTTGATCGTTCTGTCGAGACAAATTGGCGCCTCTTTAAAGAAAAAGTATCTGATTTAATAAATCGTTATATTCCAGTCCGACGTATATATTCAAATAGTAACGCACCGTGGTATAACAGACACCTTAGCAGACTAAGTAACAAAAGGAAACGCCTATTTCGTATCGCTAAACGGTCACTAAATCCTGAACGCTGGATGTCATACAAATCTGCTGCTGCCACGTACTTTTCAAATTTAAGGTCTGCAAAATATTCCTACTACAACGTTACCCTTCCCAAGCTACTGAAAACTAACAGTAAGGCATTCTGGAGCTCTATGAAAGGAGATAACACTAGAAAGGTTACTCTAACTTCACTAACTGGGAAAGCAATCGCCGACCACGCATGCGCTGACGTGCTAAATGACACGTTCGTACAGGCCTTTTCGCCGTCTTCGCATGTTACTCCTCCTCCCGAAATACGGCCTAAAAGATACCCCCCCATGGATCCCATAGCATTTAATAGTAACGGTATTAAATCGATTATAAATATATTAGAATTGAAATCGTCATGTGGTGTTGATGGAATTAACATTAAATTTTACACAGTACTAGTGAGTACTGCTCGATAATTTTAGAATTACTTTTTTCTCAGTCGCTTCACAACGGCACATTGCCTTTAGATTGGAAAACGGCTAAGATCGTCCCAATTCATAAATCTGGTGATACGCATAACCCTTCTAATTATAGGCCCATTAGTTTGACTTCAGTGCCCTGTAAAATAATGGAGCACGTAATTTATTCTCAGGTAATCAATCACCTTGAATCTAACAACTTCTTTACCTCTAGCCAACATGGTTTTCGTAAAACATTCTCCTGTGATACCCAGCTTCATTGCTTTACTAACGACTTGCATTCCAACTTGGACGCAGGATTTCTTACGGACTGTATTTTTCTTGATTTCGCTAAAGCTTTTGACAAAGTACACCACACATTACTGCTATCTAAACTCAGCGCACTAAACATTGATACTAACGTACTTAATTGGATAAAAGCATTTCTAACACACCGCATGCAATTAGTAAGCGCTAATGAAGTTAATTCAACTCTAACCCCAGTTAAATCAGGTGTTCCACAGGGGTCTGTGCTTGGGCCGCTGTTGTTTTTAATTTACATTAATGATCTGCCTGATAACATTTTGTCTAAAATTTGTCTTTTTGCAGATGACTGCGTAATATATCGTAAAATTACTAATGACACTAATATTTAATCTCTTCAGGACGATTTAAACACACTGCATAACTGGACTATAGAATGGCACATGCAGCTTAACGTCAAGAAATGTAAATCAATGCGAATATCCCGTACTAATGAAGCTTGTCCTGCCTATTTACTTAATAACATTCCTTTAGAGAGCGTAATAAATTACAAGTATCTGGGCGTCCATATAACCTATAACTTATCCTGGAAGTACCATATCGACTTTATAACGAGCAAAGCTAATCGCACACTTGGATATCTTCGTAGAAACTTCTCGCTCGCACCATTATCACTCAAACACTTGTTATACACGACATATGTCCGTCCACAGTTGGAATATGCATCATCAGTATGGAACCCACATCATGCCACCTCAATTAACTGCCTTGAAAGTGTCCAGAATTGCTCCGCTCGGTTTACACTAGCTAATTATCATCGTACAGCAAGCGTAACACAAATGAACACTACTCTGAACCTACCTTCGCTATTAACCCGCAGGAAACAATCGCGCCTATGCTTATTTCATAAGATTTACTACCAGAACGCTGCGCTTCGGTCGGCATGGATTAACCCAGCACCATTCATCTTCTCACGTAGAGATCATGCGCATAAGGTACATGTTCCTCGCTCTAACACACTAACACATTCGCAATCATTTTTACCTAAAACATGCAACGAATGGAACGGTCTGCCAGCATCTATTGTTAATATAAGTAATCCTGTTCAATTTAGAAATGCTTTAGTTAACTACATGTAAATCATGAAACTTGCGTTCAATATGTCATGTGACTTGTTATTGTATAAGTACTATTCTTTCAAATTAACTATGTATGTATTTACCTATCATTCCCAACCTGTATATTGAAGTGTATGATGAAATTTTTATGGTGAACTACGACTACTATTTTTTGTGTAAATTAATGAGCTAGTGTAATTTTCTATTTTTACTTATACTGTGCCTTTCCTGTATATCATTTTTTACTTCCATTATGTAGCCTCTCCCCTCTATAATGTATGTTTACTCTGAGAGTACTGTAAATAAATAAATAAATAAAAGTGTGGAAGGAATACTTTCACAAAATTGCAAGCATTGAAGTGCACCGAACGGGGAAACACAGAAGGAAAACAGGACGGGTACTTTCAAGCTGAAGCCAAGCTTGTGTACACGGACCTCGAGAAACCTTCTTTTGAAAGAGGGCAATCGCCGCAGTGGAAGCACTATGTGGTCAATGGTTTCTAGTTCACTGCGATGACAACACAACGGAAACCCCGCTAAGCAGGAGCTTCGCATGCAGAAATCGAGTGCCGGGTTAGTACAACATCTAGTTCTGGGCAGCTTGTGCGGCTGTATGGTGGTCAACATGCAAAATCATGAGAAATATATAAATCTCGTTCGGCATCGTGTATTCTCTGAAAGCAGGGTGCAGTGATAAAAGCGGTCCATGGTGATTAGAAACTACGGGTCCCCAATACCGCGTTTTCCAATGAATTGGCACAAGCAGTCAACGACAAGTATTTGCGCCCACGTGCCCGAATCGTACGAACAAGCAGGAACAAGGAGGAACTCATTGATGTATAATGCTCGCACAGTAGCTCAGGAGTCTGCCGGCTGTAAGATAACAGCTACTGATGAAAAACGGGGGTTACATTTGCATTGTGTGAATTATTCTCGTGAATGAGTGCTTATTACTCGCTCATCGTAATGTTCCGAGAGCACGGTCACCATTCGCAGCAGCGTGCTCATTATGGGATAACCAATTCAGATGGCCATCGTATTCACCCCAAGTATGTATGGTATGAAAAACTTTATTTTGGTCCTGAGGGATCAGTCTGGGACTGATGCGGGCCTCTCCCACGTCGGTACAGAGAGGCCGAGCCCCTCTGCCATCACACGGGCCCTCTGGACAGCCCTGAGTTGGTCCGCCAGCACTTCACTGTGCAAGTGACTCAGTTCTTTGAACTTTCGGAATGATTTCATACTGGTACAAACAGAGAAAGGACGATACTCTGCTCTACAGCGATAAGACAACAACGGCAACCTGCTAACGTCAATATAAAGGTGAACATCTGCTAGCCACTGCTCACGGGAGGTCTGATAATCTCTCAATGTCCCGTAGAGAGACAGCCTCATCTGCAGAAGCAAAGAACGCCATGTCATCTGCGTCAACATGAGTGCCTACTTCAGGCTGAATAGCGATGGAACTAAGTAATGTATTACAGAGCAGTGAAGACAGAACCCTCGCTTGGGGAACACCCTGCGTCTGCTTAAACCCTGGCGAGGCTTTGCGATTCCGCCCACTCAAGAAAGTTTTCGCTTAGTAGAGAGTTCGGCCACCTTTTACAATACACCCAGGAAGGCTTAGAACAATGTTTATGTCCAATATTATTGAATATTGCACACCATCGTGAGCCTTAGCAACATCGAGGTTAACCAAAGCAACACAATACCCGCGGAACCGTTCAATACATATTCGACTCTATTTCAGCGTGTGCACACGAGATGGCTCAGTCTAAATCCAACCTTAAAGTAAAGTATTCAACCTCAATTCAAAGGGAATCTCTGCTTTTTTTTTTCTTTCGTTTCACAGGCATGCGCTTTTGAGATTTTCTTGCTTGTCATGTTTGCGTTTCACGTTCAATAAGCCAACTCTGTGAGCATCAATATCCAGGCTAGCAATATAAATTGAATCATATGTCTCGTCTTGTCTCAGTGATCTCAACTCGAAATATTGCTTTTGGAGTCTATCTAAGGAGAGTTTCCTACGTACTTCCTTCTAGATTATAATTTTCCACACCGTTCTGCGGCAGTCTAACAGCAATCCTCTATGTAGCAACTTTTGCTAGAAAATTCATATTAATAGCTTTCTGTGCGTTTACAATGCCAAGGTTTTTTTTTTTTTTACGTGCAGGAAGCGGGACAATGCCGGCGTGTTCTAAAGTTTTCTGATGAGTCAGGACGCCTGAGCACATTACTGTTAAACAATGTGCATGATTTTGCTAAACGGGTTGTTTATTTCTTTTAGCTACCTGGCCCTGTTAGCAGCGTTAAAATAGGTTGGTTTGGAAATTATTTAATGGAGCTAAGTGAAACACTAAGATTATAATTATCGTAATTGAATGGTCTTGTACATACGTACAGCAGGCATCAGCACTGAAGAGATTATAAGATCACTAAATATGACAGACGTGGCCAATAACATAAAATACTCCATCTGCCGAATTTTATTCAAACTTCTATCAGGCTGCTTTGACCGTGATACGATCGTTCTTCAGCGCTCTATGTTACGGGCTGTTGTAGGTCACATTCATACCTCGGTGAGTGAGTGAGTGAGGAAACTTTGTTGTGAACGCCTGCAGAACGGTTAGCCTTCCCCTGTTAGGGAGGCGTTACCGTGACGCGGCCATGACGTCTTCACGGCGTGTGGCGCCTCTACTTCGGCCGCGGCCGCACTATTCCCTTTGGTCGACCGCACCTGCCCCTTTGTTGGGGTGGCAGCCTCCCTCCGGTTTCGCTCGGTCGTTGCCTTTCGAGGGCCGCCGAGATCTGCTGGACGGCCTGGGTTTGGACATCTTGGTCATAGCATCTCGTTGCGGCCTCGAGCCGCGGCGGGATCGTTGTTATTGTTGCAGCTTCATGCGGATTCTTGGCACAGTCCCAAAGGATGTGAGCTGCAGTGGCTCTTTCCTTTCGGCACACACAACACAGATCACTTTCATAAACACTTGGACACACGTGCCTCATCAGCACCGGGGTGAATAATGACCCCGTTTGAAGTTGTCGATATAAAACCGCCTCCTTACGGGTCAAGCCCGGATGAGGTGGCGGCATAGTCCTTCGCTCTAGTCGGTACCATTTCACAATTTCGTTATAGGAAGTCATTTTGTCCTTGGTTTCCCACCACCACGACGGGTTGGCTGTAGTAGCAGCGGCACGGTTGGTTAGTCCTCGCGACGCCGCGTTCACCGTCTCGTTGTGGTTAGCGTTGCCGCGATCCGACACATCACTGCCCATGTGGGCCGGAAACCACTTTATCACCACACACCGACTTTCACTCGCGAGATCGACCACACGCAACACACGCGCGGCTTCACCACACACCCTTGCTCTGGCGTAATTTTTCACTGCCGTCCTAGAATCACAGAGTACAGTCGTGCACTCGGGGTCGGCGATGGCCAAAGCAATGGCCACCTCCTCGGCTTGATGCGCGCCTCGAGTCCGCACACTCGCAGCTGTTCTCGTTGCACCGGTCGATGCCCCGACGACTGCAGCGGCGAATGCCTTTCTGTCATGTGGATACTCTGCCGCGTCCACAAACACGGCACCCCTGTCTTTGGCATGGAGATCGATGAGCGCCTTGGCCCTCGCCGCCCGCCGCTCTTTGTGGAACTCAGGGTTCATATTCCTTGGCACCGGACATACCCGTAGCCTTCTACTAATTGCGTCCGGTACAGGCACCTCTGTATTTTCGAGTCCCATTTCCTTTGGTCCCAGGCCTAGGTCACGCAGCACTTGTCTGCCCGTTCTTGTTTCTGATAGCCGCGCGAGCTGAGCGGTCCTCTGCGCCTCGGCGATTTCCTCCAGGGTGTTATGTACTCCCAAGGCCAGGAACTTGTCGGTGCTTGTGCAGTCGAGAAGTCCGAGTGCAGCTTTGTACGCTTTGCGTATGAGCGCATTGATCTTATTTCGTTCGCACTGCCTCCAGTTGTGGAAAGCAGCAACGTATGTAATGTGGCTTATAGCGAAGGATTCCACTAGCCGGGTGAGGCTTTCTTCCTTCATGTCTGCTGTTCTGTGCGACACCCTCTTAATGAGGCGGATGGCCGTGGTGACTTTGGCCGCCAGACGGTTGACCGTCTCGCCGTTGACTCGTTTGCGCTCAATCAGCATCCCCAGCACTCGGATCTTCTCGACAACCGGGATCATGTGACCACCACTCGTCCTGATCTTTATTGTGTCTTGCTCTCTCGCAGGTTCGTTGCCTTTCGTCTTCCTAGCTGTCCTTTTCGGAGGAATCACCAACAGCTCAGACTTGCTTGGGGAGCAGACGAGCCCAGACCCGTCCAGCTGCTCCTCGATAGCGTCAACCGCCTCTTGCAATGTATCCTCGATGTGTCCGTCGCTTCCTCCTGGGACCCAGAGCGTTATGTCGTCGGCATAGATGGTGTGTCGGACCCGCGCCACTCGTGAGAGGCGCTCGGCCACCCCTATCATTACAAGGTTGAAAAGCAATGGCGAGATGACTGAGCCCTGGGGGGTCCCGACACTGCCGAGCTTCTTCTTTTGGAGCCGCAGGTCACCGGCGATGATTTCGGTAGTCCGCTCCGTCAAAAAATCCTTGATGTACGCATAAGTTCTCTTGCCCATGTTTAGCCGTGACACCTGGGCGAGAATCGCTGAGTGTCTCACTTTGTCAAAAGCACTCAGCAGGTCCAAACCCAAGATGGCTCGCTTGTCTTTCGTGTTGGTAGTGTCATCGAGGATTTCATTTTTCACTTGTATCATGGCGTCCTGAGTTCCGAGCTTGTTTCGGAACCCGATGACGGTGTTTGGGTAGAGCCCCAAATCTTCCAGGTACCTCTGCCACCTGTTCATGAGTACATGCTCCAACGCTTTGCCCACACAGGACGTAAGCGAGATCGGCCGGAGGTTCTCAATGTTGGGTGGCTTGCCCGGCTTGGGAATCAAGATGGTCTTGGCTGCTTTCCACTGCCGGGGTAATGATCCGGCTCGCCAGCAAGTGTTGAAGTATGCCGTGAGGTTCTCGATGGCCGCTTCGTTAAGATTTTTTAGCGCTCTGTTCGTAACGCGGTCGGGACCAGCGGCGGAGTTGCTGTTGAGATCGTGCAGGGCAACCCTTACTTCCCATACTTCAATGTCTCGATCTAGCCACTCGTTTGCTTCGCCTAGGTAGTCCGGGTGCGTCTCTGTGGGAGTGACCGGGAGGTACTTGTCGTCGAGGCGTTTCTTCACTTCGTCTTCCCCGTGCTCGGTCAGCGCCCTGTGGATGATCTTGGCCAAGTTATGGTGCTGGTGAGACTTGGTCGTGGTCGCATCCAAAAGATGCCTCAGCATGCTCCACGTCTTGCCGCAGTGCATCTGGCCGTCCGCTGCGTTACAAACCTCATTCCATTGCTGTGTGCATAGCACTCGGCTGTGGGACTCGATCTCGCGGTTGAGTTCGGCGACCTTCTTGCGTAGCTTTCTGTTTGTCCTCTGCGTCTTCCACCTTGACAGGATGGACTGCTTGGCTGCGATGAGGTGGGTGAGGCGGCTGTCGACCCTGTGGACACGCTCGTCCGTCTCGACTTCCTTGGTGGCCTTTTCTACCTTGTTTACAATCTCGGTGGACCACTGCTCAATGTCCGTAATTTCGGTTTGCTCCTCGGGTAACAATCCTCGAAACGCGTCCCAGTCAGTAAATCTATGTTTCCGAAGGCTTCTGCCAACTGCGTCGTTACCACCGAGCGGGACAACGACCTCCACAATATAATGGTCACTTCCCAATTCGTGGCCCGTGTTGCGCCATTCGAAGTCCTCCATACCACCGCCATTACTCCTGACGAAAGTGAGATCGGGCGTTGTGTCTCGGGTGATCGAGTTGCCGATTCTTGTAGGGTATGCTGGGTCGGTCATTAGATTTAGTCCCAAGTCGGTAGCATCTTGCATTAGGTCCCTGCCCTTTGCCAATGTTTTGGTGTAACCCCAGGCTTGATTCGGCGCGTTGAAGTCCCCGCAGATTACCAGCCTGTTGTCGGGCCCCGCGACTTTGCACGCTTTGTGTAACAGTGCTTTGAATTTCTGCTTTCCGTGTGACGGGCTACTGTACACGTTTATCAAAAAAGTGCTTTCCTTCTCCTTTTTCCCGGTAACCACCTCTACCATGGTGTGCTCGATTGGGCTTTTGCTCAATAACTCGTGCTCGACGTACGTGAGGCCTTTTCTCACCAAGGTGCAAACTCCCCTGCCGTTACTGCCGGCCGCGGTCCGGAAGCTTGGTGGGCTGGCGTGGGGCCGGTAACCTGAGAGCTTTACTTCCTCAATGAGGGTCTCTTGCAACATGATAATATCTGGCTTTCTTGATGCTTGTTCTAAGTGTTGCTGAAGTACAGCCTTTTTTCCAGCAAAACCGTTGCAATTCCAATGCCAGACCAGGAGGCCTTTCACTGCTGTTGTGGTTGCGGTGGTTGATGTCCTATCCATGTTTGCTGAAAGTTAGCCATTTGCGTTGCCAAATTCTGTGCTGTCGTAGTAAATTGCTGGCACGTCTGTTCAATTGCTATGAAACGGTCGGTGATTGTCTTGGTGAATGTCGTGCGAATATACTCTTCAAAGTGGGTGAGCCTGTCTTCAAGGTTGTCTACCCTATCGCAGAGTCTCCGCTCTTTGAGATTTTCAATTGCTCTTCTCTTGGGTGCCGGACCCGCCGAGGCCGCGTTCTCTGTCCTCGGGTTCACCGCTACTTCTGGTTCATCCTCGGTCATTGCCATCTGCTGTGGTTGTGGCGATAAAGGCGGTGCCTGCTGCTGCTGTAGCTGGACCGTCATCATTCTCTTGATCTCTGCCATTTCCTTGCTGAGCTTATTGACTGTCGCCTCTAGTTCAGTGTTCTTCTTCCGCAACGCCTCGTTTGCTTCTCTTAGCGCCTTCATTGCCTCACTTTCGTCTTTAAATTTCCCTCCATCACCTCGAAATGGCGGTGACTGCTGCTGCTGTCGCTGCTGCTGCTGCTGTTGCTGCTGCTCTTTCTTGGCTACCCCCGACTTTACTACGTCTGCCCAGGCTACTCTGTCTTTGGATTGGGATCGGCGGTGGCGGCTCATGCTTCTGTTTCGACTTTCGCTGTTGTTCCCTCGCGAGCGTGACTCATGGCGACCAGCTGTGCCGCTCGCTCCTGCTGACGTCATCAACGGTGGAAACTCTCCGGATGCTAGTTGTTGCTGTACGCGCTGTTCCGCCATCTTGCGCTCCCACTGCCTTTTCGTTACTACGTAGGGAGTTTTGTATTTGTTCTTGCATTCTCTATCGGCCGTTGGGTGTTGTCCCCCACATAGTTTGCATTTAGGCTTACACTCGTGGCCATCGACAGGGTTATTGGCCCCACAGTCGAAGCACACTTTCATATTGGGGTTAGGACAAACGTCTCTTCTGTGGCCTATTTTGCCGCACTGTTTGCAGACATCGAAATGCTTGCGGTACAGGCTGCACCTCGTTAACACAGGGCCATAACATACATAATTTGGAACCTTTTGGCCTTCAAAAACTACAATTACGGTAGTCGTATTGCCAATTCTTTGCGCCCCTCTTGCTAATGGATTTCTTGAGCTAACAACGTTCCGGTCAATCTCCGCCGGAGTATCTTCAATGGGAATGCCTCGAATGATCCCCTTGACCGTGCCATAGGGTGTGGTTTGGTACGCGCCTACCTCGTGTATCTTGTCCCCGATGCGGATGGCCTGAATCTTGGCATAGGACAAAGTACGCCCCTTATCGGGGGTACTCACCACCATGATATTCTGGTGTAGGTTGGGGCAGAAGGTATCCGCCGCACCGTCTTCTCTGGAAACCCTCGCCGCAGCCATGATGGCCGAGGCAACGATCCCAGTCTGCGTTCTTGCGATGTTTAGGCCTCCCCGCGGCCTCACAATCACTTTGGTGTCCTCTCTCGGCAGCACGTCTGGCATTCTCGCTGCCCTTGTTGTCGTTGCGATAACTTTTCTGTTGACGTGGTCTCTTGTTTTAGGCCTCGACTGGCGAGCGGCGGAGCCCTCGCTCGCCGGGGCTGTTATGCGCTGGCCCACTTGCCACCAGCCGATCCCAGTGTGGAACTCCTCAGGAGAAATCTCTTCCCCTTGCACCTCGACGCACATCTGGCCGGAGCCAGGGCTCGATGTCGTCGGAGATGTGGCCGTCTCCATCTCGGACGCCATGTCGTATGGTTCCACGCCGGGGTCAGGCCAAATCCCGGCGGCCACGAAGCAAGCCTAGGCTTAGCACACCACCGCACCGACGACGGCGAACAAGTTCCAGAAAACGGCGAAAAACTTGCCTTACGTCGAAAGTTGGGTATCGGGCGATTCCTAGCGCCTTCACAAATACACTGGTAACAACGAAACTGCGATTTGAGTCAAAAGACACTGTCAAATCGGTCATCGAAGACGGAGCCAGTGCCAGCGTTCAACTAGAGAATCACTTCGTCGTCTTCTCCCTCATACCTCGGTGTAATTTTTTCTTCGCGCATCGCAGCGATTCCCTCAATACCGCTGGCATGTGCTACAGCGGGGGCAGCGATATGTAGTTCATTAGGAGGACACGCTTGAAGGACGTGGTTACCTCTACAGCTGCTCGCTTAGGGAGGGAAAAACTAGTTTGATGCCTAACCGCTTTTAATATATACTGAAACTAGAGCATGTAAGCGCTAAGATGCAATGTACATTAAAGAAAGAAATATAACATAAAATTTAACAATGAGCCGATCCCACGAGCACCAAATTTTTTTTTATATTTAAGTGAATAAGACATCCATCTGGAAAAAGAAACAAATGTGTTCTAACGCTCATTTGCTCACATAGTTTTTTTTTTTTTGGTATCTCATCATAATATTGTGTTATTCACAATATACCCTCCTAGAGCTAGCGCATGGTTGTTATTTTTTTCCACAGTAAAAGTTTATATTCATCCCCTAGCTGTGTTTTTATCTTCTCCCCAGGCAGAACCTTGACATATTAAGTGCATGCTTTTCTGATATGGAACTGCTTTACTTTATTGTTTTATTTGAGCTAGTTTTCACAGGAGGTCAAATAGAGCCGTCGACTTCTGTATATTCTTGTTACTTATTTATATTTCGAGAGAAAATAAACTTCACCTGCATCTATCACATATGCATGTTTAAATGCAGAGAATGATGTTTGTTTTCCTTTTTATTGACACGAAGAAAATTTAACACCAGAGGAAACATGTAAATGAGTTCAGACCACAATCAAGGAATCGTGGCGCGGCCACATATATTTTGGGCAGTTTTTTTTTACTTTATGTTCGTTGTGTTTTACCCCTATAATATGATAGCCTGCGCGCATCATAACGCTATGAACAAATTATTTTCTGCATATGTTGCATGTACGAGGGTATCGGATACATGTAGAAGAGTGTATAGTAATATATTTGTAAATCCCGAACTCTTCATTAGAGAATAATAGCCTGTTTCTCATTCATGAACTAATACGTTCTTTCATTGAGGAACGAAACGTCCAAAGATAGCTGAAAACACAAATCAATACCTACGAATATATTAGCGAAAATAGAAATGGCCGAAGTAGCATCAGATATAAATTCTATCTCGAAAAGCAATCATTAAATTGCATACGTAGAAAGAAATGGTCGGTGTGATGTTCAAATTCATATCAGCGAATAATGTATGACCTCCCAGTGCAAGATGTATCCCATTCACAAAGCCTGTAGACCATCATGATCCTACATTTTCTAAAAAGAGCCATTATATATCAGTGATGCCAGTGGTACTGCCGATGTTCTTGCAAATATTTTTGTGAATGTTCACCTTTCCTATCCCTTGTTAGTGTCGAGCAGTGCGTAAACCATTCAAGAAGCATGGTCCTAAGGGACTTTCTGATCACTGAAAGATTTTTGAAAGCAGCGGCATGAGCAAGCTGCTTTGAAGTAATGTTATAGTGCATTTCAAAGGCACGCAAATAATAGCAGTCCTGCTCTTAGACTGGACTGCAGATAAGAAAAGCCGTGCCGTTGCGCAGACGCTTTCGGAGGAAAAGTCCCGCACCTATAGCCGCGGCAAATACCACACGCTGCCCAAAAGCTGCTTCCCTTCTAATCGGCTTGCACTGCATCTGTGCCAGCATAACTTCCATGTTGCCACAAAAAGAGCTCGACGATTCTCTGTCCCCCACGCAGACGCACTTCCACGAAAATACTCGGAAACCGTTTCTTTTGTTCCTTACTTCTTTCGGTTGATTTTTCCACGTGATTGAGCACCACTATGGAAATGGCGTAGGAAGAGCACATCTGCCCACTATCGGCGCCATCTCAGAAGTCGCGGAAGCATTCGAAAGTCGAGCAACTCGAGCACGCGGTGAGAAAGCGTGCCAGCGACTGGGCAGAAAGGGCGCAGGAAAACGCGCTTAGCTTGCAGCGCACGCATCCGATGCAGCGAGCCGGTACAAGAAGCGGCAAAATGTGCGAGGAGTTCACGCGATCCAAGCCGAGATTCTGATGGTATCTTCGACTGGTCGCCTCCATCCCCCGAAGCAGAGTTGGGCAGATCCGGCGTTCCCCAAGCTCAGAGGTAGAGGACAAGCGCGCAAGCCGAACGTGTGACTCGCTCTCGGAGGAGGAAATGGCAGATGTGAAACCACGTGACTACTGCCAACGTCCAACGTTTCGCCTATCAAAAGCTGCCGGCGCTGCCGAGAAAACCGGCGGACGCGCCAGTGGCACGAGCGTTCGTCGAGACGCCAGCATGCAGTGGCCTAGGTTGCCTAGGTTACGGTGGACCGTCGCCAACAGCAGCGACGCGGCGCTGCGATGACGTTTCAATCTCGACGACTGCTCCAACGACAGGGTTCGGAGCGCCTCAGAGCGCTCGAAGATGGAGGAGAGCAATCGAGAAGAACCAGCCGAACGCAGGGCGCGCGCCCTCTTTCAACCAGCCGAAGACAACGCCGCTCGCGAGAGCGCTCCAGAGCGCTCAGAGGCGACCAGCCGAAGATGGCATAAGCGGCGCGAATTCGCGTGCGATCACGTACCAACGGAGAGGAGGTGATGCCATAAAAGGGCGCAGGGCGCGGAAAGGTTGAACGATAGTCGGAGTGGCTTTTATATGCTGTTATTTTCACTCTCGCCACTGGCAACGGCGGCAGCAAGAACGCCTTCCGCTGTGCGCACGCATTTCAAGCTAAACATTTTTCTGTTTCACGTAGCCAGCACGATTACGGCGAAAATAAGAAGCATTTTTTTGGAGGCGTTCCTTCGCCAATTCCTCGTTTAAGTACAACCTTCTGTGAATGGTCAGTTAAAGTAAAACGAATACCTTTCTTTGGCACTATCGGCCGTATTCGTGGTATTCGGATCTTCACCGCGATTTTTCAGGCGCCGAAACACGGGGAGCACGTTCTCGCGGAACCAAATGGCAGGCCCTGCTTTTCTTTTTCCGAACGCCAACTATTACATTTTTTTCAGACAGACGTGCTGTTGTGTGACACCTTTGAGGGGTTTGAAGGTTCAGATGCTGTTGGTGGAGTGCTTGCGCAGCACAGTCGTCTTGTTTTCCAGGCCCTGTTTACCCGTGAGGGGACTGCAGCCGTCCACACCAGTGATCGTGCCACTGGAGACAACACAAATGTGAGACAGAGAAAAGAACATTTATTAAAACAAACAGGAACCACACAATCCTTCGACAGGTCCTGGGCGTGGGTGAAGATCTCAGTCCAAGACCCCATGAGCCGCGGCCGCACTGCGTGCTCTCACGACCAGATTGAGCTGGTCCCGGTAGTTGACGCTAGACAGGAGGCTTCCCGCTGTTGTGTGCTTGCGTGTGCGTTTAGAGGGTTGGCGCTCATGAACTGGCACGCCCAGGGGGCGTAGTAGAGCGTGGTCGGGGATGGCAATCTGGGCACTGGTGCAGGTATTGTGTGGGGTGCATTGCTTGAAGAGTGTGTGGTGTGGAAAGTTTCGTAGAGGCAGGTACACACAAACGCGCATTTTACGAATCTTTTTTTATGACGTGTTTATTGGACGACTGTAAATCGCGAATGGGGCTGAGAGATGGAGTAGCCCACTGTGGTATAAAGGTTATAGACCGGGAGGAATAAGATGTATCAGACCTATCTTCGGCAAAGGCGGCCTCGTCATCCTCGGCATGTTACTTTTAGCGGGTTAGAAGAGTGATGTCACGTGCGGTCGCTGTCGGTGGCGGCTGGCTGTAAAGGATGAGAGTGTAAAGAGAATGAGCGCTGTCGCCTGATGGCTCTAAGCGTGGTTTCTAAATCGAGGGGACAAGAGTGGGAGAGCGGGAAGGCGGGGCGAAAAAGAAAGAGGAAGAGAAAACGTCAAGAAAAGAAAAGGAAGGGCATGGGAGGGTGTTGGGGGAGCGAGAGGTTGGGGAGCCTTCAGGTGTGTTGTTGGCGGCATGCTTTTGTGGGCTTAGAAGAGCCGGTCAGTGCGCCAGTAACAGAAAAAACACAGAAAATGCATCACTTGAAAGAATGACTTGAGTAGCGTAGCAGCAATGCATCGGGTAATTTCCAATGAGTTAAGATGGCGACACGGAGTCTGGGAGGCAATGGACGGGGTAGCTGGAAGGCAGCGGCTTGGTCTTCCAAGGGACGTTAGCCTGAGTAGCTGAGCGTAGGTGTTTTCATAACGGTATACAGAAGCAGCGGCAGTATTTGTGTTTGAGGCACCGAAAAAGGTTTCCTGGCTTCTGGCACGTCAGAATGTGTTGGTGAGGGCGTTCAAAAAAATTGAAAGGTTTTCTTCTGCCTTCAAAAAGGTTGTTACGCTAGCCCTTTCATGCGCCAATTACGAAGGACTGTATACATAAATAGGTGAAATTTGCACAACTTCATCCCAAGGCACTCGACACTCCACTGTAAGAATGGCAACTATTGCATCAATTACTTTTATGTTGTTTTCAGTGTGAAAACAAGACGCAGGACAAGAAGCTGATATAGGATGGTGAGCTTCATGCGGCCTTTTACAGTCAACAGCATGTATAGCAAATGGCATCTTTCCCAAACAGCCTAATTGGCGTTCGAAAGTTATTCACAGCTAATAAAAATCACAAACATATACAAAACAATGTCATGTATAACTGCAATCACATTAGTCAAAGAATAAATTTACAAAAAAACACAAACTACACAACAAATGCTTTTTACAATAACTAAAAAAAATGACAGGAAAAGTAGAAATACTGTGGTGGGATGGCGCCCTGTTCACGTTCTTATGCGTCACCACAATTAGAGAGTAATTCACGTGCTTCAATGACGCCTACAATTTTAGTATTGAGTGCATGTATTAAGAATTAAGAAAAACTATTTTGTCTAATTGCTGCTGGTACGCAGAACGTCCAACGTAGCGCCAGAACATGGGGCACTTTTGTGCACAGCTATTCCAAACTGTCTCAATTCCGTTTCTGCAATCGATCTTCAGCGATTGGTCAAACACATTTTTGGGCCACCCTCGCTTAAGCTGTGTGTTACGTGACGTCAAAGAAATCACCAACACTCCCTTTCCTTTATGACGTCTGCACACTGATTATACACGATTAGACTGAATAAAAGAACAACTATTATTCCAGGTTCTTCGCCTTTTTTGCCATTGGCCCCCCGATTTTCGTCAAAAGTCCTTGGGAAGCACCCACTTCGTCTATCTGTCACACGGCGCCACAAACCCGCCAGAACTTACATCAGCGTGACATGTAGGCATTAAGAATGCGTTTAATGTGCTGAACAGAACTGAATTTTTCTTTTTTTTTGGAATAGCCGAGAACTGCCCCCTTTCCGAGAAGAATGGAAGATGTCCGCCAATCGCTCTTGCACTGGCTACTCGGAGCTTTCAAGGAGAGTGGATTTACTTGTCTGTAATAAAAACTTTCGCGTGGAAGTAGAAGGTCGTCTAGCCCTCTCGGTACCTAAACAACATCACTCTCCCATTTATTTTTTGATTAGGATCCGTTTTAGCAGCATTTTGGTCCTTGCGTTGCACACCGCCGCCAATTTAGGCTAGCCACTGCAAGTTAAGCAAGAAGCGAACCAATCACAGACACAGGCGCCACCCTCCTCTTCCGGTTGTCTACTTTCTGAGGGGTGGTACGGCCCCACCGACACTCTCTCCGCTTGTGCGTGCTCATCGCTTATTGTCAGCCAATTATATAAGAAAAACCTCAAAACGTAGGCAATGCCACTCGCTTTCAAAGCAAGCAAAATTGACCTCCGATAAACAAGGAGAGCATTGCAATGGGCTGTTTAAATAGCACTGTGCGTCACCGCTCGATGCTGGCGTCAGCGGTGACGTAAATTTGAGGCCAAGTGATTGGAACAGATTTCAGTTATGGCGTCCATGGTTAGTACCTTCAGCAAAGCGGTCGTATCTAGCAGTAAGGAGCGCATTGGAAGTGAAATGATGCCACCCTGAGCACACGGGTGGTTCAATTCGCTAAAAACTAGTGTCTGCTACTTTTTTGATTTGGGGTTCTCCCCAAGGTCACTTCCCCAAGTCATACAACGTGACTGGAGCCTGAGGCGTCAGGGTACGCAGCCGTGCCATCGCTCCGTCGCCAATAGCAGTCAAGCTTTATATTATTTGCTGGCTGCTGACATACCGATTCGTGCTTGTGTAAACCATCGGTAGTTTGAAAATAAGATTATTATCAAGGGGAAAAAGTAATGATGACTAGTCGAGGTCACTGATCGTCATCATCAGCCTATTTAATGTCCAATGCAGGACGAACGGCTCTACCTGCGATCTCCAATTAACCCTGTCCTGCGCCAACCGATTCCAACTAGCGCCCACGAATTTCCTAATTTAATCGCCCCACCTATTCTTCTGGCGTGCTCGACTGCGCTCCCTTCCTCTTGGTACCCATTCTGTAACTCTAACGGTCCATCGTTTATGTAACGTACGCATTACATGACCTGCTAAGCTCCATTTTTTTTCTCATAAGTGAATTAGAATATCAGCTATACCCGCTTTCTCTCTCATCAAAACCGCTCTCTTTCTGTCATTAAAGATATGGGCAGCATTGTTCGTTCCATCGCTCTTTGCACAGTCTTTAACTTTTTCTCAAGCTTCTTTGTCAGTCTCGAAGTCTCTGCCCCATATGTAAGCGCCGGTAAAATGCATTGATTCTGCACCTTCCTTTTCAAAGATAATGGTAAGCTTCCAGTCAGGAGCTAACAATGTCTGCCGTATCCGTTACCAACCATTTTTATTCTTCTGTGAATTTCCTTCCCATGATCAGGCTTCCCTGTGATCAAATGACCTAGGTAAACGCACTCCTTCACTGTCTCTAGAGGAGGACTGGCGATCCTGCAATCTTGTTCCCTTGCCCGACTACTGATCATTATCTTTCTCTTCTGCATGTTAATCTTCAACCCCACTGTTACACTCTTTCTATCGAGGTCTTCAATCATTTGTTGTAAGTCGTCTGCAGTATTGCTGAATAAAACAATGTCACCGGCAAACCGAATGTTGCTGAGGTATTCACCGTCGATTCTTACTCCTAAGCCTTCCCAGTTGAATAACTTGAATATTTTTTCCGTGTAAGCAGTGAATAGCATTGGAGAGATTGTGTCTTCCTGTCTGACCCCTTTCTTTATAGGTATCTTCCTGCTTTTCTTGTGTAGATTAAAGTAGCTGTGGAACCTCTGTAGATATTTTCCTAGGTATTTATGTAAGCGGTCTTTACTCCTTTATTACGTAATGCTTCTATGACAACTGGTATCTGAACTGGATCAAATGCCTTTTCGTAATATATGAAAGCTATATAGAGAGGCTGATTGTACTCTGCGGATTTTCGATTACTTGAATAATGACATGAATGTGATCCATTGTAGGGTATCCCTTCCTTAAGCCAGTCTGTTTCCTTGGTTGACTAAAGTCAAGTGTTGCCCTTATTCTGTTGGAGATTATCTTCGTGAATATTTTATATAATACTGGAAGTAAAGTAATGGGCCTATATTTTTCAATTCTTTAACGTCTCCCTTTTTGTGGAATAGTATAATGTATGCACTCTTCCAGTTTTCTGGGACCCTTGAAGTCAACAGACACTTCGGGTAGAGAGCTGCCAGTTACTCAAGCAATATGTCGCTTCCGTCTTTGATTAAATCCACCGTTATTCCATGTTCTCCTGCCACTTGTTCCCGCTTCATGTCTTGCAAGGCCCTTCTGACCTCATAGCTAGTTATAATGCCTGTTTAATATCACTATTGATATTGTCACGTGGTAGTGACGTTAAAAACACAGTAGCAATACTGTGAAAGGCAAAACTAGATTTTATTAGGCGAACCTGTGCCCACAAAACAGGCTACACTTATAGCACAACGAAAGCGGCGAACACAGTCGGCGATCGTCGAAAATCTGATCAGCGGGTCAAGCGCGTCGGCTTTTATACGGAATCGTCGAATGTTCCAGACGAATAGTTGGGACCCGCGTGCCTTCCACAAAGTTCTACACCATTCGCGTCAGGCGAATAACTCAGATAACACAAGGTTCGGCGACAACAGACTGCGGATAGAAGCATCGATAACTTTCCAGAAACTTCGGATACATACAAGCGCGTCCCGCGCTGTGCGATCAGATTTGTTAGGCGGCGAAACATGGTCGCCCGATAAATATAAGTACACGTGTCAATATGTTCACTGATATGCCATGGCAGTCAATCAGCTACCGTGGGAACCATTATCGATTCTTCTACTATAGGAGCCTACTATGATTTAAACAGGTTCACTAAGAAATTGATACATCAATTCATCATGTTCATTAATACACAATTTTATAGCGCCACTCCAGATGCAGTCAAGTGTTTTCTAGTGGGAATTGATTCATCATATTACGTAATTGCCTGTGACACTTCCAGAGTGCATGTCAGAAAACATACATATTATGAAAGAAGTATACTTCATTGTATATGGTTTCGGTAGCACATAAATAATAATATTGTAAACTCGAATATGAAAACTAAAAGCAACATGAGACTAATACTTGCCACTCGAGAACCACACTTTGTAAGTTTAGTTTCAAGTATACAAAAGGTATTTGGCCGTTCAAACCCATAAAAACAAAGTTGAGAGAAACCCATACATGGCCCACAAATCTCATTCAGCCTACGGCGGTGGCCTGTGGGACTTCTGCTCGCCTTACCTTGAGTGGGCGTGGAAACATTGTAGACGCTCAAATAGCTCCTGTATCGTGCCTTTAAGTTGTTCAGGTGCGGGCCTGCGTTGCCTCTTCCTACGAGTGCTTGGCGGCACCAAAACAGCATCGCCTATTCCACGTGGAACTTTGAAGCAGTTGCTTCTCTACCTTGAATTCTGCGAACTCACCTGAAGTAAGTGAAAAGCCATTATTCGGACGTTTTTTCAACACCTACGCCGCCAGAGATAGTGTCTTCCGCGGCTATCATTCACTCACCGGCGGAACTAGTGTCGACTCTTCTGCTAGCAATCTACTATTGTTTAGTGACGGACAACCAAATAGCCTATCGACCGATCGTTCTCCGTCGTTAGGAAGCTAGCTTCTCACTGATCTTTTTTGCTTGAATAATATCTGTTTTTTCCAGAAGGAAAACTTATTTTTTCATTTACTTCTTTGCTTATTTGTGTATTTTTTATTTATTTCTTTCAAGGACATCGCCTCCTCCCATTAGATCCTTGCCGGGCATCCGAGAATTGTAAACCATGCGTTGAAAGGTATGAGGTTGAAGTCGATCAAGCAGCGTAAATTGTGTATTTCTTTTTATTTATTTCAAGGACGTCGCCTCCCATTAGCTCTTTGCCGGGCATACGAGAATTGTAAAGCATGTGTCGAGAGGTATGAGGTTGAAGTCAATCAAGCAGGAGCAGTGATAACAATCGACGCCTCCGGTCACACCGAAGCATAATCTCGAGATTTCCCGGACAATGGCCACGCCGGTTTCCAGCGTGGCCATTTTCGCCGGGCAATTCGAGCCAAACAGTGTCAGTAGATGGGCTCGATACGTTACGCCAGTTACCCTGTCGCATTTCGTGATTACTATTCTGTTACCCTGCACTACTTGCCTGAATATGGGTAAAGAAAGCGGGCCAGGCTTACGGAAGTGGTTCGAGACCTCACGTTTTTTGTCACTACGGTACTCCGTCTAAGCAGGTCGCGAGAAAGGCATGACGTGTTTGTCAATGCATTAGGCAGGGGTCTTTCCGATACGTTTATTTTCTGGTGGTGTTTTGTACAACGTGCAGAGAAAGAAACGAGTTCTCTTGTGCGCGCCAGACTGCCAGTTCACTAAGTCAGGTCTCTGGTGTCTTGTGGTTTTTCGTGAGGTCGTTTGGGAGAGCAATTGATGTGTTAATAACGAGCTCTTGTAGCTCTTGCTTGTAGGAGCGGTGCTCTGTATCTTCGGATATTCCGAGGTAGTGGGTGAGATCCAATGTTCACGACTAAATACTGTGCTCATAGAGACGCGTTTTAAAAGTTTGAGGCGTCTATGGAGTCCCATTTCTGATGGCAAGAACCAACGAAGGTGTTGATAGTAGGCTACGTCAAAAGCTTTTGCCCCGAATACTCTTACAATGCTTGTTTGAGCAAGGGAGTCCATAAAGGTGGAACAAACTTTAGTAGCATCGTAGGGGTTCAGATTGCGCACACATCGTGCGTTCATTTTCTTCGGGCTTCTAATAAGCAATTACTACGTTTCTAACGAATCAGCAATCGCTGGCCATTTTTGCTTCCGTGCCCACCTCTTTCATGTGACGCGTTTCGTGAAACCGAGAGTATGTTAAGTACAATCATGTTATGCCGTGGGCTGTGCTTTTATGCAGTTGTGGTGCATAACAACCGGGCCACAAAATTGCTCGAAAGGTTCTTTTTTATTTTTAGGTAGAGTGTGCTAGCGCAGTAAAAACGGCGCTGAACAACAGGACGAGCGGAGGGACACATACAACAGCGCTGTTGTCTCTATCACTCTGCTCGTCCTGTTGCTTAGCGCTGTTTTTACTGCTCGTAATCATGAACCAACCAGCCCAAATGCGTACTCTTCTGTGCTAGCGCACTTGAGGACAGCAATAACTTCACTGTGGGCATGGTCATTCTAATGTAGGTGAAGTTGTTAAGCAGATTGTGGTTTTTTTGGCACCACACGGAGAAATGACGTTATCATTGCGGGTAACATAACGCCACACCTAGGAGGCTGAAGTATCCGCACATGTCCTACATAAAAAGAGCGAGCAGAAGTCCACCACAATGATTAGACATGTGCACAGAGTAGCACAGATACGGGCCAGTGGGAATTTTTGCATTCACTGATTTTATTCCTTCACACACACACACACGCACACACACACACACACACACACACACACACACACATATATATATATATATATATATATATATATATATATATATATATATTGAATAATTGAATCAACAACGCCAATAAATGCATATATTTTGCAAGACCAAGAGCCGTTTCTGCAGGTGATGTGCAGATGGTTCGGCCTCCGGTGTGTGGCTTCACCTTGCCTACGATGATAACGTTACTCTTAACGTAGCGTTAAATATCTTTTTATTATTATTATTGAGCACTGTACGCATATTTTTGTAAAGTCTGTAATGGGTCATTGCCCTCTTTTCTTTTCTGTATTTGCATGTGTTTGTTGTGGTTTCCATTATGTTATTTCAGAAAAGTACAAACTGTGCTTTTGACAAGCTAATACTACCGGTAGCGATAAACTTCCCTTTTCCATTGGTTCTTGTTTGTGATTTGAAGTTTTACTCTTTTTTCTAACCATGTGTCATGCAATTCTTTTTAATGACTGCGCGTTATTTCTTACCATGCCAATTTTTTGTAGCGGAATTGTCCTCAAGAGTAATTAAACTTAGCCACACGCTCCTCTCACTCAATGCCTCTCTGGATGCCTTTGAGCCATTTATAGATGTGCATATATATATATAGATGTATATCAGTGCTCGGGCGACCATGTTTTTCTCCCTCCGTCTACAACCTACTGCTCACCTCACACACATACAAACAACACCCGGTCATATATGCACCATTACATTATACAGCGTGTTTCTACATAGATATTAAGCAATAGTTAAAACTAACCATCTTGAAATAAATGGATGGTTCCTTGGGAGACATGGTTTCGGCGGTGGCGAACACAGGGTAACGCGGTATACGTTGTAATAAGTCGCTAATATACAAAAATCTCTCAAATAACTTCTAATCATTTAGATTCAGCGGTCTCATTGCAACTGAAAAATTCAATTGAGCGCTCCCTACAGGCCAATAAACTTTTGAAAGTTATAAATTGGATTACCCAAGTATCTGTTCCACGACCAATTGCGGCTATCACAGCGCGCGAGACAGAAACTGGGAGGCTGCAGCGAGCGCAAAGCTGCGCCTCTCGAGGCGACGTAGTGCTTACGTCACCCAGGAGCCGGCAGACAGCGCACATTGCTGCTCCGTGCTCCTCGCTGCCGCAGCGCGCTGGCTGCTCGCTGCTGGGTGACGTAACTTTGAAACTTCCCTTGAGAGAGTTCCACTCTCGAAAGTTTTGGCACAAATAGAGAAAGTTTTCGTTTATCAACCAAGGCCCCTATTTTTCCATGACTTCCTTAAGCAGCAAATAAATAGCCCACTGATCTCCTACAATCTTTCAGAAAGTCGCGCGTACTGTCGACTCTGCCTTTTACACAAGATTTAAATTAAAAAATTTAAA
The DNA here is from genome assembly GCF_023375885.2 of Dermacentor andersoni. Classification (NCBI taxonomy): domain Eukaryota; kingdom Metazoa; phylum Arthropoda; class Arachnida; order Ixodida; family Ixodidae; genus Dermacentor; species Dermacentor andersoni. Next base: position 194,841,035 of record NC_092816.1, on the reverse strand, counting down.
TTAAAATTTTAATTAAATTTAAATTAAAAAATTAGATTTAAAATTTTAACACCTCCCTCTTATTTTCGTCCCGCACCGATCATCTTCATAAAGCTTTCGTGCCATCTTGTCGTATGAACGCGTACTGTTACTTGTTTTTTCCTCGTTCCGCGCACTGACTGGAACCACCTTCCCGCCTCGGTCGCCACTATTACAGACGTATCTAAGTTCAAGACTACTGTTCTCTATGCCGTTTAACTAAACTTTATTCACTATACTGCATTTTTTTTTTTGCATGTACTACTCCCTTCTGTAGCGGCTACGGACCTCTAAGGTATGTAAAATAAGTAAATAACTAAATAAATCTCCTGATATGTTTATATATATATATTGTCACGAGAGAAAAAGCCAGTCAGTCAGTTCTAAGCGAACAGCCGTTTACAGTTCGTGTTTGCAGCAGCTACCACGCACACTTCTTCTTCCTCGACCTCTAGCGTAACTAGTGCGTGCCATTACCATGCCATCGGAGTGTCGCTCCGATACCAACGTTACTAGCATCAGTATGCACTTCTGTGTCAGCCTCGGTGTCAAAGTGACCAAGTATCGGTGGTGTCTGTAGACGTCGCTGAAGGTCGTGGAAGGCGTCGGATTGTGCTGGACCCCAAACAAATGTGACGTCGTTCTTGATGAGTCGTTGCAAAGGTTCGGCAATTTCACAAAAATTGGGTACAAAACGGCGGTAATACGCGCAAAGCCCTAAAAATCGGCGGACATCGTGTTTTGTCTTCGGTATCGGGAACAGAGCAACTGCCAGGGCTTTGTCAGGGTCAGGGCGCACACCGGTGCTGCTGACAATATGACCTAGAAATTTGAGCTCCTCGTAGCCAAAGTGACATTTTTCGGGCTTCAGGGAGAGGCCGGCGGTGCGGATAGCTTGAAGAACCGCCTCAAGCCGCTGGATGTGTTGTTCAAACGTGGTGGAAAAAACAACTACATCGTCTAAGTAGACTAAACACGAGTTCCACTTGAGGTCAGATAAAACTGTGTCCATCACACGTTGAAATGTGGCCGGAGCGGAACACAATCCAAAAGGGAGGACCTTAAATTGATAGAGACCGTCGGGTGTTATAAACGCCGTTTTTTCCTGGTCCCGTTCGTCAACTTCAATTTGCCAGTACCCACTACGTAGATCCATTGAAGAAAAGTAACGGGCATGTCGCAGGCGATCCAAGGAGTCGTCAATTCGAGGAAGTGGGTAACCGTCTTTTTTCGTGACCTTGTTCAGTTTGCGATAATCGACACAGAATCTTGGTGAACCGTCTTTCTTTTTAACTAATACAACAGGTGAAGCCCAAGGACTTGTCGATGGTTGAATGACATCATCGTCGAGCATTTGTTTCACTTGATGACGAATAGCATCCTGTTCTCTTTGCGACACGCGATAAGCGTGTTGGCGAACAGGTTGGACGGTCGGTTCAGTGATGATTCTGTGTTTGATTAAAGGAGTCTGTTTGACCGTCGACGTGGTGGCGAAACAGTCGCTAAATGACGAGAGAAGAGTAAGGAGCCTCTCCTACTCGTTTTGGTCGAGCTGTGGGTTGACGTTGATGTGACTGGTCAAGTCCACATCGCTGGGTTCCGGAATCGAGATTGTCGTTACCGAAGCACAGGCGTTGGACTCGGCCACCGTTTCAAAGTAGGCCATGGTGGTATGCCGCGCAAAGTGTTTGTATTCGCCACTGAAGTTCGTAACTAGAATCGTGGTTTGCCTATGTTGGAGCTCTACGAGACCTCGTGCGACGCCGACTTCGCGATCCAGCAATATGGTGAGGTTACTTTCGGCGATGCCTATTCCTAGTTGTTCTTGGGGACATTCAACGAAGACGAAGATGCTACTTCGAGGCGGTAACGTCACGCAGTCATCAACAACGCGTAAAGCCGCGCGGTGATGTTCATCCGCCACATTCGAATCCGAAGAAACATAGTTAGAAAAAGTCACGAACAAGTCACGAAGGTTAATGATTGCCCCATATTCCTGGAGAAAATCCATGCCCAGTATAACTAGCCGAGAACACTTGGGCAGCACAAGGAAAGACGCTACGAAAGTCGAAGTAGAAATTGCAAGTCTGGCGGTGCATCGTCCAATGGGTGACAAGAGGTGTCCTCCGGCCGTAATCAGATGTGGGCCGTCCCACGCTGTCAGCACCTTGCGTAGCCGAGTCGCCAGTGAGGCACTCATAACCGAGTAGTCAGCTCCCGTATCTACAAGTGCAGTTACTGGATAACCGTCGATTGAAGCAGTAATAGCAGCAGAAGTTTTTTTTGCAGTTGCGAATGAAGGCGTCAGTGGTACGTCGCGAGGGGATGGCGTCGGCGGAGGATATTTGACGGTTCGCATGGCAGCGGCCTCACCCCCGGAGGTCGCCGTTTTCAGTTTCCCCGGCGCGGGCTTCCACCGTTGACTCCAGCGGAATCAAAGGCGGGTCGAGCACGGTTCGGTGACGCGTACCGACGAGGTGAAGGCGACCGTGACTGTCTTCGCTGTTGGGCAGGAGGAAGCCGGTTACTTTCTAAGTATTTCTCGATTTCGTGTGGGCGTTCGCCATAGCGCGGGCAACGGGCGTCCGTATGGTGTCCCCGCAGACCAATCCGTCGGTACTGGCAATCGCGATACATGTGACCAGCCTCCCCGCAGTGATAGCACAACGGACTGTTGTCGGGGGCGCGCCATACTGTAGATTTGCGCGGACCAGGATGAAAGGGTGCTTGCGGATTCGTGCGGTGGATCGGACTTGGGGAGCGTCGAGAAATCCCAGCAGGCGGCTGCGAAAAACGGCCCGTCGACGGCGCGCAAGCCCGAAGAGCATCCGCGTACGAGAACTTGGGAGGTTCGGGTCGTGTTGGCGGCGAGGGATGAACCACTTTGCCGATTTCTTCTCGAATGACATTCGTAAGAACCGCGGCACAGGGAGGTGTCGGAGCCGATGCATAGGACTTCTGCAGTTATTCTCGAACAATTTGTCGTATTAGCTCGGTAAGTGACTTCCTGTCATCATTTGCAGGTACGAGAGAGCATGCAGCAGTCATGGTGGTCTGGCGTTCATACTGCGAGAGCCGCTGCCGAAGCATACGTTCCATGACTGTTGCCCCACGAACGAACTGAGAGACTGTTGTGGAAGGATTACGCACGAGGCCCGCGAAAAGCTGTTCCTTTACGCCTCGCATTAACAGACGCACCTTCTTGTCTTCTGGCATTAGTGGGTCGGCCCGACGGAACAATCGCGTCATGCCTTCGACGAACATGGCGACGGTTTCGTTTGGCATTTGGAACCTCGAAGACAGTGCCTGTTCGGCTCTTTCTTTCCTTTCGGGAGTGCAGAAGGCTTCGCATAGCAGTCGGTAAAACTCCTGCCAGCTGGTAAATGAGGCTTCGTGGTTCTCGTACCATACTCTCGCCGCGTCTAAAAGGGAAAAGTAGACGTTCTGCAACTTACGGCGATCGTCCCAGTCGTTAAAGGCGGCGACCCGGTCGAAATGGTCCAACCAGTCTTCAACGTCCTCAAAGGCGTCGCCATGGAACGGGTTAGGCGTGCGAGGCGCGTTGAGAATGCATGGTACGGGAGCATTTGGGATCACCTCGGTTTGGCTTGCGGTAGTTGTTGACATCTTCCTCACGGAGCTTGCCAGGGGACTGTATTGCGGTGGAAGACCTTGGAGGCGACGGCTGCTTCGATAGATTTCTGCCGTCCCCGAGGTACTGGCGTCGGTAGCTTCTGGTTCAGGACCCGTAGGCATACGATGGATGCGTACCCAGCACCTCCACCAGTTTGTCACGAGAGAAAAAGCCAGTCAGTCAGTTCTAAGCGAACAGCCGTTTACAGTTCGTGTTTGCAGCAGCTACCACGCACACTTCTTCTTCCTCGACCTCTAGCGTAACTAGTGCGTGCCAATATATATATATATATATATATATATATATATATATATATATACCAACTGGTAGAGCGTCGCACGCCAAATGCGAAGGTTATGGGATCGTTCCACCTGCGGCAAGTGGTTTTTTTCATCCACTGTCATTTCCATTAATTTCTTCCACCGTTTCTTTATTTCATATATTAAGCACAAGTGATTTCCCCTATTTTATTTATTTATACCTACTGCAGCCTCAGGAAGGCTATTGCAGGAGTGGGATGAACAGCACATATACAAACATTTACAAACAAGCTTGCGTGAATTGTTTCAGTGGTAGTGAACGGATGTTGCACGGTGATAAATTCCAGACATCAAATGTTGATGGAAAAAAACTGTTTTAATGGAATCAGTGTGGGCAAAAAACATTGAGATATTCCGTGCATGGTGACTCCTCGTACATGAAGACTTGGGTAAAGTCAAATATTTATCTAGAGAAGAGAGACGATGAGAATTGATTAACGTGTGAAGCAATTTTAGGCATTCAAGTTTGCGACGCTCTGCAAGAGGAGTAAAACCAAGTAGGCGAAGGCAGGCTGACAATTTCTTGTCATATCTCTTACAAACAAAAGGCACTATTCTTCTTTCTGCGCTGGTTCTTGTTTTTTGACGTCACAGTGGATTCACAGTGTATGGATTCCATAGAACGCAGCCATATTAGCGGATGGGGCGAATGAGGGTTTTATATGTAAGAAGTTTAGTTTCTTGAGGAGCAAGACGTAACGTACGACGTAAGTAACCTAGTCTTTATAAGCCTTGTTACAGGTGACATCAATATGTCACGACCATGACAAATCGTGTGGTAGCAGGATACCTAAATATTTGATTTCGAAAACCCTATTTATAGTAACATTGTTAAAGGCATAAGCAAAGAAGGAAGGGCATGAGCGTCATGTAAAACACATGGACACTGTTCTAATAAAGTTGATAATCATTTCCCATTTTTTGGACCCGTTAAAGAAGTCAGCAAAATAATTATTAAGGACAATATGGTCAGTAGTTAATTTATTTGTATGATATAAAACGCAAACATCTGCAAAAAGGCGTATTTTAACTGAGGTATGTTGGGGGAGATCAATAATATAAAGCAGGAATAAAAGAGGACCCAGTACTGAGCCTTGGGGAACCCAGGCTGATGAAACAGGTATGAAGAGTTAGGTAACTAAAACTGAATAATTAACTTTTTCGTAACTGCGGTAAGCGGGCATGTTTGTACTGAAATGTTAGAGGCAGTCGCGATTCCACGCAGTTCTAATTCGCATGATTCTTCTAGCATGCGCGTGTTACAATATATCGGGCTCAAACTTCTAATTTCAGTTCGCGTTATTACACATGCAAGACAGTGACGATCGGCGGATAGCTTCTCCTTGATGTGAGGCGGCTGTTGCATGCGGCGTTTAGTTAGAAACAGCATATGTAACCACAATGTTTACCGCGTTATCATGTCGATAACATCGATATCATGTAAAATTATTGAGCATATCCTATTTAGGCACATATTGACCTATCTTACAGATAATATTGTTCTGATAAATGAGCTGCATGGTTTTCTCAAGGGCTTTTCTTGTACCACGCAACTTGTAGAGTTCTTTCATGAGCTGGATTCCAACGCTGACGAGGATGGGCGAACAGATTGCGTGTTTTTAGATTTCCGAAAGGCCTTCGACACCGTGGCGCACTCCGTTCTCCTCGTCAAACTGCAGATTCAAAGTTTTGACCTGAATGTACTAACTTGGATAACCAATTTCTTGTTCGACAGGCGTCAATGCGAGCTTTTAAATGGGAGGCGTTCTCCCTATGTTGTTGTCTCATCAGGCGTGCCACAAGGCTCCGTTCTTGGATCGCTTTTATTCCTGATTTTTGTTAAGGATATTTCTGTGGGTATTTCGCCGCGCATAATGCGTTTGTTTACCGACGATTGTGTTTTATATCGGCGGGTTAGGAACGCAAGTAACGGCGTTTCCTTGCAGGATGATTTCGATTGTATTGCAAGGTGGTGCCACAAGTGGCAAATGAAGTTGAATCCAAAAAAGTATGCGCACATGCGCGTTTAAAAAAAAACAAATAATAGCAGCTTACACTATAAATATGCATGTGATTACTACCGAACCAACATGCAAATATCTTGGCGTTGTTTTATCGCACGACTGTTCATGGCATGCCAATATTGATTATGTTGTTGGTAAAGCAGCAAGGGCTCTTAACTTTATCCAGCGGAACCTGAGATGGGCACCCCAGAATTTAAAGAACACAGCCTACCTCGCATGTATTAGGCCGATTTCGGAGTACGCATGCCCTGTATGGGACCCGATGCAGGCCAGGCCTACAGATAAGTTTGAAAAAATTCACAATAAAGCTGCGCGGTTTGTTTTAGGGCGGTACAGGCAGAAATACAGCTGTACCGCTATGAAAAGGGAATTGGGTTGGGAATCACTTTCTTTGCGCAGAAAAAAAACTGCGTTTCAAGTTTTCTTTCGTGTTATTCATGGTAACACTGGAATTGCTTGCGATAGCTACTTTGACGAACCCAATTAGATGTCCAGTAGAAATGACCACCGGCACAAAGTGAAAGAGTACCGTGCAAGGACAACTATGTTTTACAAATCCTGCTTTGTGATGACTATCGGAGATTGGAACTGGCTTCAAGAGATGCAAGTGTGCTGTATAGATGAAGAAGTGTTTTATTTAGGCCTGTGACCCCCCTGCTGTAACGCCTTTTTGGCAAAGCGGGGCACTCACTGAATAACAAATGAAACAAATGCTCGCGGCGGAACGCTATACATGAAGGCGGATTTTGATCGAAATTCGGCATCTTGCATTGACCGTGATGCGGTGGAGGCGAGCGCCATCTGGAAGTGTTTCAGGGAAGCTGGCGCGCCGCGCCGTGGACTCTGTGATATTAACGTGCCGGCGTGTGCAAATGGCGGACGCCGTGTCTGCGCTGTGCATTGTAGACACGCTGGAAAAGGGCGAAACGCTGGAAAAAGGGAAAGAGAGGCGCCCGATTGGGTGCGCCAGTAGTGATGTCGTTGCTCGCCGTCGCAGCCGAGCAGCCGCGCAGCATTTTCTCTTTGGCTCCGAAATGGGTAGGCCACGCTTCATAAGTACTCCTGAGGAGCAGGCAGCCTTCTATCAGCAACGCCGCGATCAGAACTGGGAACGAGTTTTTCTAGCCGTGCCTAAGCGGCAGCCCGGGCACGGGATTAGGCTTGTGCAGCCTAGCGCAAGCAGCAACGGCGTACCGAGGATTATGCAGCCTACGAAGCCGTATTTCATGAACCTTTGTGATTACCCAGTGATAAACACCGGGGCCGCACGTCTCAGCTTGACTAGTTAACCACCTGTACGGATTGCTTGTGCGGGGATCTTTTTTTAAGTTGACGAATTAAAGTTGGCGAGATCGCAGTCCGGTGGAGCATGGAGGGACACAGTAAATGTCTTTCTTGCTTATAGCCTCTGTCACGCCACCTACGGCCCTCCAGCCTAGCTGCTTGCGCTCAGCTCCCCTGCCTACCTGTCTGCCGGCTGAATGCTCAAGATTGATCAAGAACGACGCAGCGAAGCCAGACGAACGCAGGAACCTTCGCTGCGGCAAACTGCGGGGTGACGTCATGAATCCAGGCTATAAATGGGACAACGCTTGCGATGCCAGCCCGCAGTCTGGTGGTACAGCGAGGGACACGGTAAATCTTTTCGTTAATAATAGGTAAGCTGCTTTTGGCGAAGAATTACCGTGTTGTTTGCTCCACCGGACTGCGCTATTTTTAGAGTACAATCATAGAGAGAGATACCTACGTAAAGAGCGTACGTTTGAGCCGTTTCATAGCCGAGCAAGTAAGGGTCTGACCACCTGCCCGATGACGTAGCCATTTGGGCTTCCACTTTATTTATTTATTATTTATTTCAGAATACTGCAGGCCATTGCTTGGCCCAAGCAGGAATGAATTTACATTGTTACATAATCAAGAGAATAAAATTTATACAATATTAGCAGCACAAGGATACAAAATATACATATTAGCAGGTAAGTAGACGATGTAACGGATGATAAAAATTTAGTGAGGAAAAAACAGATGCCGGTAATGAATTCCAATCTTGCACTGTTCTAGGGAAAAAACTGTATTTAAAGCTGTTAGTTTTGGCGAAGAGGGGAGCAAGTGAATGCTCATGAACGCTCCTTTCGCTCATGAACGCTCATGCGCACTTTACCTCAAAGTGCGCATCTTATCATACGTCTACGGCGTTACATCCATGTATCCCGTTTCCGTAGAGACGTTGATGCTGGTTTATTAATGTGCCATTGGTTACGCCCACCATGCCACGCTTTTCCACGCGCCACCTCGCTCGTGCGGTAAGGTGTTTATTTTTGTCTGCAGAGAAAATTTTGCTGTTTCTTCCGTTAAGAACATTGTTAGCAAGACACTTGTTATGGAGGGTGAGCGTATTTTGCACGTGTAGCATAGAATGTGAGCCGTGGCATCTGTTCACCGTGCAGCCACGCGTTAGTTTAAGCACCCATCTTTTCCGGAAGAGCATTTGCGTTACATACAGCGCGTGATATTCCAAAATCTACTCACAAGACCTCCGGTTTCAAGCACAGAGCTTGTTATATGTGGCTAACCAGTACCATCCCAAAAACGTTTCATTTGGAGCGGCTCGAGCAGTGTAAAGCGCATTTCGGCATCGTTTTGTCAAGAATCTTTACCTCACCGCACGCTGCCAGGTGCCTCGCCCGGTACACAAGTCCCACTTTTATTTGACGCGTTGCCTGTCATTGCAAAAACGTCCTTCATATAATTTGAGTATTTGTCAAGTCTGTGATCCAGTATTCCTTCTGTCCAATTCCCTGTGTAACCAAGAAAAAATATTAACTTTCTTGAAATGAAGCACTGCTTCCTATGCGTGCAATTGATAAAAGCAGTCCTGAAACAGTAAAGGAATTCCAACAGAAAAAGCCCTGATCGCGTTAATTTTCCAGGCTGCTTCAGTCTTGGTGGTTCTCCAAGAACCTTAGCGTTTTTTTCAGTAACAAGTTTGCGATCCGCGTGTTAATTACGTAAATTTGTACGGCATGCTTAAAAATTAAATAATAAATTTCTTGCGCTCCAAAAGAGACGACGTATTGGACATTTCTGTAGCCATACTAAAACAAGAATGGAAAGCATTGTTATCGAAACCGGAACCAAAAGAGACCTAAACCATGCGTCTGAAATCTCGGAAAACAAAATTAGCGGTCTGACACGCCGGTGCGCTGGCGGCAGTGCCGTAGCTCGGCCGCAGGGTCCTACGGGAGAGTCCGCTCTTTAACACTGTGTTTCTCTATGGTAGAATTATGCCGCAGGATCGCTTGACACGTTCGAAAAGTCTTGAAAACGACGAACATTATTTTACTTGCAAGCAATGCAGTAAAGAGTACCATATTGGTAAATGTGTTGCTGTCGACAAAAATAAATTCGAGAAAATGAATGAGAATGAATTCAAGGTGAGAATGCGACACGTGCAAAATGTCAAGAAAAGATGGTGACACTGATTCTGATAGCACTGGCAGGTAAACATCCTTGCGAAAGAAATGAACTCAGTGAAGAGGGCAGGGCGCTTTGGCTGTGCTAATCGACAATCTAAGCAATATGCTAGCGGAAGAATTCTGTAGACTTAAGAACCTTGAAAGAAAAAAAGGTAGACAAGCACTGTGCCACAACTGAGACTATCGAATAGCCAATAGAATATTGAGCAGCTAAGTTTAAAGACCTCCTGACACAGGTCGAGAAGCAGCAAAGACAAATTGCTGTATTGAAGAAAACCTCACAAGTACTGCAATAAAACACAAAGAGGAAGAGAAATCTCAAAGCTGAGACAATGTGTTAAAAGTGCTGAGCAGTACTCGAGACAAAAAAGTGTAGGGATACATGGTCTTCCACATGCAGAAGGTCAGGAACTGTTTTCGCTCTTCGCCCCCTTCGAAATGCGGCCGCCACGGCCGGGATTCGATCGCGCGATCTCGTGCTCAGCAGCCCATCACCATAGCCACTGAGCAACAACGGTGTGTACTCGAGCGGCCAGTTGAGCAGCAATTCTGTGTGCATGCTCCAGCTTTCTGTCACGCTCGGAAAAACATTTTTTATAGTACGTATTGAGAAACAGAAAGCTGCATCGTGAGTTTCTCATGCTGTTCAACAGTTATCTCATAGACCCTTTTCATCTAAATATAATATTTCAGAAATGGAATAACTAATTACGCAAAATTACCGAATAATGCGGAATGAAAAAAAGATACTTTGAACATCTCTAAGGAACGCAAAGAACATTACCTTTGCTCGGTCCACCTACGTGGCTCTTGCCTATATGTACACTCTGGCTAAAGTTAGCTGGGTCACCCTGTATGAAGGGTTTGACACGTCACTTGTGCCAAAATTTACATATATATTAATATATATATATATATATATGCGAGTGCCATTTATACAGAGAGAACTAGGGTAATATCATTTGCCGTTCCATGGAGCAAGCCAGACTGTTCATGTGATTCGCCGACACTATGTTATTATTAGGATTACCTTTTAAAATATTACAATCAGAGCAAAATTGCCAAGAAGGGTATTGTAGACCATGTAGTGCATAAATTTTTTCCAGGTGTGAAAAGAGCCCGCGAAACACAAAAGCGTGCCGGAGGGCTACTCACGCAGCACTTCTCGCGGGCTTCGCGGGCTCCTCACCAACGCAGCGTTCCTGTTTGAAACTGGCTGGATGGGAACGTTAGGAATGTGATCCTGCGGTAAATATAGGCAACCTTCTACAACCGTGTCTGTCAACCATTCTGGCAATGTCAGCTTTTTTCAGTACGTCGCACGTGAACTTTGTCAGCTGCCCCTTATATCGGAGTTCCCTACGGATATCCGGCACATCAAAGGCACCGAAAACGAGACAACTGATGCACGCACCCGCATCACCTCCCTCGGCACTTCTACATCAACTGTTCACTGGGAATGTCAAGCTCTGGCGCAGATAGAGCACCCTGAGCTGCAAGCGCTGCGTGACCATCCCGGTTCCCTTCGCCCAGAACTTGTTCCTCACCCGTTTCTGCCTGGCTGGTGGGACGTGTCAGCGGCTGCAACTCGCCCCTTCATCCCGGCTGCCTTCCGTCGTGCTGTGTTCCTATCCCATCGCGACAACTGCAATCCCAGCATTCGTGCCACGTAGCGCCTCGGTACAAAGTTCTGCGTCTGGCCAAGCATTCAAACTGATGTTTTCCAGTGGGCACGTTCGTGCCTCACGTGCCAGACTGCCGAAGTGACCCGCCTCACGAAGACTGCCTCGCAGTCTTACTTGCCACCTGGCTGTCGCTCTGGTCACGCCCATTTTTATTTGGTTGGACCACTTCCTCCCTCTTACGACTGCTACCGGTGCATTCTAACAATGATTGACTGCCTCTCTCGTTGGCCCAAAGCCGTGCCCATTCCACACATCACTGCGGAAACGGTCGCCAAATCCTTCGTTTCAGCATGCCCCAGCGTAGTGACCACTGATCGCTGCCGGCAATTTCACTGAACCTTCGTCACTTCCCTCAACCGCCGGCTAGGCGCTAAACATTGCTGTACTCTGCACATCACCCCTTTGCCAACTACATGGCTGAGTGGCTGCAACACCATCATCTCAAGGCTGCCCTCACTGCGCGCCCGTATCGGGCGCACTGGGTCGACCACCTTCCTATGCTGCTTCTCGTCATATACGCGCTGTCCTTGGTCGGAACCTTGGTTTTTTCTGGATGACCTCGTCCGTGATGCACACCTGCGGTTCCCTGGAGACTTGTTCGTTAGTGCGGACCACTCGCGTCAGCCTCTGCAGTACCTTCGATGCCTACAAGACTGCAATCAGAAACTGCGCCCCGTTCCGCCTCGATCTTCGGACCACAGTATTTTGGTGCACCCGGACCTTGCGTCGTCGACCCACGTTTTTCTCAAACGATACGCTATAAAGGCCGCTTTTAGACCCTCCTACGATGGGCCGTACCGTGTGCTCCACAAGACGCCGAAGTCAGCCACCGTACTGCTAAATGGTCGCGAAGGGGTAGTCTCATTAGACCACCTCAAACCGGCGCGCCTCGACAAGCCTCTCACGGAGCTCCCCGTGGATGTCGCCGGCGTATCAGCGGATCCGCACGTAACGTAACTCAGACAGCACCGTCTTCACTTCGTCAACGAGTACATTTTGCTGTTCCGTCGCGGTGGGGGCCCTGTAGCGCCCACCGACGCCGCTAGGCGCGGACGCTAAAGGCTGGCGCTCTCGGTCGCCGATGCAAAAAAGATGACGAAAATAAAATTGGGCGGCTCGTGCTCGCGGCGCAAACACGGCACGCACTGGTCGGTTCTCAAAGCTTGCTGCGCTGGGCCTCTGGTCCTGGCGATCCGCTGCAACTTCTCGGTTCACGACAGTTGCTTGTTCTCAATATTGTGGAAATGGTGCCCCTACCTCCCCACATCCGCTGTATTCCATGCCTTTCTTGTCAATAACGGGCATCGGTGCTAAACTGCAGCTATTTCCTGTAACGGAAGTAGTGCGATTTTGCTTAGCTTATAGGAGCGCCTAGGATGCGTTGGCGCAGATCCCCAAGCAAAGTCAGCTGAAAAACTCTTCTTTCCGTGCTGACCGCTCTGACGTCTTACGATCTACATTTTCTAAACTGCATTATTGCCATTGCAATGACGGTCTGATTGGCTTTGGAAGAATGTAATTAGTCGAGCCCATCGCTGCCCTCTTCATATACCGCAAAAAAGCATTTTGTCCGTAAACTGGTACATACAACACTATCGAAGTTCGTACAAAGTGAACACGCAAATAGAAGAGTTTTCTTTGCAATGTGTGTCTCACCTGCCGATGCATCTTGTTTAGCACACCCAGAAGATAACTTCTAAATGTGCGATTGGACCGCGGTATTTTATATAGGCGAAATGCCCAATCAACATTTGTGCAGGAATTTATATGACTACAATGAAACGCAGTATGTGTGGTAAGAAGCACAAGACTCGCACTTAACATATTATTCTTGACTTATTTACTTGAAATGAATTAGTACTTGTAAAAAGTAAATAAACGACAAGAAATTTGATCATGTACTTATTATGTATTTTATTATGTACTTTATCAGGCATAGCAGAAACATTTTTCATGTCACACAAAGATAAAAGAAGGTACACTTTTTTTGCTGAAACCAAGCAAACATTACAGAGCTTTGGTTCCTTTAGCCGCAAGGCAGCTGGCGTCTGATCGAATGTATCTGTATGAAGGCCCACACAACAAGTCAAAAATGAAGTGGCAGTGGATATTTTCTTTGTTCATGGCAGTTTGAGCAATATACACCCAGCATTCTTTTGCTGCAAAAAACAAACAAACGAATAATTGAGTGGAGTGAAAGATCGCTTTCAAAGTAAGCAATGCAAGGAAATCGCGTTACCTTACTGCAGTCTTTTTTTATGTAACTTCGACCAAAGAGTAAATGCAGTAACCTCGTGCACGCACAAGATCAGCCGCACATAGTTTTTCATTTTCTTCGCTGACGAAGAATTTTTTTTAAACGCTCGCTAACATAATTTAAGCTCATTATCGAAAATGAGACTTAAATATGCAGCAGCACATATCGTGGGTTTTGCAGCTGTAACATGTTTCCAGTTGGTCCCTTATTCTTAAAAAAGAACGTCTAAGAATTTAACTAATCGGTCTTAACTGATCCATTAGCAAGTGCGGTATATTGTTGGTCTGAGTAGCTTAGAACAATTTTAAAAACCATGCTGTTGGTTTCATCTGTCAACTCAGCGCGACGTATTTGAAACTTTGGTCAAATTTATTATTTCTTTTTTGTAGTTGTGGAGTTTATGTGGCCGCATCCCGATCTCATTATAAGCACTTGGTTGTGGAGATCTCTGAGGATATTGACCACCTGGGGGGTCTTGCAATGCACAGCAAACTGGCCTTTTTGCATTTGACCCCTACCGAAATTTGGCCGCCACGGCCGGAATTTGAGTCCGCGAATTCATGCTCAGCAGTACAGCCCCTCGGCTGCTAAGCCACCACGATGGATTGGTGAAAGTTATGTGAACTTTTCAGTACCGTGTAAAAAAACGCAAATGCTCAGCATTGATCACTTCTAGCTAAGAAGAAAGCATAGCTCACTCGACGCAGCTGGGCATGCAACGAATACAATATGTTTAGCCTTTTCTAGGAGAGCCTCGTTTCTTCGTCAGCACAATGAAACTACTAAGCTTCGCACGAGGAAAATACAACAGCTTTGAACAGTTGCTAATTTCCGTAACTTTGAACTTTATATAGCAAGTGAAGTGTTCGTAGTACCCTTACGAACGGTGTTTTATTTGTTTGCGCAATTTGCTGATCTCTTCAAGAAAGTTCACGCAGGAGTGAGAATCGCTACTTGTCAGTAAAACGGGTGGCGAGTTGCTTTGGTCCATTGTCTAATCTTTCGTTAACAATCCCGCAGTGATTACAACGCATGAGAACGAAGAGCAACGATATGTGGGCAAAACACTGTTACTTTATTAGGAACCACCGCCACAAATTTTTCATTTAGTCACGACATCGCGTCTAATTTGCTAAGGAATCTGAGGCGATGAGCGTGCCCTTTAGCTAACAAATGTGCCAAATAACCACAGCGCTTTGTTAACGGTACTAACGAAGGAGGGTTCCAAGAATTGCATTTTTTTACCCGTTACCTGTAGTCTGCCGTTTAGGTGCCTGTTTTTTTTGTTGTTTCGTGTTGACACGACGTCGGCACATCGAGTCATCGTCCATGTTGACTCATCGTTTGCCGAACTGAAAATTTTCCGTCAGGGGAAGATTTTCAGCACTGTGTACACAGAACGTTTTGGCCTTCGCGCTTTGTGATCGGTCTGCCAACAGGCGCCGTCTAGGTATGTTGCGTGAAGTGTCACGGCGTAGTGTGGCGGAAGCCACGATGACAGCGGCTCACGAATCGAGGGAACGCCAATGATGCTTCGCGCCTCTGGTTACACAAGAATGGTAGCTGATACATGGCTGACACAGCACGTGATGATTCCGGCCCTTGCTACGAGTTCCCTCCAAAACTTAGTATGCATGAGTAGCCAGGTATCAACCTCCTCTTCTAAAGATGCGTATGTTATCAAAGTAGATCATTCCATAAGCACTGCACAAAACAGGAGAGGGCGCACACGAGCCACTCATAAACGGTTTCCTACGAGTTCGTGCAATGCATGGCGCATACGTCCCTGATAGCAATTTCCTAAACCTTAACATGCCTAAACATCTCCGTTTAAGCTGCCTGTAGCTATGCTGAAGTAAGAACGACGCCGCACGTGCAACTTAGCAAATATTCCAGCATCTATCTCCGAGCACACATTACACTTCAACGGTTTTCTTGCGATGCAGCGCTTGGTTGACAGCAGCTTTTTAGGCATGTTTTGTATTCCTAATGTTACCTCTATGATCCTGCTTTGGAACAGGGATAGTTGGTTCTATTTTTACAGTAACTGGTATCATGGGCAAAGTCAGTTAAGAAGCAGCCAGAATCGCGCCTAATAAACCAGATAGTAGATTGTAGAGTATAGAGAAGAGCGGCGGTGCCTTGCATCCATGCTTACCACCTGTAGAGCTTTGACTACTGTAGATCTTGCAGTTATCGCAGTCGTTGTACAAAACGTCGAACCTGTGCACGGCACCTGCGAAAACAGATTAGAGCCATGTAAAACAAGCTATTGCTATATATATATATATATATATATATATATATATATATATATATATATATATATATATATATATATATATATATATATATACACACAACACTGACACCAAGGACAACATAGGGGAAATTACTTGTGCTTAATAACTGAAATAAAGAAACGATAACTTAATGGAAATTAAAGGGGTGAAAAAGAACGTTCCACGCCCGCCGCCAAGGTCTCTGAGTGGTGGCGCTGGCTAACACTCCCAGGGTTCTACTAGTACACATAAATACCCAAGAAAGTGGATGGGGAAAGAGCGCCGCGGTAGCTCAGTTGGTAGAGCATCGCCCGCGAAATGCGAAGGTTGTGGGTTCGGTTGCCACCTGCTGCAAGTTGTTTTTTCATCCACTTTAATTTCCATTAATTTATTGTTTCTTTATTTCATTTATTAGGCACAAGTATTTCCCCTATGTTGTCCTTGGTGTCAGTGTTTGTTGGCTTCTGATGGTATGACTAATAAAAATCGGGACCCTCGGTTAACCCCCTCTCTACTCGTTGATATATATATATATATATATATATATATATATATATATATATATATATATATATATATATATATATATATATATGTGTGTGTGTGTGTGTGTGTGTGTATTTGCGCCAACAAAAGTGTGCCGTGATCCACAAGATGAATGAATTTACGTATTACCTTACGTGAAGATAAAATACGGATTTCACATAAAATACACGAAATTTAGAATAACTGCTCGTGCTCATCTTTTTTTTTACAGAAGAAAAATATTGTGACGCTCTTAGGTGCATAGTGGGTTCACGAATGTGACGCGCTTAGGTGCATAGTGGGTTCACGCCTCAAAAAAGAGTATGCGGGGGCACCGGAGGGTAGTGAACGAGGACGACGACGTGTGGCTGGCTGGCTGAATCTCGACAGGCGCTCAGTTGACCAAGGCCATCGCTTCTAACTCTACCCGGCTTCAAAGTAACGCCTTTTGTGGGCGTAACAGAGTGGTGGAGGTGCGAGGTACGACAGAACGTACCACGGAGTCGCAACACCTAGAACTTCGCCGGAGCCGTCGTCTTGCCGGTCTCTTGCCAACGACCTTCCCTATGGCTCAGGACGGAGGTGGACAAATGCCAGCAGTAGTTTCACCTTCTCAAAGGTCAGCGCCAGTTGGACCTTTGCGGCACTACATGGAACCACGCTCGTTCGCGGGAAAAGTGGGTGAAGACGTCGACGAGTGGCTGATGCACTACGCAAGGGTGAGCCGCTACAACCGTTGGGATTCTGTCACTCAGCTTGAATATGTTGCACTCTTTCTGAGTGAGACAGCGCTGATGTGGTATGAAAACCACGAAGACTCCCTAACAACGTGGGAGCACTTTGTCGAGGAAATTAAGAAGTGTTTTGGCGACACCCACGCCAAACAGAAACGCGCCGAGAGGACACTTGCCCAAAGAGCTCAAGCTCCTGGAGAAACATGCACTATTTACATAGAGGAAATCCTCAAGCTGTGCAAAATCGTAAATCCGCAGATGTCCGAGGAAGACAGAGTCGGACATCTCCTCAAAGGAATTGCAGAAGATGTATACAATTTCCTCATAAGTCGGGAACACGTTGATTCCGTATCAGATGTCGTGCGTCATTGCCGTACGTTTGAGACGTTGAAAACACGTCGCATTGTGCCAAAGTTTGGACGCCTGGCGAATGTGACAACCATTGCCAGCGTCGATGAGAGCCCGTCTGCCGATCTTTCGTCTACTATACGGCAGATCGTGCGTGAAGAACTGCTGCGGCACCAGGAACTTGCGCGCGACGTCATACGACAACCTGACGCTTATTACCCGCAACACATGGCGCCTGCCGCACCCTGCGCTTCCTGGCAACCGGCGGTATGTGTCACAGACGTCAACCACAGAGGTGCTCCATGGCCACGTGAGGACACATTTACGCCCGAACACCGACCAGCAGAACACCCTCGCCCCAGCAGGTTTGCACGCAGACCGACCGTTCCTCCTGTGCAGCAGGCTCAGCCGCTCCGCTCTGCTACACGACCCCCCACGGCTGAGCGCTTCGAAGGGCAGTTCATCGATCGTCGTCGTTTACCTGTGTGCTATAGCTGTGGCGACTTGGGTCACATTGCCAGGTACTGCAATCGCCGCCAACCACCGAGGTTCGACCAATCGACGATGTCTAGGCGGTACCGCGCTCCTCTGGGCGAAACATATTCGCCCTCGCACACATATTTAGGGAGCTTGCCTCACCAGCACCCGGAGACGCTACGGAACCGTTCTCCAGCATCCGATCGCAGCTTGACACCACCACCCGCTCCTCGTGTAAGCCGGTCGCCCTCTCCGCGGCGTCGATACCCGTCGCCACCTCCGGAAAACTAGCCAGCGCGGCCGTTGGAGGTGAGGTCGCTGGACAATCTTCGATATCGACAGAGATACCTCCAACCATTTGTATGTTTAAGAATAAGGTGTTTGTATTAATTGACGGGGTTTCATCCATGGCCTTAGTGGACACGGGAGCAACCGTTTCAGTGATGAGTCTTGCGTTTAAAAGCCTCCTAGGACGAAAGGTGATGTTTCGCTGGGACCGTGCCGATACGTTTCGCGGAGTGAGTGGGGAGTTGTTGTATCCTGTGGGCGTGTGTAATGTAGACGTTACCTTGGGTGGTCAAATATTTAACGCGGAGTTCGCTGTTCTACCTCATTCTACGCATGACGTAATCCTGGGTCTTGATTTTTTGAAACTGTGTGGTGCCACCGTCGACTGCAAAACGGGTGAAATCAGTGTAGGTACGAGCTTTGCTGCGGCGTTTATGGAAGCCCCACCGTATCGTGAAAGTGTGCTTTGTGTATCCCGTGATACAGTTGTGCCTCCGTTATCCGCAACGTGTGTTTCAGTCGCCTGTTTCCCCACCACCGACGGAACGTTTGACGCTACCGTGGAGCCCGTTCACCTGAGTTGCATCAAGAGGAATGTACTGATACCCTATTGCACGCTGTCAGTTGTTCAGGGATGCACCAACTTATGGGCCGTAAACTGTTCGAGTGAACCTGCAATACTACCACAGGGTCTGAAACTTGCCGCCTACCATGAAGATCACGTGCTATCGCTCGCCATCCTTACAGAGGCCCTTGATTCTGCGGATGAGCGCCATTTCGCTAATGTCTGCCCTGCGGCGCACTCCTCATTTCTGACTATGGTAAACAAGTCACTATGCACCTAAGAGCGTCACATTTATGTTTTTATGGCATCCGCAGAGCGTAAGCAGCAGATACCTCGGTTGTGCAAGGTGGTGGTTTTATTTTCCATTCTTTATCTGATGGTATCGACCAGAAAATCTTATTCTTGCGCAGGTCATATATAATGATTACACGAGCTTTTTTAACTTCTCCGATCTGATGTTAAAAATCATTTTGTTACTGTGGTATAAATGCTGCTTATTTCCATTTCCTATGTTCTTTCCGTCTTTACACGAGAACCCGTATTACGCTTATCATGCAGAGTATGTTGTACGCTTTATGGTGGTAAAGAAGAAGTCAACGTCCCAAAATGAATCTGCTGTCGTAAAGAAGAACAGAAGTAGTTATGCCGAGCAAATTAGCAAAATCATATTGTTTAGACCTGGTTATCATCGTTGATTGCTAGAAGGTCAATAGAAATAACGCGTGCACTTGCTTAACAATTTCGTGAACGTTTTGTAGGCGACTACAGTGAATAGAATTAACGTAGTTTCAAAACGATTCATGGTGGAGAGTGTTCGCGATCATTGTTTCCTGGCATCGCGTGCCTCTATATACTCAGTGCGACGGCCACTCAGGTCGATGAGGGAGAGCACAACCCACGTGGTCGGAGAGCAAATCGGTAGACCATTGTTTTTCTGTTTGCCCACGCGATATGTTAACCTTAACATCCAGTCGCAAGAGGCTGTCTAGATCGGTGGTTTTTATTCTTTATTTAAAGAGCCCCTCACCATGCCACACAGCAAATTTCGGTTATACGCTGGAAGCTGTTACGTGCCCTCTAAAGAATGTTCTGCCGCAAGAATTTTTCAAGATAGTTCGCTAATAGCAGAGATCAAAATATTTGAAGTGCCACGAACCCATGATTTCAGGAGGTTATGGTCACCGCTATCATAGACGCTGTCTCCACATGTCCCATGTAGCCTCCGTACGCGAAATGCCTACCCTGCGTTCTCCAATAGCGTAGCCGAAAGATTTAATGACACATGCGTCATGGGCTCCGCCTTCATTCTATTCTTTTCTTTTTCTCGCGCTTTTACTGGGTGGCGCAATTTCAGTGACAGTCTCATGCGCGAGTGGTTGCGTTTGTCTCCTTTAGCGCAACGGAAGATTTTGCGCGCTCTGAAAAAGAACACCTGATTACACGTACAAGTTGAGTAATTGCCACAATCACAAGCACTGGGGCCGACGCGAGAGGACGAAGGAGACTCATGGCGGCACTGGAATGCCGGAGAAAGTGACATAGGCTCGTTCTCTGGGTTCGCTACTGCACGACGTGGGAACAAGCAGACGAAACGGAAGTAGATATCTCTTGCTACGGTAAGACGTAAAAGAAAATCACGAAGACATTTGGTTTGTATATTTGATCATTCCCTTAAACTTTAGTTCGTGTATTAAAGCAAAAGAATAAAAACAAATAACTTATGTTGCCTTGAATAACTCTCGAAGTCACGTGTCAGAGTGAGCGAAGTCGTTGCACTACTATGTACGTAGGTGCACTTGTTGCGTGAACCGTCAACTTCCGGGCTGGGAGCGCCGCGCCCGCGAGGAGAAGGGCGAACGGCGTTCGGTTAGAAATTTAGGCTCAATAATTAAAATAAGTTTTCTTGTTTAGCGTGCCAGAAACACGACCTGATTATAATGCATGCCGTTGTGGGGGACTCCGGGTTAATATTGAGCACTTGGGGTTCCTTACCGTGCGCCCAACGCACAGTACACGGGCGATTTTAACATTTCCCCCGTCTAAATGCGGCCGCCGCGGCAGATGTTCGATCCCGCGATCTCTTGCTTAGCAGCGCAACGCCATAGCTAGTAATTAAAGCACCACGGCGGGGTTTCAAGCTCTTGCGACGGCGCGTAGCGATGAAAGGCTAAGACAGACGATCGTTAGCGCGCATTGTATGCACCCTGCTTGCCAGATCAGAATGGCCAGACCTGGTGAGGGGCCCTTTAAGTCTCAAACCATGTTGAAGTCCAATATAAAACTAACGAACGTGTCAAGTGCAGAAGAAAGCCTTCGTCATAAAAGGAAGCGAACGAGAAAGCGAATGACGTGAGCGTGTCTCGCTCCTTTTTCTTGCTTCTGTTCATTTTGGATTTGCATCTTCCTATTCGAAGAACGAGCCAGATATTATTATTTTTCACTGCTCCCTTAGCGTAGAAGAAGGCGAATGTTGTATTACACTCCAGGGGCCCGATAATGTAAAACTGTTCCAGTCTGTTTTTATTCCAATTTCCTGACGTCAAATTTACGTCGCCACCGATGCAACCGTCGGGCGGTAACCCACAGCGTTGTTTGAAAAGCCCAATGAAACGCGCTCTTCGTTTATAGGACGCCACTTTTTCTTTTGTTTTTAAGCGAATAGCATCGCCTACATTGAGCGGATTTTCTTGTAGAATCGCCTGTAAAGAGTCGACGAGCGCGCTAAACTGGACAGGGTTTCAGTAGGGCCTAACCAGCACAGTGAAAGTAGATAACTGGATGAAGAGAGCGATGCCGGCGTCTGCGATTTGCCCGCTTCCGCTTCCTTAGCTTCCGGTGGCTATTAGAATATCGCGGCGGCCAGAAACGGAACGCTCAAAATTCCTCTTGAACGGCTCCTCAGCAAAGAAGTGTTGGCACAGCGACGTCGTATACGTGCCGAAAGGGCTCGATGACGTTATACTTCCACGGAAAAATGAAAAAAAAAATATGTTTGTTATATGAAAATAAACCCATCCTCTCCGACCGCTTTGCGCTAGCGTCAGAGCATTGGCGGACAGCCATCTTCTATTCCTTTCGGAACGAGGCAGCCTACGGCTATTCAGAAAAAAACTAAGTTTTGTTCGGCTTATTAATGCATCTTTAAAGTGTACACACCACTTTGACGCAGTGAGTTTTCGCGGTTTTGTGACGTCGCGTGGCAAACAAGTAAAGTGGGCGCAGCCCGAAAGCATTTCATCAATGGCAGAGTATTATGGCCAAAAAGGCATCGAATCAGAAATAATTATTTTTCTTTCCTTTGGACTAATCATGCATAATCAGTGTGCACACATCACATCAGATCGGGTGCTTTCGCCATTTTCGTGACGTCGCGTGAGAGACAGACGAAGTGGAGGTGCCCCGGAGATTTTTTGACCAATCATGAAAAACAGATTGCAGAATTGGAATAGAAAAATTTGGAATAGGTTTTGGTTGTAGCACCCCTGCAAACAACATTCTCGTCTACATTTTACCCGCTTAAGTGTGTGTAATATATTACATCAAGATCATACTGTTTCAATAAATCAATTTTCTTTGCCCAGAGGTGGTCGTAACATACATATATAACATTTACCGTTAGGAAGGTGTCGTGAGTAGATGACATTCTTGGCACGCTCTCCACCAGTTGATTCATAGGTGCTGTCGACGTAACTGCAAAGGTGATAGAATATGTGCGATTTATAGGTTTAATTCAAGAGCAGATGCTGCTCAGTGTGGCATCACGAAAGGATAAAAAATTGTGCATCTTCCATTTCGCTAATATGCGTAGTTAAACCTTACCACCATTTCTTCGAAGGACCAGCCGCCTTAATCAATAGTAAATTCTTAATCAAAGGTACATTTCTGGAATCAAGGCAATAGTTCAAGGCTGAACAGCTTGCCTACACAGGACACCACAGGGCACACTAACTTCAGGGTACCATATGTGCTAGCGGTATGGAAGCATCTTGTAAACAAAATTTGATACCAAACGTCGTCAGGGTGCATCACTAAGAACGTGTTCTTTTTTTCCTCTAAGGAAGAAAGGAAGGAAGGAAAAAGTGGAGAAGGAAAGGTAGGGAGGTTAACCAGTTTAGCTTAACCGGTTTGCTACCCTACACGTTAGAGAAGGATGGGGGATATTAAATATATCATCTCAATCAATGGGCGGACCATTTCCTATGTCCGAACCCACAGATTCCCTGGAGTAATTATTGACCGAGACCTCTGTTGGAGCCCGCACGTGGCCTACATGAAACAGCGCCTGACAGCAACTTCCCAGGTGTTTAAATACTTGACACGAAAGACGTGGGGGATGTCAGTAGACGCAATGCTTAAACTCTACAGAGCTCTCTTTCTCGGTTTTCTAAGATATAGTCTACCTGTACTGACCAACACCTGCAAGACAAATATTCGTGTTCTGCAGGCAGCACAAGCTCAAGCACTCAGAGTCTGCCTTGGTTTGCCCAGATGCACGTCAAAAGAGGCAACTCTTGCGATTGCTCGGGACCATCCAATGCGAACTCACATTACGGTGGAAGCCCTGAGAACGCACATCAGACATTTTGCACGTGCCACCTATCACCACCTTGCAGCACTACCTTCAGACAGGCACCAATCATCATTCTCTAAAACTATCATCAAATACAACGACAAACTTCCATCGGGCTTCACCGCTGCATCTAAACCATCGATACCCCCTTGGTGTCTTATCAGCCCCACAGTCCATCTCAGTGTACCAGGAATCGGGAAAAAGTCTGAACTGTCGTCGCCTGTGCTGAAACAACTGTCTCTGCTTCTTCTGCACGAGAGGTACGCGGACAGTGAACACATTTATACGGATGGTTCCACAAACATGCAGTGTTCGTCCGGTGCTGTGGTTGTCCCAGCAAAAGCTATTACCATCAGCTTTAGGACTGACCACCCAACATCATCGACATCTGCTGAACTAGCTGCTCTTCGCGCTGCACTTCGCTTCGTCAATCGGGAGCCACCTCGACAATGGTCAATCTTCAGCGACTCAAGGGCAGCCCTACAATCTGTACTATCAGCTCTGCGTCGCGGGCCATTCGAACAGCTCGTATTCGACATTAGATGCCTACTACATACATCACAGGAGAAAGGACACCACGTGACGTTTCAGTGGCTGCCAAGTCACTGCGGCGTCACTGGAAACGAAGATGCGGATAATGCCACTCGGGCAGCTCTTGAAGACGCACAAGAAGAGGCCATACCGCTTTCACGATCCGACGCAGCTAGCAGACTTCGAGTGCTTGCACAGGAGATCACGCTATCTCTATGGTGCACACCAAACAGCCAGACCAACCAGAGCAACCGTCAATACCATTTGCCCTCGTTGATGCATCTCTATATGCCAACTGGACTCCGCCGAAGAGAGGCGACCCTGCTTTATCGCTTATGGCTAGGGGTAGCTTTCACGAAATCTTACTCCTTCCGCATTGGAATGGCCGACAACGCTCTCTGTAATGCCTGTCTTTGCGAGGAGATGCTGGAACATATTCTGTGCGACTGTCCTGAATATAATGTTCAGCGACAGTACCTGGCATCTGTTCTAGCGCACCTTGACAGTAGACCATTGTCCCTCGACACGATTTTCACATGCCGCCGACAGAAGACATCGCAGGTGAAGGCGACAAAGGGACTACTTCGATTTTTGAAAGAGACTGGATTGGACAAGCGGCTGTGAGAGTGATGTCACGTACCATGCCAGATTGATGGACTCCAACGGACGATGTGTGTGTGCTGTGCTATGTGCTCTCTCTCCCTCTCCCCCTTTTCCTCTAAGGCTTGTCCACTATAGTATATTCGCTGTTATCGCTCTGATAACACCGTTGTCAATAGGTCTTAAAGAATATTTATTGTGCAGGCTGCAGCATACAATACTCGGACGTTATTTCCTTGGATGTTAGCAGTGCACAAGCCAGTAATGACTAATGAGCAACTCACTCTTTTGAAAGTGTGGCCATGTGCTCGAAGGAGTCGCAGGGTTGGAGATTCAAAGGGAACACTTCAGGGGTTTGTTACTACAGACGGCAAGTAAGAACACAATTCATTTCTGTCACGCACCTTGAAATTCCCTTGCATTTTTTCGCCGAACACGCGAAGTGTGGACTTAATGGACGTCTGTAAGTTTGTCTCAATGTATAGGCGCCTAAAAGATATATTCTATTGGCATTTCACTACCGTATTTTTATGAACTTCTTAAGAAGAATTTGTGCCACCCACGTCCAAATAGAATCTTAGTGCTGCAACAGTGGGCATTTTTTAGCGAAAATCAAAGCGAAAAGTTGTTTCTGGCGCTTAACATCACTTTGGATCTTTAGCACCGAATATGTAAAAAAGTGAACACTTTACCATTCAGTTTCACATTGAGTTCATCAGCAAATATTGCCTTCCCCCCCCCCCCCCCGTCTCTAAACAAGGACATAATTATAGTAAAACATCATTATAACGAAGTTCTTGGGACAGTAATTGAACGTCGTTAGAAACCAATGTCGTCGTTTAGAAGGTCAGACGCTGTAAACGAACCATAGCTGTGACCTGAAGTGTACTCTAAGAGCACGGGAGATTACGAAATGTATGTTAAAACAAAGGCAGACGCGATACTGCTCGCGTTGAAGTGGCTAAGTTATGCTGACGCCTATGATAACAGATTCCTATGTAGGTCACCGTCGCATGATGCGGTCCAATTGTCATACATCTAACAGGAGCACGAATTCATAAACGAAACCACTGCAGCTTCCTCACAATAAAAAGAAGGTTTTTCCGTTGAGGAATTTCCCTTCGTGCAGCCATTGGGCCAACCCAGGACCCTCGTCTTTCTCGCACAGTCGCTCTCCCTTTAGAGCCATCCAGGAGGCTAGGCGATCACTGAGCGAGGCTACAGTAATCGAGAACGCGCCGCACCCAAACACGCAATAGGCGATGAGTTATGTGCAGGTCCTCAAGGCGGATAAATGTTTTCATTCGACAAAGTCGTGACGCCCAAATGAAAGGTCATACAGGTTTCTGTTCTCAAAAGAAGGCTTCGCAGTTAAATAAAAACTTTTTGGTCGTGAGGGGCTCTAATCCGGCTCAAACGCCTATCAGGGAGGGACAGCTGCTGTACTATCTGATCTAATCAGAACGTTAGGTGATTACAGTGCGACGCCGGATTAACCATGACTTGAAGTGCTGGAAAGCTGAACTTGAACTTAAAAGCTCTTTGACAAAATGACGGGTAATCTTCCTCGCTAGATAATTTGAAATGAATGAGAATATAAGAAGCCTCTGCTTTAACGGTAGTTGGCTCAATTTCTGTTTCTCACTTCAAGTAACCGAATACTTTGGCCTTCCCCTGCTGTATCTTGGCTTTTTGCATAATTGTGACGGTAGAGTGACCGCGCCTCAAGACATGACAGTCTCTGGTTGGCTCAGAACTATTACTTTAGTTACAATTTTCTTTCAGAGCAACTAGATTTTGTTACCTATGTATTTGGGTGATCTTTTGCCGTGGGTACCGCTTATGAAACTTCTTCCATATTGCGGATTTCCGCAGAACCACCGTGCGCGGAAACAAAAATATTTTTTTTTTTTGCATGAGCTTAGACAGCACATGTTCCGCATTTTACTTTTTCTTGACCTAAACGAAGCGGGATCAAGCATATCTGGTCTTCAGCTTGCCCTATCGCTCATGCTATCAAATTATTCATTAGTGATAAAGATGTACATGTAACTAATGGTTAAATCTAAATATGCAGTCGGGTATTTTATATCCTTCCTGGGAGTGTGAATTCCAGTTAGCATGAACACTCAGCGCCCTTGCTCAGTGGTTGTTCAACGTTGTCTAAGCAGGGTTTCCGAAATGTGGTTCGAAAGCGCCTGAAATGACACTGTAGTTGGTTTCCGAATGTGCGAATCCAGTGACTGGAAACGAACACGCGAAACCGCTGTATATAGTCCTCGTGCGCCGCCTATAGAGGCGTCACTGAAAGCCATCTAGCGGACGCTTCCGACAGTACACGCGGGAGCAGTAGCAAACGGCAACCCTTTGCAGCAAGGAAGGCTGAAGTTCGCGGCTGCGATTTCTCCTCTGTTAGGGTGCCAGGCTGCTTCTTCTGCGGTGACAGCTGTAGGGAAGATGCTGACCTCTGTGCGAGCGGGTATGAACACGATGTTACCGGTGTTTGAGACAACAAGGCCCACATACGTGCAAGGTGTGTCCCGCAGACAAACGCCATGAACCCCATTTACATGACGTGGAGATCATGTTCACTAGCCGATAACTTCTGTTGAGTGATGCGATCTCTCGATGGTTTTTTTTGTATTCTACCCTTGCCGCAATGCTGCTTCTGTACCTGAATAATAAACACCCGTCGTTAGTGCAAACTTATATCAAACAAATCCGCACGGTGCAATGTCTGCATATGCCGTTGTGATTTTTATGCCGATGAATACATGTGACATCGCATAATAAGTGCAGTGGAAGTCGCCTCAAGAAGAGTAATTGCCAATTTATTGATGGAAATGCGTACACTAGCCAACGAAGTCACCAAACACACGCGTTAATAAAAGCGCGTGTTAGTGCTGTACCGCCGATGCGATTCTGCTGCATACGCCGATGAACTACCGGTCCCGCTGGAGTTTGTGCAATTTTAAATTCCCCAAGGGAGCTGCTTGGAAACGTACAAAGCTAAAGACTGACTAACTTTTTAGTACTTTTTTATATTACTAGAGAGAGGTGCCACGTGATATATTTAAAGGCAGAGCAGCGCCAGCCAAATTTGATGAGCGCTGGCGGCAAGCCCCGGTTCAGACGTCTGCAGCGTAAGTATAAGAAAGAATTCAGTTGAGTACAAAACTCACATGCATGAATGGACTACGTTGTGAAACAAACAAATCACTCGGCGTGTTAAGTTTGCTCAGGCAGCATCGAGGTGTGATGACTTCCCAAACGGGACACGAACATTTCAGCGAGAAATGGAACAAAAATACCATATGCAGCAGCTATTAGCAATTCTCGCCCTGAACTACCTATTTTCTAAACTCATTTCCAAAAACGCAAACAATATTTAAGATGCCTTCGGGCGAAAAATAAAGCTGTTAAAGAAGCACTTCCTTGGTATCATTCCGATAAGACACAGCGTGATTTATACCCTTTCCAAACAAGGCAGGGTGAAAACTTCGCAGCTCAAAGGAATCGACAAGAGTTATGCATGGAGCAATTAGCAACAGTCAAACATGTGCAAAGCCACGCATAAAATAGATGTAAAAACATGAAGTGTGCGACAGCTGGTGCGAGGATTTACCGCGCCACATGAAACCAACAATTTCAGTTCTTGCAAACTTCAGTAGCTTTAACATACAACGCAATGCGCTCGTGCAGTCGTGCTGCCTAGCTAGCGTACCGCGATAAAGAAGCGGAAAACAATATAAGCGGCAAACAGCATTCCGAGCTTTAGCGAAATGCCTTTAAACCTCATGCTGCACTGCAGACGAACTTCGTTGCTCACGCGTCTATGATCGAGTGGAAAAAAACACCGACGGGACAAAGAAAAGGATGAGAACAAGAAATTTCCCTTCGAAGCGACGATCCATTTTTGCTACCGTTGCTCCCGCTGATGAGGCTTTGCCGGGAATGATTAGAACCGTATCGCCGGCACGTTTTCACCGGTATTTGAGTGGAAAAAAACACCGACGAGACAAAGAAAAGGATGAGAACAAGAAATTTCCCTTCGAAGCGACGATCCATTTTTGCTACAGTTGCTCCCGCTGATGAGGCTTTGCCGGGAATGATTAGAACCGTATCGCCGGCACGTTTTCACCGGTATTTGAGCCCCCCCACCCTGCAACAATTCTTCTTCGACATTCCCTGAAGCTTTGGCCACCCCACACGTGCGAATGGTGTTGCGTATCTTGCTCTGAAAACGTGAATAAGACAGAGAAGCACGATCAACGACACAACAAGCTACGGCGCGCGCCAGGCTCCTCTCCCACGTGTTCTGCGCAAGGCCGCCACCAGTGGCGCGTCCGTCGGCGTGCACGGCGCGAATATGAACCACTCTGCAATGGTAATTTTGGAGAATTTTATGCACGGGAAGCGTCGGCGCATGGAATGTATGCCGTCAAAAAAAAAGAGACCCCTATGATGAATCTGTTCGTGGAATACAGGTCGTGGGCGCAGTTTCGCCATGCTGCAGATTTCGAGCGCAGTGGAAGACACATGACGTCAAGCTACAATAAATTTTTCCGTTGCCTGTCCATTGGATTTACCTGCATGACAGATCGTGGCCTTTTAACAATAAAGCAATCAACTAATCAAGAAATAAGCTTTCGAAATTATCTGCTACATTTATCACCTTGGCTGAATGTGTGACTGCTGCTTTTGTACATGCTGGTACTGCTAGGCAGTCCGCCGCAAACTTGCTTATGCGACAAACGGAAAACTCCAATTTGTATTTCTCAGGATTGAGCTTCTGCACCCTGCACACGTGAGAACACTCTTTAGAGCGAGAAGAGCGCAGGTCCAATAGTTTCGTCGCTTCGTCATTCGCTTACCTGCAGCAAGAGCATTTAATGTGACGGCACCATGCTAAGTTTCTAACAGCTTCCTAACTGCATGCAGTAACAGGCTGCATATGCTACCTAACCCTATTTTGAATCTCTTGTCGTCGCGGCCACATGTATTGCAAACCATGTGTGTCGTTCTCAAAGCGCTCGCTCAATCACTTGTGTCGTTTCACTAGTAATCGGGAACGAACTTTTTTTAAGAGAACATATCACAATTTTTGCGATAGTTGCGTAACAATGAATGCAATGGCAACCTGTTATTACTCGTAATTATTACACGAAGTGTAAGACCGGTAGCTGTAGCGGCACTATGAATTGAAGTAAACGTAGGCTAATTAAAAACAAGCAGTTGCGCTAGGGGCCCTCTGTTTGAATCCTTCCATCAAACAATTTCATATATGTGTAATAATTAAAGCCAACCCCTTTCTTAGCGAATTTACCGCCACTTTGCCGCATCGCGTATGTTCAAAACCTCTTTGTATGGCCAATCACGGAAGTCTTGCACAGCCACGCTAATAAAATTACATCACTTTCAGCTTTCAACTCTTATATTGTTTCGCACACCTAATTTTTAACTTTGAAAAGATATAAGAGAAAAATCAAGCGTCGCCGTTGTCGCTGTGTTGCTTTATGGCATTTGTGTCTGGGCTGTCATTGTCAAAATTCTGAGGAATAATTTTTATTGCGATAGCAATGACTTGGACATTCCAGGCGCATTTTCGCCGTCGGCGTCGCCGTGAGGTTCCGTATGACGGAAAGCTTGTGAGGGCAAGCCGGCGAACTAGGCGAACGCGGTTCAATCTTGGGTGCGCGAGCGAAGAACGCGGCTCGGATGCGTGCCTTTTTCTGTGGCGTGGGAGGCATGGGGGGCCAGGCGAGGGAGGAGGGGCGCTCTTCTCCGGCGGCTGCCAGGGTGTCTCGATGTCCCACTCGCCCGCCGCTCCGTACAGAGTGGAGACAACCGCGGCGTCTACTACGGCTTTGAACACGCGAATCAGGGACTCCATAGTAAATGCCTTTGGCGGATGTCGCAAAGAAGCGTTGCCGGCGCTCGTGTGTCTCGAAAGCAATCTGCGATGTCGCCTAAGTGTCGGCCCGCGCGGGCCTCATTTTCAAAGCGATCTGCGATGTTTTCAGAGTGAGCATAGTGCCCGTAGCTTCGTATGCGCTGTGCTTTCAACGTTTCGTTCGCGTTGAAGCGATAGGTGAGCGGAGGGCAATTGGCTCACGGCTAATTCCTAATTTCGGCATTTTCACAGACGCTATCGGCTCTCCTCAAGCGAGATGTGTTTGAGTAACTGTGCGCGTGACACCACACTTGTTAATTTAGTGAAAATGTGTTGACGGGCTAGTTGGTTCGAACCCATGGTGGAATTGGTAAGCGCGGCTGAACAAGGACGTAGAAAGAGCAGACACGCAGAGACAGCGCTGTCTCTGTGTGTCTGTTTCTTTCTGCCTGCTCGCTCAGTCACGCTTACACATCCTATCATAGTTAGTTTAGTTAGTAAGCAAATGTTTACAAGTTTATACGGCCTATAAAACTGCTATCCTTACTTCGTACAATTATCTAATAAATTGCTATCGCAATCGGTACTTCGCCATTCGGGTGGAACTGCGCATTTTTCTGGAATATAAAACACGGTATCAGCACCTTTAGTGATGTCGTGGCATGTCAATATAACCCGCTTATACTGCATGTCATAAAGCATGGCATGGCATTATAACATACCTATACCTAAATATACATGGAACCTCACAGCGACAACGGCGGCAAAAACTCACTTGGAGTGTCGATATTATTGCTACCGAAATAAAAAGAAACTACTGTACGAGAACTGCAGTTTGTAATTGAAGAAAGACAGCAGTTTAAGAGAATAGGTGACTTGTTAGTTCCACTAGCCACTGGGTAACCGATGACCGAGATGTCCTCAAGACGAGCTGGGACGCAGGCTACAACCACCATATGCATACAAGTTGCCCAATGCTTAGCATAAAAATAAGGTTTAAACTGAAGCCTTAATGCTAAATAAAGCAATCGAGATTTGTTCAAATTCACATTGAAAGTGAAACTCCAGGCCAAGCTGCGGCTTGTAATACCGCACGAACAAATATCACGCGACCACAGTGTGTCCGAAGCTGCTTCGCAGGCGTCATACGGCAGTCGAGATAAACTTGCTCTATAGAGTGGGCCACCGCCTTTATGCCTCGCGCGGTAATTCTTACCCACATGTTTGGGTCTACGCTCCTAAAATGTTTGCACCCTATTGGGCTTATCTTGGCCCATCGCAACATAAGCCATATGCCTTACTTGCGTTTCCTTCGAAAACATTGCGCTCGCTACTTTCTTCTCCAGAATGCTATGTTAGGCTGATAACTCCGATGCCGTTCGTAAATTGGAAGTACCGGGCGCGCAGCGCTAAAGAAAGGAAAGACGCGCACAATAGGTGACCATTATTGTTGTGTGATAAGTCCCAAAGGAAGCAATCTTTTTAAGGGTGTCGACGTCTATTTTCACTGCGCTCGTCGTCCCGCTCTACAGACTGTTTAAACGTCATGCGTACTCTGCAAATTGGCAAATCAGGGACGCTAATCGCAAAACGTTCTTAGCATATACATGTACCTAAAATCAGATTCCATCCACCGCTGATGCTGGACACATAATTAGCGAAGGCAATACAAATGTGAAGGCCAATTCTATACAGCTTTTAGGTACTAAAAGGTTTTTGAATCGGCTCCTGTTCTGGCGAAATACGGTAGATGGAAAAGTACTCTCCAAAAGCAAAAAGTTAAATACACACTGGTAGTTTAAAAGAAATTGTGTCGGCGCAGCACGAAATAAGAATGTATTTACAGTATTTACCAGAGTTAGTTTTAGAAAATAGAGACCATGGCGGAGGCAGACCCTTTCATACTCTTTTGTCTCCTTCTTCTCAGTGGCCAGCCCGCTCGAATGCGGACGTTTAGATTCTTCTTCTTCAAGATCTAGTTCTGAGGAAAAAGGCTAATTTATTAGGCAGTAACACGAGGCTATAAAGGATGTGGTAGTTCAGAAGATAAAGGCAAAGCCCTCTAAAATCGCTGGTCCCGGGTTCGGTCTACGGCCCATGAAAAATATTTTCGTCAACCGAGAGTATTTCCAACGTCATATGGGCTTTTATTATTAGCTTCGAACTATTGTCAATGGCAATTTTTCTCTTTCAAAGGTGCAACTTACACAGTTCCGTTTGGATTATACTCAAGTCGAGATAAAGCCTTGCCCCTGTGGATTGGTGTAACGAGGGCAAACCGCACACACGTGGCATTGCTCGGAAGCTCCAATAAATGGTGTGAGGTATAAGTCAGGTACCAAAGCTTCTTCACAACGACGCACTGCAAAGCAAAGGAAAAACAAAACAAAAGAGTCACACTGGTCCAGTGGCTATGGCGCCCTGCGAAATGTGCATCAGGCCTAGAGTTCGACCCCCTTACGATAGCGTACGCATTACGAGTGTGCCTTAGTAGATATGTGCGTGTCAAATAATATTTGGGAAGCACTGCGAGAGTACTTACAGTGAACACACATGTTAGAACGGAACAATTCGTGACCGCCAGTGTGAGTAATCAAGAGGGGGACATTCTTTTCACTTCAAGAAAGGTTTTGCAGCCCCATGATCCCCATGTCAGTCTGACTGGCCGTACTAATTGGGCAGCAAAGCCAAGACATCTAACTTTTACAAAAAAGCTTCGGCATTAGACATAGCTAAACGAGGATCACAACTCGCCATATCGAAACTAAGCATGTTCAATTAACAAAAAAGTGCAACCGTCCCCCCCCAAAAATAAGCCCGCCGTTAGCGCTTTGCAGCATTACAATTATCGCTCGCTACCCACATCGACCACGAACATGTTGCAGACGAACTTTCCTGCTGGCGGCGGTTGATTTGGTTTGTAGGTACTCTTGTTGATTTTTGGTTGTGCAACAGCCTGCCAGGCTGGCTGCGGTGCCAGCTGCGGCGGTTCCTGCTGGCATTCCACCAAGCTAGAACGGTAGCCGATGAATTACTCGACGGCGTAGCAGCCGTCTGAGGGGCCTGTTTTCTACCTCATTTGGCCTGTGTATCATATAAAGATCTTTCACGTCGTCGTTCTCGCTCTCGATGTAGGCTCCACGAAAGTGTCGGGTGGTGCATCGGCACGGTGGGGACGTTCTCAATGCAATAGCGCTCGCACTGGGACGGCCTGAACCAGGGCAACTGAACATAGCGGTATTTCCAAATGACAACGCAGTCATTCTTGTGGCGGTTGTTGTGGTAGCTTGTATCTTCTTTGCTATTGAAGACGGTCTTGAAGGCCTTTGGGGCTGTCGATAGGCTTGTCTTCGGGGCGGCTGTTTCGAACGCTGCCTTGCCGGTGGTATTCTGTCTCCTCGCTGTGTTGGCGGTGCTTAGAGGAGCAAGAGCGATGACAACTTTTTAGGTTGTGGTTCTGACTGTAATGGGGATGGCTCTGAGTCTCCCGGGCCGTGCGCACTATGTAGAGAGAGCACGTAGGAGCGTATCGGTTTCTATCATGCTGCTGGACGTTGATACATGATCCAAATATTATTTTTTACATACAACACTTTTTTTACATACGCTTAGACAACGCTTAGACAACTGGGGTCAGTGTCTAAGAAACATTAGCTCCTTATCTCAGAGGGAAATGGAAGGTGTGCTAACACATGTGCGTTTTGCTCTGCATAATATTTCAGCTTCTATGATCTCTCCTTGAAGTATGTCATAGTAAGGAGTAAAGACAGGGTAACTTGAGAAATAACTGAAGCTGAAAAATAAGCAGAGCAGGACGGATATGTGCGAGCACACCTTCTATTCTTCTTTTGCGATAAAGAGCTAGCCCTTCCGAGACGCTGATGCCGGTTGTTTATCTGATGTTATTACAGCGCAACCAAGGATGGCGCTAGTCAGAAGAAGACGATTTGACGTGTTGGTGTTAAATCTGTCGCGACATCCATCTTTATTATGCATCGTTGTCTGTCTTGTAAATATATTAAATACATCTTTATATGTGACTTCTGCAACGTAACAAATTGGAGGAGGTGCGGGGTAACCACTAGATCAACAACGGAGCTCCGCAGTTGTGGTCACCTCGGAACGGACAACATGACGGACGGAACAGGACCGGACGTGGCATGGCCCACATCAACGCCTAAAACAGCGATATCTGTGCTGGGTCAACCGCGATATGCGGGAACGTTCTGCGGAACCGACCATCTCGACGTGGAAGACAGGATCGCCACGTATGAGCGTGTAAGTGCCCACAACAAATGGGATCCGACGATTATGTTGGCTAACTTCGTCTTCTACGTACAAGGCACGGCGAAGATATGGTATGACAACCACGAGGACGAGCTTAACGACTCGGACACGTGCAAACAAACGCTGAGAGACTTGCTCAGCCGTCCCGCTGGGCGGAATAGCACCGCTAAGAAAGAACTAGCGACCCGCGCCCAGATGTCCACAGAATCGTACGTCGCTTACATCCAGAACGTGTTGCCTCTGTGCCATAAGGCTCACAGCGATATGGCTGAGCTAGACAAGGCTGGACAGGTAATAAAGGGGATCGCTGAGGACGCTTTGAACCTGCTCATATGCAAAAATGTTGAAACAGCACAGGGCATCATAAAAGAATGTCAACGCTTTGAGCAGGACAAGAGCCGCCGCTTTGCAACCCTGTTCAGCCATCTGCCGAACAAAGCTGCGGTATCCTCTTCTGACGACACGCTAGGAGCCTAGCGACCATCATCAGATAAACTGACACGAATAGTGCGGCAAGAACTTGAAGCCATGGCTCCTGCAGCTATTTTTCCCGTCCCAGTGAACCGAACAACTTGCCTACAGCACCATTTGTGCAGGCAATAGTCCACGAAGAACTCGCTAATTTTGAAGTTTATTCTGTATGTGCCATTGTGGCTTCGCAGCTGTCTCATGCTCCAGGTCCATAGACTGGTCCACGGTATCTTGCACGCTACCCAAATCCAGCCGAATGGCGAACCGCATACGATCGGCCAATCTGTTTTACCTGCCGGCGTGTCGGTCACGTTGATCGCCATGGTAACCACCGTACTGTGTCCCCCCCTTTGCGACCGCAGTCCACCGGTTATTATCACTCTGAACAGAGCTAGCGTCGTTACTAGCCTCCATTGGCACTTTAACAACCAAACACTGACGCTCGTGCTCCTTGGAAGTGTCCCTCGTCGACATTCCGACGCCACCAGTCCCGTTCGCAACCAGCTCATCGAAAATCGTCCCTATCCGCGCAGGCTCGTCGCCCACCGCCCCTATGCCGCTCCGACGCCCGTCTCCAGTAAATTAAGCGATACAGCTCCCGGAGGTGAAGCTGCATTGACGACTCGACCGCAAGGCCCTCTGATGACATTGCCAATCGAGCAAACTTTGATGGACGTTTTAGACGATGGCGTTTGTGTCCGAACGCTCATTGGCACTGTCATGCGAGTATCCGTGATGAGTGCCCAATTGCGTCGACGCCTGAGCAAAGTTCTCAACCCCGCTGCTTCACGAACGCTTCGCGTAGCAGACGAAGAAACGACTGCCCTGCTTGCTATGTGCACCGCTCGCATTGGCATCGCGGGGCGCCTAACGAAGGTTTTGTTTGCAGTTTGGGAACAGTGCTCTTATGACATAACACTTGACATAGACTTTTTATCGTCCCATTGAGCCCTCTTTCATTGCGCGTCTGCTCTAATTCAGCTTCAACTGCCCCACGGCTGCTATCATCCACCAGACACACAACCACGGTTATGCTTTCCCGAACACATCTGCCTATAGCGTGCAGCCACTACGTATTTCACTCTACTGTCATTCCCATCTGTTCCTTGCGGCGTCTATGTGTGTATTTCCCACCGCTGACATATTGCTTGAAAGAAATATGGCCGTTCCCCACACTATGGTCACTGTTACAGGCAATAAGACTTCGCTCCCTCTCCTTAATTTTAACTGCTCGACTCAAGTTCTTCATAGAGGCATGTCTTTGGGCGATATTTCGCCTGTGAACGATTGCGAGCTATCGGCTTCCGGCGCCAAAATCCCGCCACCCTCTACAGGAACCTCCGATTCACCGACTCTCACAGATGAACTTAGCAAGATTATTGCACCTGTTCTTCCCGCTCAAGCTACTGGCCTCCGCCTTTCTTTTCGAAACTTACCGCAACATTTTTAACCTGCATGGCCGCCCTTTAGGCCAAACGTCGGCGTTCACCCATCGTATTTGCACTGGAGAGGCCAACCTGATATGCCGCCTGCTGTACCATATTTCTCGTGCTGAACGACAAGTGACACAATGAGAAGTAGATAAGATATTGACTCACCGCGTCATCAAGCCATCTAGCAGTCCGTGAGCGTTCCCTGTTGTCCTTGTCAAGAAGGACGGCACTTTGTGCATTTGCGTGGATTACAGACACCTCAACAAAATCACACGCAAGGATGTCGTCCCCTGCTCCCACGGAGTCAAGCACTATTCACCGATAGACCCCCGATCAGGATATTAGCGAATCTCGGTAGATGACATGGACAGTGAGAAAACTGCCTTGGTTACACTTGGTGGCCTCTTTCAATTAAAGGTTATGCCGTTCGGCCTTTGTAATGTACCGGCAACTTTCGAAAGAATTATGGACTCCTTACATCGTGGCTATAAATGGTCCACATTTCTCTGCTATCTAGACGATGTCATTGCCTTTTAGCCAACTTTCATGAGTCATCAAACGCGTAAATCGGCTAATGTTATTTTGGGACGTTCCGGCCTGCAGTTGAACTCATCCAAGTGCCACTTTGGACGTCGTCAAATTATCGATCTTGGCCATCTCGTCAGTACCGTTGGCGTTCGATCCGACCCTGACAAGATTCGCGCTGCCCAGAACTTTCCTGTTCCTTCTTCCACCTGTAGACGTAAGAAGCTTTGTTGGGCTATGGTCACATTTCTGTCGTTTTATCAAGAATTTTCCCGGAACCGCTCGCCCACTGAGCGACTTACTTAAGAAGGACGTAGCTTCAACATGGTGCCCTGCACAAGCGAAAGTTTTTCCGCCGTCGTACGCTTGCTCACGACTCCCCCATTGCAGGCTCATTATGATCAATCTGCCGCCATGAATTCGACATGGATGCCAGTTGCCATGGAATTGGGCCTGTACTTATTCAATGGTAGCGTAACGCAGAGCGCGTAATTTCATAAGCCAACCGCCTCCTGTCACTCTCCGAGAGGACTTTTTCCATTACCGAACGGGAGTGCCTGGCATCAGTTTGGGCAGTCGCCAAATTGCGCCGCAACTTGTATGGCCGCAAATTTTCAGTGGTTACCGATCACCACGCCTTGTGCTGGATCTCCTCGCTTAAAGACCCCATTGGACAATTGGGTAGATGGGCGCTAAGGCTACAAGAATATAATTTCCTGCTTTATATAAGTCAGGCCCTTTGCGCCAGGACGCCGACTGCCTCTCCCGTGATCCTGTCGACCACCCTGAATATGATACGCATGACACCAACTCTAGCGTCCTGGCCATTTCTGATCTGCGTGACGTCCGCCCTGAACAGCGGCGTGATGACTGCCTACGTGTTCTCATCGATCGTCTCAATTTTGGACATTCGGGGCCCATGCTGCGCGTGTTCGTGCTCTTCGACGACGTTCTTTACCATCGCAGCTTACGCCCTGAAGTACCAGAATATTTACTCGTTCTACCACGCTATCTCTGGACATCTGTTCTTGAGCAGTTGCGCGCCGCCCCTACGGCGAGCCACCTCGGCATTTCGCATACTTACGACCGCGTACGGCGTCAAATCTGTTGGGCAGGCCTTACCGCTTTGCGCACTGCTACGCTGCGGCCTGTGAACTCTGTCAGCGCCACAAAAGACCTACTGTTCTGCGCGCTGGAGGCCTTCACCACATCGATGTGCCCTCAGAACGATTCTTCACCCATCGGTCTTGATCTTCTCGATGCTTTTCCGACATCGAAATCTGGCAATAAATGGGTCGTTTTCGCTACTTATTACGCGAGCCGGTACGTGATCACGCATACGCTGTGCAACTGATGTAGCAGATTTCCTTTTACATGCCGTCGCCCTCCGTCACGGCGAACCACGGCAGCTCTTCACTGATCACCACACTTTCTTGTCCCGAGTAGTTGAGGACCTACTTCGCTCCTGTTGTGCCGACCACAAGCATTCCACCACCTACAAACCGCCGACAAAGAGACTGACGGAGCGGCTCAATCGCACGTTGACAGAAATGTTGTCTATGTACGTTTCTTACGACCACAGGGATTGGGACGGCACGTTACCATTCGTGACCTTCGCTTATATTTCGTCCCGCCACAAGACTGCTGACTTTCCGCCCGTTTGTCTTCTGTTCGGCCACCACCCTTCTTTGTCCTTTGACACGCTGCTTCCTTCCTAGAGGAACACTTCCCCTGAATACGCTCAAGACACCTTCGTCCTGGCTCGCAGGGTTCGCCAGATTGCCGGCTCTCGTCTCACTGAGTCTCGGACCGCGCAAAATATCCGGTATGACAGCCGACATCGGGATGTTTGATTTCACCCTGTATGCGTTGTGCTCCTATTGACGCCATGTCACCGCTTCGGCTTGTCTGAAGAGCTGCAGCCGCGCTACACAGGGCCCTAGACGATATTGCGTCAGCTTGGCGATGTCAACTACGAAATCGCTCGGCTGGACTCGCGTGTTCCCACGGACGTTGTCCATGTGTGCCGGCTGAAGCCTTACTTTGCCGCGAGTTCACATCTCTTATATGAAGCGCCGAGGCTGCGCCTTTATAGGCGCGTGTTATGTTACGGCGCAACCAAGAGTGGCGCCAGTCAGACAAAGACGATTTGACGTGCAGGTGTGGAATCGGCCTCGACAACAACCCTCTATATGCATCGTCGTCTCTCTTGTAGACACCGTAAATACTTATTTATATCTGACTTCTGCAACGTAACAATATGTTCTTCGGGCGTGTCAAATGTTGTGTGTGAAAAATAAAATTTCTTGGACGTTAGCGCTCGTATTGTTCGTGTGTTTCATGTGTTCCCGTGTTCGTGGTTTTTAGTGTCTCGTCCTCTGCGCGCTATTCGTTGTTATATTTACTTGTCTTGTCCCAAATCGCACTGTACAATAGGTTATTGAGCAAAACAAAGGTAGATATAAGAAATGATCATAAAAACTAAATTTCCGATGAGCACTTCCCCTTCGTCCTTGTCTTGTTTCCGTCTTAAGACTGCGTCGCGCATTCCACGTTCAACTGCAGTGTGTGCTCCGTGAGACCCTGCTGTTGTTGTTTTAAAAACTATAGCACGTGCCGGAGATGAAGCATTGCCTACATTTTGATGTTAAAACAGAATGATAGTTTGTCGAATCCTAACAGTAACACATGCGTATACATAGAAATTAGATGGCGAGGTTTATTGGTTCTTTTAGTGTTATATATATATATATATATATATATATATAAGTATACTGCCGCGTGACTGGCGGCTGGAGGCACATTGCGTGTTTTCGCGGGCTTCTTTTCCGCTCGGAGAAGCACTTTTATGTAGCACGTGTTGAGCGAGAGAAAGTCTGTATCGGGAGTCTTTCATGTTGCAGTGCATTTATCTCATAGACAGTTTTCATCTAATTATAATACTTAGGATGTTGAATAATTAATTAAGAGTGATTGTCTAATTAGGTATAAACAAAAGATTATCTGAGTATCTCCAAACGACGGCAAACATTACCTTGGTTCCGTCCGGCTAGGTGGCATTTGCATACTTTTACTGTTTGGATTAAGTTACGTGGGGCACCCTGTATATGAGCCCATAAACCAAGGCGAGCAGAGTGACACGTTTCTCTGGTCACACAAAAATATATGAATTCGCGACCACGTGCTGAAAGCTGAAGGAATTCAAACAATATGCATACGGCTATCTTACGTAACATCAACTCCATAGAGTTTATCACTACATTACCTAGAGGGAAATCTGGCGCTGCTGCGCTGTGGTATGCATGGGAATGTCGGTATATTGTGGATTCGGATTGGCATCGTTCTCGTAGAGACAGGACACCTTGAAGACGCGCTTGGCAAGTACTGTTCCGTCTGTCACAATGATTCATTTTCTACTATAACAGCATGTGAAAAGCTGTTTTAGCTTTATTATTACGCGAAAACATGTTTTGTTTAACTATGAGAACTTGTTATTGTGTGTACGACTGCATGTTACGTAAAAAGTATCAGCGGGCCGCAAAAGTTGGAGGACAGACGACAAGGTTCGCGCTCACTTTGAAATAGTTGGTCGTCTGTTCTTGCTCTTCTTCGCTTGGT
Source organism: Dermacentor andersoni (assembly GCF_023375885.2). Taxonomy (NCBI): domain Eukaryota; kingdom Metazoa; phylum Arthropoda; class Arachnida; order Ixodida; family Ixodidae; genus Dermacentor; species Dermacentor andersoni. Next base: position 194,800,474 of record NC_092816.1, on the reverse strand, counting down.
CATGCGCCGTGGATGAGTAAAGATGTAATATGCGTGAATGGAAACATTTTATGAAGATTTTACTTTGAGAACGCGCTATTTGCGTAGCCATATCCACGTTTTAGACGAAGCCTCTTACAACACCAGCCAACTCGAGCCTCGCAGACACATATACCGTCATTCCCATGACGGCACGGTGCCCCCTTAAGAAACTCCCATAGACGGTGGCGCCAGATTACCCTCTAGGTGTTATAGTGAGATACACTATGATCAACTCTATACTACTAGAGTTATAATGCATCGAGAAGTTCGCCGCTAAAGACGTCACAATTCGAAAACAGTTCTCTATAGGAAACGCGCGGAGTGAGCATATTTCTACGAGCGCACGGCCAACACTGCATCCGCAGCGTTGCTTGCTAAGCATGAAACGTACCAGCTAGTTGGTTGGTTTGTTTGCCTGCATATGTGGGTCGTATGTAGAATAGCGGACTTAATATAAAGCGTGCGACCTAAGAAGATAACTAGTATCAAAGCGTTTCTCTTCGTATCCTGTGCCCAGCGGCTGTCCTATTCTCCCGTACATAGTATTTTATCCCCGAAACTTGCGTACTTTTGTGTATCACTAGTTTGGTATCGATAATTTAGTGTGACGTAAAAGACTCATCTGTGCGCAACACTTTTTTTATTCTCAAACAAGGGTTATTACCCACACCAGAAGATTGGCCACGTAGATAGCGATATGATGGGGGAAAAAAAAGCTGGGTTCGCCATCGCAGCCCTGCGAAAGTGGATGTCCACGGAAGCTGCTGAAAACAACCGCTAGAACCGATGAGGGAGGTATGAAATCTTTTATGGCTATACGGTAGTGGTAGTAATGGCAATTTATAGTAATGATAATTTATACAGCTCGCTGCTTTCCATTTGCCATCCCTCGTATTCGCGCTGCTCCTCGGGTGTCCTGACTATACGTTGCCTACCCATAGCGGTGCTGCAACAACAATAAAATCAGTTTCTAGGCAAGTTCTTTTATATATAAAGGGCCAAGGACGTCACTCCCCACGTCGCAAGCTGCCGTTACCGAGGCAGCTAGCGCAACAGTAATTTTTACTGAAAAGCGTATGCGGCGAGCGCTACATGCTTAGCATTGTTATCAGGAACGCCTTGTCATCAATTATGTGATATGGATGCTTGTTTTGTGCTTGTCCTTTATCAAAGCTAATGCTCTGCTGAATGCGGCATGTGTTATGCCAAAGACTGTACGAACTTTTCGCGTCAATCCCTAAAGCTATTCTTTTCTTCTTGAGGACGCGCCGCGAAACATCCCGACCAGCTAGAGTCTAACAGCTTCGCTCTAAAGCGATAACTAAAGAATAAAGCAGCACAAAAGTGTGGAAGTGTCCTATCAATGATAATGTAAACGTAATAAATAAGAAGTGCCTGGCAATGACAAAACCCAGGACGCCATGCATGTCTCTGACCAGAACGCGAAGTGATATCGCTGATAAGGTGCTGATATGGAGCTGATAATGTGCAGCTTCCATTACAGAGAGAAACAACGACGAAACCAATCTTCCAGGTCATAAAGGTTATTCCACGACGGCGGCATTTTGATGGGGGCGAAATGCGAAAACACCCGTGTACTTAGATTTAGGTGCACATTAAAGAACCCCAGGTAGTCGGAATTTCAGGAGCCCCCACTACGCTGTGCTTCATTATCAGAAAGTCGTTTTGGCACGTAAAACCCCATGATTAAAAAAAAAATTAAGAAGGCATACATTGCCGAAAATGATTGAAGGTTTGTTTATTGCGTCGAACATCGCTCGAGGCGGAGGTTAAACAGCCACCCGTGCGGAGGGCGAGCTGTGGGCTCCCCGCAGAAAGACACCCGCTGGAAAACGCGGCGCGTCGGAGTTGGGACGGGCCCAAGCAGAGCCATTCCATTGTACGCGTTGAGGAGTTCTAACAGGACACAACAGTTGCGAATAAAAAAGGACATCATTTGCAATACAAAAAAAGCGTAAATGACGTGTCAGGATTTAAAAGGGTTATTAGTTTGCATACACACTCCTTTGTAGGCCCGAAGAGACGTTTCGACATCGGGTGTCCTCCGGTAGCGCGTTAGCCGTCGCCTGCTGCAGAAGGGTGGACTTAGGCGGCGCCACTGTCAAGGCCCCGCTGGCCGCCCAGAGTGGGGGAGTGAAACGGAGGAAGAGAACTAGTTGGCGCTAGTTTTAAACATTGAAGCATATTGTGTAGACCGTGCTTTGCTTTTGTCGGCAAAACTCCAAAGACCCAGTGGCAAACTATTTTCTTAGCGCGAAATAATTTGGGAGTAAATTTATTTACACCTACTAAATGTCAATAATGTAAAAAACAAGTCCGAGGAGTTCTCGGAAGGGTGTGGCCTGAAATAGTCCTTAAGTGAATATGCAAATAAAAACTACCTAGTCATCATATTCTTTGCACACTTCATCTTTCTGTTTATTGCAACATTAGAAACTTGGAAAGGAATCACTGGAAAAGCGAATAAGCCACTGTTTTAGTCGTTGTAGAATCCCTGTTGGGGATTCTGGAAGCTGTAGTTCTTTTGCTCTCTTCAACTAGTTATGGAATAGTTGTCTTTCTTGTATTCATCATGAATTAATGTTCATGCACATTAACTTATACATACGTTCCAGCAGTCCATAATGTATACTCACTTCTGTGGCATCCTGATAGACGCTCAGTTCCGGCAGCAAACTACTGACAAATCCTTCACCAGAGCAGAGAGTCATTACGTAGAACAAGATGACGCACGAAACGGTGCGAAAAGGGCCCATCGTCTTCAATTTGCACTTTTCTGCAAAGGAAAACAGAGCTTAGCTGTTTTTACACGTAGAACAATGTTGCTTCTATGGAACAAGAAGTGACTTCTGGTATTTTTGCCCTGTACACTGTGTTCCCGGCTTGAAAATTTTCTTAGGATGTTTAAAGCAACATAATTACGTAAAACATGACTTTCGGCTTGTTGGTAAGACATGGAAAGAAAGTAACAATGTGAGGGGAAAATACATGACCAGCGATGACATCTAACGACTTCAGCTTTGTCCAAATTCAAGCTACAGGGCTGCCGAAAATAGCAGCAGCAGCAGATATGCTCTGAAACTTGGTAATGGAATCACAGAACATCCTTAAAACGTCGCAAACATTCACCTGAAAGCGAAGTATTATCAGCAATCGCAAGCGTTGCATTTTAACTGCACGCTGATGCGGCATGTTTCACGCGAGCCTGCACGCAAGGCAATGGCTGCTGGGTAGAAGGAAATAAGCAGCTACCAGGTATCTCACGACAGTGCTGTGATGAGGAGCGTCACGAAAGCCGTTGTAGGCGTCGCACTTCAATAATGTACGAGATGAGACCGGCAGAAAACCGCCGGTGTTAGCCAACCTGTAACATCAGATAAGCGAGCACAAGCTATCGATGCGCTAGACCTGCGCGCGTCTTTTTTGCCCTATATTTCCAATATCCCCCTTTCCTTTGTTCCGATGTAAAATATTGGACGCAATCGACAGACGTGTTCACGGTTTTCTTGACAAAGGACCTGTTGACTTCTGTCCACCGCGGCAGTGACAATACGTGTTATCAGAAGTGGTATACTGAATAATAAAGCATGGCGCAAGCTCCTCAAGAGGAACTGCACGGCATCCTGCAACAGATAACGAAGGAGGTGGTGTACGTCAAGCCAACGGACACTCTGGGCGCCGCGAAGAACGGAGGAAGAACCTCGAAGCTCTTCAGGCAACACTTTCATATCTGTGTGGCTGCCACGGAGTGCCCCAAAAACTGAGGTTCGAGGCAGCGAAGACAGCACTTTTGTTCATCTTGGCGAGTGAACAGGCTATAGAAGTTCACAACTTCACGTCGAATTTAAACTTCACGTTTAAATTTAAAAGCCGGTTCACTAAAGACAAGTCATGCGGCTCTGCGGTCGTATAGCAGCAGCGCCTGAAAACACCTGGGAAATTTTTCAGCATACGTGACGATTGGCCACCGGTAGATCTGCACTGAATTTTGCGTGCTTAAGAAAGACCGGAAGACCCTTCTGGGTCTAAAAGCCAGCGAGGATCCAGGGCTCTTTAAGCGGACTGTTTGAGCTGTGTAAACGAGCAGCACGGGAGCCATCATCGAGAAATTGTACCTTATTTAAGAAACTAGAAAAAGATAAACTTTCGGAATGATTCTGTTCCCGTCGTTCAGTTGTGCAGATTGGTTTCTTTGTCGCTTCGAGAAGCTCTCCACGCGGAACTGCAACGAATGGAAGCAGAAGGAATATATCAAAAGGTCAGTAACCCATGGATTGAGTAAGCCCAGTCGTCATCAACCTTAGAGGACAACACGTTGCAGTCATGTATGAACCCAAGAAAAAATTGACCGACGACTATGATACTCTGGTTAGAGCTAATACTACTTTGACTAAGTATAAAGCATTCTAAGCATTTAGAGAAACAGCGTGTTCACGATTACGCTCCTCAAAAAAATTTACACCAGCAGCAAAGCGGAACACACTTTGTTACTGGTATATTAGGTCTTTATATGGTTGTGCTCTGTACCACCAGGTGGCTGCAAGGTGCAGAGCGGTCACGTTTGCGACTCCGCACATCCCGTCGAACGCCCAAGCCCAGTCCGCTTCCGCTTGCGTTTACTCGAATACCGGACAAGCGAAACACTGTAATTATAGTAATCCTCCCGCAGAAAGCGGCGGCGGCAAATGCGCAAATCCTGGCGCCGATCGGATACCGGCAGTCCGGTGCGATGCAGGCACTCCGCGTGTCTGCGGACTTGCCGAGGGACCCAATGTCTTAGCTGGACCTATTGCTAGTCGCTACATTTGCAGCCCACAATGTAATTGGGCTACACACTAAAGGAAAGATCGATATAAACACTGTCCGCGGAGCTCTCGTCAACACAGAGCACGTTCTAACACAAGCAGACGACAGTTGCTGCGTGCCGAGAGCCTTAAGCGTAGTGATAAATTGTCCTTGTGCATTCTCTTTCTGCTACTTTCTTTTTATTGCTATCTCAATTATGTGGACACTCAAGATGTATTTTCTACCGTCACCGTCGCCGTGAGGTTCCGCATGAGTGAAAGCGGGTGAGGGTGAGCCGGCGAACGCGATTGAATCTTGCTTGCGCGAGAGAAACGCGGCCTGGATGCGTGCCCTCTCTTGTGGCGCGCTAGGCAGAAGGGTGAGGCGGGGGAGGGGCGTTCTTCTCTGCTGGTGGCTGCGGCGGTGCCTCGATTCCCTCCTCGCCCGCCGCTCCGTACAGAGTGGACTCAGCTACGGCGTCTACTACGGCATTGGCCAGGCGAATTGCGGGCGACGTAGTTGACGCCCTTGACTGACGCCGTAGGGAGGTACCGCCGGCGCTCGTGTGTCTTGAAAGCGGTCTGCGACGTGACTAAAGTGCGCGGCCGCGCGGACCTCATCTTGAAAGCGATTTGCAATGCTTTCAGAACACGCGTAATGCCGGTAGCTTCGTATGCGCTGTGTTTTCGACGTTTCGTACGTGTTGAAGTGACGGATGCACGGAGATCAATTGGCTCGCGACTGCTGCTCCGATTCCTAACTCCCTTGTTTCCGCTGTGATCGAGCGACGTGTGTTCATGTTTACCTGTGCGCGTTACGACGTGCTGGTTAATTTAGTTGAAACCCGTTGACTGGCTATTTGATTTGAATCCATGATAGAATGTGTAAGCGCAACTGAACAAGGGTGTAGAAAGAAGCAGACACAGAGACAGCGCTGTCTCCGTGTGTCTGTTTCTTTCTATGTTCTCGTTGAGTCACGCTTACATATTCTGCCATTGTTAATCTAATTAGTAAGCGAATGTTTACAAGATTATGCGGCCGAAAAAACTACTATCCTTACTTCGTACAGCTATTAACTAGTTTGCTACTGCAATCGGTGCTTCCCCTTTGGGGCGGAACTGCGAATTTTTTATAGAAAGAAATTAACTAGCTTCTAGAGTGTAGCGAAGAACATTTGTTCGCCATAAATTTCACAAAAATTGTCGATGACGCGCCCTGGATTTGAGTTTTCGCAGTGGCAGGAACTACAAAGGCGCGCGAATTGTTGTGGTATGGAAGTACCGCTAAAGCCGCTTGGCTTCCAAACTGTCTGTGGTAAATAGTATACTCTTAAGTGGAACGAAGGTTCTGGTGACAAGTGGCATGCACCTGTACACAATAAAGTAAGGCCACGCAGGCACCTTCGGCCCGTTGAAATACAAAGCTAGAAGAAGACAGTGTTTGGGCGCAACCTAAACTCTGACATTGAAACGGTAGTCTAGAAATGTCCAACATGTCATGCACATGCGTACAAGCAAAGCAACAGTCGAAACCCTTCATGTTCTGCACAACATCCACACAAGCTTGGTGTAGTGTTGGCATTACTTGTTTCATACGGCGGTAAACGTTACCTGCCTGCGTATGACTCAATGCCGACCTTGCCGGAAGTGGAACTGCTGACCGATACAACAACCAGATGTGTTATGAAAACAAGTGGGAGCCATATTCACCCGGTACGGCATCTCTAAGGAAGTTTGCATCTCTGATGTTTTCTGATGTTTCTGTTTGTTTTGTCTGACTACACACTTGTAACGTCTATTTGAACAAAACACAAAAATAGGTGAAAATGAGTGCTGGTAGTACCGTTGTTTGGGTCTGACTTTCTTCCCGCGCTGTAATGCGTTGTCATCGCATTATATTTAGGATAGTAGCATGAGACATTGTTTCATTTAATAATTCGGCGGAAGCCTGCAAGGTCGAGAGAAGTAATTAATTAAGAGAAGATGAGACGTCCACCCGATCGTAGCAACAACTATAAAGGAAACCCATACGGGTTCCTCGAAAGAAAAGCCTCGCAGTGGAAGAAAAATTCGTCCTGGTCCAGGACTCGAACCCGGGACCTGCGCCTTTCCGGGGCAGCCGCTCTACCATCTGACCAAACCAGGCGGCTAGCAGATAGCAGGGTGAAGTCGAATTTATCAGCAAATCGAAGAAAAGACAAGAGTTGGACGTAATAGTTCTGCTGGAGCCTGCAAGGCGGAGATAGGTGACTAATTCAAGGAAGATGAGAGAGTTGTAGCGCTCGAGCAGTTGATACTATTGGGTGCACGTATCATCTTCCCTTTTGTGTTAAATAAACTGAGACATAATAGCGAAAAAACAATTAAAAAATAACTGAACCAGCATGCAGCCTCCATAAAAACGCAAATAAAGCAACAACTGAATAAAAACACGCGAACTGAATGCCACTTTTGTAAATTAGTTTAGATATTCGTTTAGCTCGTCTCACTCCAGCACAAACGCACAGTGGTTGTTACCGTCTAATCTAATTTTGTACGTACTCCGCGCTGGAAATGCACGCACACGGCCGACACAAACAGACAGGTGATCACACCGACAGCGCACACACAGGCTGAAACGAGCTTGCCGACGACAACGCTAGATCAGATAGCCCAAAATGGACGGAGGCTATTCGCTGAGTTTCCCACGCTCAGGCGACATGCATTTAGATCTCCATTGCCTCAATTCGCAAGGAAGTCCGCCAGCGCACGAGCCTAAGCCCAGGCGGGCCGACACGGGGACCAAAGGGTATGGAAACAACCGACAGCGATGGCAACAACCGAGGCTAAACGAGGAAAACGCGTCAAAGAAAGTCTAGATGTGTGGCAGTGGAACAGCTGCACCCTTCGTACTACACACGCTAACTTCATACAATGTGTAGAGTCAGTGCCGATCCCTCCAGACATCGTTATTCTGCAGGAAATACGAAAGCACACGAGAAACATTAAACGGTACGACTTGTACACCCAGCCCGATTACCCACAGCTTGCGACTTTTGCCAAAAAGGGTGTCACGCTAAGTGTAGAATACATCCATGGAGAGATTATTCAACATCAAATAATTACGGTATGGCCAAATAAGCGCGGCAAGCCGAATACAATGATTGTAAACACATACAGCCCTCCCAGAGAGAGACCGGCGTACTTTGAGGGTGTGGTTTCCTCAGCGATGCGTTTAGCGTCTAGGCGGGACAGAGTCTTGATTTTGGGGTACTTCAATGCGCAGCACTCCGAATGGGGATACGCGGCCGATTCTCCGAAAGGAAAGCTATTGCTCGATTTGACAGAGAGATATGATTTAACTCTGTTAATCGTCTTGACGAACCCACTAGAGTCCGTAATAGTGTCTCGAAAGATACTTCACCGGACTTAACCTTCGCGAACAAAGAAGATGAGGTAACGTTGATGAATCTCGGCCATACTCACGGACTCACAAACAGACTGTCGCCTGGATCTCTCCGGGACAGCGCCGCGCTTAGTAATAAAATTTCTGGGGAATAAAATTACCAGATTCCACGACCTCAGTGGGTGTCCGCACACGAGGGCATGGAGTGTAACACAAGGGCGGACCGGCTAGCTCGCCTACTAAGCATCCGAGCTGCGGACCACCCGAGTGACGAGCCCCCCTCGGCACCGCGCGACAGCCTCGAACGCCAAAGAGAGGAGCGGAGGCAATATGGACGCCCGCACCCGATGTTAAACCGCCGAAAGGCGAGGACTTGGCGCCGACTTCAAACACGCACGTACCCCAACCTGCACACACTTTGCCGTATTCACCACACACGATACAATGACGAACGCCCGTGGTGCGGTGACACCCACACGTCACCGCACATCACGTGGATCTGCCCAAACAGACCGACAGATATAAACTCCACACTACTAAAACACAACACTTTAACTGGCAGTGGGAAGCGCAGCTTGCGGGCGAGGATCAGGGTAGCCAACTGGCTCTCTTGGACCAAACCCAGCGAGCCGCTCACACCAGTGGTGCCCTGGACTAGGGGCCCCAACATGGGACCTCAAATTTATTTTGCTCTATAAAGCTTCTCTCTCGCTCTCTCTCCGTGCTGGAGATTTATACATTTTGCTGTGCCTCAATAAGTCAACCTGCAGCTTCTTTTTGAGTTTTTTGCGCCATGATCAAGGCGCGACGGCTGGAACCGGGCTTATTCATGCCGATGTTTTCTCCCCCTTAACACAACAGAACTATGGCTGGAGTGCAACGCAGCACACATCAAGTATTATAAAATTAGTATTTCTCTAATGCACACTAGCACACGTTTGTTCAATCTTCGCGTTGTTTAGTGTCAGCTGATTGCCCTCTATTATGTTTCAGCAGCGATGACCTCTCACATTGGAGCCCTAACAACAATACCATAATACGCTCGAGGCACTTTGTCAACGGAGAAAAAGCACTTACCTCTCAATCCACCAAAACCTCTACAATTGTGAGGTGCAAGGCACTCTCCAAGTGATAAGCTACAAATGACAGCTGAAAAATATTTACGGCGATATTTGCGCACCCAAGCGGAATAAAATAATGATTTTTTTTATTTACCTTGAGTTCAACGTCGTGAGCATGCTTGCTTTGCTTTGACAAACATTCGCGACTTGCTGTGGTTGCTTAGTGACTTAGTCCCGTGACTAGGATGTTGGGCTGCTATGATGTTGGACTCCGAATACTATTCATGAGTCCCCTACTACCGCGTGCCTCATAGTCACGTCTTGCTTTTGGCACGCGAAACCCCATTATTTAATTGATTTTAGTGTAAGCACTTCGCTGCGATGTCTGTGCTGTTTACTTCTTTCACACGATATACATGGTTGCAGTCGTAAAGCAGGCGTCCTTTCTCAAGCGTTGGTGATCGAAATTGGCCTCGATATTTTCGAGTACCTCAAAACCACAATTTAGAAAGACTGACATATTTCAAAAGAGCGCCATAGAAGCATGCGTTCGTAGAAGCGGCCCCTCTGCTGTTTCGCGGAACTGACACGGTGACGCTGACGGCTGAGCCAATTGCTGCGCCACCTGACCATTGAAGGTAACATATACTAAAACTCTATCAAATTGCGTCCTGCACAGTTTTCCCGTGGAGAGCAAGCTAGGGCTAGCGCAAGCATTTTACGCCATACTAAAGCGGTCTTACGGCTCTTTACTGTTGTTGCATAACGTAGATAAGTTTTCATCAAAATTTATCTACCCATTGCGGGCGTTTGGTTCTGCTGCTGATGATAACACAAAATTTAGTGTCTGTAAAAATATTGGATTCACAAACGAGGTTTGTATTGTTAGAAATTAAAGAAATGAAGCTCTCCTTTATTACTGCGAAATATTTGTTGCTTGATCCAGACATCTCCACCATTGTATTCTTTCTTTTTTAGTTTAAGTAGGTCAAACTACCTTTTTCGTCTCTGCGTACTTACCTCTAACAAAGAAGCGTCGTCCAGCGCTGTTAGCAGCCCTAGAAACAGACAGCCACACTGCACGATGATTATATTGCAACAGGAGGCATGGGGTACTCATTATTCAGGTACAGCGGTGCCCCCCGTAGTTTTGCGCATCGGCTATTTATCATTCTGCATAGGTTGCACCACGCAGGACATTTCACGATGCTGATTTCCTTATTAGAGTTCAATGCTCCCTCGCAGGTGGCAGGGCAATTTCGGCTACGCACCATGTGCGCGTATACCGCGCAGAAAAAAAAAAACGAAGAACTGAATGCTCTGGTCTCGTAGGCGCCGTAGTTATAATCCGCCATTTTCACGGCACGACGGCGCATGTGTTTTGCTCTAGCCGATTAGTTGCGAAACGCCTCGAAAGGGATACGCGCGCAGCGAATGGGATTTATATGGGAGAAGAGTCTCCCTCGCCCCCCCCCCCCCCTCCTTCAAAGAAGACGCGCACGGACGCACACGGAAGCAAACACTCACATGCCGTGTATTGCATTGGGTATCCCCTGATATGTTGCTCTGCGTCGATGCGTTGCTCAAAGTGGGTGTAGCGTAAGACGGCAACTCCACTTTAAAACAGAAAGCGGCCATAGCTTCGCCACACTATATACCAGGAACCTCGTAGTTGCCGCCTTGCTTTGATGGCTAACAAATTTATCAATAAAACGCTGCGTTGCACTTCTGCGACGCTTCAAAATCACCACGTTGCTGATGAATTCTTCCAGCCTCGACCCACTCTTGCTGGTGATGGCAACGCTTGCCTGACCTCACGTACTCGTTTGAGGCGCGGCAGCACTGGGTCGATAAGAGACCAACAAAACATAGACGTCAATAATTGGGCGACTACTCCGCACAGTGTGTCGATGAGACTATTTGATCATAGTATGCCGACAACGACTCAATCGACGGGCGCGGTTTGTCTTAGCGCGACGGGCTTTCTGGCGGTGGCATCGACAAAATCTCTGCGGTGACCATGATCGCTAGACCGAATGCTGCGCGAATGGTCATCGAACCCACAAGGTAATATGCGCAGCGTCTTCACTTCTGCATTTAATTAATCGCGCTCAAAATGCGTCGACATGCCTTTGAGGGGGAAATTCACAAGCTTCAGCCCTCTCAAACCGTGCACATGAAGTTTGAGCTAATGCTGATCATGTTTAGCGCAGCTTGGGTTACGCCTGGCCCCGTCGAGTTCATACACGTGCTAGGGGTGGAGTTTAAACTAAATATAAGCTGTTAGGACGAAGGTAACCGTTGTTATAGTTTATTTGTCGCCCTACGGCGATTTGATATCAACTAATATTCACTTCGCCCGGCGCGAACACATTAAGCGGCAAGCGGTGAGACAGTGGTGTGGCAGCATCTGTACGTCACTGTTCCTGAAGGCCCACCCATTCGCCACGAGATTGGTGGGTCTGTACGTGTTGTTATGCTAATGCATTAATAATTCAAGAGCATCTCTGTTTATCTTCGCGTCAAACAGGAAACAAGAGAGTGAAACGAGCTTTTAATGACATGCTGGAGATTTAGCCTGGCTGTTAGCCTGACATGCTACTCTAGGATCTGGGTGATGATTATGATATATACAGTGATAAACACTTTACAGCACCTACACTCACACACACACAAGGACAGATACACTATAGAGATATTTACAAAGTTTTGTTAAGGCTGCTAGCCCGCAACAACGTCAGCGGCATCTTTGTGGTGCATAGCACGCAGGTGGTGCTTTCCCGTGGACGTAGAATGTGCAGTAGTGCCAAGCTCGAGTCCCGTTCAAGGTGCAGTGATGCCTTCAGAGAATCTCTGACGCGTAGCGGTAGCCGTCGCACGGAACGTATTGCAGGTTTTCAGGGAGGTCGCATTCAAAGCACATTGGCGAATCGGTGAGTTGAATTTTACACTTGAAGTACACTCTAAGAAAAAAGGAGTGACCCTCGCTCCATAAAGCGAGAAACGGCGATGTCCCCTATGTTCGTCTTTAAATGGAGCGAATTTTCTCCCTCATGCATGAGAGCAACGGTTTCGCTCTCTTCAAAACCAATGTGGCCGACTCCAGGCAAGCGAAGCAACGGATGCGACTAGGCCTGCGAACTGTGCTACTTCACAGCTGGAAAACAACGTACGCGTCATAAGCATAGTGTACGTTATGACATTTGCGAAAAAAGAAAAACAAATAATCTCGGTAAGTTTTCTTTGGCGCATACAAGGAACCAGGTCCAAGTACGACATGATTTTTTAGCGAGTGCTTTCCGCTCGATAGCCACGCTTATCACCCACCGTTCACGGCCGACTGATCCTGTTAATAACGCGGGTGGAGCAACGCACTAACCACTATCGAAGCGCGAAGAGGAATGGCATCGCTAGAACATCGTGCCATTGAACTTACGAAAACATAGGGACACACACACACACACACACACACACACACACACACACACACACACACACGCACGCACACACGCTTACGTGTTGATGGATGGATGGTATGAGCGTCCCCTTTAGAACGGGGCGGTGGGTTGCGGCAGCAAGCTCTTGCTATTATACTGCCTAATGGCCCACCTAGGTTAAAAAGAAAAAGAACGCACGATGAATTCCCATAACTAAATTTTCTGACCCCATATTGCGAAGTTTGTTTCTGTACGGCTCCGTTTTTTTGCCGTTTCCATACTTTTCTTCCACCAATCTTCCAATGGCCTCTTACTAATCTCCATTGTGCTTACTTTCCCCCTGCTCTCGCTGAACCCAAGGGCCTCAAGGAGTCCAGTGGTGCCTATATCGACCGCTGGCAGATATCTTGACATTCTAATAAAACATTCTCCATCGTTTCCCTAGCTTTACCGCAGCAAGCAATGTAAACGCGCTTAATGCAATGTAAACAATGTAAACAGCGCGATTAGTGCCACCTGGAGATGCTTCAAATTACTAAGCCATTAGTAACTGCGGGGGCCGATAGATGGCGCTAAACGCTGACGAAAGAAATATTCTTGAAAGGAAAGTAGAGAAACGACAAAAAAGGGAGACGTAGAAAAGTTCACAATAGGGGGTCAGAAATTTTGGTGGTGGGAATTCCTTGGGGTTTTTCTTCTTTTCTTGTCATTTTTAATCAAGCTAGGACATTCGACACTATAGTGGCAAGAGCTTGGTGGCGCAACCCACCGCCCCTTCCGAAAGGGGACGCTCATATTAGCCATCCATCCATCAAAAAAAAAAAAAAACAGTCGTTCCACTTTGCACTTCCCGCTTGGCAAAGTCACGCAGGGGAACACAAAGCCAAAGTTAGACATTTCACTACATCATGGCCTGACTTCTTGATAAAAAGTGCTGATAAATTTTGGCGATATCTAGAAGAGACAAATGCTGTACCCCGTGAAATATTCCTTGGCGGTTGTCTCGTGAATGATGCCCCAAAAATTGCTGAGCAGTTTAACCATTACTTCTGCTCTAAATTTGCCACATCCGAGCACGAGGCAACGCATGATAACTGTCTTTCAGTAATGTCTCCCCATTTTATAACATATGAAGGTTATGAAGTTATACTGTGTTTGGTACTTAACTTAAAAACGAGATCCTCAGCTGGTACAGAACACATTTTTCCGAGCACATTTTTGCGTACGCATGCCGAACCGGTTGCACATGTTTTAAAACATGTTTTCCGTCTTTCCTCCAAAAATTCCTTAATTCCTGATGATTGGCGTATGGTACGGTGCGTGTAGTGCCAGTGTTTAAAATAGGCGATCGTCTGAATGTTGGCATCTACCGGCCTATATTTTTTTTTAACTTGCACGACATGTAAGCTATTAGAACACATAGTCATACATTACATCTCCTCCTTTCTTGAAGAAAATATTTGTGTTGTCTTTCCAGCACGGCTTTAGGAAACAATTATCAATAACAACACAACTGGTCACAACAATTCACGAGTTCTCCGCATCGCTTGATACGGGAAATCAAATTGATGCCATATTCTTGGACTTTGGTGAGGCGTTCGACCTCGTCACGCATAGCAAACTCATTTCGAAATTACAAGGCATAGGCCTACCGGTTTACCTGGTTAACTGGATCCGTTCCTACCAATCGGATGACGAACAATACGTACAAGTGAGGGCCTGCGCGCCTGCCGTTCCACATGTAAAATCAGGAGTCGGTCAAGGTAGCGTTTTGGGACCTGTTCTTTTTTTTACTATACATAAATGACATTGTTACCTCCGTGGATACGTCAAAAATAAGTATAAAGCTTTCTGGAGACGACTACATACTTTTTGAAATCGTTATCACTCCTAGTGAGATCAAGAATGCATACAATCTAACCTCTGTACCGTTCCCAAGTGGTGTAAGAATTGGTCCATGAAACTAAACAGTGATAAAACAGTGGTGATGCGCATTACACACAAACAATGCCCTTTTAATTACAGGTATTCTCTAAATAATGGTCCTGTATCGGATATTGATGAGTATAGATATTTAGGTATTAGGATAACAAACCACCTAACATGGTCAAGTCATATTACTAAAACATGCTCATCCGCTGCTAAAAAGCTCGGTTTCTTGAGGCACAAACTAATGACAGCTCCATCAGAAATAAAACTGATGGCCTATAACGCATTTATACGACCTAAATCAAATTACGCTAGTGTCCTTTGGGATCCATGTCTCAAGAAAGATATTAGGCAACTCGAAATGTTGCAACGGAAAGCGGTCCGTTTTATATTTAATGCTTACCAGAGCAATGACTCGCCGTCAACGTTCATGGCTAGTAATAACATTCCTGTTTTGCAACACCGAAGAGCAATTGCTACGTTGGAATTTCTCCACTACCTATATTTTCATAAATTTAACATTAAACCTGAAACTTACGTAAAAACCGAATTTCTAGGCAAACTAGACACACAGCTCATACTCTTGAACCTTACTTTGCGTGCGCAAATTTTTTCATGTGTTCTTCTTTCCTCGGACCATAAAAAAATGGAATGCGTTACCGATGGAAGCATTTTGTGATAGGGGTAATCCTGATTTTGAGATGTGTGTACCTTTCTGTTTGTAACCATGCGGTACGAACTGTCTTTTTTTTATTTTGTGTATCTGTTTGGTAGTGCTTTGCACTTTTGCTCTGTCCTGCTGACTTTTGATTATAATAATGTAGTATACTGGGGGGGGGGGGGGGTCTTCTACCGTTTCACTATGTATTTTTGTGTTTTTTGAAAATCTTTTGACCACTACTTTTGTTACGTTGCCCTGCTGGGGCTTTCGACCGCAGTATGGTGTTAAAACAATAAAAATAAAATAAAAAGAACTTTCATGGACATACTATGCACAGCGGGGCAACACAGAGCATTTTCACACATACTGCGCAGAACAGATCAACCGCAGCACCCAACACACGGCACTTACAAAAACACTGCTCGAGCTGCCTACATCCATACTGTTACAAACGGCATGCAAGGGTAGCGACCTACAAAGTTTTCCCAGCCAGCATCTGCTGCGAGGGTGGCGAGCTTCCCAGAAGCGACCTTGGAACCCTTCGCCACCTGCTGCGGTGACTGGTTTTGTAGGGACGACGATGTGTCGCGTCAACACCCCCTCGGCGCCGCTATGACTGAACGCGGTCGGCGGACCAAGTATTGTTAGTGGATTCGCCGTGGGCGCCATAGGTTGCTTGGGGCAGGGGAATTCCTGGAAAGAGATATTTTGCAACTGCTGTCTGATGGGCGCCAGAAGTCGTCGGACAATGGGCAGACGCGGCGGCCACTGAATACGCAGTCAATTCTTGGATCAAGAGGAGCTTGTTCGGGTCAAGACCCCTGTCTGCAAGAAACCCTCTCACTTCAGTGTGTTCAGGGAAACCTGTGCGGAAGTGAGTGTGTAAATCCTCCCCCTCAAAGGCGGGTTGAGGACGATGTCTGAGCGCTCGCTTTGGTCGAACGGCCGTTTTCCCTCACCTAGGGATCTAGGGAGGACAGAGTGTTTATAAGCAGCTGTTTTGGACTCTCCAGGGTGCATTCCTCTTTCACTCATGTTAGACTTAAGAACTGTAACGTTCTCATGTGAATACGGTAAATAAATCTAATATTCCTCGTTCTCGATGAGAACAAGTCCCTCCGTTCAACAGCGTCCTCAGCGTGGATAAGTTGGACGACGGCATGGGCCAGTTACCATCTATTTCATGCCCGACTCCAAACATGCTAATACGCTTTGGAACCTTCTCATATTTCCATGATGTTTCGAGCTTCATTGTAGTGCCAGTGAGTGACTCTATTATATGACGAGAAAGGGGGCAACTGAGGGACCCAATTTTGGTTTATCATATCATGAGAAGCCAGGAAACAAAGATACCAATGACAACATGGAGCAAATTTCTCGTACTTACAAAATGAATTAAAGAAAAGATGAATTATAGGCGATGAAAGTGGATGAAAAAAAAAAACTTCCCACAGGGGGGGAACGATCCAACGTTTGGTATAGTCACCTGATAGGCACTGCAAATCCACAAATACCTGTTCATATAAAACCGCACTATAATGAATGCTTTTGACTAGCGTCTTTAAATTATCTAAGCCTTTCACTTCAAATCCGTAGCGGATGGCGCTTCAAGAAGCACTGAGGTTTACAAGATATATTCTGTTTAATTTGCTTCAACGTTTCGTCACCTTATTTCATACAGAAATGGCAAACAGTTTGGTATCTGCGGCCTCCGTATGCCCCTGCAAGCAGGTACGTGTGAGCCGGCGCGCGGTGTGCCGGCGGCGGCTGGACTTCCGGCCGCGCGTATAGTGTAGGGATGAGTCTGACCGGGACGCTGAAGCCACCGCTTTCGACCACGCCTTCTAAATCATGTTTTGCCTATCCACAGACTAATTGTATTCTTCTACGTCGAGGACGTCGTTCGCTTCTACACGCTCAGCAGCTGCGTGCAATTTGTAAGGATATTGGAGCAGAGTGGACGTAAATACTAGCATATCATCCAAGGAGGCTATGATAGAAGTTACTCGCCATGATGTCAGGATACTACTGCATACGAGAACCCAACATCACTCAACACGGTTGGCGTGACTGGCCCCGCTCACCATTGACGACGCCAGAAGGCTAACTGCTGCTGTCTGTTGTGTCATATCCATCTCCAGGAGAGTCGTGGTAACGAAGATTGTTGCGATAAAGTCTACTAGGCTACAACTACTGTAACCACAGTGTAAATTCAGTGGCTCAAGCGTAACCGTGGCGACAAATGACCGGGATGGATAGCTCCGACTTTGGAGTATGCTGTCTCTCTCCGAACGCCTCTAGTGCAAAGCTGTGTATGTGCAGTGCTAGCCGTGCTTTCTGCTAGAGAGAGGGTGGTTTCACTTTGTACCGACGTTCGAGTTCGACAGTGCCCTGCAGCTTTCTAGAATCCCGGCACTCGAAACAGTGCACAACACTGCCATACCCATGCGTGTCCCAATAACTTGGTCTCCCGTTCATGTCTGGGCATATCCGTTTGCCCCGTACCCTAGTGCCTTTCATTAGGCTTTTCGTACTTTGTAGCTTTAATTGTCCCTCTAGATGTTATCTTCGAGAGTGTCTCCTTTTCTTCCGAGACGCCGACAGCCGTATGCGCAAAACTGCAGTGCGGAAGTCAGCAATTTGTAAATGCTCTTTCAAAATTTTTTTCTCGAACCTTTTTGTTTGTATGTTTGCTTCTACCACGTCTTTTAAGAAATAAGTGTTCTCTTGTTGGTCGGTGCTTCCTGTCTCTGTAGTGCCGCGCGCGATACACAATGTATCACGGAGAAGCCACCGCTGGCGGGCGGAGACTCAGGCGAAGCGGCACGCAGGTGACGCTGCTTATACAGCTGTATAACTGGTTGCAAGATGCGCCCGACCGCCTCGTTGCTCTGGTTGCAGGGTTTGTGTTCCAGCTGTGGATTTGACGGCGTCGCTTGCGTCGGTGATGCGCTCACACCGCCCAGCAACGTGCCGACGGCGCCAGCAAACGTATTTTGCTTTCGCTTCGAAGCCGTCGCGGATGGTGCTTCAAAACGGCCACAAACACATATATTTGAGATAGCTTAACCTTCTCCTCATCCTAATTTCACGCATCAAAGCGAGAAAGGCTCGCTGACATGCGCGGTGTCTACGCCGAGATGCCTCAGTACGGGCTTGTCTCGCTGTGCGTCAGCAGCCGGGCGCTGTTTTGAGTTGAATTATTCACGTATCGCAGCTCCCGTTCGAGTTAGAGGTTTAACACTGCTGGTCGCTTGTCATGTAAGGTTGAGATCTCAGGTTATGCTCTTAGCATTACTTTCCGTCGAAAAGAAGACATTGTAACCGACATTCGTATCACCGGCGGCGGCTACAAAAAATACGCACGCAAGGGACAAACGTTCCTCCCCTTTTGACTGCCACAAGAGGGCGCGACATGTGAAGTGCGTGTACAATCAGGACTCGACGGGAACCAAAGGTCAGTGGGTCGCCTCGCATTGGGCGCTCACGGGAAGACTACAAATGAAGCTGTGCAGGGGGATATGGGCTGGACTAGTTTTGAAGTGAGGGAAGCTCGCAGTAAAATTGAGTATGAAGAACGGCTGAGGAATATGGAAGAAAGTATTTGGGCTGGGAGAGTGTTCAGGTATCTGTACAGGCAAAACATTGATTCACAGTGGAGGAAAAGAACTAGGAAGTTTACCAGCAAGTATGCGGCCTGTGGGGTGGGCAACACAGCAACAATGAAGGTCAAGCGGAAAGTCAGAGAGGCTGAATTTTTCTCATGGGTGGCGGCAATGGAAAAGAAACCTGCTATGAATAACTACTTAAGAGGAAAAATCGAAATCAGGAAAGAAACCATTTATGATAACTCAAAGGGAAGCTCATTACTTTTCGAAGCGAGATCGGGATGCCTTAGAACACGCACCTATAAAGCGAGATATAAGAAGGAAGAAGAAGCATGTGCTTGCTGCGGTAAAGCTAGGGAAACGACGGAGCATATTTTATTAGAATGTGAAGACGTCTACCCAATGGTTGATTTAGGCACCACTGGCCTCCTTGAAGCCCTTGGGTTCAGCGGGAGCAGTGGTAAAGCAAACAGGTCCGCAATAGACATTAGTAAGAGGCGATTGGAGGATTGGTGGAAGAAAAGTAGGGAAACGACAAAAGACGGAGACGTACAAAAGCACAATTAGCAATAGGGGATCAGAAAGTTTGGACGCGGTAGTTCATAGTGCTGTTTTTTCTTTTTTCATTGGTTAACCTAGGTAGGATATTATGCAGCATAGTAGCAAGAGCTTGGTGGCGCAACCCACCGCCCCGTTCCAAAGGGGACGCTCATAACACCCATCCATCCATGTGAAGGAGGAACTCGCCGGTCTGCACGAGGAAAACGGCGAGTTCTTCTTTTCTCGCTCCTTTTCTTAACGCGACAGCGTTAAGGAGCTCGTGTCGCAGAAAAACTGGTGTCGCCGGCGTCGTTGGCCGTGAGCGATAAATCCAAGAAGGAACTTCATAAATGAAAAACATCTTGCAAGATGGGCTGGTGGGAATCGAACCAGGGTCTCCGGAGTGTGAGACGGAGACGTTACCACTCAGCCACGAGTTCGTTCTTTCAAAACGGGACGAAATCGCCTCTAGTGAATGCGGTGTTGCCTTAGAAACGTGCCGTAGAAAGTTGTACTGCGGTGTATATTGGTAATTATGACCATGTAACTTACAGAAGTCGTAGTTTCACGAGTAGCGAAGTACGTTTCCGCTACATTTCTTCTGCGCTCTGCGCACACGCAGAGACATCTTGCGGCAAACAGAGAAGACCCCCTCCTCGCAATGTACGGCGCTGCCCCGACACGTGGCGCGCCACTCGCCCCATGATCGCGTCCGCCTTCATGGCGCGTCGGGGCCCGGCTATCTGTGCCGATCGCGACGTTTGGCTGGCGTAGCGCGTTTGAGTAGGCGGTGCGAACGGGGTGCGATAACGCTATCGCGTTCCACTCTTGAAGGCGAAGCTTAAGCCTTCTCCATTTTTTTTTTTTAAGAGTGTAGTTCTTGTAAGCCACGCTGAGTCTTATGCGGTGAAGGCATGCTTGGTCTTTTCTGTTGAGGCTTCGCGGAATGTAAAAGTGGCATCATAGATCCATTTTGCATAGGGGTCCGTACTGGTAGCTGGCATCTGTCCACAGGGATAGCTGGAGACGCCAAGCGTGTGCAAACACCAATGTCGCCGCGTATTTTCTCGAGAAAACGATCTGGTGCATTTCTCTATAAGTGTCGTGTCCAGCTTTGGCAGCCTGGTCAAAGTGGACGAAACATAGGGGGTACATACGGTACAGCAGCATAAACAAGCGCCACGCTTAGTTATAAAAGGTGTCAGCGATGGCATCCGCCTTTGCACGAGAGAACTACACGGCCTCTAAGCGAGGTCTTATGCCAAACACAGTTTTCTCTAATAATACTTTATGGCAGGCGGAAACTGTAAGTAAGACACCGTAGTATATGTTTCTGGATCACAAGTTACCGTTAAGTTTCTCGGCCGCTGATATCGACTCGCGGTAGCTTAGTGGCTATAGTAACGCTCTGCTAAGCACGATCTCAGGATCAAATCCCGATCGCGGTGGCCGCCTTCTGAAGGGGGCGAAATGCAATAAGGCACGTGTCCCGTGCATTGTGGACTCGTTAAAAATCCGCTGGTGGTCTAAATTAATCCGGAGTCTCCCATTATGGCCTGCTTAATAAGCAAATCGTGCTTTTGGCACGTAAAACTACAGAATTCAATTCAAGGTAAACAAGTCAACCGGAGAAAGCGCCGGCACTCTTTCAAAACATTTCCATCAGCTTGTGGCAGAGGGTAGCGAAGGAATACAAAAAAGGCGGATCTTGAAATGTGTGAGAACCCTGTTTATGATTGAACAGAAGTACAAAATTCATAGTTACGTGTAGCCTATAGGAAAGTAAAAGTTTGATGGCGCATGGGATGTCACTTTTCTCATTTCGACCGTGGTACTGGAATTTCTCCCGATCAATCATCCTTTAGAGCTACTCATTGAAATCCCGCTGCCGATTCAAACAAGCGGGCTTAGGGGAGATGGGCTGCAGAGACCAATTTATATATTTGGGAAAGCCTACTATAAATCATTTATTTATGATATAGTCCTCAATGTCTAATTTCTAATTATGTATTTAGGTTGTCAATATTTCTTCGGGGGCTTGTGCTCTGCGCCCATAAGGGCAAAAAAATTAAGGACTTTTGTGCAAAGCTAGAGTTCTGATGTAGGTCTAGGAAGGTGTTATAAAATGGCATATATTCCTTTGTCAAAAAATATATATTGCAACTTACCTCGAAAATAATTTTTTGCCGTATTGAATAAAGAGAAAAATATTTTCCGGACTGTTGATACTAAAAACACTGATGACGGGTCTCCTAAGTTTCGCATGACCAAATTTGTTGCATTTGAAAGTTCGGCCAATATTCTTGCATTTTACGAATATGTGTCCTTGCGCATGCGCAATTTAGGGGTGATTACATTAAAATAAGTACACGAATGTTTGTTCTCAATTTGTAATATCAGCCGAAGAAAGAAAACGAAAGGCAAAAATATGTTGAATGTTTTTACGCATTCTTATTACAATTGCAGATAATCGATGTGCATTTAATTTGCCCAGAATGTGGACGACTCAATCCAAAAAGGGATTAAAACTTCGAAATTCTATATCCGCATAGCTGATACCCTCAGAACTTTAGGAGCATCATGCAGAACTTCCTCGAAATCTTAGTGGCCTTTCTTGAAACACAGGAAGGCTGTAAAGTCGCTGTATCTCGGCAGCAATGCTCGAAGGAAATCGTCATTCTGCCCAGAGTAAGCAAATCTTGCTGTGGAGAGTCTGAGACGAATTTTGCGTTTTGCTCTAAACACAGTAAGACAACCTGTTTTCATCCTTTGGCCCGTTATTGGTAAAAAGCACGGCCTGAGCCTGAGCACTGCTTAACTTGGAGAATGATCTGTTGCCTGCTTCACCAGGGCTAGTGCTTGCTCGTATTTGCACGAGGAAGGATCGCCATATAGGCAAATCTTCAGGGTGTGATCAGCGGTCGAGCATGCATAGAAAAATGGAGCACCTTTAGCTAACATACCCCAATGAAATATTTCTCGCCCACTTTTGCTTGGAGGAACGCCTTGATTCTGTTTGCAAATAAAAACAGAATGTTGAAACGTAATATTGAAACCAACGTTTAAACAAACAGAAAAATGACAACAATGCAGACCCACGCACTGCAGAAATCACTTTGCAGAGAAGTAGGTGTCCAGCGCTGTTTGGGTATCCTCATGACTTGCCAGACAAACCGACGTGTCTCCATAAAGCAAGCAACGTATGTACGCCTGCGTGTGTGCGCATGTGTGTCTTCGTGGGTGCTTGTGTGTGTGTGTGTGTGCGTGTGTCTTGTTAACGCGATTCTCTGTGTTACCACAGAAGCCAGACGAATGGTACAGCGTGAGGGCGACGCCATGCCGACAATTCTGTTTTGAATCCCGCAAGCAAGCGTTAGAACCCATTCCATTACGCCCCGGGTGTCAATTTTGTAGCGATGCTTTCTTTGATGCTATTCCTTTTCCTCGTTTTCGTGCTTCGTCGGTGGCCAAAACGGCGCTCCGCCTGCGTTATCAGTGGGATTCAGCCAGTCGTGAATGGGAGATGATAAGCGTGGCCGAGAGTACAGTCGAAGGTAGCGTTACAATTTCTCGACTATGGATTGAACCCAGCAGAGCATCTTGCTAGTGTGATGTGCTACGCAAGTACGACTGGCGAATTCGGGCCCAGTGCAGTTTGCAGTTTGGACACTCCCACTAGTGACGCACGAGAAAGATATAAACTAACGTGCGCATGCATGGTGTGGCTCTTGCTACGTGACGCCGCGGTAGTCGTCTAAAAGAGCAACAGTTGACGTTGCCATGAGGGAGACACGCGGCCCCCATGTCATTAAATTTTTCCCAAGCGAAAATTGGGAGCCAGTACCTTCTAGAATAGCGACGTTACTAGGCCGGCACAAGATGGCGGTCTATGACTAGCGATGCGCAACACTGATACTCGGTTCGAGACTACCCTTTCCGATCTGTATCTTCAGTTTTATAAGCACACATCTTCCAGCGAAATGTGCCTGAGTACGCCTAGCATGTCCATAACCTTCTAAATATGAACAAATTAAAAAAAAAGTCTGCAAGACTTCGAGGTGGTTCAGAGTTTGACTTTTTTTTGCCGTACATAGGTTCGTGTCACCGTAAAACTGTTGTTGTTTATGCACTAAGGAAAAGGAAAAAAAAAGAAATATCATGGCCAACGGGTACTGCCCAATACAATTTTAGTTATGCAAGGACGGCAAGATAGCAGAAACCGCAAACGCAATTTGTGACTAACCTTCTTCCTTGCTCGCATCATTTGCACTGTACTCCGAGTACAGTGCGAAAGATGAAGTGTAGCATCGCTGACGCCAGCGATACCCACGTAGCATTCACCGAAGATCATTGGCCTCCGAGACAAGTTTTGCAGAGGAGGCATGTTGGCTATATGAATAAAGCTCTACGCACCTTCATAGGCTATTCCGAGCTATAAATACAGGGTGTCCCAGTTAACTTGGACCATGATTTTAAAAATACACAAGAGCTCTAGAGAAATAGTACTTACTGCATAGCAGCCGTAGTTGTATGTACTTACGGCCAGTATCTTTTAATCACCAAGTATTACATAATTATTTACTCTTAATTAGCTAACCTTTAAATTATTGCCTGAATCGCAAGCATATCAATTACAGAGTTGTAGGGCACCTCAAATAACCTCCGAATCAAGCATTTGTTTAGTGCTCAGCTTTGCCTTGTTGGTTTTTTTGAGAAAAAACAAAAGCACGCGAAACATCCCAAATACAAAATAGATACGCGCTCGCGCGCGCTACTCAAGCGCTCCCAAGCGAATAGCCAAGGATACACGGCTTTACTAGCGGCAGCAGCACGATACAGGGCTCCACGCTATGTGATGGTCGCGGCATCAAGAGAACACGCCACTGAGGCATTGTTAAGCGTAGCGAAGCCTTGTACGATGCGTCGATAAGAGAGTGCAGTCGTATATGTTTCAATGGTTGCTTGTAGGCGCTTGAGGAGCGGCGTGCGAGTGCGCATCTATTTTGTATTTCGCGTATTTCGCGGGCTTTTGTTTTTTCGTGGAAGAAAACAACCAGGACCACTTCAACACGAAATAAATGCTTGGTTCGGAGGTTAGTTAAGGCGCCCTACAACGTTGTAAATAATATGTTTGCGATTCAAGCAATAATTAAAAGTTCGCTAATTAAAATCAATTAACTAAATAATACTTCACGATGAAAAAAATACCGGCTCTAAGTACATACCACTGCCGCCACTGTGTAGTCGGTACGATTTCCCTAGAGCTCTTGGGTTTTTAAAAAATCTTGGTCCAAGTTAACCAGGACACCCTGGATATATGTGCACTCAAGTTTCCTAGCTATGACGCTAGTTCTCATCTCGCATGCGACAGACCCAGACTCGATTCTCGGATGAAGTGCTTATTTTTTTGTATGTTGCTACACAATCACGGCATGCGTCCGTTCCCTTAGCATACTTCAGATTTCAAAGAAAGAAGGGTACTCACACATAAACAAGGCAACTGTTCGATTTAAATCTGCATAACAGCCCGAAGAAACAGCAATGGGCGCACAATGATTTGTCTTTTCGCTCATAGAGAAACTGATTCAATAATTTCATTAAGCACATGGCAACGTCTTGAAAATCATGCTACATAAAATATTCATGCTATCTTTAAAATCACATTATTTCCGACGTTCGGAAATAAATATTGACGCAAAATATGTTTGCACCTGATGACACGGGACCATTAAGGCGAGAACGACGAAGTTCGTGGTTGCGCGCGCGCTCTCCGAGGACCAGCCATCGCAAAAGGCAGACGTTTTTTGCCGGTCTGTCCGTGGTAAACTGTTTTAGTTGTAATAGCTGGGTGACATTTCTGGTGGAGGCGCTGTGTACGGTCGATGTCAAGATCTCCGGAGCATACCCCAGACCTACTATACTTACGTGTGCCAATTATTGATCAGAAGGACATGCTTGAACGAATGGGTGCTTTGTACAAAATCGTCAAAATCGTTTTAAGATCACTTTCGGAGTGTTTCATCAGCGAGCGAAGTGTTGCAAAAAGCGCTCAACAAAATATGTGACGGCCTTTACCGGGTGCGTGTTTACGTGGGCGATGTGCTCATTTGGGCGGAACCCAAATCTGCGTTTACTGGCCTAAATGTTCAAGCAATCCTATTCTCCAAGCGCCGAAAGCAATAAAACTTCGTGCATATACATGATCATTGGCACTTGCTACACTAGTAATGCAACAGTTTGTTTAATGTTATCAAAATCTGAAGTTATAAGGTCGTTTGTAGCAAGGATGAACAGTAGGCAAATGCATGTACGAACCATTATTCACGAACTGTGTGAACCCACATGCTTGCAGCTCCCATAGGCACTAGCGCCTGAATTTGCCTGAGGAGGAGGAGGAGGAGGAGGAGGAGGAGGAAATAACCTTAAGATGTGTCCTGCGAGTTGGTGGGGAGGGCCAAAGGCCCCGCTCAGGTGGCGGCCAGGAGTTCGTGGATCCTGGCGACATCCTCGGCCGACTGGAAGGCCCGCAGTTGATCCTCGAAGGCAGCGCTGAGCAGCGCGGCCTCCCAGCGCGCGCGAACGCTGTTGCTAGAGGCCACGTTCTCGTTATTGTTACATATCCCTCGGCCTTCCCATAATATATGCTCCAGAGTGGCTCTGGATTCACATTTGTTGCAATTGTCCGTTTGGTATATATCCGGATATATGATGTGGGAGAGCGCAGGATTCAGATACGTCGTAATCTGTAACTGCCGCCATGCGACAGACTGCTTTTTGTCTATTTTTGGTGAGGCCCCGGGAATATGCCACTCTGTAACCTATAGTGTTTTGCGATGTCAGTACATCTGGTCATTATGTCCTCCCACTACCACTCATCTAGCACCGCCACCTCTGAAGGATGCCGAGGCGTCACTTGCGACCGCGGTTCGGTGTGTAAGCCCTCGAGCCGCGTCGTGTGCCGCCTCGTTGTTGCCGTCCTCCAAAAGGGCGTGAGCGCGTGTCCATGTCGTGTATATCTTTCTTTTCAAATCGTGACCTCCTGAAAGAAGAATGCGTAGCACCTCCGGGGAGATTCGCCAGTTGGCAAAGTTTCTTACTGCCGTCTAAGAGTCACTGACTATCACGGTTGCGTTAGTCTGAGCTACTGCGACCGCTATGGCTACTTCTTACGCTGTCTCGTTACCTGTGGTGCGTACAGTCGCGCACGTCCTACACTATTTCTTGCTATCCATTACGGCTGCCGTAAGCCACCGTCTGCGACTGTATCGAGCCGCGTCTAGGAAGACTGCGTCCTTGTCGCTGCAGAGTTTCTTCTGTTTCTGCGTCGCTCTGTTCTCTCGTCTGTCCTTATTGTGCTCTGAGTGCATGTTCTTTGGTATCGGGGGTATTAGAATTGTTTCCTTCGTCTCTTTTGGGATGTCCACTTTGGCACGATGCTGTGTCTCGTCTATCACTCGTCTATCTGGTCTATCGTGTTGTGTAGACATAACTGAAGCAACTTGTCCGTCCTGGTGCTGATCGGTGACCCTATGGCTAGTTTTTTACATCTTCCGAATGAAGCATTATAGTTTGATCTTTCCCGCGACCTTCCATTTCAAGTACGGCGCTATGTATATTATTCTACTTATGGCGAAGATCTGCATTAACCTGATCGTGTTTTTCTCTCTCAGCCCGATGTGTTTGTTTGCTATCCTTTTGATTAGCCTCATGATTCCCACTACGGTTCTCTCCAGTCTCTCCGTTGTTGCCCTTGGCTTCGATGAGAAGCCCCAGTACCCTGATCCCGTCGGCCTTGGGTATGGGTTTCCCATCGGCCGTCTTCAACTGTATCTCCTCTCTCTAAGTAAGATGTTCCCTGTAGTTGCCTGGTTTGCGACCTCTGCGAGTCGCTCTGTGCAGGAACAGCTCCGATTTCTTTGTCGAGCAGGTTAGCCTTGTCCCCTCTAGATACCGTTCAAGTGTTTCGACCACTGTTCGGACAGCTTGTTCATATTTGCTCGCCACTTCCATTTCTCACCCATAGAGTGATATCGTCTACGCATAAGGTATGATTGAGTCCCTCGACTTTTTGTAGCTTGGCTGTCAGTCCGAATAGCGCCAGATTGAATAGCGTCGGTGATAATACCGAGCCCTGCGGCGCACCTGCGCTGCATATATCGTTCTCCTCCGAAGCTAGGCCCGCTATCGTGCTCTTCGCCTTTCTGTCCGTTAGGAAATTGCGTATGTAATCGTACGTCCGTTTTCTCAGTCCTAGTTCTCCTATCCTATCTAGTACCGTTGCACGTGTTACGTTATCAAAGGCCTTTTTTAGGTCCAACGCGAGAATTGCTTTTGTTGATCTGCTCGGATCTTCTATGATCTGATGTTTTAGTTGTAACAGAGCGTCCAGCGCTGAGAAGTTTCTCCTGAGTCCTATCATCGAAGGTGGGAGCGCGTCCCAGTTCTCGAGGCAGGGGGTTACACTCGCTAGGAGCACGTGCTCCATGAGTTTCCCCACGCAAGAAATGAGAGATATGGGTCTGAAGTTCTCAATATGCACTCTTTTGCCCGGTTTAGACATTAACACGATTTGTGCAGTCTTCTATTGCTGCGAGACCTGCCCTGCCTCCTAGCGTTCGTTAATGTATTCTGTTAACTTAGGTATAGACTCATTGTCCAAGTTCCTCAGTATATTGTTCGTTATCCTGTCCAGTCCGGGTTCCCACTCGGTATTCAGTTTCTGTAGTGCTGCCCTGGCCTCTGACTCGCCGATTTCGTTGTCGAATTCATCATTTGCCTGCCCTGCGTAGTCAGGGTTTATGACGGGCATCGGTTGCGAGATGTATCTTTTCTCAATTTCCTTGAGGAAGTTCTGCTCTGTCCCTCCGTACGCTTGTATTAGCCAATCTATATTTAGCCGATGTGACAACTTCGTCCCGTCGCGGTCTAACAGTAGTAGTAGTAGTATAAGACTTTTATTCAGCCAAAAAATTACAGGCCGAGCATATATCGACCGCCTGGGTGGCCAGTCGACGCTGTTCTTCTTCACCTTCAGCGCCAAGCGAGTCGAGCCAGGTGGTGATGGAAAGCGAAGGGGGAGGATAGGAACTTGATTGCTGAGCAGCCGGGCAGTAGAATAGGCAATGGGATAGGTCTGCATAAGTAGAGGGGCAGTTGGGACAGGAGGCGCCGGAGCGATAGCGATAGAGAAAGAGGTGGGAAGGGGTAACCAGGGCATTCATTTGGATGTGCCACAGAAGGCGAGCCTCCGGCACAGTGAGTGATGGATGAGGGGGAGGGTAGAGGCGCTTGTCGAGACGAAGCTGGAGGTAAATTTCCTTGATAGTGCGGCGCAGGGAGAGTCCCCCAGAATTCTCCGAGGGCCCCGACCAGGGGATCAACGGTGCCCGGTTAAAAACGTCACGGGCGAGCTGATGGGCCCGCTCATTGCCGTCAATCCCCGAATGACCAGGGAGCCAGCGGAGGAAAACGGTGGAAGGTTGCAGTGCGGAGACCGCTCGTTCGACCTCTTGTTGGAGTGAATGGGGTAGGGTGCGGTTCTGTATGTGGCGAATGGCGGCTTGGGAGTCTGTGTGTATCGTGTACTCTGGGAGCGAGGGCAGGGAGGGAAATGATTGTAGGGCATGTACAATGGCAAGGACCTCGAGAGAGAGTGCATCCGGAGGGTGTAGGTACGGCCCACTCGTGTGAGTTTCAGGTGCTGGGAGGTGGGGATGGTAGATAGCGTAGCCGCAGGAACCTCTAGGAGCTATGAAAGAGGCATCCGTGTAGGCTACTCCCTGGGTAGTAAAGAGGGGGGGGGGGGACTGATGCTGCGCGGCCGCGTGACGACGGCCGGCATGCAGGACAGGGGACATATTGGACGGGAGGGGGAGAATGCGAAGATTGGGCGCCGGAGTGGATTTTGGAGAGGTAAAGGAGGAAACGGGAATGGGAGAGATGCCCGCCAGGGCGAGTAACCACTGACTCTGACGGGTAAGAGAAAGGCGGACAAGCTGGGAGTCACGGTGGAGAGAGAGAAGAGAACGAAGAGGATGGAAGAGGCCTGTGGCAAAGAGCTTAGCAGTGGAGGTGGTGATAGGGAGATTGAGAGCTGCCTTGTAGAGGCCCACAAGGGCGGTCTCGAGGGTGTTAAGCTGAGTGTGGGTGAAGGAAACGTAAGGCACAAAGTACAGGAACTTGTTGAGGGCGAGCGCATCGGCAACTCGGCACGCATGAGCCTCGTGGAGGCCCGAGCGCCGAGTGACCACGCGCCGCAGGAGGTGAGTTTCCGAGTGACAAGCCCTGACAGCGTGGTGTAGGGCTTGCACATTCTTGGCTGCATGCAAAGGGAAGCCAAGAACTTTGCATTGGGGGACAATAGGAATGGGAGAGCCGGAAAGGTGGAGGGAGATTAGGGCGTTGTGAGAGCGCTGGTATGAGGAGTAGTTAAGAAGGAGAAGCTCGGATTTCTCCGGAGCAGGTGACAAGCCAGCAGTGGAGAAAAGGAGTTGATGAGATCGAGGCCACGTTGCAGGGTGTCCTGTACGTGACCGGGAGAACCAGACGAACACCAGAGGGTGATGTCGTCGGCATAAAAGATGTGGTGAATATCGAAGAATGTTCCACGTTTTTGTCATTCCTATCGGACTGTCCATGTCGCTGCATTTTCCCTCCCATTGTTGTCTGCGTAGCTGCTGTGCGTACTGTTATATGTCCCTGTTCAATTTGGCTAGCCTTCTACGAAGTGCCCGGTTGTGTTTTGTTATTTCCATTTGCATTGCAACCCTGCCTCTACTTCCGACATGTGTAGAAGCTTATTGTGTAGGTTGTCTAACTGCGCCTCCGGCGGGACCGTTTTCGTAGCTGCCGCCACATTTCCCTTTAGTTTTTCACGCCATTCCTCAATACCTTGTGTCGTGTCGTCGGCTTCCTCCCTTATTTTCCTGAATTTGTCTGAGTTGACAATTTAAAGGCTCTACCCTCTTTCTTGCTAGGGCTGGCCCTTATCATTATCTGTAGTATATTGTGACCGTTCCCAAGGTCGTGTTCGGTATTTTTCCACTGCGTGTCCTCTATGTTATTGGTGAATGTTAAATCTGGTGTCGAATCGCCCGAATAATTTTTTTTTTGCAGGAAACTTGATATGCAGGTGCGTCAGTGCATGATTATGGCGTGGCGTGTCATATGAGCCTTGGAAAACTCATAAGCGCTTGTTCAGGCATATTCCTCGTAGCATAAAAAAATGTGTTAGAAGCCACATCACGATGACTTACACCAAGAAATACGAACATGAACTATTCAGTGACCTAGGTAGGCGGGAAAACGGCTAGATAGGGACACGTAAACACAGCCCCCCGAGACGTGTGCGATGTACCTTAAAGGGAAGCTGAAACACTTTTCGAAAAAAATGAGTTCTCTGCGGCATTCTACAGTTTTGAGTCCCCTGAACACGAATATCTGGTTCAAAAAGGGCGGAAACAAACGCAAGCGGCTGTTTTTCGAAGAAAACGCGCACCAGCGCCTCAGGGCATCGCGCGAACGCCGCTGTTGCCCGTGATTGGTCGGGGCCGCTGTGACGTCGTTGGCGGTAGTCGCCGGTCGGCGCCGCTGCATGTCTCCGTTTCAGAGTGTAGCACCATTCCTTTCTCTCTGGTAGCACGCGGTTCTGCTGTTCTGGCTTCATAGCTGAGTTGCAAGATGGAACGTTGTCGCTGTCTCCGATAGCTTGTATTGTCCCCGTACATGTTTGAACCCACAGCCGATATGGAAAACGATGGCGGCAACAGAGTCAACGACGATATTGAGTGTGCCAACAGCGAGAGCGATGTGTGCACCTTCTCGCGCGCTGGAAATCTTAGCTGGCACGTATGTTTTTTTTTTTTTTTTCATGTAGCTGCACGTTGCAATGACGGGAGAAAAAATTCGCTAATGTGTCACTGGGAACATGCTGCTGGAAGAATGCCGAAGCACTAACTTCTCATTAGATTTACACGGGTGCAATTCCGCGATGTCAAGCACCTCGCCGCTGCTTGTCTAAAGTCCCGTGGTTTTTTCAGCGTTGATACACGATCGCGAACATAAGTGCCGCGTTTCAAAGCGCGCACATGCAGCGCTGTGAGGTACAGTCATGGAAGTTGCTTATCATACACATCCAGAGATGACCAGAGGTATTATATGTGCAATATTCATACTATGGTTCGACGACTTTGCGAGTGTGGCTCGATCAAGAATCGGTATGCGTGCTCCATGCTAGTGTTGACATAAAGATATTAGGCAATTTTAGCACCGCCGTGTGGTAAACACAATAACTGAACCAAACGTCGAATGTCACTAGGCAAGCCTACACTCCATTTGATACCTCAGGTGCAACGCTGTGGAAGCTACGCTCGAAGTCCGGTCACCAAAATTTATTACTGCGCGCGTTTCCGTCTATGCTTCACAGCGTGCAAGCGGCGTTTGCTCGCGCGAGCATGCACGTGAAGCTGCCGCGACGGGCTGCGATTAAAAAATACCGAAAAGAATTTTTTTTTTTTAAAAGAACGTGTTAGCAGTCGTTTAAGTACACGGATGGTTTCTATGGGTAAATTCTTTTTTTTTTCATTCCGAACTGAGCTTATACCTCTGTCACACAAGCACGCAAAAACTCTTTTACCTAAGCGGTCCTTTACCGAGTTGAAAGACCTCTAATTAAAAGGAGTTGCGCTGCAGACACACGGCGCGGGCGATCTCCTTTTATCGTTTCCTTCCGAACACGCTATGGAAAGCATGGCGCTAGATTCTGAAACAAAACCAGTTAGAATAAACCAACGTATTTCAATATAGAAATTAGAAACGTACTATAATATGCTTGTTTTAGTGAATTTAGATACAGTTTATTCGAAAAGGTTAAATTAAAGAAGATTTAATAAGGTAGCTTCAAGAGTCTTCGCAGAAGTAGCAAATTTTACATGTTCGTCTAGCAACCTTGGGCCACTGTTTACATCGGAGTCAACATGGAGGTCGAGAATATGGGGGACTGCACGGACACGAAGGAAAAAGTCGAAATAGCATGCATTTTGGCAAGGATTCTTGCTGCAGAGAGCGAAGCAGACGCCGCAAAGGCAGTCAAAGACCGTATTAAGCGGCAGTTGCTACTCAACGGGTGTACATTTTATGCCTTGGCGCTTCCCACGAGAGTCTGCAACCGATCGACGTGGGCTTTCATCCGCCACGAAAAGTGGTTCGAGGAGACTGTGCCTCACCTCGGTGGCCACAACTTCAAGCAGTCGTTTCGAGTGAACCCCTCAACGTTCCGGTTTCTCGTGGAAAGTCTGCGCCATGTGCTCGAAAAACAAGTTACCAACATGCGTGACCCGATCACTGCGGAAAAGCGTGTCGCCATTGGCCTCTACAAATTGTGCTCTTCTGCCGAAGATAGAACTGTGGCAAACCTCTTCGGCGTTGGGCGCTCATCCGTCAACGTCATTTACAGAGAGTTTTGCGCAGCTGTTGTCTCTGTGCTCGAAAGTGACTGGATCAGAATGATTACTGAAGAGGAAATGCCTAGGCACATCCAAGAGTTCGAAGCCGTGTGCGATTTCCCTCAAGCTGTCGGTGCCCTTGATGGCTGCCATTTCCCTATTTCGCCTCCAAAGAAGTACGCCACCGACTACTACAACTACAAGGGTTGGTAAGTGGCCACGATTTAACTTATTTCATGTAAGTGTTCTGTTTGGGCCCATTTTTATAGTAGTAAAAAAAAGTAACTGACTGACCCATATTTTATTGCTAAGTAAAATGTTATTCAATTTTACCAGCAGCTCTTAAGAAAACGCGTAATTTGGTTCGCAGTCTTGCAGTGTTTAGCAGCGACAATTTTAATGCGACGACGAAAAGAGTTCTCCGCAGGACTGCAACTCCTATACGATGTAGAGTACGCTAACAGCGACCGGTTGTGGCATTATGTGAAATAATGTAATCCGAGCTGCACTCACAGCTATTAATAAAAGCAAACTGTAAAATCGCATCACAGTAACTAAAGGCAGTGAACTCAGCAGTGCCATGCTGCACTAACCTTTATTCACTTTGCACTTTGTTTTTTCTTGCAGGCACAGTATTATCCTACTAGCATTGGTCGACCACAAGTATCGATTCAGATACTGCAATGTCGGTGCCCCAGGACGCTGCCACGACGCACATGTGTTTGGTGTTTCACGGCTGTCGAAGATTGTCAACAGTCCCCTTTTCAAAGCACCTGTTGCCGCAGTGGGTACCACAGCAGTCCCACCGATAATATTATGCGATCAAGCATTTCCACTAACCCCAAACCTCATGAAGCCATTTGGACACCGAACTGTCATCAGTGAAGCTGAAAGGAATTTCAACTGTCATTTATCTGGAGCAAGGAGGATAGTTGAAAACGCATTCGGAAGGCTAAAGGCCCGGTTCCGTTTCATTGCGAAAAGAATGGAGTGTTCTGTTGGCAATGCCCGTTTGGCTATACGAGCATGCTGCGTGCTCAATAACATTTGCGAGCACTTCAACGACAGTGTCCACCCACAGTGGTTAAGTGAGGTGCAGCAGTCCAATGCTACATTTCCACAGCCATCACGCAGAACAGAAGCTGAAATTGGAAATGCATCCGCCATCAGGACAGCACTTGTGGAATATTACAAGCGAAGGAACTGAACGCAAGAGTCCCAAGAATCAGCAACAATTGTGGAACACCATGTCAGTTTTTACTAAAAAACTTCAACATTGCATCTACAAGTTTCTCTTGCAACTTGAGCCCCTCTTTACGGAGATCCATTTCCATTTTGTGCGCATCAGCAAACTGCTCTCTCTGCCGTCGCTGCTCCTCAAGCATCCTTTCTTGAAAGTCGCCAGCCGGTTGCCTTCTCTTCCTGCGGGCACATTCGGAACTGCCACTTGCGAGGTTCCTGGATTCAACCTGTTGTACTGGCGACTCGGAAGGTGAACAATCTTCGGCGACGTCTTCACAAGAAGCAGAGCCGGAATCAAGCATGTCGAAGATCAGCTGCGTTTGAAGAAGGGATCCGAAATACATTGACCACATTAGTTGATGTGTGAAGCGGTAAACAATTAGTTCAGGGTTTTTACTTGCAAGAGAGCTGCCTCTCCTTGCGTGTATGTATTCACGTTTTTTTATTTTAGAGTCTGCATTTTTTTTATTCTCCAAACAGCGCACTGCCAAGCTTGCAAAATGAACAGCGCGTGAGCACAAGCAGAAATGAACCACAGTATTAACAAGAGCAGTCCGCTACACTGCAGGGTTGTGCAGATTATGGGCTTGGCAGCACAGCTGATGCTACATTATGTCTTGAAATTTAGTTGACTGTAATAAAGCATATATAGTCTCCACTATGCATTTCTTACTTCTTCGACGGAGGCAGTGCTGCTTGTTGTGCTCTCGCTGCACCCAGCCTCTTCCATTAAAGATGTATCGTGAACAGGCAGGGATCCTAGAAACCTATGGACTTCGGAGAAGAATGGCCAGCTCGGCGGTGATGACCCTGTTGTCATGTGTTTCAGGCAGCTCCTGGATAAGAAAACGAAAGAACTAAAATTTTATATACTCAAAATGTAAAGATATACACAGAGCAAAACGTTTGCCGATAGATACAAACGCGACTTGATGGTACAGAAAGCCTGAGAAGCGAAGGTAACCCTTTTTACTCGAAAAAATTTAAAGTTTCTCATGTTTTCTTGTCTGAGAACAACGCTTGCGCATGGTCCGAGAAAAATGCAAACCGTAGTCACATCTGCAGAAATGAAAACATGCAGACGACTTCCTGCTTCGTATTATATGTTGCCGTGAGAAGGCGTACAATATAATGTGAAATGCGCCTGTCCATAAGTTAAGGTTCCCGTTATCTTGTGACGAACGAAATCATGCTATTGACGACCTGCGCGGGTTGTCATTCTTCGCCGCATGTGAAGGCGAATTTGCGTTTACTCAGACCGACTCGCACTGTAAAGGAATTGCAGAAACAGCCTTTAGCGCGTCGTCGACTTTCGTGTGTGCAGGGCGCAGTTCAGCCCTGCAAAATTCGACGCTAGCTGAAATGAAGGGTCTCTGCCTTAAAACCTTCGTTACTACGGCTCCGTCCGCTAGATTAGGGTTCCGTCGCTGCCTACTACGGAAACAACGTTCGATGCTGAGGTCGCGACACCACAAACGAGAGCTTGCAGCTTGCGACCACAGCCTGAAGCCGCTTCAAGGTAAATTTAGCGCTCACAGCTTACTGCTGTGCTTTGTCTTACCTGTAGGTCTGTCCCAGGTTCTCTATCTTGCTGTGCACTTGCGCCTTTGTGCGAGGTACACCCATGCTCGTCAATGCTTGTGCAATGCCATCGTAAACGCCTCCGTTGTGCTTCTGCGCACGCAGCGAGGGCAGGTTGTCTTCCCATAACTTGATTAACGCCCAGGTGTCTCTCTCCGACCACTGTACCCGCGGTTTTCTTTGGCGTGCCGGAGGCTGTTCGTCGGTACCGCTCGCCGTAGCCATGGTCGCAGAAAATGGCGCGAATTTGCATCGTCTGTTAGCGTCACGTGATATTTTCGAACTGCTTACGAGAGTGCCGTGCAAAAAGTGCAAAACTGCGCCTACTTAAGGTTCAACGAAAGACAAAACCCTTTTTTGTGATGTGTACACTTGAAATAAAAATGCACTTTTGCTTCGTTTCTTTATTGCATGATAATTACTGGTGCCCACTGCGTTGGAGGCTACGCCTTTCCAGCCGTAAAAGAGATCGGTGATCTCCGGTTTCGGAAAAGACCGCTTCTGAAAAAGAGATTAAACTTTGGCGTGTGTCTGCGGATGCAACTCCTTTGTGTGAGATGTCTTTTTCTTCAAATGCCTTTAAAGTGCTCGTGTGACAGGGGTATTATATATGGAAAGCTTTCTGAAAAATCGGGTCAAGAAACACCGAACGTTTTCTAAGTGCGAACGCAGCCACTGCAAGAAGTATCTCAAGCCTCCGCAGCGTTGCACCTGATGTATGAAACGGAGTATAGCAACGCTAGCAACAACGCGTTTTCGCATTTGTCGTAAGGCTATCCGGCTACGCTAAAACTGTGTTACCAGACGTTAATGGCTGCAAATGTTCGTATTTCTCCAGTGCATCAATGTGGGCCTAATCACGCTTTCATTAAACTAGGTGCACCTGCATGTGCTGCGTATTGATGGAAGATGAAGAGAACTGCTTGTGCTGCCAGGTGGTGCAAGAGATTAGGAAAAAACAGAAGCGCACGCAGTGCGTAACAAGTTCAAGACAATTCAGGACTGTGTGCCTCAGCAGGGCAGCACTGGAAGTGGCACTTGCCCAGAAAGGAGTCGAACCGGCTGGACAAGGCAAGAAGTTTACACACAGGTGTGAAAATGATATGGCCAATGGAAAAAGAGTGATGCAAAAGCAATTTTTTTTACAGGCAGTTGAGGTATGCAGCATACCGCCAGTTTGTCTGGCTAGTATGGAAAAAGTTGGGAAAGAAGAACCGTCGAATTCTGCCAAGCTGTGTACCTGAAGTTGTTCGGGCTTCAGTCGCGCCGATTTAATTGGAATACCGATTGCCCGCATCGTTGTCAAGCTCCGATGATAGTCACTGTCGCGGAAATGGTCCGAGCACAGCGCAGTTGATTTCGTCGGCACGAACTTATCTCTCCTCACCGCACGTACCCACTGCGCTGAAGCTTCTTTTCCTTCGGGAATTTGTGAAACAACACATCGTCTCGCCGGCCTGTGTTCGCGCAGCCGAATGCTGCACAGAACGAGGGCATGTTGGGCGCCCTTGGCTGTAGGCACTCACGCAGCACAGAAGGAAAGAAGTTTACGAAAATCGCAAAACAAACGTGAGCGGCGGCGGCAGCAGATCTCTCGTAGCGTCGTTCAGTAAAGCGCAGGACGGAAAGAGGCATGCCAGCACATGTCAGCACGCCGGTCCGCAGCTCGGTTGGCTCGGTCTCCGCCCATGACGTCACTCTCGCCGGTTCTCTCCTCTGCCAACGTCCTCACCCGGCGCTCCGGGAAGCGATGGGGGCGTGTCCGCGCGGGTGATTTAGAAAGCGATTTCCGCCCGTTATATTAACAAAACGAAAAAAAAAATTTCGGAACCGTAAATTATTAGGTCTGTTCTCCCCAATCCCAGCAATTCATAGAAATTGAAAACCGTTTCAGCTTCCCTTTAAGAATGCTAACGCGAAAACAAAAATGAAAACAACAAATACACATCTTGCAGACCACCTCACATTATCGGTAAAGGTGGGAACGAAAGCGTGGCTCTACTTCTGAAAACGTATATTCCACAACTTATTTCTTCTACGAGTACTAAGCTAGACGACTTAAGCATGAAAAATGCGTCCCGGAGGCTCAGTGGCGTTATGACTTGTACGCGTTACAGAAAAAAAAAGTAACTCATAACATTTACAGCTTTTTCAAAAAATATATAATTGATTACAGTTGCCAACTGCTGCTCCGCGAACGTAATTCACCAATTATTGAAAGCTAATATACTACACCAATGTCAATTCCATCAGTACGTTTATTAATATTGCCTTCACAGATTGATCAGAAGGAGCTGGCATCACTCGTACAGTGCATCCTCGGCCACCCTTCACACGTAGCTTATCTCCAGAAGGAATTTATTTTCAGAAGCTTCAGCGGTAGTCTCCCCTCGTTTTCTTATGGAGATATCGGCAGCGACACTTGAAGCTCGCTCAATACGCACGCTCGTGAAAATGGTTGTGCTGTAACGTACGAACCCATTGCTAACGAGACCGTAGTAACCACCTCCGGAAGGTGAATGCTAGTTTCAGTTCAAGGAACATGGGCAATCCAAGCGGTTGCCGTATATTCTAAGTTAATTTTTTTTTAATTCCCTTTTTGTGAATTTTAAATTGGGCGAATCGCGGGAAGTGGTTGTCTTCGTTGCGTTCGTCGAGATTACCTCCGCTCGCCCTTGGCATTCACTCAGCGATTTCACAAGTCGGATCGCGCTTGGTCATCTGCTTCGGTTGTCGTCCCAAGTATGAAGATGCAAAAGATAGGCCACAGAATCTGGATCAAGTGTTGATGGAAGAGAAGACGCAGGGAACAAAGCATTTGAGGAAGATGGCTAAGTCGAGGCATCACATGTGTTGCACGGCTCTGTGTTGTTCTAACACCGGGAATTTCAGTTCTGCGAAGTTTTTCAGGTTTCATAATGACAGCTGGTAAGCACAAGTACTCCACTGCATTTTCTGAGCAGGTATTCATTTTGCGTGAGTAAACCAGTTCTGTGCAAGCTTTAGTGGACTGACACCGGAGCAGTGTCGTTCGACTCATTCGTCATGATGGCAGCCCATCTACACGCTGTTGGTGAAACTCCTGCACTGAAGGGCTTGTGTGCGTCTTTGTTGTGCTCTACATTTTGTGCACTCTTCACTTTGTCGACGCATACGGCCAAGGCTAAAGTAAAAAAAAAAAAAAAAAGCCATGATGTTTTATCAAATTTTAAGAGCAATTACAGCGAAAGTATGCGCGCACGTAAACTCTGGTTGCGTTTTGATGCACCAGTACTAAGATATTTTACTGAAGAAGTTTGAAGCCCTCAATTTTATCTAAATTTTGGAGCGTAGACGGTACCATATGCTCCGTTTCCTTGCTTTAGGCACAGCTTCGGTGTGTACGAGTTTTTGAGCACATGTAATATAGACGAGGCGCAATGTTATTTGTTTTGCCGGCAAAAATCTATTTCATACATACCAGTAAAACAAGTATAGAGTATTTAATGCTAATTAAGTGCGAACTGGTAATCGTCCGTGCGTTTAAGAGTGCTATTAGGTTGTTTTTTGTGTGCGTGTGTGAATTGTGGGTTCCTTGCGTTGCTATTGTGTCAAGAAGTGTCCCAACACTCACTGTCCCTTATTGTGTATATGACTATGGCGCAAAGTATGACGACAGGCAGAATATATGCGCTTGTAAGCATCATAAAAACATGCACCCTCATTCGGCATGTAGTTGAAATAATGGTAGCAATCATAGGCTACTTCCTGGTCATGAAGACGCATGTAGCCAGTTTAAAATTCTGTGGGCCCTTACTTCTCATACTGTCAACGAAATACACCTATTGTATTCTGCCTTCTTTCTGTAAGCCACAAAATGTGTTGCCGTCATAACATATGTTATAGTCAAGTTCCGTGTGACCAGCCAGTTATGGTTAATTTTCGCATTGGTTTGAATCTTTTAGAATCTGTGTTCGCTAATTATGCACAAATTTCAGTTGTGAATGAAAATTGCATCTGCAGATTGACGTTTTCGCACTGCGTGGAAGTCAGTCCTTTTCCAGTATGGAATAAGTGAATAAGAACAAAAACGTTCAACTTTTATTTGTGTTGATATTCGGCTGACTGAGAAATCGGCCAGCCTTAGTTGATCCACTTCACAACACGCGAGCAAAATTAACGATTGATGGTGCCAGGAACATATTTTCTTTATACTGCCCACCACCATATCGGTGGAATAGTTGAACTGCAGCCCTAAAATTAACCACCAGTTAGAAATTTCAAAGCGGCTACCTTCCCGAAATGACGAAATGTAATATATTGCCAGTGAATATTGGTAGTGAACGACGGTTTGTTATTAAATATTTTTCGTTACACATGCTTGGCACTCGTCTGTACTAGTGCTGTCCCAGTGCTTTAAAAATAAATCGAAGCTTCAACTTTAAACGCGGCAGAAAAATAAAGCGCTTCGTAAACACGGCACACTTCAGCGGTTTCTGCTCCGCGATTTGACCAATGTCGCCACACGGGAAGCGGACGCGCAAGATAGCACGAACACAGCCCGCTTGCATGCGAAGTGGGGAAGGAGGCAAGTCTCCTCCTCCCGGCGGCACGCTCTCTAGCTCTACTCTCTGACCTCTTTAGTGACGTCAGTGAGGCATTGTTTTCTTTCTGAAATATTTCCAGTTGGGATATCTAGCAACCGCCAGTGGTGGAAGCGGCGCTGCCACCGCGTATTGGCATTGTACCGACTGTCCCAAGGGAGGTATAGGGAGTTTCCGCCCCTTGGTAGTAACTCCAAATGCCGCTACGCTCGTGCGTGGGTCATTCACGAAGTGTAGCGCTTCATTATTGCTATAGTTAGAGGAAGGCGCACGGGACAGGACTAGTGAAAAAATTCAATATCTTTCACATGAATTCCTTGACATAAACGTTCGATGTGAACAGCGCTATCAAGCCACAGAAACACCTTTTCAATTTATCGCCCATCATCTGGTGGACGTCTTTTCGACGCCCTTCACTGTTTAGCCATTTATACTTGAACGACAAAGTAATAGACTCAAGAAAAAATATTCAAGTTTCATAAATACGTGGCAAAATCTGCAATGTATTTTTTTATAACGCTGCGTATCATTCAGCCTTGAAGACACTATTTAACTTTTACAGTCACAGAAACGAGCGTATATGACTTACGTATTTGTAAAAAAAGATACAAACCTATGTCGTCAAAGGTCAATGAATTGTCTACATCCGAGAGCCATGCATAGACCGAACTAAGCGATAAGGCGGTAAGAGCAGCAGCTCTTACCGCCTCTGGAGGCCTCCTAAAAGTGCTTCGAGGGTGAGAGAGAGAGAAACGTAAGGTGAGAGAGAAGCTGAGAGGTCACACTTCCGAGCGAGGTGTGAAAATCTGCAAGTCCACCATTTTCATGTGGACGGGGAGCACCTGCAGGTATTGTGGAAAGGAAGCAACCCATGAACCCTGAGACATTGCTGTTCCCGCCAAACGTAAGTGTCCAAAGCATGCGCCGGCTGCGATAGCTTGTTTCGTAAAAATGTAACTGATATGTTTTGGTTACTGAAAAAAAATAATTGAGTTATAGTGAACTTTACCGGGTCAAAGAACACCACTTAAATTACGAGATCACTAAAATGCCTTATCGATTAGCATTAACTATTATAATATTTATTAACGTACAACTCTGATGCTCAACGCAAGGTCGGCGTTTAATTGCCGGGCGCGGTTGGTGCATTGCGAGGAGGGCGAAATACCAAAATCACTCCCGTGGTGTGACTGAGGTGCGTGTTGAACAAACTGATGTGGTCAAAATTAAGTCAGATTACCCGGCTGTGGCACCCCGCATAGCCTACTACGAAGTATTGGAAAGTTAAACGCCTTAATGTAATTTCGAGGTAAATTCAGTTTGTGCGGCAAGCAAGCGCCTGGCTGCACGCAATGATGAGCGGCACCTGCTGTTGTCATTCGCTTTAATATGTTTCTACAACACACGTGGAGATGTGCTGCGGCAATGGCTACAGTATATATTTCTTTTTTAGCGCACGCATTTGAATGCGCGACTCGTGGCAGACGCGGTGACGCGGAACAAGCGGGTTCAATGACACAGGCAGCTGCTATGGCGCCGGCCAAGTAAACACTCAGATATATTCTTTTCTTCCTTCTACTGTAGTTATTATTCAATTTGTTCTTGTATAATGCGTGCGAATACATTACGTAAGGAAACCAAGAGACAAGTTCAGTAAGTTTCACGAGCCCTCGGCTCTTACAGTGGAATCCATCGGCGAAAAGTAGCAATGATGGAAAAGCCTGAAGACGAACGAAAAATACAGGTATATGCATATAAAATGCAGGTTAATTAAATTATTGTAGCCAGACACTGCGAGCCATAGCAGTCAACTGCAGTTTCGACAGTTTAAAATGCAGAGGCTGATGTAGGCAGCATAACTTAAGGCACACAATAAAGTAAAAGTGAGAACCGTGGGAACTATGAACCCTGTGTACCCTTATGCGAACCGTACAAGTTGATATACATCAACTATTACGAAGAAATACTACGCCAACATTGAATAACACTATCAAGTTAGCGCTCAAAGAAAACAGGGGTCTACAGTGCCTATGTTCAGCATGCAACCGTAAGTTTTGTTATTGCTTTGATAAGTAATTTTCACGAGAGGATAAAGGATGAGTAGCATCGCCGGGCCAGTGAGCACATTACTGGCGGCGAGCATTAAACCCCTCAATCTTCCAAAAGTAGTGCCATTCTTAGATCTGTACCCCAGCCCGCACTCCCCTCTGTTTCGTCCTCGCCGCCTCCTGTCGCCCCAGCCTCCTCCACTATCCCACTGGCCAATCCGTGTCACATGGGAGCACGCGTTGTGCTTTTGTATTTTTTTCTTTCGAGCACGCTCCGACAGCCATTGACGACCCATTACAACGAAAGTAAGCGCAAATGGATTGAATTAGTGCGCTAGCGGACCAAGTAAAGTGCGTTATGAAAGCGAACTTCATTGTGACGCCGTGCTGCTGCACCTTCGGTGGCCGCAACCGACAAGGCGAATGCAGAATGCTTTTTTGTTGACCATCCGGCGAGCGCTACGCACAAAGAAAAGCGTGGATGCACAGCCTCGGGCGGGCTGACTTTAACCCATTAAAGACCAGCGTGACCATATGGTAACGTTTGTCTGCACAGTGGATTTCAA
Organism: Dermacentor andersoni; assembly: GCF_023375885.2. Classification (NCBI taxonomy): domain Eukaryota; kingdom Metazoa; phylum Arthropoda; class Arachnida; order Ixodida; family Ixodidae; genus Dermacentor; species Dermacentor andersoni. The sequence goes on along the minus strand of NC_092816.1, from coordinate 194,757,565 downwards.
TTATTTAAGATTGACAAAACGGCACCAAAATCACCTTTGACATGCCGTTAGACAGGTGAGAGTTCCCTTTATGGATATCAAGTGGCAGCAGGTGTCAGTCGTTTTTTAGGAGCCCCTCGCAAAGGCGGGAATAAGTGTTGCTCTGCGAGTAGCGTCACCATGCATCACTCCAAGGGGAAATGTGCTTTTTTTCACTACTTGTTTCAGCAATAGTCGGATATCCTTACCTCCATAATGCTCTTTCAATATGTGACCTTCGATGATCATTTGTGAAAGATTAATGTTTGAGTTATACATGAACGAGCGTGCTATCTTGCGCGTTGCCATATGGTCACGCTGGGCCTTTAGGCTGCCTAAGTTTTCATTTGTTTTAAAAACTGCATTCTCATCTCTTGCACGGCTGCTGGCGCGTTACCACAGTGGTTATTTCTTATTTTATTGTCTGAATAGGTTGATGTTGGAATAAATAGCGAATGTACTCGAAGAAGACGAGGACGACGCGTCAGTGAATTATATCGACCCGCGAGAGGGTAGCACCTATTCGGATGAAGAGTCGGCCGATGAAGACTAAGGTGGGCTCATTGACAATGTAATCGGGCGGCAGCTATAAGCTGGCGCTGAAACTGTTTTCTCTGACGGACGCCGCATTGGTGGGTCCGACTCGGACGATGACGACACCGGCAGGCAAGGTGATGGAACATGAGAGGTTTCTTCTGCTGTAGTTGATGCGGCCATTCCTGCGAAATTATCCACTGCTTCTAAGTGGAGGAACGGTGATCTCCAGAAAAGTCTTGGCATATTTCCCTACCCAAACTTCGCTCCTTACAGGGACTTTTCAGCTGTTGAGTTGTTCGAAATCTTTTTTGAGGAAGCCGTCGTGGAGCTGCTAGTCGAACAAACAAAAAAGTATGCGTTATTTTTCAATATGCCCGATCCGGAGGTTACCAAAGAAGAATTCGGTTTTCTTGGGGTGCTCGTTTTGTCCGGCTATAACACCTTGCCAGGGAAAAAGTGCTATTGGCACGGCGGCTTGGATATGTGCAACACGATGGCCTACAATGCTATGCGAAGAAATCGCTTCGTACAGAAAATGCGATTCCTGCACTGTGCGAAATGCAAGCCTAACGCTTAGTAACAAGTTGGCAAAGTTCCGTCCATTGATGACACTATTGAAAACAAGGTTTCTGGAGCATTTTCAACCTGTGCGTCACCTGAGCTATGACGAAAGTATGATCGAGTATTATGGTCGTCATAGCTGTAAACAGTTCATACGCGGAAAGCCTATCCGCTTCGGGTATACAGTATGGTGCCTAAATGCCAAGAACGGATACCTTGTGAACTTAAAAGTGTATCAAGACAAGCAGGGGATCCCGGAACATCTGAAAAATATGAAAAGAACTTCGGAAAAGCAGCGGCGCCACTTCAAATGCTGGATGAACTCGCAGCAGAGACGCACGACGTTCCTTTCTTTTTCTATTTTGATAATTTATTCACAGGCATGCCGCTACTCAGGCATTTCAAGGCACAGGGCTACGATGGCACGGACTCAGTGAAGCAGAACCGTGTTCCCAAAGAGTGCCAAAGATCGCTTGACCACAATTCCTCAAGCGCCAACCTCGCGGGCACGAAGAGCCCGTGCTGAGCGACAATGGGATAATTGTTGTCCGCTGGATGGACAATTCTGTAGTAACGATCGTAAGCACCATTCACGGCGTAGAGCCAATGTCATCTGCAGACAGCTACTCTCGTGTTCAGAACAAACAAATCAAGGTGGCCCGCAAAAAACATTGTTGCTCAGTACAAGTTTTATGGAAGGTACGGACCAGATGGACGCAAATGTAGGCGCCCACAGGGTTGTAATCTGTGGCGAAAAGTGGTGGTGGTCGATTTTCACTTGACTTTGTGATGTATCTATCAGCAACGCTTGGGCGCTAATTCGTAGCACAGGGTTCAACGTCACGCAGGTGGAATTCCACAGGCAAATTGCACAAAGCTACGTGATGCGATGGGACAATAAGCATAGAGGACCTGGTCAACGCAGAATCCCAAGGACTGGTGATGTCCTGACTGGTACACGGTATGACCAAGTGTCCCACTTTGTTGCACCAATACCTAATGACAAGAGGTGGAGGTGTGCATGAGATAATTGCAACAGCGCAGTGCACACACAATGCACAAAGTATGACGACGGCATGTGTATTCCATGATTCAAACCATATCACACTAAATATCTGCTCGATTATTCGCTATGTATGTTTTTGTGATGTTTCATGGCTTGAAATAAATGTTTTGCACTTCGCGTATTTTGCTGTAGTGTAAGGGCCCAGTGTGACCATATGGTCACGGGCTATATTTCAAAAACTAATTAGGCAAGAGTAATAATTTGTTGCACGTGAATTATTAATATAAAGGTAAGTTAATATATTAGATTTATTTCAAGACAGCAAGAGAAAAAAGAAACCGGTCCCTAATGGGTTAAGGAGGTTGCTAAACGCGCACAGCTTTGTGAAGTGCCACGTTTCTTCATTACCTCATCTTTTGAACCTAGTTTGCAGCTGCCTCTTTAAGAAAGTGCCTGCGTATTTGTCCATGCTGTGCGCGCTTTTTGGCTCGTTTGGGTTGACTTTATTCGAATGTGTTTGCTTTGTTTCATAAGAGTATTGTTTCGCCACGAATGTGCTCGCACCTTCAGCAGGCGTGTTACATAACGACGACTTTACTTAGGCAGCTTTTTTTTTTCAGCTACACGAGAGGTTATGATATCCTCAATGCTTTTGCAAGGCTTACTAAGGCTTAATATTGCAGTCGTTTAGCTTCAATGTACGCGCGCATGTATTGATTTCGTTGGTGGTGCTTAACCTTTTTAACGTCTTAAAGCGAATAAGGATATGAGGAAGGTCATTTGTGGATGGCACCGGATAAATTTATTTAGGTCGCCTTGGAATGTTTAATGTCCCGTTTGATTGTACAATACATGGGCTGGTTAATGCCTCGTTCACGGCGCGTAATTCTCCTCGCGCGGGGGTGGTGGCGCGGCGTCAACAATACGTGCCAGGGCATGATTCTATTTCTTCAAGACATTTTATTTACTACACTCTTAAGAAAAATTACGCCCTCTTGCCACACAACAATAATCGTCATCTGTCTTGTCTGTATTTCCATTCTTTAAGGCGGCGAGCCCGGTATATCGAAGCCACGAACGGCATGCCCCTTATCAGCATGACAAAGCATTCTCGACAGGAAAGGAGTCAGCGCAGCGTTTTCAAGGAAGCAAACGCAAGCAAGACAGATGACGATTTTTGTTATGTGGCAAATATACACCCCAAATGGTGTACAATTGTTTAAGAGTGTAGTTGTAACAACATGTCATTATTTCGTATTATTGACGTCGCTTCAAGGACACCAAAGCGGCAATGGTAACGCTAAAGGTAGTACCAGGGTTGGTCCTCTGGTTGGGGCTCGCCGAGGCCTGTGCGTGCCAGGGGGGATATATGATCGGCTGTCCGGTATTGCGAATAGGAAATTTTTCATAGGAACACTCACTGCGGCGCTTGCATTATTATAATCTCTGGTGCTTACCTGAGGCCTCCGTTAGCGTTCCTAGAGCACTATTTGAGAGAAAAACGAATGTGTCGTCGCGACGAGAAAAGTACCTTGCAACAAAAAAAAAGCGCCCGGCCAGTTCTGCAACAGACCGAGTCAGTGCGAGAATCGCGAAACGCCAATGAGGAATGTCCCCGCTGGCCTCGTGCATTTCACTTCTATACCGGCTGCTACCGGACGCATCCTCAGTATTGGAGGGATCAGAAGCCGCTACTCGCACGTTTTGTGTGCAGGATTATCATAGCAGAGAAAAGGGCGGCGAAGGATCACATGCCCCCTCATAAGGATTAACATTTTTACTGCTTAATGTTAACATATTTTTATGCGCCGATTAAGTGAATGGGTATTGCATGCATCGTATGCACTCTGCGTTCCCTTACATCTCTTGGGACAAATAATTTCGCGGTTTTCAATTATGGAATACGAACGGAGTTGCCGTGGATGCTGCGCGTAGGGAAGTTATCTAAGTTAGCGTTGCAGTAGCACCACAAGAATTCGTTTTTTTTTTCTTTTTCCTTCGGGTTTAATTATGCGAGCCTGACAGCTCAGCAGACTCTGTGTAGTTGTGCTATATGCTTTTCTTGTCTGCAAGTCTCATAAGCACATTTAATAAATCTATTTGAGGACTGTTTGGTACTACAATATTAAGCCTACTATTCTCGCTGTCTCTATACCCGCCACGATAGGGGCGTCTTTGTATCTGTTTGTTTCTACGCCCTCGTTCAGTCGCGCTTATACACTCTAGCATGGATAAAACAGAACAATGCACAGTTTGACTAATCTGTGATGTGTATCATGTGTTAGTCTTCTTCATCTCCACTATATCAATAAAGCTTGTTTCTCTGTGTTTGGCCCCAACAGAGTCTGCACCAAGCACATCTTGGTCCTCATCACGGGAACTCCCACGTAGGCGAATTTGGAAGGCCTTTTCACAACGATCAAACAGTGGATCCAGAAATAGTTAGATGAGATATCAAGTCTATGGAGCACTGTGTCAGGACTGAAAAACCATCGGCCATCATTCTACGAGCACGGATGTTGGCCGAGTCATTCAGGTCCCTCGACAAAGGGATTCTTCGCGTTGAGATGCAACCTCTGACAAGCATTGACGACGCTAGCCTGAAGAGCACCGTCAGTAACGCCTTCCATAATCAGGTTCCTGTACGAATGCAAGCTTTTCCATTCCCGATTCTTGTTAGAGATCATGCTTCTTCAGCATCAAAACCTAAAGATCAACTGAATCTTATCGCGTACTTTATTTATTCACTTATTATTACCCTGAGGGCCAACGTCATTAAAAAGGGGAGTGGGTTACAGCAAATGAGAAAAAGAAACAAATATAAGCAGTTAAAATGCTTAAGTATAAATGCTTTAGATAATAGAGTTTTAGTTATAGTTTACAACGTCAGGATAAGTTGGTAGCAAACTTAGTAAAGCGCTAAAAACAAATGCGCCTAATTTACTACCCTACACTAAACAAAAAGAAAGAATGTTTCGATTACACAGTGCTAGGTTAAGTTGCTCGAAATCTTTGGTTATCGTAAATGGGAAGATGGTTCCGTTCCGTGGATGACCGAAGATGACTAGAAGAAAGTTTGAGTGTGGCATGATTTAAGACCAACTTTATAACAGTGGTCGATTCGAGGCGATACTATGGTGGCTTAAAAATGACGTCATGACGAAGTGTTGAATAATGGTATAATTTATGAAAAAGATCTAAACGTGCGATTTTGCGACAAAACGAAAGTGGGGTAAGTGCAAGGTTGGTTATCATAGCAGACACAGTTCTGTTGTAAATACGTAATATGAAGCAACCTGAACTATTTTGCACGATTTCTAATTAATTAATTAGTTTGCCAATGACAGGATCCCAAAAAGATTGCATGCAATATAACTGACCGTCTAGTGGTATATCTATACCAATCAGTATCTTCTAGTGCACATTGAGATGCACTATTCCTGCCCTCAAATAACTGATGCGGCATCGGCATGTGTTCTTGCAGTGAGTGCTATGTAGCATTTGAATTTTTCTATTGTTTTCGGTCTTCAGTGCTTGCACAACAGAGTGGTTTGTTTGTTGAATCCAAGCTTTCATGTTCGCATATGTATTTCCTAGTCTCGTTGAGGATTGCTCTTCTTGATCAATAGCCTGACTTTTTGTACAAGCTACACTGAAATGATTGATTGCAGAATCTGGTTGCGCTGCTATCTCACTTCGCCGTGGTCGCTGTGTTACATTTCACGGATGTGGGGGCCTAGTCAGTTGCATTGGAAGCAGTCTCTCGAAGTAAGCACCTGCTTCTGCATTCCACAGCGACATAGACTCATAATACACATGGACCGTAGCCGGTGCTCCCGGTTGGGTCCTTTCCAGCTGCAGCCGTGGGCAAATTGTGCTTGTTGCCTTCCTCGGATGCGATTTGGTGTTAACGGAGACCAGCGTACGTGCTTACATGGTCGGAAGTGTATGAAGTTGATAACCATGTGGGAGGAAAGGCCCGCAAAAGCTGCTGCCCAAAGTGATGCCCATCAAACCGATTTGTCCATCTTGAGACAAAGTGCGGTACCAAGTGTGAGCCACACATTAGCGGGCCCACGAAAGAAAGTAAACCTGCATGTTGGAAAGGAGTTAATGCTAAAATGCCGCTTAGTCCATGTTGCTGTGTTGGCTGCGGCAGCAGACGCCTGCGTCAGCAAGTAGCTTATCTTCAGCTGTGACTGTCAGTGCAAGCAGGTGGGGCACGCCGCCCAATCTCCTTTCGCTGGTGGCTGTAGCTCGTTACGAGGCCGCCACGTGCGACGACGAAGGTCATCGGTTTGCGAGCTCGCGGTAATGATTGTAGCGTATCTCGACAAGCACATTTTATTTCTGCTCTTGTACGAGATGCTGCACTGCTTGTCCACTGCCATTATAACCGCACGTTCTATTCACTAAATTGTGGCTTGTTTGTATGGGCGTCAGCGGAGGCTGTTTGGTCTCCTGGCAATTAGAACGCATCAGCTATACGCGGCAGCCAAGGCAATGAAGCATGCCGGAAACCCAACAGGGCAAGCACGGCGCGTAGCGTGCGTTACCGCTCAAAAGCAGCCATATTCAATTTTGCTCTAAAATAAACTTCATTTCCACTTCCTCTTTCAGCAGTGCCATCTGTAGTACACCTACGCAAGTCCCATGCGCTTCTGCAGCTTAATTTTGTACCGCTGTGGAAGCTTCAGTTTCTCTTCTCTGAAGCTGGTTATTTATTTTATGGTAGGCAGCTCGATCAGTGCTCGCGAATTGCGTGCGCTTCTTTCTGAGGTGGGATTGTTGTGTGGTTGTGTTGTGTGGTTGTGTTGTGTGATTGCTGCGTGGTTGTGTGAAAGTGTTTCTCCCTTGTATTAGTCTATTTTTATTTTCAGCGTGTCGTAGTGTAAAAGATCATGCATTTCTTTTTTTTTTCATGGTTTTCAGTGAAATCGTTTGGGTGATGAGGTAACTACCGTGGTTAGTGATCTTATACCTCTCCTGGTGGCGGGTAATACGGTTGGTCTGAGGAGAGCAATGGTTGGTCTTCTAGGGACTACTGCTGCGGACTAACAGTTCAAGGTCTTGTAGTTAGTCCTCAACGGACTAACTGCATCCCCGATGTAAGAATTCCCGAACGGGTGTTACCTAAGGAGTTCAGTTACACAGAAGAAGGTAAAATTGTAACAATGATTCGATGTGAAAAAACACTTGTTGCGTTTCGCATAAACATTGATGCGAAATCGTGCGCAATAAGGGCACTGTGCCTCATAAGTTAGTTCCGTATGTTCTGATTGCGTATGCAGGTCTCGCAGCTCCCGCACGTAAGTGTTGCTCAAACAACTGTAATTGGGCATGCTTATAGACCTGATCTTTCTCTACTAACATGGGGGGGGGGCACTAAAGGTCGAGCGAATGCGGAAAAGAATGGTGGCTGAAAACGCACACCACAATTACGCTAATGAAGTTGTTCTCGTTAACACATATGTAAGCGCCGTGGTTTGCGTCTCACATATTCCTGAAGCTGGATGCTGTGGAAGCTGTTATTGCTCGCATGCGAAGCATGCGCTGGCCCTGGTTCTCGCGTACTTAGAAACATAGACGCAAGGTTCAGCAGGCGTTCATGTTAATAATCCCGCCACGAAGACCGTGTACCGCATTGGACAGGTTCAGTAAACCGCCCTCCAATTTCAACGTCGTGTTCTCTCAATCAGTCCACGCCTGCTGATCAAATGCCAACGCAAACACCGCATGCAGCAAAAGACGAGCACGCAACCACAATGTAAACAGAACGTTGACGCGACACCGACGCGACTGGTCTGTTCACGAGGAGGACGCCCTTAGCTACGCGTGCTAACGCCGCTTTGCCCGGGGCTTTCTACCCTTTTTCGTGGATACTTCTGCAGGAACACGAACCAGCCTCACGCGATCAGGCGTTAAAAACCAAGAACTACCCACACGGTGCTTTCCTTGTACTCGGCTTGCGGTATATCCTCTATAGCATACCTTTCGCGCTGCAGTAAAACGGACTCGGCTATTCTCTGTCGCAAGCCATATCGCATTTGCCTACACACTCTCGGCAACCCGTATCTATCCTCCTTGTTTCTTTGTTTTCCCTTGTGTCCGTAATTGAGAATGTGGAAAGAGCGGACGAAAAACACGTAGGTCCCCTATCAGTGCCATCTCAGAAGCCACGGAAGTGACAGCATCTTCGAATGTGAAGAAACTAAAGCGGGTGGTCAGACAAGGGAAGAAGGGTAAGGAGGGAAGGAGGGGTGCACAAAAAATGCTTTTAAATTGCGGCGCACGTATCCAGTGAGAATAACCTGTCTAAGACTTGGCCACGGCTGCGCGTAGTCGATGCTACGGAAACAGGGATGCGAAGCGGCTTGCTCTTTGCATGCGGCGCACGTACACGCAGGGAGCAGGCGATGTAATGAAGACGCGGAGTGCTCGGGAAGGTTCAGCGAAAGCTGCGACACTCTTTCCTTGCAGTCTAGCCCAAGGCACCGGCTATGTGAAGAACTCTTTCAGTCGTATTCATGCATCCAAAGAAAAACTTTTTCCAGCGTTGCGCAGTCATCGCGGATACGGCGGAACTCCGGGCGTACTCTTTCATTGGCGTTCCTTCTCGAATTCCTCGTTTTACCGCAGCGTTTCTTCAGTGACGGGTATTTTTGTCGTTAAACAGACAATTGCTAGAGCACATTTTGTTACGTAACTGGCGTGTGTAAAGTTGAATTATCTAATTGAACGGTCACGTTCCAACACCACACGCCAGTACTATAAAAGCGTGTGCAATGAATCTGCCATCCGCTCCCCGAACTAATTTCCCACAGAACAGTTATTGTAGGCGATGCGCCTTCGATCGGAGGCCAACGGCAGCGCTGGTATCGGTTTATTAGCATGATTGTGTACACATAAGTGCATTGAAATTAAGTAAAAAGTCTCTAGACATATTAAACGTAAAATGGAAACGACGACTAGCAGAGTCCACTTATATTGGATCCATTATTGTGGATGACGGTCAGCTTCTTCCTAATGACGCAAAGCTTCGCGCCATTGCAGAATATCTTTGCCCGCACGACGTCAGGAGCTTGCAGCGTTTTCTCGGAATGATTACATTCTACATTTTTTATACACCGCTGTGGAGAGGTCGCGCTTCCGCTTAACCAACTAGTGCGCAAAGGCGGATCATCCAAGCACAACGCATTTAGAAAACTGACCAATGCATTAGCTGAGACCGCAGCTCTAAAACACCCTTACTTAAACAAGCCGTTTTTTCTGCAAACAGACGCTAGTGACTACGGTCTAGGCGCTGTTTTACTACAGGAATTCGACGATGAGTTGCGGCCACTTGCGGTCCCAAGTCACACTCTAGCGTCCGCAGAAAGAAATACAGTCACTGAGCACGAATTCCTTGCCATTGTATTTGCACTTAAAAAATTTTGACATGGAAGTTGCCCCTTTCCTTGTCCAAACAGACCATATGGCGCTTACTTGGCTGCAGCGTTTACATAATCCAGCAGGTCGCCTTGCTCGCTGGATCTTTACGTTGGAGAAATATGATTTTACCATCGAACATCGCACTGGTGCACGAAGCAATTGCTGACCCACTCTCACGTGGTGCCTTTGCCCGAGCCTTCTACCCAGGAGCCTCCTTCTCTAGTTGCTGCTGTTCACACAGACCAGCGATAGTGTAACTGGGGCAGCAGGAAGCGCCTCCTTGAGGCACAACGGAAAGACGGCCTGTGCCGGCGTGTCCTCGAACAGCTAGGTAATTCTAGTGTGCAGGCATCTACTATCGATGAGTTGGAGTCTTATGTGCTCGCTACCGATGGGCTTCTCCTTCGCGGCATTACACAACCTGAGGACGATGACGGTAACTCGGCCTTTCACGTAGTGATCCCGAAAAGTCTCAGAACTGCCTTCATTAGTTACTTCCGTGACTCCGCTATGGCTGGTCACATTTCTGGCAGAACGATTTAGCATAAGTTGTCAGACTGTTACTTGGCCAGGCATGCGGCAGAACGCTTTACAACATGCACGAACCTGTTTAATTTGACATCGAGTAAAATCACGTGGTGTTCTGCCACCGGGTGTGATGCGGCCAGTTCTTCGTCAAAGCACCTCGCAAATCGGGGCGTGTTATGTGATGGGCCCTTTCCCCGCACTTTATGGGGCAACTGCTACTTATTGGTGGTTAATGACCACTTATCCAAGTTAGTTGACTTATGCCCGCTGCGTTCACTTACTTCACGAAATATTTGGCGCTGTCTCCACGAAGTCTTTTCGCGTTTTGGTTCCCACCACAATTGATAACCGACAACACTACTTTATGAACCGCACATTGCGAAGGCGTGTTCTGCCTTCGACATCAAACACAAAAAGGTAACGCCATACTATCCACAGGCCAACATAATCTAATGCATAAAGAGAAACCTGAGGTCAATGGTCACGGCACATACAACCGATCATACCCAATGGGTTACCAAGCTCTCGAAAATGACATTTGCGACGTGTACCACGGTCAACAGATCCACTGGTTTCACACCTTCGAATCTGAACCTTGGCAGAGAAATTTCATTTCCACTCATCCATAACTTGGTACCGTCGAATTCTGCCCATTCCAATGCCCGTGTTTCGTGAATGCACGCCATAAGCCGCTAACAACCGCTATCGCTGCTGCTCGTGAGCAATTGCATAATGCTCGGCTCGGGCAAACACGTCAATATAACGCACACCGCCGTGAAGTCCAGTACAAATCAGGTGACTTATTACTACGCAGTACACATCCTTTGAGAAACTCGGTTAAAAGTTTTTCGGCGTCTTTATCACCTCAATTACATGATTCATGTGCTATGTCGCGCAAGCTTGGTAAATTATCTGTGCTCCGGAGAGTGAACGTTTTCTTATGTATGTCTCCCGCACTCTGTGTCGTCTCTGAGATCCTGAGCTGGTCACTCGCTCTGAAGCTACGGCGCTGAGCCGACAATATGTAACCCCTCTTTGTCTTTTACTAGTCATAATATTGTTGTCATGGAAAGAGTGAAAAAAGAGACGAAAAAGCAGAGAGGTCAACAAGACGACCATGCTACCCTACATTGAAGGTAAGAGAAAGGAGGAATAGAAAATTGAAAAGAGTGAGCACACCGTGCGGGCGTGAAGAAACACAGATGGACCATCGATCATTCATGTCGGTCGCATAAAAAGAACTGCACGAATTCGCGCATAGCTTTTTGCGCCAGACACAGATATGGCCACAGATCCATGTAGAGCTGGTGTGTACCTGCCCTGGGCACGAATTCCAGCACCTTTCTCTCCATTTTGCGACTTTAACAGGAAAAGACGACGAAGTGCAGCGACTGGTTGGATGGGCTGTACATCTGCTACGCACAGAAGCCCCATTTCCAGCGAAATCACCTCAACCACCAGTTACTACGTAATCATCGTGTGTATGAAGTGAGCCAGAGTCCTCCGACACCGAAATTGAGGGTATGACGAACGCGCTGCTCAATGCCGCCACGAAGAAAACCCACCAATCCTCCAATGGTGCCTTGGAAAAATTGCAAGGACTTCTTCCAGCTCTGAGGAGGACGAATAAGACATTGAGCCTTGGATCAAACTTACCAACCATGCCTTCCGTTGTCGGCTGCAGCCACGCTCGACCACGCCTCAGTTATCCCGAATGCTACCGAAGCCAGTTCTTTGCCAGAGCGGACCGCCGATGTGCAAGTCCCGACAATCCCCTTTCATGCCGATGATTACAAGTTGGCGGTTTGTCAACGGAGCGGCATGCCGCTCAACAGGGTGAGCCCAGGGAAGTTAGTGGACGCCATCACCAATGAAAAAAAGCTGCAAATTGGTTCCGCCGGATTTAAACTACGCATAGGCGAAGACCAAAATATCGGTCTTCTGAGCACTGCCATAGATAATTACATTTGATGCAATAACATATGATGTTACATCATACGTCACATCCCTCGATAACTCGTGTAAACGGGTGATAGATATACAAGTTAAAACACGACAGCTAGCCCGAAATGGTATTTGAGCGCCTTGAATATCATGGATATGAGGCGCTAACATGTACATGACTGGAAAAAATAATAGCCATGGTGATCACATTTCTTGGAAAACAGTGCCATACTACATAGACTTTTCCGGCCTTCTTCTGCGGTGCCACGTCTACACGAGGACCATGCCCCATTCCGGAACCTTTATCGAGACACGTCACAAAGAGGACTCCTGTCCGCTGCCCCCTGCCACATCCTAGTGCAGAGAGTTCGGCACTACGCTAACAACGGAGTAGCACGAGTAAAACGCTCGGTGCTCTCTGCGTGGTGGGAATCAGCCGACGGCAGCCAGACCCTGCCCGAACATATTCCTGCCATCCGTAAGCAGCCGGAAACCGTAGCAGGCCCTGAGAGCAAGCTCATCTCCGAGACCACGTGGCGAGCGTGCGGCAGCCCACAAGCTGCGATCCTCGAAAGAATGCGGAGCTTTCCTGGGGATGAGCAGTTCCAATCTGCGTTCTGGTACCACACACAGGACTTCATGGCGACGATGGCCGCCATCCTACCTCGAGCCGGGGAAGCAAGGGAGCAGTGCATGTCACGCAGCAGGTGAGTGGACCACAGGTTGTCTCTCCCAAAGCACGTTCCTTCCTTGTTGAAACAGAGCTGGCACAAGCGGACGTACCCACTAAGCGTCTTACTCAAGAGAACTCAACACTAAAAGCAGAAATCACAGACGTACACACAGAGTTCGTAACATTTAAAGATTAATTGCTAGGAAGAAATAGTGCTACCCCTATACAAAGCACTTGACCCCAGCCCCGGAGAAGCGGAAACGGGAAGCGAAGCCATCGCACACCGCCACATCAAATCCGACACCGCAATGAGCAACCGCGCAGTTCACCACACCGCAGGAAGTCACACCCGTCCAGTATGGCGCTAAACAAAACGCAGAGGAGTTAGTAGCAAATGCCATTCAGAGCCTTCAAACACCCATGCAAGCTACTATGCAACAATACACAGTGATACAACAGTCAGCAGCACAACAAATCGCCGCTCAACAACACCGTTCAAATTGTGTAACACTTCACAAGACTAGATGAACGTACTCTAGCAGTGGAAGCGCCGGAAAACCAGCGCCCCAAGAAAACAACTTACTAGACCTTAGCAAATTTACCAGACTATCCAGACTAACCGGAACCCAACCTGGTGCACGCATCACCTCCCTTTAACAACCAAGGTGGTTCCTCCTCAACATATATCGAGTAAGCGCGGGGCTGTACAGGAAAAACCGCGGTGTGTGACGGGACCGCAAGAGCAAGGGTGGATCACTGATGCATTACATCTCTGCATCAACAAGGCCACCTGAAATATACGCACTCCAAGAGACAAGCACTGACGGCCGCCTACCCACATACGTTACGTATGGCACCGATTGAGGCGACAGTCTTCACACCCTAGTCTTTGAGATGCTGGTGGCTGTTCAACACCATCTCAAGCAATCCGAACCGCTTGCCATTCTGCTTGAACTTTTTCCACAGGAATCAAAAAAGAAGGGTCCGATGTTTTTTCTAAAGATCTACTGCCGGCCGGAAAGCCAGCAAACAGTCCTTAAACAGGTTTTGTAGCAACCTACGTACGCAGTAAGCAACCATACGTTTATAATAGTACTAGGGCGACTTCAATGCAGCCCACTCCCTCTAGGTTTATACGTACATCAATTCCAGGGAAAAAGCTACTTCACAAAGTTATTCAGGACATGGCCCTCAGACGGGTCACTGACCCAAGGAATAGCACTAGGTACGGCATGGGTGTTACAGGAGATACGAACCCACACTTAACTTTCGCTGTAAACATCCTCCAAGCTTCCTGGATCAATCTAGAGGAATATTTAGGCAACGACCACCCGCTTCTACCTACCACTCTCCATGGGCTCGAATACAAAGCCAGGATAGGTGCTGCTTGCCTCACGGATGGGCCAAGCTATGGGAGATAAGAGCACAAAGAGCTACAAGTTAGCACAGCCAACAGCATCAGTCAATTAAGGACTGGATCACTCAGCTTCATCAGTGTGTGAAGGCGCACGGCAAAAATTTTATTGCTCGAAACATCCACCACCACTCCGTGCATCGACGCTCTGTTGCTCTACATGTGGCAAGCCCAGAGTAGCCTGCTGAAGCGTTGGAAAAGGCAGATTAAATTGCAAGCTCCGGAGCCTAATCGACCTAACCTCATAAGAGGACGCGGAATGGGCCGCCATGCTATGCCGATAATATTGGCTATCCCTCTGCATCAGCTTGACAGGAAGACTGAGTAGTGCCAATATGTCGAAGTTATTGAAGTACCTGATCAACCAGGCTAGCACTAAAATGGAGTTTCAACACAAAATGCCCCGAGTAATCCTCCCATTTCCACGAAGCGAAGCGGGCCTTGTTTTCACTCTCCAAGCCCGGTACTTACCCACACAACCTTCGGAGCCTTTGCCACACTACAACGGTAGCCCAGACGAACTCCTAGATCAGGATATTCATTTACATGAACCCATAGCGGCAATATGGGCTTGAGATACCACAGCGCCCCGGGAATGAACCAAATCACCAACAAGGCGCTTTTAAATCTTGATAACCGCTTGCCACGAGAAATTGTCGGTCATCTGAACAAAGTATGCGTGATGGAAGCCCTCCAGAGGGCTGAAAAATGGCGCAGGTTCGGTTTATGCCGAAGCTACGCGAGCCACCAGCCAACGAGAACGTGCGACCAACCTCCTTCTCTCCGTGTGTAGGGAAGCTCCTAGAGCACATCGTTCTCAACAGGTTACAACCATTCCTGAAGGACTCAGAGAAAGTTCCAACAAGAATGATAGGATTCCGTCCACACCTCTCAACACAGCACATCCTACTTCAGCTGAAAAAGGGTGATTCTACCAGTGGCACCCGACATCCCAACGTTTTCCTCGCCTTAGATTTAAAGGAGCGCTCGATAACGTCAAACATACAGTGACCTTACAAAGGCTTAAAATGCTGGGCTGTGGGGCGAGGAAGCATTACTATATAAATTTACTGTCAGATATATAACTATATAAGCTATATATATACTATATAAGCTTACTGTCAGCTATCCTAAAGGTCGGATACCAAGCCACAAACCCCTTCCAACTCAGTGGCAGCGGCACACCAAAGGGCGCAGTATTTTCTCATATCTTCTTCAATATCGTCCTAATCGGCCTTCCATCGCTCCTTGATAGCATCCTGGGAATCCGGCATGGCCTATACGCCAACGACATTAGCATCTGAACGTCC
This sequence comes from Dermacentor andersoni, assembly GCF_023375885.2. Classification (NCBI taxonomy): domain Eukaryota; kingdom Metazoa; phylum Arthropoda; class Arachnida; order Ixodida; family Ixodidae; genus Dermacentor; species Dermacentor andersoni. Next base: position 194,742,143 of record NC_092816.1, on the reverse strand, counting down.
ACAGGCTCAATCAGGGCATTGGAGAGCCGCTTAGAAGTCGCGGCAGACGTGGTGAGCGACTATGCTAAATCATGCGGCCTCAGCAGCGCACCCGAACAGTTGGAGCTACTCCTGGTCTCACTGCAAAAGAAGCAGGCTTCCGAATTTTTCACTGTCAAAATATAACTGGAGGGACACACCATCTTTCCGTCTCAGGGCCTAAAGATACTGGGAATGGTTTTCCAGTCGGATCGCACGAACACAGTATTAATCAAGAACCTTAAGAGAACAACAACCCATGTTACGCTCATGATCCAGCGAATAACAACAAAGGCAAAAGGCATGGCTGAAGTGGATATGCTTCGGCTTGACCAAACCTTCCTCGTGCCTGGAATAACTTACGCCGTTCCGTACGAACTATTCAACGCGACGGAATTCAAGAAAATCAACACAGTGATCAGAAAAACATAAGCAGGCTATGGGTCTGCCGACAAGTACGCTCACCTAACGCCTGCTACGGTTAGGAGTGCACAACACGGCTGAGGGGCTGATCGAGGCACGTTTATCCAGCCAGCGAACAAGGTTGGTGATTACGGAAGCGGGGAGGTCCATCCTCTTACGCCTCGGACTCCCTGCGTCGCTCACCCATACGCCGCCTCAGGCTGTGAGCTTACCTTATGCCATTGGGAGGAACATAACCGTACCTCCCATACCTCGCAACATGCACCCAGTGCACCACGCACAGCACAGGGAGGCCAGGGCCCGGCCCGTACATAAGAAATACGGGAGTCAAACCTTACAGTCTACACGAATGCGATGTCTTACCCGATGTCTTACCCGTGCAGCCCCCGTAATTGTCAACAAAGAACATCGGAGGAGCATTTCACTCCCCCGAAATAATTCCCTCTAAGTCGGGGATGCAGCCATAGCCCTGGTGCTCTCCCAAAACAGAGGCTGAAGTCATAATGACCGACTCTCAACAGGCATGTCACAGCTTCGCTAGTGGCAGAATTTATGCCATTACGCTTAGAATCACTAATCAAGAGCCACCAACGAGAACAGTCATGATTATCAGGGCGCCAGCACATTACGGTATCCCTGGCAACCAGGTCGCCAACCACGTGATTCGAGATTTTACCCACCCAGCCGATGCCGGGGAATCCAAACCCGAGCACACGCAACCTCTAGTCTCGTACCAACACATCACACAACACAAACCTAGCTAGCTCGCAGAACATACCCAACGCCACACAAGTCACTACGTAGAGAGCAGTAACGGCTCCTCATCAACTCATAGCCCCTACGCAATTATATCAGTAATGCCGTTAGTATATCAGTAATGCCGAATTCAAGTTAAAAAATGTATGTCATATCTGGGCTGCATCACACACAACGGCTAATCAGTTAACACATATAAAAAGGTAAATTATGAGGTTCTACGTGCCAAAACCCCCACTTGACTACAACGCACGCCGTAATGGGGGACTACGGAAATTTCGACCACCTGGGGTTCTTTAAAGTGCACCGAAACCTAAGTACATCGGTGTTTTCTCATTTAGGCCCCCTCGAAATGCCGCCGCCATAGCCGGGATTCGGTCTCGTCACCTCGTGCTTAGCAGTCCAACATCACAGCCAGTAAACAACCGCGGCGGGTTAACATATACAAAGTCATTCCCCTGGCTTGAGACTTTCCGGAAACCATTGAACAGAGAAGTTCACACTCATTGCCTCACACTCAGCACACTCATTGCCACACGACGACTATGCTATTGAAAATTACTTTCAAGAACTAGAGAAAGCAACCAACATAGCCAACAACGTTGTTGGATAAAACAACATAGCCTACGTTGTTGGCTTGATAGCCAACAACAAGGTTCAGAGAAAGCATTGTACAGCTCAATATTTCTGCGCTGACTTTGCAGCAACCTAACCGAAACCTACTTTCGGTGTATTATCGACGCGATGTCTTCCAGCGTGGGATCGTGTGATTTACGTTATGCAATGACTGCGCTGGGAGGATGTGATGCTAGCCAAAGTGAGTACGGTGTAAACGCGTCAATGAAAAAAAAGTACCGTAACGGGATTCTGTATTTCTGCAATGGTATGAGCGTGGTCATCGCGCGCAGAGAAATGAATGCCCTAACTCTTGACGACGGCTCACTGAAAACATGCCGGCAAGACATTTTTCTAGCTGTCGCTTTACCGGCTTTCTCAGTTGGGGAATAGCGCCAGATGCTATAGCTATTAGGCTTCTTTGGCTTTCGCCCGTTTTTGTGACGGTCCGTGGTCAGAGGCCTTTCACCGCCCATACAAAGAGGCCGGTGCAAAAGCCGCGCCATCTCATGCAACCAAGTTTCGGGAGGCCATTGCCGCCGTACGCCGACTTTCAGCTGTTTGACACGTGCCGTCTCGCGATAGCTCTGAATGATTAGATGCTGTGGTGGAGCGCCCGTTCTTTGCTACTGCCGGCTATGGCAGTATGGATGCTTGTGGAATTACGCAGTGAAACGATAAATGCTACCTGAATATCCTAACTTCAAGAAATCTGGGCCTTTAAGAGGAAGCTTTAGCAATGAGCTCCTATTTGAATGTGTAGGAAAACAGAAATCGTTTTTCTTGGCAAAGACTGCACCGAACTTGACAAGGGTTGTTGGAATTTGAAGAAAAATGAAAAATATAGTGAGTGCTAAAAGTGGATATTTGATTGAGGCTACTAATGTTTAGAAATATTGTTGAAAATCTAACATCCTAAAAGACGACACTACCAATTTTACAACTCTGTAACTCAGCAATGAGAAATAATAGTACACTACTGTAAATCATATCTAATATTACTTCTATAGCGATCAGCATCAATGTGTTATACATGCCTTTTAAATGCACCACTAATATGGGAGCAGGACTTCTGGAAAATCCTTGTAAACCATGCAACAAATTCAGGCAAGGTTTCAATAACTATATCAAATTTGCCCGCTTTGATTTTACAACAGCTGCAGTTTACAGAACTGTGGTGAATGGTCTTGGTGTAATTTTAGGAGTTTTCAAATTCCTGATTACATTCTTTTTCAAGCTTGCCGATTTGCGTCAATTTTGTAACAACATTTAAGTCCGAAATCACAATTTTTATCCAACCAGTCATTAAAATATAGCTTTTTCTCTCAAATGCAACAGATCTATTTAATTTGGTCCAAGCTTTACCTCAGACCATCATTTTTGTGTGATACATGCATTTGAATAAGTGGCAACGGAATTTAGCCCGAGCTAAAGCTTCTTTTCAAAGTGGTCAGCGTTCCAGAAGCCTTCTACTATTTTCCTACATTGGTTGCATCACCCTTTACATTAAGGAGAGCTTTTTGATGTTCTTTGTTTTCGTATAATGCTTCACAATCGTTACAGTCACGTTGGAGTACTTGAAAAATGTGGCGGAAACCACGCTATGAGTCTTCTTTGTTGTGTGAAACTTGGTCCTGAATAGTAGTATGACGGCGGTTATTTCGTGCCTAAAGATGGTGGCGTAGGTCTTGATAGGAGTGTTACTGTAACCAGTGCCTTGTAATATCTCTTTGCTTCTATTCTACATTGTTGCATTTCCCACATAGTGGTGACAGAATGGGATGCACTAAACTGTAACGTTCACCACAAATACAAGAGATGGAAGACTCTATGGAATTGCAATATACTATACCATGATGCATCAAATATAAAGTGCTGCATAACTGTTAGCATGGGTTGAGAAGTATCACAGAAGTTGGAGAATTGCTGCACGCTCGCCTCCACTTGCATTACTGTATAGCCAGACCGTTTTCTCTGTTTTTTATACTTTTCTTGTTTTCGCATTCGATGCATTCAGAGCCTCAAAATACGCACTTTGTGCTGGGTAGGTACGTAGCATCCTGTTCCTCACGTTTCAGGCCACTTCAACAAAAATAAAAGCATGGGTACGATGGGTAGGCTGCTGCACCTAGGTACCCGATCAACACGGGCTCGATGATCTACCAATTAGAGCGCAGATGCATTGCATATGGCTTTGTGTAGCAAGCATGTGACGCCCCCTCAGGCGTAATGTTCGTCCATCGCCAGGCTCGGTGGCCTGCCAAGCTCGGCAGGCAGCATTGGTCACCGCACGGCAATAAACACCGACGAGCACGGCTGCTCGGCGGTCCGTCATCGTTCAGCACCACCACGCCGCGGAGCGTCCGTCAAACGGAGGGTGCCTCGAGCGCTCCCTTGTTCACGAACCCGGGTGGATCGTGACCCTTTGGTACCAACGCTTACTAGCAATTTGAGACGACTGGCGCTTCTCCCAATCCCTGCAGTGGAAATTCGCTCATAAAAGCGAAGGCACGTTTGCGCATTCAATATTAGCAGAGTCAGACAATCAAGTTTGTGGCTTCGTCCTGGATGATTTGAGTCGATGTACACGCGCAATTTCAGTTAAATGCCTCTTAGTTTGTCCGCCTTTATGATCGCATAACAGAGTTTTGCACGGCATGACGCCAAAGCCCGTTTGACGTCCAGATTTTTCTACAGAAATAAAGCTTCAACTTGATTTTACATCTCTGACTTCTTCTCTATCTTACACATCGTACATGCACATTTTAGCTCGTTGTGCGCAGTACAACGTTAGCACATCTGTCAAAACTATTATTCAGAAGCAGTACAGAAGCGCTGTCAGTGCAGAAGTGCAGAAGTACAGACACGCTGTCAGATAGCCGGCTAAGCAGGGCTATTGATAAACAGGGTGTGAGAGCGTGCTAGTTGGTATTCCATGCTGAAGGGACTAGCACAAAAGTGAACACGGGACACTAAAAAGGTGACGAGGACTAGCGCAAACTTCCAACTGGTGTTTATTACAAAGAGGTATGTATATATGCTCTCGCGCACTGTGTCATAATCAGTTGCGATCGTGCAAGAGAACATGGTCACCACAAATAAACAAGAGCGCGGCATGTCCGGCCCAAGGCTTAAGGCGGCCTCCCACATACAGACCTCAGAAATGCAAATTCTTTATCAGTCAATGCTAGGGATGGTTTGCTAACGCAGTTGCATTCTGCGATAGCCGCTGCGTCAATTATGAGTCTAGTGCTTTCCTGCCCGTTACTTGCCATTATTTCTGTTTTTTTTTTTTTCAAAAAGTGGATGATATTTGCATTGAGAGAAATGGATGCCGAGGAAGCGTGGCGCTATCTCTATTTTTGAACATTCTGATTATGTTCCGATAGTCTCACGTTTAGGCAGCTTCCTGTTTGTTGGCCCTCAGGAAAGCGGTATGCCATACACTACTACTCTTGAGCATTCGACGAAACCGTTTTTGTGCGCAATGTTGCATGATTTTGATTGTCTGCTGACAGGGCTGATTTTTGCGTATATCTGAGATAACTTGTGGGGCGCGGAAAAAAACGACCGAAACTCCATCCCTTTGCAAAGGAATGGAGTTTATAGAAAATAGGCCGTGGCCCATTTTCTTTGGCTGATGCGAGATAGCGTGGATGTATGGCATAATTGCTAGATTCCTGCGAACAGTATCACGTGGGCTGGGAGGGACATCACAAGATTGCAACTTCCCACGCAGCGTATCTGAAACGGAAACAATAAGGCAGCTGGGTTAGCTAACAGCCTTCAAACTAGCGATCTGCTACTTGAATCTCTCTTGTACTGAGTGGTAACAAGATTTCACCAAGGCGTTTTTCAGACGTACCTGAACAATGCCGCGTTTGACCAGAGGCATGCTCGCCTAAAAAGGACAACCCCGTTGAAGAAGCCATCGTTGAAGAAGCCTTTTTTTAATTTCGAGCTGCGGCGTTCCAGAATGAGTGTGGCGTCACTGTTAACGTTTCTTGGATGTTCTATCAATTTATCTTACTCTACTTTCGCTGAATGGGATGGAAAAATTCATCTCCAAGAAAGCGGCGTGTACATCGGTTCAGGCATTGCCCATATTTTGAGTGATCTGTTTTTGGGGCATTTAGATGGGAAGATTCAAGGTCTTTTATCTGGCACACATATCGTAAGATTCTTTCGGTTTGTCGATTATTACCTCATTTTGTTAGACTGTAATGATGGCGGATTTGATTCATCCCTACTGCAGACACTGACGCTGTTCAGCGAATGCTTGGAACCTCTCGCTCTCACGCGCAAACGTCCTCAGAATGGTGCCCTAATGTTTCTGGATTTGAGGTTGTGCTATTTAGGCCAGCATGCCTGTTGGAAAAATGAGCCCCACGCTATAAAACCCGTGCTGTATTTTGCATGAGACCATAGTACGTTGGTCAAACGCGGCATTGTTCGGGCATGCTTGAAAAACGCCTTGCTCAAATCCTGTTACCACTCAGTACAAGAGAGCTTCAACTCGCAGATAGCTCGTTTGAAGGCTGTTGGCTATCCCAGCTGCCTTATTGCCCCTCCCCTCCAGCCCTTCCCGCCCACAGGATACTGTTCGCAGGATTCTAGCAGTCATCCCACACATCTAGGCTATCTCGTATAAACTAAAGAAAATATGCCAAAGGGCCGGAGTTTAGGCCGCCTTTTCCGCGCCCCACAAGTTATCTCAGTTATGCGCAAAAAACAGTCCTGTCAGCAGGCAATCAAAACCATGCAACATTGCGCGCAGAAAAGGCGGGCGCAGAAAGCGCCCGTCGATACCATTGCATTCCACCTGAATTGAAATGTGGCTGCCGTGGTCCACAAACCAGACCAGGCGCTTCTGTTCAACGGCCGAAGGCCACAGCCGCTAAGCAAAAATGGTGGGTTGTGTGAGCAAATGGAGCACCAAAGCCGCCTACTCTGCCGTCTACGTTCCTCACGAGTGGACTAGTACCAGAGCCTAAAGACCACTTCTGAAATCGTATGAGCTGTACAAGGCAAATAGAGGTGTACCAATTCAGCACTTCAGCCATATTCTAATTGTTGACAAAGCATTTTCGCTTGTGGAAGCCTACCCTTCCGCATTGAAAATCGAGCTAGACTGACGGATTCCCTGAACTACAAAAAGAAAAAAAATCTCGCACCCCGATGCGGTTCTGTGTAGACACCGATGACCTTTAGATTTCAGCTCATGTAATGCAAGGAAGCGGTTGCTCCGGTGCACTTGTTGTACAGCCTCGCCCTGTATGAAAGAGCACACCACATATCTCTTCAAACAACGATTCCTTCAAGCGTACAAGTCGGAACCTCGCTCACTGCTATGTTATTTTCGCGATGAAGAATCCTCCTCATGGAATGTTTTCTCATTACAAATACACAAAACAGAAATTACATTTTTGAACGCAAATCCGGTATTCCTTTTCATATTCGTTGACCGTGTAAATTGTATACAAGAACCGATTGAAGAATGCATGTCGAGGCTCCATCAAAAAATTTATTTACAGCTTTTACGAAGCTGGTCGAGAATTCACTTCCTGTGTTATGTTTCCAGCACACCTTCATTACTGCAAGACGTCAAGCCTCAAGTTTGGAGGCAGCCGACGCACTCTGGAACTTGATGTTAGGAAGTCGTTTCAATGGTGAGTTATCTAACAATAGTTGCTAAATGTACTAGCACCTCCTTTCTAATTACGGTATTGTTAGAGCAAATATGAATAATTTACAAGCTAAACACGTCATTAAAGCTGCTCACTCCAGTGGCTTCTATATAACGGTGCCCGTGTTACTGCCCCTTATGAAGACGTCGCGTGCGAGCTGCTTTAGAAAATTTTATACCTGTATGTTGAAGTGCATCGCCAGGCAAGGAAACGCAGTGCTAAGGTTTATATTGTGAAACATTCCTTCCATTGCGCTACTTCGAAACATTCTGCGAGGAGCTCTTCTTGCCTCCGTGCCGCACATTATCGATAAGAGAAGTCATCGTATTCTGAAAGCTACCTACGTCTTCTTCCGTGCTTCATCCGTCCGCATGAAAAAAGTGCTTTCGTTTGATATACAGCGGATCCCACGCGTCTGATATCGCGGGAACCCGTCACTTATGTCTTACGTAAGCCCCTGCAGTTAGTAAAATAAAGAAAGTCCGTCAAATATATACGACGCATTGGTTGCTTATAAACCAACGTGTGCCTTTCATTTTGTTAAGTGAAAAATTTCTATTTACGAAAGCTAAAGAAGTCGTCGCCTGTCAACACTGGAACATTTACATTGTAGCAAATCGTTTTTTTTTTCAGGACACCCTTCCTTTCTTCACATTGGTACGGAGCAGTTGTACGCACGCTTATGTCCTAGAGCACTTGAACGTGTGCGTATGTGTGCGTGAGCGTGTGTACTTCTGTGTCTGTGTGCGTAAAATTCGTACACGCCCATTTCGCATATCGACACCTGCCAGCGATCTGGGACATTACGGACGTGTACGCGAGCATTACGTCGACAAGTAATTCTGCGAAGGGCTTGCCGTGGGCGAGGAACCGTGACAGGAAGATAATGGTGGGTACACTTTCAGGACTGCCTTACGGTCAGGGATTACCAAGGTAGAGTGCACTAAGACTACCTCACAATGAAGTTTTTCAGAATGGCCGTAAAGGGTCGTAAACACGGGAAAAGATTTTTCGCTGAAGTCAAGAAGGCTTCAAAATTTGGAGCTAATAGCAACTGGGCTGCCGGGCAGTAACAATGAACAACATGCTGTTCCTGGTCATCCATCTAGAGAAAGCTCTAATTAAGAAATTTGCGAATGGAACGTAAGAGAGGGTTTGCACATATAACAATGCTTTCTTGATGATTTTATGCGCTTTATAGCTGATTTTATAAATAACTGAGGCCCAACACAAATGTCCATGAAGGCAAAGTAGGAATTTTATTGACATTTATCATCGAAATGCACATGCGCTCAAAATGGCATTTCTTCATTTGATGGTTTCAAGATTGGGTTTTCAAGCGCCACATACTTTCTGCAACACAGCTCGTGACCAATTAAATAGTGAGGGAATGCATTAAAAAAGCACTGCCGCTGGATGAATTTTTTTACCTAGTGGTTTATGATAATTACCAGAAGACGCGTTCTGGTTGAATCAGAACTTAATAATTCAGGACTTATTAACTCGAAGCCATCAATACGTTTTGCCTCAGTAGTGGCGCGTCAGATTTTTATGAAGCATGCGAAGCACCTTCGCGTAGTTGTAGCAGTAGCACACGTTCCGCCGACTTTGCTCGCAGTACGCCTGTTGTAATCAGGTTCGGCCTTTTTATATGTGTTGACGCATTCCAGTCAAATAAAACTCAGAGATGGCGTAGCCATTTTGATGTCGCTCACCACTTTGCAATAACTTATACAACGAACTAGAAGCTAGAGTACTTGCAAGCAGCACAATCATCCCTTGTAACCGTAGCCGCCGTATCCGTAGCCGCCGCCATATCCCAAACCACTTCCGTATCCCAAACCACCGCCATATCCCAGGCCACCTCCGTAGCCTCCGCCGAGTCCGGCGCCTCCAACGTACGATCCTGCTCCGAGGCCGGAGTGTGCGACCAGTGCTCCACCACTGGACAGCTTGTTAACTTGGTGGACGGTCCTGACCAGGAAGGCTGGACCAGGCACTGCCTTGTACAGTCCAGGTCCACCGCGCAGGAGAGCCACGCTGCTGCCGACACCTACACCTCCGGCTCCCAGGCCTCCACCATAACCAAGGCCTCCATAACCAAGTCCTCCGTAGCCAAGGCCTCCGTAACCAAGTCCTCCGTAACCAAGTCCTCCGTAACCAAGTCCTCCGTAACCAAGTCCTCCGTAACCAAGTCCCCCGTATCCGACCCCACCGGCCATGGTGGTGGCAAGGACAGCGGATAGGATGGTGGCAATTGTCTGCATGGGTTCATGAAACATATCTTCGCTATTTAGCTAAATGGTGACATTTTCTTCGAGAGAGCGGCATTTCTAGCTTACACGCCCGTTCGCACCTATTCTAGCAGATATTAATTGCACTGTCCTTTTCATAAGTTCTACGTTCAAATTTTTGGCTTTCAGGCTGTTGTCCAAAATACTAAAACAGTTAACGTATGTTTTCTCAATTAATAGCAGCCTTAGTTTAAGAAGTAATGGAGTAAGTAAAGGAAATGGCGTTATTTACGAGTACATAAGCTAAGACGGGTGCATGGGGCAAGGTTAAAAGCAACCGAAATAGTAAGAGGAGACCGCAGGAGCGCTCAACTCGCAAGTATTTTTATTTGAAGGAGCATCCATTACATGGCACACATTGTACGTGCGGGCAAAGAGATACGTGCACACAGAGAATACATGCGCAGAGCAAATAGTTGTGTGCATGCTCATTCTCTCCTTTTATATTTGACACTTCCTGGAATAAAACTAGTTGCGGGTTTGTGGTCTTGCGGTCTCCTCTTACTTCTGCTGTTGAAATGAACCTGAACCTTGTCCCAAACATTCTTTTTATTAAGCTCTGAACCACCTATCCTAAGAAAGTACTCCGATATGAATACATACATTTCGCACGAAAACAATTTATAATATTTCTTGTCCTTTTCATCGGTATACGCCATTCAAGGGAAAAAGGCTTCACCTTAAAAACTACTGAATTTGAAACAAATATTAAATGATAATATTGACTTTCATGGCTTCACATCGAGCCAAGGGCTATGCAAGAAATTTCCAATTTGAACAGCCTTGCGAGTACAACAAATGAGCCTACACTCCCAAACTTTCTTATGTCACTACTTCTAAATGTAAAAATTTTCATTAACATAAGATTTTTTTTTAGCACTAAGCTCTAAAGAAGATATCTAGTAGTTTTCGACTCCTAGTTGTACAATGAGCCGTTGATTATTGGAGATCTCTGAGGCATTCATACTACTATGTCCGATGACCGATGACATCATACGAAACATGTATATACGTGGGGCAGTACCTGTTAATTGCTGGCGGTACTTTAGAACGGGCGATGGTTGCCCTATTTTGACGCATTCAGTAATTTCAATCGATGGTTGCAAATAAGCAACGTTTCAACGGTTATACAAAAAAGGGTTAGCTCATCTAACCGAAAACGACCTGAGCGAAAAAGCCCCACAATTAACACTGCGTTGTTACAATGATGACGACGTTAAACTTCGAAATGCCTCGGGATGAACAGTACCAATTACGTTACAAATACTGCTGGAAATGGATGCTGCACACTATTTACACTCCTCTATTGCCGTATTTGCAGAGTGTGTTCGCATTCGTTCCGGCGTACCGAGCATTGAGTAGACACTCACCAGAGGGTTCATGGCGACGGCTTGTTGCTCCTGCTCTTCAGCGAGTGATGTCTGGACGGTTCGATGCAGCTGCTTATATAGTCGGCGTTCGACGACCATCGCACGTGCCAGGCGGCCGGCAGGTTACGTGTGGACGACGATATCGATGCTGCCTTGCAGTGCACCGGCCAAGTATCAGGAAAAGCACGGGGTGCACGTACTGATAGGAAGTAAGGAAAGCGATTTGCTCGCCCTACATCGCGCTGTACGCATAAGAAAGCGGAAAGGATATCAGCCGAAAAAACGATGCGCCGCGAATTGTGGCGTGAACCCAACCACTTTGGAATGCCGCTGCTTTACGCGGCTTTCCGGCTGAAGAGCCGCGTAGGTGGCAGAATGAATTAATGATGTTTATTATTTCTTTTTCTTAACCACGGATGAGAGCGACCTTTCAGAATGGAGTAAGCAGACACCGACGCTCGTGACTATGCTAAATCACGCGCTGGCAGATTTCTATTTCCATGTCATGAAGGGCGAATGACACTGACAGTTATAAACCGCGTATATAACTGTTATATACCGCGTATATAAAGCACTGCTCTAAACTGAAGAACAGAATAATTATTCCAAATAATCTTCAATCTGCGCAGCGAGCTGTCACTATTTAGAAGCTTCTTATAGCGTTCATAATAAGGCCACGAAGAACTGGAGTGATGACTCTATACCGTTTTCTTTCGTTCTTTCAGAATTAGAAATTTAAAACATCGGCTCATTTCACAAATTAAACTTACGAACAAAAAAAAATGTTTCGTAAGATCAGCACGCTTACGATTGCGGCTGCTGGACAAACAAGCACTCTAGTCGACAATACTGCAACATGTGGCAAATGAACATCAATTGTAGTAAAACAGTCTGATATCATTTGCCGATAGACTGAGCCCCCTCTTGTTCGATTATTCCCTGGATAGCATTCAACTTAAAAGAGTGTTTCACTATAAATACTTAGATTTCATTCTAATAGAAAATGTTTCATGGTCTAAACATATTGAATATGTAAACGGGAAAGCCCTAAAAAATTTGGTTATTTGCGCAGCACTCAAGCTAAGACCACCCGCGGTACTAAACTGCTATTATATAAAACGTAAATCGCCGTGTTCTAGAACATTCCTCTGTCGTTTTGGTTCCCCTACGAACACTGCGAAATAGGTTCGCTCAATAACGTTCAACGAAAATCTATCCGTTTCATATGCGAAAATTACAGCCGCAGTGCCTCACTCACATAGGCTCAACAATCTAAACATTGTGCCATTACTTTCGCGTTATCACATTGAAGCTTTAAAACCTTTATGTGCAAGACCTCCACCTCTGGTCTTCCTGATCGTAACTATATCACATTTACTAACGCAAGCTGTACCCGTAGCTCTCACGCTTTGAACATAACATCTATTTATGCCCGCACCAACACATTCATGCACAGTTTTTTTTCTAAGCACAATGGAGCTTTAGAGTTCTCTACAGGGTAACATTCGTACACTATCACTAAAAGATTTTATAGCTATCACTGGTAAGCACGTCGCTAACATGTAAAGCGCTTCTTTTTTATCATTCATCTTTTTGCGTATATCTGCATTTCTGAAGTGTAATATATAGTCATGTATAATGTTCCCACTCCTCCTACAGCTGTAGTATAAGTGTAAAAATAAATAAATAAATAAATAAATAAATAAATAAATAAATAAATACGCATTATCACAATTTTATCACAGATGTGAACTTCTGTATATTCGCGAAAAGTAAGCGTGAGTCGACTGGCAAGATTTAACGGCCGTCGCAGATGCCAACACAAGAAGCAGTATCTACAACAGGGGGAGGGGGAAGCAGTGTCCTATGTGCACAATTATGTCGATCTGCGCCTCTCCTGCTGTTGCTGGTAGGCGGTGGAACATGCTCATGCATCTGACTGTCCAGAAGCCACAACTACTAACCGAAGATGGCGGGTGCATTCATTTTAATGGCCCGCTATTATTCCTAGTGTGAAATGTATTGAGCAGTTGTGTGCATAAATGTATGCTGAGTGTACTGCGGTGGAAGGCAGAAGATTCCTGCTGTGCTGATCTGTTCTTATTGTCGGACAAGCTCTGCCACTCTACTCACGCAGGAGCTTGACTTTTCAAACTCGTCAGGTCACTGTAAGAGCTAGATTGTAACATGTAAACGTGTGGGCGTCTTCCCACGACAACCGTCGTGTTTGTGAATGATGTGTTCATCGTACTTTTATTATTACATTTTAGCTTAAGCTTCACCACGCTGATAGGGCTGCTGATGAATATTTTTCCACATACCTTTGATGCTAAAATTATCTATAAGAAATGAGAAAACTACAAGACACCAAAGCTTTAAATTATCTAAACTTGTTGCTTTTGCACAATTCTTTGTCGTCTTGGGTGATGTTAGCCTCAGGCTTCTATTTTATGGCTGATTGTTTAATTCAGCATTGTCCGAAGGCTGTAGTGTCTATATCAACTGTTTTGCTCATCTTGCAGCTTATTAAAGAAATAAACGCATGCATACGACGCGCTGTAATCCTGTCAGCGATGCGAAACGGGGCGTCAAGGAGATGACACATGGAAAAGGAAGTAGCAAATAAAAACTCACGTGCCACCATTGACCCGAAAATAACAAGGACTACTGAGCAGGCAGAATGCTGTGAAATAAAAGGCAAAACAAGAACAGAAAGAATAACTGTCACATGAGTCCCCTTATCACCAATTGTAAAAAAAAGCGTAGCCTTCTCTGTGCATGGTTCAATCTTTTTGTGTGAATAATAAAATTTGAGTGGAGAACACCTGTCAGCTTGGTTATGACACTCAAATAGATTACAAACGCCGATGTCACCACGAAGTGTGGCAATATATAGCAACAGAGTCAAGTCAAAATGGCCTGTGATTCAAAAGATATAATGCCAGTCTTTCATTTGTACAAATTGTTCACGTGTCGTTGATTGGAAATAATTACTCCCATAGCATATCACCTCATATTATACGCCACTTATGTGTATTTACCAGAAGCATATATATTCCGCTATTTATATAACTATTTATTTAGCTATGTACTGAAAATGCACACTTGCGGTACATAGGAATGTACCGATAAGCCATATCCATTTAGTGATGCTTCGTTTACGTCGAGTCAATAATCGATGGGCCCGTTAGCGCAGGAAAATGAACCAGTAGCACGCGTTTGTTAGTTTGTAGTTTGCTGAAAGTGAATTTTGCCTTAAGTAATATGTGGGCTTGTTCCACGGGCTTTAGTATTAAGACAAGGAGCACAGTCCTGCAAACACTGTCCTCGAAGTGTGCTGCATGTATATGGTAAAATTCACCCGGTAATATCCATCCGATGTCCTCATGTACATCTACAGTCGGGGCAAAGTTCGCTTCATGCTGCGATGCCGCATTGGGATGTTTACCCAAAAGCGTCTGCTACCGCTTGGATACAGGCGCATTAGCCTCATACTATATGTGCCGTGCCAGAAAAACGACGTGCGTCGGTGGAACAAGCTTGACGACATGGATGATTTCGAGTGTTGAATCATTGTATGATTTGGGCGCAGTGTAAGGCGGTATTCTATCAGGCGCTTGAACGTGAGTTCTGATCATGCTGGTAAATTTATGGAAGCGTTCCTTCCATTGTTGTGGAGATGTTGGCTGACAATCTCTGACTGGGGCTATGAGGCTCACCCTAGTTAAAGGCTCCAGGCAACATCCGAGGAATCAACAATTTATTACCTTAGCTCCGAAATTTCAGTGTACGCGCTTTGTGGCGGTTTGCCTCTGTGAAAATGCGGCCGCCTTGGCTTGCAATTCAAACCTTTCACTTCGTACGAAGCATCATAGTGGCGTTGTTTCTTCAGCCGCGGAGAAGCCAAGGAAAAGCGATAAACGCTGATAGGGAATGAAAGAGCTATAGACCGCGAAACGTGCATGCACTGATGCTATGTAGCCGAGTTTCGAGTAATAAATCTGGCAGTGTCGGTGCCCACCGCTGCTGTTTCCATTTCGTGGCGGAACTCATAGTTATCCGTGCCCTCGAGAGAGATCCCATGCGAAGAGAGCGCGCGCTTTATTGCCTGCTGGTGCTCGACGACATCGTTGCCAGGAGAGGAGATAATAGAAATCTTAGTTTAGCGTTTGCACCCGAACGTAAAAGCATTACGTACCTAAAGAAATAGCGTCGTCCTCACTGCGCTTGCTCAGAACGTTACTGGGCTTCTGCGGTTTACGTGCGCTATGATAACGTATGTTATTTGGCGAGTTTAACATCCGTGATGTTCACAAACGCTAAGAAATATCATTGTCGAACATGGCGGCACCCATGGTTCCCGCTTCAGCGTGCATTCTCGTGATGGCTACGCTCTTCCTCGCGTTGATCGCCAGTAACCATAGTAATGAGCCTTCGCTTTCTCTAAACTCGCCTGAAAGGTTAGTTATGAGCGCATAGCGCGTCCATTTTCTGCGATCGTTCGGCGATGCTGGCAACGTACGCTTGACGAGACGCGTCCACATCGCAACAACATCATGGTTTCTAATGGATCGTATTGGCGTGGAAACGTTTGGCACGATGTACCAGACGGCGCCCTGTTTTATAATGTTTTCTTTAGGTTTATGTTTCCGTAATGTTAACTAAAAGGCTTGAAAGGACACGCAGCGTAACGTCCCGCCAAGGTGATTACGTTTCAGGTATGTAAGGCGACAAAGGCTATTCTAAAGCTCTCTAATAGGCTCCGCATTACAACCGCATATTGCTAGTACGTACACCGTGGTCACATGCCATCATGGTGGATGTGTAGCTGTTGGTGGCCTTGCCTTAAGGCCGTGTGAACTACTTAGTATGCAGCTTTGTTCATTTTCCGCCAGTTATAGTGGTGAAATAAAGAAATTTAGTCCCCCTGTATTATGGACACTCCGTTTTTCGACGGTATGGTTAACGGACGAGCGCACCTCGCTTGTGACAGCTGTAGCAGACCGCAGGAGGAGGCTGCTATCAAATACAGTTCGGCAGGGATTTTCTGTGAGAACAGTCTCAAGTGCAGACGCGTGATGTGCAATAATGACATCAGATCGCCACGCTTCTTTCTTGTCGTTGATTCCGAGCTGTATTTCTTTTTTGGCTCTCATACAACGCCGTAATTTAGTGCAGTGTAGCTTAGCTGCACTCTTGGCGCATAGAACATTTTACCTAAGAAATAGCGTGCGAAGGGCCTAGAATATTCAGTTCCACCCAAGAATATTTAAGATTTCCTGCAGGACACAGCGCCAATCTCCTGGGCCGGGATAGCTTGATGAGCCCTGCTTCCACTTCGCTAAAAAATTATGTACGCGTAATTGACAAACTATGTTCTCAGATTTCTGCTGCCAAAGCCGGTGATGAGGCCCGCCGTAATGGCACACTATGGATTTGTCCGCGTCTGGTTGTTTACTGCACATCTTAACATAAGCGCAGGAGTATTTTTCTATTTCGCCCCCATGGAAATGCAGCCGCAAGGGCCGGGATTGCGACCTCGTGCGACCTCATGCAACTGCGACCTCATGCAAGCGTCGCAACTCCATAGCAGCTTCGCTTCCGCGCTGGGTAATACTACGAGATAAGGGAACTTTACGCACTATATCGATCTAGTATGAAGGCCCAAAGACTGAGGAGAAAATAAAAGGAAGTTGTACGAAAAAGAAGACGCACGTAGGGACGGCTTCTAGCCTCTTTTGCGCACAGGAGCGATGAAGCCACTTGCTGGAACTGAGCTCAGCCAGACATGCACTGTGCTAATATCGCAGTAATCAAATGTGTTCTTTTTCACTACAGGGATAAATTTTTGCAGCGGCATAGTTGTGTCACAATTCCCTGCCGCCGCAAACTTACACGAGCAGCGAAGTTGAGCACACTTGGTTGATGCGATATTAGACATGTGCTTGTCTGGTTCAGATTCTTGCCGCGAGGTGAGGCCACCTGTCAAGCCACTCGGGTTCACTGTTCCCGCCCATCGGGTAAAACACCCAGTCCGCCGGCGTTGACTGGAATGCCAGACGTGCTAAAGCACACTAGTGTAGTAATGGCAACGCTCGTAAGAGGTAATGTGTCTACCGCGCAAACACTCCAAATCTACTTTTACTCTTATAAAGATACGGACTTCCTACTATATCAAGGATAACTATGCAAGTATACAGGCGTTCACATTGCAACAAAGCTTTCTTGGGGATCTCATGTCGCCACCATATGATTCTAAATTCCAGAGTTACACTTGTCGCAACTCCCCGTCTAGCATCCGTGGATTGGCATTCGTCTGCAGCTCGATATTGCGTCCGCTATATGATATCCCTATCATGATACTTAATCTGCATGCTGAAAGCCATCAAAAATTGAGCGGCTCGATTCACTTTCCGCAACTACAATTCTCTGTCAAGCATAACCCGAATCGAACTTGACTTTTTACTTCATGCAGTAAGTAGTCGTGACTCAAGTTATCACACTTGTTGCCGGAACGTGTGTGGTGAACTTCGCCTCTACTGAATAATAAAATAGGTTTTACCTGCATTTTTGCAAACATGAATGCATATAATTTCTCGGCCATTGTCATTTGCCTGTAGAATCGCCTTCCACATAACACTATCGTGCTAGCGAATAAATATATATTAACAGAGTGCCTGACTTTTCACTTCTTTTTCTCGAAATTGTGTTACCCTGTTTGCCATTCTATGTATCACCACGTAGCGTCATGATGGCATAGTCTTTTCTTTCGTGCTTTTTGAACTATGCCTTTTCTTAATAATGTTTGCTTATAGGCAGAAGCAATGTACGTGATAAAATTATCCACTGTTTTGTAGGTTACCCTGAAGTATGATTTTTTTATGAGTATCCGTAGCACTTTCTTGTTCTTCCTTCATAATCTTGTTTTCCAATCACGTTTTCTACTCCTTTTTGTGGTTCTCGTGTCTTGGTCTGCTTCTATATACACATGAATACTCAGTCATCATTGTCTCTCAGCTGTGTTCTTATTTTCTTAGATTCCCGCCTAATTAAAGCTCGCCATAGGGCCTGTAAGGTTTTGGGAAATGAATAGACATACACCAAAATTTACAAGTAGATATAAATAGCGATTATATGCAATACATGCATGCAATATATTCAATATTACATATGTGCATTTTTATGCAATATTATTCATTATAATTACTTGTTCAGGAAACTATCTCGCAGAACACCGCTACTAAAAAAATTATCGTTTGCGAACAAATGACTTTTTCTAATACATTTTCTTAAAGTTAGCAAAAATATTTAAAACTTTGTATGAGAGGACGCCTTATCAAAAATAAAAATACCGCATTACGGAGTGGTTTCTTCTTAATAGAAAACAGTATATATATTGGCCATAGAGCTGTTAGCCTGTGGCAATGAAACTGCGTCTTCACAATTAGTTCCAGATAATTTTAGATTATATACACGCTGTTGCGAAGTGGTATTTATTAGTGAGTGTCTAATGCTCTGACTTTGCAGGGCGATGGGCCCCGTAAGGCGTTCCTCATAATGTGTACTGCTTTTTGTGCTCTTTGAATATACTTAGCGTCACCTCAAATTTACTTAAAATGACACCCGTAAACGTTTTTTTTAGTGTCCATAATTAATCCCCTAGCAGCCTTGAAAACGCTGGATTTTATGGGGAATTGCACCCCTCTAACAATTGTTCTACTCCGCCATAACACCCTATCTCTCGAGGGTGTTCTGAAGAATATATTACCCTTTGATCTAGGAGGTGTAAGGGTGTGTTCAGGAATATATTACCCTTCACCTATTGGGTGTAAAGGTGACAGAAGCAATATAATAGCCAAGGCGATGAGGTAGTTGAAGTATGCCGTCCTGCAGCAAGCACATATGCACTTCATTGTGTGTTTCCTAAGTGTACTGTTAGGTTAGCACCCATCAAAGTTATGTATGGTGTTCATACTATAGGCAATATGTTTCCAAATGTAGGGCATAACATGTTTTTGGATAAAGCACGTGATCGCATGTGAGGGTTCATTCGGAAAATCACATTTACCACAGATACATAAAGATTGACCGCATGAAGAGCTATTTATTCTAGGCTCCTCTACAATCTTTAGGTGTTTAACTAAGCCTTTTTTGTAGCTACGAGCCTTCTGGTCGTATCAAAGTCGGAGAACAGCCGCAGCAACAACCATGTTTCGGGGCACAGATGATGCTGGTGATGCCTGTCTCTATCTTGATTCCAATGGCCAAGGACAATCCATCAGAGATGAATCAATCTTTTGTTTGTTCGCTCTAGCTGTCTGCTTCCTTTCTACCTGCAAAATGGTTTGTTGAAGATTGATATCCGGAAAAGTACATGAAACATGACAAGAAGGGCTTCCCTGCATCATATACTTTATATTCCAAGTTCCACGAAGACAAGGATACAGAAAACACAATCGCAAGTAGTCCTTACTTCCAAGAAATTGTTATTTGGAAAACATTTGGCATTTAATACTGCCACATCATAAATATAGAAGAAACAGGCTACATGGTCATATTACAGCAATAACGCTGGCAGTTTCTTTTTGTTGGCCACATATAACCCAAAAGTACAATTTAGCATTTACAGAAATAAATATGTTCGCTTTCAGCGCAATCAATCGCTTACAAATGCATAAATCTGTTCGTACGCGATAAGGTTACAATGAGAAGCCACGGCATATCATTGCAACAGTGAAAGTTACAACTATCAAATTTAAGACGACTCACGCGACAACATCAACGGCAGCAGAGCTCGCAGCGCTCTTTACCACCCTTCATTACATCGGCGATGAACCACGACACAACAAGACGATCATCTGCGATGCAAAGGCGGCACTGCAGTCTCTACTGCGACGTTTACGACGCGAACCGCACGAACAGCTAGTATTTCAGATAGGAGAGCCGATGCACCTTATTATTATTGCACGCCTTCAAATAACTTTCCAATGGTTTCCAAGTCACTGCGGAATTATCGGCAATGGTCAAGCTACCCGTCCAGCCCCTACTGAGGACCACCACGTACCAATACGGCTTTCTAGGACTGACGCAGCAAGGGAGCTCCACCTGCTTGCTCCCAAGATCGCCACGTCGCCATGGAATGAGCCACATTTCAGGGATTTCCGACTACACCCCCTTAATTCCATATTAAGCCTTCGAGTCCCATCAAAGCTTCACCCTGGGGACACCACGCTTTTGTATCGACTGTGGTGGGGCGTTGCTTTTGCCAAAGACTATGCATTCCGCATAGGGATCGCCGACACCGCAACCTGTGACCACTGTGGCCATGAGGAATCGATTGGCCATATTTTGCGCGACTACCCGCAGTACAGTCCACAGAGAGAATCTCTTCGCCATGAACTGAACCAGCTGAACTACCGGCCACTATCGGAAGAAGGAATTCTACACCAGCGACAGGACCGAACGTCACAGAAGGCGGTGCAAGCGCTACTTCGCTTCCTGCAATCTACGACCCTATGTGAACGCCTCTAACTGGAACACACTTGATGTGCGTGTCTCTGTGTGTACATTTTTTAACCTTTTCCCCTCTGTCCTCTCTCTAATCACTATCTCCCAACCCAGTTTAGGGTAGCAAACCGGAGACTAATATCTTGTTAATCTCCCTGCCTTTCCTGTTCATCTCTGTTTCTCGCTATCGTAAGGTGCAACTGTATTCTTTTTTTTACCAAACTGCATGTATAACTTGTTGAAGCCTATATGTTTGCCTGTCACAACTATGGGAAAATTACAAGGTGCAGAATAACGTGTTGCTGCAGTTTCACCTATTAAGCACAGCGTAAGAAGTCTCACTGCTTCTTTGTCTGAACAAAAACCACATTCGGTTCCATGTGTCATGTCCACTACCATCCGAATGGCAACAGAAACACGAAGACAGCGGGTGTGGTTTTGAAAGCAGACGGGAAATCACATATCCTTGTTGATGTAAAGAGTAAAAAAAGAAGGAGTTGGTCAGGCCATGTAGCGCATAGGGCAGATAAGCGGTGGCATATTCGAGTTGCAGAATCGATGTCTAGGGAAGAGAAGGGTACTCGATGACATGAGAGGTTTAGACTGTATGATGAAATTAAGAAATTTGCAGGCCTTCTCTGGAACCAGCTAGCGCAAGTCAAAGGTAATTGGAGATCTCTGGTAAAGGTTTCCGTCTTCCAGTGGAAAAGCAATGTGGCCCCATCATGATGAAAAAAAGCATACTTGTCGGCTCAGACGTTTTCATTATCTTTTCAGCAATGTGTAGATCCAAGGTAGTCAGTCGGTTTCCATGCAATTGCTTCACGCTGACTGTAACTGCTTGGGCATAGGAAAACACTTATCCTTTAATACAAACCGAGGTTTACTATGGAATAAAAGAACCTCTCGAAGTACAAATAGAATTAAGGATTTACCCCTTTATTATAGACATAAAAAGACCAAAAATAGTTACAATAACCATAAGCGTTATCAATAGAAATAAGAATAAGATCGTGAAACGTACAGTAGCCGTAGCACGTTTAGTAAAATGTATTGTATTATGGCTAACGACCTCTGACGCGATGCCTTAAGCAACAGTGGGTCATACAACAAAAGAAAATGCAAATATTAGTAGTAATGAGGAATACTTGCGCGAAACCAAAAAACTCATTCAAAGACGAGAAAAAGAATTTGATTAGGCCCTGAGTACTCATGCAATACAGATAAATTTGTTACCACATCGCGTAATCTCACCTTCATTCGCAACAGCACCAGAACTTGTACAGCAAACGAGCAGAATTGAAACCGAAAGATAAGGACACACTCGGTATGGTCGTGGTTAATTTGTTCTGTAATAGCTCTAGCGACGAAAACACAGGCGCTGCAAGCTACCTGCCCCGTTACTTGCTACCTGACTTCCGACAAAGAAAAAAAAAAAAGAACGGGCATGCTCGCACTCGGTCGTGCAAGGTTTGAAACAGCGAAATTGATAGATTAGGGCAACCTGGTTCAAACGCGGTGGTCCCGCTGGCTTGGGTGGATACTTGAAGCCGGTTGTCAATGCTGGTCTGCGGCACCATCCCGCGTAAGACCGCTTCTCGACAAGTCCTACACAGCCGCATCTCGCCGTGGTCGCTGGCCTCCGGGAAGATGCCTCGCATCACACACATTCCTTGTGCACGTTGCTCGACAGACCGAACAGTGTTGAGCGTCCATAGGTTCGAGTCAAACCACAGTCGATCGCACAATTGGCAGGAATATCCAGACTCCAACGAGAGGAACTCAGGTTGAAACCGAGCGTTGGCACGCCCGGTCGAAGCGCGAGCTTGGTGTCGCTCGTACTCAGCCTCCCGCATTGCAGGGTCTTGGCGTAATCGCCGATGCCTCGCAGCAACCCTGGCTCTCTCTCGACTGGCGTATTCTGGGTCTTCGCGTAGTCGCCACCTCTTGGCTTCGGCCACTCTGGCCAAGTAGGTCGATCGCCCCGTCGCAGCTAGAACTGCGCAGCAATTCTAGCTGCGCGATGCGCAGGCTTTTCTTCGGCAGTACGAACGTTCCTCGGCCACCCCATGGCGTTAACTGACCGAGCGCCGCCGAGCACACGTTTTCATATCCTTTTCAAGGTCAAGCGCATGCACATTTTTAACTGCTATCACGCCGCATGCGCAGATCTCGGCGAGGCGGCGAAACCGCCTGCGCGCAGTGTCTCTGTCGCATCGGTCGAGTTTTATGATACGCGGTCCATTTTACGCCGAGCAAGAACAGCATCCTCGTGAAAAAAAAAAAAAAAAGAATAAGGAGTGTGAATGCAAAAGCGTTAATTAATATGGGTGTAACATTGGGCACATTTTTAATCGCGAATGACTTTCCCTGGTCGCGATTGCCTTCCTTTCTCAATCTGCCGAAGGGAACCAATCGCTCTTGAAAATTCCGATCCAGAGCGAGCTCGATCGCAATTAAAAGTGGCCATGTGACACTGCTGTAAGTTGCCATATTTAGTTACAGAATGAACCACCTAGCTAGACCAAAGTATTTTTTACCTACCTGCGCCCAATACTGGCGTCTAGCAGAATTTAATGCTCTACAACTGCAAGCGCTGTCAAAGATTATTTGAGGACACGTGAAAGTCAAGGTGCAGACTGGTGTTGTGGAAATTGCGGGGCAATTTTTTTGTTGCTTCGTGTACGTCAGACAGACTTTGTCGCGCCTGCCGCGCTCTTACTGAGTTAATCGTGCCGGAGTGTACCTTTCTCGTCGCCTTACCGTACTTCACCTTAAAAATAACATCACTGATTTTCCCGCGGGAGTAGAAGGGGCTCTAGTAGAGATAGGCCTCCTTTCCTGGAGCAATGTCTTCGTTCGTGCAAGGAATTTCGTATGCTGCTCTCTGTAACTTTTGAAAATAATTTTGACGGTCTCATTGAGTTACATAAACGTCGTTTGGCGGAAACATGCGCAAAAATTGATAGGCAGGTTCCACGGAGTCAGCGAAACGGAATCAAAGTAATCCGACGTACCTTCTGGCACAGCGTTATTGTAATCTCAGGTGCTCAGTGTAATCACACTTGCCCTCCAGGAGCAGTACATGTAAAAAATCCTATCTATCGTTGCGACACAAAAACGCACCGAGCAACGAAAAAAAAAAACGCCTCGCGACTTTTAAAACACCAGTCAGAACCTTGTCAACAGTCGGTGCCCTGGCCAAAAATAATTGCCATGGCCAAAAGGGTGGCTCCGCGATATTCGTTGTTCTATTACTGTGGATCACTCAGATGTAATAATTTTCAGAATTTACCTACTGAACCCAGAGATAAATGTTAGCGAGTTCCAATTTCAGCGTAACAGAGCCCGCAGCAATAAAGAATTTGTTGTAAATCACATACTCAATGAGAACAGGGTGATTGTGACCTTGTTATCAGGTGAATCATCAATGCAGGTAAGGAATATAATGTGTTTTCGAGCTTAACCCTGTGGAACACCTCAAGTTACAAGGTCAAAGGTAAATGCCATTCATTACGGGTAACATGACATGCCGCCATGTGGTTACACAAGAAACCTACAATTCATTTTACTGTGTAGCCTTTAGACTGGATTCATAGATGTCAAAGCGTATAACAGCTAGAAAGAGGGCTAATCTTCCTACGAAAGGGTGGGTTACGTTTTGATAGGTAAGCTATTTTTAGTAACTTGCGATATAGTCCCATGGCTATAGATACGCAGTCTATGACGAACAATAATTCAAAAGCTGCCCTCAGTGACTCGCCAATGTCAGGAGCTGTGTTTCAAAGCAATATTATTATCAGAAAGCACATTCAATGAATGAATGAATGAATAAAGCCTTTATTTTAAGGAAGGGGACGGCTCTAGGCCGCTGATGGGGATTAGGAGGGAAGGGAATGTGGGTACCCAGACTGTTGGCTGAAACACTTCATCTCAGTCTGGGATCTTCCGCTTTATGCAGGCTCAGGTGCATGTTCAGGACCGCCGCTCTCACATGGGCTGATCGACCCCTTCTACACTACTCGAAACAGGCCACTTTGTCTGCCATATGTCGCAATGGCTTTCTGTGTTTCCGGGTTAGTTTGTATTGCAATTCCTAGTGTTCTAATGTCTCCGTGTAGTAGATGCTGAATGTTGGATCTCCCTTGACATTCAATAAAAAGCTTTTATTTGCTATAACAGATCTCCATCTAGAAATAACCACGTTTTCTGCAAACCATGAATGGTTCCTAAACTTACTGTTGGTACGAACACCTAGCCCTTCCCGATCTAGCAATTTTATTACTTCTAAGGATGCAACGAATCATATTGCAGAAATTTATCGGCTCATGCTTTTCTTAAGTGGCATGTTTTGTTTTATGAGCCTTAATAACATGTATCGGATATATGCAGATATTTTCCGAGATGTTCTATTAAACATCGCGACTCCTTCACCAGGGAGTGCACCCGTCGATACTAGCATTAGTTCTCAATCATGCGCGTTCTATAGTACCTAAAAGGTACACATAGAGAAGCGCTGATTTTTGTGTTAGTTGGTTCGTCGCATCAATTAAAGTCATAGCGGTGGATTGACACGGACAACAAAGACTCACGTCCTGTTGTCTTTCTTGTCCTTGTCAATCCAGCGCTGCGACTTCTACACATAGCGATTAGACGCATTCGGCGGAGTTCTGGGTCACATGTATGATGACGTGCATGTGATTAATCCGTTGTTGAATATCGCTTTCTCAAGCCAGCTTTTCTAAAAGATACATGGAGCACAAGTGCTCTCTTGATTGTATTAAACGTAAGCTTAGTGAATAATTCGCACATTAGCAAATACAACGTGACCGGCTATTTACTTTCAGCACTTCGACATCGCCTTTCCTAATTTACAACATTATTGTGACATTCCCCAAGTCTCTGGTGCACTCTAAGTATGAGGCGTTGTATATGAAGGGTGACAATTTTTTTAACTATATTCCCGCCTTCTTACTTCGAACTTGAACTCCAACTCTCACATAGTTCTCTAAGGTTTCGTTCACTTTCTCTAATCTACCGTCATCCTCTTTTCAAGGGCTCACATGTGTGCCCCCAGCAATTCTTTCTCTCATCAAATTCATGGCCATCGCAAACTGCACTGATAGTAGTCGCTGTCATTACAATGGGAACACCCTTATGTCCAGCGCAACAATACTGGTGATGCCGCAGGTTAGGAAGTTGTTTTATTTTTTGCCGTTTTCTGGTTTTCCATTTAAACTTATCGCCACGGCCTTTCCTGAAGAAAGGCATTCATTATGTGGTATCGGTTCCATTTGACGACCTCTACTGAAAATAAATTGCGGCAGAATTCATCTCACGAAGACTGTCGACAGTAACGCGATTAGCATTCGAACTATGTGGCGACACATCGTATTTTTAAGTTCACGTTTATTTTAGATCTCGAGTGGTCATTCTGAGACCAGTTGGTTCGGCCGTATGCGAGATACTGCATCATCGTCGCACTTTGCCCTGTGCAACTCGCTTGCCAAAGTGGCCCATGTACATGGCGTTATAGCGCTCTGTATGACGCCGACGCACTGATGGCGATGCAATGATGAAGAAGGAATAACGTTCATAGAGCGACGATGGTTTGATGTAGACTTCTCAGTCACAATGAGGTGACAATTCCTAAATCATGACAGTGGTATGACGACGACGAAATGAATACAGAATGACGACGATGGCGTAACGTGAACGGCTGACAATGAAAGAATGACGAAACTGAAATGATGGCGATGGCCCGACCACTATGGCATAACGACAATGGTATGTCAACGGTAGCATGATAGGGACGGTCTGACAGAGACTCAAGGAGGCAATAAGAATGGTATGGCAACGGTAGCATAATTGTGATTCAGAAAGGCCAGCGTGATTAGGATAGAATGACGAAGGCATGGCGTCGATGGATCGAGGAATGCGGCTTGACGAAATTGGGAAGGCATTGTTGAAGTAATGATTATGATAAACTGACAGCGTTACTACAGCATGATGAGAGTGTGAGGTCGAAGTCAGAAAAGGACGGCAGAGCGACTGCGACACGACGCCGGCATGACAACGGATGCATGACGAGTATATAACGAAGGCGCAATGACGGAAATAGTGTGACGATGGTGGCACAAACCTAATCGAAGGCCGACAGTTTGACTACGATAGAAAGACGAAGATGTCATAAAGTAGTCGCAACGATAATGGCGGCATGACAACGACTGTGTGAAGAAAATGGCCTGACGATGATGGCATGAGGAGAGTCGGATGATGAAGCTAGAATGACGCCAATGTAAGGAGCACCATAGCAACAAACAATATGAAAACGAACACATGACGACTGCTAGGTGTGGACACAATCGCCATTGTGCGCATACCATGGCATGGTCATGGTTATTGGACCATGGAATGACGATAGTGTGTTACGACAATGGCGTGTCGAGGAGTTTATGGCGAAGAACGTCTGACGGCGAAGGGTTAAGGACCACTGCATGACGAGAGTCCGATGACGAACCTCGAGTGACGGCAATGACATAACGACGAAATCACGATGGCGGTTAGACTACGAATGCATGGCAACTGTATGACGACGATGGCGTTACAGTTGAGGCATGACGAGAGTTTGATGACAAAGCTGAAATTACGTCAACGCAACGACCACGATGTCGTCCCAATCACATACTAGTGGCTGGAGTAGAGGGGGGTAGCGACGATGGCATGGCGAGAGTGACATCATGAAGCTGGAATGATGACGATGGAACATGCATCACGGCATCACAACGACGAGCACTATACCTAGTAAACTAATCTAGTAGACAACTTGGACCACTGTGACGGCGTATGTAGATAGATAGATAGATAGATAGATAGATAGATAGATAGATAGATAGATAGATAGATAGATAGATAGATAGATAGATAGATAGATAGATAGATAGGCACACAGGCAGGCTCAAAACGCCTGCACCATGCAAAAACTGCTTATTGTGTAAATATCACCTTCACTTTTCTGATAATTCAGGCCAGAGTTTTGCGCCACTTGTTTTCCAATCTGCCTTTTCCCGACTTTCGCGTTGAATTTGGTCATGCATTTTTGGTAGGACTAATTTTGCATACAGTCCGTTGAGCGCTGGCATTTCTCTTTGATAAATTAATGTCTCATGAAATTGCTGTGCATGTGCAGGGTTTATTCATCTGCGTTTTTATGCATACTGCGCATCAACTATTTATGCCACAAGGAAAAGCACACAATTAGAAGAAGAATTCTATTAGAATTCATATAAAATAATTGCAGCGAGCACCCTGCTTGAACCATGAGTCCGCACTATTTTATCAATAAATAAATAAATTTCTGCCTACTACATCCTCACCATCATGACTTGGCCTACCTATATGGGCTTGTACTGCCTTTTATTTATCCTATTTTACTTTATTTCAATGCACCCAATCATTTAGCTGACACTAGCATTCACGAAAGTTCCACGTGATGTGGTTTTGTAGTAGAAATCTTTCCGATTATTTTCTCTGATCTGAGAGGCCTCTGGAACCATCTACATGGTCGTCTTACACCCCCTGTATGCTTCACAAGCTCTGATAATTTAGATAAGAAAAATAAGATACGTAACAACGGCATATAATTCTTCATAGAGCAAAGTTAAGCTAGCCTCACTCGATAGCGTTCACATCTTATGTGCTTACTCATTCACTTTCCTTGTACCTCCACTAATGGCCTTTCCCAATCCATACTTTCTTAGCCTCCTAGGTTGCAAAGCAGAGTTATCCTTCGAAATAGTGAGGCGGTGTTCCGCTGCCGTAGCGGACTGAGGACGAAGGTTGATTCATGAGGAAGGTGTAATGACGTAGTAATACGCCAAGGAGATCAAGTCCTGTTCTTGTGAAGAAGTGTACATATGAAGCTAAGTGGTGCTAATCCTAATTAGTGCTGCTTCTGCGCTAGACTATCTTCGCTTGTTCTCACAAGAATGTTCTTGCCCAGTTAACATTTCACTCCCGACTACAATGCTAACCTGCTAACCTGTTAATCTGCTAGAGACTACTACAATATAGTAGCTTGAACGAGTACTAGAACTGAAAATCTTCAATATGAAAACCGGATGCGTAACTTCTGCTCCGCGCTACCAATTAAGAAACACCGCATTTGGAAATGTTATTGCAGCCAGACTGCATATCTCTACTCCAAGCCCACGCCTGTTCATAGACACTCATTTTCATCGCAGAAGTTGAGTTTATCATAGACGAAAAAGCAGAGCAAGATAGAGGAGCGTTGAAAAATGCGGGCAAGTTCGTCCCAACTACGAAGTTTAATATTTCAGGTGAGGGTTGGAGCCGTCGCCTTTCATTAACACATGCTACAACCACATCTTTTGTGAAATGTGAACGGCTGGGTGTTGTCTAGTCTGGACGTGATTCAACCTTTAAAATCTCTGCTGTGAAGACACGTCGGAACGCGAATCAAAAGGTTCGTAAAAAGCCTTCTGCCATAGGAAGTGCAATAGCAAGCAAAATAAGTTAGCGTAGAGCTGTGTGTTGAATACTGCGATACAAATTAAGCGTGTCCTCTGAAACGCTGCTAGAGTATTCGCTATTATTCAACGAGGCCTGCTTTTAGAGTGGAAATTGCAGGTTTGCGCTCAGTGTAATCTGTTACAGTGAGCTTTCTTTTTATTCCTTTTTACTTTCCTCTTCATGCGGCTCGGTGCTCTGTCTCTTTCAGCAGGCAATTGCAATCCTGCTTCCCTTTCTCTCTATGTATGTGAGGTGTTTGCATGTTTACACTACTAATAATACTAACAAATTATAACGAACGCATTCATCGCTCTCCCTTCCTCTCCCCTTGTAGCACCATGCATAGATCCGGTATGATTGCGTGCGCCCGGATTTGTGTGTGCGACATAAGCAATCGGACTCTGCCAGCTTGTTAAAATTGAACGGAGTTTGCTCACGCTGCCATAACCCCTTTGCATGAAATTTATTTCACATGAAACGGTAGTGTATTTCGTATATGTTGTACATCTCGCACCTCATAACTGATATCCTAATTAAAGGAGGCTTAACAAGGATCCACGGTGAAAAATTTTATTCGGTCTTTGACAATGAAAAATATTGTGCAGGGTATGTTGACTGGTCGGTCTTCTTTTCTCTTGACTGTGTTGAAAATCAGTTGTCTGAGGATGTCTGTTCAGAAATTCTTCAAGTTTGAGGAAAGATTGATGCGCGTATTAACGCGAAGTCTGGACGAAGCCGAAATCATGGTCATGCATCAGTGTAATGAGAATGATTTATACAATAAATGGGCAAATTATTGTGAAAATAGATCGAAAATAATCATTTAAAAAGCCAGCAAGTGGGAAACATTGTTGTAGCAGCTGCTGTGGAGACTAGGATTGTTAAGGGAAAACTTGAACGACATAGCATAAACGTCAGCAGCACAATCAACCTTTGTAACCATAACCGCCGTAGCCACCATATCCATAACCACCGCCATATCCTAAGCCACCTCCGTAACCGCCACCATAGCCGCCGCTGTAGCCGCCGCCGTAGCCGCCGCCGTAGCCGCCGCCGTAGCCGCCGCCGTAGCCGCTGCCGTAGCCGCCGCCGTAGCCAGCGGCACCTCCATATGATCCTCCTCCGAGGCCGGAGTGTGCGACCAGCGCTCCACCACTGGACAGCTTGTTCACTTGGTGGAAGGTTCTAACCAGGAAGGCTGGGCCGGGCACAGCCTTGTACAGTCCTGGACCTCCACGTAGGAGGGCAACACTGCTACCGACACCCACACCGCCGACGCCGCTGCCAACGCCACCACCGTATCCAAGGCCGTAGACGCCACCGTAGCCACCACCATAGCCGAGGCCATACCCGCCGTAGCCAAGTCCGTAGCCGCCGCCGTATCCGAGACCATACCCGCCGTAACCAGTACTGCCGGCTATAGCGGTGGCAAGGACGGCAGACAGAATGGCGGCGATGGTCTGCGTAAGTTAGTAAAATACTTAGCCTCATATAAGTGAGAAAGTACATCAAATAAATACGCTTCAGTTCTTTTCCTCTATATGTATTTTATGCTCCTGGTGTCATCGTGGCGCGCGGTTCGCGTTAGACTTTTGTAGCCTTGCGACATGTACAGTTGGAACTGCATCTGTACATCCGTTGTGGGATGTACAAGCATGGGTTTACATGCCTTGTGGGATGTACAAGCATCCCTTGTGGGATGTACAGGCATTGTAATGCAAAACTATCCCACTATGTTTTTATTCCAATCTCCTGACGTTAAATTTGCGTAACCGCGGACGAAAGCATCGGGCGGTGACCCGCAGGGTTATTTGAACAGACCAATCCCACACTCTCCTTCGTTTATAGGAGGTCCCTTTTGTTTGTTTTAAAAACAAAACATTGCCTACAGAGGGCGGCTTGTCTTATATGCTTGGCTGAGAAGAGACTAGGAGCACGCTCAAGTGTAAAGGGATTCGATTGGGCTGAGCCAGTGCATTGAAAATCGATAACCGGATGAAGAGGGTGGTGCCAACGTCTGCGATTGGTCCGCTTTTGCTGACTTGGCTTGAGGTGGCTGGTCTAAAATCGCGACGGCATGCAACGGAAGTTTAAGAACGACGCTAAAGCGGTTACTCTGCAAAGGAGAGTTGGCAGAGGGTGGTCGTAAACGCGCCGAAAGTGCACGAAAACGTTATACGGCCATGCAAAAAGGTTTATTGTACACAAATAAACCCATGCTTTCCGGCAGGTGCGAGTAGCCAGTACCTCAGCGATCGGCGGCAGCTATCTTTTTTATCTCTCAGAACGGGGCAGCCTGCGGCTATTAAAAAAAGTCAGTTTTGTTCGGCATATTAATGAGAATTGAACGCGTACACGTCACTTTGACAGGGTGAGATTGCGCGGTTTTGTTGCGTCACGTGACAAGCAGGTGAAGTGGGTACAGCCAGAAACTTTTGAAAAATAGCCGAGGTTTAATGGCTAAAATGCGTCGAATCAGAAAGAACTATTTTTTTTTCATACAATGATGCATAATCACTGTGCACGCGTCATATGAGATGGGGAGCTATCGCGGTTTTCGTGACTTCACATGGCAGACAGGCGAAGTGGGGGTGGCTCAAAAATGTTTTTGACCAATCGTGGAGGGCTGATTGTAGAATCGTAATAGAAAAGTCTGGAATAACTTTACGTTATAACGCCCCACTTCTGTATATATATAGAAGGCATAGGCCTTCAGCGAAAAGTAACTAAAATATGCCGACAGCATCTAGATAACAGGATTGGCCGCTGTACTGCCGTTTCAGTTGGAAAGTTCAGGAAACACATTTGCCCGGACTGAGCAAACCTGACAAGTTTTTCAAATGGCTGGCCACAGCGTATACTCAAAGCGTTCTGCGGTGACGTTTGCTATATTTAATATAACTGCTGTGCATGTTATGCGTACGTTAGCAGTGCTAACAACATGCCCCGCTCACTGCGCTGACTTACTATTGCTTCATGGGAGCGCCCATGAGCAAAGCGTAGGTTCTACTGCTTTGCTTTCTTCATTTGCGGCCCTATTTTTCTCAATCGGAAGCCAAAATAGTGCAGCAAACCTATAAAGTGTCTGGCAGGCGCAATAGGCTTTCAGAAAAAAAATATTGCTGCTAAAAATTACTTTTGCAAACCAGATCCTGCAGCAAGAAATACCGTAGAAGTTGGGCTTGCCCTATCCGTCGTACACAAATTATCCAGAAAGCGCTCGTAATTAGCGGTTGTGGAAGCATTTTTCAAGCTTTTGTAACTTTCAGCTATTTATCCATTTTACACAACAATAAATATCTGTCATCTCGCAGCAAACACCATGGAACAGTGAATTCTTAATTTCATCGCTTTTAGTTGTTTGGACTGCCAGTGCCTTCAAAATTTCTTGAAATGCTCGTTTTTGAAGGGATCACGCGTCTAGCCATTTAGCACTTCTGAGTTGGAAAAAGAAACCTACAGTTTACGAAAGGTATCTTAAAGGTATTCAAACAAATAAATGGCTGCGCTGGCTTACAGTACATATATAACTTACGGCCACACAATTATTCCGCTGAGATTAAGTTTCTTCCAATGGCCTTCTCCTTTGGAAGAAACATTTAGAACAGGTCCATCTTCTAATCAACTTACGTATTAGGAACATGGTGTGTCAATAACCAAAGTTTATTGACAAATCCCAGTGAGAAAAATAAATAGAACTTAGACAGTCATATAGTAGGGATCCTCAGATAATTGATCTTTAGCGGCCGTACGAATTTTCGTTCGGGACTTGCACCAATTCACGCAAAGACCGTTGAGGAGTAGATAACCAGGTTTGCTAAATGTTCCTAAATTATTTCTCTCAAATGAAAATTGTCTACGTTCACAAAGATGAAAAACCAAAAGCAATACTGTGACCGCTCTTAAGAACTAAACATTCTTGAAACAATTTTATTTTCTCACGTGCTCAAAGATAGGAGCCGCAATGTAACACATAATAGTTATTTTTCGTTCTCTTAAAAACGCCCGGTTTGACAATACTCCGGCACAGCGAACAGACACTTACCACAGTGCGCATGTTTACCGTTTGTTGAACCTGCTACTCGGCGAGCAATGTCTCTGCGATTCAGAGTTGGTGGTTTATATACTTGGCGCACTGCGAGAGTCGCACGTATTGGGCGCCAGGGTCGTTGCGCGTGAGCCGACGGAATGGAGGCTACGTTGCGATTATAGCAGCGAAGAAGCGGGAAAAACAACCTGCACGTACAAGATGATAGTAACACACGGAAGTCTTTGACACTGTACACGACGTAATAGAAAGGAAGTAACACGGCATGACTTCTGGCATGCAGCCCCAGGTGACTCCTCACTGGTTTGAAGTGGCTTCATCGCGACCATCGCAGTAGTAGGCACACGAAGGAGCCTGGTGTCTTTACTGCTAAAAATAGAAGGAGCCACACGTAAAGCATGGAGACACCAGTGACTAAAGAAAAGCGGAGTATGGCAAGCAATGCTCGTCCCTGGATGTCAACAGGCTCTATGTAATATCGCCAATTGAGAATGACACATATCAACTATTACAATGCAACGCGATTGGAATCTATATGGTGCGGGGCTTCTTTCAATCTGTGAGTGATTGAGTTATCGGATGACACTCACAGGGTATTTTCGTTTGTAGCGACTACCTCTCGGTGTAACGAGGACGAGCGCATTGTATGGCCCCTGTGTATCAGGGGAGAAAGTTGGTGACAGGTTTGCACAGACAGGAGTACGACAAGTATGTAAATGCATTTAAAGCTTCCTTTACACTCCTTGTGAACATATCTATACTGGATATCATCCAAGAATTGAAACATAGCGAGTGGCGTGTAACAAATGACCAAGAAATGGGGCAGGCGAAATATAAGGTCCAGGAGAAAGATAACAGAAGCCGTTGAATATCGTGCATTCCTCCATTAGGAGGTCTGTCCGCTTTAGAGATACCCATGAGCCAGATTGTGCGTACAAGCCTTATTCATGATGTACTGCTTCACTATAAAGGACAGATGCAGGCCCGAAACTTAAAGGGGGGGGGGGGAGGGTGACCCCCCGGTCCTTCAGTTTTTAAGGAGAGGCTCGGCCCCCCATGGGCAGGTGAATTGTAGCACTGCGGCACTCAGTCGACAAGCGCTGGTGGTGACCTTGTTACCAGTAGTACCATGCGCGGAGCAATTTCTAATTCTCCAGTTCTTTGAATAATGATTTAATCGCGATGAATCTGTCGCCGCGGCATGAACAAAAGTAGGAAAGCAGCTATTGCCGCATTGCCGCATGAATTTCCCCGATGCAATTCAAGTGACGGTCACTACCTTTGCTCGGCTAAGATTCGTGGTACAGCCTGCTGTTTCATGAGCCACCTGAGCATGAAACTAGGTGCTCGTGAATTAGTGAGGCTTCAACTTGGTTTCTTTAGGTTACTATTTCATTTTGTTCGCTTAGTTGTGCGTTATTAGTGCTGTGTTATACCAATGACGCATGCATTTTGTCCACTTTTCTATGTATGTAGCATGAAACCATAAAATGTATTGTCGTAGTGCCTGAGGTACATTATCAGTGTAGCATAGCAACTAATGTTTTGTGTTGCTGATAGACTTATTTGCTCTGA
Source organism: Dermacentor andersoni (assembly GCF_023375885.2). NCBI lineage: Eukaryota > Metazoa > Arthropoda > Arachnida > Ixodida > Ixodidae > Dermacentor > Dermacentor andersoni. The sequence continues at coordinate 194,707,318 of NC_092816.1, read as the reverse complement.
GTTCACATATCCTTAACCTTATGTCTCTTTGATATCCTGAACCGTCTACCTATCTAGGGCCACCTGCCCGGTTGCTCAGCAGTCAGGTAGCCGAAATGTACGAAAATAAAATAAACGACCAATATCAACTGATATTGCAATTAACATTTTCTGTGCTTCAGAAATCATTCTTGTGTGGGTTGGGAGGGGGGGGGGGGGGGTTAATAAAAGAGCGCTTAGTTTCGCAAAAAAGTTTTCCAATGTTAGCCCCCATCTCTGACTTCATCGCTTCATTTTGTTTACGGCTACACAAATGCTGCAGTGAAGTATAAGGAGAAATCAGTATAATTTAAGCCAGCTAATATTCAAACAATCATGTTTTAATCAAATTTATGCACCACGATAGGGGCGGTACAAATGCTAATAGTATAGCAACGCACGCCGTAAAGCAGGGAAACTTCTTGTATGTCAGCATATCGTACTCCGTCGTGATAGAAATAACTAAGAACACATTTTTCTATCAAAGCTTCGTCTCTAAAAACGATAACTTAGAGAACCAATTCGTTCAAATTTACAATATGTCTCTGCTATCTAATGTGCTGCTCAAGCATAACAACCCATGTCGTTGAAACCACTCGAAACCGCGCAGCCCTGTTTATACTATCTAATCATTTCGGTCGCGCCAACATTGCATTCATGAAGCAGGCGCTCTACTAACCTGATCTTTCATCACGTCGGAAACGTGGCCGTCTTTACCTTTTCCGCGAGATGTACCGCTTCACCCCGATACTCAATCGATAACTTCCTGCGCCTACTTCCTACGTTGCCTCCCGAACTGATCACATGCACAGAGTTGTTGTGTCGTCTTGTCATATCAACTTCGAATATGGTCCTTTTTTAGGCCCGTAGATTTACCAACTGGAAGCAACTTCCTCGATCCCCCGCTGATATTCCAGATTCACAAAGTTGAAAAACAGCGATTTATCATGCCATCTGTTGTAGTTTAGGTCTTCTTGTCCTGCATTTTTCCTGTTCTGTTCTAGTGCACTCTCATGCTATACCAATAGGCCTTGAAAGTGCGGATAAGGAATAAATAAATGAATAAATTTTAGGCGTTTGTGACTGCACAGGATCGGGAGAACAGGCGCACTCTGTCTAACTAACGCAAAATATTCCTACGAGAAACAATTTCAGATTGCTCTTCGAGAAGTGTCTTTAAACCATTTTCCAATTTTTTTATTATGACACAGAAATTCACACTCCTCGATGTTAACTTGAAATTTCAAGAATTGTCGTAGGGGTAATGACACTTTACACGATTTCTTATATGTGTCGCTGTGGGCTTAGCTATTCAGGAAAACGTTGCATTCAGCGTACAGAAACGGGTATCCAAATGTTTCCGCATCTCCATAGAGTTCGTGTAGAATCCAGACAATGCATAAAAAGAGGCCTCCGTAAGATGCTTCCAGTATTAATGACCAGACTCTGTTGTAGCCGTTCGCTCTATTCAGCCCCCCCTCCCCCTTTGATTGCATAGATGTTTTACCGAAAGCCTCAACAGAATTAACTATTGTTCACCGTCGAGAACACGTGTACAACTGTTGTAACCTCTTGTTCGCGCTATACAATCTTCCATTCCGTGACATTACAGCTACCTTACAGATGCAATGCGCATAAGTATCTCTGGCGAGCTGTGAAACCTCATTGGCATTCCTGATGGTTACCCGTTACAAATGTTTCTATAAAGTAGGCCACAATGAGGAGCATTGCGAATAGTTTTATTATATCATATTACGCCTTATAGATATCGTCTATCAATTACGTAGAACCTGATCCCCACGCTGAGTGGCGAAATGGGTTATGTTGTTTAATGTCGCGTAGTAGCAGCTAAAGGCGAATTCACAGGTCGGTTCTCGTCACAAACCAGAATTATGTCTGTTATCTCCACCGAATGGCATCTCAAGAAGTTCGCTGGTGTCGACTGTAATCGCAAAGTGATTATGGGCGGGTTTAATCAATATCGGCGTAAATCTCTAATATAAACAAGCAGGGCCAATAGTAGCGCCGCAGCTTCGAGGTTTGTTTTATGCAGGTCACATTCTTTTGCTACCTAACAAGCAACTTAATATGCAACGCCTGGTCAATATAAATGGACAGAAATGTGTGCATTTAGGATTGAAATTAGACGTTAGAAAAACAAGTTTTGTGGTATTTAATGAAAACAGTAAACAGGTAGCGTCTGTATACACAGAGCCAGGAAGATACCTGAGGTAAAATATTACAACTTTTATGTACGGATAAACGAAGGCAATAGATATATGGAAACATGGGGCAAAACGATTGTGGGAAAGGGGAAGAGAAACGCAGCCTTAATAAAGTGAAGTGCAATGGGGATGAATTATGTAGGGAGAGCTCAAGGATTTGTGCAAAAATGTAATGGTTTTTACATTTGGAAATGAGGTTGTATTCTTGAAGTCAGGGGTACAATCAGGACTAGGTAGCAACGAAAGATGATTGGGACGCCTCGTATTGGGCGTTTACGGGAAGACTGCAAATGAAGCATTGCTGGGTGGCCTGGGCTGTACAACTTTTGAAGTGAGATAAGTTCCTAGTGAAATTGAGTTTGACGAACGACTGGGGAATATGAAATTAAGTGGACTGCGAGAGTGTTCAGGTATTTGTAAAGGAAACACATTGACTCACTGTGGAGAAAAGAACTAGGAACCATACCAGCAAGTATTTGACCGGTATAGTAATCAAGATGGCAACAAAGAACGTCAAAGGGCAAATTAGACACAGACCGACTCATGGGGGGCGGCAAGGAAAAAAAAAAACCTGCTATGATTGACTACCTCATAGCAAAAAGTAAATTAGGAAAGAGCTAATTTATTATAGCTCCAAGGAAAGCTCCTTTCTCCTCCTTTCTGAGGGTGCCTCAGAACGCGTAGTTATAATGCAAGATACATCAAGGGAGAAGCATGTGCTTGCTGCGGTAACGCTAATAAAAACGTTGGAGCGTGTTTTATTACAACGTGAAGATCGTCGCGCGGACACCAGTCTCGCTCAGCGCAAACACGTCACCCATCATCCTGTGCGCCGAAGCCACGTCGCCTTTCATCCCCTGTGGTTTTTGGCCGCACCCTTTCGGAAAACTAGGAAATTCAGCCCTCGGAGGTGGTGCTGCATTGCCGACTACTGCAGCAAATGATCTGTCTGTGCCCACAAGGAGAATTGTAATTGACGTTAAAATAGATGGCGTATCTGTTCAAGCACTCGTCAACACCGGATCCCACGAATGTCTTGTGAGTGCTAGCCTACGTAGACGTTTAAAAAGGTCCTCACCCCACGGGCTGCCCGAGTGCTTCATGTGGCCGACGGCGGTATGCTGGTTGTTCTTGGAACGTGCACTGCGCGTTTAAGTATAGCCGGCCGCCCTACTTCTGTTCTCTTTGCCGTGATGGGCAACTGCTCTCACGATGTTATCCTTGGATTGCACTTTTTACCCATTCATTCTGCTTACATGGAGTGTGCGACCAGCGTTCTTCAGTTAGAACCACCAACTCCGAGCACCGCCCCTGCGCACTTGTACTCGTTTTACGATGTGCGGCTTTCACCCGAGGCAGTCACTTACATCCCTTTCGCAGCCCAGCCACAGGTTCCTGAAGGTGAATATGTGCTTCGGCCCATCATCGACATGCTTTTGAACCGGAACGCTGCTGTTCCGCATACGCTGGTCACGGTTACTAATAACGACGTCGTTGTACCGCTTCTGAATTTCAGCCTGTGCCATCCAGTGATTCCGGCCGGCATGTTTTGTACAGCGTTTCTAGTGGTTCCGAATTTTACATTGAGAGTCAGAATGCCGAGAGTGCCTTATTAGCGCCAATTGCAGCTTATGGGTCTGGATCATTACCGGACGACTTCACGAAAATAATTGCACCTGTCTTCACCTCTGCACAGGCCACGAACATACGTCTCCTGCTTGTATCGTACTGTGACATCTTTGATTTCGGCGACAGGCCTTTAGTTCCAACATCTGTTCTTCAGAACCGTATAAACACTGGAAACACGAATCCTACTCGTCGGCGTCCCTATCTTGCATCGCATGCTGAACGTCGATTCATCAAATCAAAAGTAGACAAAATGCTCCGAAGAGGGGTTATCGAGCCATCAGCCATCCCTTGGGCTTTGCCTCTCGTGCTCGCGAAAAATGAAAGATAGCACCTGGCGTTGTTGCGTCGATTATCGCCACTTAAACAAGTTCACGCGAAAAGATGTCTACCTACTACCACGCATCGATGGCGCCTTAGACTGCTTGCATGGAGCTAAATACTTCTTGTCCATCGATCTTCAATCCGGCTACTGGCAGATTTCTATTGATGAAATGGACTGCGAAAAGATGGCCTTCATCACGCCGGATGGCTTATATCAGTTCAGTCATGCCCTTTGGGTTATGCAATGTTCCTGCGACATTAGAACATATGATCGACTCTCTTCTGCCAGGCAACAAATGGACCACCTGTATCTGTTACCTTGACGACGTTATTGTTTTTTCTCTTGCGTTCGGCAGCCACCTTACCCGACTCGCTGCTATTCTTGCGGTCTTCCGAAAAGCCAGCCTCCAACTGAGCTCCACGAAGTGTCAATTCGGGCGCCGTCAGATTACCGTGTTGGGACGCCTCGTTGACGCATCCGGTGTCCAACCAAATACGGAAAAAGTTCGCGCCATCCGCAGTTTTCCTGTGCTACGTTCTGCTTCCGACGTACGCTGCTTCGTTGGCCTGTGTTCTTATTTTCGCCGTTTCGTCAAAACCTTCGCCGACGTCGCTCGGCCTTTGAGAGATCTTCTAAAGGCGGGACCGGAGCAGGCTCACGCGTTCGCCGCTCTCATCGGCTTGCTGACCACCCCTCCCATTCTTGCCCACTTTGATCCATCTGCACCGACCGAAGTCCACACTGACGCAAGCGGCCATTTCAATGGCGCTGTTCTCCCCCAACTTCAGAATGGTACCGAGTGCGTGATAGCTTACGCCAGCCGCCTGCTGTCACCGGCCAAGAGAAATTACTCAGTCACCGAGCGGGAGTGCTTGGCTTTAGCTTGAGCTGTGGTCAAGTTCCGGCGATACTTGTACGGCCGCACGTTTTCGGTCGTCACAGACCATCATGCACTCCACTGGCTGTCTTCCCTTCGCGACTCGACTGGACAGCTTGGTCGCTGGGCTTTGCGGCTCCAGGAATTTTTATTTAGTGTCCATTACAATACTGGAAGGCTCCACAAGGACGCTGACTGCCTCTCGGGTCACCCAGTGGATCCTCCCGATCCTATTGTGCATGATCCGGAGACTTGCGTGATAGTGTTGACTCACATGACTGACATGCGCGCTGAACAACAACGCGACGCATCCTCACAGTCCATCATTCCCGGAGTGCAATCTGGAAGCACTGACGGCACGTGTCGCATGTTCATTCTTCATGACGGCATCCTCTACCACCGCAATATCAACCCTGCCGGCCCTGAGTTTCTCTTTGTTCTTCCTCGTCATCTGCGATCCGTCGCTCTCGAACTTCTCAAAGCGCCCACGCAGGACATCTTGGCGTTTTGCGTACTTACGACCGCGTACGACGCCTGTTCTTCTGGTCGGGTCTCTACCACTCCGTGCATCGTTATGTTGCAACTTGCGAATGGTGTCAGCGCCGGAGGAAAGCTCCCCTGACACCTGTCGGACGACTTCATCCAATCGAAGTTCCCTCTGAACTGTTCCTTCGCGTAGGCCTTAACCTGCTTGGCCCTTTTCCAACTACTAGAGGGCCTAGTGGATCCCCGCCGCTACTGATTACGCAACACGCTACGCGATAACAATGGCGTTGCCAACTAGTTGCACAACAGATGTCGCCGATTTTCTGCTCTACAACGTCATTCTCCACCACGGTGCACCTCGACAGTTACTCACAGACCGCGGCCGCTCGTTGTTTTCTCGAGTTGTCGACGACCTCTTCCGCTCTTGTGCCACCGAGCACAAGCTGTCCACCGTCTCCCACCCACAAACGAACCGTCTTACGGAACGTCTCAGCTGAACAATCACAGAGTTGCTGTCGATGTACGTCTGCAACAATCGCCGCGACATAGACGCCACACCAGCCTACGTGTGGTTCGCGTGTAACTCGTCCCGACATAACACCGCAGGATATTTACCCTGTTATCCTTTGTATGGTAGCGACCCCCACTTTGCCGTTTGACACCATCCTCCTTTCCGTGCCACGTGTTGCAGCTGGGTACGCCCGTGAAGTCATCGATCGCGCTCACATGGCCCGTCAAGTCGCCCGATCTCGTTTATTAGCCTCACAGCATATACAAAAAGAGCGTTATGACCGGTGCCATCGCGGTGGTAAGTTCGCGCTACGTGCTTGGGTGCTCCTTTGGTCACCGTGTCGTCTGGTTGGCCTCTCCCAGAAGCTTCTCTCCCGCTACACATGGCCTTATGAAGTCCTACGTCAAGTTAACGATGTAAGTTACGAGCTTGCGCCGCTACAACATGATGTATCCTAAAGTCCGATGCCTGTTGACGTCGTCCACGTTTCGCGGCTGAAGCCATACTTCGCTAGCAATTCTTCGACTACCATGCGCCGAGACAGCGCTTCACCACCAGGGGTCCTGTTACGGAAGGGTAAAGAAGAGAGGACGAAGAAGATCGCGGGACGCTGGCTGCTGCGGTGGTCAGCCATCTTAACTACTCTGACTCATTTTGTATATATATTGTGAATGCTATCTTTTATACTTCCCAACATCCCTGTAGCAATATATATACAAATGTCATGTGAAGATATCCATGATGTGGCTCATCTGAACATTGCAAGCGCACGAATACGAGCAAGATTCCGGCGCGACTAGCCGTCCGAGATACTATGCGTGTATTCGCGATCTTCTTTCGTGCTCCGGAAGACGAATTTTATTGATGAATAAAACACTCAATGGGTGGAGCCTTTAGACAAGGGGTTCGCGCGCCGTCTTGCTTGTCGGAAGACGGCCATTTGGACCTATTCCTGTGAACTGGACAGCGCCGTCTCCCATTGTATGTCCTCCTTAATTTCTGTTCTTGTTTTTCCTTTATATGCTGTGCATGACCATGGCCGAGGTTTAGCATGCCCCCACACCATGGGCATGTGTCCGTATATCTTTCTTGATACACTTTATGAAGTATTTGCAGATTGTCATATGTATAGGTTTGCAGCTTTCTCCATATAACCTGTTCTTCCTTACCGAGATTCTTATGTGAGGGTGGTAGTTTCCTTCTATTCCTTCTGTAATAGTTTAAAATTGCAGAGTAGGTCTGGGCAATCAGGATGAAGTCGTCAGAGGCGTCCTGTGAGTACTCGTGGTGTATAATACGCGCAAGAGCTACTCTCTGAGCATCTTGTTTCCCCTGATTCTCTCATGGCTGGGCACCCATGAAAGGTGAAATCTGACTCTGGGTGTCGTATCTCTTACGATCCTGTAGGCTGCGGTGCATATTCGTCCCCTGACGCAGCTTCTTCGTGCCTCTTTTGAGCCCAATATGATGGTTATTTGTTGTTCGTTCGGTTTCACCGCTTTGGTAGCGAGAGCTATACCAAGTTCTTCTTGCACGATAGTACCGTTGTGCGTGGAGGCGCAAGTGATTTCTCTACCGAAGTATTAAGGGACGGCAGCTACCGTTCTTTTCTGCCTGCCTGGGCACCTTGCACCGTCCACGAAATGCGAGTTTGGTTTCTCTCCATATGTTATCTCAGTGTATGCAGCTCTCGCTTCTCTTCTGCCTGCACGTACAGTTGGGTCCATATTTCTGCGTATGGGCGACACTTTCATGCTGTTTCCGATTCTTCTGAGGATGGGTTTAGCTTCATAGTGTTTTTCTAGGAGCTCATGATACCCCAGTCTGCCGAGGAGTGTTCCACCCAAAGTCGTTTGTGCGAGTCAGTTTCCTTGTGTTATCAGTTCAGTTTCTGCCAGTTCCTCGAATGTATTGTGAGAAAACACATTATGTAGCACGTACTGAGCTACTGAAAGATGTATCGGAAGTTTTTTCATATTGCTCTACAATTTTCTCCTTGGCACTGTTAATCTGATTACAATATTTGAGAGTTCGAGTTATAAATTAAAACTAAATATGTATTAAGGCGGAATCCAAAAGATACTCTCAGTATCACCAAGCGGCGGCAAGCAACAATACTTTGGTTCTGTCCAGCTACGTGGCATTTAAATATTTTGAAATCTTGGTGCATGACAGTTGGCACACCCTGTATATCTGTAAAGCACAGAATACGTAATAGCATGGTTGATCAAACTTTGCATATTCTTTAATTTCCGTTACTTCTTTCTGTTGCAGCCATTCTGTATGTGTCAATGGTGTCATGCCCGTTCTTGACAAATTGCGCCACAATGGCACAACATTCCTAAACATTGGTTTATACGTGTAGTGCTTTCTTATGCGTACTCCTATCATAACCAAATTGTACGCTTTGTCGTTAGGTATAAAGTATTTCATTAACAACTTTATTGCAGCTTTGGAGCGCACAAATTCCAACATATGCACTGGGTAAGCACGAGCTTTTTTCTTATAACAGACTTGTCGCGGACCGTCAACTTACTGTCCTTATGCTAATAAAGCAATGACTAATAGAGACGTTGATTAAGATCAAGAAATTTTATTTGGTTTTGGCAGTCACACAATGAGCACGATAAGGACATGCTAACTTGTGGCATTTTCTTTTTCATCATAAGCTGCAATGTTACCAAATACCTGCAAGTCCTCCTTTTCTTTAAGCGCGCGTTCTATGAATGAATAATTTATTAACGATGGCACCGGGACAACCCAATGTTTTCAGTTCAGGGTTGTTATAGTGACCTCAATATATTTAAAAAATCGCACATCAAATGACTCGTCTTGACGGCGAACGTGAAACAGTAAAATACATTGCATCATCAGCGGTGGCGATTACTATAGTTGAACAGTAATTTTTTTTTTTGCTTTTCTATAATTGTGATGACGTTCCAATTCAGCCAACTACTCAAATCAACCATATTTGCACTTTTCCTGCTGTGGGCTGAATCTATTTTCAGACTTGCGTTGGCCGGTTTCTCTGCCGGCGGTGACTTTTTGGCGATGAGTTACCCTGTGAGATGAAAATTATCACATAAGTCAGCAGCCCAATCAACCCTTGTAACCGTAGCCGCCGTATCCGTAGCCGCCGCCGTATCCCAGACCACCTCCGTATCCCGAACCGCCGCCATATCCCAAACCGCCACCATATCCTAAACCGCTGCCATATCCCAAGCCACCTCCGTAGCCCCCACCGAGTCCGGCGCCTCCAACGTATGATCCTGCTCCGAGGCCGGAGTGTGCGACCAGTGCTCCGCCGCTGGACAGCTTGTTAACTTGGTGGATGGTCCTGACCAGGAAGGCAGGGCCGGGTACAGCCTTGTACAGTCCAGGTCCACCGCGAAGAAGGGCCACGCTGCTGCCGACACCAACACCGCCAGCACCCACGCCGCCGGCACCCGCACCTCCGACTCCCAGGCCTCCCCCATATCCAAGGCCATAGCCACTGCCGTAGCCGAGTCCGTATCCTCCGTAACCCACCCCGCCTGCCATGGCGGTGGCAAGGACAGCAAAAAGGAGAGTGGCGACGTTCTGTGCAAGTTTGCATGGAAAATGCTGGTTAATCTCTCATCTGAATGAGGCATCTTGGCTTAATCACATCGGCTTTTACACCACATAGGGATTTCATGGATATTCATTCGTTTAGTATCTATTCGGAAAGGCGAAAGTCAACATTCCTCGAGACAATGCAGATACGATAACGTGCCTTTTAATTTGGGAAACTATTTTGTAGTGACGGCGGACATTTGAAAATATGTGGTAATGGCATAATAACCAATTAGACTGAAGCGCTAACTACTTTTCGTTATGTATTCGGTATGAATTGAAGGAACACTAGAACTACAATGGGCCAGCATTTGACGTGCACTTAGTGAAACTCCTGAGATGTACAAAAATTTGGACAATCGTGTTAAAGCCCTCACAGAGTAAATTGATATTCTATACGACTTTCTTGCATATTGCACGCGGATGGAATTGTTCGAATGTACGAACTGGAACTGCCTGTGCCGATGCGCTTCTTGATAAGTTGAAGAGGAATATGATGAGTTGTTGTGAACCCCAGGATTCTTATTAAGTGCACTAGGTTAATGCTCTTCAAGGGTTCAGTTTAGACTTTCCCAATAAAAACACTTCGATAATAACTTACATTTGAATATGAATTATGGTAGTCGAGCACCACTTAATGATGCGTTGCCAAAAAAATATCGTAAGAGTATAAAAAGAAACGTTGCTTTTCCCTTTAAGCCACTTATGCACATCCCGCTCTATATTTATCCTTGCAGACGTGAGTGTTGTACTATTCAATAAAAGGTACTCACGTTTTTCTGCTTTCTTGCACTTCAATAATGAAAACTGAGAGCGTGAATCTTGCAATGTATATCACTGAGTGAAACAGTTCCAAAGCCTGCGTACTCTGGCAGCTGTTAAGCTTTCGAACGGAATTGTCGCTACATTAGAAAATTTTGTTGTATAGGCTTCTTTGAAATGACTGACTGTCGCGATTCATGGCCAGTGGATCGTGGTACATGCTGTAACATGTACCGCGATCCCCTGGCCATGATATTCCATAATGGTCAGTGGATCGTGACAAGCATAGTGTCATTCCAGAGTTATAATTACATAGCGTAGAACCTGTAGGATATTCGCTTAGATTTGATTTATAGTGTACACACTGCACTATTGTGTGTGCGGCCTCCAAATGCTGCGTGAGGCGAACTTCCAGCAATGCAAGTGCGTGTTGTTGTCCCCTTAGGCATTGTCAGCGATAAGATAAAGCGGCTAGCGGTGATAGCCATTGTATCGCACCAAGAATTCTGCGCCAATGTACGCCTTTTCATGTAAAAATGTAGCACTAGTGTTGCTCGCACCATCAGCTTAATGCACTAATGAATGGTCGAGTGTTCTCAGAGCGCAGAAATTGAAACACTGTAGAAGAAACATTCATCATTATCATGTGTGTCATTAACTTCTACACCGCGCACAACTCATCACACAGATTTTGAAAATTTCTCCTATCCCGTGGCAGCGGAACCTAACATATTACGGTAAACTTGCATCCCACTCCTATTTCTTCAGATTGTTGATATATGTAGCTCTTATTTGTCAAATGCCGATGAACATTTCTAAAGAAGGATAGCGTTTTAGTGTTTATGCCTTTACAATTGCACAATACGCAGGTTTCTGTATATTATCTACCCATGTGCTTATGCGAATACTGTCATCATTTACAGAGTACAAACTAAAAATAGGTGCTCGTTAGGAACAGGCCGCAAATAGCTTAATGCGACTCGCAGCTCCTTCTGATTATTGTTTCAAGAAAATTAGGTGATAGTCCTTCCTCAATAAGTATATTCAGTGTAATGTATTATCATGCAATAAACAGTTGAATGGGTGCGCGGCTTATAGCGCCGAAGCTTTCCTAAAGATAGTGGCAGTAATTTCAAGAACTTTTTGTCCAGGTCATGATATGTATTTCAACTGTTATAAAATTATTTTAGTAAAATAAGTGAGCAAACATCGCGAGGCGAATGCAAAACGTTCTGCGGTAACTTCTATTTAGTTTGTTCCGTACTCCAGCATTTCTGCATGCGCTTCGGCAATGCAAATAATAAAGAATAGGTTGCAACAGCAGGTAATGAGAAGATTTGCGAAGAATCACCGACAAACATTGCTGCAGATTAGTAGAACACGTGTATAGTGCGAATTGAACGTGATCATCTTTCCAAGGTTGCACATCTTGGCGTCACGAAGTCTATCAGGCGGCTGGTCTCTCACCACTTTTTCTCGTTTTACCTGCTTTATTACAACCGCTTAGGTTTGCCACTGCAAACCTAAATATTCGGTAACAGCGAATATTGTTTGTTAGAAACGGTATTCACTACATACGATTTATCACACAGGAGCTTTTACAGAATTAACAATGCTGCAACAGATGCTATAAAAGACTGCATACTTGTCACTGTGCTGCAGAAGAAAATGAACCTTTCAAAAAAGCTTTCTGTATAAAGCGCCTACTGCTATGAAAAAAATATCTACATAATATTTTATTCACTGGTACCTAGGTGAGAACGAATACGGCAGGTTTTTCGCTATACTGTAAGCGCTACAATTAACACTGCGAAATATTTACACTTCGCTGTTGCTACTACAAAACACGGCAGGAAAAAAAATTATGGCTAAACCACTCCCCACGCCGATACTCACCATGCCGTTCATGGTTACGGTTTGCTGCAACTGCTCTTTGGCGAATGATGCTAGCGAGGTTCACGGCGGGTCGCTTATATACTCGACGATGGGCAAGAATCCCACGTATTGGATGGCACGTCGGTTACGTGTACCAGGCTACGGCAACGCAGCTTCCCAGCGCTTTGCGACGAACCACAGGGAAAGGCAGAGACGCTGCACGTGCCAGATGGTACACGCGCACGGAAGTCCCTCACCTTACACCGTACTCGACGCACTAGAAGACGGAAACAAAAGCACCCGCAAAGCGATGCCGCACGATATGTTACTTTAACCCGACAGCTCCGCGTATCATTGAATTATCTTCCAGGCGTTTCCTTTCAAATAGCGTAGGAGGCACACAAGGGGCTCGGAGATGCTTCCTATTGCTCTTGCTTGAAGTGAAGGAGCCATACGTGCACTTTTGTCGTACGGAAATACCGATAAGCGACGGCAGTCCGAAACGTGGACGGCTGTGCGATCAGACAGGTGTTGGCAGGCCCAAAATTTAGCAAGACGAAAACAGTGGGAGGAAGGAGGTATGGGCCAACAACTAAGGTAACACCTAAACACGTCAGTGCAGTAAGTTTCATGAACAAATACCTAAAATAATTGAACGCCATTGATTAGGCACGCAAAAAATGAAACACACACCGAGTACAAAAGAACGAAACCAACGGACAACCGCTGTGAAGCTTTTTATGCGCGCAAAGCAGCTTTGTGCCGCTAATTCTAAAGCTCATGGACCACTCTGTCAAATGCTCAACTTGTTAGCGTTGTGGATTCAGATTGCTTCCAACTGCAGTGAATTCATGTCGAAGCAGAGCAAAATACAGTGTAATTAATTTTAATAACGCGATGATGCAGCTGTGAAGTCTGGAAAGAATTGTGTCCGAACCGATGGCGGCTGAAGAAACATTAGCACGACATCGTGATACAGCGCGGAACACAACTTGGCATGAACAAATCGTGTTCTTTGCTTTATCATGAAATGCGGCCTACCCCGCTTGTCCGATATCGCACCCTTCTCAAACGTTACTACTCGCAAGATGACTCACATAGAGACTTGTGACCGAAACCACGGCTGTCTAAGGAGCAGTTTCGCAGTGAAAAAGGAAACACTGAGTGTTGAGCGGGAAAACAATTGTGCCCAGGAAGTCTTATATAACAAATCATCATTACGCAAAATGCGACGACCTTTCAACGAACGTGTATCCAAAGTGGTACGACTGGCCTAAACTCTAACACTTACAACTTTGTTTGCAATTGAGAACTGTTCTTTGCCCCATATGACAGTGTTCTTGCCCGATGGTTTGGGTGGAAACGTAAAATCTGGTCCTACGGGACATTTCTGGTTCGTTGCCCGTGTATTTAACGAAACGAGATAAACTTCAGCATAGGCTCAGGTCATAATGCAGTCTTCCTGATTTCGATGGCGCTCAGAGCTAAAGTGAAACATTGCTGGGAAAAAAGAGGTTGACTTGTGAAATGTGCCAGTATGTCATAACTGTTTACACTTAGCCCCTCCTTTATTACCTTTCAAATTTATATGTTGTATGTTTCGTACAGACCCTCTTATATTTATCAATACACGACAGGCAAAATAACGATTCCATATTTTCCATAAGCATTCGAAGTATTGAATGCCATTGCTTATCCTCCTCAAGAGGTCCTCTCCTTGAATCACCTAAATGTATGCAGTTTAAAGCATAAGGTCGAACAAATTGAAGCTGAATTAGAGGAACAAAAGCGTGGTTTTGATGTCATTGGTTTCACGAAAACCTGGTATAGCTCTGATGCAGAAGTTGTGCAGAGTCCATGCTACAATCACATTTCTATGTTCCGACAAGGTAAGCGCGGAGGCGGTATATCTCTATACGTACACGAACGTTTGCCCTATGACGTTCTTACAGACTCATGTGTTGTAAATGAGAACTTTGAAGTTTTTAGCTTACTGCATCGCGACATTGCTTTACTTTTAGTATACCGCCCCCTCATGGTAATCTTGATGCATTCCTTGATTTCTCTAATAGTTTCCTTAATTTAGCTAATCAAAACAGGTGGCGTGTCATTATATTTGGTGATATGAACGTCGACTCGCTTAAGAAAAACCCGATGCAGACAAAACTACTTGAATGGATTTTCTTACATGGTCGCCAAAATATTATTGACCTACCTACCAGAATAAGCCAGCAAACAGAAACACTCATTGGTAACTGCTTTACAAATTTTTCCCCACATACAGTTACCGCAGGTGTCTTTTTACCAGCCATAAGCGATCATATGCCATTTTTTGGCCTGTTCTCAATTAAGCAACACTCTGTCAAACCTAAGTACAAGTGACGAACAGTGAATGAGGATCCAATTACCTATTTTTGTTCACTTATGGCTGAAACGTATTGGGCAGAAGTATATCTAGAAAATGATCCGTCCGTAGCGTACGATATGTTTTTAGAAAAGGTACAACACAATTACAACCTATCATTTCCTATGGTTGTCGTCCATAAGCACAAAAAAGCTAAGAAAGAGTGGATTACGCCGGTTCTTCTCAAAAGCATTCGATATAAAAACTTGTTATTTGCTCATTTTTTTAGAAACGAGAGACCCAACCGATTTCGAAGAATTCAAAAAATTCAGAAACAAATTAAATCTGGATCTAAAAAAGGTGAAAACTGTTATTACGCCAACAAATTTGCTTCAATAGTAGACAAACCCAAACAAGTTTGGAACGTTGTAAATGGCATGATATACAGTGGGAAACCTCGTCTGCCTTCCGAGCTACTGATTGATGAAACTTCCTGCTCTGGTGTAACACTTGCTAATGCATTTAATGAACATTTTCTTAATGCAGGCGCTTGTCATATCACAGCAGGCGCGTGTCGCCAATCACCTATAGATCTTTATAAAGGCTGGTTGCTGTGAGTCTCTATTTCTGACCCCCGCGTCTGAAAAAGAAGTCGTAGCTATCAATAATTGTCTCAAAAATAAATGTTCACTAGGGGTTGACGATATAAGTACGGTACCAGTAAAAGCCGCTAGCAGAAGCATTAGCCCACCTTTAACGCATATATGCAACAGAATGCTCCTGACTGGTATCTTCCCTGATAAGATGAAATCAGCTCGAGTTACAGTAATCTACAAGGGAAGTGACGAAAATGATATGAACAACTATCGCCCTATCTCGATATTGCCACTGTTTTCTAAGATCGCAGAACGTGGGGTATATAAAAGATTACAAAGCTACCTAGATAAAAAAAACATAATATGTAAAGAACATTATGGATTCCAGGCTGGTAAATCCACGCAGACTGCTCTACTGGACATAAAAGATCGCCTTCTTTCTAACTTCGAACAAAAGCTTTTCACCATCGGAATATTTCTAGACTTTTGCAAAGCTTTTGATTCAGTTAAACAGGATATTTTATTACTAAAGCTAGAGAAATATGGAATTCTCGGTATTGCACACAAATTGTTAGAAAGCTATCTTACAGGACGGGGGCAGTCTACATGGCTACAGGAGCTTAAATCCGACACAGGTATAATAAAATTCGGTGCACCACAAGGCTCTATCCTCGGCCCTCTACTTTTCATTTTATATATTAATGATATAGTAAATATACACTCAAGTTCAAGTATGGTCCTCTATGCTGATGACACCAATGTCTTCTTTTCCGGTCCAAACCTTAGCTTGCTTCAATATCGATCCAATACCTGGCTCAATGAACTGCGGACATGGCTTGATGCCAATAAGCTTGAACTAAAGATTAAAAAAAAAATATGTGCTCCGCACTAAAAATAAGTCTCTTGATCATAATATCCGATTATATTTGAATAACACAGAAATTGAGCAGGTGATTTCTCATAAGTTTCTAGGAGTTCGTTTCCGCAGACTTGGGCTGGACCGATCACGTCAACGGACTGCGGATACGAATATCAAGATCAATTGGGATAATTGAACGACTTCGTTATCTTTTGCCATTCCATCTAAAAAAGCAGTTATATTTTTCTCCTATTCATTCTCATATTGTGTATAGTATCTTAGTGTGGGGAACATGTAATAAAACTGACTCGGATAGGTTGTTCTCTCTACAAAAAAGAGCCTTGTGCAGTTTGGGTAGATATCCTGTTAGTACTAATGGCATGTTTACCTCTTGTAAGGTGTTACCGTTTTTTCTATGCTACAAACACTACTTAGCACTCCTAATCTACCAAAAAATAAAACATGACTTTGTAACTTTTTCTCGTTCTTATTTGACTAGAGAAATCACACATAACTTACGCACAATTTCTTTGGTTCTAGGCCTCGCACTAATTACGGCACCCAGACTACAGATCACCAAATAATTTTATGCAACACATATCCAACATTATTTGCTTGTGCCCAGGAGAGTGTCAACGTTCATCAATTCAAGAAGAAAATGAGCCATCTTTTGAACATCCCCATGTGAAATATTGTTATGCATACATGCTGCATTTCATTGTTACTCCTACTGCTCTGTGCGAATGTGGTTTTTTCCTTTCTACACCACTTACTATCGCTCATTCTTAATGACTTCTTCAGTATTATTTTTTGCCTGACCAGTGCTTGTATAATTGCTTATGTTGAATTCTTGTCTCACTGTGTTTGATGTACCACTGTTCTCACTGATATGTTACTCCGCACCATCTGCACCGACGTGTAATGCGGGTGTTAGGCCTCGTCAGGAGACATCTTAGTCCCCTTTAGCCTCTCCCCGCGGGCACCATATATTGTTGTCCGAAATAAAAAAAAAATGGAAAAAAATATATGGAGGTGGTGCACTCCGAAAGGGTTTTTGATTTCCTTAAGCGGAAAAGTATTTTTGCGCTTTTTCTGAAAACGCGAAGTATAGCTTGAAGTGACATGTGATATATCAGGTATCGATCAGTCACTAAGAACCCATGTTTCTTGGTGGGATGTTTATCACTTACTCTGTCTTGCAATATCGTTCGTAGCGTCTCAGAAAATATTAAAATTGGTATTTATGATATTAGAACTATTACTGCAAGCAGATGGCCTTAAGCATTGATTTCAGAAAGGCAGATGTGTGGGAAAATACTTTTTTTATGCCACTGCCGACCAAATCCTGGTTTTAATCATGGCTGTGTTACTGCCGAAATCGCGGCGGCGTCGGTTTCCTTTGTATTTCTCTGACTTTCTGTTGAAATCGAAAAAAGCAACAACGCAAAAGATGGCGCGCCCGAAACAATATAAATGAACATTAGCTGTTGTGCTTTACGACAGTGCCGACATATATGTCATAAATGCAATAATTAGAAACTAGCAAATATCCTTTATGAACTAAGGAAATATCAACCATACAAAAATTACTAGGATCCTTTTGGGACAATGGTTAACCAGTCTTGGCAGCACTTGGCAGCCAGACTTGGCAGCAGAGGCGGCGGGCGGAGCAGTGGCTAAGAATCTACTTACATTCACAGGTTTGGGTGACCCTTGAAGCCATCTGTAGACCGGCAGCCGTGGACTGTGGAACTCGTTCAGGACCCGGACTGTGGCTGGCTGAGTGCATCTGCACCGACTACTGCAGCGAAAGACGCACAGCCTACTTTCGGGACCACGTGTGGCTGACGTCACCTGCTGGACCCGATAAAACAACGCTCCGATCGGCTTCTCGGTACTGCAGCGAAAGACTCACAGCCTACTTTCGGGACCACGTGTGCCTGACGTCACCTGCTGGACCCGATAAAACAACGCTCCGATCGGCTTCTCGGACACTTGGCAGCAGAGGCGGCGGGCGGAGCAGTGGCTAAGAATCTACTTACATTCACAGGTTTGGGTGACCCTTGAAGCCATCTGTAGACCGGCAGCCGTGGACTGTGGAACTCGTTCAGGACCCGGACTGTGGCTGGCTGAGTGCATCTGCACCGACTACTGCAGCGAAAGACGCACAGCCTACTTTCGGGACCACGTGTGGCTGACGTCACCTGCTGGACCCGATAAAACAACGCTCCGATCGGCTTCTCGGTACTGCAGCGAAAGACTCACAGCCTACTTTCGGGACCACGTGTGCCTGACGTCACCTGCTGGACCCGATAAAACAACGCTCCGATCGGCTTCTCGGACACTTGGCAGCAGAGGCGGCGGGCGGAGCAGTGGCTAAGAATCTACTTACATTCACAGGTTTGGTGAAACAATTTGCTTTTTTTTCTCGTTTTTCTGCTGCCTCTGCTGCCATTTGCCATTTGCCTTTTGCTGCTTTCATTTGCCGTTGTAAGTCTATCTCGAGCTCTTGCCCTGATCAACTACGGTGATGGGAGGCGACGTTGCTGACCTCAAACGAGAGCTGGCTGATCTGAAACGTGAATTTCGGAAAGACATAAGAGAGTTAAGGAACAGCTTGGAATTTGTCAGCAAGGAATATGAAAGCCTTAAGAAAGAGTGTGAAAACACAAGGAAAGAAAATGCAGATCTGAAGGCCATGCAGGAGCCACTGAAACGTGAGCTTGCCGCTCTACAAAAACAAGCCCATGAAACAACCTTGCAAATAGTGGCTCAGGACCAGTACTCCAGAAATAGAAACATAGAAATCAAGGGAATCCCGTTGTCAAAGAATGAAAATCTTGTGGAAGTAGTTAGCAAGATCGGCGATACGATTGGCGTATCGCTAAGCGAGCAGGACATTGAAGTGTGTCACCGTATTCCGAACCGAAAGGACAATGCAAGCCAAAATATTGTTGTAGCTTTCAGTCGCCGAGCGAAACGTGATCTAGTCGTTGAGAAGGCGCGAAAAACGAGGTTCACCACACAAGATCTAGGATATAGCGTGAGAGAACCCGTGTTCTTGAACGAACACTTGTGTCCCCAGTTAAAGAAGCTGCTTGGGATGACTATTGCAAAAAAGAAAGCACTGAACTGGAAATTCGCTTGGACGAAGGGAGGGAAGGTGTTCGCTAGAAAAACAGAAACGTCTCACGTGATTCGGATCACCTGCGAAAATGATTTGGACAAAATGGAGTAGACAGTTACGGATAAGCCCACGTCAACACTGTCTGACGGCTTACAATGACTGACCCAAAAAATGTAGTATGCCCTTTTGAACGCGATTATCTAGGTTTTCTACACTGTAATGCGCAATCCGCAGTAAACAAACATGACATCCTAACAGCACTTCTTTCTTCATTCAACGTAGATTTTCATGTGATCATGATAACAGAAACTTGGTACGTTTCTGATATGGACGTGTTGCATTTACCTGGTTTTAACACGTTCTTTTTAAATAGAAAGCACCGTCGAGGTGGGGGCATAGCGCTACTTGTATCCACTAAACTCTCATGTTGAATTATTAATGACTTTTCTAACATTACCGATGATTATGAAACACTAGCCGTGCAATGCGGAAAACATCTTTTTGCAGTTGTCTACCGCCCTCCTGATGGAAATATTGGGAAATTTCTTGATTTCCTAGAAAAACTGCTCGACTTTTCCTCTTCTAATAAGCTAGACTTGGTAATAGGTGGTGATTGTAATATCAATATTCTACAACCCACATCTGATTCCCGTGAGTTACAACTGTTACTTGCCTCGTTTGACTGCATGAACGTCATATCAGAACCCACACGCATTAGTTGCGTTTCTGAAACCCTTTTGGACTTGTTTATAACCAATTGCACAGACAGCAACATTGCGTCGGGCGTCATTGCCGCATATGTGAGTGATCAATTGCCCATATTTATGTTTTGCAAACAAAATGAGTTACAAAAAAACGGAACAGATAATCCCGATACATTTATTATTCAAGATATTAACACAAGAACGCTGGATATGTTTCGTCATAAAATAGAAAACATAGATTGGACACCAGTATTTCAATGCACAGATGCTGATGAGGCGTATGTAATTTTTATGGAAATTTTTAAAATAGCGTATGACAACTCGTTTATACCTAGAACGATAAGGAAGCCTAAGAAAATCAGGAAGCCATGGCTTACACTTGAATGTATGGACTTGATACAAAAAAAGAATGCTATGTACTCAAAGTTCATGCACACACGGGATCCTACTGACCTAGCCTCATTTAAAAAATTTAGAAATTATGTAACAAAACGTTTGCGCAGTACGGAAAATTTGTATTACGAAAACTTGTTCTTGCGATGTACCGGCCGAGGGGAAGCTTTATGGCGCGAACTTAACAAGCTCTTGAATCGTAGTGGTCAGTTCAATGAACTACAGCTTACATCCAATAATAGGCTTATGAAGGGCCGAGAGCTAGCTGACCAATTTAATACATACTTTACTAATTTAGTGTCAGGCGTCCACAACAATGCAGCTATGAGCTTTTTAAATGAACCTAACATTCACTCCGCATTTTTTTCTCCGACTACACCCGAGGAAATTTATTCCATATTCTCAAACCTAAAGAACAGTAAAGCTCGAGATATTGATGGTCTTCAAATACGGCCCATAAAGTATGTACTTGACTTTCTTGTGCACGTGCTTAACCACATATATAACATTTCTCTTTCTACAGGCATTTTTCCTGAAAAAATGCAGCACGCGAAAGTAACAGTTTTATACAAGAGCGGGGACAAAAACGATTTTTCAAATTATCGACCCGTTTCTGTTCTCCCAGTTTTTTCTAAGGGTTTGAAAAAAGTAATTGGTAAAAGAATCGCCTCGTTCTGCGAAAAACACTCTCTTATATCACCGCAACAGTTCGGCTTCCGCCAGCGCATGTCCACAGAACTCGCTTTGCTAACACAGAAAGAAGTAATATTACAGGGTTTTGAAGACAAAAAATTAACGCTAGGCATCTTTGTGGACTTCTCCAAGGCTTTCGATAGAATAAGTCATCGAACCTTGTTTGCTAAATTAGAATACTATGGGTTTCGTGGCCTACCTCTTTCTCTTTTACAATCATACTTAAAGCATAGGAAACAAGCAGTAGCAATCGCAAGTCACCTTTCCTCTTTAGAAGATATTGTTGCAGGGGTACCCCAGGGGAGCATATTAGGGCCGATCTTATTTAACCTTTATATAAATGATATCGTAAAAGTTAGTAACAATGCGCAGTTTATTATTTTTGCCGATGACTCAACCATATTCATCCAAGCATACAATGTTCAGGAGCTCTCTTGCTTAGCAAACTCAACACTTCAAAAAATGCACACCTGGAGTATGGCAAATTCACTTGAAATTAATACCAAAAAAACAAAATCAGTTTTATTCACACCTTCTCAAAAACCAGTTAACCATTCACTTGATCTGTACCTAGGGAGTGAAAAAATAGCTGTTGTGAGTGAGGTTAAAACACTAGGAGTTATCTTCACCGAACACTTAAGCTGGGATGCTCATGTACATCGTGTATGTGCAAGTCTGTCACGAGCGTGCGGTGTGCTTTCTAGGCTTCGTCATGTACTGACGGACAAGATTAAATTATTGCTTTATAACGCTCTCTTTGCAACTCACATTAACTACTGTACTCTTATATGGGGAACTACTTCATGGAGGAACATTCAGAAAATGTGTACTCTACAGAAAAGAGCACTGCGTCATATAGCGAATGTAGTACATGATGCGCATACAAAGGATCTGTTTTTAAAATATGGCATACTTCCATTTCAGCTATTGTATGAATTTACTCTACTAATAAAATACAAAAACAGTCTTAAGCAAAACGAAACCACCTTTCTTACTTTATGCACCTTAACAAAACCATCGGACATACCCTATACGCTCAGAAATAGAAGCACTTGGCTGACTCCCTTTTCAAGAACATGTCATGGAAGAAACAGGTTAAAATCGCGCATAGCTACCCTTTTAGGTGACCTGGAAAAAGACAATATCGACATAGATAACTTAACCCGCAAAAAATGGAAAACGTTTCTACTAAATCGCTGGTGCTCTTAAAAGATATTGACCGTTCGTTGACAGTATGATTAGACTACTACATCGAATTGAAATAATTATGTTGTACTTCTGTTCAATTTTCTTGTAGAGAGGTTTCTAATTATTTTACGTCATGTGTTTAGCGTTTTTTGTAGACTGCTGTTCTGTGCGCTACTGTTCATTATATTTTTTTCAGTGACATACTATAACAGAGCAGTCGCTACAGATTTTTGAGTATTCTGTATGATGTACTTTGTGTTTTTTTCCCATGCTTTTACATGACCATTTGAAATCTGTAAATATTTTTTTTTTTCCCTCAAATGTATTTTCTGTCTCTTGTTTCTGCCAAGTGATGGGGCAAGCACCCAGTCAAGCTGCAGCTTAGCAGCTTTTTGTGCTTGTCCTAGCATTCTTCTGTCTGTACAAAAGAAATGCTGAAATAAATTGACTTGACTTGACTTGACAGTCGGATTTTTCATGCCGCTTTTGTTTCCCTGTAATCTCGAGTGCATTCAGAAATCCACCAAGGGCTGTACGAACTACTTTCACAAGACTGCACTATACATTCAGATTTCATGCCAATACTTTCCAAAGCGGAACGCAAGGCCGTTATTCCTTGCATACGACGTTCAGACAGAAACACGAAAACAGTTCGTAAGTGCCTCCTAAACGTAGTTTCGTTAATAAAAGATTTTCCTGTTCAACTTTTGAGAAGATCGAGATATGTGGACAAGTGATCACTCTATTTCCACTTCAACAGTCGACCAAGAGGATACAGAAAAACTTGAGCTACATAATGTAAGGTATACAGTAAAGTGCGCTCGGCCGCGCACAAAAACAACCGATCCGGAAATGACATTAGAGAGGTTCGTATCCAACGATCAATTCCATAATCTGGCACCGCAAGAATCAGTCCTCAAACCCTACGATAAATTGCGCGAATTGAAATCTCCAACAAGATTTCAAGGGTGCACGTGTCCCGTACACCAGAAGGAAAGTATCTGTATTGATAATCTGGTTGCATCTAGATAGGTTTATTTCTATAGATAGAATTTCGAACTCGGGAGTCGAAACTTGGAATAAAATTTTAGCCTCATGGTAACTTTTTCTTGAAAGGAATATAAAGAACGTCCACCTAGGTGTGCGTGTAATGATCTATGTCCTCAATTGAAATTTCGTTCTGGTCTTAACCTTGCTCATTGTAAAACGACTATGTCAAGATTAACTTGAGTAATAACACTAGTTTGTCTACCGAAGCTCAAAAGCAGTCCAGTGAAGCACCCTCAACAAACCTATTTTGAGCAATGTGCCATGGTCGAAACAGATTTTTCAGAACACTTTCTTGAAACTTAAATCAAGAAAAGGGCTGACAGATGGAATAGCACACTGTGGTATAAAGTTTGTAAACAGGGATAAGGTGCCTCAGAAAGGCTGGCGAACGTTTGGATAGGAGGACCTATCTTCGTCAAAGGCGGCCTCGTCATCCTCGGCATGTTAGTTTTAAACGCTTAGTGCAGTGACGTCACGTGCGGGTGTTGTCGCTCACGGCTGGTTTTAAAGGGAGAGACTTCAGAGGAAACGAGCGCTGTCGTCCGACGTCTGTGAGCCTCGTTCCCAAGAAGGGGGGACAAGAGCCGAAGAGTGGTAGCGTGGGGAGAAAAGAAAAGAAAGCAAGGCACAGAGAAAAAAAAAACAGGAAAAAAGAAAAAAAAAGGGGGGAAGCCAGGGCGGCACCTAGACAGAAAAAAAAGGGAGTGAGAAAGAACAAGAAAGAGGAAAAAATTTAAAAAAAGACGGGGCCTGGGAGCGCGTTGGGCATGCGGGAGATTAGGAAGCATTTAGGGGTATCGTTGGCGGCATATTCTTGTGGCATTAGAAGAGACGGTCAGGCGGTGTGTGCGCGAGTAACAGAAAATAAAAATAAAAAATAAAACTTCATTTGAAAGAGTGACTTGAGTAGGATAGCAGCAATACGTCGAGTGATTTTGAAGTAAAGATGGCGACGAGGAGTCTGCGGTGCAATGTATGGGGTGACTGAAAGGCAGCGGCATGGCCTTTCAAGGGGCATTGCCCCAGTCGCTCAGCGTAGGTGTCGTTACGGCGGCATCCAGAAATGGCGATACCCTGGGTTGAGGCGCCGAGAAAGGCATATTGACTTCGGAATGCGTTGGTGAGGCGGTTTCAAAAAAATATAGAGAGAAAAGAAGGGAAAAGAGAGCTTGGACCGAAACCGGGATAACAAACAGGAGGGTGACCTGCGCACAAGAGGGCGGGGGCAAGTGTACATGGGAGAATGGGTTCGTACTGTTGATATAGGCGTAAAAACCTAAAAGAGTATATTAAATTGAGTAGTAGGCATACAAAAGTTTTTCCAAATAGAAGAGTAGGGGAGGTTGAGAATTAGGGTAAGCTGGTGGCATAATGTGTTTTGTGTCTAGTTTGATGATATGAGAATTTCAGGTTTAAGTTTCCGCTTTTAAAGATTCTAAGTTGACGCGTGCAAAATTAATTCCCGTCGAGTGTAGGCAATTAAACTTGTGTATGAGGTGTGATTCTGTGTACTTCCTTTCAAGAGGGAAATGTGTTTGTAGTATATAGAGCCTTGCTTTTTCAAATATATGACCATGTTCATGAAAGTGGCTGGCTACTGCTTTGGGTAAATTGTGTTTTGTGTCCGCGCGGTGACAGTTGAGTCGTGCATGAATTTGTTGTCCAGTTTCATCTATGTATTGTTTGCTACAAGTGGTGCATTCTAGACAGTAGACTACGTTGCTTGATGTGCAAGTGAAAGCCGAAGTTACCTTGTGTGCGTAATCTGACGCTGCACTTTTTACTGTAGTAGTAGTAGATTGAATGTTTCCATATACACTCTAAAAATTTTAACACCCTTAAGGGTGTAAATGACTTTTCCCATGGGTGACACCCTTTTTGGGTGTATTGCTACACCCCAAGCAAAGGGGTGTAAATTGATTGATGGATGTCGTTTCTTGGCGCAAGGGCCAGAAATGGCCAAAGAGCGCCATGACATTTGGTGATGAATGGCAATGAGTATCGATGAATATGGCTGTATATTGGCCTAAAATATTCGCTGTAAATGGCGTAAAATATGTATCTATTAAAATGAGGTCAATGAAAAGTGAGTCCTGTTGTTGTTAAAGTACGTTGAGAACGATAAGATACTAAAACATGTTAATTTATAGCAGCACCAGTGCCTCTGCAGAGCCCTTCAGTGCAAGGGCTGCGAGGGATGTGCTGCGTAAGTGATTTCATTGCAGCTACAGCCTCTAAGCAGAGGCTGTGCGACAAATAGCCTGGCCAAATGATTTCTATGGTATTAGTTTCTTCTAAGAACTTGAGCACTGATTTAAAATTAAATAGAGGGTCATTGCCTAAAAAGAAGACTGGGTGCAGAGGTATATTATGACTGTATAAGGAAGGGAAGAACTTTTTTCTCTCTATTTCTAATAATGGGCACTGAACGAGAACATGAAGGACTGTAAGTCTACTTCCACACCTAGTGCATGTCGGAGGGTTAGTTCCAGTTAGAATATACGAGTGAGTGCTATAGGTGTGCCCAATTCTTAACCTACAGAGCAGTACTTCCTGTTGTCTCGTTGTTTTCTCAGAGATCCAGTTTCCTATTTTCGGTTTGATTAGGTGCAGTTTGTTGGATACCTGAGTGTCCCATGGCCGTTGCCAATATTTCCGTAGTTTATGCTGTAAAAATGGCTTAAGGTCTGTGTATGGTACAGGTATATTATTGTTTTCATCAGAAAAAGGTACGGATTGATTGATTGATTGATTGATTGATTTGTAGAGTTTATTGGGGCAAGGGCCAGGTATGGCCAAAGAGCGCCAAGTCGATAATTAGTACTTGTCAATGATATGGGAGTGTTAATAGTGGGGAGTATATGATACACGGCTGTATAGTGGCCTAAAAATATTCGCTGAAATGTGCAAAATATACATATGGTGCAATGTGGCTGTAAAAGGGCCTAAAATTTATTCGCTCTGAAGTGCGTAAAATACAAGTATAAAAAATGAGAGTGATTGATCGTGTCTGTGATGACAATAGATGTTTCTCGGGATGAGGGATGATCAGTAAAATATGTAGTGTTTCTAGCACTAGTGCCTCAGCAAGGCCTTGAAGGCAAGGGCTTCGAGGCACGTGCTCTAATAAGTGTTTTCATTGCAGCTACGACCTCGAGGTGGAGGCCGTGCTACAAGTAGCCAGGCCAAATGACATTTAGGGTGTCAGTTTCAAATAAAAAGTTTAATACTGATTGAAAAGTAAAAAGGGGATCATTGCTGAGAAAGAATGCTGGGTGTAACGGTATATGTTCAAGATAAGCGGAGGGAAAGTACTTTTTTCTTTCTGCCTCTATTTCAGCGCATTGGATGAGGACATGGATAACTGTAAGCCTCTTGCCACATTTGGTACATGTTGGAGGTTCACTTCCTGTCAAAAGGTAGGAGTGAGTGCCGTAAGTATGTCCTATTCTTAATCTGCAAAGAAGCACTTCCTTATGCCTCGCTGTTCTTTCGGATATCCAGTTGCCTAATTTGGGTTTGATAACGTGTAGTTTATTCCCTTCTGCTTTATCCCATTGATCCTGCCAGTACTTCCTCAGTTTATGGCGTAAGAAGGGCTTAAGTTCTGTTGCTGCTATGGGTCTATTCACATCCGTTTCATTAAAGACGACTGACGTTGCACTTTCGTCAGCAGCTACATTGCCTTTTATGCCCCTATGGCCAGGTACCCAACATAGGACGATGTTTTGGTTGTACATTAATGCTAAGCATAGTTCTATGTATAGTTCATTAAAAACAGGGTTCTTATGTTTTCGAAAACTCATTAAGGCCCTTATTACGCTTAACGAATCTGTGAAAATGATGGCGTTATTCAGATTTGTTTGTCTGATGTGCTTTACAGCTGAGAGTATTGCGTACGCTTCAGCCGTAAAAATACTTGTGTTAGGATTTATAGTACCGGAGGTGGAAAAAACTGGCCCAAGAGCTGCATACGAGACACCAGCAGATGACTTGGAAGCATCTGTGTAAAACTCGGCGCAGCAGTACTTCGCTTGGAGTTCGAGGAAGTGTGATAGTATGTGTGCCTCAGGTGCATGTTTCGTTATTGCGACAAAAGAGATATCGCACTCCATGGTCTGCCATTCCCAAGGCGGTGGAAGGCGACTGGGAGGCTTTAGAATATTTTCTGGGAAGTGTATGTCTGTTTTTTCTGCCATTGCTTCCAAGCGCAGGCTCAAAGAAGTTCTAGTAAGTGGGCGGTTACGGTAAAGTCTGGCAGCGGAGAGGTCGCTAACGATGGAATGGCATGAATGTTCGGTGTCTGATTTTACCTTAGTGTAGTATGATAAACTTAGGAATGTTCTGCGTAGATGTAAGGACCATTCGTTGGACTCAACATAACGACTTTCAACAGGGCTCGTTCTAAAGGCGCCTGTTGCCAGTCGTATACCGAGGTTGTGGACTGGGTCGAGAATCTTTAGCGCACTCTCAGTGGCCGAATGGTACACCACGGCTCCGTAGTCGAGGCGTAATTGTACGAGACTCTTATACAGGCTAAGCAGACACTTCCTGTCACTGCCCCAGGTTGTTCGAGAGAGCAGCTTGAGGAGGTTCATGGTCTTCAGGCACTTTTCTTTAAGATATTTTAGGTGGGGAATGAAGTTAAGTTTTGTGTCCAGGATGACACCTAAGAATTTGTGTTCAGGGCTGAAAGTTAGTCTTTCTTCATTAAGGTTAATATCGGGTTGT
The DNA here is from genome assembly GCF_023375885.2 of Dermacentor andersoni. Taxonomy (NCBI): domain Eukaryota; kingdom Metazoa; phylum Arthropoda; class Arachnida; order Ixodida; family Ixodidae; genus Dermacentor; species Dermacentor andersoni. The sequence goes on along the minus strand of NC_092816.1, from coordinate 194,679,334 downwards.
GGTAGTACACCTCTCTTGTTTGAAAACAGGACACATGTGCTCTTTTGGGGGTTCAATTTGAAACCATTCTCGTCCGCCCACCTTGAGAATCTATTCAAGCCAAGTTGTAGCTGCCTCTCGCAAATGCTAGCATTGCATGACCTGAACCCTATCTGTACATCGTCCACATAGATGGAGTAGAAGAGTGTGCGAGGCAATACGGTGTGGAAGGAGTTCATTTTAACAATCAATAACGTACAGCTCAGTACTCCACCCTGCGGTACACCTGTCTCCTGTAAAAATGGTCGAGTGTGCACGTTGCCAACTCTAACACGAAATGTCCTGTCAGAGAGATAGCTTTCAATTATTCTCAGCAGGTTGCCGCGAATGCCCATTGCAGAGAGATCCCGAAGGATCCCGAAGCGCCACGTAGTATCATACGCCTTCTCCATGTCAAGAAACACTGATAACACAAGCTGTTTGTGGATAAACGCTTCCCTGATGTACATTTCCATGCGTACAAGCTGATCTCTCGTCGATCTGCCTTCTCTAAAGCCACATTGATATGGGTCGAATTTCTTGTTAATTTCTAGATAATGTACCAGGCGACTGTATACTATCTTCTCAAAAACTTTGCATAAGCAGCTCGTCAATGCTATAGGCCTATAACTATTTGGCAAAGAAGGGTCCTTACCCGATTTCAATATAGGAATTATGATGGCCTCTTTCCAAGCAGAGGGAATGTGGCCGGACGACCATATAGAATTGTAAAGACAAAGAAGCATTTCTTGTGTTTCAGGCGGCAGCTGTTTTAGCATTTCATAAAGGATGCGGTCAGAACCGGGGGCAGATTTGTTGCAGCTGTTTAGGGCTGCCTGAAGCTCTGCCATGCAAAAAGGTCTATTGTATGCCGCGCATTTTGGGCTTTTCCGGTCAAGTGGTTTTCCTTCTATTTGCCTTTTGTACCTTTGGAATGTTTCAGAATAGTGCGACGAGCTGGATATCTGTTCGAAATGTGCGCCAAAAAAGTTCGCTTGGTCTTCCATGCTGTCGCCTTGAGTATTCACCAAAGGCAGCGAGTAAGGCTGTCGACCCTTTATTCTATTCACTCTATTCCAGACCTTTGTTTCATCAGTGTATGAGTTAATACCCAATATATACTTTGGCCAACTCTCTCTTCTAGCTTGTCGCCGTGTTCTCCGACCCTGGGATTTGGCCTGCTTGAAATTGACTAGATTTTCTGCCGTCGCAGAATCCCGAAGTAAACCCCATGCCTTGTTTTGCTGCTTTCGCGCATTTCGACACTCGTCGTTCCACCACGGAAGACGGCGTCTTGTGGACAATCCACTTGTTACAGGGATACATTTAGAGGAGGTGTCAAGGAGAAAAACCGCATAATATTCAACCGCAGCGTCTATGCTTAAAGCACACATGTCGTCCCAGGATAAAGAAGCAAGATTTTTGAACTTTTCCCAGTCAGCTGAGTCAGTTCTCCAGCGAGGTAGTTGTGGAAGGCATTCGTTAGAGATTGGTGTGCTTAGAACCACAGGGAAGTGGTCACTCCCGTAAGGGTTTCAATACCTTTCCATTTAAAGTAAGGTAGAAGAGTTGGAGATGCAATGCTAAGATCTATTGAGGAGTATGTTTTGTTTGCCAGATTGTAATACGTGGGCTCCTTCCCATTCAAAAGACATGCACCTGAAGAAAGAAGGAACTGTTCAATCAGGTGACCTCTCGCGTCGCAGTGCGAGTCGCCCCGTAGGTTACTGTCTGCATTTAAATCTCCAAGCACAAGATATGGTTCGGGTAACTGATCTATTGTTGTCTGGAATTCTTGTTTGTGAAGCTGAAAATGCGGCGGTATGTATAAAGAGCAAATGGTTATCAGTTTATTTAAAAGTACAGCACGAACGGCCACTGCCTCAAGGGGTGTTTGTAGCCGTAAGTGTTGACAGGCTATAGATTTGTCAGCTATGATGGCTACGCCGCCGGATGATGCGAGGGCATCATCGCGATCCTTCCGAAAAATAACATACTGACGTAGGAAGTGTTTATGATTAGATTTCAAATGAGTCTCTTGGACACACAGCACTTCTGGAGTTAGTTCTTTAAGGATTTCTTGGACATCATCGAGGTTGCAAAGCAGGCCTCTGACATTGCACTGAATAATTAGTGTATTCATATTAAAATAAATGTTGTGCTATGTGTCAAAGAGAATGAACTTGATTTAGCCTACAGCGCCCTTTTGAGGCCCTGTAATTGGAGTTTTGTCTTTTCTGGAGCGGTCGACAAAGTCGCGCCGCTCCTTAGGCCTCAACTGCGCCTTCTGACAGGGTGTTGTGTCCATGGCCTCTTGAGAGGCACTGGACACGCGCTCTTGCGAGCGGTGTGTTTTCCGCGAAGGCCTTGTCTTAAAGACAAGGCCTTGGAGCCCACCGTCCTGGTGGTTGGTGGGCTTGTCTTGACCTCGGAGCTGGGCTGACTGGTGCCAGCACCAGCAGAGGCCTCCACTGTGGACAAATTCGGGAGAGGTAGGGCAGCCTTCGCTGCTCCCACCGTGGGGGCGGGTGGCGTTGCCACACGCTCGCTATGCGTGGCGCTGGCCTCCGCCAAGTGCCGTTGTGGTACTGCCCCCCGACGTACCACTTCGGCGAAAGATGTGCTCTGTGCAAATGTTGGTGCAATGCGTTGTCGTGCTTCTCTGAAAGTTATGTTTTCTTTTACCTTTATCGTAATTATTTCTTTTTCTTTTTTCCAGACCGCGCATGATCGAGAATATGCAGGGTGGCCACCATTACAATTGCTACAACGGGGCTCAGCCTTACAGTCATCTGCGGAGTGATCATTGATGCCGCATTTTGCACATGTTAGCCGCCCTCGGCAGCTCTGGGAAGCGTGGCCAAACCTCTGGCATTTAAAACAGCGTCGCGGGTTGGAGATATACGGTCGTACTCTGATTTTGATATATCCAGTTTCTATTGTCTCTGGTAACGTGCTCGAGCCAAAGGTAACTATCAGGTGTTTATTTGGCAGCTCCTTATTGTCCTGTCTGATCTTTATTCTTTGTACGTTTATTACATTTTCATCCTTCCATCCTTCAAGGAGTTCTTCGGTCAAATCCATCAAGTCAATGTGAGAAATTACACCTTTGGCCGTATTCATGGTTCGGTGTGCTGTTACACTGACGGGGATGTCTCCAAGTTGTACAAGGTTCGTTAGCTTGTCGTGTTGTGCTTTGTCTTTCAATTCAAGTAACAAGTCGCCACTGGCCAGCTTGGCGATTTTATAGCCTACTCCAATGGTCTCTGTGAGATACTTCGCCACAAGGAATGGTGAAATTGTTCTTGCCTTCTTGTCAGGTTTTTCACTGTGTACAACGTGAAATTTCGGGAAAGTCTGAGTGGGTTTAAGAGAAAACTGAAATGTAGCATCGGTGCGCCCCCTTTTAGAGGGACGATCGGTTGAAAAAGGGTTGGAAGTTCCCATGAAATATGTTTAGTATTCAGCGACGATGCCAGTCACCCACTACCGAGCCCAACAAGGGGACAAGGCTGGGTATGCGGTGAAACAAACCTTGCCATGCCAACTGTACGTCATCGCTATAACCACATATGTTATAACCAAGGTAGGTCATACCACACCAGGTTAACCCTCGCCGCCAGGAAGGTTGGAAGTTATCACAAGAAAAAGAAGACAGAAAAGACTAAAAGGGAGAGGGGAAGACGAAGATGTGCGAAGAGAGAGACAGGAAAAGGCGACTGCCGATTTCCCCCAGGTGGGTCAGCCTGGAGGTGCCGTCTATGTGAAGCCGAGGCCGAAGAGGTGTGTTGCCTCCACTGGGGGGCCTTAAAGGTCCAAACACCCAGCATCGGCTCAACCCCCAGGATCCCCCTTTCCCCAGACACGGCTAAGCCGCGCACGGCTACACGCGGGAGGGTCCAACCCTCGTGTGCTCGGGTACGTGGTGTCGCAACACACCAAACGCCTGCTGACGCAGACGCCCCTGCGGGGAAAAAGGTACGGATGTAGCCCTTTCGTCAGCAGCTACGCTGCCCTCTAGGCCTCTATGGCCAGGCACCCAACAAAGAACAATCATTTGGTTAGACATGTATGCTGAACATAGAAGGTTATACACTTCATTAAGGATGGGGTTTTTGTGTTTTCGTAGACTTGATATGCAACAACGCTTAATGAGTCTGTGAATATGACAGCCTTTGTTATACCTGTTTGTTTTATATGTTTCACAGCAGAAAGGATCACGTATGCCTCCGCTGCGAAAATGCTGGTGTTTGGATTTAATGCACCAGAGGTTGAAAATGAAGGTCCGAGCGCTGCATAAGCTACACCATGAGTAGACTTTGAAGCGTCTGTATAAAACTCTGCGCAGGAGTACTTCGCCTGGAGTTCGAGGAAGTGTGAATGTATATGCACCTCAGGCACATGCTTTGTTATTGCGACGTCACCTTGCCTATGGGCGTAAAACAAACAACACCCTTTCTATATGGGCGTAACACAGACACCACCCTTTCAATATGGGTGTAGCATGAACAACACCCTTCCAAAAGGGTGTTATCCCTGCAAGTATTTTAGCGTTCACTACAGCCATGTAATTAATGGACAGACTAGCTGTTGTGAATGCTGCCTAGTCTTAGCTATGGTACTTACCTTGTTCAGTATGAGCCAGAATCTGTGAGACGTCGTCATATTGCGCTTCTGGTCCGTCATGTGGTAGCATATATCACGTGCGACCCTTCCAGGCAAAAAAATTTAAGTTTCACGATCGCAGCAATGCACACACCCTATGCTTTTCGTAATCTTCCTCTGCAGTGATAGTACACTGCCGGCAGGATGCAGAACGCAATAAAAACGCGCGCTGCACTAAGGACACAGGATATCCCGCACCTTGGCGCACCAGCACTCATCATTCCATGGAAACAGCACACAGCCAAAAGCATGATGTTACATGCATTTCAGAAATAATTAAAAACCTCCACTTTTTCTTGGGCAAAAATTTTCGCAGCAACACCAGCTCGACCAGGAGGGAAAGACACCACAGCTCGTTGTTGTAGCTCATATTGAATGCAATAGAGCGCGCAAGCAATGCATGGATTGGCGACGGTAACAAGTGCAGTACTACAGAAGCATACGTTTGCCTGTCAATCAGTTTTTAGCCGTTTTAAGCACATATTTTATACCTCTATTCATCAAAGTTGCCATTTGTCTCCACGGGATGCTTCTACTAGTACCTTCACATATATGACTTAAAGGTAGCACTGAAAGCCAAACAAAGTGCAAAAAAGCGCTTCCACTTAGAATGTTTAAGCATTTACAAACAAAACTGCATGTGTAGTTGTGCATACTGTTTAATATATAAGCATGCACTATTTCCTGAAATGCATGTATGCTTCATTTACTGCCAGTGACCTGCTTATACCCAATAATTTAGTTTCTTTTTCAACATGTGCTTGCACTGAATATCCCACAGCCATTGTAAGTTAAGCTACCAGAACAACAATCAGCTAGTCTAAGGTTACTTAATTGAACAAAAGCATTGTAAAATTTGTGACGAAATGTCATAGGAAAAGTATTTATTATTTCATTAAAGAGAAATGGTCACATAATATTGTTTGCACATTTTAAAAGTAAAAAGGAAGATAAGGAGTAAAACCATACCAATACACAGACATAAGTAACGAATAATGGCACAGGCTTGTTCAATTAAATTTTAGGAAGAAAAGTTTTTTTAAATAACCTCTCTACGAACTATCACATTTTCATTCGAAGAGCACTGCATCTTATTACAGAGTACAAAAATAACCGGCCGCATAAGAAAGAACTAGTCTGAGTGTATCTATGTGAACACAAGGATAGGAAGTTGGGCGAGTTGGTGCGGTAACATAATCTTGGATTGTAGCGCGAAGTGACATGGACACAGGCTAGAAGCAGACAGCATGAGCGCTAACTCTCAACCAAATTTTTATTGAAACGAAGAACACATAAATATGGGTGATTGCAAAAGAACCGCAGCATAAGAACATGACAAGGTATGAAGACATCAGTTAAACATATCAGGAAGTAGGGAAGTCAAAAAAGGAAACAACAAAAAGACACTACTTTAGATTAACACACGGGTTGTGAAAATACTGAAATTCGCATTCTAACACAGACGAAGATGCCTGGCTAACGCAAGTCTCTCCTAATCATTTAATGGGAATGCCTCGATTATTTCCTGTGTGGTTGGGCATTTGTGTCTTGAAAGAATTTTCGTGTCTTCAAACAAAGGTTTACAACCGCGATTGAAACGATGTGACGCTAGATGTGAAGCATTAGGATTGTTAAGTAAATGTTTGTGTTCTTCTGGTCGAATATTAATGCACCTGCCGCTCTGTCCAATGTAAGTCTTCCCGCACTTGAGAGGAATCTGATAAACTATACCAGTGTTACAAGGCACAAAAAAGGACGCATGTCTAATGCCGCAATCATCTTTTCTTTTTCGCCACCCTGTTCAAGTTTCGTATTTATCATAGGGCACATGATAGACAACTTGCGGGGCCGAGAAAACATTATCCACGTCATATCTGTTGGCCACGTTCCCTAAACCATGGGATAATCTATGTACATAGGGCACCACAGCAAACCTTTTTTCTTTTTTTCTTGTTTCTTAGCGGGGCTTTTTATCCATTTTAAAAGCTTTTCGCAGGTGAGTGATAATAAATGCACAGGATAACTAGCCTTCTCGAGGCTATTTGTTGTGAAAAACTTTGTTTCATATTGTGTGGACATGACTAGCTTACTCAGCTCTTAAGTTTGCCATTACTAAGTCATGTCCACACAAAATGAAACAGTTTTTCACAACAAATAGATAGGCTCGAGAAGCCTAGTTATCCTGTGCATTTATGATCACTAACCTGCGAAAAGCTTTTAAAATGGGTAAAAGGCCCCGCTAAGAAACAAGAAAAACAGAAAAATAAGGTTTGCTGTGGCGCCCTATGTACATAGATTATCCCATGGTTTAGGGAATGTGGCCAATAGATATGACGTGGATAAAGTTTTCTGGGCCCCGCAAGTTGTCTATCATGTGCCCTATGATAAATAGGAAACTGGAACAGCGTGGCAAAAAAAGAAAAGATGATCGCGGTGTTAGACATGTGCCCCTTTTTGTGCCTTGTAACGCTGGTATAGTTCATCATATTCCTCTCAAATGCGGGAAGACTTACATTGGACAGAGTGGCAGGTGCATTAATATTAGACTAAAAGAACGCAAACATTCACTTTACAACCCTAATGCTTCACATATAGCGTCACATTGTTTCAATTGCGGTTGTAAACCTTTGTTTGAAGACACAAAATTCTTTCGACACAAATGCCAAAACACACGGGAAATAATCGAGGCATTGCACGTTAAAAGATTAGGAGAGACTTGCGTCTGCCAGGCATCTTTGTCTCTGATAGAATGCGAATTTTAGCATCTTCACAACACGTGTCTTAATCTGAAGTAGTGTCTTTTTGTTGTGTCCTTTTTTGACTTCCCTACTTCCTGATATGTTTAACTGATGTCTTCATACCTTGTCATGTTCTTATGCTGTGGCTTTTTGCAATCACCTATATATATATATATATATATATATATATATATATGTTCTTCGTTTCAATAAAAACTTAGTTGAGAGTTAGCGCTCATCCTGTCTGCTTGTAGTCTGTGTCCGTGTCACTTCGCGCAACAATACAAGAGCATATGTGAACAAAACATGGCTAGTAATACCTAGTGAGCACTACAAAAGTTGAACATGAAAACTAGTAATAGTAAAGATATATACTTCGCTCACCTGAACTGCAAAATATTGCAAATATCACAAAGACAGCATAAAAACTGAGCAGGACAGAGCACTGACTTTTATAGTTGCAATATGCACACCAAATCTAGACAAAAAAAGTCAAAACTATACTGCCGGAAATGGTGATCTCTCCAAGAGACCACTGAGGAACAAAAGGTATACATTTTATAATTCCATCTCATAGATTACTGATCTAATTAAATTTGATACATGACCCCTTGTGTGTCACAAATGCCCTGTTCTCATTACCTATGCATGATTACCAGCCTTGGTGAAAGAATGACTTGCACTAATGTTTTGAACACCGGTAAAAATGCTGCTTGTTCTAAACTTTCTTTTGTGACAGCACACTTGTGGGCAGTTGTGAACGCAGTTGCCTATAGGGCTCAAACACCATGTTTTGACTGCACAGGTACTGTCTACCGAACACCTGGTTCAAGATACCTTGCATCTCAGAGTGTGCAGCCACACTGGTGGCACAGCATTCTTTTTTTCACCTTGCCAGTTGATAAAGCCTCAGCAGCTGCAATCACTTGCGACTGCTCCTAAAGGTGCCATAAGGTCAGGCAGCAAACACAGATACCACGTAGCAAAACTTTCAGAGTGAATTGTGCGAGTCGAGGTGTGTAATTTGTGCTTTAGTTGGGCAGCACTGTCACCATTCAGAACTATTCATTGCAGCTCCTAAATTTCAACCACATCAACAAAATAAATTAGGACAGTTCCTTTAGTGCGGTGGCAGATGCTCAGCTGCAGGCTTTCTAGAACCATGCATTATCTTCAGACAGTGCCAGTATAGCCCGTAGCACATCTTTCAAGCACTCCAGACAAGTACACCGATTGCACTGTACACAGAGCATCGGGTGTCCATTTACCTATAGAGGCAAGGTAGCCCCTAGAACACATTTTGTGACAGGCATGCTGTGCACTTTGTCCCCTGAAATGCAAGTGCCATTTGATACTTCAGTGCCTGTAGTGTCATATACATCTGAATGAATAATGAATACATAGTAGTAACATAAGGACGACAAAAAGAAGCCATCAGCCATCAACTGTGTGGCAAATCTGGGTGCAAGGTATTCTCTTATCAAATATACCTGTAGGCATTGCGACCAATGTGCTCCCAAGATGTATGAGGCATTAGTCATTGCAGAGCTGTAAGGACATGACAATCCTAGGATGATTATGTTCTTGAGGCTTTCTTCCCCACATTCCATCTTTTGAAACGTGTATACTGTAGTCATGAAAAAAAATGCTACAACTGGCGAGTGGTAAGTTTTGCGTCTTATTTCCTAGCAGCTCATTGAAACGAGCAACGACAACAAATTCAAATGTTACCTCATCAGACATTCAAATTTCTTAAACACTAACAAAACCAGATAGGCATTAGAGCGGCAATCACCTAAATATATTACACTGATTTAAAGTTATTGCACCGCATTGTGCCAGGTAAAAATGATAGAAAAATAAAAAATGGTCAGATTCTACGGCCAACCGTGAAAACTAAATGAAAAAATCACTAAGCTTTCTTAAACGGGTTCAGAAGCTTTACAACTGGCAGTCTTGGTGCTGGACACGCTGATAGATGAGCAGCCATTCCACTGAGACGAGAATGTTGAGGGCTTTGCATGGAAGTCTGCGAGACACTGAAGAGTAGTTCTTGGTCAACATGAAGGAGGTTGCTTGCATACACGTCTGGGCCACCATACTGAATGCATGGTGTTACCGGAACTTTTTCTCCCTGCATTGTGGTAAAAGAAGCATGGTTCAGTTTAGGCGATATTTAATATGTAAAAAAAAGAGGTGAGGCGCGCAGACAGGACACAAGAGCAAAGTAAACACGAACGCAAAAAAGATGAAACATTTCATGAAATTGTTTTAACACATAAAATTTTGTAGTATGCGTCATTAATTATGAGGGTTCATAACCGCAACATATTTCATATATAAGCAGGTAGAATTATCGGCTTGGTCAGTTTGTACAAGCTCGTGTGAGGCAAGAAATCGAGTTTCACAAAGACAACCTCAACATTCTTGATTGAAAAAGGAACCCCTCAGATGACATGCCGTCCTGTGAATGGGAATCGCACAGTTCAAGAAAAACAAATTAAAGCTGGCACACCGATCCTGAAAAAAAGAATAAGCACCTGCTACTGCAAGAAGCTAATTAATTGATAGGTTTTAGTAGCACAAGGGCATCTTTGACCAAAGAGGGTTATGTCTATACTGCAAAAAATAAACTTAGCGCATCTTAACAAAGCAAATATATAAAGATTACTGATGCCTCTCTGTACTACAGTTGCCTTGCTCTAGCATGAAGTCATTTTGATGCATGCACACGTACATACACACGCTACACGCAAGTGTAACAGCTGCAGAATTAAAATTTGGCAGCAACGAAGCCGCCAATTTTAACCCTTGATCCCGAGCTGTACTAGTGGCTGGAGGTAGTACCAATATCGCCAATGACGAGTCGCATTTTCTCTGCCCAATGTTATGCAGCTCTGAATGTCAAAGATGAGTTACAGTCGGCATTGAGGGAAAGCTGCCCTCAAGAGCAGCTTTTTGTTTTTGTGTTATTTCTAACCAGAGACCAATGAAGTAATATATATTAGAATGAGAATGACACCGAAAAAACGAGTACATAAAAAATTTGGAAAATTTGGTACATTTTTCCGGAATTAACTTGGGGGTTTACGGGTAAAGTGGCAATCCAGAAACTAGAACAAGTTTTGACATGTTTGCTACCAGTGGATGCAAGAAAATATGTTGGCATTCTGTAGTTTTGTCCAACAATGCAAAAGGGATTCTTAATAACTGAAGAAATAAATGGAAAGGTATCATGAAGTATATCTCGTGAATGCAGAATCACTCAACTTCGGTTACTATATAATCTCCACTCGATTAACCTACACTTTCTCAACTAGTTCAGGAGGTGTTAGAAGTGCTTCTTAAGATCCTCCTATTTATTAGACTAATCATATCTCTGTACACAAAGGCTACTAATTAGGTCCCATGCTATATCATCATCTTAACAAAAACTTCACTTAGTAATACACATGCTGTGATAAGATTTGAGAGCACATTCAGATGCTGTACAAGGTGAATTCATTACTTTTAAAATGAAGCTCCTGTTCTTGCAAACGGGAAGAAAGGATACTGAGGGTCAAAATTTTTCTTAATCACAGCTGGAAGATGCCAGGGAAGGCCCGTGGAAACTTATTTGTTATTTTCTATTTAAATGTAGAAATGATAAAGGGAAATTAAAATTGTCAAAAAAAACAACCAGCCATGGGAGGAGAACGAACCTACAGCCTTTGCATTAGGCATGCGATGCACTAACCACTGTGCTACCAAGGCAGCATTCAACCATCCACAATGGCCCCTCAGATTGTCGATGCTCGAACGCGGCCGAAGTACCACAGTGGTTAGTATATCACATGCGTTATGTGAACGTTATGGGTCCGTTCCCCACCCACAGGTGGATGTCTTTTCATCCACTTTCATTTCCCTTGAATTTATTATTTCTATACTTCATATAAAAAACTTAAAACATGTTCCTGTATGCTTTCCTTGGCCTCATTATCTGCTGGCTTCTTCCAGTTGTTATTCCCAACATTTATACATATTCTCATCTGGTAAGTAAGCAGCTTTTGCATGATGCTGGAATGCAATATAAAACATTATTGCAGGGCCGTGTTATGTAGAATTCCTTACATTGCCCAGGCAAGGTGTATTAATGTCAATCTGAAAAAAAATCCCACTTTAGACAGAAATGCTGTGTACTGCTGTGAGCAACAGGGTTTAAAGAAAGCAACATGTTCAGAAATAAAGCCATCAAACAACGAGGAAATATGAAAACTAGATGAAAATTTGTGCAGTTGCATGTTAAAAATTTAGCACAGCAACAGATGAAGACATAATGAAGGAAGTGCGAGAATGGTTTATTTTGGACACACTAGGCAATATACTTGAAAGATGCATATGAGCTTACACGTGGAGAAATGTTTATGTAGCAGCTAAACTACGAACAGGCCTAGAACACACTGATACAAGGTGTCTAGCATGTAAATCTTAACAAGCCCTTAAGTCAAAGAAACATGGCTCTTTCTCATGATTCGTTACACATGGCTGGCTCACACATCTTAGCCGCTTCTATATATGCCTTGTAAGTATCAGGTGGTCTGTGTGACTTGTGCAAGCTTTGAATATGTACAAGTGCCACGTAGCTCGACAGAACCAAGGTAATGTCGTTTGCCATCGTTTTGAGCAAGTGAAACCAATTTTCGCGTTTTTCCTAATTAGGTAATTAGTTATTAACGATTATTTAACTGCTCAAATATTATATTCAAAGCAAAAGTGTCAGTGTGAAAATTGTAGAGCATCCTGAAAAATTCCCAATCCAGCTTTCTACTGCTCAATAGGTGCAATACAAATTTCTTTTCAAGCTTGAAAGAAGCCTGTGAATGCATGCAAGAAGTGCCGTGCAACTAACCACTCGTGCACCTGAACACCATTTGGCTCCTCCTTTCATGCTTGAAAAAAACTTTTTGAAAACAATATTTCAGAAATTGATTAATTATTATTTACTATGTTTTAGGCAAAATGCATGAAATAGTGTGACTGCCACCTCCATTTTTGGCGACCAGAATTGACTCCATTTTCATGTCCAAATTCATCTATACATGATGCGTGTTTTGAGCTGGTTCTGTAATTTAGGCTGGTTTTGACTACTTGAAGCTTTGCACTCTAATAATGGAGTCTACAGTCTAAAAAGAAATTGGCACATAAGCGGTCGCTGTCAGTACTGCATACTCCTTTAACTTAGTGCAAAGTGCTTGTGAGCCAAGAAGTTGGTAGTTCTAAGTAGTATTTCCCATCCTGACCTGGTGTTATAGTCCAGTTACTATGATGCCATGCTGCTCAGTCATGCTGGTCACAGCTTCAATGTAGGCCATGGCAGCTACCCTCCAGTGGGGGTAAAATGCAATAATGCGTATGGGCACTTAGATTCAGGTGTACATTAAAGAAGGCCAGGTTTCCAAAACTTCAGGTTGTGACTTTGGAATGTGAAAGCCCTTAATTTAACTTTAAAATCTAAATGTGCTTTATTAGGAGCAGGACATCATCTTGAGCTTTTACTGCACTGCCATGACACCAAGAAACTCTGAGTAAATTAAACAATTTCTTAGACAATATCTATATCTTGCAAACAATTACAAACACTTCTCTGCATGCACCTCTCGTTATTTTTAGTTCCGTATGCCAAGGCGGGTTAGGATGTTAGAACATTTTTCAAACCTGTTTTTTTTTACCGCTTTAAAGTTGTTGGTTATTTTGCATCTCTGTGTGTGTCGAACGCACATTTCAGTGCATCAATTTCTTCAGAAAGTGCACTCCTCCTTATTTATTTGTGCATGCAAAAAGGGTTCAAAAGAACTGCTTCCTGAAGATCTGTATAACAAGCAAAAAACAATTCTGTGTAGGCTGCACAAAGAGAAAGGATTGGTTTGTAAATACGTTGTTTAGTTCTTAAATAAAGAGGCAGCTGTCAGTATTCTGTTCCAAAGTAAAAACTTGCCCCTACCTGGCTCTGCTTCATTTTCCGATGTTGATGGTCCATTCGGGGGCACTCAACTGATAGGCTGCACTTTGGCCATGTCGGGTGTGCTGTCACCAGGCCCAAGGTCGATCGACATCCTCACCAAAAGTCGAGTCCAAACTCTATAAAAGAAACATCTCATCATTTTGCTGTCAGTTTTGTCATCTTGCGTGTTTCACACACGGCCGTCAGTGAAATATTTCGTCACTTGGATACTGAAAAAAATTCAAGCCTTTTTTGGCAGTAAATGGAGAACATTAAAGAGCAAATACAGTTGTCAGATTGGATTGATCAAGTACAGCAGAAATGGAAATAAATCAGTGATACTGTGGTTGTTGGCTTTGAATGCAAGAAACGTAAAAACAGGAACTTGCAGCCACGCGACTTTGCATTTCCCGCGTTTGCAACACCTCACGACAAGTTTGGCATCGTCCGGTACTCGGGATAGTAATCGCTTAAACTTAAGATGAACGAGCGTCGGCATAAATTAACAGGATACTTAACGGGGCAATATTTGCGCATAAAACAACTCACGTAGCGAAGCTACTGTCAAATACCCGATGACGCATCTGCGGGCGGTGCGGTTTGGGCGAAAAATTCAAAAAGGAATGCGAGTTTCACGTGTTTCACGCCTACTAAGCTAAGATAGAATGTTAGTTTCCTACTAAACTATACTGGATATTTACGCTCCGAATAAAACGCTGGAAATTTCGTTACGTCACATTGTATACGTATGAAAGTGAGGAAATTGCTTTTATTGTATTCTGCCCAGGCGGCATGTAGCAGCTACCGCTCTCATGCAACAAAAGCATGAAATTGGTACTCACGGCACGGAAAACAAACACATACAGCGCCAACGTTACGCCTCTTGGAGTTAGAACTAAGCACGCACGATCTAGCCTTCATAACGCCATGAACACGACCAAACATCGAGCGAAACAACTGTCTGCTCTCGAAAATTATTACCGCTTCCATTTACATGCCTATCGCTGCCACAAGCAAAAGTCAATGGGCTAGCTGTCCACAAGCCGCAGATTAGACTGACAGCAACATATTACGGTAACGTAAAACAATTTCCACGCTGACTTAGCAGACCCGGTGTGCGCTAAGTGCCACAGTTCTCGTTTGCCGCTCTAAATTCACACCATTATGAGGGGCACTGCATCTTTCACATGAAATATTGCACGCTTTGCTCCGGAGCTCAATAGGAGGGCGAAACGCATTTGCACGTACCTGAAATCCGCATGCCGGAAGCCCGTCGACGCTTCCGAGAACGGGGCACACAGCCATACACCCGTACGGCGGCTTGACTTGGACGTGAGGCACTTATATCAAATATTTCACATGCGACATGTCGCACACCGATTGCGCGAACACGAGAAAATGCCGCAGGTCGCAATGCGACGCCGTGCACCCGTGCATCTACCGATGAGCTGCGTGCACGGACTTGCAGAAAACAAAACTATGACAAAACGGCAGGCGCGAAGGGATGGCGGCTTTCGTTGGGGAGACGAAGCGGACGAAGCACGAAGCAATGAAGCGCGAATGAATGTTGCCAACTGTTGGTTCCGCGTTATGCCGGCGGTGGCGGCTTTAGTGGCGTGTGTTGCGGCTGTCTAATTTTTTATTTATTTTCCGCAAACAGTATAGCTAAGATTAGTCCTTTCTTTGTATTTTTTACTGTGTCGTTTGGTATTATCTTTTTGTCTTTTTATGCTATTAAGCAGCCAATTATGGCCCCCCAGGTTCGCGCTCTCCAGCTTCGCGCGCAAATCTCGGAGGCCATAACACAACGCCTTAGAAAATGCCGTTCTTGTCGTTGTTAACGTTTCATCATCGTTTCTTCAACTGAGATAGAGGCGTAGTGTCCCTTTTCCCGGGGTGGGGAGGAGGCGATCAAGACGGAGTTGGTTGTTATTGCGACATCCGCGAACCCTGCGATTTTTTTTTTATAACGTAAGCATTTCTATACTTACCCACAAATAAAAACCATCCGTCCGTCAGTGCGTACCGCACGATACCTTGCAAAATAGAACCCGCAGCAGCGAGTGAATTCACCTTCGTGCTAGCTCTCGCTTCAACGCGACCGAAGCGGCGCGAACACAGCGCTCACGAAGCTCTCAGCTCATGCCGCACTATGCTCTTTTCGCAGATCACTTTCAAGATAGGTGTACGCGCGTCTGTTTTCAAAGCGAAGTAAACGGTGAGAACACAGCGCGTGAAGTTTTCAGTAGTGGGCACACTCTGTCCACATTTTTTTTTTAATTTGTTTTTTTTTTAATTTGAATTTGAATTTTATTTCTCGTTCATTCAAACGAGGGTAGACTGAGACTAAAGGCATATAGCCTGACAAAGGTCTCAGCCCCCGCGAACGACAGGTTTGACAGCAGGTCACACACATATGCACAATTTTGCGCGTTACAACAGCGTTGGTTACTGTAAAAATTCATGGTAGCAATGTTCATGGTCATTCGATTCTACAAATATATGGTACAATGTACAACAACGGCTAAGTGCAAGTAAGTATTTGAGATGCTAATGGTATGCTAAAATTGTACAATTATACATGAAATAAACGTCAGCTTATTTATGGAGCAATATAGAGCAACAACATGCGCAAAAAAAACAAGAAAAACATCATAATTGTGTGCCAAAAGTAGTAAAACACTGGGAACAATACGTGGATGCAAACATATTTGTGTTAATACAAAACCCAACAATAGATATTAAATGAAATGTGTGAATACTGAAAAGAAAAAATATGTAATTCATGGCAGAAACATTTTTCATGTTATTACACGCATTCATTCAATTTTAAAGTATATGTCTTCCCTATCTAACCAATCTTTTATTCTTTCTTTAAATGTCTGTAAAGAACTGTTTAAGGATACAGATGCACTGAAACTGTTCATTATTTTTGTGGACTGATAGAGAAAGGTTTGTTTCCCGTAATTGGTCCTTGCTTTTGGTGTGTGTCGTGAGCTAAGTCGCAAGGAGTATCCGGATAGGTTACATTCAGTACATTGAGCGCTTAGATTTCTTTTTCGGATTTCCAGAAGAATTTGCATATAATATATCCTGTCCGCACGCAGAATATCATATTTTTGGAATAGTGGACCGGTTCTTAGATCTGAAAAACGGCCATAGTAATTTGCATATAAACGGATAACTCTTTTTTGTAAGGTAATCAATTTCGTGTAATTTGTTCTGGTGGTTGTACCCCAAACCAATATCCCGTAGCAAAGCTTTGAATAAATAAGTGCATTATACAGTTGTTTTTTCAGCCATAGAGGGATCAGGTGTGCAATTTTATAGATTACACCGATGTTTTTTGATAATTCACCGCAGAGGGAATTTACATGTGTATTCCATGACAATTCTTCACTGAAATGTATTCCCAGAAACTTTTGTTCTTTGACCTGTTTAATGAGGTAGTTGTTAAATTTTACTTGTATCCTACTATCAATTCTTTTATTAGGCGCCCTAAATATTATGTAGGTTGTTTTAGTTGCGTTCAGCTGGAGTTTGTTGGTCGCCAACCAGTCAGATAACAAAATTGTATATTCATTTACACACTGTTGTAATTCCTTTGTGTTATCAGCTGTAAAGAACACATTTGTATCATCTGCATACATTGCCAATGTTTGTGAACCTGATAAATCTGTGATGTCATTAACATAAGTTAGAAATAGTAATGGTCCTAACTTTGAACCTTGTGGGACACCTTGATGTAGGGTAAGCATGTCAGATGCAGTAGTTCCCAGCTGCACGAACTGTTTTCTATTACATATATAACTTTTTATCAAGTCATTTGCAACGCCTCGAACTCCGTATCTTTCCAATTTTTCAGTTAGGATATAGTGGTCAATCGAATCAAATGCCTTTCTCAGGTCCAAAAACAGGCCAAGCGTTAACTTCTTCTGTTCGATGTTAGCAATAATTCGATCTTTAATATCCAGTAAGGCTTGCTCAGTTGACTTATTTTTTTGAAAACCGTATTGGCATTGCGCAATAACGTTGTGTTTCGTAAAAAAATGTGATAATCTTGCATAGATAACACCTTCAAAAAGTTTTGAAAATACCGTGAGAACTGAAATTGGCCTGTAGTTCGACAATTGGTCTGCACTTCCCCCTTTATAAATTGGTGTGACACGCGCTATCTTAAGCTCGTCTGGAAAAACGCCTGTGCTAAGAGACAAGTTTATAACATGCACGAGTGCTGGCCCTATTTCGTGTGACACATATTTAACCGGAATAGGACTGACACCGTCTACGCCAGCTGAAACATCATGCTTTAATGTCTTGATAAGATCACGTACTTCACTCACACATGTCGGTTTGAAAAAAAGTGAGTTTGATATACGTGGTGTGGAAAACCTGTGATCGTTTCCAATTGCAACGTGTGCAGGGTTCATACCAGCGTTAATAAAATGCGTATTCATGCAGCTAACCATTTCCGCACGTTCTATTTCCCGTCCGTTTAAGCGTGTCATTTGCGGATGCGCGTTTGGATTTTTTCCTGTTATATCATTAACGGCATCCCATATTTTTCTCGGATTGCTTCGTATATTCGAGAAAAGGCGCTCATAGTAATCACACTTTGCTTTTTTTAAATCACCTTGTACTTCATTCCTAAATTTCTTGTACGTCGCGAATAGGTCAGGCTGCCGCGTGCGGATAAAGGTGTGATACATAGCGTCTTTCTTTTTGATGCGTTCGTACAAATCTTTGTCGACCCAAGGTTTGCGCGCCTTTTTATGCTTCTTTCCAGAAGCAGCTGGCTGAAGTGGAAAAGCCAAATCATAGCACGCAAGCACATTTCGTTGAAATAGAGCAAACGCTCTGTTTACATCTGTTTCATTATAGATTTCTTGCCAGTCTACGCACTGGAGGAGACATCGGAATTGCTCTAGAGTATTTGATCTGATTATTCTGCGGAATCGCGTTTTGCAGTCATTGTTTTGTTTGTCAGGGTCTTTAGGTATAAGACAGAACACAGGTAAATGGTCACTTACATCTGATATTAGTACTCCCGACTTGACATCACATTCATTTAAGTTCGAAACGCATATGTCTAACAATGTAGCACTATTGATTGTTACCCTTTTTGGTGCAGTAATGTAATTACTGCAGCCGTAACAAGAGAACAATGTTTTGAGTTCTAGCGACCATGCGCTATCAGTGATCATGTTGACATTCACATCCCCCATAATTACACAAGTCTCACTAGTTGATCGGGTCAAAAGCAGTAGCCTTTCCATAAAACTACAAAATGTGGCCTTGTCTCCAGTTGGGGGCCTATATATGACACTTACAGTAGTTTTATTTATGCGCACGGTCAAGCATTCCACATCATTAGTAATAACAGAAAATTCATCAATGACAACTAACTTCAACGGTTCTTTAACATAAACTGCTACCCCTCCACCGGCTTTATTTTCTCTTCTTACATGATGCGAGCTATACCCTGAAAACTGTGGAACAGGATCATTTGCAGTTAACCATGTTTCCGTGAAAAGCACAACATCAAATTTTTCGGTATTTAATTGTATTAACTCATTAAGTTCATCCAGCTTATTTCTCATGCTTCTTGTATTAATATGTATACAGGACAACGTCTTGCAGTTCGCTTTCGAGATACGGTCCGCGCGGCCGTGCCACAAGCAGCCGCCGCCGCCGGAGAACGGTTGATAATGGCTCGACGCGGATGAGAAGTGCTAAAGAGCGATAATGGCCCAAAACGAACGGAGCGTCACCAGCGCACCTGGCCCCGCCACCTGCAGTACTTTGCTTGCGCCATTCACTTGGCGCCGCCGACCACAGCAGTTCGCGTCGCCGCAGCGCTGTCGCTTATACTCGTCGGATCAAGTCTCACAACATTGATAACGACATGGACTGCGTGTAGATGAGGAAGAGTCACAATGCTTACGCATACTCAGACAAATCCCAGAGGAGTTCCTGTGTGATTTTTTTATCGGAAATGTGCAGTCAGCGGTGATCCAGAATTGACAATGCATGTAAGACGGGTGCCAAGCTTTTCTTTTTATGACAGTCTTGCCCAGCTCCCAAAGATCTGCTCAAGCTAAGACTTGCTGATGGCTGTATGTGGTTTTTTTTTATTGTCGCATGGCCTCGAACCGCCATGAATCCTACTGTGTAATGACATAGAGCAGCAGTCACGTCCAAAAGGAAATGCAGCCGGTATATGGGTGCCTAAGGTATGCGGCCCGGTGGCAGCTGCCCTCCCCTCCCCCGTTTCCGTTGACAAGTTAGGGGGAGGGGTCTAGAGCAATCTTACACACCCCCTCCCCACAGTGGCGTAGGCAGAAAATTTTTCGTGTGATGGGGGGGGGGTCCCAATTGACCGTGGAGGGGGAAGAAGCGGGGCCATTGCCATTGCAGCAAAAAATGTACTGTTAGTGAGCGTGACAAGTGCCCAGCGTGCCCCACTTGGCTACGCCGCTACTCGCCCCCCCCCCCCGCAATCGACGCAAATCGAGCTATCAGAACGTGCATGACACGCATGCATGACATAACACGAATGACAAGCCGCAAAGCTGGCATGGATGTTGTCACATCATCATCAGCTTATTTTGATGTCCATCGCAGGACGAAAGTTTCTCCAGCGATCACCAATACCCCTGTCTTGTGCTAACTGGTTCCACGTGTCTTCAAGTTTCCTGATTCCATCATGTCCACATTATTCTCTGCCGTCCTCGACTGTGCTTCCCTTCCCTTAGCACCCATCCTGCAACTCCAATAGACCAGCAGTTCTCTCTCTTACGCATTGCAATGTCTGCCCAGCACGACTTCTTCATCTTTATGTCAACCAGAATATCTGCTATCCCCGTTCGCTCTCTAATCCACATCGCTGTTTTCCAGTCTATTATCGTCATGCCTAATATTTTTCATTCCATCGCTCGTTGCGCGGTCCTCAACGAATTCCGAAGCTTCTTTGGTAACTTCCAAGTTTCGGCCCTATACGTTAGTAACGGTAGAAAACAATGATTAGCAGTAAGCCCCCTTTTCATGATTTAGTAATGCCTGCCGTAAGCTCTCCAGCTAATTTTTATTTTTGTTAATTTCTTTGATCAGAGACCCCTGCGAGTAATTAACCCCAATAAACGTATTTCTGCGCAGGTTCTAGAGGCTGACTGCCGACCATGACATTCGTTCTCTCGCCAGGCTGCGGAACATTACTTTTCTCTTCTGCATACTAACTTTCAATCAGACTCTTACACTTTCTTCGCCAAGGTCCTCAAGCGTTTGTTGCAAATAGTCTGCAGCGTTGCTGAGTATGCCAATGTCATGTACAAACCGTAAGTTGGTGAGCTATTTACCGTTAGCCCTCACTCCTAACCATTCCCAGTCTAACTGGTTGCACACCTTTAAGTATTCAGTGATATCATTGTAAATATTTTGCCATTGATCATATGAAGCCTTTTGCAGATATATGGCTATACAAAGTCTGCGCGTTAGTGTCATCCTTTCGATATCAACATTCGTGGGAAACTTCATTTTTGACCGCTGTTCGGAGTCTGTACGCTGCTGCCTAGATGCCCCGATCTAATCATTCCAGCCACCTGATTCAAGCGCAGGTAGCGCGCGTTTCATGTATAGCCAATATCAACGCGTTAACTGGCAATGTTCATTTATCATATACTGTAAGCTTGTTCCCTTACTCCCTTATAATTAGGGTATAAATTAGAAAGGCTGGGGTGTTTCACGGGTGTTTTCTTCTTGAACACCCTTTTCCGTTAAAAAAGGGTGTTTCAAGAGTGTTTACAAGGGTGAAAAGATAGATACACCCGCATTACACCCATAAGGGTGTGAAAATTTTAAGCGCGTAGAGCACTTGGGCGGCCACAGGGATTGGTTCCCAACTCCCTCTTTGTCTTTAGTCTGGGGTGTAGAAGAACATCTCTAAAATTAGTGTTGCGTCTGTAGGCTACTCTGGAAGGGTCGGGAAAGATCTTACTATGTTTCTGGTTGCTGATGAGAATTGGGTAGTATTTACAAATGATGTTATTCCCGTTTGGTAGTGCGTTTGAGAATTTAGTTGTAAGAAGAGGCGTTGTTGTTCTTGTGATCCTCGGGCGGGGCTTCGGGACCTCGGCGCGATCAATTTTGGTTGCAGCGGTGTAGGCTGTTTGAAGGTCACTGTTTGGGTGGTTCCTGTTTGATAGGGTTTCTTTAAGGTGATCTAGTGTATTTATGTAGTGTTGGTTTTCTCTGTGCCTTTCTTTCTTTTCTTTTCTCCCCGCGCTACCACTCTTCGGCTCTTGTCCACCCTTCTTGGGAACGAAGCTCACAGACGTCGGACGACAGAGCTCGTTTCCTCTGAAGTCTCTCCCTTTAAAACCAGCCGCGAGCGACAATTTGATTGATTGATTGAAAACTTTATTATTCCACCGAGCTGGGGTGCCCGCCTCTTGATCTACACGTCGTTAGGAGGGGAGGACGAAGCAGTCCCCGCGCGTTGAGGACGCTGAGTCTTCACGGCCTCAACGGCCAGGCGGATTGCTCGACGGTGGTCGTCTTCAGTCTCGCTCTGGAGCAAGGCCTCCCAGGCTTCTCTACTGTCAATGTTTTCCTTGGCCCCTGGGGAGCCAGCACACTCCGATATTATATGGTCTAGCGTACCTTTTTCCTTACAAATTTTGCAGAGGGCGCCGTTATAGTCCCTCGTCTGTGTTAAGTAGGTCCAATGTTGTGATGTATAATTGTTTCCCTGGAGGCGTCGCCAAATGCGAGCGTCCTCCAGAGAGAGAGACCGATGCGGAGGCGGAAAAATTCTTCTTTTGGCTTTGTAATGACCGACAATTTTCCTGTACGTGATCATGCTATCTTTTATCCCTGGAACTGGCTGCTCTAGAGTTCACCCGCACGTGACGTCACTGCACTAACCGTTTAAAACTAAGATGCCGAGGATGACGAGGCCACCTTTGACGAAAATAGGTCTTCCTATCGAAACGTTGGCCAGCCTTTCTGAGGCACCTTATCCTTGTTTACAAACTTTAAACCGCAGTTTCTTGAAACTTGAAGTTTGGCTAGCTTTTCTTCAGCTTAGCAAGAAGGGATGAGACAGATTAATCATAGATGGGACCCAAACTTTTTGTTGTTGCATGAGTGGTATGCTCTACATGCGCCATTTCTAAATACTGACTATTCTGATTGCCAGTCGCAATATGGATAGGAGGGGAATTAGGAGCTTTGGAATAATTGGACGTAGGCATCTGTGCAATTTTTTTCACGACCCTGTAGTTCAGAACCGGTTAACTGCGATGATACATTGCCCTGTTGAATAGTTGGCACGACATTAGTTATTTGCACGGCAATATCTTGGGCAACACAATCACCAAAACTCGTAGCCTTGGCCACTGTTTTTAAGGCAAAATACTTTCTAGGGTCATGGTGAAGTTTGTGTCACCAGAGCGGACAGCCGGGAGTGTCCGCCGAAGCGTCATCACGCCAAATGAAGACGGGTTAAAGAATGAAAAATGATTGAGAGTAATAGTTAGTGAAATATAACGTTACAATACAGACTGTCAGAGGCTAATAAGTACTAGTGATGACTACTAATGACTACTAACGACTTGTAATGACTACTAATTACTCCGAAACGACCAATATGTCTAACGGGAGCTTGTAATGACCCTAAGTTATTAGAAATGACTAGAAATGTCTAGTAATGAGTTGTAATGGCTAAAATCACTACTAATAACTTGTAGTGACTACTAATGACTACGAACTGACCAATATGTCTAACGACGGCTTTTAATGACCAAAATTGATTACAAGTTACTAAGAATGCTTACTAGTGAGCAGTAATGACTAATAATGACTGAAATGACTTGCAATGACTATGAAATGAGCAGTATGTCTATCGACAACGTGTAACGACTACAATTGGTTAGAAATGACTAAAATGTTTAATAATGAACAGTAATTAATACTAATTACTGAAATGACTTGTAATGTCTACTAATTGCTATGAAATGACCAATATGTCTAACGACGAATTGTAACAACTACAATTGGTTAGAAATTAATAAAAATGCTTAGTAATGAGCAGTTATGACTAATAACGACGGAAATCACTTGTAATGATTAATGAGGACTTGGATATGATCAACATGTCTAACGACGGCTTGCAATGCCAACAACTGATTACAAATGACTAGAAATGCTTAATAGGGAGCAGTAATGAGTAATAATGACTTGTAATGACTGCGAAATGACCAATATGGCTAACGACAACTTGTAACCACTACAATTCATCAGAAATGACTAAAAATGTTTAGTAAAAACGTGTAATGACTAATATTAACTGAAATGATTTGTAATGACTACTAATGACTGATATGACCAACATGTCTAACGACGGATTTCGCCGTTCACCTCTTAAGAGATATCTTAAGAGACCCGGCAATTTTTGCTGCTGCCGTTTCTGTGCTTGCAGTGAGAGACATCCCCGCAAGAACTGCTATCTAGGCGTAACTGCAGCATATCCATGCGTCCTTTCTTTAACAAGAATGATGACTGCGATGCAGTTCTTTCTCTATGGTTACTAACGGCTCCCTGAGGCAGAACCTTAGAGTACTCAATGAAGGGCAAAGCCGTTCGTCCCAGGATGAAAAAAAATAGTTAATGAACACATAATGAAATATTAAGATCAAGACGCTCAATTGCACCACATATCTAAACATTAACAAACAAGCAAAGCTGCAGCACAGCAATACGCGAGCGAGATTATGCGGTATCGTCCAAGGAAACGAGTTCACCGGTAACTGACGGCTGGCGAAGTAATGAAGTAGACAGTGGAGTTCTCACCAAGGTAACGGTAGTGCTACCTGACGGGTCGCGGATAACAGGATCGAAGTAGCCTCCAGCCGGCTGAGGAGACGCTGGAACCGCATCAAAGTTGGGTTGAGAATTCAGCAGGGGTTTGTGTGACGTCCTATACGAGGAGCTGTGGACTAGCTCGAGCTTGTAGCCCGGTCTTGTAAGCAAAGGTTACGGTCTGGTAACCACGGTGGCGTGAACGCTTGAAGGCTCTGGCCCGCAACCTGATAGCGCTGCTGCTACGCCCGGTACGGTGGCCCACCTCTTCTCGTGGTTTCCCTGCGACTCTCTTTCCAACCCAGCACTTCACTTTGTCTTCTGCTGTCGCCCGTGCGTCATTCCAGAATTGGTGATCGTCAGAGCTCTGTCTTTTCAAATCATTGGTTCATTTTTCTTCATTTCTAACTTGCACCACGTGTTCTCGTGGCTGACACTCTTCGACATCGTCTAGCATGCGATTCAAGTCCGCGCGCGCATTCTTTGTTGTCCTCTTTTCCTCTCGTCATCCGCCGCTCTTGGTTTCGCACATTGCACTCATCCCAATTGCCTCCCCCCTGGTGCAACATCGCTTGCCTATTACTTCCAATGTCTGTATTTCTTGGCCCCGAGGAGAACAATTAAAATCCTCAGCGCGCTGACTTCATCGACATAAGCAGCATCGCTAGTCTTGGGCATTGCAGTCGCTTTGTGCGTGACCTTCACCGCATGTGTGCAACGTTGGTTTGATTCGCTCCCGCCGACGCTGTGACCAAGTCTCCAAAAATTGAGACATTGCAGAGACAAGAGGACAAGGAGAGGGACACAGACAACAGCGTTGACTGACAACCAAGTGTCTTTATTCTTTCAGTCAGCATATATATAGTCTGCCTCTAACTCAAAGCACATACTCAACAGAACTCAGCATACGCAGGGGTAGAAAATTGTAATTATTGCGATAAGAAGGCAATCTCCTTCGGAAGGAGAGAAATAGAGGGAAGGTTTACACATGCTTCACCGCTAATATGAATGTGAAAAGCTCCGGAAATAAGACGTGCATGCTGAATTCTGTTGATTCTGTGCTTTGAAATAGCGGCCGAGTATATATATGCTGACTGAAAGAATAAAGACACTTGGTTGTTAGTCAGCGCTGTTGTCTGTGTCCCTCTCCTTGTCTTGTTGTTTAGCGCAGTTTACTGCTTGTAATCATGAACCAACCAGCCCAAATGCGTACTCTACTCACCTAATTCGGACCACGACAATGTAGACCAAATAGACATACGCATGCTAACATCCTTGAGCTGTACCTCACGCGCACTAATTCAATTTTCAATTAAATTCATTTTTATTACACCATACAGAATCATTTCATGTATTCTTTTTTTCCTCGGTCTATCAATGAATGGAACGCTTTACCACCTTAAGCTTTTTTGGAAATGGATAACGCTTAATTTAAAAATGTATATTTTTCTTCACGACCACAGGATTCCAATGTAGTGCTTTGCTGTGTTCCATAACTTTTACCTGTATATAGTTACTATAGTGTGCTCTACTACTCATTCTTGCTTTCATTACTCCTATTTTTGTATAGTGTTTGACTTTATTTGTTAGTTTTCATTGTAGTAGGGCAGTCCTACTTCATCTACCGACTGCAGTATGTTCTAAAAAAAACAACATATGACATTACAAGGGCACTGCAACGTGACACCAGGGCACCTTAAAATGCTTTTGTTTAGTGGACATATTGTCCCGAAGATAAGTAAGACGGGCTCGCCGAAGGAGAACAGCTTTCGTTTAATGATGGCCAACACCCAAGAACCCCGGGGCACAACTGCGTCCTTCGTCTTCTCTCTGGCGATCGGTGCCTGTAGTGGGCAGCTGACTTCTAGCCATCGGGACTCGTAGTGGGCAGCTTACTTCGCGTCAATATAAGGAAAAGGCGTTCACGCGAAGTGACAAAGGAGTACGTTCTTTTATGCGTTGCATATTGCAATCACTCAGTTCAGCCCTTGGGCGCGGCCGCGCAGCCACCATTGGGGGTATGAGCCATCATAGTGGCTCATACCCCTACACTAGAGTTTTATGCGTTGCATATTGCAATCACTCAGTTCAGCCCTTGGGCGGGGCCGGGCAGCCACCATTGACCTTTAGCGCAACCACGTGACGTGACGTCACGACAGCCGGAGGAAAAGCTGGGCCCCAACTCGCGCGCAATATGCAACGCATTCTTGGCTTAACCAAGCTATGCCTGGCCATTTTTTTAAGGGTCCGTTGCGGACAGGGAGACATCAGAACTATATTATAAGCGTAAAGGCATCGTGCGCAACACAAAGGAAGTGTTGCCAGCACATCGCCAAGACACAGTCGTCGGAACACTTTGTAAGTACTGGTGATATTTAAATACCTCCAAAAATGTTTATTATACTTACCAGATGTCAAATTCGGCCGCAGTAAATGTTTATTGCAGCCATACATTCAAACGCATGCAGCTGTCCTTATCGAAGATGTCATCACCATCGCATCACCGCACTCGCATCGGGTAGATTCCTTAGGAAGTGTTTAAAAACAAAATTCAGGACTGTTACGTGCGAAAACAACGATCTCATCATAAGGAGCGCCGTAGTGGGGGAATCAGTATTAATTCTGAACACCTGGTGTTATGTAACGTTCACCGAATGCACGGTTCACAGCTGGTCTTGCATTCCATGCGTCCATGGCGTAACGGTTTCGCACTTGCGTAAGAAGGTTATTGTTTATTTAATTTGTAATGTCATGCTTTCCTGGTAATTAGGAGTTCGCAAAGTAACAAGCTGTTTTGGAGCCAAAAGGCAGAAGTTCAGGCAAATTCATGTACTAACAATCATTCCCATGCTGGCGGAATCGCTCTTCCTGCAGCTCACGTAAACACTAGCGCCACACTTCCCTCTAGTAATTACTGCGCAAAAGCTATGCTTGAAGCGATATACTCGTCTTTTGGAAAGATTCGATGCGCTTTGTAGACGATCACAAGGAAGAAGACAGGACAGGCGCATTTTGCGCCTGTCCCGTCTTTTTCCCTGTGCTCGTGTACAAAGCGCATCTAATCTTTCCAAATACAACGAACCAACTTGCCCAACAACGCATCCTGCTAAACTACTCGTCTTTGCTGCAGTTTTCCTAGATGGTGCCACCATCCTGTTGAACGCTTTCGACGTTTTATATAGGCAGAATACGTACAAAGAGAGTGTGTCGGAATCGGCAAGCCGGCTTTTCTTTAAAAGGTGGCCGACAATTCCACCTCCTGTCCAAGCCGATGAAACAGCCTTTCTGAGCGAGTTGGCGGTCAAATAGGGGCGCAGTCACTGCGCGCCGCCCTCAGTCTCGTCACTGCTCACCTTAGAAGAAGGAGGAGCTTCTGACTAAAACATTTTTTCACTGCACACCTTCGGGGTCGGTCTGTAATGTTGGAATACCTTCGGTATCGCGTTACATTTCTAGAATGCACAATTTTCAAGATGGGCCCACATTTTGAGGTGTGATAATTGACTTGCTCATAATTTTACGTAATTTCCTAGAGATTCTCTGTCTGGACCCCGCGACTGGACAACTTTCTTGATGTTTTTTTATTTATGAAATCAGACTTTTGTCATGAGGGCAGATCAACGAATGCTGTAGCAACATGTTAGAATGTTACTGGAATTGTAATGTTCGTAGGTGTAGTGACAGTACCAATGACAATAAACATAAGCCGACTATGTAAACGAGCGTGTTGTGCTTTGTCTAGACGAATGTTGTGCTTTGTCTGACTGCGGAGCAGCATCGTTTGGCACTACAGGGTATAGTCGGCGTTGTCGCCTTGGCGTGGACCTCGCCGTACCTTAGTGTGCAATGTTCACGACTGGTGCGCTGTGGGCGATCGCTTCGCGATATTGCGCTGCAGGATATTGTCGACGTTGCCGCTGAACCTCAGCCGCCTTTTCCAGCGACGTCACGGTGGTTGTCTCCAGAGTTGTGCTCCAGCACGTGCAACACACGCAGTGGCACACAATTTATGCATCTGGACTAACGGAGGGGTCTTGCTGCGTATGCGGGCTCGCCTTGGTTCAGTGTCATTAGCGTTTCACCAGAGTTTGTCAGCCGGCTTTCTGACGGTACGCGGGGGGCATGTTTGCGCAATGTGAGGGCAATGCCTCCTTTACTAGAAGCCTGCTGCGTTGTCCGGTAAACTCGCTTCCATGCCCTCGCCCTTTTCTCGT
The DNA here is from genome assembly GCF_023375885.2 of Dermacentor andersoni. Taxonomy (NCBI): domain Eukaryota; kingdom Metazoa; phylum Arthropoda; class Arachnida; order Ixodida; family Ixodidae; genus Dermacentor; species Dermacentor andersoni. Next base: position 194,650,862 of record NC_092816.1, on the reverse strand, counting down.
CTCCACGAAAAGGCAACGACCACCTGTCATGGCGAACGCCTGCAACTTAGATCACGTGCTGCAGCCTCTGAGATTACCATGGCATCTGTCACCGTCTCGGAGGCCTGCGGGAACGATCGCTAACAGACGCGCGCGCATATCGGCGCTACGAACGCGCCGGCGGAAGCATTCGGCCGCCGCTGCCGCCACCGCCGGAAGTATAAAAGGCAACGAGCGCCGCCTCATGGAATTTATGCTGAACTAAGGGAACCGCAGCTACAATGGGAAAGCGAGCGACGCGGCGGGCATCTAGTGGAGGAGGCATTGGTGAGGGACGCGGTGCTTCGCTGCAGCAAACACTACACCGGCACGTACTATTCTAGCACCACCCTCCCCCCTCCCCCCCCGAAGGAAAACGATGGCACAACACGGCAGGGTCTACACGTATTGTATAGCAGCACAGCCGATGTCTTAAAGTGTAGCTTAAAAGAGACATAGATAAATTAAGGAAGGTAGAAAGATTACAGCTTCTTCCGTGCTCCAGTCTCTGCGATCAGAACATGAACACGCGTAGACATTCAAATTCTGCAGCAAAGGAAATTGTACAGTTAATGTGACTATCCTCCTTCAGCAAACGTATTCAGACTAAAGAGCTCGGTATTTTCTTGCGTAATTGTTGACAATGGTGAAAAATATGGACATGTAATAAAACAATGACGTTGCAGTAAAATGCGCTAGGTGTCTTAACGCGCCGGCCTGCACGCGGGAAGTTGTTCATGATGTTCCATGCCGCGTACTGAGGCACGCGCCCGTGGTGAAACGGTTACAGCATCGGTCTTCTATGCTATGGGTCCTATGTTCGCATCGTGCCATTATATGATATTTATATTAATTATTGTATATGGACACGTGTACTTATTTAATCTTTTTCCTGGGATCGTATTTCACCCGCTAGCCTAACGTTATCGCTTGGCGGAAGATGCACCTGCTTGATTTGGAACATGAATGTTATCGTTGATTCTATCTGTTGCCTACTTAGTGTAATGAGATCGTATGCGCGACAAGAATTGTGTAGTACTTTCTGGAAAGCACGCGGGTGGCTGCGAATGCGCTGGAACGTTCGACGACTTATGCATAAAAGCCGGCACCCTTGACCCGCAGAACAGATTTCCGACAATCGGCGACTGCGCTCGCTGCTATCGTTGTGCTGTGAGTTTAGCCTGCTTTTAGGCACAGGTTAGCCCAATAAAAATTTTGTTTTACAACAGAGAGTTTTCGCTACTGTGTTCGTCAGAGGGACTACATTGTGACAATATATACTTATATATGAGGGGAATATCAAGCGGTCTGTTGTACGTGGGGCACATCGGCCCACATTTTGCAGCTTCACTCTCCCTGGGATCGGCCCATGAAAGGAAACTAGGAAAGATTTTGTCTTTAATAGCATCGTGCTCGCTCATTGCCCTTTGATGTTGAATGAAATGTTATTTCGCTACTAACAAGAAACTGCGTTGATAATAACGACTATGCGAATGACTATGTAATGATGCCAGATATATTTTATGCATCCTGGCTTCTCTTCTTTATGCGTTACGTTTTCTTGCTTTCGTTTCGCAGATGCAAAATTCTTAGTGTTTTGTAGGTTTCAGTTTAAACCATCACCGCCTTCTGTTTCCGGTGGCGCTTTCTGGAAATAGATATAACGGAGGCCAAGCTATACTGTGCGGCGCAGGCTAAACTCCTTTTCGCATGGTGTCCTGCAGGGCAATAAATGAGTTTACCTAAAATGACTTTACTTCGCCCCTCTATCAGGGTTAAGTGGACCTGCTTCGAACTGGTGTGCAAGAGTAGCACATTCTCGTCTGTAGAGTAGTAGAAATGGACATTCCCATTTGGCAAATATTTCTTAGTGAAATTGTACTGCATGGCCAGAATAAAAACAAGAGCGCAGATGTTCAACTTGATGCAGACACAGATTTATTTTACCCTGAGTGATGAAAAGAAATACAACAATGTTCAAGGCTGTCGGCTTCGTCTTTCTTTGCCATCCAGAAGATGAGATCTCGATGAGTTCGATGAAAGGTATAGGAATTCCGACAGCACTAAGGTCTTGACCAACTAACATTCTTTGCCGAGGCTTGGTCTAATAAAAAATAATTAATGCGACGAACACTATGGTGAAATCGCAGCCTCTTTTCTTGTGGAGCCAACATTCGGTGAATCAAAATGTTGAGTCTCATGAGACGGGCTGTCAATTTTCAAGACTGATTCTAAGCAATTTATGCGATTGTTGCGATGCCACACATTCCTCCAACTATGTTTGCAACAGCTTTGTTTGCCGTACACCTACTTTGACTGGCGGTCAGCTTTCTAGATTGAATGGACGCAATTCAGCTTCCGCAGGCCATGAGGCGACGACGCCCTGTTTGTTGGCGTGGACGTTTCGAGGATGAATAAAAAATCACTAACACACAAAACAGCACACTCAGCCCTTGTAACCATAGCCGCCGTATCCGTAACCACCTCCGTAGCCACCTCCGTAGCCACCTCCGTAGCCACCTCCGTAGCCACCTCCATAGCCACCTCCATAGCCACCTCCATAGCCACCTCCATAACCACCTCCATAACCACCTCCGTAGCCTCCTCCGAGGCCGGAGTGTGCGACAAGTGCTCCACCGCTGGAAAGCTTGTTCACTTGGTGCACGGTTCTGACCAGGAAAGCCGGGCCGGCCACAGCCTTGTACAGTCCGGGCCCTCCGCGCAGAAGGGCCACACTGCTGCCCACGCCCACGCCGCCTATGCCTCCGCCGTAGCCGCCGCCATAGCCGCCACCGTAGCCGCCGCCGTAGCCACCACCGTAGCCGCCGCCGTAGCCACCACCGTAGCCGCCGCCGTATCCAAGGCCATACCCTCCGTAACCAAGCCCACCCGCCGTTGTGGTGGCGAAGACAGCAGACAGGATAATGGCGATGCACTGTAAACGTTGGTAAAATACGATTCAGGAGTCCTCGCCAAGCAAGTATTCTCTCTTGTGCAAAATTATCTGTTACACTTTTGTGAATATACGACCTATGAATAGAATGTGTTTTGCTTCCGGAAGTTGCAGTCAAACAAGCTCTCCCCATTATTATGAGTCAAGTCATCCTTTGTTTACATCTTGAGCGCTACGATAGGTTGCCTCGATCAGTGCTAAGAAAAGGTGTTATCTATGAAGGACTCAGTTCGTTACAGCTAAAACATCCTGAATATTCCAATGGGCTCGATTAGAGTTTATAAACGCACTTTCCTTGTATTTTAAAATTAATATGAAATCAGAAAAAAAATTCGAAATCTGCTCTTTTGCATGACTTCCGCACGCTAAAAGCATTGTCGCTCTCGGAGGGCGTGTCTACAGATCTTATACCAGCTGCTATGTTTTGTTATGTGGAGTAAACAGTTTACTAGGCTAAAAATTATTACAAAATGCATGTTGAGGGCAACGGTAAACAAAACATAAATGTTTTGACTTTGGTTCAATTTATCTTTAGTAACCTTTTTTGGGGGGGACTGGCAACGCAATGCTGCTAAGTTGACTGTAGCTTTAGAAAAATTGAAGGGCTCAGACAAGAGAAAGAGAACATACATCGTTGAAGGGACAATATTTTCTGAATTACACTCCACTGAATATCAAAATCAGAAATATTGCTTGCTTCTCACCCTTCACATTGAAAAACACTGTAGAACGTTATTTTCCGATCGCCACTAGAAGCCTCCTTAATTGTACCGTGCGAGAGTACCTCAAGCAGGAGACCCATCAACTCGCCCTTTCTTCTGCTACCTACACGCTCATTAGCATGTTTCTTAATGTTATTAGATCTCCTTATCCTCTCATTTTCTTAAATACTTCAGATTTCTTGCAAAACTAGAAAATTAATGTGCAAAGTTGGCTTTGCGCTGTAATTGGACTTATCATTTTTATCATGAGCTTCTCTCTATAAGAAGTTTCTTGGTGTAGTCCCCAATCTTCTCAACATTAGAAGCGAAATCAAACGCACACAAAAAACCTCCGAATGAAAGGAAACGCACCGTCGAACTGTTTTAGATTATGAACTTTGACCGTTTTATCAAGCCAGCTACGTATTAAGAAGCACTGGTTTTTTGACAAGAAAATTCCATGATATTTATCGATTGTTTACTCTCTCCTCGTCGTGTTGTTAGGAAACCTAACTCAGAAGTGAAAGTCGGTGTCCAAAACATCTGTGACGTATTTCTGGCACCCGCAATCGCTTCGGTTGCATGCAGCCAAGGAAAGCATAGCGTTCGAGAAATATTTCCGCAAACCAGTAAGAACTGTCGCTAGGGCTGGGATTTGGACACCACCCATTGGGGCACATTGCGCTCTACGCAGACACTCACCCCAGCGTTCATGGCTACGGCTTCTTGTACTTGCTCCTTAGCGAATGGTGTGTTAGCGGGTCCCTGCAGGTCGCTTATATACTCGGCGTACGAAGGAAACTTTGCGTATTCGATGGTGCGGAAGCCACGTACAAGGCGACGGTATCGTGGCTGCCCTGCGTTCCGCCGCGAAGAACCGGGAAGCGCAGAGACGCTGCACGTGCCTGGCGAAAGTAACGCACGGCGCTCGCCGATCGCTACACTGTTCGCGAAGCAATAAAAATTGGAAACAAACGCATCGGAAGAAGCACGCCTCCTAGGCGCTGTGACTCTAACCCCACAGCTCTGAATATAGTAGCACTATGCCTCCCAGGCGTTTCCTTGCGAAGAACGCGCAGTAGGCTTGGGGAGCCGTTTGGCGCTGCTTCCCACATCTCTTGCCGAAGATGGAAGATGCCGAGTGTGGGAACAACTATGCGGCCGGTGACACCGACGCAAGGATACTAAAATTGGATACGCAATGGCACTCGGGAATGTTTTTTACCACGCCCTAACTCTGCAATCAAAACATTTTTAATTTGGTGTTCTACGTGCCACAAGAATCTAATTAAAAGGCACGCCATGATGGGAACTCCGGAAGAATTTTGTACCACCTGGTGTTTTCTTTACCGGGCCCCCACTGCACGGTAAACCAGCTTCTTTTTTTTTCCGTTCCATCCCTATCGGACTGTGGCCGCCGTGGCCGGGACTCAACCCACGACCTCCCCCGCAGCGGCGCAATGCCATACCCACTGAGCTATACAGCGGGGGACAAACAAATTGTAAGGGGATTGAAACAGCAAATGAAGATTGTAGTTTTCACGGCGAAAAAAATTACATTATTGGGTTTTACGTAACAAAAGCACTTTGATTACGAGGCACGATGTAGTAGAGGACTCCAGAAATTTCATCCACCTGGGGTTCTTGAACGTGCACATAAATTTAAGTGCACGGGTGTTTTCGCCTCCATTGGAATGAGGCCACCGTGGTCGGGATTGGATCGCGTGACACCGTGCTCAGCAGCACAACAACATAGCCACTGAGCAACCACGGCGGGTCCGCGGCGAAGCGTTGCTCTAAGCGGAGCCGCTCATTATTTTTGCCAATTAAATGAATGTCTGCTATTGCATAGGTGGCGATACTCAATACAGGTACGATGCATGATACATGCGACACCCCCCACACACGCACATACATACATACATACATACATACATACATACATACATACATACATACATACATACATACATACATACATACATACATACATACATACATACATACATACATACATACATACATACATACACACAAACAAGAGCCAGGCATGAAGCCGTAATGATGAGGACTGGAGGGCAGAACAACGAAAATGCAACAGCAATGAAGAACCAGTAACTATAGCAGAGGTAACGGCAGTAGTGAATTCTGAAACTGTAATTGATGCAGCAGCTACATACCACATAGCAGGTAATACTGCAAGCTGCCTGCGATTGCGAAGTTAAATACGAGTGTTTCTGCTCAATCTTTAATGTGCTATCGCTAGTGAAGTTACAGCCAAGAATTATGTGACAACTGCAAAATCATAACTTTCTTCTTCTTTTGCTAACCGGTCCATGAGTTAGCGCAATAAAGCGTCCACGACAGGCCGGAATATAGCACCTCATAAGGTGGGAGCCTCGCTACATTCCTTTTAAACATGTTACTACTGATGCGCTCACGCTATAGTTCTGACCTTCTAGGTGAATACCAATATTTAAACAATGCAAATAACGAAGATGTCCGTGTGATATTACTGTCATTATACATGAACCAGGCTTTCTCCCAGCGAGCTAGCATTTTCCATTATCTGCAGCCTGCAACATTTTGCGTAATTCTGTACCGCGACTTTTAGCGATGGCGCTTCGCGCAAGCTTGCAGGGGACTATCCTTAGCCCGCTTACCAGCTCCTAGGTAAACGAAAGGGCGGAAGTTGAGAGGATAGCTAAGGTTTTCGTAAATAAACGTGAATAGTTAACTCAATGTTGTCAGCCAAACACTGAAATAACTTCACTGAAAGCTATTACGTTTAAAATAAATGACCGAACTTTTGTAGACAATTACTTTCCAAAGTTCAACTAGTAGAACACACAAAGGAGGTAGTGGCAAAATACATGTGTGTAAAACACAGCGGTATTTCATAACTGAAATTTCGGGAGTGTTGACGTTGACTGGAAAACTTGTGCATGAATAATGTACCTCTAGACGTTGGTTTTGATCATATAAAAACCTTGATTGCTAATATTGCCAGGAATGCAGTATCAAAACGGGTTGCTAAAATGCAACCATTTCAGTTTTGTCCACGCGTAAATTTTTCTGGTTGTTAAGGAAGTTGCGCGCCTCTAAACATTGCGAATAATCGGCCACTAGATATGGATGTTCTAATGCAACAGTTTCCCTTTAAACAGATACGGCATTTCCCGAAGTGAGGGCGTTTGTGTTCTATAGGGCACTTTGCATAGCCACCTGAGACTCGAAAACAGATATGAGACATAATTGCTTCTGAAGCTCCTTTGTTTAGTCTACTGGTATGGTATAAATGTGAAAGAAGTTTTTTTTTTACTTAAATATCCCAGTTAAATGTCAAAAGCTGCATCTTCAAGGACGCGGAAGAAGCAAACATATTTTCAAGTTTGCTGTAGTAAAAATTGCGTTGTACTGTATAAACGCAGTTGAAGATGGAACTACGTGTAGTACATCATGCGGCATTTGCATGCGGCATTTTAACGCAGTGTTCAGGAGTTCGAAACCCGCTTCGAGAGTACTTTTCCCCGTCTTTGACAACACAGAGGCATAAATCATTTTGGTGTCAAATTTTACTAAAACGAATCACAACAATATCAGTAAACAGCTTGCGTGCAGTTCCACATGCACTGGACTTCTAATGCTAAAGTATTATAAGCCTGATTACCCGAAAATTCGTCGGCGTCAGCGGGACCGAAAGATCGTACCAAAAATGGCCGATGGCACAAAGAGAAAGCACACGTCAGAAATGCTCAAACTGACATTAAGTTTCTCACGGAGGTTCCTGTAAACAAAGTAAATTATTGGCTTTTACAAAACAATTTGCGAAATCTTGGTCTGGGTAGGAATCCAACCCGAGCCTGCGGAGTGCAAGGCGAGCATGCTTCCCCGACGCCCCCACGGCTCCATGGTTCTGGATGACTAAAGATGAACCTAGTGCATGCGTGACTGCAGACGTCACGTCGCAGCCATCTGGCTGGCTAAAGGTGTGTCCTGGTGCATGCGTCATTGGGCACGAGACAGCGGATCCAAGGGCGATGAGGTGGCGCCACGTCCTGAGTGCATACCATGAGCACGTTCATAGCATTCCGAAGTCTACGAGCGGTCTCATGGTTTCGCATTCACACACGTGAGCAGTCTTATGTGCCTTTGCCGATTTTTTTATCCGCGATGATATGTTGAGGGATCGCTTCCGAGTTTATCTCGAAAAAGAGAAGATTGAAGGCAATGTGCACTAAAATGTACAAGTTGTCCTAGGAGGATAGAGAGGAAGCCAATCGCTGTATATGATCGGCTATTAGCTGGCCGAAACCAAAGGTGTCGTTTACCCGTGATTTCAGCGCGAACTTTGTATCTGTTCTAGTGACGGTATCGTTTGAATACGATATTTGCCAGTGCTTAGCCGCATATTTAATCCATCCCCCCAAAAAAGACTTCATCGCGCACCATCAGATGAAATCTGCGTGTTATGAGGATGGAAGGCAGGGAAACAACCACGTCACCAACATAATGTTTGAAAGAAAGCTTAGGCATTCATTCTGTCGTACACTGAAATACGTACTGTGGATTCTGAACGAACGTTAAGTCACAGTTTTAACAACCTACAGACACAAAGAACAAATAAAGAACTCCATATTTCTAATGCAGAAGAACAGCTCCGAGCCAACTAGACACGATAAAACAAATGGAAGGCCACATGACGAAACTCACCTCTGTAGCACACTACTTTCACCCACCACGCCATGGCGCCGAATCCAGTGTCCGATTATACAAGAGGCACGGCAAGACACATAGCACAGAAATTGTTTTCAAAGTACTGACTGTAGCTTCTACGAAAGGTGTACCGTGATGTATGGTGAATAAAAGAATGCTAAATGATCAGTTTTTTAAACTAGTTAGCGCTTACGTGCATACGTTGCAGTCACAGGCAAAGGTGACGTAATTTTGCTCGTAGTCATTCAATGGGGAGCTGGACAAAAGGTGTAAATTGACGCTTTAGTGTCGCGAAATTTCAGGCAGGTTCAGAAGCACGACGGAATGTATGAGCCTCAAAATCCCTTACATATCTGAAATCAGGGACGTGCAGTTGCACTACAGATTTCTGACAAGGAAAGAAGATCAACAAAACAGCATACATAATGCTACGTGTGACTCTGTTTATATTTTTGCGTTTTGTTACAGGTATGCAGCACAAGTTCACAACAACGTTTTTGGACAGTTCGTAGTCACCGTTTTCTTTTTTGAATTTGTGTATATTGTACAATAACGCGAATTGCAGGGCAAAATAAATTTAGTTGGTCAAATAGTTTCTCAGCTGTCTCTGCAACATCCTTTAAAATGCGGTCTAAAGGAGTATAGTGCGACAGCGTGACTTTGACAATAATGATCTTCCAATCTTATCTGCGTACTTTTCTGCATCTTTGTGTCCCAGCCTAACGCCGAGAATGCCTTTGGCGAGGGCGGATACTGTAAATAAACTTGTTTTGTTGAGCAAATACAAACTGTATGAAGTTCTTAGAATTTATACAATTTCCGGCTGCGTAACCAAGACCCTTCTTTAGGCTTACGAATCTCAATTAGCCTCTTACACTGCGAGGCCATATTGCCATACCTATGGGTGGGAGTGGTCTTTAAGAACAGTTCGCGTGTGACTCTTGTGGTTGTGAGGAAACCATCGAATATAAGTTTACCTGCTGTTGAAACGGCACCCAACACCACTTTCTGGAACGTCATAACACGCCTACACTCCATAGCGTTTTGCGCGTCTAGAATACTGGGAAGGTGCTCACATACGTCGCAGGCGCGAAATCATATTGACCCTTTTTACGGCGATCCCGTGGGCGCTGCCAAGTTTGATCACGTGGTGACACGTCCAATGCTTGCCTCAATTGCCTCCTTTGGGTCCATGCTTACAATGGGTGTGTATGTATGACGCCTTTGCGGCTTAACCAACCTATGTTTCGGGAGGTATCGTAGGCGGTGACTGGATGGACGACACGAAGCTTTGGCCACAGCTTCAAAGAACATGCAATAGCGCTTTCGGAGCTGACTGAGCTGTGCCCAACGGCCCGAGCAGCGCATACGGTGGGTTTTCTAAAAGGAGGCTCAACTATGTATTCCAAGATGTCTGAACTTTCCGCTGATTGATTGAATCAAGATTAGTGTCTTTTGCTCTTCGTCCTTTAGTTCACGAATATTTTGAAGCAGCAGCTTGTAACATTTCTGACTCAGTGTGTTTCACCGGTGCGGTCGCCATCTGGTTGTTTTCTGGTTAATCGCTCGCAGGTGGGCTGAGTTCCGGTAGAGTTGTTCTTGTTGCGCGTAAGGCCGAAAACTTAGCTGTTTTGTACGTTGTAGTACCTTGTAGCAAAGAAGTCTTTTCTGCTATGTAACTCGCTTGCTCTTGTGGACCGTCACGAAGCATTCAACTTCGACCATTCGTGCGCCATCGGTGTAGACCGTCATTTATTATGCGTATGCGGTGCGCACATATTTAAGTATGCACCACCCATTCACTCATTGACACGTTGGCGATAGAGTGGGCGTAAGTTTTCGTGCCAGTTGAGTTAGACCTGCATTACTGCTATACTGTTCTACTGTAGTATGAAACCTTTTTCTGCATTTTAAAGTCAGGTTATCACACCTGTTTTAGGTTAAAGACCACAAAAAAAATCAAAATTATTACGCAAGCCTTGGATGACCAATCATTGCTTCGGTATGATTAAGAGAAAGGAATGCTGATACACAAACTTTATCAAAACAACGAACATTGATAATCTCTCTGCTTTAAAAAAATATTTGAAGTTTTGTCACAACCTCTTTGCGTAAAATAAAAAAAACATATTCTGAGAATTTATTGAATCGCGCAACTAGACAGACTGATATATTACGGCACGAACTTGACAAATTATTAAACCGTGATACGCGGAACAGTCAAATACTTCAACTAACAGAAAATGATAAAACACAAGGCAAGAAGCATACAGAAGGGTTTAAGAAATACCTCACCACTCTTGCCTCAGGAGTTGCTATATTCGACAGTGGTGAAATTAACAGAAAATGAGGTGGACCTGACTCTAGAACTGCGTTTTTTGAACGGATAACCTGTGATGAAATTTACTCTACCTTAATTAAATAAAAAAACAGAAAAGCCCGGGACATCGATGATCTTGAAATTGAACATATTAGGATTACTGTAGATTTTGATGCCAGCTCTTTGTGCCATTTCCATACATGTTTACTCACTGGCATCTTCACAGAGGCTTTCAAATGGGCTAGAGTAGAAATTATATATAAATCAGGCGATACAAAATAATTTTCACTTTACCGACGCATCTCTGTGTTAACTGTTTTTTCCAAGGAATTGGAGATTATACGCAGTCGAATCACTTTTTTCTGGGATAAGCACATTATATTATCACAGCAGCAGTTTGGGTTCCATCGAGTCATGTCGTCAGTTAGCCTTGTTAAGACAAAAAGTATTAATACTTAGAGGGTTTGAGGATGATAAACTGACACAACGTATTGATTTCCCGAAGCATTGGACATGATTGGCCATCAAATTTTATCTACTCAAAGAGACCAAAATAGGATACATGCAGTTTCTGGTCAACTTCTTAAGTCATATTTAGGACATCGTAGTCAATGCGTGGTAATTATTGAACCTCATTCTTTTGTATTAAATATTTCTTCAGGTGGTGCCACAGGTCAGTGTACTGGGACCGGTTCCATTACATATTTACATAAATGATGTAATTAAAATTACTGAAGTTGTTTCTTACGTTCTTTCCGCAGACGACACAAGCCTTCTTTTACAGTCGACTAGTATCGATGAGCTCACACACTCCACAAATGTTACACAAGGAGAATTGTTTCAGTCGACACAAATAAATGGCTTAGATATGAACGTTGCCAAAACAAGTCTTAATATTTACGCTTGTACAGAAGGTCATTAGTCGAGATATCTTTGTAAAACTCGGTTCCGAACAAACAAATGTCGTAAAGGAGGCAAAGACGTTGGGAGTGATCTTGAGCCAGCACCTAAACTCCAAGGCGCGTCGAACGTGTGGCAGGAAATTTGGAAAGAGCTTGTGTCACGCTATGTAGATTCAGGCATGTGCCTCTGAGCAAAATTAAATTGATGCTTTATAACGCAATGTTTGCACCCCATATAAATTACTGCAGCCCTGTGTGGATGGACACATGTCAGACAAACATGAACAATTTGCTCAATTGTAGAAAAAGACATTCGTCATTGTAGCCAATGGCCCACATGATGCTCATGCAAGAGAACTTTTTACGTCGTTTAATGTACTCCCCGCACGGCATTCTAACAAAGTTAATATTTTTATCACATCTAGACACAGTCTACGGAGTAACAGCACCAATTTTCTTAACCTATGTAATTTGAGTAGGCCATTAAAAACCACCTACTCAATCACAAACAATACTGGTTAATATCTTTTTCGCGTTCTAACCATTGCCTTCACATGCTGCGCCATCGTATACCAGATTACATCATTTTGCTACAAAAAACAAAACATAGGTGTAAACAAGGTTACGAAACAAAAATGGAAGAAATACCTTATCCAAGAAAACACATGCTTTGGACATTGTCGGTCATCCAACACGAATTGTTTCGTATGATTATTGAGCTACAGTGTAGTTTTCTTTGTGATTAATTTTGTTGTGGTTTCAAGTACATGGCCTGCTTGCAATGTTCGTATACTTATCTTGTGGTTGTTTGCAGCATTTATGCTTAGTAATTATGTACTTTTCTGTCACTCCTGCCGAAATATTTTGTTGTCAGACCTGCGTGCTCTGTGTGTGTGTTTTTGTTTTATAGTCATACCGATGTACTATAGGATATGTTTGATATGACTGGGAAATATATGTATGCGTATATAAGAGTGCCTACATGAACGTATACATCGACTGTAAATATGTTAAGCTAAAGCACATGTATGTATAATGCATGCTTTTGCTTGTCTCTAACACTTCTAACATCACCGTATGTTACCCATGCCATACAGGGGAAGGTATCTCGTCAAGCTACTATCCTTGCAGCATTTTATTCGTCCCCTGGCATTTCTTTTAAACCGAAGCTTTCTTTGCCTCTTCCTTCGACTTTCCCACTGCTGCTGACGCCGTCGCCGCGCACATCGCGTCGGTGTGTGGTTCAGAGCGTGTATATACACCGTTTCTTCATGGGCGCCAGAATATTGTTACGCAGTGGCGCCATCTATGGGCAGTCGGCATGCTGGCTTGGGCGAGCGCTCCGTCTTGCATGGCAGGTGTACGCGCGGCAGTAGTTTCCGCCGTTTGTTTCCGCGCTCGTGCGGTCTGTTTAGTATAACGTGACGTCTTCTACGTGCAAAACGGTTCTGAGAGACGTACTGAAGTGGTTTAAGTCGGTATGGCGGTACGTTCTGCTGTCGTTGAGGCGGTCGGCGCACGCAGCGCGATGTGCGCGCGCATGTTTGAGCCTACAATCAGCCTCGGAGATCAATTGTGCATTTCTGAAAGTTCCATTCACTAATGTGACCTTATTACAGTATTATCCTCTAGTTCTAAGCTACGGTTTAGGAGCAATGAAACATACGCGGCAATCCTAACAGCGTGGGTGCCATTCTACTACGATAGTCCTGAGCTTTGCTATTATACTTTGACAAATCTTCATACTGTTAGCTGCAGATTACATTGCGTGAGTACTTGGTTCTGTGGATGAGGTTTCCACCCATGAATAAAATAGCTTTGGTTAGTAATAACCGCATACCTTATAGTGTGAACTATACTTGTGCATCAAAGCGACCGTTTACGAACTGTGCGAGCATCCTAAGCAGTGGTAGGTGCTGGATTACAGATATCATTGTTCAATATAGCGCACGGTCCAAGCATGCGGCATGAACACAACCGATCTCTAAACGTTGTGCGGTGTGTCTATACAAGGTCGTACTGTGGCATTAGTCAGTTTTTTTTTTCGAGAAAGAGGATAATATCCAAGTTCTTATTTTTTCGTTTGTGTTCGTTCCGTTCTCTACAACGCACTCACACTTATTACTGAAATTTTGTCCTCAAAAATAGCCATCACATTCTTTTGATGCGATCCATCTCGGATATTATGGCTTTACAGGGCAAAAGGGCAATGCCGGAGCACATAGGTTATGTATGTAACACGCTGGTTCACCAACCGCCGTCATCGCTGTGTTGAGCAGCGCCATCGGCCTCATGCAGGAGGCCGATGACATGTAGTGATTTGAAGCCTCATCATCATCAGCTTGGCTACGCCCACTGCAGGGCAACGGCCTCTCCTACACTTCCCCAAATACCCTGGTCATGTGCTAATTTTGGTCGTGTTGTAGCTGCAAATTTCTTAATCCCATCCGTCCACCTAACCTTCTGCCTGCCGCCCCCTGCTACGCTTCCCTTCTATTGGAATCCAGTCCGTAACCATTAATGACCATCGGATACCTTCCCTCCTCATTACATGCCCTGCCCATGTCCATTTCTTTTTCTTGATTTCAACTAAGATGTCATTAACTCGCATTTGTTCCCTCACCCAATCTGCTCTTTTCTTATCCCTTACCGTTACGCCCATCATCCTTCTTTCCATTACTCGCTGCGTCCTCCTCAACTTAAGTAGAACCCTTTTCGTAAGCCTCCAGGTGTCTGCCCCGTAGGTGAGCACTGGTAAGACACAGGTGTTATACAGTTTTTTTTTTTCATCCACCACAAAACTTTTCCAAGCATATGTATCTCGGAACGAAATAGCTTTTTTCGAAACAGTTACAAAACTTCGCAGTCAGGGAACGTCACAGCCTCGAATCGAAAGGTGCTGTGACTATTTCTCCACACGGCTGCCGCATTAATCGCTTGGAAAGCGCTGCTTCGTTCTTCGCATATTGCGGGCTCCGAAAATTTTACCGGTCGGCTGTAGGCTGGCTTTGTGCCTGCCCAGCAAATTACGAAATATGTACACTTGCGTAAGTCGCGAAGTTTCTTAAAGGCACCGATTACGAATACCAAATATTTTCACATCTCGAAACACATAAATACAAAGTTAAAATCATGTGTTTTGGTGTTAAGAAGCCAGTAATTATTTGCAGACATTAAATACTCGTGCTTGCAGTGACAATCACAACTGAGGAGCATTAGAATAAGAAATCAGAGCGATTTTGCATTTAGTCTTTTCTATTTATTTATTTATTTCCTCAAAGGAACCTTGTTGAGACATTACATGAGGTAGTGGGCGTTTACTGGCAAACAAAAATAATAGAAGTTACGATGGGATGTTTTCGAGGAGCCACTCGAACTCATCTTATGCTCCGTGTCAATGACAGTAGAATGAAACAAGGTACAGCATGTCACCACATACAATTTGGAGGAGCCAATAAGTGTACTATTGCACTACTAAAATATTGCTTTCATTGTGATGCAGACATAGTGATCACTCGTAAAATAACTTCCTTTGCTAATTGTGACAGGACAATTGCACAACATAGCACAACCAAACCCATGGTATTGCCACCACCACCACAGCTACTCTGAATGACTTGTGTTTAGGTGGCCCCTATAGTGCATTTAAGAGCTCTGTTTTCTGTATGCTAATAAAACATCCCAAGTCCTTTGGACATCAAACTTTTCTGGATTTTGCATTGCAGGAGGTTTCGCATTAAATTTTTGAGCTCGCCTAATGCAAGTGACATGCTTACCTTTGCAATGGCAACACATGTGAACTTTACTTTATTCAGTACGCTACAAGGAACTGCTATTGCACTATTACTTCAAAATGCAGTGTTAAGGCACATTTACACATTGCTTTCTTGAGGTATGGGTGCAGTAAACTGACATGTTTATGAAACAAAAAGAAAATGCGGACTAAAACAACCAATGTGCCAATATACTTGCTTTCTGTCCGACACCATAGTTTCTTTCTCACAAATAATGACCGCTCTAAAAAAAAGATTAAAATATTTGGTTTTATGGGCCGAAACCAGGATATGATTATAAGGCACACCGTAGTGAGGGACTGGAAATTGGGGCCACCTGGGGTTTAACATGCACCTAAATGCAGTACGCGGGTGTTCTCGCATGTCGCCTCCATCAAAATGCAGCCGCCGTGGCTGGCACTCGATCCCGTAACCTCGTGCTTAGCAGCCCAACACCACAGCCACTAAGCAATCACGGCTGGTAACTGCTCCTCAGGTTCTGCAATCTATGTGGCTGTATCAAAGCACCGATGTCGCACATGTATTTCAGTGGGGCCTAACTGCCTCACAGAAGTTGTGGTGCAGCACTTCCTAACGGCAACATATTATTACGATATGATCGGTAAATACCCGAGAGACGAGCCGCCGTGAGAACGACGACGAAGAGGGTCTGTGCCCTTGGCGCGAGTGAATGTCGGCCTGGCGCTCTGGCTCCGTTCTAGTGTAAATAGTCTGTAAATAGCCTCTTTTGTCTGTGTCTTTCTATACGTAACATTCTTGTGGAGGTCAGCGATCCCCGTCCTCGCCATGGAACTCCGGAGTGGTCGGTACATCGAGCTTGTCACCATGCCTCCCGGTGACGAGCCCGCCTCTGCAACGGCTTCGGCTGGTCCGACTGCTCCCGTCGTCACGGTTGCCCAACATCGCGACCCTGGTGTTCTCTGGCCTGGCGGGACAGGACGTTGACGAATGGCTCAAGCTATATCAACATGCCAGCGCTAATAACAGGTGGGACCCAACCATTATGCTCGCCAATGTCATCTTTTATCTTGGCGGCACGCCACGCGTGTGGTACCAGACGCATGACGAAGAGATCAGCAGTTGGGACTCTTTCAAAGAGAAGCTAAGGGAACTGTTCGGCGACCCCATTGGCCGCAAGGTTGCCGCGAGAAAGGCTCTTGCGTCTCGCGTTCAGACATCTACAGAGCCATACGTTTCCTACATCTTCGACGTCTTGGCTCTATGCCGCAAAGCTGACGATGCTATGTCTGAATCAGATAAAGTGTCACATATCCTAAAAGGCATCGCCGACGACGCTTTCAATTTGCTTGTTTTCGGCAATGTCTCGACAATCGACGACATCATTAAAGAATGCCGTCGCCTTGAACAAGCCAAGAGCCGTCGTATCACACACCACATCACACGGCTACCCAACACCGCTGCTACGTCGACATGTGAGGGTCGATCGCCTCAGGCCACCACCTGTGACGACGTCACCCGTATTGTTCGCCGCGAGCTTGAGGCCGCCTGTTCGCCAGCTTTCTCCACGACGCCTCCCGATCCGCCAGCAACCACAATTGCCATGATTCAGGACGTAGTCCGACAAGAATTTGAGAACATGGGTCTGAACTCCGTGTGTTCAACATCTCAACCCAGCGTTCCCCAGTTCTCCACCGGCCCTCCTCGTCCCCGACAGTCCTTTTCCGCCACATCTCGCCGCAACCCGTCCGATTGGCGTACCCCTGATGACAGACCCATCTGCTTTCACTGCTGTCGCATCGGCCACGTCGCTCGTCACTGCCGCAACCGATGGCCTCCGCCTCCTCAGACATACGCCGCCACTTACTCCCGCACCTTTGGACCTTCTGTTCCTTATGCCACCCGCCGTGAACCCACTGCCGCTGATGCTCCTCTTCCGAACCTTCGCTACAGCCGCTCGCCCTCACCTCGACGCCGTCAGTCCCGTTCGCCCCAACCCCGCCGCTTCTCTTCGCCGCCTATCACCTCCCGGGCCCAGCCGGAAAACTAGGCACTGCAGCTTCTGGAGGTGAAGCTGCGTTGTCGACACTGCCCGCAAATCCTCTGCTCACGTTAAACACGAACCAAAACCTTCTTGACGTTGACGTTGATGGATATCCTGTCACGGCACTCATCGACACAGGGGCACATCTTTCAATTATGAGTGCTGCCTTCCGACGACGACTGAACAAGCTCCTCACTCCAGCGTCGGCACGCGTCGTCCGCGTTGCGGATGGTGGTACTGTGCCTATCATCGGCATGTGTACGGCACGTGTTAGCATCGCCGGCCGCCACACTCCTGTCCTCTTCACCGTGATTGCTCATTGCCCCCACGACCTCATTCTCGGCCTCGATTTTCTCTCCGCGCATTCTGCTCTTATTGACTGCTCTGCCAGTACCCTTCGCCTTGAGTTACCGATTCTCTCAGAACCTTCCAACGCACCCCAGTGCCGCCTACGCCCCACTGGCTTTATTTGCCTGCCGCCAAAATCAATAGCCTATATTGAACTCTTGTCTTCCCCACCAGTCCCTGATGGCGAGTACCTCGTCACTCCTCTGCGCGACATTCCACTACAGTATGACGTTACCGTGCCTCACAGTATACTTACTGTTACTGCGAACCGCACTTTCATGCCTATCTTTAACTTTGGATTGGCGAAGCAAATTCTACCACAAGGTATTTGCCTTGCCAACGTTGATTGTCTCGGCGACCATCACGTGGCAAATTTATCAACCGATCCTTCTTGCGAGCTTAGCAGGCCTCTCGTACCAGCCTCGGCCGCCGATCCCAAGATACAGAAAATGGTTGCGACGGACCTGTCTTCTGCGCAGGCTGAAGACTTTTATCGAGTATTATCGGCCTACAGAGATATTTTCGACTTTGACGACCGCCCTTTAGGCCAGACGCCCGCGGTCAAGCATCGGATTCTTACTGGCGATGCTACTCCTATTCACCGACGACCGTACCGACTTTCTGCGTCGGAACGCCAAGTTATTCAAAGCGAAGTGAACAAAATGCTAGACAAAAACATCATTGAACCTTCTTCGAGTCCCTGGGCGTCACCTGTAGTGTTGGTTAAGAAAAAGGATGGCACGTGGCGCTTCTGTGTAGACTACCGTCATCTGAACAACATTACTAAGAAAGACGTCTACCCGCTCCCACGTATAGACGACGCCCTTGACTGCCTCCACGGTTCCAGCTATTTCTCTTCTATTGATCTTCGTTCTGGATACTGGCAGATTGCTGTTGACGATATGGACAGAGAAAAAACCGCGTTCATCACACCTGATGGCCTATACCAATTTAAAGTAATGCCGTTTGGATTATGCAACGCCCCAGCCACCTTTGAGCGTATGATGGACTCCTTGCTCCGAGGTTTCAAATGGTCCACATGTCTCTGCTACCTCGACGACGTCATCGTCTTCTCACCCACGTTCGACACTCACCTTGAG
The DNA here is from genome assembly GCF_023375885.2 of Dermacentor andersoni. Taxonomy (NCBI): domain Eukaryota; kingdom Metazoa; phylum Arthropoda; class Arachnida; order Ixodida; family Ixodidae; genus Dermacentor; species Dermacentor andersoni. The sequence goes on along the minus strand of NC_092816.1, from coordinate 194,632,008 downwards.
CGTCTCACAGCTATCCTTGATGTATTTCGAAAGGCGAAGCTGCAACTTAACTCGTCCAAATGTCGTTTCGGCCGCCGCCAAATTCCTGTTCTGGGCCACCTCGTTGACGCTTCCGGAGTACAGCCTGATCCTGACAAAACTCGCATGTCCGAGACTATCCGGTTCCGAAGACAGCCGCCGACGTTCGAAGTTTTGTAGGGCTATGCTCGTACTTTCGTCGTTTTATTCAAGATTTTGCGGCAATTGCTAGACCCCTCACTAATCTTTTGAAGAAAGGCGTACAGTTCTCGTGGGGTACTGCAGAAGCCGCCGCCTTCTCTCGTCTCGTTACTCTTCTCTCCCCACCACCCATCCTCGCCCACTTCGACCCTGATGCCCCTACAGAATTGCGTACAGATTCCAGCGGTCATGGCGTAGGTGCCGTCTTAGCCCAGCGTCAGCGTGGCCAGGATCGCGTTATTGCTTATGCGAGCCGCCTCCTCACACCACCGGAGCGCAACTATTCCATTACGGAACGAGAATGCCTTGCTGTAGTCTGGGCGGTAGCGAAGTTCCGTCCTTACCTTTACGGTCGCCCTTTTTCCGTAGTCACTGACCATCATGCTCTCTGCTGGCTCTCATCGCTAAGAGATCCTACAGGCCGGCTTGGTCGATGGGCTTTGAGGCTACAAGAATTTTCATATTCCGTGGTGTACAAGTCTGGCCGCCTGCACCAAGACGCTGACAGCTTGTCGCGTTACCCTGTTGACGACCCTGACTCCTCCAATACTACCAGTGCTGCTTGCATATTCTCTGTGTCGCAGCTGCTTCATTTCGCCGACGAGCAACGTCGTGACGCCTACATCAGAGCACTCATCGACCGTTTTGAACACACTCCGGCCGACGCCACACTACGCCTCTTCCTCCTCCGCGATGGTACTCTGTACCGTCGTAACCTTCATCCGGACGGCTCTGAGTTCCTACTTGTCGTGCCTAAACACCTCCGCTCAGCCGTTTTAGAAGAGCTTCACGACGCACCAACGGCAGGACACCTCGGCGTATCTCGAACCTATGACCGTGTACGTCGCCGTTTTTTCTGGCCGGGCCTTGCCCGTTCCGTGCGACGTTACGTCGCCGCCTGTGAACTTTGCCAACGACGCAAGAAGCCTTCCCAGCTCCCCGCTGGTTACCTGCAGCCGCTCGACATCCCTGCCGAGCCCTTCCATCGTGTCGGCTTAGACCTTCTCGGCCCATTTCCGGAATCTACATCAGGAAACAAGTGGGTTGCAGTCGCGGCAGCCTACGCGACCCGCTATGCCGTAACCCGCGCTCTTCCGACCAGTTGCGCAACTGATGTTGCGGACTTTCTCCTGCATGATATCATTTTGATTCATGGTGCTCCGCGTCAATTGCTAACAGACCGTGGCCGTACGTTCTTAGCCAAAGTCATTGACGACATCATGCGTGCCTGCGCAATACAGCATAAGTTTACCACCTCCTACCACCCTCAAACGAACGGCCTCACTGAGCGTTTGAACCGCTCCCTTACAGACATGCTATCCAAATACGTTTCAGACGACCACCGTGACTGGGACCAGGCTCTACCTTACATCACCTTTGCGTATAACTCTTCCCGTCTCGACACTGCTGGCTTTTCTCCTTTTTACCTATTGTATGGCCGTGAACCGACGCTACCACTGGACACTGTGCTTCCGTCCACCACAGCATCAACTAGCGCTTATGCCCGTGATGCCATCGCCCATGCTGACCATGCTCGCCAACTTGCGCGCGCTCGTCTACAAGTCTCTCAAGACAAACAAAAGCAGCGCTACGACCTCCGTCACCGTGATGTCACTTTTGTCCCCGGCACCCTCGTGTTGCTTTGGTCACCATCGCGTAAAGTTGGCCTTTGTGAAAAACTGCTTTCCTGCTACACGGGCCCATATCGCGTGCTTCGCCAAGTGACAGATGTCACCTACGAAATCGTTTTCGCCACGCCCACTACGTCGTCTGCTGTGACAACCAGTGACATTGTCCACGTCGCCCAACTCAAGCCCTACAACTCTCCACGTGCCTTGGATATTTAACTGCACCGTGACGGCGCTTTTGCCGCCGGGGGGTAGTATTACGATATGATCGGTAAATACCCGAGAGACGAGCCGCCGTGAGAACGACGACGAAGTGGGTCTGTGCCCTTGGCGCGAGTGGATGTCGGCCTGGCGCTCTGGCTCCATTCTAGTGTAAATAGTCTGTAAATAGCCTCTTTTGTCTGTGTCTTTCTATACGTAAAAATATGTTGCAGCTGGGATACAAAGAGTCGAGCCTTTGTATCCCATGGGCATACGGTAAGCGAAAACATTGTTCCCACTTGTAAACATTCTTCAGTATGTTCTAAATGACATGAGCCAATGTTTTAACGCTATCTTTATTTAAAAATAAGCTGTACACGTTTGTGTACATCAAGTACGCCATGTTAGTAGACGTGAACGTAACTGAAGCAATCCATTGTTCCTTTCTCTTGAGTACCGAAAGTGAGTGGGAGGCACTTAAACAAAACTAACAAAGATATAGAGATGCACTTCACACTTTTTTCATTGTAAACTGGTTCATTACAGGTGTTTGAAAGCTGGGGGCACTTTTCTGGGCCGGTTTTGCAGGCTTTATGGTGTATGGCATTGTACCCGTACGCATATTGTCGCCGGGAATTTGAAGATCATATGTAACTAAATAACCCAACGGAATAGGGAGTTTTAGGTTTTGTGCACCCCAAGTTAGAAGACACAAACTACCGGTCATACAAAACAATGCAAAAAGATATAAAAAATAGCACAATCAGTGCATAGGTTTTTTCATATGCAAAGCAGGTTGGGTGAGCTGTTCCTAAATCTCTCTGATTCGGTATGTCTGATGCTGTACTTGATATTGTTGTGTGCTTCTATAGCAAATGCTGCCTCCATGAGCCCGATAGACCCCTGCTTCTAAATATAAGCGGCATTTGCACCTCAGAGGCTGCTATAACTCAGTGCAAAAATCAGTTTTAGTAATAGTCTAGTTTACATTGTCGTTAAACAGGCAATGCAAACCGCAAAGTGTATTGCTGGTTGTCTATTAGAGCAACAGAATGGGCACCCAGAGAAGGAGACACAGTAGAGGACATCAGAGGATTGAGTGGTGTGATCAAGTAACCCGATGCTAGCCAGGGATAATTGGAGATTGCTGGGAGAGGCCTGCGACCTGTAGTTGATGTAAACTAGTTACGCAATGATGACGACAAAAACATGGCTTTTTGTGGGCTGCCTAGCATATACAGAATGATCATCTTCAAAGCGTTCCTGTAGAAGGATAAGTATTAGGCCTTCGAGCCTGCCTCACCCAAATTCTTGTAGACTTGGACGAAGTTGTGTCCACACATATGATTGAACTTTTTCTCGTTCATAACTACTACACTCTCTGACTCGGTTTGTGCTGTGTATGTTGGACCCAATGGGAACGGTTTGATTTTAGTACGTCTAGAATGTGACTATATCAGTGTGCCTTTCCAAGTTATAAAAGTACTCGTGACATTGGACATCAAGAATATCGTGCTCTTATTTTATCTTGCATTTCCCGTGACTGTGAATAAATAATAAATATTGTCATTTCTGCCAATGCAGGTGGCCTGTCGAGCCTCCTAGTAGCAACTTATGTGGATGTATTGCATGTATCCTTTATTCAGTAGGCTATAAAAACCTCTACCACAGCTTCACTGCAATATATAGTGTAAAATTACCCCTGGAGAAACTTTTGTTGCACAAATGGGCAGCGTAAACTCAGACCTAGAGGGTATGAGGAAAAGATGAGAAACAAAACCACCAATATCCAAGGGAGAGCGCTTCTTGGCGGATGCCGAAATGTCTTTCACGCGATAGACCCTTCTCTAACACACAAGATTCACCAATAGCCATACAGTTGTTTTTGAGAAATGTGTGTATGCCGTAGAGACGAGCTTTGCACTTTAGCTTTCCGCCTGTGCCATTCCAGTACCTGTCAATACCCTTGTATTAAATCGACACACCCTTCTACACTGAGGAATCCTGTGTGGTGGCCAAAAGTGACCTACATGGCAAACACATAACGAATATGATTGGACAATGTGTAGCTTTAACACTGAACCCAGCACATACTCCGCAGCTGCAAAGTGGATCCATTATGTCGTCAGCCTTGTTTAATGCCCCATATTTTACAAGTAAATGTTGTCACTTTTCAAGAAAAGGAGGAGTCAGCTTCAATTCCTTGCATAATATTTTTCAAAGCTCAATAAGAACACTTTGTTTCGCTCTGTGCTTGTTGTGCGGTAATGCAAAGCATTGCATTTCGTAATGATGTTTATTGCCACATCTGAGAGTGAAAGTGTGAATGCTTTCAATGTGTTCCGCAAAGTTTCACAACTTCTGTGACAGACAATGCTACTTAGCTGCGGTCAGTGGTTTAATGTCTCAACCCTGCTTCATATAGCGCGTGCTGAAAAATGTAAAATACTATGTTTTGGTGTAGCTCAGCTGCTTACAATTGCTGTGAAAAATATTTTCCTGCAAATCAGCACCCTACGTCACTTGTGACCAATACGCACAAATGAAAACATTACTGTGAGCTACTTCAATCTTCTCAACATGTAACGCAATGGTGAGTGTACCAAGACCATAAACTGAATCGTATTACGTTTTCTCATGAAAGCGACAGTAGCAATTTTGTTTTACGTAGACATAGGAGCACATATAGCACCAAACCTGCGAGAAACTAACCAGCAAGCACCCAGATCATTTTCAAAAACCCCACATGGCATATGCACTTCATTTAAGAGGTCATTGTGGCAGAAGAAGGGTGACAAAACTTTTTTTTTCACAAGCCATGGTCACACTGGCTGTTTACACACCATCCGACAATGCAGCATTCTGTAAACTAAGTTCCCAAAAATGAAGGCGACATGCTTACCATCAAATTCAGATTTCTGTGAAAGCGCAGCTGCTCAGTGACGTCATCACTGATTTTATTATTTCTGTCGCATTTTTTGTATTGAGATGCAATTGTAGATTCTTGTGGGCATGTGTCATTATGTTGTGAGGTGTATCAAGAAAGAACCAGTACCTTGTTGTCATTTCATACAGCAATGCTGTAAATAGGCGGTGAGTGCCCAGGCAAGCCTGCTCGCTCGATGTGACCTCTTTCACTGTAGCGTACAGCATGCCCGCGGGGCACTGTGGCATTGCGTGAGAAAAGTATATTCATGTCCCCTCTGTAGGTCGTGCCATCTAGGTGGGCTCCAGCAATATGCTGATGTAGCATGCATGCATGTTACTATTAGTAAAACAGAGCTCTAAGTATATACAAGAGCTGTGGTACAGTAATATGGCAACATATGCTGCCACTGGGTTACAAAGGGTTGAACTTCAAATCATGTAATGCCACAAGGGCCTTGCGAGCTGTGGTACCATATTTACAAAACATTTAGAATGTCAAGCCACTCTTTTCCATACCATGCAATTTGTCTATGTTTCTGAAGATTAGTAATTCGTGTGCTCATGATAGACAGCCCTACATCTCTTGCATAATGCATAACAGCTGATGCCTATTAAATTCTTCTTTCATGTGGCAAAGTATTACACAGAGACTATCTGCACTGACAAAATTACATTCGGGGAGCATTATAAATATGTCAAAAGAGGACATCTTGTTTGGCTGGCTCTGCAATGTGATGCATGTTTCAGGCATGCCTTGTTGTGTCCAGGCACAAATATTACATGGATGATCATTGTGGCGGAACGAAACAGCAAGCTTGGGTCCGCATTATGCAAGAAAGTGTGCCATTTGCATAATAAAAGTGGTTATTATTCATCTACTCAAGCTTGCACATGGTGTCCTGGGACTGAGCATCAACATCTTGAGTTCAGGTATCATAGGTTAGTGAGGGATAGGATTCACCTCAGTTTGAAGAGAGAAAAAGTAAAAATGTTCAAGAAACAGGTCAACCTAGAGGCAGACAAATTCAGGCCTGTACTTGCAAAGAAATATGCAGCCTTAGAACATTAAAAAATTAAATTAGGGGGTTTTTACGTGCCAAAACCACTTTCTGATTATGAGGCACGCCGTAGTGGGGGACTCCGGAAATTTCGACCACCTGGGGTTCTTTAACGGGCACCTAAATCTAAGCACACGGGTGTTTTCGCATTTCGCCCCCATCGAAATGCGGCCGCCGTGGCCGGGATTCGATCCCGCGACCTCGTGCTTAGCAGCCTAACACCATAGCCACTGAGCAACCACGGCGGGTAGCCTTAGAACAGAGAGATGATGATGACATAGAGGTAATAAATCAAACTAACTATGCTGGCTTTAGAGGCAGCAATTGAAGTGGGAGGCACATCACCAAGGCAACCAGTAGGCAAGCTGTCCCGAGTAACAAAGGACTTAATAAAAAAACGACAAAGAATGAAAGTTCGCAACTTAAGAGATGAGATACACTTCGCGGAACTGTCAAAACTGATCAACAAGGCGAAAATCAGGGATGTACGAAATTATAACGTGAGAAAGACTGAAGCTTTAAAAAAACAGACGCAGCTTGAAATTAGTAAGAAGGACACTTGGTATAGGACAAACCAAGATCTATGCACTGAAAGATAAGCAGGGTAATATTATCTGCAATCTTGAAGGAATTGTAAAAGCAGCGGAAGAATTCTATACCGGCCTGTACAGTGCCCAGAGGAGTCGGGATACCTCCATTAGAAACAGTAATTAACAGGATAGAGAAACTCCTCCTATAACTAGTGATGAAGTCAGAAAGGCCTTGCAAGACATTAAACGAGGAAGAGCGGCAGGAGAAGACAGAATAACAGTCAATTTAATCAAAATTGAGGAGACATAATACTTGGAAAACTGGCGGCTCCTTATACAAAAAGTCTGTCGACTGCAAGAGTCCCCGAAAATTGGAAGAATGCAAACATTTAGCTAATTCACAAAAAGAAAGGCGTTAAATAATTGAAAATTATAGGCCCATTAGCTTACTCCCAGTATTATATAAAATATTTACCAAATAATCTATAATAAAGTAAGGGCAACACTGGACTTTAGTCAACCAAGGGAACAGGCTGGCTTCAGGAAGGGATACTCTACAATTGATAAAATTTAGGTCATTAATCAGGTTATTGAGAAATCCGCAGAGTACAATAAGCCTGTCTATATGACTTTCATAGATTTCCATGCACCGCGTATTAAACGCGCTAGAGCTGTTTTTCGCACCAGTAGCCAGCGCCTTCCACTACCCAGCGCCGCAGCATCCAGTTGGGGCGCTGTCCTAGAACTGTCCGGCAGGGCCCATAATCCGGGCCTGCACTGGACACCGGATGCTGGGTATGGGAAGCGTGTATATGAGCGGTGATCATGAATGTGCGCTCGGTAGAGAGAGAGAGAGAGAGATAAGAATACAGGAAGGCAGGGATGTTAACCAGTCAATAGTCTGGTTGGCTACCCTACACTGGGGGAAGGGAGAAGGGGAAGAGAAAGAAGGGAGAGAGAAGGTGTAGGTACGTGTACGGATAGCACTTCAGTTAAAGTCGCTCGAGCAAACCAGAAGTTCTGAGAAAACACAAAAGTGCCTTCACTGCCTTCTGAGCCGATGATCGGTCGGGACGGTGCTCTAATATTGTCTGTTCACTCAGAGGACGATCGTCTAGTTTCCTCAATGTGTCGGACAAATACTGTCTTTGTGCTTGAAATTGAGGACAATGGCACAATATGTGGTCAATGTTCTCCTCGCATGCGCAAACATCACATGCAGGACTATCAGCCACTCCAATTAGTGCTGAGTAGGCATTTGTGAAGGCCACTCCAAGCCATAACCGACACAGAAGAGACGCTTCACGCCGGTGCACACCGGCTGGAGGTCTGAGATGAAGTGACGGGTTTAGTCGGTGCAGTCTTGTGCGCCTTGTATGTACGGTATTCCACTCTGCTAAGGAGATAGTGCTTGCCAGAATGCCAAGTTGTCTCGCGGCGTCGGTCCTTGAGAGCGCAATGGGGACGCAGCGGTCTTCTTGGTTTGACGTCCGAGCTGCCTTATCGGCGTCATCATTACCAATGATACCGCAATGACCTGGTATCCACTGAAAAGAGATATCATGGCCTTTTTCTCTTAAGTGATGGACAAGTTCCGCGATTTCGCACGTGAGCTGATCGTGAGTTCCATGTCGGAGAAATGAATGCACACATTGCAAGGCCGGCCTTGAATCGCAGAAGACTGCCCATTTTCTAGGACTTTCAGTATTTATCACTTGAAGCGCGTCGCGGAGAGCCGCGAGCTCTGCAACTGTAGACGTAGTGACATGGGAAGTCCTGAACCGCTTGGTTATTCCCATTGCTGGTATAACTACAGCGCCGCCGGAACTGGTTGATGTAGTTGATCCATCAGTGTAGACGTGTGTGCAGTCGCTGTATTTCTCGTACAAGAGAAGTAAGGTTAGTTGCTTGAGCGCTGATGATGGCAAGTCCAACTTTTTCTGAAGTCCTGGGACTGTAAGGTTCACTTGAGTACGGCGCATGCACCATGGAGGAATAGAAGGCCTTGCCGCAGGTGTGTAACCTGACCTGAAAGAGGCACGGTGCGCGAAGACAGTCGCACTGAATGTCGTGTGGGGCCTATCTACTGGGAGAGTTGCTAGGTGGTGGGTAGGGGTCCGGGCGAAGTGTCTTATGTGCACACGCATTGTTTCAATGCTAATGTGCGTTCTAATAGTGAAATCTTGAGCGACTGCAATAACTTCAGTCGTTAACGCACTCCGCGGTAGACCGAGACATATCTTGAGTGCTTGGGCTTGGATGCTTTGGATTGTGTTCAGGTTAGTTCTGCAGGTGTTGGACATGACCGGTAAGCTGTACCGCAGGAATCCAATAAAGAGGACCCTGTACAGTTGCAGCATAGAGTGTATTGGCACTCCCCAGGTCTTTCCTGCAAGGAACTTAAACATATGGCAAATTCCTGTCAGGCGTTTTTTCACATAATTCACATGAGGGGTCCAGGAGAGATTTTTGTCAAGGACCACCCCCAAAAATCTGTGACTAGTGCTGTACGAGATCATGTGTCTGTCGACGGATATCACGTATGGTGACATTGATTTCCTGGTAAATGCCACCGCTGCGCACTTCTCGTATGATATACGAAGTCCTTGTTCTCTAAGGTAGGATGATGTTAAAGTAGCTGACTTTTGAAGCCACGCGCGAAGCTGCAGTCGCGTCACAGCCGACGTCCAAATGCAAATGTCGTCGGCATAGATGGAGAGCCTAACGGTGCCTGGCAGGATGTCGGTGAGTCCAATGAGTGTTAGACTGAAGAGCGTTGGGCTGAGTACTCCGCCCTGAGGCACCCCATGGTTACTGTAATGCTGGGAGGTCGGGCCATCCTCGGTAAGTACGAAAAATGATCTCTTATGTAGATAGCTACATATCCAAAAATATACTTTGCCGCCAAGTCCTACTGCCTCTAACGCGTTGAAAATCGCTTCGTGCGTTACGTTATCGTACGCTCCTTTAACACCCAGAAACAGAGCAGCAGATAATCTTTTGCAGGACTTCTGGTGCTCGACGTACGTCACCAAGTCGATAACGTTGTCTATGGAAGAACGGCCACGCCTGAAACCGGCCACTGCATCTGGATATACCTGGTAATTTTCGAGGTACCATTCTAGCCGTGCTAGAACCATCCTCTCCATTAGTTTTCCGATGCAACTGGCAAGCGCAATTGGTCGGTACGATGCAATGTCTACAGGCGACTTGCCAGGCTTGAGCAGTGGAATTAGGCGACTGGTCTCCCATTCTTGGGGAACCGTACCTGTCTGCCAGGAGCTGTTGAACAGGAGCAGGAGCAGTTTTCGAGCCTCATCGCCAAGATTACACAGGGCACGGTAGGTTATACCGTCAGGTCCTGGTGAAGATGAACGCTTGCACAAGGCCAGTGCAGCTTCGAGCTCGTCCATGGAGAAAGCACTATCCATGCGGGAGTCGCGTGAAATTGGTGAGTGGCGGAGCGTCGATGTTCCAGCGCAACTACTTTCGCCAGCAATCCTCCTGCAGAAAGCTTCCGCTACGTCAATCTCGCTGCATTGTTGGTGAAGGGCCAAAGACTTAAAAGGGTGGCGCTGCTGAGGGGTTCCACGGAGACCACGAACAGTTCTCCATATGTGAGACAATGGTTTTCGTGGATCCAAAGATTCGCAGAATGATTTCCATCTTTGTGATGCAAGTTTGTCCATGCGACGCTTAATTTTCTTTTGAGTTCTTCTGGCCAACCTGAAGTCATTTACAGACTTCGTGCGCCTGCATCTTCGCTCTGCCCGACGACGAATTGCACGAAGCTTCTCTAGCTCAATGTCGTATTCGGTGCGTGTAGACGTTCTCAGAAGCGAATGTTTCGCAGCCTCTAGGGCACCTTTTATGATGTCCTCTAGGCTAGTGGACAAGTCATCACGACAGCCGTCTTCGACAATTGACTTGAACATTGGCCAGTCGATACATTGTGTGACGGCGGCTAACCTGGAGTCCGTCAACCCTTCAACCCTAAGATAAGTGGTTAGGTGGTCACTTCCCCGCGTTTCAATATCCGGAAACCACCTGACCTTTCTAGTGAAGGGGCGTGAAACAAAGGTCAGGTCCAGGCAGCTACAGTAGGCAGTTCCACGTAGAAAGGTGGGGCTTCCATAATTTAACAAGCACAGTTCTTGTTTGGAGGCAAATGACACTAATCTTCTGCCTCTCGAGTTTATCTTAGAACTTCCCCAGAGATGGTGGTGGGCATTAAAATCTCCAGTAATCACCAAAGGCTGCGGAGTCGCTGTGGTGATGACGAAATTTATGTAAGGCTTGTTCTTGCGTTGTAAGGGAGCGAGCTAGTTGCCGACAATCTTCTGCATACCGGGCGGCTTCGGAAACAGGTGTACCCTCTGATAAGTCGGGGCGGTAAGGAAGAATAGTGTCAATGGGAAATGATGGTTCGCGGCCATATAGAAGAAAAAAGGGAGAAAAGCCCGTCGTTGACTGGGGTGCCGTATTTTAGGCGTAGGTGACATAGGGAAGGATGAGGTGCCAGTTGGTGTGGTTGGAGGCGACATACATCGAAAGCATGTCGCCGAGAGTTCGGTTAAAGCGTTCTGTCAATCCGTTTGTTTGCGGGTGATATGCGGTGGTACAGCGATGAATAATGCGGCATTCAGCGAGTTCTTGAATGACATCGGCGAGAAAGACGCGGCCATGGTCGCTCAGGAGTTCGCGGGGAGCGCCGTGACGTAGAACGAAGCGTTCAAGGAGGAAGGAGGCAACGTCACGAGCCGTCGCGGCTGGCAGAGCGGCCGTTTCTGCATACCTCGTAAGATGGTCTACAGCTACAATGACCCAGCGATTGCCAGCAGCTGTGTATGGCAGAGGCCCGTAGAGGTCTATCCCAACCCGGCCAAAGGGTCGCGAAGGGCACGGCAAAGGTTGCATTGGTCCAGAAGGGCGGCAAGGATCAGGCTTCCGGCGTTGATATTCTGTGCAAGAGCGAATGTACTTTTGCACAAATGTGTACATACCACGCCAATAAAACCTATGACGTAGTCTGGTGTAGGCCTTGAAGAGACCAGCGTGTGCGCACTGAGGGTCGGCGTGGAAAGCGGCGCATACATCAGTGCGGAGCTGCCGTGGTATTACAAGCAGCCATTTGCGGCCGTCGGAACTATAGTTACGGCGATAGACAATTCCGTCGCGGATGGCGAAGTGCGAAGCTTGTCGGCGTAACGCTTGAGATGGTGGGCGTGTAGGTGAATTGGAAATGTAATCTATGAAAGATGAAATCCAGGAGTCCTTGCGCTGCTCCAAAGCCATGTCGACAGAAGTGAATGGAAGTGGGTCGTCTAGGACGGACGCACTGACAATGTCGGCGTGGACAGGCGAGCGCGAAAGAGCATCGGCATCGGCGTGCATCTTGCATGAGCGTTAGACAACCCGGATATCGTACTCTTGGAGCCTCAGTGCCCACCGGGCTAGGCGGCCGCAGAGATCCTTGAGAGACGACAACCAGCAAAGTGCGTGGTGATCGGTAACGACATCGAAGGACCGGCCGTACAGGTATGGGCGAAATTTTGTGATGGCCCAGATGATCGCGAGACATTCTTTTTCCGTGACGGAATAGTTCGCTTCAGCTTTCGTCAGAGTGCGGCTCGCGTAAGGAAGAACATATTCTTGGCAGGCGGGCTTTCGCTGGGCGAGCACAGCGCCAAGACCAACACCGCTAGCATGCGTATGGATTTCCGTGGGAGCAGTTGGATCGAAATGGCGCAGTATCGGTGGTGTTGTGAGCAGGCGACGTAGCGTTGCGAAGGCATCATCGCAAGTCGGGGATCACGCGGAAAGATTGGGGTCTCCCCGAAGAAGCTCTGTCAGAGGTGCTATAACCGAAGCGAAATTTCGAATAAAGCGGCGGACGTACGAGCAGAGGCCAATGAAACTACGCAAGTCTTTTAGAGACGTTGGCCTCGGGAATTCTTTAACAGCACGGAGCTTAGCGGCATCAGGGAGAACGCCGTCCTTTGACACGGCACCTCCTAGAATTGTCAGCTTGCGTGCCCCAAAGGGACATTTTTTCAGATTTAGTTGGAGGCCAGCGTCACTGAGACAGCGTAAAACTTGCTCCAGGCGATGAAGCTGAGTAGGAAAATCTGGTGCGAGCACTACTACATCATCCAAGTAACACAAGCACGTGTTCCATTTGAGGCCTCGAAGAATAGTGTCCATCATCCGCTCAAAAGTCGCGGGCGCGTTGCAAAGTCCGAATGGCATTACATGAAATTCGTATAAGCCATCTGGTGTGATGACAGCAGTTTTAGGCTTATCTTTTGCAGCCATAGGCACCTGCCAATAACCAGAGCGTAGATCGAGGGAGGAAAAGAACTCTGCACCTTGTAAGCTGTCGAGGGCGTCGTCGATCCGCGGCCATGGATAAACATCCATTCGGGTTATATTGTTTACGCGGCGGTAATCCACGCAAAAGCGGATCGAGCCATCCTTCTTTTTAACTAAAACAACTGGCGATGCCCATGGGCTGTCGGATGGTTCAATGACACCACGCTTTAGCATGTCACCTACTTGCTCATCAATGACGCATCGTTCTGTCGACGAGACGCGGTAGGGTCGCTGCCGTAGCGGTGAGTGAGAACCGGTGTCAATACGTTGACATACAGTCGTCGTTCGGCCGAGAGAAGTGCTATGACTGTCAAAAGCAGGTCGAAATTTCTCGAGGAGACGGAGAAGGTCATGTCGTTGCGTGGGACTTAAGCCGTTGTCGGTGACGTGGCTGAAAACGTCTTCAGGCGATGCGGCAGGTGCGGGACTACAGTAGAGGGTGTCAACCTCTGACGATCCAACAGGAAGTTTCGACGTGGTAATGGTGTCGTAAGGCTCCACAGTGCCGAGAGATTCACCGCGAAGCAACGCAATCGGGAATGGGAAGTAATTGTATACAGGAAGGTGAGTCGCGCCAGCTTGAAGGCCAAGCAGCGCAGTTGGGAGTGGTGAGAGGTGGCGGTGAACGAAAGCAGTCGAAGGCGTGAAGAGTACGGTAGAGTCGGAGGCAACGGAACAGGATACAGGTGCCAGAACGGTTGCGTGCGGAGGTATATGGATGTCGTCAGTGAGGGACAACTTGGTGCAGGAAACCGAAACGTCATCAGATATGGCATTGCCAAGCGAAGAGAAGACGACTTCTGCACGGGAGCAGTCAATAACAGCTTGGTGACGGGAGAGAAAGTCCCAACCTAAAATAATATCGTGGGAACAGTGGGGAAGAACGATGAACTCGACTGTGTAGACCACTCCTTGAATTTCAAGTCTGGCGGTGCACGCAGCCACCGGCTGGACGTGCTGTGCTGTGGCTGTGCGGAGTAAAGGACCGAAGAAAGGCGTCGTGACTTTTCGTATTGAGCGACATAGTTTTTCGGCAATTACAGATATGGCGGCACCAGTGTCAATGAGGGCAAGCACAGAGACACCTTCAACAGCGACATCAATAACGTTGGGCGGCGAAAGAAGAGGGCTTGAGCGTTGACGATGACGCAGTTCTTGCCTAGGGAACTGCGCCACTTAGTTTTCCGTGTCAGCGGTAGAGGGACGTCGACGCATCGGGGAGAGTGAGCGACGACGAGGGGAAGGAGAACGGCGGTCAAAAACTGGGCGAAGGCTTGGGCGGGGAAGGGGTAATTCGCGGTCTGGAGCGTAAGACTCGTGGCGGCGTGGGGGTAAAAACAGGGCTAGGCATCGGACGCGCAGCCCGGAAGGTCGGCGGTCGTGGTCGTGCGACGGCGTCGGCGTAAGTCAATGGGGCGGTAAGTTGAGGCGCCCGTTCCAGAGGAAGGACCTCGGACACTTGCTCTTCTAGAACATGTCGTAGGGTCGCACTAAGGGACGAACTTGAGTCCGGCGGGTTGGAGATGAGGGAGAGCTGGCGAGCTACTTCTTCCCGGACGAAAGCCTTGATCTGCGAGAGGAGGGTGGAATCTTGAACAGGGGAGGTCAAGCCGGACAACGATTCGTGATGCGGAACAGGACGGCGAGTGAGGATGCGTTGACGGCGGAGCTCGTCATAGCTTTGGCACAGTTCAATAACTTGTGCAACAGTAGAGGGGCTCTTTGAAATGAGCATCTGAAATGCCTCCTCGTCGATACCCTTCATTATATGCTTTATTATATTGCCCTCAGTCATGGATGCATCGACGCGTTTACAGAGATCGATGACATCTTCGATGTAGCTGGTAAAGGTCTCACCAGGCTGCTGAGAGCGCGACTGCAGGCGCTGTTTGGCACGAAGCTTTTGAACAGCAGGGCGGCCAAAGACCTCCCTGAACTTTGTTTTGAACACCGTCCAGCTTGGGACTTCGCTTTCGTGGTTCCAAAACCACACGTGGGCAATTCCGGTGAGGTAAAAAGGGACGGTGGTCAGTTTCATGATGTAATCCCATTTGTTGTTCAGACTGACGCGTTCGTATGATGAGAGCCAGTCATCAACGTCGTGGTCGTCAGTGCCGCTGAAGATGGGAGGGTCCCGCTGACGGAGTGTGCCGAGGCATACGGAGGACTGGGGAGCAGGTGGTGGTAAGCTCGTGGCGCTTGCGGTGGTCATGATGGCAGGGAGAGTCCGGCTGCGCAATTCCAGGATGACAGGAGACCCAGCAAACCTCCACCAATTATGGCAAAGAACTACGACATGGCTGTGGACGGCACGATGGACGCGGACAAGGAGACGTAACAGCGTAGGCTTAGCCAGTCACACCAGGATCAGCGTCTAGCTCGAGCCCCACTTCAGTAGCATTGGCGATCCGGCTGCGGTGCTCTCCACGGCGCACTTTTTCTTCCTTACAGTACCAAATTCTCATCGCTGTAAGGCGGTGGGGGAATTATGTTTTAGAAGTGCATAGACAAAATGTGATCCTTGTAAAACCTTCCACACTCGTGTAACACCATTAGTTCACCGTGTTTCGTGCGATCCACCAGTGTGAACAGTGAGTGTCCCACTACAGCGCCCGTCCGCGCTGGCTTTGTTTTGCCGAGCTGCCTGCCCGCGCACTCGTGAAAAGTCTGGTGGTGGGACTTCGAATCGTAGTGTATGGAAGGCTTTGTAGAAGGTTGTGCTTTTGTGGAGCTGGAGTTCATCGAAAGTTCTACAGCGCTTGCACCACAAAAACGTCGGTGCCACGGTACGTGCGAGGCGAAGGAGCGTGTGCTGACTACGTCTTGAAAGGTAAGCAAGTTTGGCGCTTGCGCGCATTGTTGAAGCTTATGGTTCATGTAATGAGCGTCGTGTAACTAGCCAGAGCAGAGCGCTTTCGGACCGTAGGTTGCCGACGTTGCTGTGCTCATTTAGCAAGAAATTTCATGAAAGCTTTGTCTGATGTTACAGCGTACTTGTATTCCGTGAAGCATATGCTACCTGCCTTGATTGCTATGACTGAATGGTGTTGTGCCATGCTACGAGCACCATGTGGCGACCACTAGGCGACTACGAGGCGATGGGAGCTGACTTACTGCCTGCAGCACGTGGCTACCACGAGGCGACGAAAGCACCCACTTCTCTACGGCGAATCGGGATTCGACACGGATGGCGACTTCAAGGGGCGCCAAGCCATCTCCGCGGCGCCCAGTCATCACCGCGACGAATCAGGAATTCGACGCCGGCGAGGTCATAATCCTGCCCCGCCCGGTTCCTGCCGACGAGGGGGGCCGAAAGGTTTTAAGGGCGGACCGGCCCATTGAAAGAGAGAGTCGCCTGTAACCGCCCAGTCGGTTTGAGGCGCTCCTACTGCTACCTGAACGCTATCATCCACTATATGTAAATATTGTATATAAAGCTTTTCGTTTCTTCTTCGTCTACGGAATGAGTCCGTCTTTCGTCCTGCACCCCGAAGTCACAACACAACAGTGGATGGGCAAGCTGTGGGATTCGAAGCCAGATAACGCGCGCTACACCGCTCGACGACTGCCACGAGGACCACCGGCGTCAACCACTTTGTCTGGGTCAGCGCCTGATGTTTGCTTTCAAGTCGCCAGACCTCTCTAACACAAGTAGATGTTAGGAGAGTGTTTTGTTGTTTTTTGGTAGACTATGAATTAAGAATTTACCCTCATTAAACAGTGGATTTTATTTTGAAGTAAGGTAAATTTAGTGGGCCAGCAACATGCGGAAGGAGATCACGATGGAGGAATTCCAAGTTCAGGACCTAATTCAAATTCACAAGTAGTTGGGCATTTCCGCCGGCTCCGCAAGAACAAATAAGCGATTCTCGACGTAATGCAGGCAGTCGACTTGACGGTCGCGGAAGCTAACGAGGCTTGGGAGATGATTCTGGAGAGGAGAATCGAGAAAAAAAATGCGCGACGAGGCAAAAGAAAAGAAAAGGCGCGACGAGGCAGGGGAAAAAAACGGGAGGAAGCGGAGAGGCGCGAGGCAACGCGATTGCACGGTCTTACGATGAAAGAGCTTGATCGGGAAATTCAAGCGCTCCAATGGCAGCGAGCCCGAGGTTATCTTCACACCTTCAGGACAAGCGAAGATATCGTTAAGTTTCTCTCTGATTTTGAACGAGTGTGTGAAGAAGTGTCAGCCGGAATACGTGTCAGCGGGGACTTCTGGCCCAAGAAGTTGGTCACGTTGCTCCCGCCTAAAGCCGCGAGTGTTCTGGAACACCTACTTTTTGAGGAAAATCGGGACTACGAAGAGGCTAAGAAGGCCTGGTTGAGGCATCTTGAAGCTATAAGTCAGGCCGACTGCGAAGGCCAAGTGGATAGCGATAATGGCGAGCTTGTCAAGGACAGAGGGCCTATTGAGATGCCTAATAGCTCAGGATGCGTAGGAAATGCGGTGGTGTCACTGGTTCACACGCTGTGTGACGAGCGCGAACACAATGTTGTTTCGCCGTCTAGGGAGGCCGCTTTGAAAGCAGTGGTCCACTGCGAAGGCCAAGATGACATTAACAAAGCTAGCCTTGATGGAGGTAGTTCAGATAGTGCTGAGAGGGCTGTGGTGCTAGCAGTTCACGAACGCAATGACAAGCGCGAAGCAGTAGTTTCACCATTTAGCGAGTCTGTTTTGGAAGCATAGGTCGACTTCGAAGGCTAGCGAGACGTTTTGTGTGCTGTCGAGGGCAATGATAGAGCTAGACCCGCTGAAGATAGACTTTATGATGAGCTAGCTTGCTCAATGGTCAAATGTGGTCGTGTCCTATTACAAAAGCAGACGCACTGTAGAACCCAATTTAGCAGCGCAAATGCAAGCGCATTTGCCCATGCCACGGGCTCTGCGAAGCATGCCAAACAGAAAAGGCGCAGGCCCAAGTTTAGGACAGGCATCACGCGCGTCGGGAAAGAAAGGATTCCACAGAAAATCAGAAGCCGCGAATTCTGTTTGATCTCAGCCGTGTCAAGGCATTGTAAGTGGAGGATCATAGCGAAGCGTCCGGTGTGCTCGAAAGTCTGCTACAAGGTCCGCTCTCTTCCTGGGGGAAAGAAAGGGGACAGTTTAGCGGAGAAAGAGACCGTGTGCACGCGCGTCCGTGAGTGCGCCGCTCTCCCAGAATTAGGAGGCCGCCTGCGGAAGGTCACAGGTGCTTCGGGCAGCTCAGTTTTGTTCATGTCTCGCGATTGGACAGTGCGCAGACTCACGAATGATCAACCCACTCGAACGCGCCTGGAAGGGTGTCCATGCGCACACAGAGCGATACATGGTACTTTGAAAGCACTTGTGGTTAGTTGTAATTTTAGTATTTAATTTTTACTCTTTGCGATAAAGCTTATAGTCGCATGTTGCGCGTTTTAAATGATTGAGACAGAGAAAAGCGCATTGTGTTAGGCTGTTTGTCTTTTCTGTTCACGATAAACAGAAATTTTGTTTCGTAGTTGTTCATTTTCTACTAAAACCTGATTGCTGAACACTTGAGTAAAGCAAGCGTCAGTGTTTCCGTTTGTTTGTTGCATTAACGCATAAGTAGGCTAGGAAGAGCCTCAAAGCTGAATTTTGATTGTGACTTGATCTATGTATCGTGTGCTTTAGTTGTAAGTGTTAGAGTATAACTTAAATTCACTTTTGTTTCATGACGTTCGCGAGAGTTTGAGTATGTGCTACTTAATTAATTAAACCCGTTTGGTGCTTTAAAAATGTGGTACTCGTTTTCCTAGTGCATTTAGACAGCACCGAGTGGAGGGTTATTTCGGTTGTCGGATGTCACTCTTGCGAAGTGGTGCCCATGCGCACAAATTAGCACAGAGCGCTCAACCTTTGCGTCACTGCTTCAATGGTGAAAATGAGGTGATATTAGGCAATCTAGGTCTTTACCAACCTGCCGGATTACAGTCAAGAATCGCTTGCGAAACAATTCTGATTCGATTAGCTTAGTCACGCGTTGACAATTAAGGAAAGGTCCGTTTCTCGACTTTTTCTCCCGGGCACGTGTCTCAAGTTGTTCGCAAACTTTTTATTTCGTATAGCGTAGCCAGATTTCATAGAGGGCTTTGTTTATTGACTTTGGCTGGCGTTTTGATGCGCATTCGAAGGGTGCTTGCTTTGGCCGGAGTGGTTTGGCGTTGTTGATTCTCGGTTGTTTCAGTGGATGTTCTCTGGGTCGAGCAAAGGAAAGACCATCTGATGAAAGGGCGGCAAAGCCATTTCCTTGGCCCCATCAAGGACGTCACCAAATCAGCACATCGCATACATCGAGCCGCCTCGAACAGCTCGACTTCTGGATGTGTTATCTGGCGGCGGGGGTGCTGTTGTGCCATACTACGAGCACCACGTGGCTACCACGAGGCGACGAAAGTACCCCCTTCTCTACGGCCAATCGGGAATTCGACACGTGAGGCGACATCAAGGGGCGCCAAGCCATCTCCGCGGCGCCCAGTCATCACCGCGGCGAATGAGGAATTCTACACCGGCGAAGTCATCATCCTGCCCCGCCCGGTTCCTGCCGACAAGCTGGGCCGAAAGGATTTAAGGGCGGACCGGCCCATTGTGAAGAGAGAGTCGCTTGCAATCGGTCTGAGGCGCTCCTACTGCTACCTGAACGCTATCATACACTATCTCTAAATATTATAGATAAAGCCTTTCGTTTCTTCTTCGTCTACGGAACGAGTCCGTCTTTCGTCCTCCACCCCGAAGTCACAACAATGGGCACACAATTATGAAAACAGTGAAGGTTGCTGTTTGCTGGGTAGTTTCCTGGCAAGAAATTCTGCGTTATATCGGCATTGCCGCAATTATAGTACATGTTTAATGTATACGTCGATGTGTCATGGGCGTCGCGCTTTCACACGCGATTCCTAAGCTTGACGACTGAGAAGATATAGCCTTGTATGAAGATTTTTGTACGTATGTAGTTGGGCTTGAAGGTCCGCGTCGCGAGAACCTGCCTGTATTGTTTATGTTTTTGAGTGTCTTCGGGAATTTGTCCGTGATCCAGAGCATATATCGGCCGATATTACAATAAGAAGGTTTCTTTTTAATAGAGACATTTCAATGAGACGCTGGCCTTCATTATACATACATATATATAAAGAACTCGATATCAGCTCTTGGCAACCGTAGGTTAGGGCTAGTGCGTAATAAAGTAAGGGCTGCGATTTCGTAGAGATACTTACGGCTCAATTCTATGCCACTCTTGTCGCCCACCGCTAACGGCATGCGAACACGGGCCGGGGCGTCAGTCAGACCACAAACGAATAGCGAAAACAATAGCATCGCTACGAAATCGCGGCCTAGCTTTCAGAATGCTTTTCATGTGCTCAATAATTTTTTCTTAATCCAATGCTCTATGTTTTACTATATATTTGAGTTTTGTTGATGATCGTGCTTGTAGTCTGTTGTTGATGCTGATTTCGTTCCTTCCTGAAATTTCTGTTGTTACAAAATAGCAGTGTAACCTCCTGAGATATACCGAATAGAGATTTGTACAACCTGATGCAAATTGATGCAGCTGGTTATGTGAGGCACTCTTTGCAATTCCACATCACACTGGTAAATCACAAAATTCCACCTTCACAGTACAATAAACACACATTTACTGTTGAAGGCTATGCGGATTCTAGAGGCATCCCTACACCCTCCAGGAACATGCTGCACTGCTGAAAGCACCTGATCTGCATGCTTTCACAAAGTTGCGTACAAAACTGTCGCTACCTTATGAGTTGTAGGATCCGTTTGTGTAATATGCAATCATCTTGCTGTACGTGCAGTATTCGGGATTTCAAGTGGCAGATCACTTGAATTTTATCTTTTGGTTATCTGCAGTGCCTTCAGTTTAATCAACTTACCAAAGTAGCCTCCTCTGTGTTACAAAGAAACAAATTGGGGGGGGGGCTTAAGTAATTATACATGATATACTCCATACAGGCTCTATAGTTATCTAGCCAAATTACCTTTCTAAGAACCTCATTGAGATGCATGAGGTGTGGAGACGTGTTTCATTTTTATCTTTTCATTGTTCAGTCTTATGAAGTTAAATTCTTCCCTCCAATCGGTCACACTTATCTATTGCATGCCATACTTCACCTCCAAACACATTTGCATAGAACAATATATTTTCTTGCTTTATTAGGTATGGTAAAACTTTAATGAAGTCCTGCAGATCGTGAGTCTTCACGAAGCGGGCCGCTCCCACGTGGGAACCGGAAAGCCGAGCCTTTCGGCCGCATCGTGGGCCTGCTGACAGCCCAGAGTTGGTCAGCCAGAAGAGGGCTGCGGAGAACCGCCTCCCATCTGGCCGAGCTGCTATCGATGATAGAGCGTCACCGGGCACACCACCAGAGCATGTGGTCTACGTGGCTATTTCTCCACAATCGTGGCAGGTAGCATTGGTGTAAGTATCGGGATAGATTTTATGTAAGAGCGACGGATTGGGATAGGTATTCGTTTGTAGTAGACGTAGAGTAGAATAGTAGAACGGAGAATAGTAGAGTAGCTCTATTGAGCCGCGGATGAGGAACAAAGTAGCTTCTACGGCTGAGATAGTAGTGTTTAGTAATCTCGTTGTAGGTGGAAGGCGTGTCCCTGTTCTCTGGGGAGTCGGCTTCCGATTGGTCGAGGGTAACGCGGTGGGCAAATTCACGCGCAGCCCCGTGAGTCGACTCTTTGAGGTTGAGAGGAGCATCCTTTATCTGGCCCTGATGTGCGGGGAACCAATAAATGAAGTGGTGCGTGATTGCCTTGCCCCCAAGGAGTCTGAGGGCCTGTTTGGAAACGGTGCCTTTTCATATGCTCTGACTGCAGATCTTGAATCACTATACATGACATCCCGTGAGCTATCCAGCAGGGCTAGTGCAATAGCCATTTGTTCAGCTATTTCGGAGGAGGAGGAGGAGAAACATTAATTAAAAAAAAAAGAAAGGACAAGCAGGTGTCGGAGTCCCTCGTCCGAACCGAGGCAGCATTGTTGATTCCTTGCCGACCATCGACAGTGACGATGGTGAACGCCCGACGTCCCTTAAAAGAAGCGGCATCCACAAAGCTGACCTGTCGCTGATCACTGTGTATTTGCCTAAGGAGGTTGGCCGCCCTTGCCCTCCTTCTACCGCGATTATGATCGGGTAGCTGCTGAATTCCTAGTCAGTACGAGAGTTCAATGTAATGTTATTGGGTGCAGGATTACTCCAGAAAGAGGAAGAAGCAGTACGCAGAAGCACAAACACACATCAGACTTGTATTGACACACATAACAAATAGAACGGCACACAGACGCGATGGTTCTCCAAAATACCTCATAGATGACATGCAGCTATATATATGTATCGGTCAATTATCATTGGCCTACAATTCAGGCGGAAGCGCGTGTCGCCGTGTCGGAGACCTCGTGGAACCGATGTCGGCCAGCGGGGTCGGACAGCCGTGTCGGACGGCTGGGTAGGACAGCCGAGTCGGACGCCTCGCGGGCTCAGGGGCCCTGCGCAACAGTCGATATACGGGAGCCTCCGCGTGCCCGGTTTCCCTCCGGCGGGGTTTGCGCTCGGGAGCCTACGGCCGCACTCGCCGGGTTGCATCCACAGCTGGCGGGGTAGCCCTGTGGCCGCTCATCCGAACGCTCGATCACGCGGTTCAGGACCGCTAGCCCTCCTGGCCCAGTTTCCCAGCGAAAGAGCGGGGCGAGGTAGCCTCTCAGCGGGCGACAGCGTTGACTGGGTTGTGGCGTAGTGACGCGGGCGGGGATAGCTCTTATGGTACGTTCACACTGAGGAATCCGGCGTCTACAGCGAATGGAATTCTCCTGCCGTCGAAAATCGCGTAGTTCACACTGCTTGAGGACCGCGCCGCCGGAAAGACATACAGCGACATCTGCCCCATAAAGTGCTAACCTCCAATCAAGCGCGGGATATCCCGGATGTTCGCGTGGCTCGAAATTGCGCAGTTGTCTCCGCTCGCGTCGAGTTCGTGTGTTTATGTTGCGCGTCTCCCCCATTGCTTGGAAAGACAATGATGAACCCCGAGCAAGAAGAGGCAGTACTGCTCGGCCTGTTGGCAAGCACCTTTCTGGCGATGCATGACGCGCAGAAGCATTCGCCGAAGAGACGGCGGCAGCGGCGTTGGTGGGTTCGCCCAGCTCTGCAAGAGCGCGAACAGCTTGGTCACGCCACGAAACTGCTACCCGTCCTGCGATATCGCGACCTGGAGTACTACAGAGAGTAAGTTGAGATGTATTGTTATTTGTGACATTCAAGCACGTGCAGTTAAATACTTCGATGTCGCTATACGCACTGTGTTTTGTATTCCTAGGTACCTGAGGATGCCTCCACGTACTTTCGATACGCTCGTGCAGCTCGTCGGACCACACATTCGGAAGAAAGATACGAATTTCCGAGAAGCGATCAGTCCCGAGCACCGGCTTGCGCAAACTGTCACGTAAGATGTCGAAAACACATGCACATGCAACTGTTGAGGACGCTTTGGCTCACTGAGAATTGTGTAACTGAAGACATGCATTCTAGATTTTTCGAGTGGTTTCAATGAACCTGCCAGTGTCTGCTCGGAATTGCGTTAACTAAATACGATTCATGTGGTGCTGTGAATGGCATTTAGGTATGTAAATATTGAGCAGATGTCAAAAGCATACTTGTCATAAGCAGCATTTCCTCAGCATAGGCGACACTTTTGTTGTTTCATGGCGCCTGAGAATAAATGTTTATCTCGCCACGTTATAATTATTTGTAACGTTGCATAAGTTGTCCTAAATATCGCAATAAATTATATATTCGTACGTCCAGAGAGAGAGAGAGAGAGAACAACTTTAGTAAATATGCCTGCAGAGTCGGTTAGGCTCCCTCCACGCAGGGAGGACAAGCTTTTACCGCGACGTGGCCACTACGTCAGTCTCGTGCATTGTGCTCCTCGAGGTCTTGGTTCCTCGCTACTTCCGCGGATCCGAGAGGGCCGCCACCCCCTTCCTGGGGGTGCTGCCCCCCTTCTCCTCGGTTTCGCGAGGTCGCTGCCTCTCTAGAGCTGCCGAGACCTGCTGGACGGCCTTTAGTTGTGTATCTTGGTCATAGGTCCTCGTTGCAGCCTCTAGCTGCGGCGGGATCGTCGTCTTCTCACTGGCTTCTCGTGGATTTATACTACAGTCCCAAAGGATGTGAGCCGCGGTGGCTCTCTCCTTAGCGCACAGTCTACAAACGTCACTCGCGTACACGCTCGGACACACGTGCTTAGCTAGCACCGGGGTGAGCAGGGACCCCGTCTGTAATTGCCTGTATAACACTGCCTCCTCCCGGGTAAGCCCCGGGTGAGGTGGCGGCATAGTCTGTCTGTTAAGTCTGTACCACTTCACTAGTTCGTTGAAGGTGGTCATCTTGTCCTTGGCACTGCACCGCGACCAACACTCCGAGTCGGCCGTGCTTGCAGCTGCGCGGTTGGTTAGTCCTCGCGCGGCCGAGTTGGCCGCATCATATTTGATTTATTTGGCTTTGATCAAAATGCAACCGATGTCATAGCCACAGAACAGGCGAGGCAATGTGCAATACAATGTACTTGTAAAGATGCGAGTGGCTTCCCTTGAACATGCGGATTTTCCCATATAGATAACCTTGCACCTATATGGAATTGTGCACACTCTCTGAATTTCTTTATATTTTTCTTCAGATTCTTGGCTGCAGGGGAAACGCTCCGCTCATCTTGTTTTAGCTTCCTAAACGGACGCTCGACAGCCTGTGGCATTGTGTCGTCGGTGTGCCAGGTGCTGTGGGACGTCCTTGATCCTTTGTACGTTGCCTGTCCATCAAGTGCAGATGAGTGGCTGCGGGTAAACACGATGTTATTACATGGTCTTCAATGCACGTACTTTAATTGTGATAGCACGTACATAGCTGATATGTCATCTCTGCAATGGTTGCTTTCATTGATGTGGCTCTCGCTCACAGGACAGGGTTATGCATTCTCATCTCGTGTACCTTCATCCTTCAGATTGCAAATGATTTCGAGGAGCGGTGGAACATGCCCCACTGCGTGGGCGCAATTGATGGTAAACATGTTGCCATCGAATGTCCTTCCAAATCAGGAAGTGAGGACCGGAACTACAAAAACTTTTTCGGTAAATCTCTGCTTGCCATCAACGACGCCTGCTACAGGTACTTGCACAGAATTGATGCGTTACTGGTACTAAAATTAATCATTGTCAGCACAACCTGGTACAATTATGCTCATTGTGACATAGAGTTCAACAGCATATTGAGGATTTCTTTTGAGTGAAAGGCGTGTGCTTAGGTTTAGGTGAATAGTAAAGAGCCCCGGCTGATCAAAGTTATTCCGTGGTCGCTGACCACGGCGCGCCTTGTAATGATATTGAAGTGTTTACATACAAAACACCAGAAATTATATTTGAGTATAAGGTAGTAAGTTTGCTTACATGTGTATGTGCAATTATTGCAAAAGGTGTACATCTCTTTCTAAATACAAAAGAAAAGGACACCTTACTTAATGTAGGCTGCAAAGTTGTATCGTTGCTTTCGTGTTACATAGCTTCTTTTCCTTAGCCTCTACTTTGCAGACAACCTAACAGGTTCAAAAATTAGTGTTTAAAGAGGAGTATTTTTGTTATCTTCTTCAGATTTCTGTACGTAGAAATAGGTCACCATGGCAGCGACTCAGATGGTGGTGTGTTCAGCCGAAGTAGGCTACAAGAGGCCATTCTTTCCAACAAGCAAGGATTCCCCCATGATGCACCATTGGGCGACGTTGGCAACATTCCCTTCTACCTGGTGGGAGATGAAGCGTTTCCCCTTAAGACATACATGATGCGGCCGTATCCCAGGAAAAGCAAGTTTAACCTTTTCATTACTTTGCATGCTCGGCAGCATTGTTTTAATTATACGTACCTAAAGCTGTTTATTTTCCTAATTCACAGAAGAATGAACAGCTCAGAACACATTGTGATTGCATTGCCCGTCAAACACCTGAATGAATATGTTCACCGACAGTGCTTATTGAATGTAGGTACTTCAAAAAAGGAATTGAGCTTGAGATGATCACATAGTCCTTGAAGGTGCAATTTGCTCAGCATATTTGTCTTGCTGCAGCAGTGTTACCCCTTAGTGGATATGGTTTTCACTGGACGTGTGCATATCGGGCTGTAAATATACAACATACACACGTGTGAGTTAGCATTGTAATCTTTTTCCAATAGAGGTGCCTGAAGCACTTCATTGACATATTTCTACACTTTTGTTTCGAAGGCCATTTCTATGGTTTTCCCTACTTTCCTGAGGAAGCATTTTCTTGATACGTAACCAATACAGTAGTACAAAAGCAAGTAACGATGCACATACTGCTCTTCCGCCTTGTTGCTTGGACATTGTCACTGCTGTTACAGAAAATTTTGTCTTTGCAGCTCAATATGTGCCTAACTTGTCATGCAGGTCTTCACCCATTTTTGCCTGCTAGCACAGAGGAGCAGCCATTAGAAGGCGATTCTTCATCAAGCCACTTTGTCGAGACCCACAAAAAAAGGATCTTCGACTACCGTCTCAGCAGAGCCTGTCGGGTCATAGAGAATGCCTTTGGCATAATGGCACAGAGGTGGCGCATCCTGCGCCGCCCGTTCAAAGCTAAGGACGAGAATGTGAGAAGGATTATCTCTGCTTGTGTAGTCCTGCACAACTTCCTGCTCAAGGAGTCCCCCACTTCCCGATCTGCATACTGCCCTCCTGGAACAGCTGACCATGTAGACTGGCAGGGAAAAATCAGTGAAGGGAGCTGGAGGGCCGAGGACAGCAGCAACAATGCACTGCCACCTCTGCGTAGCACAGGCTGTCACTCAACCAGGTAACGAAGTTTTCATGTGGCACGTTACATAATTAGGGAGAACTTCCCAGGAAGCATGCAAAATCATGACTTTGGGTAGTCCACTGCTTGCTACTGCTACTCCTGCATATGCATAATTTTGTGATACCTCTTTCTTAAGAGCTGCCTACAAAATGCGGGACGACCTTGCCAAGTACTTCGTCACTGATGGCCAGATCCCTTGGCAAGAGTCCATGATCATGGACAGAACACTGTAGAGTGGTGAGTAAAAAGTTTATAGGATACTGAGGGTCCTTGTATTAGGCAAAATTCAGCAACGAAGCTAATTTTGACACATGTCTCTTTCCTGCTTTGCTTCCTTCACTTTGTCATGCATGACCTTTTGTAGCGCCGTTATTGCACTATCTGCTGATGCGTATTCAGTAGACGCAGTTGTTGGGCAATTGTCATACTGAAGAAGTATGGTAGGTCGTGTGCTTCTTTCGATGATTGCGATGATTTGACTGCACGCAGTTGCTGAAGACACTCTGACGCTATGTCGACATGCGACACTGATTGTGCAGATCTGAAAAAAAAAGAAAAATGGTGTATACTTGAGCAACATAATCCTCACACTGTGTGTGCCCTGATCTTACCTGGAATCAGTGGATGACAGTCTGGGGATCTTACGTGGCCTGTTCACCCAGAGGAGAAAATTTAAGTTTACATTGTCAATCACACGCTGTGCTACAAATTCACATATCTGTGGATAGATAGCACGCATGCATGCGGACTTTTTAAGTGATCCTAATGCAACTACTTGCCTTTTAGTATGAAATGCTGCCTCTTGGTCGGTATCCCCGCTGTACCTTGACCTGCAGAAAAAAATGCTGTTACCACATATAGATTGCGCTGAACCTAAACAAAAGAATGAAGTCAAGCTTATTTTTGGGGATTTTCAGGTCACCACTCTTAAAAACATTACTCTCACCTATCTGGTTCTGTGACTGCAGGTGTCACACAACGTGGCGACGATCCTGCTCCGGAAAGCTCGTCTACGGAGCTTGCATCGTAAATGGTATCGTCCAGCTGGCTTTGCTCGACGACCTCCGTGCTGCCTTCCATGCCTGTGCTTTGGCGAAGCACGACTGGTGTTCTGTGTTATGTGTCATTCACCAAAAAAAAAAGCACACGAAACACTTTTGAGCTTCAAATATTCCTCACAGCTTTGTAGAATATTGTTTGCATGAAATGAACATGGACAGTTGCTTTATTAAAGCAACGCAAAACTATGTAGGGCAACTTGAGAAATAAGATCTTTCAGTGGAATTTTCCAAATGTGTGCCATGCAGTGATGAAAATACCTACTGAAGCCACAATACATTGAACTCCGTGCAATTTCAGTGCAGTTATTTGGTTCTGTTGACATACGAGTCCATTTACCCTTTCAGGAGGGAAGATGAGCTGAGCTCGTGGAGCGCATAATTGCAAAGGAAGATAAATCACGAGACTAGCTCGTTAAGTGCTTTTTTGTTATCCGTGCAGATTTGCAGACTATTTGAGCTCCTGTAATGGTCTGCGCTTCTTCCAGAAGGTATGCATGCGTTTTATGCTTCTATGTAACAGCACATATTGCGAGGACCTGCTGAAGAGTAATGTTCACAGTGCAGACTCCATTTTGTTGCTTTCCGTCTCCATGAAAATGGGATCTTATGTGGTACAAGTGCGCGCTTCACGTCGGGATGAGAAGGAAATAAAATGTGTGGAATGTTTGAGTTTAGCCCCTCCAGCAAGAGAGATTGAATTGGCCTTGGGCAACAAGGTTTGCCTTGTTAAACTTTAAAAAATTATCCTTTTAGAGTAGCCTACACCTTGCTAACAAACCTTTTGTGCAGAAAAGTAAATGTGTTATTGTTAGACATTGTCCTCTTCAGCTGCAGGCGATTTTGAACTGGCATCAGACAACACGGGTGTGCAGTAAAATCCCCTTTAAGTTGAGTGGATAATATTTTATGTTTAAGTAAGCTAAACTGTTCTGACGAAAAGTTCCTGCACATCGTTGCTTTTTATGACCACTAAAATTGTTTGCCCGGATAGAAAAAATTCGGGCTTCATTACCCTTCACGGCTCGGGAAATCAATGTTTGTGCAGATACTGAAAAAAAAAATGTGATACTTATGTTTACCACGCCATAGGTTACGCAAGTCATTTCATAGCCAACTTCGAAAATATGCTACTGTTATTATTCATCATGCAAAAAACATCTAGTAGTACTTCGCTATTCATTAGTGATTGTTCCTGCACATGTAGTTCATCAGAGCAGTTACTCGTTAAGTGTTATGTTTATATTATGCAAAAGTGAGGATGTGGCCAACATATCAATACTTATGAAATATTTAGCTTTGCCATCGCATCATGTGTGCGTGTTGCTCTGAGTGTAACTGCATGACTATTGACACGTTCACATCGCCACTTATATAAAGGTTATTCATCAATGTTTGCACAGTTATTTACAATTCTTCCCTTTACATGGTCACAGTGTTTATTCTCTATGCACACTGCGCCATCACTTGTGTACTACTGTTGTACCTTGATGCCAAGCCATTCATTTCCCTCCGTTGCAGTGCATTCAATGTACATTTTACTTGCAAATTAGTTGACCAACTGTGTGTATGTAAAATAAAGAGCATTTTGTGTCTATAGGATGTATGCATGTGTTTTTTCCTTTGTAATTATTTTGTTCATATCCTGCTTGTAAATGACTGAAATTGAAGTAATAAAAGTAGACCAAAACAGTCATGCTGAGCTTACATCGGTTCTTGCATCACCGGGCCCATTAAAGACAACATCGCTTCGAAATGAACCCATTTCACTGTCGGGACCTCAGCCGCACCTGCTCCACTTCTCATAGAGTCCTTTATTTTGTTCCAATACTTCTGGAACGTGTCCTTTAAGCTTTTAAATTTGTTTTGTGCTGCCATTCCTGCAAACCTTTCATTTTTTATTGACACATACATGCAGAGGTTTAGCATGCGGTCAAAGATGTAATTAGCCATTCACAAGTGAAATCGTAACACTTCCTTATACCGGTATCATTGACATTTACTGCATGCACTGTTATGCCAATTAATAATGCAGCAGTGGAATACTAATGTGTGCAATGTTAGGCTACACATTCACTGAAAAGTATTTTCCTTGGAGAATATATATATATAAACAGAATAAATCAAAATACCGTAGTGCGCAGTGTATTTATATTGCCATGCCCTATGACTCGCCTGCCAAATGTCTCGTTCGACGCGCCGAAAGGCATTAGCATCGGGAAAAGGCATCGCTACAATATCCGTGTCACTGTGCTGTTTACGTTCAGAGAATGTAAACAGCGCACTCGGCGCACGTGTGCACTCGGCTGGCAGGCCGTCGAACAAAAACAAACGCGTTCGCTAGCCGAGCAACAAGCATTGCGACTTTTTTATGGATGACTTCAGAACTTTTTTGATACCCTAGCGCGAAGCTCTAGCATCGCAATGCGCAGCTGGTACATGTAAATGATCAAGAAACAAAGATCGCAGAACACGCACTTACCACTCAACCCAAGCTCGCGACCGATCTTGTGCCACAATTCGTCCTTCAGCACGTTGTCTTTGTGTTTCAAGTGGCGCTTATCGTAGAGGACTGGGTGGTTGCGCACCAGTTCGATGAGCATTTCGGATGTGGATGTCGCGGCGGACTTCGATGACTGCGACATGACGTGAGACTCGGCCGCCATCTTTGGAAGTTCTGTTTCGCGCTCTCCGATTGGTCAGCGCCGCGCGGCGGCGAGGCAGTCCGGCGGCAGCTGCCGCAAAAGTCGGTCCGGGAGCGATCGGCGCGGAAGGGGCTATTTCGGCGGATTTCGCCACCGCCGAACCATGTATTATCACAATACCCCCCTTTTCGAGATAGTTGTTCACAACTATTCTAACACAAGGACGCGGGATGAAAAACAGAAAAAGGAGAATTGTCACGTACGTTTGTTCGATTGTTCATATAAGCACTAGACACATGTTGTTCAAGTTAAAGTACTAACGCACAAGTCTGTCCGGTTTCAAATAAACACTAAGCGCTTGAGTGGTCGTATTGTCTAATCATATTTTGATATATGAACAGGTGATTACGCGCGACTCGACTCAAGTAGTCAGCTCCGACATTGTCACAACCTTTTATGTAGTTAACAGTAAAAGAATACTCCTGCAAAAGGAGACTCCAATGCAACACTCTATTGCTGGCGCGCTTGGCCTGCTCCTCTGTGGGCTTGGTTTCGCTGGCCTGGTCCCCGGCGCTTTTTCGACTTCGGAGGGCCTTGTGTCGACGTTTCTAAAACTTCAGAACCGAACGAACTTGTCGTATTCTTGCACGCACACACAAGCACACGCTGACGAGGAGGTGGAGCGGCCTGTACTTTCCCTTTAGCGGTTGTCTTTTGGCACTTGTCCCACGACTTCACGAAGCGTTTTGCGTCTCTGTGCAGATCTGGCCAATAAACGTCTTGTAGAAAACGATCGGTTGTTCACCTGATACTTTTATGTCCTGCCACGATGTTTTCATGTGCCACTTCTAATACGCCATGTCTAAATGCTTTTGGTATGACCACCTGCTTAAAGGTTCTGCCAGTGGCCAGGTGGCAAAGGCGATACAACAATCCTTTTTCTTCGACGAATTTGTAGCCGTGGACCCTTTTCCGAGTTAAACGACTTGGTTACTTAGCAAAAATATGTTTCAGCGTCGGGTCTTTCCGCTGTTCTACAATGAGTTGTCGTTTCGTTACGTCACGAAAGACAATTGTTGGAACGCAAAAGGTACGAATGTTGCCTTGTTCTTGTTCTTCAGTTTTTTTTAGCCACGCTCGATACGTGTTGAGGCTTCCTAGGTGCCTTAGTCAGCTTCATTTCTATCGACGACGACTCCTCGTTGGGAGCAGCGGGGTGCTTCCCGACAGGGTGTGGATCGTATGGTCCTCTGACGCTTGGAAGGTTTCCCAGAATTACGTCGTAGAGGGGTCGTCCATACATGCCACTGTTAATTTGCCTGTAAAGCACGGCGTGTTCACTTGTACGACAGCTTCAGGTAGGTAGCATGTTGAGCCGTCCAGAAGAACAACGTTGCTCGTTCTTCCCGTCATATACACCTCTGGGACCAGTTGTCTGAGAATTCCGGTATTAGAACAGGTGTCTCGTACAACACGACTACTTCTTCCTAGCAGCCGGCCTTCAACCACTGGCATCCCATCGATGAGGAAAGTTACAGCAGTCCCAGGGTTCTTGTCGTCACTGTCATTTGACCGGCGAGTCTTCTTTCCTGGACGCTTTGATTCTTTCACTGGACGAGTCCGAACTGGTTGAGCTTCGGTGAGTGCACACGAAGAACTCGGTTTGTTGTCCCCGTACTGAGTTCGGCAATTTTCAGCTGTATTTGCCGTTCTGTCACACAACTCACACTTCAGCATACGCTTAGGTGGGGTACGGCAGTCAGGAGCTAAATGTCCGAACCGGTGACAGAGGGTGCACATGAATTGCGGTTTCCTGGGAGCTTCAATGTTTTTCCCGCCAGAATCCTTTGTGTAATCAGGACCTTTTCCAAGGTTTGTCCAGTTCTGCGCTTCAAGAAAGCGATTCGTCAAGCTAGCAAGTTCGTCAAGGGGTTTGCACTCTCGCTCCCTCAAGAAAATGACTAGCTTTGGCTCACAACAGAGCAGAAACTGTTCAGAGATCATGTGATCTCGTAGACCTTCATATGTTTCAGGCACGTTAGCCATCTCAATCCAATGATCCAAATAGGCTGAAATTCTTGCTGCTAACTGTCTTCCAGTTTCGCCCTCTACTGCTCATGCTTTCCGAAACTTCTCTTGGTAGCCTTGAGCCGTGAATTGGAACCTCTGTAGTAAAGCTTTCTTTACCTTCGGGTAATCTAACGAATCGGCGGTAGTCATCCGACCGATCACAGTTAAAGCTTCACCAGTTAGACACATGCTCACAGCAAGAGCCCATTTTTCTTGTGGCCAGTCCTGCCCTTTTGCTACGCGCTGAAATCGCTGTAAATACACGTGTTAGTCATCGCGTTCCTCGTCGAACAAAGGAAGTAACTTCTGTGGATTGAGGGATGACGAAGAGGTGCTGGGCGCAGTCAAAATTTCAGAAGCCGCTGCCGGCACATTCCGAGCTCCTTCCTGAAGCTGCAGCTTTAGCTAGAGGATCTCACGCGGCCTCTCGTCAGCTAAGCGCGCTAATTCAGAAGCTTCCTTGATTGCCTCCCGCTCCGCATCTCTCTCGTCTCTTTGTTTTGCATGTTCGGCCTCAATCTATCTGCGAATTTCTGCGCCTGACAATCCTATTTGGAGTCCTATAGCCGTAATTTTCTCTAAATCCATGGTGCCAACAACTAATGTGTGTCTGCGCTCAAGCGAAACTGCCCCTTTTCAATGTATTTACGAGTGAGTCCTGGCAGGCTCGACAGTTTCTGATGTTATTGGGTGCAGGATCACTCCAGAAAGAGGCAGAAGCAGCACGCAGAAGCACAAACACACATCAGACTTGTATTGACACACATAACTAATAAAACGGCACACAGACGCGACAGTTCTCTAAAATACTTCATAGATGACATGCAGCTGTATATATGTATCGGTCAATTATCATTGGCCTACAGTTCAGGCGAAAGCGCGTGTCGCCGTGTCGGAGACCTCGTGGAACCGATGTCGGCCATCGGGGTTGGACAGCAGTGTCGGCCGGCTGGGTCGGACGGCCGGGTCGGACGCCTCGCGGGCTCAGGGGGCCCTGCGCAACACTCGATAGACGGGAGCCTCCGCGTGCCCGGTTTCCCTCCGGTGGTGTTTGCGCTCGGGAGCCCACGGCCGCAGTCACCGGGTCGCGTCCACAGCTGGCGTGGTAGCGCTGTGGCGGCTCACCCGAACGCTCGATCACCCGGTTCAGGACCGCCAGCCCTCATGGACCAGTTGCCCAGCGAAAGAGCGGGGCGAGGTAGCCTCTCAGCGGGCGACAGCGTTGACTCGGGTGTGGCGTAGTGACGCGGGCGGCGATAGCTCCTATGGGCCGGACGTCCAGCGAGGAAGCTCTTTGCCGTCGAACACCGAACCTCGCGCACTGCTCACGCCACGGGGCCACGGGCCACTCTCTCTGACGCCACGCTTTTTGAGGCGCCACTGCCGACGCTCCCAAATCGGTGTCGATGATGATGATGATGATGGTCCTCTTCGCCACTGCATGGCGCACTGTCTTCATATGCTTATGCTTCCAACTCCCGCGTACCATATATTATCACTATAAATTCCTCAAACTTGTAACAAATCGTTAACCTGTTAAAGTTAGAAGCTCACTATGAGTCCCAAGTGCAGGTTCATTTCAGGCTGGAAGCAGGTCTCCTTTATACATTACAGAAATTTGAGTTGGTAACGTGGTATAGGAAACTGCTGAATCATATAACAACCAGCACAGTGCAGTAGTTGCAAGCCATACCATGACAGCACAGCTAAATGCTGACAATTCACTGTTACATTGCCATAAACTTTCTCCATTTCTTTGCCCTTTTTCAGTTGGCATAGGATAAAGCTTCTTCTTTGCAATTACTTATGTGTAATGCGAATAATTGATTTTACTTTCACTCGGATTTAACAAGATGTCGCAAGGAGGCTTGCTTCAAGCTGAAGCTGCCCTGCACTTAATTTTTGAAGTATATACTTTTTGATATAGTGTAATTATTTGTTGCGCTCTTAGCGAATTGAGGTTTCATACTGCAAATAATGCACTCTAGAGCACCTAGAAAAATGTGTTTTGCCACCCAAATACATGGTTTAGGCAAAGTGTCTTAATGCTTTCGCACAAAAGTTCTGTCATCGAGAGTTTGATGGAAGCTTGTCCGGTCGGGATGAAACATGACAAAGAATGGCATAGACTAGTCAAATAAAGCTTTAAAAGCTAGACAGCTTGACTTCCATTCGAAAGCCTTATTCGCAATTGGGCAAAAAAGTAGAAGTGCCTCTTTAAGTTGGTTTTAGCATGTGACGCAAGCATCGCGCATAACACGGAGAGGGTTCCTTCGTTTCGATGAGCGTTTGTCCTGTTGATTGTAACTCTACGGACCCCACAGTTACAGGTGTGGCTTCCAGTTTATTTCCTGGCTAATTGCACAAGAGCTCATGCAGTCACTGGTGTACTTAATCATTGCTGCGTGCTCTGTCAAAGCATTTGATGCCACGAGCTGCCATTTGCTTCAAGCAAAGTGCTTTTCAGCTGCATGTCTACCAAAGTTCAATCTAGCCACGAAAATACAAATTTACATGCACATTATACTTTTGAGTATAGGGCAAGTAATTGTGGAGCCTTCCTGTAAATGTGCATACAGATTTATTTCATGGTGCGTTCTGTACATTTAATTTTTTCAATCTACAAGCAAGATATAGACTTTGGCAATTACTGTTTTTGAAATTTGTTCATATCTCTCTTCAGTATGAAGCATTTCTTCTAAATACTTATTCAGCAGCAATCTGTCAAATAGAACGTAGAATACTCTATGTAAGACACTATGGTTATGGACATTCATGAGCTGATGAGTATGCAAGGATGGGTTTTTTGCATCTTGTTGGTTTACGAGCCTAGAGGCAAAAAACTCACTCTTGCATACTCACCTCATTCAAAGCTGGTGAAGTGAGGTATTGTCAATTTGTGCTTCAAAAACGCCCTTTTGAAGTGCAGCCCGCACTTGGTTCAGAGAAATTTTCAGTTCACAGTCTCACATCTGTTAGATGCAGGTTACCCATTGCATGTATCGCCACCGTGGCAGGCAGCCTTCGCAGTGCCACTGACCAGGTGACAAAAGTAAAGAAGAAAGAAATCGTCTCGCCCTACCTACATGAGATTAGTGACAATCTGAAAAACTTCGCAAAATGTGTCGATGTAAATATCGGTTTCCCTGCTCCTTCGAAGCTGTCTATTTGGTGCACAAGGGTAAACGCGGATACGCGCAAGCCACGTGGGTGCAACAAGACCCACCGAAAGCCATTTGTTTCTTGTGTTGAAGGTGTAGTTTACTGCGTCCCGTAGGACTGTGGCAAAGAGTATGTGGGACAGGCAAGTTGATGCATCAGCGAGCGATTACGTGAGCACAGGAACAACGTTGAAAAACTAGCCCTATCAGGCCACCTTGACGGACATTGCGCACGCTGCAGATGCAAGCCTGTTTTATCGCATTCAATCGCTGGCAAGACACCCTGACGAGTTCACCAGAGAAATAGTAGAAGCTGCAGAGATTAAGAATACGGATTGTGTTAGTTACCTATATGTCTCCTTCATACCTAGGAATTCTGGACATGCGTTTAGTTTCTTTTTTCGCCACTGCGTGGCGTATCAACCTTCAAGATTTGAAATTCACGCCGGGACGTATGCCATGACGCACAACTAAAGAAAACACAATAAAAAGAAGCACACCCTGAGACTGTTGCTTCCCCTCGGCACATGGAAACGAGCGCGCTTATGTATCAGCGTTATCTTGAAGAGAACCTGCTACTTGCTCGACTTGCAATGAATCGACGATTTTGCTAGAAACCTTGCCAGACAGCTCATCGGCATTCCGTGTGGGACGTCTGGCCTCAATAACAGCTCCCGCAAAGCTTGCGTTGGGTTCCCTTTCTTCGTTGTTTTTTCTGTTTATTTGTGCACAACTGCGGCCGCGGGCTTCGGTATAGTCAGCGTTATATTTCTTGTGTTTTCTAAGAACCAGTGTGATTCAATAAGAGGAAGCTTTAGCTCGGGCCCTTCGATGCCGGCTGCTCAAATACATGTAAAACGAATAAATGATTTTATGAGAAAATCGCTCCACCGTTATGAATGAGAATTGTTGCATTCAAGAGAGAACGTTAGATCACAGTGATCGCTGCAATAATAATTTTGATCTAGGCCATGTCATGACTGACAAGAATTATCGGCAATCGGCAAATTTGAAAAAGTACGAAGTTTACAAATCCGTTAGTTAGGATGAAAACTGATATCGCATCCCTCTAAACTGCGTCCCTTGAGCATCTAAATCGGACAAATTCGATGTATGAATTTATAACTTATGTGAAGTTACAATGCCTGTTAAGATATTGAGAATAACATATTCAGGAGTTAGTTGTGTATTTCAGGGTGGCATATGATATATCATTTTTGTCTGCATTAAATGAAATATTAGGTGCAGCTTAGAGAATTGCGATATCGTTTTTAGTTGCTGAGGTACAGAGTCGTGTACTTCGAGTATTGTTTCCTGAGATTTCGCATTTTTTTAGAATTTAAAAAAGTGGCAGCTAAAGTGGCTTTCTGAAATCTAATTTTAACTGTTTCATTTAAGTTCAACATAACTCATGAATTGCGGTGCAGTGGTTGTAAGAAGAAAGGATTGATGATTTCCCAGGTAGGAGCTAAAGCTTCCCGTTGAGTTAGGTTCAGACTAATACTTTTGCTGAGAGAAGAAGCAAGACGAGTAGCGCATATACATTATGGCGGCCGCAGTTCGATGGGGGCGAAATTCGAAGACACACGTGTGCTTAGATTTAGGTGTACGTTAAAGATGCCAAGGTGGTCGAAATTTCCCATATTCCCCAACTACGCCATGCCTCAGAAACAGATCGTGGTCTTGTCACGTAAAACCCCATATGTTTTTTATTTACAGAATGCACAGTAATTTACAGTAATTGACAAAGCCAAGCCTACAGCAGGCTAATCGTTAATGCGTTCACTTCTTCAGACCTAAGCTCGTGCTCATCCTCCTCAGCTTTGTGCAGAGCTGCGCAACATATTTCCACTTGGCGTGGAAGCGCCGTCCCGCTGCATTTTAGGAAGAAAAGGACTGGTAGCGTTTTAGGCGGCTGACCTGAACGACGTCATGGGAAGTCTGGATGGAGCGAATTGTAGGTGTGACTGGAGACATATCGTAGGTTACGTAGGTTACCTGAGAGAGGAGCCGGTTAGCGCCGGAGTAGCGGGATATCAGTTTTTCCGAGAGGCCGAAACGGCGGGTGGGAGATCGAAGAGGGACAACATCCCCGGAAATATAATCGGCGTCCCGGTGACTACTGTCACAAATGCTTTTACTCTTGTTCTGAGAAGCACAGAGGCGACGGTGAGCAACTTGGCGTGTTTCTTGGGCTGGAGCAATGACATCGCATGTATACTGAGACACGGACTCTTGAGGGGTAGGCAGTATTGTATTAAAAAGCAATACTGAATCTCGCCCGCACAACAAATAAAATGGCGA
The DNA here is from genome assembly GCF_023375885.2 of Dermacentor andersoni. Classification (NCBI taxonomy): domain Eukaryota; kingdom Metazoa; phylum Arthropoda; class Arachnida; order Ixodida; family Ixodidae; genus Dermacentor; species Dermacentor andersoni. The sequence continues at coordinate 194,593,955 of NC_092816.1, read as the reverse complement.
GTAACGTGCAGTGTAGTGGCGTGATGAATTGCACGCTAATATGGCAAACGGCCAAGCAGTATCCCAGTCACGAAGGTCATCAGAAACATATATGAAGAGCATCTCTGTTAATATTCGATGGAGCCGCTCCGTAAGACCATTGGTCTGCGGATGACATGCATTAGTAAATTCGTGCTTGGTAGAATAAGGACGGAGGAAATCGCCCCCATCTGGATGCATGGCTGGATGTTATGAGCATCCCCTTTGAAACGGGGCGGTGGGTTGCGCCACCAAGCTCTTGCTATTATACTGCCTAATATTCTACCTAGGTTAAACAATAAAAAAGCACTGTGGACTACCACACCCAAATTTTCTCATCCCCTATTGCGAACTGTGCTTTTGTACATCTCTGTTTTTTGTCATTTCCCTACTTTTCTTCCACCAATCCTCCAATTGCCTCTTACTAATGCCTATTGCGGACATGTTTACTTTTCCACGGCTCCCGCTTAACCCAAGGGCTTCAAGCAGGCCAGTGGTGCTTAAATCGACTGCTGGGTAGACGTCTTCACATTCTAATAAACCATGCTCCATAGTTTCCCTGGCTTTACCACAGCAAGCACATGCTTCTTCTTCCTTTTTGTATTAGGCTTTATAGTAACGTGTTCTAAGGCATCCCGATCTCGCTTCGAAAAGTAGTGAGCTTCCGTTTGAGTTATCATAAATGGTTTCTTTCCTGATTTCGTTTTTTTCCTCTTACGTATTTACTCATGGCAGGTTTCTTTTCCATTGCCACCACCCATGAGATTATTTCAGCCTCTCTGACTTTCAGCTTGACGTTCTTTGTTGCTGTGTTCCCCACCCTACAGGCCGCATACTTACTGGTAAGTTTCCTAGTTTTTTTGCTCCACTGCGAATCAATGTTTTTCCTGTACAGATATCTCAACACTCTCCCAGCCCATTCACTTTCTTCCATATTCCTCAGCAGTTCTTCATACTCAATTTTACTGCGAGCTTCCCTCACTTCAAAACAAGTCCAGCCCATATCACCCTGCACAGCTTCGCTTGTAGTCTTCCCGTGAGCGCCCAATGCGAGGCGACCCACTGACCTTTGGTTCCATCTTCCACCTTTCCAAAAGTAAGTCCTGGAACCATTAGACCTTTCCACATACCTCGGAGGACCTCGTCCTCCGAGGTAAAGAGAAAGGAGGGACCCCTGTCGGTAAGAAGTTGACGAGGAGCGCCGGGGCGAACAATGACGTTGTGCATTGCAACAGTAAGTAGGCGACGCCAGTTGGAAGTTTACCCGCCGTGGTTGCTCAGTGGCTATGGTGTTGGGCTGTTGAGCACGAGGTAGCGGGAACGAATCCCGGCCACGGAGGCCGTATTTCGATGGGGGCGAAATGCGAAAACACCCGTGTAGTTAGATTTAGGTGCACGTTAAAGATCCCCAGATGGTCGAAATTTCCGGAGCGCTCCACTACGGCGTGCCTCATAATCAGAAAGTGGTTTTGGCACGTTAAACCCTGTAATTAAATTACGTCAGTTGGAAGGGCTCTGGTGAACGCGAACCAAGTTGTATAATGCGTTGCAACGGCAACACACTTGTTGCATCAGTCAGATCTGGGGAAAGGTACCAAGAGATCTACACCAACGCGATAGAAGGGTTCGGTAGGAACGCCAAGAGGTAGGAGTAAACCAACAGTGAGCTCAGATGGTTTCTTCTGGCGTTGACGTAACTCACAAGAAGCGACGTAGCGGCGACCAGATTGGTGCATACCAGGCCAAAAGAATCGTCGCCGGACACAGTCGTACGTACTGGTTCCCGAGGTGACCATAAGTTGGTAGATCGTGCAGCTTGGACAGAATAGCAGTGCGAACACGCCGCGTAATAACCAGCACCATCTAATCCACTGGGGTACATGCTACGCCGATATAAAATGCCGTCCTTGAGTAGGAACATACCAAGAGAAAGGTCACATGACCTAGATGTGAACTTTTCCATGATACCACGTCTGCTTGGATCTCGGCGCTGTTCGGTAGCAAGGTCAGCTAAGCAGATAGAGAAAATACAGAGCAGAAGCTTGGTCGCAGGAACATATAATTTATCGTACCTTCGTTTATTACGCAAACAACTAATCAACTTCTCCGTATGTAGACTCTAGCAATTTCAACACTCGAATGATAACAATAATGTCAGAAAGATTTATATTGCTCTAATAAAGTTTGGCGCCGTTAAAAAATAACTGCCTGCATATTCATGGTGCAGTAGGCTTGTTAAAAACCAGGTGTGATTGCTTCGACGGGTTTTCTTGGCGCAATTCAAGTTCATCAACTTAAGCACATGTCCCCAACAGTGCACTTCTGCTTTTACGACGGACTCTCCTACGCTGTACAAGAAACACTTCAGCGCTACGGTATATCACACAAGGTGTGCGAGAACATTGTGCGTGCTCCCGATTGCTATATAAGCGTTGATAGCATCAGGTTCGGTTTCCTGGCGTCATTAAGAATAAAAACAGCTGCCGGGCGGAAAGCAATGGATAATTTTTTTAGTACATTGTATCAAATAGAGTAGCGCGCACGTGTGTGTTAGAACAAAAAAGTACTGAATATTGGGTTGAGTTCATTGCGGAATATATTTTAACTGTCTATTGTTAACACACAAAGAAAAAATATACCGGATTCTTTTTTTACAATTAATGTTGATATACGTATGTATTCAAGGGAAACATGAGTTCCGACCTAGTGCCCGAGGTGGAAGCAGCCCCAAACCGCACGGTTACATTTGCACACGGTTTATTAAGGCGAAGGGCTCAAGTGGCTCGTAGCGATGGCTCGTACCCGCCCAATAAGCGGTGTCTAGTCCAGTGATACAAAGTAGAAGAGTGATACAAGAATAGTAGAGGAATGGTAACAAAAATACCAGCAGCAATGGCTCCTTCCCGAAAAAAGAACGACATAATCAGGAATGGCTCATACCCTCGTAAGCAAGCAAACATGCAATGGCTGAATATGAATGAAGAAACCAAAGGAAAAAGGAACGAAGGAAAGAAAGAAGGAACAAAAGAATGAAAGAGAGAACAAAGAAAGAAAGAAAGAAACAAACAAACAAACGAGGAAAGAAAGACAGAGAGCAAGTAAAAAAAAAATCATGAGCCATT